>NC_087350.1:116078943-117423586 GCF_030014295.1 Loxodonta africana | reverse complement strand
GCACACTCTCTAGGAAAGATTTCTAAAAGAAAAATAGCTGGATTCGTGGGTCTACACACTTCAAAGTTGGATAGGCACTGCTGTCCCTTTACAAAGGGCATCTGTTCATATTTTCATTGAACACTAAAGGAGTTTTAATAATAACGGGAATTAAGTCACAGAAAGTACTACTTGAGTTTTGTAAAATATTGTTTATAAAGCAGTTTGCTCTCTTGCATCCAGCCAGTTGAAATACAAGTTGTATTATTTGTAACATGACAGTTTGTTTTCTTAGTTAGAACTCAAAAATTTATTGAAGAGAAGCAAAATATCCAGAAAATTTCCATTTCACCAATTGCTGGGGCTTCTCTGTCAGTTCATTTAAAAACACGTGTAGAAAAGTGTTTAAAACCCTTTGCCATCAAGTGAATTCCTACTCATAACGACCCTATAGGTCAGAGAAGAACTGCCCTACAAGCTTCCAAGGGGTGGCTGGTGGATTCGAACTGCCGACCTTTTGGTTAGCAGCCAAAAGCTTAACCACTGCATTACCAGGGCTCCAACAAAAGTGAAAAGGTCCCCCTCATTCACCGTCCACAGAAAGCACTGCCTCCTGCCCCTTCCTCTCCACATTCCCTTCGTGGTTATTCACCTTATCAACCTTGGAGACCATCTAACAACGTCCTCTGACTTCCGAACTTGAATCTCTCAGCCATGCCAAGGTGCCAACCTAAATGCCTGGTCCATGCCAACAGCCACTGAATACCTTAAAAACAAGAAAAAAAACCCATCGTGGTCGAGTCAATTCTAACCCATAGCAACCCTATAGGACAGAGTAGAACTGCCCCATGGGGTTTCCAAGGAGCTGCTGGTAGATTCCAGCTGCTGACCTTTTGGTTAGCCACCACTTAACCACTGCACCACCTAGGATCCCTGAATGCCTTTAACCTGTTACCATCTGGTTGATTCCAACTCATAACGACCCTATAGTGAACAGTATTAGAGATTTAGTGCTTTTTCATTCTTTGGGGGCAGTAGTGATATTAGTCCAGGAGCAAATATTCTGTTTTATATCTGAAAGTCATGAATTTATCTTCTAAAGAATAAAGCTCTTGAAATCAAGTTAAATATTTTTCTTGTAACTATATTTTAAGGTCTGCTCAGTTGGACTCTTCAGAGCTGAACATATTCATAGCAATCTGTGTCTTGTAATTCTCGTATTTTTAGTTGGAATTTTTCTTGTCAGTATGATAAGTAGTTGATGGTTTAGAAGGTAAAAAGGGTGAATACCTTTGGATGGAGTTTCCTTCATATAAAAAAAGGGGGAAAAAAACCACCCACACATCAGGAACACCTGAATTACTGCTAGTGCAGCCAATGTGATAATAAACACAACAAATAGAACAACAAAAACAATAAAACTTCAGAACTGGCTTGATCTGTTCCCATTTGGATCACCTCAGTTTCCTTGGAAATTCTAGTTGGTTGATTCAGAATTTGTGAGTGCTCTTTCTAATCACAGGAATTTCTCCCCTGTAACTAGATTGTTCTGACTAAACTACCGGTTTCATTCTTTTGCAAGGTCTTTGAGAACTAGACCTCAAGTTTCAAGTCTATTAAAGTAAAAACATTCAGGCATTTTTCTAGATCATTTGAGGGAAACCACCAACCCTCCCCTTATCTCATTCCTTCATCAAACCCAACCTCCTTTCCCACATCCCAGAGCAAAACCTTTCCCTCACATTCTTAAATTTCCTCATCCTTATGGCAAAATGATCCCGGGAATCTGCATTAGCCAAGTAATTACCCAAGGTCCTTTGCGCCGGTGCTGTGGGCTGACTTGATATTTCTATCAGTACCAATGAGGGCAGTGGCACTGCTTTACATTTATATTCAAATATGTATTTTGTAAATCACACTTACATTGTTGTTGTTGTTAGTTGCCACTGAGTCAGCTCCAACTGATGACGACAAAACGTTTGCTGGTCCTGCGCCATCTTCGTGGTTCTTGGTATGTTTGAGCCCCGTTGTGTCACTCCATTACACTGAGGCTTTTCCTCATTTTTGCTGACCCTCTACCTCACCAAACATGATGTCCTTTTCTAGCAATTGGACTGTCCTGATTACGTGTCCAAAATAAGCACCTAGCTTCTAAGGAGCATCTTGGTTATATTTTTTCTAAGTGTGATGTGTTCCTTCTTCTGCCAGTCTATGATATATTCAATATTCTTCACCAGTATCACAATTTAAATGAATTACTTCTTCTCCTCTCTTCCTTTTTCATTGTCTGGCTTTCACATGCATCTAAGACAATTGCAGAGAACATGGCTGGGGTCAGGCACACGTTAGTCATCAAAGCGGCAGATAATACTCTTACATACATACTTTTTATCAATGCCTACCTAGTGTCTGGTGTCGTGGCGTAGAGCCCGGCTGCTAACCAAAGTGTTGGCAGTTCAAATCCACCAGCCACTCCTTGGAAACACTGTGGGGCAGTTCTACTTTGTCCTATAGGGTCGCTCTGAGTCAGAATTGACTGGATGGCGGTGGGTACCTGGTGTCAGAGTCTGTTGACTGTGTAGAAACTGCTCAATAAAATATTGTTGAATGACACTTAAGTCCTTGTTATAATCTTGTAACGAGCATAGGAAATACATCCTTACCCTTATTTAGAGACTAGGCTCAGAGCAAGAGTATGCCTTGACACTGGGATGGTTTCCTCAGAGCGCCCAGGGTATTTTGTGGCTGAGTTCAGTCGCTTATGTCTCCTGCCCACTCTTGTTTTATCTCTTCAGGTTCAGCGGCCTCTCCAACATTTTGCAGGAAAGGGCGACTCAGCAGTAAAGCCCTCCAGCTCACCTGGAAAGGGCCAGTCATGTTTTCATCACCTTTGCTGTTTCCTTCATTTAAAAAGAACCCAGTGATGGGAAGTCCCTTTATTTTCTGAAACCTTTGTGGGCTGTTGTGCGTAAGGTACACAGATCAGCGTCTTCAAGCTCCGTTTTTATCTGTTCGACCATCAGCATTTTGGCCAAAGGCTCTAGCTGCAGGTGCCACGCACTCATTTATTTACTCATTCTCAAATGTCCGGCTCCTACTATGTGCCAGGCCCAGGTCTGGGTGCTGGAGCTACATCAATGGAGAAAACACAGAAGTCCCCACCTGTTCTGAGCTAATAACTAAGGGCTGTTAGTGCTATGTGGTATTACTGTGCCATCCAGTTAGTAGGGTATGATTCTTTTGTGTGTGTGTATATGTGTGTGCTTTAAGTCAAAGTTCACAAATCAGGTCAGTCTGTCAAACCAAAACTTACATACACCTTGCTGTATTGCTCCCTCCCTAACGAGACAGCACACTCCTTCTCTCCACTGTGTATTCCCCATGCCCATTCAGCCAGCTTCCGTCCCCCCTGCCTTCTCATCTCGCCTCCACATAGAAGCTGCCCGCATAGGCTCATATGTCTACTTGATCCATGAAGCTTACTCCTCACCAGTATCATTTTCTATCTTATAGTCCAGGCCAATCCCTGTCTGAAAAATTGGCTTTGGGAATGGTTCCTGTCTTGGCTAACAGAAGGTCTGGGGACCGTGACCTCTGGAGTCCTTCTAGTCTCAGTCAGACCATTAAGTCTGGTCTTTTTACCAGAATTTGAGATCTGCATCCCACTGCTCACCTGCCCCCTTAGGGGTTCTCTGTTGTGTTCCCTGTTAGGCCAGTCATTGGTTGTAGCCGAGCACCATCTAGTTCTTCTGGTCTCAGGCTGATGTAGTCTCTGATTTATGTGGCCCTTTCTGTCTCTTGGGCTCATAATTACCTTGTGTCTTTGGTGTTCTTCATTCTCCTTTGGTCCAGGTGGGTTGAGACCAACTGATACATCTTGGATGGCTGCTTTCTAGCATTTAAAACCCCAGATGCCACTCACCAAAGTGGGATGCAGAATGTTTTCTTAATAGATTTTATTATGCCAATTGACCTAGATGTCCCCTGAAACCATGGTCCCCAGACCCCCGCCCCACTGCTCTGGCCTTCAAAGCATTCAATTTATTCAGGAAACTTCTTTGCTTTTGGTTTAGTCCAGTTGTGCTGACCTCTCCTGTATTGCGTGATGTCTTTCCTTTCACCTAAAATAGTGCTTGTCTACTATCTAATTAGGGTGTGATTCTTGACAAGCAAAACCTTTGAGCTTAACAGTGAGAGGATATTCTTCCTGGTCCATGTGTAGGCAGGGAATCATGTCACCAATTTGTTCCGGAGAACACTTAGCACAGTCCCTGGGTGCTGCAAACGTTAACACACTCGGCTTCTAACTGAAAGGTTGGGAGTTGAAGTCCACCCAGCGGTGCCTTGGAGGAAAGGCCTGGCAATCTATATCCAACGAAGCAGCCATTGAAAACCCTATGGAACACAGTTCTACTCTGACATGCAGGGGGGCTCCAGGGGTCTGGGCCAACTCAACAAATGGGTGGAAAATACATAGTGAAAAATCAGGAGTTTGGTGTGCGGTGGAGTGAGATTTAGCAGGAAAGGAAGGAACCTGGAGATTAAACACACCCCTCAGAGTGTGGCCCCAGATGGCAGTGAGAGGAAGTCTGTCTAGCCAGAGAAGTGTAGCAGAGATAGTAGGTTATAAGTTGAGTTGACCAGATTAGTGGTCAGTGTCCACAAGGTCTGACAAGGTAAGAGGCAAGTTTCCTGACAGGGATACTGGGGTCTGGTGACATTGTCTGGTCTCACAAATTCAATGTCCACTCTTCTATCTCAAACCCACTTATACAGAATTCTGTATTCTTTCGCCCCAAGCCCAAATTTAATCTCACCAGAACCTTCTAGGCAGCAGATTTCTGGGAGGCTTGACAGCATGTAGCAGAGATTGTGAGGTAGAGGTTTACGGGAGAAGTCATCAAGCTGTTGGCACACCGGAGGACAGGTCCCATGGTTAGAGGGGTCACTGTGCTGGGAGATCGTATAATCACAAACTTGGATTCAGAGAAGCAAGAAGTCACCTAGTTAGTGGACAGGATATAACGTGGGAGTTTGGTTACAGATAGACAACAGAAGTTTTGGCCACAAGATAAGTAAGGGGCCAACGGTGACACAAGACTTCTGAGTCACTCAAGAGAGGTCCCATGATTTCACCTTGACCAAGAACTTAACGTCTGAGGAAGGCACTGGGGGAGGGAGCCAGGCAGGTAATCTCAATCCGTATCTGCTGAGAATATAATCCATGCTCTCTTTACAACAGTCCTCATCACTATGTTCCCAGGAGCCCCAGAGCTCAGCAGAAGGGTGTGGGGTTAGCCCAAGGGGAAGAGATGCCCTCCGAAGAGCTCTCCTCCCCATTTTATTTTATTTTTTTATGAACTTTAGGTGAAGGTTTACAGAACAAACATAGTTTCTCATCAAACAGTTAGTATACACATTGTTGTGTGACATTGGTTAACAACCCCACGACATGTCAACACTCTCCCTTCTCAACCTCTCCTCCTCATTTTAAATGAAATCAGAGCTGCTCTGATTTTGCTATTGGGATTTCATTTGGAAAACGTTTAAACATTTAAAAATCACTGTTTTTAGGTAAAGGCGTTCATTGTTGTTGTTAGGTGCTATCGAGTCAATTCCGACTCAAAGCAACCCCGTGTGACAGAGTAGAACTGTTCCTTAGGTTTTCTAAGCTGTAAACTTTACAGGAGCAGATGGCCCAGTCTTTCTCCGGCAGAGCAGCTGGGTGGGTTCGAACCACCAAACTTTCAGTTAGCCTTAAAGATGTTCATTAGAGCACCTCAGACTTTAGTGTAGGAACCACCTTATTAAACGTGTGGATTTCCTGGCCCCTGCTCCAGAGATTCGGGCTCAGCAGGTCTTAGGTAGAACCGAACAAGCCTGCGCAGGGAGAGCTGATGATTAAGCATCATGGGCCTAGACCCCAAGTGTAGGACTCAGTGCCCCCTCTCCTGACTCCTTAATCAGGGATAATACAAAGGAAGCCATTTGCCTGTGTCCAAGCAGGTCAACACTTTCTAGCTTGCTTTCTCGGAGTTCCTGGGTAGCCCAGATGGTTAGTGTGCACGGCTGCTAACTGAAAGGTTAGCAGTTCGAATCCACCCAGAGATGCCTTGGAAGAAAGGCCTGGCCATCTACTTCTGAAAAATCAGCCATTGAAAACCCGTGGTGCACAGTTCTACTCTGACACACATAAGGTCATCGTGAGTCGGGGTTACTGTGAGTCAGGGTCACTGTGAGTCGGGGTCGCCATGAGTCGGGGTCACCATGAGTCGGGGTCACCATGAGTCAGGGTCGTCATGAGTCGAGGTCGCCATGATTTGGAGTCGACTCAACGGCAGCTGGTTTGGTGTGTGGTTTTCCTTCCTTCACCTCCTGGGAAGCCCTATAAGTGTGGCGCAGCCTAGAAGCTGAAAGAACCAGGACGGCTCTCCTGGACCTCAGGGACACCAGAGAACTGCGGTGCGGCAGCTGTTCCTTTGAACATGCCTTTAAATCCCCGTTGGGAACTCCTGCTCTGCCAGAGCTTTCTCACAGCAAAGCCGACTTGGAAGGAAAAGTGAAAAAAGAATTAAATCTTCATTCTTTGCCATCTTTCCTCTGTTCTGCTTTAGGCCAGTGGACCCTGGAGTCAAAAGGCTGCTTGTGAGCCTCTGTGGTGAAGAGCCTCACACAGCCCTGGGCAGACTTAACTCTGTACACAGAGATGGGAGGATAATAAGAAACGCCAGACAATACAAAAAAAAAAAAAAAGTTGCCATGAGGTTGATTCCAACTCATGGTGGCCCCCATGTGTGTCAGAGTAGATCTGTGCTCCGTAGGGTTTCCAATGGCTGATTTTTTTTGGGAAGTAGATTGCCAGACCTTTCTTCCAAGGCACCTCTGGGTAAACTCCAACCTCCAACCTTTCAGTTAGCAGCTGAGAGCGTTAACCACTTACACTAATGAAACCATAGGGGCTAGGGTTTTCAGTGGATTTTACAGTTTGCAAAATATTTTCACACTTATTTCCTTGTATCCACCCAGTGGAGGTACATGTATCCGCAGTGAAGTGGCTCCCAGCTGGTTCCCACCCAAACCAGTGGGCAGAGTGTCCCCATCACACAGTCATCCACATTCGACTGTCCGTACCCTCCACCCTCCAAGGGTTTACACGTTTACATGTACCCAGGACTTTTGAGTCATAGGAAGCTGGCCCGTGGCTGTTCCTTGGTGACTACTTCTGAACAGCTCGGCGCTGAGTCCCTTTCCATTCAGCCACTGTGGTTCTTCTCCCTCCTAGTCTGAGGATCCTGCTGCAGCGTGAGGACTGTTATTCCCCTTTTACAGATAGAGAATCGTGGACTCAGAGAGGCCACACAGCCCATAAGTGGCAAAGCCAGCTTTCAAACCCATCTCGATGCCTCAGGTCTGCTGGGTTTCCATTCTCTATTTTATGTACTTTCCGAACGTGCAGTATCACCACAAGGACTCAGTGAACCACTTTACCGTATCGTGTATGCCCACACATGGCAATTACTGAGATATATTGCAATTACTTGGCTTTGACAACTTATCGTTTGGAGAATTTGGAAGCCATAGGCCATCACAAGTTAGGGTTTGGATGGGCTGGGGGTATTAAAATGAAAACAGAGTGCATCTTTAACCAAGAGTGTGCTACGCATGCCTTCCTTGCTCTGCTTTTTTCCATTTCCCTCTCGTCCCTTCAGCAACATGCCCTGCTTGCCCCCATTCCCTTATACAAACCCTTTACAGGTATCAGGAGCAGACCCCTGCCTCCGCCCCTGGAAGTGAGACTCCAAGCCTGAGGGCCAGGTTGTGGCTCACAGTGATAGGTGCTGTTATCAGTTTGCTGCAAACCGAAGAGATGCTAGAGGAGAGCAACTGAGTGTTCAGAGATGAAAACGGCCCCATTTCTTGGAAATGGGGGAGTCCCTGTGTGGTAGAGATAGTTAATGCTCTTGGAGGTTCAAGTTCACCCAGAGGTACCTTGGAAGAAAGGCCTGGTGGTCTACTTCTGAAAAACCAGCCATTAGAGACCCTGTGGAGCACAGTTCTACCCTGGCACGTACGGAGACACCGAGTTGGGGACGAGTCAGTGGCAGTCGGTGACTGGACTTAGAAATAGGCAGCCGCGTCTAACTAGATGCCGTCACGCTGCTGCCTGTCTGTCCGAGAGCAAGGACGCCAAGCAGCTGCTCCCCTGGCCCTCTCGAACCACTGTCACTGGGCTTCTTCAACAGGAACGTGCCCAGGTGGAACCGTAAGGGTTATTATTTCCTTTATTTTCCTCTGTCTTAGTACAGTAGTTGCTTAAATGTCAGTCGTAAATAGCTCAAGCGCTTTGCAAGCTGGCTTAGTTCTCAGCCCGGAGGAAAATCAGTCTCCCTAACACAGTCTGTGAGCTGTTCCCACAGCCTCCCCGTTTATAGACTCCGGATGAAAATGTAGGGCCGGTGTCTCTGCCTCTCCCCGGAAGGAAGCCTGGTGGAGTTCTAACTCCGATGAAGACTTGGATGGTGCTGAACGGCCAAGGCCAAGAGCCAGGTCAGAACATGACAACCAAACTGTAGAGCTTTCACTTTTAAAGCAGCATCATTTTACTCTCAGGGATGGTGAATTCTGTGAGAAAATGTGCTTAGGAATTGTAAAAGAACCTATATGTACTTCTAAGCTTATTTAATGGTAATAATAATTGCGTCTATTTACTGAGAACATACTGTGTGCCAAGGAGTTCCTGAGTGGCCCAAATGGCTAAGAGCTCAGCTAGTAGCTGGAAGTTGGCGGTTTGAACCCACCCAGAGGCACCTCAGAAGAAAGGCCTGGTGATCTGCTCCCAAAAGGTCACAGCCTTGGAAACCCTATGGAGCAGTCCTCCTCTGTAACACATGGCGTCGCCATGAGTCGGAATCGACTCAGTGGCAACTAACAAAAACAACTATGTGCCAGGTACATACTAGCAGTTTTTATAAACTCAGATGTGTATATAATCTTTCCCACAGTCCTATGAAATAGACATTATTTTAAAAGGAAATGAGGCTCAAGAAGGTAAGTAATTTATCCAAGAACACGGAGTTGGTCAGTGTTAGTTGATCCAATGGTTCATGCAATGGGTAGAAATAAAATAGCGATTGAATCAGAAAAGTGGCCACAAGAAAATACTGACCAGATCTCGGTTTCTGTTGCTGAGTGGTTTTAGAATTTTTCGGTGATTAGATAGCCTCATCAGTTTTACCAATTAACTTACGGCTTTTTCCCCTGGATGAGAATATTTGTGCTTTCTGAAATGTTGACCGTGTCTACGTGATTTTGCTTGTGATCAGTCAGCAAGGACGAGCCTGCTACAGGGAGGTGCTGGTATCAATTCTGAGCATTGTCCACCCAGAGCTTTTCCAGGTGCATGGAGTCTGGTCGTGGTTCCCCAACCTCATCATAAAGGGGAGCATGAATTTTGTTTCTCAAAGCCATCTGTACATAAACAAACCCATTAAGTATACAGCTTAGGTATATCACCTTAACAAGATGCAGCCTGGTGGCATAAGTCTCTGTCCACGTGTATGAACAGATGGGTCAAGTCTTCCGTGTTGACTTTTGACTCTGCCATCATGTGGTACAGAAAACGGAGGCCCGCCTGGGCTAGGGGCCACTCCCTGTGGGCATGGTGAGCTGGGTGCACAGTCTGCAGAAGGAAAGAGGTGACATGCGTCCTTCTGCTTCTCCTGGTTCCAGAAGGAGAAGCGAGGTCTCCAGGAGAGCTGAAACGCCCTGGAAGTTCAGCCTAAAACAATGCTCATCAATCCTTTTGAGGGTTGGGGATTGGGTGACCAGTGTTTATTTATTGACGCACTTAGGCTCTGGCTCCTTTCACAAAGTTTGAAGTAGTAATTTCTAAGGAAAAGACAACTGTAATAAAGACTCAAAGGAGCCCTGGTGGTGCAATGGTTAAGTTCTCAGCTGCTAACTGAAAGGTCGGTGGTTCAAACTCACCAGTGGCACCGTGGGAAAAAGGCCTGACGATCGGCTCCCATAAAGATTATAGTCTTGGAACGCTGTGGGACAGCTCTACTCTGTCATATATACGGGGTCACTGTGAGTTGAAATCCACTGGACAGCACATAGCAACAACAACAATAAAGACTCAACTGTATAACCCCTGAGGTCATCTTGTAGCTAAATAACAAACTGGCTCAAAAAATAAAGACTATCACCCGTAAGTACTGTGCTGCTTTGGAAAATCACCTCTGTGGGACCAAACGGTCAAGAATTACTTTAAAACGAAGATGAGGAATATAAGGGAGCAGGGAAACTAGATTAATGGAAACAGAACAACCAGAACGGAAATAGTGAGAATGTTCTCACATTGTGAAGAATGTAACCAATGTCACTGAACAACTTATGTAGAAATTGTTGAATGGGAACCGAAACTGCTGTGTAAACCTTCACCAAAAATACAATAAAATGTTATTTTTTTTCTTTGCTTTGTATCAATCTTTTTTTTTTTTTTAATTTTTATTAAGCTTCAAGTGAACATTTACCATTCCAATCAGTCTGTCACATGTAGGTTTACATACATCTTACTCCCTTCTCCCACTTGCTCTCCCCCTATTGAGTCAGCCCTTACAGTCTTTCGTTTCGTGCCAATTTTACCATCTTCCCTCTCTCTCTATCTTCCCATCCCCCCTCCAGTCAAGAGTTGCCAACACACTCTCCCGTGTCCACCTGATTTAATTAGCTCACTCTTCATCAGTATCTCTCTCCCCCCCACTGACCAGTCCTTTTCATGCCTGATGATTTGTCTTCGGGGATGGTTCCTGTCCTGTGCCATCAGAAGTTCTGGGGAGCATTGTCTCTGGGATTCCTCTAGTCGCAATCATACCATTAGGTGTGGTCTTTTAATGAGAATTTGGGGTCTGTATCCCATTGGTCTCCTGCTCCCTCAGGAGTTGTCTGTTGTGTTCCCTGACAGGGCAGACATCGATTGTGGCCGGGCACCAACTAGTTCTTCTGGTCTCAGGATAATGTAGGTCTCTGGTTCAAGTGGCCCTTTCTGTCTCTTGGGTTCTTAGTTGTCGTGTGACCTTGGTGTTCTTCCTTTGCCTTTGCTCCCGGTGGGTTGAGACCAATTAATGTATTTTAGATGGCCGCTTGTTGGCATTTAGGACCCCAGGCGCCACAATTCAAAGTGGGATGCAGAGTGTTTTCATAATAGAATTGTTTTGCCCATTGACTTAGAAGTCCCCTCAAACCAAGTTCCCCAGACCCCAGCCCCTGCTTCGCTGACCTTTGAAGCTTTCATTTTATCTCGGAAACCTCTTTACTTTTAATCCAGTCCAATTAGGCTGACCTTCCTTGTTTTGAGTGTTGTCTTTCCCTTCAATGTTATTTAAAAAAATACTCAACTACACTTCCCATCTTGAAGACCAGAAGACTAAGAATCACTCTTCCGGCCTTTACTTAAGTTCTTGGTGGGTGATCTGTTTTTTTTCAGGAATTTAATCAGGCACCCTGGTGAAACAAAATCTGAGGATTCACGTTGAACCGGATCTGCACTTGCCAATACGGAAGTCACCAGCTGTGTGTGGCTATTTAAATTTGAATTCATTAAAATGAAATAAGGCAAAAAGTCAGTTCCTCAGTCACACTAGCCACATGTCACGTGCATACAACCCCATGTGGCTACTGCATTGGATGGCATAGACATAGGACATTCCCATGGTCAGAGACAGTTCTAGCGGACAGTCCTGCCCTAGAGAATACACTTCTTTATCATATTCAGCCATGCAATTCCTTTTCCTGTCTACCTTCCCACTTTGGGAAGGAAATCCACACCCAGCTTAGTGGGCTGCTGTATCATCCTGAGCAGCAAAGATGACCCTGGGAACTCTCCATCAGTGACCCATGTGACTAAGTCAAGAGAGATCTTTAAGAATAAATTTCTGTGATATGTAAAGAAGCTCATTTATAATATCGATAGAAGAAGCAGGATACAAAACAATATGTGTGTGTATATATATGTTATTCTAGTGTTGGGTATATATATTTGGCCATTTCTGAATCATGCAAACAAAGGAATTATTTTCCTTTCTTTTGTCTATACTTGCTTACATTTTCCAGTTGGAGAAGGACATCATGCTTGGTAGAGGGTCAGCAAAAGAGCGGAAGACCCTCAATGAATGGACTGCCACAGTGGCTGCAATGATGAGCTCAAGCATAGCGTTGATTCTGAGGATAGCGCAGGACCGGCAGTGTTTCACTCTGTTGAACATAGGGTCGCTGTGAGTCGGAACCAACTCGACAACACCTAACGGCATTTTTTATAATCAGAATATGAGTTTGTTTTTAGAATAAAAAATACTGTTCCCAAAATTGAGAAGAGGAGGAGTGACTGTTCTTACCCTTCAGGAGGTACAATTTCATGGTTGTTACTCTCAGTTGCCATCAAATTGGCTCTGACTCATGTTGACCTATGTACAACAGAATGAAATGTTGCCTGGTCCTGCGTCAACTGCATGATCCTTGGTATGTTTGGGCCCATCTTCCAGCACCATATCAGACAATATTATGTTGTGATTCATTGGGTTTCATTGGCTAATTTTTGGCAGTAGATCACCAGGCCTTTCTTCCCAGTCTGTCATAGTCTGGAAGCTCCGTTGAAACCTGTCCACCATGGGTGACCCTTGCTGGTATTTGAAATACTGGTAACATAGCTCCCAGCATCACAGCAACACACAAGCCACCAGAGTAAAGCCACAATGACAGTTGGGTGGTGGACAGTTTAGGTAGACTCAGTTTATCCACAAATTCCTCTTCATTCCTGGAGATAAATAACTTCTAAATTGAGGGGGAGGGAAGATTTTGTGACTAAATGTGACAACTAACATTTATTGCCAACATCTATTTGTGTGTGTGTTCTTATGTTATTATAAATGTTTATGTTCTCACGCCAACTGTGTCATCAATCCTCAAGGGCAACATTTCCTTGGTTTCCCCTACAGCACCCTGAAAGCATGCAGTAACTCTCATGGACTGACTCACTGGCTGATTGGCTGACCTTGCCATTACTTTTATGTTTTATGTCTGTGAAATGCGTTAACATCTTGCCTCATTTGGCTTTGGGTCTGAGAGGTAGTGCTCTTTCCAAATTTGCTCTGTGAAACCCAGCAGCTGTGATGCAGAAGCCAGTCATCAGAAAATGAGTAGGCCTTTTCTGGGTTTCTGTGTGGCACAACCCTAATGGAATTCTTAAAAATTGGGGTACCACCAAGACTATGGCCCCTGGACACCCCGCTAACTCAGAAGTGAAGCCACTCCTGAAGTCCATCTTTCAGTCAAAGATTAAAACAAACAAAAAACCATTGCCATCGAGTCAATTCCGACTCATAGCAATCCCATAGGACAGGGTAGAACTGCCCCATACAGTTTCCAAAGAGCACCTGGTGGATTCAAACTGCTGACCTTCTGGTTAGCAGCCGTAGCTCTTAACCACTATACCACCAGAGTTAGGCCTATAAAACAAGCAATAACACAAGTGAGGAACGTGCTTCTTAGTTCAATCAAGTATAACTGTACGAGTCCAAATGGGCAACCCCTGGCCAAAAGCAAAAACGGGAAGGTAAGAAGGGACAGGAAACCTTGACAAATGGACACGGAGAACCTGGGGTGGAAAGGGAGGGGGGAGAGTGCTGTCACATTGTAGGGACTGCAACCAAGGTCACAAAACAATTTGTGTATACATTTTTGAATGAGAAACTAATTTGCACTGTAAACTTTCACCTAAAACACGATAAAATAAAAACGAGCTAGTTTTATGGGACTAGTGCAGGGAAGAGAATCCGCTGGAGCTCCATGTGTTTGGCATCTCTAATAGCTGGCTTAGTGGAGGGAGGACGTTAATAAAGAGGATTTCTTTTCATGAGTTGGCTGTGAGAGGGATAAAACTTGCTCACAGGGCTGTGCTGGTTCTGACTGTCCCTCATGCCAGCCAAGACACCCAGAGGCAGGAATTACAGTCTGCCTTGCCCTCCTCTCTCAGACCCAGACAGACAGGGGGACAGAGCCCAGCATGTTGGATTTAATACTGAACTTCACCAGGTGTGTGTCACCACCTCACAGACCTTTGACGCTCTCACATATCACAACACTCAATTTAGATTTGAGCCACGTGACATTTCTGCTCGTTCTGAGAAGTGTGAGAGAAGGTAGGAAGGCGACAGTAAATTGGTTTTCATAAAAGGCCAGTGGAAGTCTTTACCATTGTACCTGGCACGCTGGAACGATTAATGCCCGTATTTGGGGAGTGGTGGGAGTTGAGAGAAAAATACCTTCTCTTCTCAGAAAGGTAATCTTACACTGAGGAGCGCTATCAGGGAATTTATGGGTAATGTGACCCTGAGCAGAGCCAGCAGAGGGGAATCTTAGCCTTTGCTTTGCTCGGGGAGGATGCCTTACCTTCTAATAGATCAGCCATGGTAGTCCTTGGTAATGTTTTCTCCCTGACAGGTGTGCCAGGTTTTCACGTACCTGGCCATCAGGTAACCATAATCAAGACCAGTCCAAGGAATATCCCAAACCATGCAGCCCCACATTTCGGGCTCCCTCAAACAACTCAAACCTGTTGTTCTTAAGCTCCCACTGGGATGTGCGTCAATTAAGGCACAAGGCATACACTTCAAGGTCCCCAAAGTGTCAAGAACATTCCAGAGAATTCCATCTGGGTTGGGGGGGGTGCACCACGTGCCTGCCTCTGTGTCTGTTCTTGCATTCAGTTATTGTTGAGGGACTTAATCATGGCATTTTCAAAAGTGTTATTTCCCTTAACTAACTTTTATTTTCGAGAACTACGTTGTCATTGTAAGATATTTTTACTTTTATTTATTTAACAAAAATATAGATTGTATAAAAACCTATTGCTGTCAATTCCGACTCATAGTGACCCTATAGGACAGAGTAGAACTGCCCCATAGGGTTTCCAGGGAGTGGCTGATGGATTTGAGCTGCCGACCTTTTGGTTAGCAGCCGAGCTCTTAACCACTGTGCCAACAGGGCTCCTATATATGATATACAGTAGATCATTAAAATATATTATGCATTATAGAAATATTAATTATTGTATAATTAATTATATCATTAAATTGTATTATATAAATATTAAGTCTTACTTTTCGCGATAACACTGAGATATAGGTCCTCCTATGAACCCCATTTTACAAATGAGAAACGTGAGACACTGGGAGGTTAAGTCATTTATCAAGACCACACAGCTGGTGAGTAGGCAAGCTAGGATTTGAACCCAGGTAGTCTGGTTCCAGAGTACTTGCTGTTCAGCAATATTAAAATTCAGAAAAATGAAAAGGCAAAAAATAGTCAAAGACAACTATAGAGATATCACCTCACGCTCTTTATCCTAGACATAGCCTTCCATGTAACTGAGCTAAGTCTCCATATTCAATTTTGTATCCTGCTCTTTGTTTTTTAAACTTAACCTTATAATGATCTTTCCAATATTACATAATATTCCCATCATGTAAATGTACTACTGTTTACTTAATCTTTCTCTTATGGTTGTCCACCATGGCTCTCCAATGTTCTGTTATGATGACTTGTAACCAGACTGGTCCAGGTCAGCTCAGCACAGCCATAGAGATGCAAAATGGGTGAAAGCTTTATTTGGTTGGCCAAGCAAAGGAGCACACCAGGACTCGCCTGGCCAAGATGGCTGCCTGAACAATGGCCAAAACAGTATTTATTAGGGGAAGGGTCCTGGGTAAAGGAGCAAGGACACTGATTGATCTGGCCCAGAAAAGATGTTCTCGGGGTGGTTCTGTTGTCTGCACGTGCTCAGTCCATATGATCTCTCAACCGGATCTTAGGCCTGGACACCTCACTTCTGAAAGTCTGCCCCCAATCTTGGGCCACTAAAGTTTGGTTATATCCGGCAGCAGAAAATTTACAGGGTCACCCAGAGGACGGAGTTGATGGTTCCGCACGTGTCAGATGGGCCAGATTTGGTCTTAACTGGTTCTGTGGTCTGCAGACCCCAGCCTCTTGTTTTTCTTATCTGGGGCAGGAAGTTGGCCAGTTGCCTAAAAAACACCTGGACAAACCAGTTAGAATGGGAAGGGGCTCATGCGACTCCACTTATAATTTGGGGGTTGGTAGTGGTGCCCGGAGGCTGGGGTCTCATTCCCTCCTCTTTTCAGGATTTGAGTGTTCAGTGCAAATCCCAACTCTCACTGGGGAGCAGGGACAAAGGTCATTCTTCTGCAACTGCCTTGAGCTGGACAGGGGTGCTGGCATAGAACTGAAGCCTGGCTTGTGTGGGTTCAGGAGGGATGGATCTGTAATCTCGCAAAACATACAGGCCTGAGGTCCTTAACCTTTGTCAGTAAATTGCATAAGTACTTGTAAGAGACAGGATCCAAAAAGGCAAATGGCAAAAATAATTAATACAGGGGTTATTATTGGCCAGGCTCATTTGAGCAAAGTGGATACTCAACTACTTGCCATTTGGGGGTTGAAATGAGGAGACGAGGTTTTGCTTGAGCTGCTATAGCCAAGCTGATGTCACATGGGTTAAAACAAGGGACAAACTAATAAGATCCATGTTTTCTGTCAGACCCCACGTGTCTGTCAGTTTGTCGTACTGTGGGGGCTTGCATGTTGCTGCGATGCTGGAAGCTATGCCAGCTGTATTCAGATACCAGCAGGGTCACATATGGAGGACAGGTTTCAGCTCAGCTTCCAGACTAAGATAGACTAGGAAAAAGGACCCAGCAGTCTACTTCTGAAAATAATTAGCCAGTAAAAACCTTATAAATAGCAGTGAAACATTGATATAGTGCTGGAAGATGAGCCCCCCAGGTTGGAAGGCACTCAAAGGATGACTGGGGAAGAGCTGCCTCCTCAAAGTAGAGTCAACCTTAATAACGTGGATGGAGTAAAGCTTTTGGGACCTTTATTTGCTGATGTGGCACAACTCAAAATGAGAAGAAACAGCTGCAAACATCCATTAATAATCGGAGCCTGGAATGCACGAAGTATGAATCTAGGAAAATTGGAAATCATCAAAAATGAAATGGAATGAATAAACATCAATATCCTAGGCACTAGTGAGCCGAAATGGACTGGTATTGGCCATCTTGAATTGGACAGCCATTATAGTCTGCTATGCAGGGAATGACAACTTGAAGAGGAATGGTATTGCATTCATTGTCAAAAAGAACATTTCAAGATCTATCCTGAAGTACAACCCTGTCAGTGATAGGATAATATCCATAAGCCTACAAGGAAGACCAGTTAATACGACTATTACTCAAATTTATGCACCAACCACTAAGGCCAAAGATAAAGAAATTCAAGGTTTTTATTAGCTGCTGCAGTCTGAAATTGATTGAACATGCAGTCGGGATGTATTGATAATTACTGGTGATTGGAATGCAAAAGTTGAAAACAAAGAAGGATGGGTAGTTGGAAAATATGTCATTGGTAATAGAAAAAAATGCCAGAGATAGAATGATAGAATTTTGCAAGACCAACAACTTCTTCATTGCAAATACCTCTTTTCATCAACGTAAACGGTGACACACGGACCTTGCCAGATGGAATACATGGGAATCAAATCGACTATATCTGTGGAAAGAGATAATGGAAAAGCTCAAGATCATCGGTCAGAACAAGGCCAGGGGCCGATTGTGGAACAGACCATCAGTTGCTCATATGCAAGTTCAAGCTGAAACTGAAGAAAATCAGAGCAAGTCCACGAGAGCCAAAATACGACCTTGAGTATATCCTACCTGAATTTAGAGACCATCTCAAGAATAAATTTGATGAGTTGAACACTAATGACTGAAGACCAGACGAGTTGTGGAAGGACATCATACATGAAGAAAGCAAGAGGTCATTGAAAAGACAGGAAAGAAAGAAAAGACCAAGATAGATGTCAGAGGAGAGTCTAAAACTTGCTCTCAAACATCGAGCAGCTAAAGCAAAAGGAAGAATTGATGAAGTAAAAGAACTGAACAGAAGATTTCAAGGGGTGGCTTGAGAAGACAAAATAAAGTATTATAATGACATGTGCAAAGAGCTGGAGATAGAAAACCAAAAAGGAAGAACATGCTCGGCATTTCTCAAGCTGAAATAACTGAAGAAAAATTTCAAGCCTCGAGTTGCAATAGTGAAGGATTCTATGGGGAAAATATTAACGATGCAGGAAACATCAAAAGAAGAGGGAAGGAGTACACAGTCATCGTACCAAAACGAATTAGTCAATGTTCAACCATTTCCAGAGGTAGCATATGATCAGGAACCGGCTGTATTGAAGGAAGAAGTCCAAGCTGCACTGAAGGCATTGGCAAAAAACAAGGCTTCAGTAATTGACGGAGTATCAATTGAGATGTTTCAACAAACAAATGCAGCACTGGAAGTGCTCACTCCACTACACTGAGAAATTTGGGAGACAGCTACCTGGCCAACTGACTGGAAGAGATCCATATTTATGCCTATTCCCAAGAAATATGATCCAACTGAAAACGCGGAAATTATTGCATTTTACTTGAATCCACAATCAACACCCATGGAAGCAACAGTCAAGAAATTAAAAGACGCATTGCATTGGGCAAATCTGCTGCTAAGGACCTCTTTAAAATGTTGACAAGCAAAGATGTCACCTTGAAGACTAAGGTGCACCTGACCCAAGCCAAGGTATTTTCAATTGCATCGTGTGCACGTGAAAGCTGGGCAATGAGTAAGGAAGACCAAATAAGAATTGACGCCTTTGTATTGTAGCGTTGGCAAAGAACATTGAATATACCATGGATTGCCAAAAGAACAAACAAATCTGTCTCGGAAGAAGCACAACCAGAACGCTCCTTAGAAGCAAGGATGGCAAGACTGCATCTTACATACTTTGGACATGTTGTCAGGAGGGATCAGTCCCTGGAGAAGGACATCATGCTTGGTAAAGTACAGGGTCAACAGAAAAGAGGAAGACCCTCAATGAGATGGATTGACACCATGGCTGCAACAACGGGCTCAAGCATGACAACAATTGTAAGGATGGTGTAGGACCAGGCAGTGTTTCGTTCTGTTGTACATAGGGTCGCTATGAGTCGGAGCCGAATTGACAGCACCTAACAGCAACAACAACGTTTTCTTACTTAGAACAAGGAGCTCTAGCAGCAGAAGTTTAGTCCGTTGGGAAGTAGCTTAAGGTTTCATGAGTCTATTAGAAGCAGGAAAAGTGATTAAATCCCCACAACAGTAGGGACAGTAAGGACAAAAGTTAAAAGATTAGAACAGACAGAGCAAGCAGGCTGACACTTTGTACCATGGATCAACCACTGGTACATGTCACTTATCTGGAGTGTCTTTCTTTTTCTTGAACAGCCACCACAAGCCTGTTATTGGTTCAGCCTCCCAGTTGCTATTGTTTTTTCAAGGTCTGTTGTTCAATGTCAGGTGTAGGAGTCAACTTGATTCTGGTCTGGTGAATCTAGGCGCTCTTCTCCCTGATCTTCACAGCTGTGGGTGTGGACATCATAGGGACTATACTATTTCTCAGCCAAGGTCTTAACATCCCAGGCTTTAACAAATATCCAGCTTCTGGTCTTGGTAGTGGAATAGTCTGCCAGGTAGGACTGGCATACCTGTGGATGAATACAAGAGCTTCTCCCATGAGACGCAGTTACAGTTTTACAGTTTACCTTGTTTATGAATACCGTTGGCCCCAAGTCTGTAGTCACATTGTTGTAGTGTAGATCTGAGGCGTTACAGTTACAGAGCAAGGGACGCCCATAAATAAGCTCAAATGGACTTACCTTTAACTTAGTTCTAGGAGCAACTCTTACCCTGAACAGAGCCATTGGGAGGATTTTACTCTAGGTCAACTTGGTCTCTTGACACAACTTAGCTGGATGTATTTTAATGGTCCAGTTTATTCTTTCAACTTTTCTACTGGATTGAGGCCTCCAGTAGAAGCGCCACTCAGTCCCAAGCAACTAAGTGAGTCACCTGGGTGGTGAAATGGGGCCCATCATCGCTTTCGATGACTGGGGCAAACCAAACTTTCAGTTGTTGTATATGTTCGCCTATTTTACCTTTGTCAGTGTCAGAGCCTGTATTATGGTGGTCAGCTCAGCCTTCTGAGCTGAGGAGAGCATTTGCCTCTAGAACCACGGTAAGGCTGACAATTGTGTAGCCTGCCTTTTGTTGTCCTCTTTCCATGAAGCTGCTCCCATCGGTAAAGAGCTCGAAATCAGCAGTAGTCAGAGGCTGGCCCTGTAAATTGGGGCACTAACCATATATAAGATCAACAGTTTGAACACAGTCATGATGTATGGGGTCACCAACGGAGAGGCAGGTTGTACCTGTATGTTAGGATTGTCCACAAGGGCAGCTTGGTACTGGATCACTCAACTCTGGGATAGCCAGTGACTGCCCCTTTGTTCTAAGATGGCTAAAACCGAATGTGCCATGTGTACTCACACCAATTGTCCCAGCATGAGCTTTCTGCTGCCTTCAATATGCAGACCGTTGTCGCAACCACCTTTAAGCAAGCTGGCCATCCTTGGGTCACTGAATCCAAGGTTTTGGAAAAATAAGTCACTGGGCACCTCTATGACCCCAAATGCTGGGTGAGTACTCCTGCCTCTATACCTTGGTGTTCATAGAGGGATTTGGTCAATAATCCAAAATTAGGGATTTGAATCTTGCAAAACCCTGCCATTTCCAGGAACCCATGAAGCCATTGGCGGTTCCCGGGTGGGGCAAGTCGGCAGATAGCCTGTTTTCTTTTGGGCTACAGCCCTTGCTGCCCTCCACTGGTGATGAATTCTAAGTAAGTAAGCTTTTGTTGCACAATCTGAGCCTTTTCCTTGGATATTCGGTATCCAGCCTCAGCCAAAAAGTTTAAAACAGTCTCTGTGTTAATACTGCAGTCAGATTTGTTATTACTTTCAATAAAGAGGTCATCCACGTACTGCAGAAGGACCCCATTAGTCAGTACTGGTCTCTGAAGTTCTCTGGCCTAGGTGGTCCCAAGCAAAGTCAGGGAATTTTTGAGCCCTTGTGGGAGAATGGTCCAGCAATATAGCTGTTTCTGTCTGGAATTTGGATTCTCCCACTCAAATGCAAATATCTTTTGGCTTTCTGAGTCCAGGGGAATGCGGAAAAGTGCATCCTTTAGCTCTAAAACTGAGAACCAAGTCCAAGTGGGTGACAGGGTTGAAAGAAAGTATAGGGTTAGCCACCACCAGATGTACAGTAACCGTTACCTGGTTAATGGCTCGCAGGTCCTGGACAAAACAGTATGTCCCACCCTTCTTCTCAACTGGCCAAATAGGAGCATTAAAAGAAGAATGGCAGGTTTGCAAATGTCCAAAATCCAGGTACTTACTGGTGAGCTGATGAATGGCTACCTGGCCTTCTCTTTTTCGAGTGTACTCCCTGACCCGTGGTGGTGTAATGCTGGGTAGTAGCTGGACCTTGACTGGTACCACGTTGTGGGTGTGTCCTGGCCACCAAGTGACCCAAACAATAGGGTTAATTTCCTTTTCTAGGCACTGGTTTGGGAAGAGCACCTCCCCCTGATAGTGAGGCTCTGCCTTTCGGTAGAACAGGAGATGGGCCTTCCAACCATGTTCAACGGGAACATCAACATGCATCTGTCCTTGCTCAAAATAGATTTCAGCCTGTAGTTTACTAACTAGGTCCCTCCCCAATAACAGGACAGGGTATTCAGGCACATACAAAAACGAGTGGGTCAGGGTCTTTGCCTTTCCCAGGAGAGAACAGGTTAAAGGCTGGAGAAAAGGTTGAGTATCTTCTTTCTCTGTTACTCCCACCACAGAAACCTTTTTTTTTTTTACAGCCTGTACCCTCTAGGCAGATTAAAATCAAGTGGTTTTAGCCAGTTTTCCCTCAACATTCATTATAAACAGAGGTTTGTGTGGAGGGCCTGCCTCCTGTCCCCTCTAATCAGAGCCTTCCTCTAAACTTAGGGCTGGCAGCTGAGTGGCCTCTGTGTTTGACCTCAACAGCTTTGGGCACTCTCTCTTCCAGTGGCCTTCTTCTTTACAGTAGGCACACTGGTCTTTACTCAAGGAGGGCCTTCCCGTAAGGCTGCTGCCAGCAAGGTCACCTGTCGTTTGGCCCTCCGATCTTCTTTGGCACCTTGTGCCTTTTCTTTCTCCTTTCCTCTATTGTTATAAACTCGAAAGGCCAATTCAACTAAGTGCCTGATACTCATAGTAAAGCTTCTTTCTGTTTACTGAAGTTTCTTCTTATCTGGGGTGCTTTGTCCCATAAACATAGCATTAACCATTCTGGTATATTCAGGCTGTTCTGGGTCTAAGTCCGTATATTGTCTGAAGATGGAGAAGATTCTTTCTAAGAAGGCAGAGGGGTCCTCATCTGATTTCTGTCAGACTTCATAAATTCTATTTAAACTCTTCTGCTTTGGGACCTGATTCTTAAGCCCCACCCGTAAATAATACTGATACTGAGTGAGCTTACTGTACTTGTCAGCATTGTTTGGCTTCCAACAAGGGTGCTGGAAAGGGACAGCCTTGTCCGGCATCAGGTTACCTGGCTGGGAGTCATGCTGGTGCCGGGCTTCTTCCTTGGCTTTTTCAAATACCATTGGTCTTTCCTCAGGAGTCAGTAAAATATTTAAAAGGGACTTTTTTTTTTTTTTGACAGTCTGCCCAAGTAGGGTCAAAAGAATGAAAAATCATGGTAAACAGTTCATACATTTTAAACGGATCTTCTCTAAATCCCTGAGTGTAATTTTTCCAGTTACATAAGTCAGAGGTAGTGAAAGGCACATTTACTCACACCAAGGCACCATTTCCCCTGAGATCTGCCTAAGAGGATATTATCCTGAGGTTCCCTGAACATGGCTCTGATCAGGCAAGGGCTCTTCTCAGGTCAAATCAGGAACTTGATAGGGTGTCCCCTGTCTCGTGTGGGATGGGGAGAGAAGACACTCCCCTTCCCCGGGACCTCCAATAACTGCCACATTCCCTAGTTCCGGATCTGGGCCAGGGGAAGGCTAGGGTGGGTGTGGTGGCGGTGGCTGTGGGAGTCCCAATGCTATATTAGTTATTCATTTCCACTTTTCTCATTTACTGCAAAGATCAACAAAAACTAAATAAATTGGAATACATTCAACTATAGAATACTACGTACCTATTCAAAATAATTAGGAAGGTAAAATGTGTGTGCGTGTATGTATCTGCTGGAAGGGCAGATGGTGGATAGATCTATATTGCTCCCCTCCCCCTCCCCACCCCCTGCAGGCCTTGTTAAGAGTACTCGGCAGGTTTTACCACATTGTGACAGTATAGAATATACGATAAAAGAAGTTAAGGAAGACACATTCAGAACCTGGTGGGAGAGACTGGGGTAGGAATGTCCTCTGAAAGCCAGACTGTCAGTGTCCAGGACTTTTTGGAGAGTTCAGGGAAGGTGAGAAGTCCTGGAGCTTCCAGTACTAGAGTGCAAAATAAAAATAAGCCAACAAGGCCTGAAAGCCCCCCCTGAAGGTAGCAGTTTAACCTAAATAGCAGTGCATTCCAAATGCTTGTACCAAAGGTTTTGTAGGAAGCCTTAAGTTGGTGGCACAAATGATTGGTGGTTCTAATGTACCCAGCAGCACTGCAGAAGAAAGGCCTGGCAATCTGCTTTCATACAGATTACAGCCAAGAAAACCCTGTGGAACAGTTTTACTATGTAACACATGGGATTGCCATGAGCGGGAATCAACTTGAAGGCAACCATTTTTACCCGTGAAGGCCTTTTGTCATGTGCAGCCTGGTTGTAGCCAGGCTGGAATGGTCTTCAGAACTTTTGCCCTAAAGTAGCTCAGTGCCTTGCTTGCATTTCAGGATTTTATGGGCAACTGCAGACGTTCTGCCCCCCGCACTACCCCGACTCCCAGAGAACCCTGCCGCCCAGCAGCTCCTGCAGCGTGGTACCCTCCTTCGAGGACTGCCTGGTGCCCACATCTGTGGGCCAGGCTGGTTTTGACGTTTTCCACAGAGCCTTCTCGACTCACTCGGGCATTACAGGTGTGTTGGCCAGACTGGCAGGGGAGACCAGTGGGTTTCCTGTAACCTGCCTGGACTGAACTTGACCCAGCACATGACCACATAAAGTCTGCCAAATGTAGCCCTGAAATGTCTCTCATCTTCACCTACCTCTTCAGTCCTTCTCCAACTCCACTCTACCGCCTCAGTTGGGGCACCATCTTGTCTCTCCCAAGTTGTGTCAGCAGGCTTCCAGCAAGTCTCCCTGAATCACTCCTCATCTCTACCATTATGACGTCATGCTACCGTGAGCACTGTCTTCCAAACACGAAGCTCAGATAGTTTCAGCTGCTTGGAGAATAAAGTCAAATCTCCTCAGCATGGTATTCAAAGTCCCCATGAGTTACGCTTAACCAAACTCTCCAAACTGACAACCCACTGTCAGCACACTGGGCCCCCCATGTCCCTCCTTCTCTGTCTTTACTCATTTTCCTCCTTCTGGAATGTTCTTTCCCTACTTCTCCCATCTGTGAGAATCCCGTCCTCTTTTATGGCTCAACTTGAATATCACCTCCTTTTTCAGGCCACCCTCATCCTTCCCTAGAACACTTTACTTTTACCTATTCAGGCCATATTTTGTGCCCCATCTAATTTTAGCCAGCCACCTACAAGTCAGGTTCCTTCTCCACTAATGCCCTTGAGGGCAGAGACCCGCTGAAGAACACAACCTAGCGTGGTTCCTCCCTGGCCTCCAGTCAGCATTGGGTGAACACATTGCGGGCCCAGTGGGTGCGGTGTGGTGGGAGTCTGACTTCTTGTCTTCTTTCTCTTCCAGTGTATGATTTGCCTTCGGGTTCCTCAAGCCTCTTTGCGGAGTCTCTTCGCAGTGGGCCTGAAGACGCCACGTTCTTGCAGATCAGCGCAGTGGATCGCTGTCCTAGCCAGCTCTCCTCTGTCTATACTGAAGGCTAAAAACTCCGTTGGCCTCTCCTGCACATCCAGAACTTTCCTCTTGCTTCCCACCTTTTGTTTCCATCCTCTCACAGACTCCATGAAGAAGGATGTCCACCGAATCAGCAGAACCTGCAAAGCAACCGCTGTGCCTTTGGAAGGCAGGACTGACTGGTTGGAGCTGGGCTTGGCAGGGATGTTTGCAGTCACTTCTTTTTCTCTCTGGGTTTGCTGGACCAGGTGACCAGCATGACTGTCTCTCCAAAGGGAATTTAGAGTCTCACTCTATGGATATCTGTTACTTCCTAACCATCAACCCTCAAAGGACACCGATAAGATGTGTGCGTATGAAGATGTCGTTTGGGGGTCAATCTTGCTGGAAAGACTAAATAGGGAAGTACACCCCAAATACTCTCCCTCACTGCTGGCCTCAGCGCAAATCCAGGCATGGGGGAAATCCATGCCCAAAGCACAGTGTGGTCTCAACTCTTGGGAACCCTGGTTTCCCAGCACTGGCCTGCCATTCCCATGAGCTGGCAGCCCCCCTCCTCATAGACAGCCCCATGCTAACCACTCGCTTCACAGTGTTTCTCCAAGAAGGTCTGTCAAGCACAGTCCCTTGAAAGGCACTACAACTTGTTTTATATTCCAGTAACCTTAGTTCTTTCATCTTAAAGACTTGCTATTTATGCCTACTTAAAAAAAAAAAAAAATTGTTTAGCTGTCTGGTCTTTGGATGGGAATAATATTTTAATCTCCCCCACTGCACACATTGTACCACAGCTGTAGCTCTGCCTGGCCCCACCTTGCAGCACCTGTGAGCACTCCTGGAATGTTGGCTGTGCAGTGAACAAAGGCTCCCTGAGGGAAATTTGGGGTGGGCACACTCCTTGTATCCAGGGCTAGCAAGAACTCCTGTGTGTTGACTGTTGAGTGACTCCAAGCTGAAGACCTTGTTCAAAGGAGAAGGTCCCCTGCCTCTTTCACCCAATGCCTCTGCTCTGTCCAGAGAAGACCCACAAGATGCCAGAACGGGGTGCACTGAGTTGTGTGTGAGGGGGATGTGTGAAGGATGTCAGATTCTAGTTGTTTGCGAGGCTCTGCTCACCTCCTTGTGGATAGACACTCACCCGTCTGTCTCTCTGTCCCCTATTTTTCTCCTCTACCTCTTTCCACACCTTCCTCTCTGCCTAACCATCAATTCTTGGGATTCTGGCCTAAGACAGATAGAGGGGACAGTTACAGAAAGGTGGGCAGAAAGTGGCAACCCATCTTCTGGAATTTTCAAAGCACTTGGCCCTTTGATGCCAAGCTTGAATGGGAAGTCATTTTCTGTAATTCCTTTATAAAGCTATTAAAAAGATCCTAAACCAAAAACCAAACCCATTGCCACTGAGTCAATTCCAACTCTTAGCAACCCTATAGGACAGAGCAGAACTGCCCCACGGGGTTTCCACAGCCGTCATCTTTACAGAAGCTGACTGCCACGTCTTTCTCCCATGGGGCAGCTGGTGGGTTCGAACTGCCAACCTTTCAGTTAGCAGCTGCGCGCTTTCACCACTGCACCACCAGGGCTCCTTAAAAAGATCCTAAGTCCTGTAAACAGTCTATAAAAATTAGCCAAACCCCAAAGATCTGGTAAATTCTGACATTGTTGCACTGTTGTGTTTCATGGCTTCTTTTCTTAACTCTCTTTGTAAAATGTTTTCTGACCCAAAATGAAACAATATTATTTGTCAAACTGAGATAATTACAGTCTTCAACAAGACAATTAAGCAATTTGGTGTCAGACTTGGGATCCTCTAACAGCTTGTATCCTGGCGGACTGGTCCTTCTGGGCACATTTCACTAGAGTCCATTCCAGCAGGCAGTAGAATAAGATGGATAGAGAACCAAGTGTGGTTATGTCTTTACAGTGCACTTGGTCAATCTAGTTTGGGTTGGGGTGGGGTAGGGGTCTGCCTTAAGAAAAGCCCTCATACAGATTTCCAAGTCTGCAGAAGAGAGGAGTTACTCACTTTACAAAAGCCTGCTCTACGTCAGGAAGGGATGCAGGTCAGGCTGTCTTTACGGATGAGCGCTCCGGCTGGGCGTGCATAAGATCCCATCTTTCGCCAGGCCTTGTGGGTCATGTCACTTGGCTAAAACAAGGACACACACCTGCTGACACTGGCTTCGTAAATAGTATCCCTCTTGTATCCTTCCTCACACCCTGGAAGGAAACACCGTGATGTCTTGTGAGAGACAATCTATTCGTTCCTAAATTCTGAAGCCTTTAGGAACAAGTCAAAATAGATTTCATTTGTGTGATGAGGAGAAAAGAAACTAAAAGGACAGACTGAGACTGCAGTTGATAGTCTTGGCGCTGCCTGGAGGCTTCACATCATTTAATAAGTAAAATGGGAAGGAGGACAAAGCATGAAGTAAACCTCAGAAGCCTGTGGATGGCGTATCTCCCTCAGCCTCAGACGAGATGCCTGTGGGCCAGTTTCTGGTCTGTGAGGGCCTCTCCTGCAGGCCCCAACTCTTTCATGCTCTCCCGCGGCTAGGGGGACTAGAGAAGTGGGCTAGTCAGCAACAGCACCTGCAGTACCCTCCTTCCAAAGCAGGAAATCAAAGCCCGGTCCTTCCTGTTAGCAGAGGGACAGGCCGGGAACCAGGGCCCACTGTGGCCACAGCCCACGTACTCCTCAACCACCCCTCAGTGCCACAAAGCTGCAGGTTTCAGATCAGGGCCTCGGGAACATGATACTTCCGGTCCTTTCCAGGCACATCCGGCTTCCTTCTAGGCACATCCGGCTTCCTTCTAGGCACATCCGGGTCTTTAGATTCCAGGCTCTCCCCTGGCCTTTAAAATCGTCTCTTGCTTACTTTCGCATTGTAGAAGATTTATATATGCTTTCATTGTTATTTTAGTAGCTGGAAAAGTGGAAACTTCAAAAAACTCATTCCCTTCCATTTATTGGCCTCTTTAGTCTTGATGTATAGCCATATTCATACATATCTGAACAGAGATTTTCGTTCCCCTTTTTAAAAAGCTGGTGCTGTGAAAACAGCCCAGTGCCAATTATCCTATTACATTATTTTAAAAAAAAAGTCTGCCTAGAGACATTTCTTTTGCTGTCGTATTTTAACTCGCTAAAGGGATTGCATCAAAATGTCCGTTGTAATTTAGCCGCTGATCAGCTGTTCAATATTTTTAAAGTATTTACTGGTCTTTTGGGGAATCTACCTTTACCCATGTCTCCCTTGATTTAACATAGGTGACTCTAAAAACAGGGAAAAAAAGGTCTTAGTGGATCACAACATAGTTTGAGCTGATAACGTAGGGATGGTTCTGTTATGTTGTTTTTAAGGTCCCAGCCGTCAAGCGCACTAGTTAACCAATACCCGTTTTGAACCGGAGTCCATGTTAAACACCCTCCATCCCAATTCCTTTCCTGTTGCCTTGAGGTATTGGTTTGAGTGACTGTAAATGTTCAATCTAATAATTTAGTGTTTTATTTGGCTGTTTTGACCATGTCATTTTATAGCATCATGTTTTTTTTTAATGGCACTTTTTGGAATTTCTGCGGTTACTTTTTATTTTTGCAAGGGATAAAGCAAAAAAAAAAAAAAGCACTCATTGGAGAAATGGCGAGTGCAAAAAAGAAGAGATTTATGGGGAGGGGCGTGGAAATCTGTTTTCCATAAATCATGCAGACTTTTGTACATAGTTCTAGACACTCGCGTAGAGAAATGAGCTGCATATATCATAGTGGATATGGGGCTGATTTTACTCTAGGGGTACATCTGGTGCTTATTGTCATCGATCTTTCAGAGAATTAGGTACACTTTTTTCTATTAATATGTATAGTTTTGTGATTTGTCACAGTTATGTTTCATGTAATCATAAGTTATTTTGTCTTGTTTCATGAAGTTCTTTTTTTTATGTCAAAAGCAGAATGAAGGGGACTGTGCACAGAATAAAACTGGAACTACAGGATATGCCTGCCTGACCACCTCCCCAGGCCGGGCACTTTAAACTCAATGGCGACCACCGCTGTTTGTTTGTTTGCTTTATTATTTTGTTTTGCCATCGGCCTCCTTCACATCGGGGATGGTAATTATAATTAAAAGCAGATGGGGGAGGGAGACTGTCCAAGACCAGCCTTAAAATGCCGCGTTGCTTTGGGCCAGAGCTGCAGCCTGGATTTAATTATAGATATGAGGACGGAATGGCAGTGAAAATGAGTGCCTCCCCGCGTCCTTTACATGTTGGGAGTGTCCATAAATAAAACATGAAGTTTTATTTCATCAGATTTAATTAAAGCTTTTATACATGTTTTATTGGTTAGTCTATTAATCCGCTTCCCAAACTGGATAAATGTGTGCTCGGATTTGGGGTTTCTCTGTGCCTTTGCTGTATCATGCTTCAAAAATGCCTCCAGTGCCTGGTACTGCAGGTGACGGGGCTACAGCGCGCTGGCGGTTGGAGGTTTGGGCCCTTTCTGCAACAGAAAACCTCACAAGTGTCACCTTCCCATGGGCCGGCCAGTCCCCTGATATTTAAAGTGGTGGTGATGGCAAAAGGGGTGGTTACCATTTGCTTGATTTCCCCGTGAGAGATGCCAAAGGTTAAAGACCTCAGCTGCTATCCAAAAGGTTGGCACTTCGAGTCCCCCCAGGGGTGCCTCAGAAGAAAGTCCTGGCGATCTCTTTGCAAAAATTTCGCCGTTGAAAACTCTACGAAGCATGGTTCTACTCTGACACACGTGGGGTCGCCACGGGCCTGACGCACACGGGGTCGCCACGGGCCTGACGCACACGGGGTCGCCACACGTCTGACGCACGTGGGGTCGCCACGGGTCTGACGCACACGGGGTCGCCACCAGTCTGAATCGACTCAACGGCAACTTTTTTTGTGGGGGGGGGCAGGTGTGCACTCTGCAGACTTAGAAAGAGCACCCTGACCCATGGACTGTGAGAAGCTCTCTTCCCTAGCACCCATTCCTGCCATAGGGGCGGGGCAGGATATTCTTACCCCTTGCTGGCCTGCTCGCCAAGCACCTGAATCTGAAAAGATATCACATACCTCAAGGGTCATTCTTAGAAAGCTGACTGTTACCCCCTACATTTTTAAGATCTGAGAACCATTTTAAGGGGAATACAAAGCCAAAGGTAAGATAACCGCCATGCCCCTTGTCTGGTTCCTGGGGTAGCTGATGGCGGGTGGCGGGGGCGGGCCAGCAGCAGCAGGTTGATGAGGGGCTGTGGGGACGGAAACAACATTTGACTCACCAGACACAAAGGGCTTCTCAGCTCCCTAAAAGGAGGCAGCTGGGGAGAGTGCGATTTGGTCCAACCACTTAGAACAGTTTGGTAGCGCTGAAAATACACATGCCCTATTAGAGTTCTCACAAAGCCAGAATATATATTTGGCTACTAACTGCAAGGTTGGAAGTTTGAGTCTACCTGGGAAGAAAGGTGGGCAATCTCTTTCAAAAAAATCAGCCATTGAAAACCTTATGCAGCACAGTTCTACTCTGACACGCATGGGGTCTCCATGAGTCGTAGTCGACTCAACAGGAACTGGTGTATATGTGTGTGTGTGTGTATGTATATGTATGTGTTTGTATGTATTGTATGTATGTGTGCATATGCATTGTGTATGTATATGTATGTAAGTATGTGTGTGTGTATGTGTGTATGGAGCCCTGATGTCCAAGTGGTTAAGATCTATAGCTGCTAACCAAAAGGTCACTGCAGTTTGAATCCACCAGCCCCTCCTTGGAAACCCTACAGGGCAATTCTGCTCTGTCATTTAGGGCCACTATGAGTCGGAATCAACTTGACGGCAACAGGTTTGATTTTGTGAGTGTGTGGGTGTATATATATATACAACGTTGTTATTGTTAGGTGCTGTTGAGTCAGTTCTGACTCATAGTGACCCTATGTACGACAGAACGAAACACTGCCTGACCCTGCACCATCCTCACAATTGTTGCCATATTTGAGTCCACTTTTGCAGCTACTGTGTCAATCCATTTCATTGAGGGTCTTCCTCTTTTTTGCTGACCCTCTACTTTGTCAAGCATGATGTCCTTCTCCAGGGCCTGGTCCCTCCTGATTATGTGTCCAAAGTATATGAGACAAAGTATCACCATCCTTGCTTCTAAAGAGCATTCTGGCTGTACTTTTTCCAAGACATATTTGTTCATTCTTCTGGAAGTCCATGGTATCTTCAATATTCTTTGCCAACACCATAATTCAAAAGCATCAATTCTTCTTCCATTTTCCTTATTCATTGTCCCGCTTTCACATACATATGAGGTGATTGAAAATACCATGACTTGGGTCAGGCACAAGTGACATCCTTGCTTTTTAACACTTGAAAGAGGTCTTTTGCAGTAGATTTGCCCGATGCAATACATCATTTGATTTCTTGACTGCTGCTTCCATGGGCGTTAATTATGGATCCAAGCGAAGTGAAATCCTTGAAAACTTCAATCTTTTCTCCTTTTATCATGATGTTGCTTATTGGTCCAGTTGTGAGGATTTTTATTTTCTTTATGTTAAAGTGTAATCCATACTGAAGGCTGTAGTCTTTGGTCTTCATTAGTAAGTGCTTCAATTTCTGTTTGATTTCAGCAAGCAAGGTTGTGTCATCGGCATAATCCAGGTTGTTAGTCTTCTTCCAATCCTGATGCCCTGTTCTTCTTCATATAATCCAGCTTCTCCAATTATTTGCTCAGCATACAGACTGAGTAAGTATGGTGAAAGGATACAACCCTGACACATACCTTTCCTGATTTTAAACCCATTGCTCTGTTTGAACAACTGCCTCTTGGCCTATGAACAGGTTCTGCATGAGCACGATTAAGTGTTCTGAAATTCCCATTCTTCACAAGGTTATCCAGAATTTCTTATGACCTACACCGTTGAATGCCTTTGCATAGTCAATAAAACACAGGTAAACATCTTTCTGGTATTCTCTGCTTTCAGCCAGGATCCATCTAACATCAGTAGTGATAGCTAACTTTCCATGTGCTCTTTTAAGCCTGGCTTGAATTTCTGGCAGTTCTCTGTTGATGTACTGCTGCAATCACTCTTTATTTATCTTCAGCAATATTTTACTTGCTTGTAATATTAAAGATATTGTTTATTAATTTCCACATTCTGTTGGATCACCTTTCTTTGGAATGGGCAAAATATGGATCTCTTCTAGCTTTTTTTTCTTCTAGCTTGTTGGCCAGGTAGCTGTCTTCCAAAATTCTTGGCATAGACATGCAAGTACTTCCAGCATTGCATCTATTTGTTGAAACATCTCAACTGATATTCTGTCGATTCTAGAGCCTTGTTTTTCACCAATGCCCTCAGTCAGCTTAGACTTCTTCCTTCAATATCATCAGTTCTTAATCATATGCTACCTCCTGAAATGGTGGAATGTCGACCAATTCTTTTTGGTACAGCAACTTTGTATTCCTTCTATCTTCTTTTGGTTCTTCCTGCGCCATTCAATATTTTGTCCATAGAATCCTTCAGTATTGCGACTCGAGGCTTGGATTTTCTCTTCAGTTCTTTCAGCTTGAGAAATGCTAAGCATATTTTCAGAGTCTCTTCTGATATCCATTTTGGTATTATCTTTCTTTTGTCTTTTTAGTGACCTTTTACCTTTTATAATGTCCTTGATGTCATTCCACAACTTGTCTGGTCTTCAGTCACTAGTGTTTAATGTGTCAAATCTATTCTTAAGATGGTCTCCAAATTCAGGTGGGTTATACTCAAGGTCGTACTTTGGCTCTCGTGGACTTGTATTATTTTTCTTCTCCTTCAACTTGAACTTGCATGTGAGCAATTGATGACCTCTTCCAGAGTCAGCCCCTGGCCTTATTCTGACTGATAGCGAGTTCTTCATTGTCTTTGTCCACAGATATAGTTGATTTGATTCCTATGTTTTCCACCCAGTGAGGTGCATGTATATAGTCACCATTTACGTTGTTGACAAAAGGTTTTTGCAATGAACAAGTCATTGGTCTTGCAAAATTGTGTCATGTGATTTCTGCTGTCGTTTCTATCACCAAGGTCGTATTTTCCATATATAGACCATTTTTCTTTGTTTTCAGCTTTTGCATTCCAATCGCCAATAGTTATCAATGCATCTTGATTTCATGTTTGATCAGTTTCAGACTGCAGAAGTTTGTAAAAATCTTCAATTTCTTTACACTTGGCATTAGTGGTGGTATAATGGCCAAGTCTCAGTTGCTAACCAAAAGGTCAGCAGTTCAAACCCATCCAGTGGCTCTGTGGGGGAAGAGACCTGGAGATCTGCTCCCGTAAAGATTACCTGTTGCCATTGAGTCAATTCAGACTCATAGTGACCCTATAAGAGAGAGTAGAACTGCCTAAAAGGGTTTCCAAGACTTTAATCTCTACAGAAGCAGACTGCTACATCTTTCTCTCTCTGAGAGGCTGGTGGATTCGAACTGCTGACCTTTCTGTTAGCAGCAGAGCACTTTAACCACTGTGCCATCAGGGCTCCCTTCTCAAGAAGATTACAGCCTAGGAAGGCCTATGGGCAAGTTCTACTCTGTCATATTGGTTTACTATGAGTTGGAATCGACTTGGCAGCACACAGCAACATTCTATTTATATACAGGGCAAACACAAGCAAAATTAGAGTTTAGTGGTAAAAGTTTAAAGAACAATAAGGAAAATATTATCTCAAAGATCAGTATCCTGATTGGCCCTGGTGGGAAAGAAAAGGCACATGAAGGACTTCTGGGGTGCTGACTGACACTGTTTCATTTCTCAACCCAAATGGTGGGTTACACAGGTGTTTGCTTTATAATTAACTGCATATCTGTTTTATGGTTTTTAGTTCAAATCAGAGTGAAGGCCAAGGCCTGCATCCCTTACCCCAGAGTTCTGCCAGTTCGCCCTGCAAAGGATCAGATAGTACATATTTTAGGCTTTGTGGACAATACGGCCTCTGTCTCCCTCTACACAACTCTGCAGTTGTAGTGGGAAAGCTGCCATAGACAATATGTAAACGGATGGGTGTGGTTGTATGCCAATAAAACTTTATTTATGAACACTGAAATTTGAATTTCATTAAATTTTCAGGTGTCATAAAGTATTCTTTTTATTTTTTTTTTCAGCCATTTAAAAATGTAAAACATTCTTAACTCACAGGCTCTACAAAAACATCACAAACAGGACTTGGCCAGAAGGCAGTAATTGGCCGACTCCCGCCCTAGTCAACTGAAGATGCATTTCCCATAAATATAAAAGGAGCCCTGGTAGCACAGTCGTTAAATACTTGGCTGCTAATCCAAAGGTCAGCAGTTCGAACCTGCTAGTGGTTCCACAGGAGAAAGATGTGGCAGCCTGCTTCCATAAAAATTACAGCCTTGGAAACCCTACGGGAGCAGTTCTCCTCTGCCTTTAGGGTCACTATGAGTCTGAATTGACTTGATGGCAACAGGTATTGGTTTTTTGGTTTCCCATAAATATCCACCCAAAGAAAACCGCATGGAGCCACCCCTCTGTTTTTCCTTCTGCTACCTTAGGTCTTGTTCCTGGATGAAATTCATGAGTTCTATTGATTAAGCTTTTTTTTCTTGAGACTCTGAGCTCTGCTCCCCTGGATACAGATGAATGCTTAGAGCCTGGAGCACCATCTGACTTTATCTCGGGATGTGAAGTTTTTAATAAAAGGCACTGGGCATAGAGAAATCTGTGAGAATTGGAAAATGAGCACCCTTTCTTTCCAAGCTAACCAAATATTTGCTGGATGTTGGCAGCCACAGCCAACCTTCTCCTCTGAAATGTGGAGGGGTTATAAGTAATGGAACGCTTCATTTCTCCCAGGCCACAGCTCTCAAAATCTGCGGGGTTCTCAAGGAGAAGAGAGCCAGGGCTTTAGGGTCAAGAAGTACTTTTGAAGCAGCCAGGAGGCCCTGACAGTGCTGATGGTCAGCTCCCCCTATAAGTAGCAGGGAGAGTTGCTGAACACTCCCAGCGCCTTCTCTGGCTTCTGGTTTCCCGCTATTCCTATCAGCTGCTCACACTTATAAAGGAGCCCTGGCGGCTCAATGGTTAAGCACTCGCCTGATAATGGAAAGATTGGCAGTTCGAACTTACCCAGCAGCTCTGCAAGAGAAAGACTTGATAAATGTTCCCATAAAGATGACAGCCTAGAAAACCCTATGGGGCAGTTCTACTCTGTCGTATGAGGTTGCTATGGGTTGAAACTGATTCGATGGCACCTAACAACAACTCACACTTATAAGAGAATGAGACTGAGTCCACGTGGGCACAAGTTTATGCCTCTTTTTATCTCTCTGTTGTTGTTTTTAGGTACCGTCGAGTTGGTTCCCACTCACCATGAGCCTGTGTACAACAGTACAGAACACGGCCTGATCCTGCACCGTCCTCACGGTCACTGTTATGCCTGAGCCCATTGTTGCAGCCACTGTGTCAGTCCATCTCCTTGAGGGTCCTCCTTTTATTCGCTGACTGTCTACTTTACCAAGCATGATGTCCCTCCTGGTAACATGTCCAAAGTACATGAGACGAACTCTCACCATCCTTGCTTCTAAGGAGCATTCTGGCTAGACTTCTTTTGTCTCTCTAGCTTGTGATAAAAGCAGCAGTTTATAAAATATGATCATTTACAAGTCCTGGGTCATTCGCTAAATGTTGTTATTAGTTGAGTCAAGTCAGCTCCAACTCATGGCAACTCCATGTATGACAGAACAAACAGTTGCCCTGTCCTGCTTTGTCTTCATGATAGTTGGTATGCTCGAGTCCATTGTTGTGTTTTGAGTGCCTTCCAACCTACAGGCCTCCTCTTCCAGCACTGTATCAGACAATATCCAGTTTTTATGGACTAATTTTCTGGAACAGATCATCAGCCCTTTCTTCCTAGTCTGTCTTAGTCTGGATGCTCAGCTGAAACCTGTTCACCATGGGTGACCCTGCTGGTATTTGAAATACCAGTGACACAGCTTCTATCATCACAGCAACCAACACACAACCCCCCACAGTACAACACACTGAGAGATGGATGGTGGTCCCAAATATTAGCTTGGATTAAATCCTCTTTACAAGGTCTTTCTGGTTAATTTCGTGTGCTTGGGTTTGTATATGTGTACAGTTCTGATATTAAAGCCGCTGGGAGCACAGTATTTTGGGTAAAACAGGCTGAATTTTATAAAGAGATGTCTGAGCAGGAGAAAGCTTAGAGGACCTGCAGTCCGACCTTGCCGTTTTGCAGAGGAGGAAACTGAGGTGGTTTCAGTCATGCACTCACTCACCATTTATTCTATGCCTACTGCGTGTCATAGAAGCAGATCTAGAGATGACTTATCCTCAGAGACGTTACAGGTGGAGTCCAAGAATCAGCAGTGCGAGGCCATTGCCTGGTGCTTTGCGAAAATGCACATCCTAGAGCTACTGAAAGAACGCCTGGAGCTGCTGAATTAGGACGTTGAGGGGTGAGAAGGAGGAATCTGCATTTAACTAGCTCTCCAGGGGGTTCTTTTTGCACCCTAAACTTGACCACCCTTGATACGGTGGAGGAGGCAGCCCATTTAACAGGGCAACATGGTATAACGAGAGTTAATCAGAGGATAAGGGCCCTGGGTGGTGCCAACGGCTAAAGCTCTCGGCTGCTAGGTTGGTGGCTCCAGTCCACTCAGAGGAGCCTCAGGAGAAAGAGCTGGTGACCAATTTCTGAAAAATCAGCCACTGAAGACCAGATGGAGCATGGTTCTGTTCTGACATGCGTGGAGTTGCCACATGTCAGAATCCACTCAATGACAACTGGTTTCACCAGGAGAGGGGATTCCAGTTCCTCTCTAGGGGAGAGGGGGGCAGGGTCAGAACTTCCTGGGCACCTGATCCCAGCCTTGAAGGATAAGTAGGGTTTCGGGAAGCAAAGAAGCAGAGGGCAGGTGTACCATAGCATGTACACAGGCACCAAGAGAAGGAAAGAGACTTGTCTGGAGTCACCCAACATGCCAGTTGGAAGGTTGGAGGTGGTCGAGTGGGCTCTGGGTGATTCTTCCATAGCCCTGTCTTCCATAGCCCTTCCTTCTGTCCACCAATGCTTCCCAACAACCAAGGAATTGGGATGCTACCAGTTACACAGCAAAGAAAGGTCCCATAGTCAAATTAGTTTGGGGAATTGTAGGTCAAAGTTCCATTAAGATTTTTTCATCAGGACTTCCCAGAGCCTTTACTATGCTAATGTGCACTGTGACTATCCAAGAAAGAACACTCGATCCTTAACCACGGGACCCTTTTCCTAAAAAGCACCTTGTTCTTTAGGGCACTCTTTGGGAAAACCTACTCTGGAGAGGGATGGGAGTGGAACCCAGTCTGGATGGCATTTGCCCCTGGCAGGTGGAAATGGCAGCTGTGGATGGCTCCTGGCCCCTGAGAAAGAGGTAGAGGATGAGAAGCTGAAGTAGGCATGGGGGATGGTTTAGAGCAACTTCAGGAGATGGTTCTGAGCACATAAAACCACTGGCATAAAGTCTCGGTAAGTGAGGAAAGGAAAGGAAGGAAGGAGGAAGGAAGGGGACTGGATATTGGTGGTAACAGAAGGAGGAGGTAGTGAGCTAGAGAGAAATATAAGAAGCGCTATGGCTGCTAACCAAAAGGCTGGAGGTTAAAGTCCACCCAGAAATACCTGGGGAAAAAAGGGTTGGTGATCTATTTCCCCAAAAATCACCCATTGAAAACCCTACGGAGCACAGTTCTGCTCTGACACACATGGCGTTGCCAGGAGTGGGGGTTGAGTCAATAGCCACTGGTTACAGTGTGCCCAAGTTGTAAAAGACCCTCAGGATGAGATGGCCTACAAAGGCCCAGCTCAGTGCAACCTGTTGGACACACAGAGGTTTTCATAAGCGGTCTACCAGGTCACTAAAAATGCTCTCTTTAAGACCTTCCAAGGGCTACCAGAAAAGATAGCCCACCTTTATAAGTAAAACAAGGGGACCTCCTGGGCTGGTCCCCCTGCTTCAAAGGGCTCTATTCTGACCATCCACCAGCCATGCCCCTTCCCGCTAAGTGAGAAATTCATGTGGCCAAAGAAACATCCCACCTAAAGCCTTTTCTCCCTCCCCTTTTAGACTCATTCTGGGTATCTGGAACTCCAGAATTTTTTGTCCAAATGGCTCCATTGCTACTTCCATCACCAACATGGGCTTCTTTCTCAAGTCCATCCTCCCAAGAGTTGGTCATGTCTGCAGTGTGGGTCTCCCTAGTCCTCAGGGAGGCTGTTTGTGGGCTCTGGACAGAGCTAGACACGGGACTGGTGTGTGCATATGTGAACATGATCCTTCTTCATCGTTGAAGATGGAACCAGGGATTTGAAGAGGAGGATGGGTCAAAGGCTGGAGGCCAGGGACCAGTTCTCATAGTGCCACCATGTTCTGGCAAAGAAATTCAAAGCATCTCTCTGGTCACTCCAAATCAATCAACATGGTGGCACTATGCGACAATTTCCAGATAGCATCTAGTGCACAATGCAAACATTCGTTGTAGTCTGATACCTTTTTAAAAGCAAACCAACACATTATTTCTAATTCAAGTGCTTTCTGACTTGGCTGTGCCCAACACTCAACAGTGAACATCTGTAGACCACGTCTCCGCGGACTGTACACAGCACATCTGCACAGCTCAGTGCTTTATGTTGCCCATGTATATAGCGTGACCCACATTATACAGTTATGGAATGGCCCATTAACACCCCCCCCACACACACATATTGCACATCTGCATGGTATATTACACTAACAGTCTCACTGGGGTACCGTGGGGCACATCTCTGCACTTAACCTACACAGCTGGGTCTTCTATCATCAAATCCAGATCATACTCTCTCTTCTTCCTGGCGTATGCCTGTGCTCACTTCTGCATAGACTTTCAAAAAGCGAGAATCCTGTCCTCAGAAAGGGTTTATGTCTTGAGGCCAAGGGCTCATGATGGAAGAGGCACATTTGAGCTCCAGGCCCCCATTGCTTCCTAAGAAATTCAGAGCTAAGTCACCTGATGCTATCTACTCCAGATGCCCTCTGATAGTACACAGGGATTGAGACGCAGAGCCAGTGGCTTCTCCAAGGTGCCAGCTAGCAATGTGCCAGCCAGGACAAGAAGCCTGGGCTCTTGCTGTCTTTCTCTACTATCACTTCTTTTCCTTCATCTCTGTCTCTCCTGGGATCTTGTTGTTAGCTGCCATCGAGTCAGCTCCAACTCATAGCGACCTTGTGTGTAACAGAACAAAACATTGTCCAATTCTGTGCCATCTTTACAAGTGCTGGTATTTTTTAGTGTTATTTATAAGGTTTCATTGGGTTAATTTTTGAAGGTAGATTATTCAGCCTTTCTTCCTAGTAGTCTGTCTCAGTCTGGAAGCTCTGCTGAAAGCTGTCTACCATGGATGACCCTGCTTCTGTTGGAAATACCGGTGGCATAGCTTCCAGCATCACAGCAACATGCAAGCCACCCCAGTAAAGCAACCTGACGGTCTGGGATTTTAACCCCTATCAAAGCCTGACTTGGCTGTTTTCAGCTATGCTTGGGGAGACTTGCTCACAGTCCACGGTGGAGGCAAAGCTGGACTCTGACCCCCTGGCCTGAGATAGGTTCTGTTCCACAACAGAGCAGCAGGGTGAGATGCAAGAAGCCCTGGTCTGGGAGTCCTGAGACAGGTTCTAGCTGGAGGACTACAGCCAAGTCACTTCTGACTAGACCTTGAGCTCCAGTGTGAGGAGATCTCAGAGCCCACTCCATCTCCACCAGTGAAGCAAGGTATTTGACCACTCTGAACCTCAGTTTCTTCATCTATTAATGGGGATCACACTGGAGTGGGAGGGTTCTTGGAAGATTCTTGGTGCCTGTCATATGGCTGGTCCTTAATAAATGTCAGTTTCCCTTCCCCACCTGGAAAATTGAAGGGGTTGCCGTAGAGGTCTGTACAGTGCTGACATCCATTTATGCTGTCACTCAGCTTCCAATTCCGGTACTTTCTCCAGGATCCAAGATGGATTTCCCTCTCGGTTCATTTCCCTCCTCAGCCCAGCTGTGTTCATTGGAAAGTTTGCCATGTAACTGTTGTTCCTCACCTTCCCTGGCCATGAAGGGATTTGCAGCCAGTCAGTCCACCTGGCGGTTGGTGCCATTAATGATTCACCAAGAAGATGGGTCCAGAAAGTGACCTGTGGCAAGATTGCCTTTGGTGCTGCATGAGAGTGGCTCCAGGTGAGCTCTGAAGTCAGGGACTCATCAACCTGAGGCTCGGGAACCTCAGGTAGCATGCGGTGAGGAGTCTCCTTCATGGCCTGGGGAGCTAATCTCTCTCTCTCCTCTTGCCTCATGGCTCTAGTCTTCCATCTCTACAGATGTGCCTCCTCTGGTTCTCTGCTCCATATAACTAGGAAATGATGCTTGTCGCACATTCCTATGCTAATTCTTTACCAGCCTGAACAGACAAAGGAGAGTAAATCAGTTAGTCAATGGATAGAGAGATAGGTACATAGGTAGGTAGGTGGATAGATAAGAAAACTAAGTAGGTCCTTTCCAAGGTTCACTTCCTCTCTGAGACCTTTCTCCCATACACTTGCCCTCTCTAATCCCAGCCACCCTTCCTGAACAACAGCTTATTCCCGCCTCTGTGCTCCCATAGATCTATGGACATGCCCTCTAGGTTGTTTTAGGTGCAGTAGAGTCATGGCGACCTTATCTGTAACAGAATGAAATGTTGCCCAGTCCTGTGCCATCCTCACAATCATTGGCATGTTTGAGCCCATTCTTGTGGCTATTGTGTCAATCCATCTCATCGAGGGTCTCCTTCTTTTTTCGCTGACTCTCTACTTTACTAAACATGATGTCCTTCTCCAGTGATTGGTCATTCCAGTGGATGGGTCCAAAGTGAGGGAGAAAAGTCTCGTCATCCTCGCTTCTAAGGAACATCTTGGCTGTATTTGCTCCAAGACAGATTTGTTTGTTCTCTGGAAGTCTGTGGTATATTTAATATTCTCTGCCAACACCACAAATGGAATTCTTAAGTTCTTCAGTATTCCTTAGTTATTGTCCAGCTTTTACATGCATACAAGGAGATTGAAAATACCATGGTTTAGATCAGGTGCACCTTAGTCATCAAAGTGACATCTTTGCCTTTTAACACTTCAAAGAGGTCTTTTGCAGCAAATTTGTCCAATGCAATATGTTGTTTGATTTGACTGCTGCTTTTTTCCATGGGCATTAACTGTTGATCCAAGAAGAATGAAACCCTTGACAACTTCAATTTCTTTGCCACTTATCAGGGCGTTGTTTATTGGTCCAGCTGTAAGTATTTTAGTTTTTTTTTTTTTAATGCTCAGATGTAGTCCATACTGAAGGCTGTCATCTTTTACCTTCATCAGCAAGTGCCCCAAGTCATCTTCACTTATGGAAAGCAAGACTGTGTCATTTTCATATCTCAGGTTAGTAATGAGTCTTCCTCCAATCCTGATGCCACATTCTTTTTCATATATCCCAGCTTCTCAGATCATTTGTTCAGCATACAGATTGAATATGTATGGTGGAAGGATACAACCCTGACACACACCTTTCCCAATTTTAAATCAAGGATTATCTTCTCCTTCAGTTCAAACAACTTCTTCTTAATCTATGTACAGTTCCCACACCAGCACAATTAAGTGTTATGGAATTCTCCTTCTTTACAATGTTATCCATAAATCGTGATGATGCACACGGTCCAACGCCTTCATTATACTTATTTACTGATCTCTCCCGCCCCAAAGTCTCGTGAGCGCCTCCATGACAGAGCTTACCACTGACTGATCACTGAATCTCCACAGCATGGCACGTAGCAGACTTTACTGGACTGATCTGAACTGCAGGTCAATGAAGAAATCATTTCCAAGCTATTTGGAGAAGGTGGGAATCATGGCTTCTGGGGTAAGAATGGAATGAGTCAGATCTAGAATGCAGACGTATGGGAGAATTCCACCTGTGCAGGTAACTACAGGTAGTTCAGTCTATTTGTGTGCACAATGGGAGTGGGTATGAGGAAAGAGTAAATAGGAGACAGATCCTTGGGGACTATTGGGAAAAAAAGTCATTGAATGGATTCCTACTCATGGTGACTCCACGTGTGTCAGAGTAGAACTGTGCTCCATAGGGTTTTTTGTTTTGTTTTGTTTTTTTAGAAACAGCATTTTCATTTTTTTTAATTCTTTTATCTGATTTTTTTTCAGCTATGTCGGTGTTAATTCCCTGGTCCTCCATATTTCCCAGTCTGCATTCTAATTGCTCGAGTCTGCTCCTCTGACTTCCTATTGTGTTGTCTAATTCTGTAATTTTATTGTTAATCTTTTGGATTTCTACATGCTGTCTCTCTATGGATTCTTGCAACTTATTAATTTTTCCACTATGTTCTTGAATAATCTTTTTGAGTTCTTCAACTGTTTTATCAGTGTGTTCCTTGGCTTTTTCTGCAGTTTGTCTTATTTCGTTTCTGATGTCTTGAAGCATTCTGTAAATTAGTTTTTTATATTCTGTATCTGATAATTCCAGGATTGTATCTTCATTTGGGAAAGATTTTAGTTCTTTTGTTTGGGGGGTTGTAGAAGCTGTCATGGCCTGCTTCTTTATGTGGTTTGATATGGACTGCTGTCTCCGAGCCATCATTGGGAAACTTGTTTTTCCAGAAAATCCACTAAAAAAAAAAATGCAGTCAGGTCCCTATCAGAACTGCCTTTGGATTATAACCGCCACCTTGTTCCCCGTAAGGATGAAAGTCCGAGATTTGGATCATATACGCTTGGCTGTAGCTGGTTCTGTGTTTTTAGTCCAATTAGAGATGGATTTTTGGTCCCTGGGTTTTTTGTGGTTCCTTCTCTCAGGCCGGAAGATGGGGTTAGGAAAAGACCAAAAGAAAAAAAAAAAGGAGGGGGGGAAAGCAGAGCCTCCCTGGAGCTGGAGCCGTTCTCCCTCTGGCTCAGGAAATTCCAATGTTAATGAAGCCGCCTGGGGAGGGTGGGGGAGGGATCAGAGAGATAGGAGAGTAGCACCTCGGAATATAGCCAGAGTTGCTTGTCTTGCTTGGAATGACTATTTTATCTGCGATTCCCGAGGGGCGTGTCGCCTATGTGTGCTGGCTGTGTGGAGATTGCCCCCGGGAGTCTGGCCCACTGAAGCCGCAGTCAGATCCTCCGCTGCCAATCCAAAGCTCAGTGTCAAGGTTCCCCTGCTGGGACGCTGCTCTCCCGACTCCAAAATCAGTCGCTGCCTCCCAGGGACTTCTCGTCCCTCCAGCCGTGTCGCCGCGCCGCTCCGCAGACCAGCTGGGCCCCCTCCCGGGGTGAGTTCAGGGGGGTAGGGCTGGGCCCCTTGTTTGTGCCCTCAGCTCCCCTGGGCTCTGCCCTAAATTGGGCGCCAAAGGTTACCTGACTGGGATGCTGGCTCCAGGCTCCGAAAACAATCGCTGCCTCCCCGTATTTGTTCGTTTTCTGTCTCTAAATCTGTGTTTGTTGTTCAGGGTTCGTAGATTGTTATGTCTGTGATCGATTCACTTGTTTTTCCGAGTCTTTGTTGCAAGAGGGATCCGAGGTAGCGTCCACCTAGTCCGCCATCTTGGCCCCGCCTCCCTCCATAGGGTTTTTGAATGCTCATTTTTCAGAGTAGATCACCAGGCCTTTTTTCCTGGGTACCTCTGCTTGGACTTGAACTTCTAACTTTTCATTTAGCAGCCTAGAGCGTTCACCGTTTGCACCAGCCAGGGACTCCTCAGAGACTATCGTTTAGAATATATCTTATGTGAGCCGGAGAAGCTTAAAGCCATTTTGATCCCAGGAGTGACATGATCCTATTTGGCTCATAGATAGGACATTGGCCACAGAACAAAGGATGGATCAGAGCGGCTGAGGTAGAGGCAGGGATCTCCTGATCAAGAGCTGGTCTTCGGAGGGTCGGGAGGATAACGTTTTGTAGACCCAGGGTGGGCATGCCAACGTGGCTGCTCCTCTAGTGCCATCCTAGGGCTGCCCAATGGAGTTCAGTCATTTTTCTGGAATTTTGAGAACCCACTGGATTATGTTTGAAAAACAACAAGATGGACGTCTGCTCTAAAGACATGAGAAATTTATTTTGCCTTAAAAGCCTATAAATTTACTTAAGACCTTGGGTGTGGCCATTTTGGCAAAATGAATTTCCCATCAGCCTGCTCACTTTCACTTCCTGCCTTTCATGAAATATATGTATACAGAAAGCCGAGACTCCCCACTGGGCTCTGCATTCGGGCGCATCTGCCGTCCAATTTACAGCTTGCAAAGGAGGTGTTAATTAGTTGGCAGAAGCACCTGAACAGGGAGTACTGGGCTGGATGAGGGAGTGGGAAGGTCTCTGGCATTTCCTTATTCATATAGGCAGGAAAAAAGAAGGAAGGAAACTCACATTGCTGTCCAAAGCGGCAACATCCGAGTCAAGGCGAGGGGCGCAAGTATAGCAGGTACCTCTTTTCTCTAAAAAGAGAGGCTGTTTCTGGGTTCATGTGATTTGTATCAAATTAATATCAAATGCTCATAAGAATTTAAGTTTTACCTTCATATATTACTCTCTGAATTGCAAAGATCTTTCAGGAAAACATGCATGAGTTTTTTTTCACTTTTTGTTTTTGTGTTTTTGATTAGAGTAGAATTAACACTGCAGAACGCATCAAACTAGTTCCCACAGCAGAAAAAGCTGAGAACATGTCTCACCAGAGAAAAGGCAGTGAGTGGGGCCAGGGGATTCTAGGAGGTGAAGGGAAGAGGAAGTCCCAAATCCAGATGGAGCTCAAAGGACTTTGCATTCATGGTTAATAAAAAAAAGTTGGCCGAGTTGAAGTAGGTGGTTGCAGACAACGGTTTGCAATCCTATAGGACAGAGTAGAACTGCCCCACAGAGTTTCCAAGGAGCAGTCGGTGGATTTGAACTGCTGATCTTTTGGTTAGCAGCCAAACGCTTGACTGTTGTACCACCAGGACCCCCATTTGATGGGGAGAAGCAAAAAAAAAAAACCAAAACCATTGCTGTCAGGTCGATTCCGACTCATAGCGACCCTATAGGACAGGGTAGAACTGCCCCATAGAGTTTCCATGGAGCACCTGGTGGATTTGAACTGCCGACCTTTTGGTTAGCAGCCGTAGCTCTTAACCACTGTGCCACCAGGGTTTCCTTGACGGGGAGAGTAAGGCTAAATTAGGATCAACTCTAGCTTTCTTCATTTTGAATGTCACTGAAACTCATCCAGTCTCTTCTCTTTAACTAGAAAGTAACAAATGGTTGATGGAACAAAATGTAGAGAGAGGTCTGTCTTCCTGACTTTCATGAAATACAGGATGAGACTAGATGGCATCTAGCAAACATCTTTTTAAAGATGACACAGCAGAGGTGCACAGAAGGAAAGCCACTTTGCCAAGGATATTGTTGGTGAAGTCGTAGCTTGAGCCTGGGGGTCCTAACTCTCTGCTGGTTTCCCTTTCCACCACACTGTTCTGCTTTTCTAAAGGCCTTCAGAGCACATTTGGGCCCAAGCCCTGAAAACCTGACCCAGCACAGTAATTCTTAGCTGCAGAGGGGTGTACGGTATGGTTGCAGGAGTACACAGAAAAAAGACATGGACACTCCAGGTGTGAATCACCTGATTATTCATGCCTCCACTGACCATAGTCCCTTTGTGTACTGCCGCGGCTTGTGTGTTACTGGGATACTGGAAGCTATGCCAACGGTATTTCAAGTGCCAGGAGGTCCGCCCATGGTGGACAGATTTCAGCTGAGCTTTCAGACTACAATAGACTAGGAAAAAAGGTCTGGCAATCTACTTCTGAAAATCAGGCAATGAAAACTCTATGGATCACAACAGAATATTGTCCAGTATAGTGCTAGAAGATGAGCCCCCTAGGATGGAAGGCACTACATGATGGGCCCAAACATGCTAGTGACTGTGAGGATGACGTAGGACTAGGCAACATTTCATTCTGTTATACATAAGGTCACCATGAATCAGAGCCAACTCAAAGGCAATCAACAACAACAGGACCACAAGCAAGAAATCAGTCGAAAAGTTGATGAAAATATCAACTTGCCATTAGTTAATAAATATTGCACGCACCAGCGGGGCAAAAGACATCGTGGGGAGTTTCCTTACTAGGCTTTGGAAGAAGCATGACATTGTGTAAAAAAAATCAGAGGTACTCAGGTTATGCATGCAGTTAGTCCCTGACTTACAACGGGGTTCTCTTCCGATGACTCTGTCTTAAGTCAGTTCTGATGTAAGTTGAGTGCTTCTTTTTTTAAGTTTTCATTATTATTGCCTTTTTTTTTTTTTTTTTTGGTGTCTTTATAAGCCCACTCTTTATTTATCTAAGTACACAAATCATAAAAATGTACTCTGGTCAAGAAGAATTGGATGATGTTGGCATTTTGTCAGTCACGGTAATAACTCCACTTGTGGAAGGTACTGGGTCATCTGAATTATCCCTGGGAGTGGAGATGGCATTTCTAGTCAGAAAATGAGTGACAGTTGTCTGTGCAATCCTTTTCTTTTTTCTTCATATATTTTGCGGCGACATCTCACTGTTTCCTGAATCTGCCTATCGACTTTAGCAAAGCAATCAGTATTTGGGTCCACGTTTCCAAGCATTTGAAGCCCCTGATTTAATTTAGAAAACCAAATCTATATGGCAGTGTTTTGAACAGTAAATAACAAAATTGAACATCTGCGAGTGAACAGCTGAGAATGATAACATCAGCGAGTTGCACGCTGCCACACTGTATGTAGTACATATGACTAACAAGAGGTACAAAACGGAAAAAACAAAAACAGACAGCTGTAAGTGGGGTTCATCGTAACTCAAACACGTCGTAGGCTGGGGACCACCTGTATAAAGAATATATGGAGACCACTTGTCCTTTGAAAAATGCCCATGAAACGTCATCAAATACAGCTTGCGCTGCAGCAATGCCAAGAGGAAAAAGAGGTAAAAATGGAGCTTTTAGCACCCTCAGCAAGCTCTCTTTTAGGCTGCCAAGATGCAAGGTGCCTGAACAAAGAGAGAAAAGGCCCTTTTCATCCAGCCCTGGAATGGCTGTGCCTGGCCCCTCCTGAGGTTGAGGAGTCCGAACAGAGAAAGACCAAGCAAAGAAAACACAGCGAAGGAGACAAATGAGGGCTGGGCCTCTTGGAAAGATCAGAGGTCTCTGCACTCTGCAGCTTCCTCCAGCAAACCCTAATTAGCCCACGAGAGGACAAAACGCACCATGTTTTCAGGACACTTACCCCCGGGACAGGGGAATTCTTGAGGTATATAAAAAAAAATAATTAGGGGCAATTAGCCAGGGTGAGAGGGGAGCAGGATAGGCCGTGGACTGGCTAGCAATTGTTTGACGGGGTAATAACTTCCCCAGAGAATCCTGGGGGGCGTCCTGCATAGGGCTCTTTTGAACTAGGTTACCCCTGGGCTCTATGCCCAAAAGCCTGAGGATAAAAAAGAGGTCGGGAAATCAAACAGGATTTTTTAAATCAAGTTTACTAAATGTTTTCTCTGTTTTAAATCTCCAGTTTCCAGTGACAGGCTGGCATAGAATAGCTCTTCAAAAAATATTTATTAATGAGGAAATGGTCCCTGGGTGGCCCAGTCTGTTAAGCGCTCAACTACTAACTAAAAGGTTGGCGGTTTGAATCCATCCAGAGGCGCCTTGGGAAGAAGGCCCGGTGATCTGCTTCTCAAAGGTCACAGCCTTGAGAGCCCTGTGGAACGGTCCTGCTCTGCGCACGTGGGGTTGCCACTAGTCGGAATCGCCTCTACGGCAAACGGTTTAATGTTTTTGGTTTTCTGTGAGGAAATATAGGGGCAGTGACAGAATTCTTGCCTTCCCGGTGGGAGACCCGGATTTGATTCTCTCCACCACCCATCTGTCAGCGGAGCCTTGCGTGTTGCTATGATGCTGAACAGGTTTCAGGGGAGCGTCCAGACTAAGTGGACTAGGAAGAAAGGCCTGGCAATCTACTTTTGAACAAGCAGCTAATGAAGACCCTATAGATGACAACTATCCAGTCTACAAATGATCATGGTGCTGGCAGAAGATCGAGCAGCCTGCGTGTCCTCCGTTATGCACGGGTGGGATTGCCATGAGTCCGGAGCTGACTTAACTGCAGCTAACCACAGCAACAAAGGACTTCAGAGAAAGGAAATGGCCAAGGAAGTTCATGCGTTTCCTATCTGCCCCCATCCCCTAAATAAGCTGTGCCTGAGTGTGTTGGCAGGGGCAGGCTATCTTTAGCTGAAATCAAGGACTTCCTAGTTGTCTTGGATTAGCCACAGGTATCTTGTAAAGCCCACCAAAGGGAGACTAGGGTGATATTTCCATTGCTTGGGATCCATTAGGAGTAATAGAAGAGAGTGAAACGAGGGCTTCCTATAGCTCAGGTGGACAGGATATGAACTGGAGAGACTTGGGTTCAAATACAAGATCCACTACTTACTAGCTATGTGACCTTAAGAAAGCTGTTTTATCTTTCTGAGTCTTGGTTTGCTCATCTGCAAAATGGACCCAACTTATACAGGGTTATTGTGAGGATTAACATGGTAATGTCCCCAACTGGCCACAGTGAACAACTCAAGGCAGTAGGCCAATAAATTCATTTACTCACATGTATATTTTAAAATCAGTTTATCTTGGAGGGCCCACCAGGAAACTTCTTTGCTCAAAATGAGACATTTTAAGCCTGGGAGATTTATTGGGAATTTTTATGGCCAAGGTGGGCATTTGGCAATGCTTACTTTTAAAGTTTTTCAAGCTAAAATTATTGTGGCTAGGCTCCGTGGTATCAAACTTCAGGCCCATTCATCCATTTTTGGAGTGTCCCGATTTTATTTTTTAAAGAAGAAGATTTGGCCTTGTCCATAGGTACTTCTTTGATCCACCTCTGATAATAGCTATGTTGGTTTTCCCTTCAAGCACATCACCTCCTCCAGTTCTTCACATCTCACAAAGGTTGCAGCTCTAACCCCAGCTCAGCTAGCTGCTGAAGTGTATGAATTTGCAATTAACCAAAAAACACTAAATATCTGCATGCCAGGTGCTTGTTCAAGAGTATAATTTAAAATTTATTGTGGTTCAGTTGAGAAACATACCTTGTTAAATGAGAGCTGCTTTAAGATTTACCCTTTCAAATCTCTTCCAAAATTAAGCCAGGTCGCCACAGAGTTTTAGTACTTGGGATACGGTGTTAGCTTCCAGAGAAGTGATTTTGCTGAACCACGCTTTGGTAGAGCAGAGCCCTGGTGGCGCAGTGGTTAAGCACTCGGCTGCAATCTGAAATGTCCATAGTTCGAATCCACCAGCCGCTCACAGGAGAAAGATACGGCAGTCTGCTTCTGTAAAGATTACAGTTCTACTCGATCCTATAGGGTCGCTAGAAGCCAGAATCAACTCAATGGCAACAGGTTTTATGCTTTGGTAAAAGGTTCACATGTAGCTTCAATTTTTCTCATCCTTGGTTTTATGAAAAAAAAAATGTATTTATTGCGTGGCTATTGTTTTGAGCTTTCATGCTGTGGCCTTTTCAGGAGGACCCATGGGAGACATTTTTCTTTGATGTCACATGTCCCCCTGGAGCAACTGGTTTATCTTTTTTCTTATGGGCACAGAATTGTGTAATGAATCGCCTTGGCTACTACGAAGCTTAGATTCAACTTTATTATCTGCCTGCAGCAAAAGGCAGAGGCACTGGGTGGTGAAACAGTTAATGTGCTCAGCTGCTGACTAGAAGACTAGAGGTTTGAATCTGGCCAGAGGCACCTCACAAAAAAGACCTGGTGATCTGCTTCCAAAAATCAGCCACTTAAAACCCTATGGATCATAAGAGTCCAATCCACAACGAATCATGGGGATGGTGCAGAATCGGGCAGCTTTTCGGTCTGTTGTGCGTGGGGTTACCATGAGTCGGGGGTCAACTCGACAGCAGCTAACAACAACGATAGCAACAACCACATTCAACATACCCTTTTGTAAAAAAAAGGAAAATGAACTAATTTAATCCAGACAACAGCCCTATACATATCACCATTTTACAGATGGGAAAACTGAGGTAGGCACAAAGAAGTTTAAGAACTTGCTCCAGTGGTAGAATTAGGATTTGAACCCAGGTATCTGGCTCCTGATCCTGAATTGTCGAGTGTTGTGGTGAAATGAGTTCCTTTATGTGGCCTCTTGCCTTGGTTCTGAGAAAAAGAAAACAACTTCCTGGGTGCCGAGGAGCTGTCACAGTTGCCCTTGTTACAGTTTCCCAGGGAAGAAGCCATCTCTGTCTGTAGAAAATGTCAGTTATTATGCACATAGATGGAGCCACTTGACAGGGGATTGGTCAATTATTGTGCTAATAGGGTATGCAAAATTCGTCCAGTACGGTTGAGCCACTTGACTATATAAGCACCCATCCCACAGAGGTTGAGGGGGGCCTCACTATCACCAAGAAGAAGAGCCTGGAGCGAGCGCATCCTTTGGACGCAGGATCCCTGCACTGAGAACATCTTAGACCCAGGAGCTACTGAAGGGGTGGCCGTGGAACCAGAAGAGCAGTGTGAGATGGTGGGGTGAGCCCACGGACTGAGACGGCTACAACGGGCTTGCTGACCACGGAGCGAGAGAGCTGAGGGCCTTCAGGCAGGAGGCTTGCTGACAGAGTGGGGTGCCTCTGGGCACTTGTTCTTAGACAGACTATGAATAGCTCAAAGAGCTCTCACACTTGCCAGGGCAGGGCAGAGGAGGCAGGCCAAGCAGGGTCTGATGCCAGCCCGAGAAGGGGCTGAGGTGAGGCCTGTCTGGAGTGGGCCTAGATAAGCCTGTCTTGAGGGCGCCAAGAGAAGGCCTGCGTGACCGAGCGACTGAGAGAGAAAGAGAGAGACAAAAGGAGAAAGGAAGGGAGGGAAAGCGAGCGAGAGAGAGAGCTGTCCTATGAAGGGAGGGATGTGCTTTTCACTCTGGGGGAGCCTTCCGGACCTTCCTGTGTGCTTCCTGACATTCATCTTGTTCCTGCTATTTCCAAGTTAATCCTGATCCCATGTTACCTCCGTAATAAACCCCGGAACTATGAGTGTGGCTTGTGAGTACCATGTGGCCGTTGCAACAAATTATCAAACCCAGCAGAGAAGTAGAGAGTGCCGCAGAAGGACAGCTGGTGTCCGAACGGGTAAAGGTGGGAGAGTGGAGGTGGATCTGATCTCCACCTCATAGGGGTCAGCTTTGGGCTGATGCTGGTGCTGATTCTCATTCTCCCTGAAGTTAGACGAGGTCCAACACTACCACTACCCTGTTACAAGTGTTATGCTATGGTGCCTCCAGGGACTGGTGACAGCCATATCTCTTGGTTCTACAACTGCGAGATTTTAGATAGGCTGCAGATAGTATATCTGGAAACTGTTCATCAGAAGTCTCTGGGCAGAAGACAAAGTTGCTCTGATATTGGGAAACAAAGCAAGGCAAAATGGAAAACCAAACAAAACAGTGCACGTGGTATATGCCAGGCTGTTCTGCCAACTGCACCAAAGGCTTGCCTTCAGCATGGGAACTGACCAAGGAGACTCAGCCAAAGAGCCACATGGACATTGAGGATCAGTCCGAGGGGAACAAACAAACAAAAAACTTACCATCAAGTCAATTCTGACTCTAGCGACCCTGAAGGCAGGGTAGAACTGTCCCATAGGGTGTCCAAGGCTGTAAATCTTCACAGAAGCAGACAGCCACATCTTTTTCTCGAGGGTCCACTGGTGGATTAGAACCGCTGACCTTTCAGTTAGCAGCCAAGCACCCCTCCTTAACTAGCTGGTGTGATCTTTTCAGACCTCTGCTACTACCCTGGCTGCTCTTTACCAGTTAGTTGTGATATCTGCATTGACAGACACCAGATATCTGGCAGGGGATGTGGACAGTGTGTGGAGAGGAAGCCCATCAAACTGGAAGCATCAACGAAGGGAAAGATGACACCATGACGGCCTGAAGTTGACCACAGGATGAGACTGGCTGGCAACTTCAGCCAGGGCCCCCCTCCCTCAGTTGTACCCCATATTCAGTTGGAGCCAGGCCTTCTGACTTGGTAATGGGCAATACGGCTTTGGCTTTCTCTGTTCAGACCTATCACAGGACTTTAACAGGACAAGTGAGAGTCTGGTTCATTGCTCACGGTACCCATTCTTTCTTTGCTCTTCTATGACAGAAGCCTGAGCATCTTCAAAGAATGTCAGAATTCAAGCACCACACTGAACCCAGGCCACAAAAAATTCACAGTGAAGGCTGGGTTGTTACATCCTTGCCAACACTGAAGTCATTTCACCCAAAGGAGACTTGATAAAAGCCAAACAATTAGATTACAGGATCTCCTCCAGAGTCATCCAGTGACAACTCTTTGGATAGATAGACAGACAGACACATAGATAGACAGCTGCTGTTGAGTTGATTCCAACTTATGGTGAGTCTATGTACAACAGAACAAAACATTGCCCAGTCCTGCATCATTCTCATGATTGCTGACGTGTTCAAGTCCATCACTGAGGCTATGTGCCAGACCATCTCGCTGAGGGTCTCCCTCGCCCTCGCTGACCCTTTACCCAAGCATGTCCTCCTCCAGCAATTGAGCCCTCCTGCTGCTGTCCCTAAACAAGCAAGTTGGACAACACTCTGTTGTGATCCATAAGGTTTTCGCTGACTCATTTTCACAAGTAAATCGCCAGCCTGTCTTAGTCTGGAAGCTCCCCTGCAATCTGTCCACCATGAGCAACCATCCTGATACTGAAACACCAGCTGCATAGCTCCCAGCATCACAACATGCAAACCACCACAGCAGGACACACCAACAGACAGAAGGGGATCTTAGCTATACTGCCCGAGAAGTCACCAAGTCCAAAGTCCACGCTCTTCTCCACTAAGCTTCACTGCCTCTCTTGCAATGTTTGTATATTTAATTGGACCCTATGTACTATTGGCAAAGTAAGATTCCTATAGCTAGGGACAGTTTTGCATCTAAAATAAATTGTATTGGGAAGATTCACTACTAAAAAGGAACAAAACATTCTGCAAGGTATCTTGCAGCTTCCTGTCTGAGCGGCTGAGTCCGAAAGTAAAAGGTGCCTCTGCCCCCAGGCCGGCCCTGGTGTCTGTCTCCAGAGCTTCTCTCCCTCCAGTCTCTGACCAGGCCGGCCCTGGTGTCTGTCTCCAGAGCTTCTCTCCCTCCAGTCTCTGACCAGGATGCAGGGTCTTGGACTTACTGCCCCAGTCCCAATCTCTCTACTGACCATCACTCAGCCTGCCTGCCCCTCTTCTAGTCTGTAACCAAGCGTTGGTTTCCACCTCTCCTGGAGCCTCGATCTCCTCTCATTGCCCTATGACTTGCTCAGCTTCAGCCAAATGTGCCCCCTCTGGCCCCTCTTACAGCCTAGCCTCTCAAGGACAACCCAGCTCTCTACCCTTCTCCTCTCCCATTGCCCGGTCTTTTTGAGCATCTCATTCATTTTCATTTCAGTATCTCAGTCTTAGAGGATAAGTGCCTTCAGGTGACGAGGACAAGCCCAGCCCACTTTCACCCTCTAAGACAGCTGGGACCCTGACCTTTACGATTGATTTAGCAACGAATCACTTTGGCTCAATTAAAAATGCATTTATTTAATGTTTTGCTGCTTACAAGCTAATACAGATTTATTATAAAATATTCAAAACTTGCAAATATATAACAGAAAGAAGATCAAGGTTCTTATTTGCATCCCTATGATACAACCACTGCTTACAGTTTGGTATAAATGGACGTGTGTGTGTGTGTGTTTGTATATATATATACATGTATTTACCCCTGGGTGGGGAAAAGGTTAACATGCTAACCAAAAGATGGGCCACCCAGAGGTCCCTCCGAAGTAAGGCCTGGTAATCTACTTCCAAAATAAGTCACTGAAAACCTTATGGAGCACAGTTCTGCTTTGACATGCAACACGGGGTCACCGTGAGCCACAGTTGACTCAGCGGCTGTATACATACACACACACATATATATACACACAGAAAATAGGAGTTTCTTGAAACTGCAGTTTAATCATACCATATACATTGTTTTTGAACTTGCCTTCATTTAATAATACATCCTGAACATCTTTCTTTCCTATCAACACACATAAATGCTTACTCCATTTTTTCAAAGGTTATAGAGTGTTCCATTGTGTAAATGGACCAGTGTATTTAACGCATCTAATAGTGATGGACGTGGGGCTTCTTTTCCATTTATTTTTCTAACAATGCACAATGAACATCCTTGGATACCTATCTTTGCTTACTTGTGTGAGTATTTCTGAAGAAGTTAGATTTTTGTGGATTTCCTTTCTATAAAATGAGGCTAACTTGGAGGTTGTTGTGACAATTAAATGAGAAAATTAACATTTTAGTGGTCATCTGTTATTCTCTTATTTCTTAGTGTCGAAACCTCTATCTAGGTTGGAAATTCTCCACTTTGTCTTAATTGGGAATAAAGAATTCCTTCCATTCCAAAATCCAAATCCTTTGCCATCAAGTCAATTCTGACTCACAGCGACTGCATAGGACTGAGTAGAACTGCCCCGTAGAGTTGCCAAGGAGTGGCTGATGGATTGGAACTGCTGGTCTTTTAATTAGCAGCTAAGCCCTTTAACCACTGGGCTACCAGAGATCCACTAAATTTACCAAAAATGTCAGCTACTCACCTTCCCAGACTCCTTTGCATCCAGGCAAAATCATGTGGCCTAGGCTCCACCAATCAGATGCACCCACAGTACACCTTGTCTCGGGAGCTAGTGACACAACAGCCAAGGGTTGGAGAGCACACACACACTCTCTCTCCAACAGCCATGGCAGTAATAGTGAAAGCAAGGTCAAGTTCTCATCAGAGATATATCTACGGTACAAACTGTTGGTCTAGTGCGTGGTAACACACAGCAGTTGGGCTTCTTCATTAGAACAGCCCTCAAGCATGGTTTTGGGCATTCTTTCTGGCAGCTTAAGGTCAGGTTTCATTCTTCATACACCCCACTAACTCTGGATTAATCCAAATCCTGTGAATAAAGTCATTTTTTGATTAAACTCCACCCATTCTCATCGATTCAATTTCGACTCATAGTGACCCTATAGGACAGAGTAGAACTGCCCCATAGGGTTTCCAAGGCTGTAATCTTTAGGGAAGCAGGCTGCCTGCAACATCTTACAGTCATGGAGCGACTGGTGGATTTCAAACTGCCAACCTGTCAGTTCTCAGCTGAACGCTTAACCGCTGCACCACCAGGGCTCCTCCTGGTTAAACCAGACAGGGACATTTTCTTGTAATTTAAAACCCTGTCGGCTACTTATGCAAATCTGTAAGCCCCATATGAAGACAAGTAACCTGGCAGATGTGCTTGGTTCCTCCCCAACAGCCAATTCTCCTTCTTCCTTGTTCATAGTATAGGGTGAGTATTTGACCTAATTTCAGCTAATCCAAACCAGTTACCACTGAGTCGATTCTGTCTCATGGTGACTCCACGAGCAACAGAATACAACTGTGCTCCATAGAGTTTTCAATGGCTGATTTTTCAGAAGTAGATCTCCAGGCCTTTCTTCTGAGATGCCTATGGGCAGACTGGAAGCTCTAGCCTTTTGGTTAGTAGCCTCCACATTAACTGTTTGCACCACCCAGGGACTCCAATTTTAGCTACAGTGGCATAAAGGGAAGACTTCTGGGGACCCCTGGGAAAGAGTTTCCTTTCCTTCCAAGAAGAGAGAGATGTGTGAAGAGAAAGCCTTTTTGTCGCTGCCTCCCCTGACACGCACCCCAGCCCAGCTTTCTGCTTGGGTTGTTGTCACGTGAGAATGAGTTGCTTGGAAACCTGGCAGCCATTGCCTGACCGTGGGAAGCCATGTTAACAACATACTGGGGACTGTAAAGGTCAAGAATGGAAAGAACCTCGGTCTTTGATGACACCATTGATTTTCTAGAACATAACTTGGGTTGCCCACTCCCAAACTATCTGTTGAATTGAAAACATGCTGTTAGTTGCCATCAAGATGACTCATGGCAACCCCATGTACGACAGAATGAAACGCTGCCCTGTCCTGTGTCATTCCAAGATTGGTTGTGAATGGGACCATTGGGATCCATAGGATTTTCAGAAGTAGATTGCCAGGCCTTTCTTCCCAGTCTGTCTTAGTCTGGGATCTCTGCTGAAACTTGTTCAGCATCACAGCGACACACAAGCCTCCACTGATAGGCTGTGCTTGAGGCGTATTGACTGGGAATTGAACCCGGGTATCCCGTGATAGCGAGAATACTCCACTAAATTACCATTGCCTCTGTAATGTTTTAGCATAAGGAAATACACACGGTCCAACATTTCAGAGCCCAGAAATGGTTCTTCCAGACCACGACTCTGGAACCTAGCACATTTTGCAACAATTCTTTGTTTCTGGATGGACTTTTAAAAACCAATCTATTGAGGGAAAAAAAAAAAAAATCAGTCTACTCCTTGCTTCCAGCATAGCCCTCTGAGAAATCTGCAACCCTTCTGAAGGATTCCTATATTTGAATGCTGACTCAGCCAAAAAAATTTTTTTTCTCCCAACTAATTGAATTCTGTGGGTCCCACTGTGACTGACAGTGTCCCAGATTGGGAGCCCTGTAACTGAAGGCACCAAGATGCCTGCTGTATTTTCTGCTTTGTTCTGGTTTAGTTGCTTTGGTACATGTGCCTGTTACATGGAGAGCTAAACAAAAACTCTACAGGGCTGAAAATGGCACTTAAAAGAGCACTGTGTCCCTTCAGAGGCTGCTGCCCGACTCCGTACCTAGACAGGTGTTTCCCAGCAGAAGGGAGGATCATTAAAGTTATTGTGGGCCTGGGGACAGCGATGGCTACAGTGTTCCCTTGCCCCTGCCACCCCTTCTGGCAAATTCTCCCATTCCAGTGCTGGGTTCCCACTGTGACGTCTGCCAGCGTAACTCTGCACTTCACATTTGGCGGCGGCAAAGGAAATCAAAGTTGTATGAAAATTCCCAAGGTAAAAGTCGTTATTTTCCTAGTTGAATGAGGTTAGGTTTCGATAAAGGAAAAATCTGATCATAAAATTACACGGTGTTATTTTTACATTCCACCCCCATCTATCAGTTTGTTGTACTGTTGTGGTTTGTGTGTTGCTGTGATGCTGGAAGCTAGGCCACAGGTATTTCAAATGCCAGCAGGGTCACCCGTGGTGGACAGGTTTCAGTGGAGTTTCCGGACTAAGACAAACTCGGAATAAAAATTTAGAGGCTGACTTCTGAAAATTAGCTAATGAAAACCCTGTGGATCAATGGAATATTGTCCATTATATAATTCAATGGTCAAGTACTTGACTGCTAACCGAAAGGTTGGCAATTCAGACCCACCCAGTGACTCTGCTGGAGAAAGATCTGGGGATCGGCTTCTGTAAAGGTTACAGCCTCTGTCAGACAGGGTCACCATCGGTTGGAATCAACTCGATGGCATCCAACGACAATAATTCTGGAAGGTGAGCACCCTAGGTTGGAAGGTAATCAAAATATAGTGGCCACAACAATGGACCTGAGCATACTGACGATTGCAAAGATGGCCCAGGACCAGGCAACATTGTGTTCTCTTGTACATGGGGCTGCCATGACTTGGAGCCAACTGGATGGGACAACAGCAACATTTTGATATTGTTACAAACTTAACCTTTATAGTAAGAATACAGTTCAATACAGAATGTAACCAACTCGGCCAGCCTGAGGCCGGTCCTAGGCACCTCTGTGTTTGTTCTCTGCCTCCTCCCAGTCCAGCCTTTTTCCTAGATGGGGAGGCTGTGGTAAAGGCATCCTTTCCATACTTGGGGACAGTTCTCAGAATTAACTAGCGAGAGCTCTGGAGCATGGAGAAATAGCTGACCTGGACACAGCACCAAGCCACAGTGGCAGGCGGTGGCAGCAGGACCAGGAGAATCCAGGCAGCTCCACCTAACTCTGAGGCCCTTTCTCGCAAAATCAGCTTCGGCTCTCAGGCTCAGAAACCTTATAAGACATAAAGGGGTCTACAGGGAGCTCCTGTAGGGCATTAGTGGTTCAGTGGTAGAATCCTCGCCTTCCACACAGGAGACCTGGGTTCGATTCCCAGGCAATGCACCTCAAGTGCCAGTGGAGCCTTACATGTTACCATGATGCTGAAAAGGTTTCAGCGGAACTTCCAGACTAAGATGGACTAGGAAGAAAGGCCTGGCAATCTACATCTGAAAATCAGTCAATGAAAACCCTGTGGATTACAACGGTCCATCTACATTGATCCTGGGGTGACACAGGACTGGGCGGCATTTTTTCAGTTGTGCATGGGGTCACCATGAGTCCGGGGCCGACACTTGGGGAGCTAACAACAACAGCAACTACAGGGAGCTCCTGAACAGCACCGTGGGCTACTCCTCCTTCTCAGAGCCGTCTGTTAATTACTAAAACTTCCCCCGGCCCCGTCAGGTGCTCTCTGTCCCCAGCTGCCTCAGTCGCACTCTCTGTGGACAGGTGATTAGCTGTTATTCAATAATACTGCCTTTGGGAAATACCCACGAATGAGGAGAGGCTCTAGGCCAATGATCCTACACACAGTGCTTAAACACACGCAGATGCACACACACAGTGCTTCTCCACACACACACAGTGCTTGTAAACACACACAGTGCTTGTAAACACACACAGTGCTTCCACACACACAGTGCTTCTCCACACACACACAGTGCTTGTAAACACACACAGTGCTTGTACACACACACAGTGCTTTTACACACACAGTGCTTCCACACACACAGTGCTTCCACACACACAGTGCTTCCACACACACACACACACACACAATGCTTCTACACACACACAGTGCTTCCATCCACACACACAGCGCTTAACACACACAATGCTTCTACACACAGCGTTTCTACACATGCACACAGGCTGTCTTCTCATACTTTGCATTATTTTAAAAAAAAAAACTATAGCAACAAAGTGGAACAAGGGAAGCTACAGCAACAAAGTGTAACATGCTAAGCTGGCTTTGTCCTTCACCGCAGCACCTGCCAGGTGGTCTCTTGCAAGGGTGACTCATTTGAAATCTCCCTGCCAGCGCTGTTATTCAGCAAGATTTCAACTGGTTTTCCTCTCACTCAGGTGTGGTGGCCATCAGGCAAACCTGAGGCCAAATGCTAGCTCTACCACTTATGTGGATAATTTACTATGTCCCTGCCTCGATCAGTGAAGAGCTCGGTTGCTAGCCAAAAGATCAGTAGTTCGAATCCGTCAGCTGTTCCTTGGAAACTCTATGGGGCAGTTCCACTCTGTCCTATACAGTTGCTATGAGTCAGAATCAACCCGATGGCAACGAGTTTGATTTTTTTTTTTTTAAATCATTCAATACCACTGCTCATCTGTCAGTTGTACTATGGTGGTTTGCTTATTGTTATGATACTGGAAACCATGACACCAATATATCAAATACCAGTAGGGTCGCCCTTGGTGGGCAGGTTTCAGTGGAGCTTCCAGACTAACAAGACTAGGAAGAAAGGCCTAGAGAACTATTGAAAATTAGGCAATGAAATCCCTATAGGTCGCAGGATATTATCTGAGACTTTGACCTGCTTACTTTCGTCACGTCACCAGGAGGGACCGACCACGGGGGAAGGACATCGTGTCTGGCAAAGTGGAGGGTCAGTGAAGGTGAGGGAAACCCTCAGTGAGATGGCTTGACACAGTGGCTACAACCATGGACTCAAACTTGCCCATGATCACGAAGACGGTGCAGGAACCCGCCACGTTTCATTCTGTTATACATAAGGTCGCCGTGAGTTGGAGCCTACCTGACCACAATCAACAACAACGCTTCTCCTACATGACACAGCAGAGGTGATATTGTTATTTAACAGCTGGCGTAGCCTTAACACCAAACAATCAGAATGGGCACCAGCCCTAACCAGCCTGTTCCCACAAACTGAATGCCACCTTGTCATGGGGTCTTCAACATCGACTTGCCTGCCTCATCTCTTTGATTCTAAGATCCCACAGGCTAGAGACCACCACTATTTACCTCCATACCCCAAAAGAGTGCCTAACCCCTATTAGCTTCTCTTTACGTATCCCTGACTAACGAGTCATATGAAAAAAGGGAAGCAGAGGACCTGGCAACCTTTGTAACCACCTCAGCACTAATCTCACACTCCTGGTGCTGCCCATCAAAGAGTTCCTTCTCGCTTGGCCTTCTGGTGTAGGAGGGCCAAGTCCCTCACCTCTCCTCCTTCTCCCCCATGCTCTATTTGAATCAAAGACACTCATATTGGAGCTGAAGGTGTCTCCTCAAGAGAAAGTTTTCACAGGTGGTGAAGCCAAAACCCACAACATCCTCCTCTGCCTTCCGCTCCAGCGAGCACATTTGGGGCCAAAATGCCAAGGGGTGCACACGTTTGAGGCAGACGGAAGTCGCCTGAATTCACTGCTTCCCTCTCAGCTCAGCTCTGGCAACTTCCACGGCCTGCTTTTCCTCACTTGCACATTCACCTTTTCTAGCCTGAACTTGAAAGTGGGTTTTGGATTTTTTTTTTTTTTTTTTAACCTTCCCTCCCCATCAGGAAAAACAAGCTCCAACTAGGCCAAAATAAATTGGCTGGACATTTGAATAAATGATTATTTTTCCTAAGTGGCCTCTCACACATAGCAAAGTCCATGATTTTAGCCAAAAAATAAATCGAGGGAAAGTGAGAAAAATTAGATTAAAGAGGGTTGGACAATTCACACAGAATTTCCCGAAGTTCAGGCTGGAAGAGGCCCTGAAAATCACAACTACATGGGAGCCCTAGAGCTTCAAGTAGCCCCATCAGGGGCTTGGAAGGAGCAGGTTGGACTCCAGGTCACCCATCACCACTCAGATCAGAGTCGCTAAAGTTTTGTCTGACTTACATATTGGACTTCCTCCTAAGAGTTTATTTGAAAAGAGAGTTTTGTGGTCAAAGATGCTAATAAATTACTAATCCAAGCCCAAACCCCAAAACCAAACCCACTGCAGTTGAGTCGATTCCGACTCAGAGCAACCCTACAGGACAGAGTAGAGCTGCCCCACAGGCTTTCCAATGCTGTAATTTTCACAGAAACCGACTGCTACATCTTGCTCCCGAGGAGCCTCTGGTGGGTTTGAACCGCCAGCATTTTGGTTAGCAGCCAAGCACTTAACCACTGAGCCACCAGGGCTCCTGATCCAAGCCCAACCAACATATTTTACAATTGCTGAAAATAAGACCAAGAGAGGCAAAATGCTTTGCCTGGCCTCTCACAGCTAATTGATCATGGCATGAAAACTCAATTTCAAGTCTTCTAATTTCAGTTGTTCTTCTTATTGTTAGTCACCATTGAGTCAACTCCAACACGTGGCAACTCCATGCCTGCAGAGTTGAACTGTGCTCCACAGGGTTTTCGATAGCTGAGGTTTCGGAAGTGGATCACCAGGCCTGTCTTCTGAGGTGCCTCTGGGTGGATTTGAACTGTCGACCTTTTGAGAGCTTAACCATTTGGGCTACCTCAGGACCTGGCTGCCTCACTGTGAATGTCAAGCTCTTTCTGTTATCCCAGGTCACAGAGGAGGGTGGAGCCATACTCCCTCCTTCCAGAATGCCATCACCTCTCTCAGCCAAGAGCTGGCCATGAGGACACATGAAACCCAGAATGTCATGCATGCCACTCATTTGTCCAACAAGTAGTCTTGGAGAGCCCTCTATGTGCAATTGTGATTTCTCACACACTTGGCATGAACCCACAGTCTAGCTGACAGCCAGGTAGAACAGGAAAAGGATTGGCTCTGGGATTAGATGACTTGAGATTGTGTTTGAAGATTTGCCACCCTGAATAGTGCCATCCAGGGATTCAAACCGGTTCTGCCCAGTTTGGTCGTGGTCAAGGCAGCAAAACCAGAACAGGTCAAATTTTTAAAATTTGGGTGAGCTGGAATGACAACTGGAATGGGAAAAATCATGCGTCAACCAATGGGCAACAGCTGCCCAAAAGCAAAGATGAGAAGGCAGGAAGGGATAGAAAAATAGGACAAATGGGTACAGGGAACCCAGGGTGTAGAGGGAAAGGGGGAGAGTGCTGACACATTGTGGGGATTGCAACCAATGTCACAAAATAATTCGGTTATAAATTTTTGAATGAGAACCTAATTTGTGCTGTAAGCTTTCACCGAAAACACAATAAAGTTTAAAAAGGAATTATGGGTTGAAACCCTGCTAGAAATTTAATCTCTCTCTTAGAAAACAAGGGCACCATACTAGCATAGCAACCAGATCTCCCGCCTGTGGGATTCTGAGCAGAGCCAGAAACAGCACGGCCCCACTCAAAGACGGTGGCCGGCTTTGCTGCTTTGAATCTGTGTCGCTCTCCACAGTCCTGCCAATAATCGAGTCTCCCTCATCAGGCTGCTGAAAGGGCTCACAATGCTTCTTTTGAGCCTCCCATTCCAGGGCTTCAGTTCGTAATTTTTCCCATTCCAGTTGTTGTTCCAGTTCACCCAAATTTTAAAATTCAGGTCCGTTCCAGTTTTGCTTCGTCGGCCATGACTGAATGCATTCTAACTGGTTCGAAGTCCTGGTGCCATCACAATAAAGGAAAGAATATGTATGTGTCAGTCAAATTCTAATTAGGAAAATGGGAACTACTTCATGGGTTGACAACTGAGTGGATTTATCAGGGAATTGGTTACACAGGTGATGGAGAAGCCGAGAAGCATTCTTAGTTACCTAGGGCTGCTATAACACAAATACTCCCAAGTGTGTGGCTTTAAAGAACACAAACACATTGTCTCAGTTCTAAAGGCTAAAAGTCCAAATCAGGGTCTGGGCTGTGTCAATTCCTTCCTTGTAGAGAGTCCCCGGTGTTCCTGGGTTCCCTGTTGTGTAGATGATCCTCACATGACATCTGTCTTTCCCGTGTGTGATTGCGTATGTGTGTCTATGTCTACTCTGCTCATTTCGTAACAATGATTAGGTTTAGAGCCCACCCAACTTGGGTATGATTTAATTAACGTAACAGAGTAGAACTGCCCCCATAGAGTTTCCAGGGAGCACTTGGTGGATTCAAACTGGTGACCCTTTAGTTAGCAAATGTAACTCTTAACAACTATGCTACCAGCGTTTCCTAACGTAACATAGAAAACACTATTCCACATAGGATTACAGCCTCAGGGATACAGGTTAGGATTCCAACAATTTTTTTTGGAGGGAGGGCACATTTTAATCCATCACAGAAGCCAAGAAGGTTGGTGAGGTAACCCAGAAATAAGAAATAACAGGAAGTTGCTCCCATCCCTATGGCTGGCAAGACAAGAGGAAGAGGTGATACTGGAGCCCAGCAGCCAGGGTTACCTGACAGAAGCTGGAAGCATAGTGGGCTGTCCAGTGGGGATTAGAGACATGGGGGAGACTCAGCCAACACTTGAACCCATGGAGATGCAGACAGAAGACAGGGTAAGGGAAGTGACTCGGGTGGGAAAACCCTGGCTTCTTTCCTTTTCCACCTTCAGTAGGCAAGAACCAAAGTGTGTCCACCATGTTGTGTCAACAGGGAGAAACACACAGCTGGGGAACTTGTGGTAGCCCTAGATCCAGAGGCCCATTAACCAGTCAGCAAGGTACATGCAGGCTTCATTGTGATTACTTACCAATCTGTAGTGCACAATTTTACTTGGGTTTCACCACACCTGTGATGTGGTGAAAAACATGCATAATTGTGTACTATGGATTAGTAAGTGTCTTAGTCATCTAGTGCTGCTATAACAGAAATACCACATTGGATAGCTTTAACAAAGAGAAATTTAGTTCTTCACAGGAAAGTAGGCTAAAAGTCCAAATTCAGGGCATCGGTTCCAAGGGAACGCTTTCTCTCTCTGTAGGCCTTCTCATCAATCTTCTCCCAGACTAGGAGCTTCTCTGCACAGGGACTCCGGGTCCAAAGGATGCGCTCTGCTCCCAGAACTGCTTTCTTTGTGGTATGAGGTTCTCATCTCTCTGCTTGCTTCCCTTCCTTTTATCTCTTGTAAGATAAAAGGTAGTGTGGGCCACACCCCAGAGAAGCTCCCTTTACATTGGATCGGGGATGTGACCTTAGTAAGGGTGTTGCAATCCCACCCTAATCCTCTTTAACATAATATTACAATCACAAAATGGGGGACAGCCACACTATACTGGGAATCATGGCCTAACCAAGTTGACACAGATTTGGGGGTAGGGGGGCACATTTCAATCCATGACATTAAGCACAAGTAAGCCAGAGCATACCTTGTTTATTGGGTATCCATCCCTGCCTCAATCTGGCTACTTCTTTCCATGGGGTGGATGAGTTTCAACCAGGCAAGAAAGGTACAAGGTTCTTCTTCATGATTTGGAGGAGTCTCCAGGCTTTACTAATTTTTGTTTAGACAACTATCTTCCTTTTCTTCTTGTCACTTTCACACTGAGCAGCCTCTTGCTACTGAGTTACATCAGCTATGCCATGGAAACAGTGGGTGCTGGCAGCAGCCACAGTTCCAGAAGCAGCTGACCTGGGCCTTTTCTTCCATCTCCTCTTGTGGCCTGGGTGGTCATGGTCCTAGGGCTTTCCATTAAGCCAATTGAAGGAGAAGCATTTGGCTGTAGGCCCACCCATCGCATGGAAATTCATGGTTCTGAGCCTGCCAATGTGTAATTAAGAGAGAGGCTGGCCACCCCTGGGAACCGACCCAGTTGACAGATTCTGAGAAAAGGGACAGAACATCCTGACACTCCGTGGTCATCTTCTCTGCCTGGTCCTATTCCTCTACGGGATGTGCCAAGCTAAGAAAGCCAGAAGGTCACTGAGCAAAGTTACTCATTTATGGGATCTTTATTTGGTCCAGCCCTGATTTGTTACAGTTTGCTTCATGGCCACATCAGCCTGGCAAGGAAATCCTGTCTCATCTCTGTTGATATTGGGAGGGTCTGTAGTTCCTCAAGTGGAAAATTTGGATTTAATGAGAAATGACTCTCAGGGAGGAATTGAGACATCTTCTTGTGTTTTACGTGTTAGAAAGGGTTGCATGACTCCTAGCTGCTTAGTTATAGTGCTATTCACTCACCAAGAATGTGTTGAGTAATCTGTTAGTACGTCTTCTTGGTTTTTCCTCAGGAAACAAAACTGATGAGGAGAGAACCATGACGAGCCTTCTGTAAAGATGTGCCATCTCCTTTTGCTTTTGCTTCTTTCAAGAGACCACTAACATCTAAGTAAATTTAAAAAATCACTAACTTGAAGGCGGAGAGGGTATCTCACTGATTCCAACCTGCAAGAGGAAGGTGTTGCCGAGTGGAAAGAGCGTAGCCTCTGAAAACAATTGGATTTGATTCCTGACTCCACCATGGATCAGCTGCTTGGACTTGGGTCAATCACTTAGCCTTTCCGAACCTCAATTTTCCTACCAGAAGAATGGGCATCACAATACCCACCACGTAAGGGAAAATTTCGAGGTAAATCTCTAACCTATTAACACTCTGCTGGGCACATGATAAGCATGCGATGAATTGTACATGATTGGCAGGAGTGGTTCAGTGGTAGAACGCTTGCCTTCCACATGAGACACCTGGGTTTGGTCCCCGGCCAATGCACTCCTGTGCAGCCTCCACCCATCTGTCAGTGGAGGCTTGCATGTTGCTATGATGCTATGGACAGGTTTCAGTGGCGCTTCCAGACTAAGGTGGACTAGGAGGAAAGGTCTGGTGATCTATACCTGAAAATCAGCCCATAAAAGCCCTTTGGGTCACAGAGATCCGATCCACAGTCAATCATGGGAATGGCATGGGGCTGGGTAGTATGTCATTCAGTTGTACATGGGGTTGTCACTAGTCAGGGGCCGACTTGACTGCAGCTAACAACTGTAGCTGCAGCTAACGACTGTAGCTGCAACTGTAGCTCTCATTATTACTTGCTGGATAGCCTCAGATACCTCCCTTCGCCAAACTGAAGCGAGCTCCTGTCGTTCAGCTCTACCCCAAGCCCGTAGCTCCCTCCCTTCACCACTAATCAGGCTAACTAGGCACATGCTGGTGTGTCTTCTGACAAGGCTGCTTGCTGTGGACATTTTGTGATCTCTCTCCACCTTCCCTCAACTCCAAATGGCCTGTGCCTTCATGCTGCTCTTGTCGTGTCAATGCACCTCTCATGGATTGAATTGTGACCGCCAAAATACGTGTTAACTTGGCTAGCCCATGATTCCCAGCATTGTGTAATAGTCCACCATGTTGTCATCTGGTGTGATTTTCCTACGTGTTGTAAATCAAACCTCTATGATTAGCAGTAGTTATGTTAATAAGGTAGGACTCAATCTACAAGATTGGGCTGTATCTTGAGTTGATCTCTTTTGCGATGTAAAAGAGAGAAGCAAGCAGAGAGACATGGGAACTTCATACCACCAAGAAAGAAGAGCCAGAAGAACAGCTTGTCCTTTTGCCCCTGAGCTGAGAAGCTCCTAGGCCAGGGGAAGATTGATGACAAGGACATTTCCCCAGAGCTGACAGAGAGAGAAAGCCTTCCCCTGGAGCTGGCATCCTGAATTCGCACTTCTAGCCTCCTCAACTGTGAGAGAATAAATTTCTCTTCATTAAAGCCATCCACTTGTGGTATTTCTGTTAGAGCAGCACTAGATGACTCAGACAGCACCTCATACAGTGTCTGGCATGGACTGGGTGCTCACTAAATATTTGTTGAATAAATGAACCAGTAATTTAACTGACCTGGTAAATGAAACCAGGTGCTGCATGCAAACGTATCACCAATCCTAACGAAGTGTATATTTTAGGGTGTAATTTCTAAAGCTGTTGCAAATAACCCAACGTGTGTGCAAAGGTTATACTGAACAAGAAGAAGAAAGAAAAAAAAAAAGAGAGAGAGAGAGCACAAACATAAAAGAAAATGGAAATGATGAGGGGGTTATAACCAGTGACACAGAAGAAATTAAAACAATCACGAGAGGCTACTTTGCAAATTTCCATGCAAGTGAATTTGAAAGCCCAAGTGAAATGGATAATTTCTTAGGGAAATACAGATTACGAAATTCGACCTAATTAGAGCTGAAAAGCCCAAATAGACCAATTCCTACAGAAGAAACAAAGTTATTGAGGAAATGACACCCCTCCTCGCCCCCCGCCAAAAAAATCACCACGCCCCTTGGTTTCATGAAGGATTTCTACAATTTTATTTTTCAAAACCATGCTTTAGGTAAAAATTTACAGAGCAAATTAGTTTCTCATTCAACAATTTATACACAAATTGTTTTGTGACATTGGTTGCAGCCCATGCAATGGGTCAACACTGTTCCCTTCTCCGCCCCGGGTCCCCCATTCCCATTTGTCCTGTTTTCCTGTCCCTTCCTGCCTTCTCATGGGCAAGAGTTGCTCATTTGGTCTCATTTATATGACTGAGCTAAGAAGCATGTTCCTTACATGTTATTGTTTGTTTTATAGACCTGTGTCATCTTTGGCTGAAGGGTGAACTATGGGAGTAAATTCAGTTCTGAGTTAAAAGTGTGCCTGGGGCCGTGGTCTCAAGGATCCTCCAGTCTCTGTCAGACCAATAAGTCTGGTCTTTTTTGTGACTTTGAATTTTTCTACTTTTTTTTCCCACTCTGTCTGGGACCCTCTATTGTGATCCCTGTGAGAGAAGTTGATGGTGGTAGCTGGGCACCATCTAGTTGTTCTGGGCTCAGGCTAGTGGATGCTGGTACCTGTGGTCCCTTAGTCCCTTGGATTAACATTTCCCATGTGTCTTTGATTTCCTTCATTCTCCTTTGCTCTGGACTGGGTAAGACCAGTAGATATATCTTAGACGGCCACTTGCAAGCTTTTAAGACTCCGGACAGTACTCATCCTGACTTCCCCTGTAATGTGTGCTGTCTTTACCTTCACCGAGGTTACCACTTATCTACTATCTAGTTAGTGATTTCCCTTCCCCAGTACTCCCCACCCTTCTAACCATCAAAGACTTTTTCTTTCTGTGTGTAAACCTTTACTTGAGTGTTTATAATAGTGGTCTCATACAATATTTGTTCTTTTGTGATTGACTTATTTCACAGCATAATGCCCTTCAGATTCATCCATTTTGTGAGATATTTCACAGATGCATCACTGTTCTTCACCATTGCATAGTGTTCCATTGTGCATATTTTTTTATGCATTCATCTGCTGATGGGCACTTTGGTTGTTTCCATCTTTTTGCTATTGTGAATAATGCTGCAATGAACATGTGGGTGCATATGTCTATTCGTGTGATGGCTCTTATTTTTCTAGGATGTATTCCTAGGAGCGGGATTGCTGGATCATATGGTATTTCTAATCTCTAGCTTTTTAAGGAAGCACCATATAGCTTTCCATAGTGGTTGTACCATTTTATATTCCCACAAGCAATGCATAAGAGCTCCAATCTGTATGCACCTCTCCAATATTTGTAATTTTCTATTTTGTTGATTAGTGCCAGTAATGTCATGGAGAGTCTTAGCTATCTAGTGCTGCTGTAAAAGAAATACCACAAGTGGATGGCTTTAACAAACGGAAGTTTATTCTCTCACGGTCTAGGAAGCTATAAGTCCGAATTCAGGGTGCCAGCTCCAGGGGAAGGCTTTCTGTCTCTGTTAGCTCTGGGGGAAGGTCCTTGTCATCAATCTTCCCCTGGTCCAGGAGCTTCTCAGCACAGAGACCCCTGGTTCAAAGGACACGTGCTCCTGGCTCTACTTTCTTGATCCTATTAAGTTCCACACCTCCCTGCCGTCATCTCTCTGCCTGCTTCTTTTATATCTCAAAAGAGATTTGACTCAAGATATGACCTAATCTTGTAGACTGAATCCTACCTCATTAATACAATGGCCGATAATCCCACCTCGTTAACATCATAGGGGTAAGATTTACAACACATAGGAAAATCACATCAGATGACAAAATGGTGGACAATCACACAATACTGGGAATCATGGCCTAGCCAAATTAATACACATATTTTGGGGGACACAATTCAATCCATGAGAGTATCTCATTATAGTTTTGATTTGCATTTCTCTAATGGCTAATGATCATGAGCATTTTCTCACGTGTCTGTTAGCCACCTGAATGTCTTCTCTGGTGAAGTGTCTATTCCTATCCTTTGCCCATTTTTTAATTAGATTATTTATCTTTTTATTTTTAAGGTGTTTCAGTATCTTACAGATTTTAGAGATTAGAGCCTTGTGGGATATATCGTAGCCAAAAAACTTTTTTTCCAGCCTGTAGGTTCTCTTTTTACTCTTTTGATGAGATTTTGGAGAACCGTGTTTCATTTTTAGGAAATCCCAGTCATCTGGTTTATCTTCTGGTGTTTATGCACTGTTAGTTATGGTTTGTATCCTATTCGTGCCATATATGAGGACCCCTAGCACTGCCCCTACTTTTTCTTCCATGATCTGTATAGTTTTAGGTTTTATATTTAGGTCTTAAATCCATTTTGAATTAGTTTCTATGCTTGCTGTGAGATATGGGTCCTGTTCCATTTTTTTACAGATGAACATCCAGTTTTGCCAGCACCGTTTGTTAAAGAGGCTGTCGTTTCCTCATTTAATGGACTTTGGGCCGTTGTCAAAGATCAACTGACAACAGGTGGATGGATTGACATCTGAGTTCTCAATTCTGTTCCATTGGTCTATGTGTCAGTCGTTGTACCAATACCAGGCTGTTTTGACTACCATGGCTGTATAGTCGGTTCTGAGATCAGGTAGTATGAGGCCTTGTTCTTCTTCAATAATGTTTTACTTATCCAAGGCATCTTCCCTTTCATATAAAGTTAATGATTAGTTTTTCCATCTCATTAAAGAATGTTGTTTATATTGGAATTGGGGTTGCATTATATCCGTAGATCACTTTGGGTAGGATTAACATTTTTACAATATTGAATCTTCCTATCCATGAGCATGGTATGTTTTTCATTTATGTAGGTCTCTTTTGGTTTCTTGTAGTAGTGTTTTGTAGTTTTCTTTGTATAGGTCTTTTACATCTCTGGTTAGATTTATTCCTAAGTGTCTTATTTTATTATGTACTATTATAAATAGTATTGTTTTCCTGATTTCCTTTTGTAGTTGTCTTTGTTGATGTATAGGAATGCAACAGATTTTTGTATGTTTATCTTGTATCCTGCTACTCAGCTGGATTTTTCTAGGAATTCCAGTAGTTTTCTTATGGAATCTTTAAGGTTCTGTATGTATAGTATCGCATTGTCTGCAAATAGAGGTAGTTTTACTTCTTCCTTACCAATTTGAATACCTTTATTTCTTTTTCTTGCCTTATTGCTCTAGCTAGGACATCCAGCACAATGTTAAGTAGGAGAGATGATAGAGAGCATCATCTTGTTCCAGTTCTCAGGGGGCATGTTTTCAGCCTCTCTCCATTGAGAATGAAGTTGGCTGTTGGTTTTGTATAGATACCTTTTATTATGTTGAGGAATTTCCCGTCTACTCTTGTTCTATTCAGAGTTGTTATCAGGAATGTATGTTGGACTTTACCAAATACCTTTTCCGCATTGGTTGAGACGATCCTGTGATTCTTTCATTTTGTTCTGTTTATGTGGTAGATTACATTGATTGATTTTCCAATGTTGAACCATCCTTGAATACCTGGTATGAGTCCCACTGGGTTACGGTGCATTATTGTTATTATTTTTACATGCTGCTGAATTCTATTGGCTAGAATTTTGTTGAGAAAATTTGCATCTATGTACATGCGAGATATTGGTCTTTAATTTTCTTTTCTGTGGTGTCTTTGCTTGGTTTTGGTGTCAGGGTTATGCTGGCTTCATAGAATGAATTTGGGGGTATCTCTTCCTTTTCTATGCTCTGAAGTAATTTGAGTAGTACCAGTGTGACCTCATCTCTACATGTTTGGTTGCATCCTCCAATGAAGCTATCCAGGCCAGGGCTTTCTTTTTGTTGGGGGTTTTCAAATTACCTTTTCAATCTCTTCTCTTGTTGTGGGTCTGTTCAGACTTTCTACTTCAGTTTGTGTTAGTTTTGGTAAGAAGTATGTTACTAGAAATTTGTCCATTTCCTCTATGGTTTCAAATTTGTTGAAGTATAGGTTTTCGTAGAACTCTGTTATGATCCTTTTTATTTCAGTTGGGTCTGTTGTAACACTTCTTGTTTGGGTTATTTGCTTCAGCTCATATTTTTCTTTTGTCAGTTTGGCCAGTGGTTTGTCAGTTTTGTTGATCTTTTCAAAGAACCAACTTTAGGTCTTGTTGATTCTTCATATTGTTTTTCTGCTCTCGATTCCATTTATTTCTGCTCTGATCCTTTTTTTTTTTTTTTTTCTTCTGGTGACTGTGGGCTGCTTTTGATGTTCTCTTTCTATCTGCTCAAGTTGTAGGGCTAAGGTTTTTATTTTGCCCCTTTCTTCTGTTTTGGTGGGTGCATTTATTGCTGTTAATTGACCTTTGAACATTGCCTTTGCTGTGTCCCAAAGGTTTTGGCGTAATGTGTTTTCATTCTCATTTGATTCTAGGAATTTTTTTTTTCCATCTTTGATTTCTTCTATTACTCAGTGGTTTTTAAGAAAGGTGTTATTCAGTTTCCAAGTTTTTAATTTTTCTTCCTTGCTCTTCTTGTTATTATTTTCTACTCTTATGGCATTGGGATCAGAGAAGATGCTTTGTATTATTTTTGATGTTTTGGATTTTATGAATTTTTAAAGATTGTCCCAGTGCCCTATAAATTATTCCAGAACATTAAAAAATAAAGGACAACTCTTAGTTTCTTTCATGAAGCAATTATAACACTGAAACCTAAACTAGATAAAAGACTACACAAAGAAAGGTAACTACACACCATAAAATAAATTTTCTTTAAAAGCCTAGCTGAGTTGGGTTTTATGTTTAAAATTTATGCTGGGATCTTAAAGAAAATTTATTGAATGGAATTTTCATAATGATATGGGAAAAATTAAAAGAAACAACAAACAAAATATTAGCAAACAGAGTCTAACACCACATTAAAAATAATAATACAATATGACCTAGTGGGATATATTCAAGGAACGCAACGTTGGCACTTTATTTGGAAATCCATTAATATACATACTCAGAATAAAAAGGGACCTTACATTCATCTCTCCTGGGCTCTGAGGGCTGTTCATCTCTCTCTTTATTTCCTTCTTTCTGGACCACCTCTAAAAACTTTAATTGGAGTAGAGGAGAGAGTGAGCCTGGAATCTCTTAGGGAAAGTCAGACAATGGAAGACTGGTGGAAAACCCAGAGAAATGGCTTTAGATTGTAATTTCTAAAATGGAGTGATATGTATATGTGTCGTTGCTGTTGTTAGGTGCCATCGAGTCTGTTAATTCATAGTGGTCGTATATATAACAAAATGAAACACTGCCTGGTCCAGCACCATCCTCACAATTGTTGTTATGCTTGAGCCCATTGTTGAAGCCACAGCGTCAATCCGTCTCATTAAGAAAACCAAAAACCAAACCCAATGCCATCAAGTTGATTCCAACTCCAACTCCTTGGGAGCTCTATGGGCAGTTCTATTCTGTCCTATACGGTCGCTACGCGTTGATCAGTAGCCATAGCACTTAACCACTACACCATTAGGGTTTCCATCTCATTGAGGGTCTTCCTCTTTTTTGCTGACCCTCTACTTTACTAAGCCTGATGTCCTTCTCTGGGCACTAATCCCTCCTAATAACATGTACTAACTATGTGAAACTTAGTCTTGCCATCCTTGCTTCAAAGGAGCATCCTGGCTATACTCTCCCAAGACAGATTTGTTTGTTCTTTTGGCAGTCCATGGTATATTCAATATTCTTTGCCAATATCACAATTCAAAGTCAGTAATTCTTTCTCAGTCTTCCTTATTCATTGTCCAGCTTTCACATGCATTTGAGGCATTTGAAAACACCTTGCCTTGGGTCAGGTGCACCTTAGTCTTCAAGGTGACATCTTTGCTTTTTAACACTTTAAAGAGGTCTTTTGATTTGCCTAATGCAACACGTCTTTTGATTTCTTGACTGCTGCTTCCATGGGCATTGATTGTGGATCCAAGTAAAATGAAATCCTTGATAACTTCAGCTTTTTCTCCATTTATCATGATGTCACTTATTGGTCCAGTTGTGAGGATTTTTGTTTTCTTTGTGTTGAAGTGTAATCCATACTGAAGGTTGTAGTCTTGGCTTTTCATCAGTAAGTGCTTCAAGTCCTCTTCACTTTCAGCAAGCAGGGTTGTGTTGTCTGAATATCACAGTTTGCTTATGAGCCTTACTCCAATCCTGATGCCCTATTCTTCATATAGTTCAGCTTCTCAGATTATTTGCTCAGCATACAGATTAAGTATGATTAAAGGATACAACCCTGATGCACACCTTTCCTGATTTTAAACCATACAGTATCCCCTAGCTCTGTTCAAATGACTGCCTTTTGGTCTATGTACAGGTTCCACATAAGCACAGTTAAGTGTTCTGGAATTCTCATTCTTCGCAATGTTATCCATAATTTGTTATGATCCACACAGTCGAATGCCTTTGCACAGTCAATAAAGCACAGGTAAACATCTTTCTGTCATTCTCTGCTTTTAGCCAAGAACCATCTGATGTTAGCAATGATATCCCTCGTTTGAAGTCCTCTTCTGAATCTGGCTTGAATTTTTGCCAGTTCCTGTTGATGTACTGCTGCAGCTGCTTTTGAATAATCTTCAGCAAAATATTACTTGAGTGTGATATTAATGATATTGTTCGATAATTTCTGCATTCTGTTGGATCACCTTTCTTTGGAATAGGCATAAAAATGGATCTCTTCCAGTCAGTTGGCCAGGTGGCTGCTTCCAAACTTCTTGTCATACACAAGTGAGCACTTCCACCCTGCATCCATTTGTTGAAACATCTTAGTTGTTATCCTGTCAATTCCTGGAGTCTTGTTTATTGCCAGTGCCCTCTCTGCAGCTTGGACCTCTTCCTTCAGTGCCATCAGTTCTTGATCATATGCTACCTCCTGAAATTGTTGAATGTAGACCAATTCTTTTTGGTATAGTGTCTGTGTGTATTCCTTTCATCTTCTTTTGATGCTTCCTGTGCTGGCTAATATTTTTCCTGTAGAATCCTTCAGTATTGCAACTTGAGGCTTGAATTTTTTGTTCAGTTCTTTCAGCTTGAGAAATGTCGAGCATGTTCTTCCCTTTTGGTTTTCTAACTCCAGGTCTTTGCATGCTCCAGGTCATGATAATATTTTGCTTCGTCTTCTTGAACTGCCCTTTGAAATCTTCTGTTCAGCTCTTTTACTTCATCATCTCTTCCATTTGCTTTAGCTACTTGATGTTCAAGAGCAAGTTTCAGAGTCTCTTCTAACATCCATTTTGGTCTTTTCTTTCTTTCCTGCCTTTTTAATGACCTCTTACTTTCTTCATGTATGATGTCCTTGATGTTATTTCGCAACTCCTCTGCTTCTTTGGTCATTAGTGTCAAATCTGTTCTCGAGAACCCGAAATTCAGGTGGGATATACTCAAGGTCATGTTTGGGCTCTCATGGACTTGTTCTAATTTTCTTCAGCTTCGACATGAACTTTCATATGAGCAATTGATGGTCTGATCTGCAGTTGGTCCGTGGACTTGTTCTGACTAATGATATTGAGCTTTTCCATCATCTCTTTCCACAGATGTAGTTGATTTGATTCCTCTGTAGTCCATCTGGCAAGGTCCACCTGTATGGTCGCTATTTATGTTGTTGAAAAAAAAAAGTATCTGCAATGAAGAAGTTTTTGGTCTTGCAAAATTCTATCATGTAGTGTCTGGAGTTTTTTCTATTACCAAGGACATATTTTCCAACTACCGATCCTCCTTTGTTTCCAACTTTCACATTCCAATCACCAGTAATTACAGTGCACCCTGATCGCATGTTCAATCAATTTCAGACTGCAGAAGTTGGAAAAAATCTTTAATTTCTTCATCTTTGGCCTTAGTGGTTGGTATGTAAATTTGAATAATAGTCATATTAACTGGTCTTCCTTGTAGGCATGTGGATATTATTGTATTACTGACAGTGTTGTACTTCAGGAGAGGTCTTGAAATGTTCTTTTTGACAATGAATGCAATCCCATTCCTCTTTAAATGTCATTCTTGGCATAGACCATATGATCATCTGATTGAAAATGGCCAGCGCCAGTCCATTTCAGCTCATTAATGCCTTGGATGTTGATGTTTATGCGTTCCATTTCATTTTTGATGATTTTCAATTTTCCGAGATTCATACCGCATACATTCCACCTTCCTATTATTAATGGATGTTTGCAGCTGTTTCTTCTCATTTTGAGTTGTGCCACATCAGCAAATGAAGGTCCCGAAAGCTTTACTTCATCCACATCATTAAGGTTGACTCTACTTTGAGGAGGCAGCTCTTCCCCAGTCATCTTTTGAGCACCTTTCAACCTGGGGGGCTCATCTTCCCGCACTATGTCAGACAATGTTCCGCTGCTATTCATAAGGTTTTCATTGGCTAATGCTTTTCAGAAGTAGACTGCCAGGTCCTTCTTCCTTGTCTGTCTTAGTCTGGAAGCTCGCCTGAAACCTGTCCGCCATGGGCAAGCCTGCTGGTATTTGAATACCAGTGGTATAGCTTCCAGCATCACAGCAACACTGAAGTCCCCACAGTATGTGACAAACTGACAGACATGTGGGGGAATATATATACATGTATATGTGTATATTCACACATATGTAGGAAACCCTGGTGGTGTAGTGGTTAAGTGCTACAGCTGCTAACTAAAAGGTTGGCAGTTTGGATCCACTAGGCACTCTTTGGAAACTCTATGGGGCAGCTCTACTCTGTCCTGTAGGGTAGCTATGGGTTGGAATCAACTCAACGGCAATGGATTTACATTTTGGGGTGATATATATATATATATATATATATATATATATATATATACACACACTGACTGGCTTGAAGATAATTGATTTAGAAATAGTGGTCCTCACAGATCCTCCTCTGTATGTTGGCAGTTGCCATTTCCCTGAGAAACACTCTCGTACAGGCAGAGTCCCTCGGTGGCACCGATGGTTAAACACTCAACTACTAACCAAAAGCTTGGAAGTTTGAACCCACCTAGAAGCACCTCAGAAGAAAGGCCTGGCAATCTGCTTCTGAAAGGTCACAGCCTTGAAAACCCTATGAAGTACAGTTCTACTCTGTGACACATGGGGCCACCACGAGTTGGGGGCCGACTTGACCGTAACTGGTTTGAATTTTCTCTGTAAGTGAGGGCTCTTGATTGTCAGAGTCTATGGTCTAACTCCACATGAAGCCCCTGAAAGATTTGTACACGCCTTAGGGTATATCAAGTAGAGAGTGCTCCTCATAAGGAAAGGGTCCCTTTTCCCTGTGGTGAGGTAACAAAACAGGTGGCTTCAGTGCCCAGTTCTCTCACCTACGCTGCCAGTGAACCAGCCATCTTGTCTCACATGACTCACATGGTCTTGCGAAATTCGGATCAACACAGAAACCTCACTCAGCATTGGCTTCAGCTGTGAAAAATGACAGCATCTTGCCATTTCACACAACAGCAATTACCTTAGGGGGGTTCACACAACAGCAATTACCTTGGGGGGGGTGCTATATTTTCCCATACAAGTAAATATATTTATTTATTTTCTTTTTATTCTACTTTAGATGAAGGTTTACGGAACAAACTAGTTTTTCATCAAACAATTACTACATACATTGTTGTATGACATTGGTTAACAACTCCACAACGTGTCAACACTCGCCCTTCTCAATCCTGGGTCCCCTATTACCAGCTTTCCTGTTCCCTCCTGCCTTCCAGTCCCTGCCCCAGGGCTGGTGCACCCTTTTAGTCTTGTTTTGTTCCATGGGCCTTTTCAACCTTTGGCTGGACGGCGAACCTCAGGGGTGACCTCATTACTAAGCTGAAAGGGTGTCTAGGGGCCATACTCTCAGGGTTTCTCCAGTCCCTGTCAGGCCAGCAAGTCTGCTCTTTCTGAGTTAGAATTTTGTTCTACATTTTTCTTAGCTCCGTCTGGGACCCTCTATCATGACCCCTGTCAGAGCAGTCAGTGGTGGTAGCTGGGCACCATCTAATTGTACTGGACTCAGTCTCGTGGAGGCCACGGTAAATGTGGTCCATTAGTCCTCTGGACTAATCTTTCCCTTGTGTCTTTAGTTTTCTTCATTCTTCCTTGCTCCCAAAGGGGTTAGACCAGGGGAGTATCCTAGACGGCCGCTCACAGGCTTTTAAGACCCCAGATGCTACTCATCAAAGTAGAATGTAGGACATTTTCTTTATAAACTCTGTTATGTCAATTGAGCTAGATGTTCCCTGAGACCATGGTCCCCACATCCCTCAGCCCAGCAATTCAGTCCCTCAGGGAGTTGGTTGTGTCTATGCAGCTTCCACAACCTCCCCTTGGACAAGTTGTGCTGGCTCCCTCAGTATTGTGTACTGTCTTACCCTTCACCAAAGTTCCCGCTTATCTATTGTCTCCTAAGTGTTTCTCTATTCCCACCCTTCCACTCCCTTGTAACCATCAAAGATTGTTTCTTTTTGTACGTAAACCTTTTCAAGAGTTTTTACAGTAGTGGTCTCATACAATATTTGCCCTTTTCCATACAAGTAAATGCAAAAGATTTTGTTTTCATTTAACCCTTTCATGGTTAACGGAATGCAGTCCAGTTGAATAGCCTGAGTAAATTTTTTTAACTGTAGTTTTATGTGGATAAGAATAAGTGTTGAGAGTGTGGAATTATAAGCATTCAACTTTGGTTTTAACCAGGACCTTCAATGAACTCATGTCCCTGGGTGGCGCAAATCGTTCACGTGCTCAGCTGCTCACAAAAAGGTCAGAGCTTCAAGTCCACCCAGAGGCACCTCGGAAGAAAGGCCTGGTGATCTACTGCTCAAAATCAGTCCTTGACAACCCCGTGGAGCACAGTTCTACTCTGACACACATGGGGTCACCATGAGTCGCAATCAACTCAATAGCAACGTATTTTTCAATTAACTGGAATTTCTCCTCTTAGACAAGGGGGTAAACTTTTAAGAACTTGTATTAAGGATTTAAAAACAATTTGCAGGGCCTTTCTTGGAATCAATTAACCTTCCAGGCATCTATTTCCACAGAAACAGAACCGATGTTCACACAGATGACCCTAAGTAACTAGGAGACGTCCAGACAGTACAAGAAAGAACTTAGCTGTGCTCACTCTACTGTACTTAATTAGACATGAAAGAGGATTAATGCATTTATTAAAAACTTTTCAGTGGTAGAGGTTTAAATGAAAAAAAATTTGGTTAATGTTTAATCAATTGCACAACCCTGTTGATTTGGGCCACAAGTTTTCTGGGTGATTGAGCTTTCAGGAGAGTTTAAATATAAAACATGCCCTGTTTAAGAATCCCTAGAGTTGTTTACATGGTTGTAAAGTCCTTCCCTTTACAGTGTGGCAAGTACTCAAGTTACTCCTGCCCCAACCCCAGTGAAAACATTCATGTAAAGGCAGGGCTCTGTCTCAATCTGGAACCAACATTTGGCCCTTGCTTTTAGGTCCCTGGGTAGCACAAATAGTTTGCACTATACTAACCTAAAGGTTGATGGTTCGAACACCCCCAGTGGCACTGTGGAAGAAAGCCCTGGAGATCTGCCTCTGTAAACATTACAGACAAGAAAACTCTATAGAGAACTTCTACTTTACAACACGTGGGGTTGCCAAGAGTCAGAATCGGCTCGACAACAACGAGTTTTTTTTTTTTTTTTTTAGTTTTTGGTTTTGTTTGAGAGAGAATCCTGTCCCAGCATCCTTCAATAAGCCCTGATTTGACTTCTACTGGCTAAAATCTGTCAATTAGAAGGCCCCCGTGGGAGTTAATGGGGCAAGTGTGGGGGCAGGAGGGAAATAAAAGGTGCACTGCCCAATTCCCAGGAGCCCTGGTGGTGCAGTGGTTAAGCGCTCAACGTTAAATGAAAGGTTGGTGGTTTGAACCCACCAGCCACTCTGTGGGAGAAATATAGCAGTCTGCTTCTGTAAAGATTTACAGCCTCGGAAACCCTATGGAGCAGTTCTATTCTGTCTGATGGGGTCGCTATGAGTCAGAATTGACTCAAAGGCAATGGGTTTGGATCCAATACCCACTGTCAGTCCTCCCTCCGGGGTTGTCTTGCTAGTGTAGCTATTAATCAGGCTCTTCACCTACTTTTTGTGTATGCTTGGCAGGGTCCCACTGCACAGAAAATAGCTAAAGGAGCAAGGAGAAGCAACACTGGCAGAGCCCTTCAATTAGTAGCTAATGATTAAATTCATTTGGTATTCTTTGTCCCGTAACAACATTATTTATAAGGAATTCTTTTGGTGGGACTGTGGCTGCCTTTTGCCCTTCCAGAAACATTTTTCATCCATTATCACTAAATAATCTTTCCTTCTTATAAATCCCTTAGCAAAGGCTTCTTATGAAAGAACTTGCAAAGGAATAAATCCTCTGAGATATTACAGGATTCTCGCTGTGAGCCTCCACAGGCTTGCATGAGAACTGCTCTGCTTAAACCCCTCACATTGCTTTGAAGATCTAATCCATGTGCCTGTAATTCAGGCAACAAAAAGGCAGCCATAAATATTTGTGAGGGGGCTAACATCTGCAATGGTTTGCAATATTTTTGGTGTGGTAAAAGAGGAGAGGGTAAAACTCTGATGTTTATTTGCAGGCCCTCTTTTGGGAGGAACTTCAGTCTTGGGTGCAAGGAATTAGAATTCACTTTGGAAAGTACTAAAAAAAACCCACCCCATTGCTGTAGAGTCGATTCCGACTCATGGAGACCCCAAGTGTTACAGGGTAGAACTGCTCCTTAGGATTTTCTTGGCTGTAATCTTTATGGGAGCAGATCTCCAGGCCGTTCTTCCGTGGTGCCACTGGGTGGGTTTGAACTGCTGACCTTAAGGTTAGTAGTCGAGTACAAACTGTTTGCACCATTCAGCCACCTTGGGGAGTATGGATAGGGCAACAAGGAGGGTGAGATAGGATGGGAATGAACAGAAGAGAAATCAAATAATTTTTTGACACCTACTTTTTATTATTATTTTTTTTATTGAACTTTAGATGAAGGTTTACAGAACAAACTAGCTTCTCATCAGTTAGTACACACATTGTATGACATTGGTTAACAACCTCACGACATGTCAACACGCTCCCTTCTCAACCCTGGATTCCCTATTACCAGCTTTCCTGTTCCCTCCTGCCTTCCAGTCCACCTACTTTTTATTGTTGAGAAACCATTTACACATTTGCCCATACAAGCCTCTGAAAAGTAAACTTCCTTCCAGCCCCCAAAGGACATGGACAAACACCCGCCACATATGACTGTGAGATTCCGAAATTGCAGCTGCTAGCGACCCTAGCTTCCCAAGGTACGGCCAAGCAGCTGCCAGATGAGCGACTCTACTGATTGCAGAGTTCCTATTTTTAATCAGACTTGCCGGAAATTGTGGGCATCTCTGTTTTATTTACTTGGTTTTAAAATGTTTCCTGCATGAGTTTCTTTTTCAGCAGAGAAAGTAAATTGTGGAAGATATTCTCTGTCTACTTCCAAAATCTCTGTTGAGCCGTGGGTTCCTCTTTTTGTAATTTGTAATGTGGGCCTTGAATGTTTATCAAAAGGCCCAAGTCTTCCATGTAATTTTTGCTTCTTTATTTCAGAAGAACAAAGAGCCTAATAAATGGAACTCTACTAAAACCCAAAAAAACCAAACCCTTTGCTGTCAAGTCAATTCCAACTCACAGTGACCCACAGGATGGAGTAGAACTGCTCCATAAGGTTTCCTAGGCTGCATCTTTCACGGAGCAGATCTCTAGGTCTTGTCTTCTGTGGAGGTGCTGGTGGCTTCGAAACACGCAGCCGATCGTTTAAGCGCTGTGCCACCAGGGCTCCTCTGAACACTACTGAGCAAATGTCGAATAGCATCAAAGAGCTTTCTGCTTGCGCATTGGCTTGGTCAGGAAAGAGCAAGGTCTCCTGCTCTTCGTTCCGCCATGCTTCGTCAAGTCTCATAATACTAAGTCTCCAAAAGGAGGGTCAAGGTCAAGACTTTTGATTACTATATTTTATCAAAGCTCTGAGGTCACTAAGAAAGAAAAAATAAAAAACACTGCCAATTAACTATAGCACACCATCAATTATGTGGCTGATTTCAGAAACATCAAAATAAAACAAAAATGGGAGTCTTAGAATTGATTAGAAGTGGTCATTGCTGCTGCTGTTTTCCGCCAAGTCGGTTCCCACTCGTGGCCGCCCCACGGGACGGAGTGCAAGTGCCCCACAGGGCGTCCCAGGCTGTAGTGTTCGCGGAAGCCAACCATCAGGTCCTTCTCCCACAGATCCACTGGTTGAGTTTGAACTTAGCCACTGAGCACTTGTTCATTACACCAAGGGCACCTTAGGCATGTATTAGAGACTAAATAAAATAAAATAAAATAAAAAACTGGTAAAATTCTGCCCCATTATTGTTTAATTTTCAGACAAAAAATACATCTATTAATACGGATTAAATTATAGCGCTTAATAGCAAAACAGATTGCAGTAAACCCTGAATTGGAGTAAACCCTGAAGGCAATCGGAAAACTTTAGAATTCTCTACCCATTCCCCAATTTATTGCTAGGGATTTTACTGTTATTTTAAAGCAGAGTAGTAGGAATGACTGACATCTGCATATAAATGATCCCTTAATTCCTTCCTTTATTCTACAAAATGAATCTCAAACTTTGGTGTGTTCAATGTGAGTAAGCTCTACTTTACGTGATTTAAAGAACTCTCATTGTTGACTCTAGAAGCAAACCCTATATAAAGGCAGCTTCATCAAGTAGATGAGTTTTCATTCATTCATTTATTCTTTTGTACTTTTCCTTTATTTTTATTTAATTTATTTGAATATGGAAACCCACCACCCAACTGTCAGTTTGTTGTGCTGTGGTGGCTTGCATGTTGCTATGATGCTGGAAGCTCTGCCAACAGTATTTCCCATACTAGCCTGGTCACCATGGTGGACAGGTTACAGCAGGGCTTCCAAACTAAAACAGCCTAGGAAGAAAGGCCTGGCAACCTACTTCTGAAAATGAGCCAGTGAAACCAGAACATTGTCTGACTCTCTTGCTTTGGACACGTCTTGCTTTAGACACATCATCAGGAAGGATCAATCACGGAGGAGGACAGCATGCTTGGTGAAGTAGAGAGCCACCAAGGATGTGGGAGACCCTTGGTAAGGTGGATTGGCACAACAGCCACAATGATGGACTCAAACATGCCCGCGATTGTGAAGATGGCGCAGGGCAAGGAAACATTTCGTTCTGTTGTACCTAACATCACCATGAGTCGGAGTCGACTCCAGGGCACCTAACAACAGCAACAATATGGAAACAAAATGGCTTTGTTTCTCTTCCTTTTTTCATATTTGCGACACTAGAAGACTCTAACCCATTTTAAGTTAGGGGAGGGGCAGCATCCCTGTAGACTGGCTTGGAAGCACTTTTCCTCAGAGGAGTATAAAGATTAAACCCTGAAGGAAAGAGGAACCTGCTCTTCTGTCGCTAGTGATTCTGCTTCAAGGTTGAATGACGGGAAGAGGATCAGAGTCTTTGCTCAGAGTGTGAGGTGAGAGTTGGCAAGGGAGAAAGGAAAGGAGGGGGAGGGAACAAGCAAGAGCAAGCAAGAAAGGGACCTGACAGATTCCCACAATTCTGGGAGTTTATTCTGGGGAAGAAAGCTGTTGTGGATTGAACTGTATCCCTGCAAAAGATAAGGTGAAGTCCTGGCCCCTACATTTGTGAATGAGACCTTGTTTGGAAATAGGAATTTTCTGTGGTTATCAGTTAGCCTATCTGAGGTCATGCTGGAGTAGGGTGGGTCCTAACCCTAACCCCTTCTGAGCGACGGGTCATAAAAGGGGAGATTAGATGTGGAAACAGAGCCATGCACAGGAAGAAGGCAGCATGTGAGGATCCACCTACAAGCCAAGGAGCGCCAAGAAACACCTGGGGCTTCCTGAAACTGCGGGAAAAAAGGAAGGATATTCCCACGGAGCAGAGAGAGGGCATAGCCCTACCAAAACCCTGAATTTGGACTTCTGGCCTCCAGAACTGTGAGAATATAAGTTTCTGTTCTTTAAAGGTACCCACCGTGTGGTATTTTGTTATGGAAACTCCATGAAGAAGGGAGAAGGAGGTGAGCGACCTGGAGACGGACCCCTTTGAGGGACATTCTTCAAATGATAAACACTCACTCTTCTATGTCAAGAAACTTGGAAGATAACTACCTGGCCAGCTGACTGGAAGCCATCCATATTTGTGCCCATTCCAAAGAAAGGTGACCCAACGGAATGAGGAAATTATTGAACAATATCATTAATATCACAGGCAATTAAAATTTTGCTAAAGACCATTCAAAAGCGGTTCCAGCAGTACATTGACAAGAATCTGCCAGAAATTCAAACCAGATTCAGAAGAGGATGTGGAACAAGGGATATCATTGCTGATGTCAGATGGATTCTGGCTGAAAGCAGAGAATACCAGAAGGATGTTTATCTGTGTTTTATTGACTGTGCAAAGGCATTCGACTGTGTGGGTCATAACAAATTATGGATAATATTGTGAAGAATGAGAATTCCAGAACACTTAACTGTGCTCATGCAGAATCTGTACACAGACCAAAAGGCAGTCGCCCGAACAGAACAAGGGGATACTTCATGGTTTAAATCAGGAAAAATATGCATCAGGGTTGTATCCTTTCACCATACCTATTCAATCTGTATGCTGAGCAAATAATCTGAGAAGCTGGACTATATGAAGAAGAACGGAGCAACAGGATTGGAGGAAGACTTGTTAACAACCTGCGTTATGCAGATGACACAACCTTGCTTGCTGAAAGTGAAGAGGACTTGAAGCACTTACTAATGAAGATCAGAGACCACAGCCTTCAGGATGGATTGCACCTGAGCATAAAGAAAACAGAAGTTCTCACGAATGGACCAATAAACAACGTTATAATAAATGTAGAAAAGATTGAAGTAGTCAAGGATTTCATTTTGCTTGGATCTACAGTCAACCCCCATGGAAGCAGCAGTCAAAAAATCAAACTATACATTGCATTGGGCAAATCTCTCACAAAAGACCTTTTTAAAGGGTTAAAAAGCAAAGATGTCACTTAACAGCAACAACATCAAATGCCTGGGAGAATGGAGAGTTTGCCAGCCAATTGCCTAGCTCCCAAAGAGTGAGAATCTTCTGCTGCTAGAAGGGGGGCCCATGCCAGTGGACTGGTCCTGCCTGGCCCTCACCAGTTGCCTGTCAATCAGGGGTTGTGCCCTTCTGAAGCATGAGACCTGGCCTGGTTTCTGTCACTCTACTCAGTATGGACACCCCCTCCCTACAATGTCACAAGATATTTTTCAGGAGATTGGACCCCTACCTGGTGGTGGTGAGAGAACCTTGAAACACCTGGGCTGTGATGTGGTTAGCGCCACCCTGTCATATCCACGTATGTCTGATGCATTTTGACATGTATAAGAATGAAATTAAAGAAATTCCTTAGCAAAAGATAAATCACAGAAGAAACTATCTATAAATTTAATTACATAGCCCTAAAAGAACTCTGCTTCCAAAAACAATATAAACCAAATTAAAAGGCAAACAACATGTTGTTGTTGTTGTATGCCCTGGAGTCCAATTCTGACTCACAGCAACCCTATATTACAGAGTAGAACTGTCCCGTAGGGTTTCCTAGACCTTTGCAGGAGCAGATTTCCAGGTATTTCTCCTACGGAGTTGCTGGGTGGGTTGAAACCACTGGTCTTCTGGTTAGGAGCCAAGCGCCTAAGCATCGTGCCACCAGGTCTCCTTTTACAAACAATATAATGGGGTAAATGTTTGCAACAATTGCATCTTCCTTTTCTCCAGATGGCATTAGAAGTCTGCTGCGATCCAGACTGCTGGGATGATCCAGACTGATAACAGCGATGGTGGTGTGGGCACTATTTTGTTTGGGAGGGATTGGGGACAGCCTTGTGTTTTCTGAGCACGTGAGTAGAATGGTCCTGAAAATTGGGAGGTGGAAGACAGACCAAGGTAGAGTCTGATAGAGTTCTGGCCCTATTGGCCCTAAAAGGAGAGCCCGTTAACTGAGACTCAGCAGGATGAGAAATTGAGAAGGGTGAATATTGCAGTTTGATTGCTTTGTTATTAGAGTAAACAAATCGCAGACTGCGTTTTTACACTCAGGCTCCTCTTTGTAAATTCTATAATGGGCAAATCTTTTGAAACTTCCAGTGAGATATATTGGTCAAGATAAATGGGCACAATGTGAAATAGAAAATGCCTCCAACTGTGAAGTCAAAATACACCACAATACTAAGTGGTTTTCTCTGGACATTATGGTTGAGTGATTTTTATACTTATATGTACATTTTTTTTCTTTCTCCACATTTTTCAAATTCCTCAAGACCCATATATTTTTTTTCTAATACAAACTGGCAAGTACGTTTTCAAAGTTAACTAACCCGCAGCAATGAAACACAGATTTTTTCTTCCTGTAACAATATTGTCATCAGTTAGAGACGGTTACACTATTCTTTGCTTAAACTGCACTTACTCGTTCAACGAAGGCTATTATTGTTGGAAAACCGGTATATCTGTGCTGTGATACAACCTGACAGCCACCAGCCTCAAAAACTCCCAACCTTTACTTACATTCTTCCTCACCTCTTACTCCTTCTAAATGGTGTAATGACCTTGCCTTGGCTTTAATTCCTTCCTGTTGCCAGGTCATTGAATTTCCCCAAGACAGGAGAAGAAATAAAGAGAAGAAGAAAAAAGAGAAAAGCTTAATAAACTTTTTTAGAAGTCATAAACGAATCTTGATCTTCTCTGAGGGCTATTGAATTGATGGTCTCATTTTCCTTTTTATAAAATGCACAGAAGCTTCCAACCTCCCACCACCCAGAAGAGTATGCTTGTACCAAAGCTGTGACGGTACAAATTCCGTTCCTTTCTGTTTAGCTTCCAAGAAGTACGTTTGTAACAGATGAGTGTAGCATAACAAGGGTTACGCTAAAAGCTGGTCAGTAACTTACATGGAGCATTTGAGGAATTTTGTTGGTCGCTGGCTTTCTCATTGAAAGGGAGAACAACACAAGCGAAAGCCCCAGGCCAGAGCTTTTGGAAGTGAAGGTTGTGGCAGGTTCCAGCTTCCGAAACGACCACCACCAAAATCCTGTGCGGTCCAGGGCAATGTGCTCCCGCGGGTTGGTCTGTGGCAGAGTTGCCAAAACTCACTCGCCTGTGGCTTCATTGTTCTCTGCTAAAGAGCAACAGAAAGAATGAAATGGGGTTTTCAAACTCTCTTGCTTGTTTTCACAGTCGTTTTCCAGTCAGCGTGTTCTTCCAGCTTGGCCACAACTCACCCTTGTTTCTAGAAGTGGGGTGAGCCCCCTCACAGGCTTACCATAAAGCATCACAGAGCGCATCTTCGGCGGGGCCTCCCCGGGCTGCCGTTGTGAATAAAGTCTTCTTTTATGCGGAACTTTCAGACGTTGGGAGTAATTTCAGGTCAGCTGCGTGGTTTAGATGAGATCATGAGGACATGCCCTGTGACCCCCATTTAACTGGTGAGGGACCCCCTGAAGGTTCTATAACTTTTATGGACTGTTGTCAGTTTGGGACTGGCTGGCGTTTGAAACACCCCCCGGCCCTGTCCTTTTTTAGTACCCTGGAATGCCTTCAGGAAGGTCCCTAGGTGGTGCAAACAGTTTGTGCTTGTCTACTAAACTAAAGGCTGGCAGTTCGAACCCACCCAGTGGTATTCCTGAAGAAAGACCTGGCAACTTGGTAAGATTACAGCCAAGAAAACCCTATGGAACAGTACTACTCTGTAACACATGGGGTCGCCATGGGTTGGAGTGCCTGGACCTTAACCGGTTTGGTTTTCCTAGAATGCCTTCCAGGGGCCTCACACTATGGCCCTGCCCTGGTCCAGTTCCAGGCACATGGCATAGGCTCACCCAATAGGATGCTCTGTCCTGGGAAATTTGTATCTTGAGTGTGACCCTAAGACAAGGGGACAAGAGATATCTAATATTGTCCCCAATTCTTCTTCTCCCAGCCTTTCTCACTATCTCTGAGCCTCTTTCATTTACCTTTAAAAAAAAAATTATTTATAATAAAATGTAATTGACATGCAGAAAAGTGCTGCATTTCAAGTCTAACCAATTATTTCACAGTGAATATATGTGTAACCACCACCCAGGTCAAGAAATAGTCATTTACCAGCCTCCTCTACGCCAAACCAAAAACTCATTGCTGTGGAGTCAATTCCAACAACAGTCCCAGTCCTGAGGACAGTGTGGAGCTGCTCCGTAGGGTTTCCAATGAGCGGCTGGTGGATTCAAACTGTTGATCTTTTAGTGAGCAGCCGAATGCTTAACCACTGTACCACCAGGGCTCCTTCCCTCCCCCAGAAGCCCCTATTATACCCCTTCTTGGCAGCAACTCTTCCCTTCCCCCAGGAAAACTGTTAGCTTGACTTCTGTAGTAGTCACTGTCTCGCTAATTTTTAATTTTATCATTCAAATATGACTTCACAAGCAGCGTAGTTTTGTTTTGCAGGCTTTTGGGTTTTATATAAACAACGTCAAACAGGATGTATTCATCCGTATCTGGCTTCTTTCACTCAGCATTTTATTTTTTAAAAGTTTTCTGTGCGCACTGGGTGAAACTGTAGTTCATTGCAATGTAGCATTCCGTTGTATGACTATAACACAATGTATCCCTCCACTCTCCTACTGTAGGCTCTCTGGGATGGCTGGGCTGCTGCAAACAATGCCAATAGGAACAGCCTTGTACCTTTTAACCTGAAGCACATGGGCACAGATTTTTCTGGCCTATATATGGCTGAGAGTTAAAAATGATGAATCCCAAGTTTTATTTACCTTCAACCTTTCTACATAAAGTCAAAGAGTTTTCCAAAGTGGCTGTCCCAACTGACACTCCTGCCAGCAGCAACCGCACAGTCTCACCAACAATCGGGACCCTCAGATTTTTTTAAAAATGGCGCTACTGAATGATTAAGGGAACCGCAGTGACATAGTGGTTAAGAGCTATGGCTGCTACCAAAAGGTCAGCAGTTTGAATCCACCAGGTGCTCCTTGGAAACTCTATGGGGCAGTTCTACTCTGTCCTATAGGGTTGCTATGAGTCAGAATTGACTTGGTGGCAACAGGTTTGGCTTTCTTGGTTTTTGGTTTTTGGTGGTACAGTGGTAAAAAGCCCTTGGCTGTTAAGCAAAAGGTTGGTGGTTTGAACCCACCCAACAGCGCTCCATGGGAGAAAGACTTGGTCATCCGCTTCTGTAAAGATTACAGCCCAGAAAACCCTATGGGACAATTCTACTCTGTCACATGAGGGCTCCGTGAGTTGAAATCGAGTCTACGGCACCTAACAACAACAATTGAATGATTTGTACATTCTCAACTGTTTTGCACTGGGCAGAAGTGAACCAGAATATTTTTTTCAAAGTCTCGCCAGGATTAGGGTTGTATGGTAGAAGGAACGTTGGCTTTGGATTTTGACTGCTTGGGTTCAAGTCCCAGGTCTGCAGCTTAGCTATATGACCATTGGCACATTTCTTAATCTCAGGTTTGTAAGATTGGGTTATAATAATTACTACTCTCAAAGAGTAATTGTAAGATGAAATGATTTAATTGGTGTAAAGTATTTAGAACAGTGCCTGGTACATGATGAGAGCTGCTTCCTTATTCGCCATTGTGATTATTATGATAAAAGCAAAAAATGCCTAGGGTCAGGTGTTGCTAAAGCTTAGAATGCTTACATTGGAAGGAAATAAGGGTCATTTGTTTATTTATTCATTGCTTTCTTATTTCCACAAACACTTAAAGCTGTGAAAGAACAGGGCACATGGCCTCCCTCCTCATGAGCCTCCCAATTTAGAGGTAAAAGCAAGAACAGAGACAAGTTAACACCAAACACAACATGGTAAGTGCTACAATAGTCTTATGTATTGTGGAACACAGGGGAAGAAGCTATCCATTGGGCCCCAGGAGTGGGGAGCTGGAGAAAAGAAGGCTTCAGATTGATGGTAGTATTTGAGATGGGCTTCACAGTTTGAATAGCAGTTCACCAACCAGAAATATGGCAGCAAGGACTTTCCAATTAGAGGTAAAATTAAAAAAAAAAAAAATCAGTCGCAGAAGCATGAATGTAAAGAGCCTATTTGGAAGACTTAAGTTGGTAGGAGATGGCTAAAATATTTCTAAAAAATTTAAAAGTACCAGAAAATTAGACTGAGGTGAGATTGTAAAGAGCATTTACCTAATATTAAAGGGTTTGAGGTTTATTCTTTGTCTGATACGGAGTTAATAAGGTCTTAATCAGAGGAGTAACCAGGAGCTCTATGATAGGGTGATAATAAACTGTGATATATGGATTAGCTGAGAAGGGGAAAAAAATGGTTATGTTACTATGCTTGAGCCCCTACTGGGGATGAGGATGAAGTGTGCTTTCTCTGTACTGGTCCATTTTCAGACAAGGCTCTTCTCGTGGTCATAAGACTGTTGCAGCATCTCTTGACCAAATCCTCTCATCTTTGCATCCATGAGAACAGAAGGAGTTCATCTGTCCCCAACAGTAAAACCACTACTGGTTTACCAGAAAGGGAAACTAGATGCTGGGCAGCAGAAATAAGCATTGCCCATTGGCAATAGGGAGATTAGTTAGAGGATGAACAGATCATGCAAGAAGTTGCTAGAAAAGTAAATAGAAAGAAGATGTCTCAGTCACCTAGCATTGCTGTAACAAAACACCACACGTGGGGGGCTTTAAAACACAGGAATTTACTGTGTCAGGTTTGGAGGCTAACAGTCCAAGTTCAGGGCCTTGGCAGAGCTATGCCCTGTCTAATTAGGAGAAGATCATTGCTCGACTCTTTCAATTTCTGGCAGCCCCGGGCATTTCTTGGCATTCCTTGGCTTGTAGATGATGTTCACATGGTGTCTTCCTCCTTTGAGTGACTCTATTTCTGAGTCTGTCCTTTTTTAAAATGCCACTCATAAACGATTAGTATTAGGGCTCACCGTACTCCAGTATGACTTTGCTAACTTAATTAATAACGTCTGCAAAGAAAAATCCTATTTCGCCAAGCATTGTCATGTTTTCTGGACCCTGGGTCAGGACTTGAACATGTCTTTTGGGGGAACACAATTCAGTCCATACCAGAAGTGAATGAATAGGAAATATATTCCGAAGATTGACTTGATGGGATTTGACACATGGGGAACTGCGAGGGAGGAGTAGAAGGCTGAGATGGTTCCAAGGGTGGGGGTCTGAACATTTGGGAGGAGAGTGATGTCACTTACCGAGATAAGAAACACAGGCAGAAAAACAGGCTTGGGGGCCAGATGAGTTTCGTTTTAGACCCTGCTGAGCTTGCAGTCCTGGCAATCTATCTTGTGGAAAGGTTGACCAGGCAGATGGAAGAGCAGGTCTGTAGGAGGCACAATACCCTGCACACAGCTTCCCCATAAATGTTTATTAAATACAAAATAAACAAAGATGAAACCAGTCTCCATGTTAGCATTCCCACAGTGTTATTTACTGGTTGGGTCCTTGCCGAAGTGAGGCTTGAATGTATCCAACTTAAAAATAATTACTTACCACTTCTGTGCCCTCCCATATGCTTCTCCTTCCGTCCCTAGCACAATTATAAAAAAAAGTAATTAGGATTTTGAAAAAAAGCATCATTCAAACACACTGTCATCTCTGCCCTACTATTATTAATTACTAACCAAAAAAACAAACCCCTTGCTGTCGAGTCAATTCTGACTCATAGCGACCCTATAAGACAGAGTAGAACTGCCCCTTAGGGTTTCTAAGGAGCCACTGGTAGATTCGAACTGCCAACCTTTTGATTAGCAGCCGAGCTCTTAACCACTACACCACACCACCAGAGCCCCTATTAATTACTAGAGAGGTGGTAATTACTATGTTACTGTGTGTATATGCCCACGACTGTCGGCTTGTACCGTGGTGTCTTTGGGTTGCTCTGATGCTGAAAGCTATGCCACCGGTATTTCAAATACCAGCAGGGTTGCCCATGGTAGACAGGTTTCAGCAGAGCTTCCAGACTAGGACAGACTAGGATGAAAGCTTTAGCAATCTACTTCTGAAAATTAGCCAATAAAAACCTTATGAATCCCAACAGAACAGTGCCCAGCTCGCTTGCTTTGGACACATCATCACAAGATCAATAGCTGGAGAAGGACATCATGTGACAAGGATTGGTACAATAGTCGCAACAATGGCCTCAAACATGCTGGCAATTATAAGGATGATGCAGGACCAGTCAACATTTCATTCTGTTGTACATAAGTTCTCCACGAATCGGAGTCCACTCAATGGCAGCTATCCATCCATCCGTCCATCCGCCCGCCAGTCCGCCCGCCCTCCCGTCCGCCCGTCCGTCCGTCCATCCATCCATCATCAATCTATGTTACGTGGTGTTAGTATGTGCAGTGACACACACAAGTCATCGAGGGTCCTGAACTTGACACTGACATGAAGACCTTTCCCAGTCTCGTTGTGCTGTGCCTACTACAGCCCTTATTTCATAATTCAGAGATTTTGTGCTTTGTCAGAATGTTTAGAGAACGCATTCCCATTTGGGATTCAGGAAGTGCGCTCGTCCAAATAGGAGAAGGTAGCTCATGCCTCCTTCTCCTGCCTTCAAGACACATTACTAGGCTAGCGTTCAAAGGCGTCTCCAACAAAAATCTCTCATTTCAATTTAGAAGTATTTTGAGGCTGGTGAATTCCATTCTCATGCTATTTGCCCACACTCATGCCCGCCCCCATCATTCCCACTCTTGCATTATCTGAGTGTTTGTCTCCTCCATCAGTCTATCAGCTCCTCAGCAGACAGACTGAGTTTGGCTCATCTTGGGTTTCCCCACCTTAGCTCAGTGCTTTGCACGTAGTGGTTTCTCTCACAAAGCACATGTGGAATAAACAAGCAAAAGCAATTGTTTATCTGGTCAGGTCTGTTATGCGGTCACCGGGCTGGATGCTCAGCTCTCTTCTGTCTACCCTGTGCAGTGGGGCAGCGGCTTTGTCCCGACCAATTACAAGTTGCAATGATTTACCGGAGAGGGGAAGCAGTATCACAGATTTTTTTTCTTCGTCGTAGAACCAAAGCCTGGCCGTGGTTCATTCGTTTGTTTGTTTTGATTGGATTCTGTTTGAAAGATCCTCTGCTGAAGTTTCGTTTTCAGCCTTCAAGAAAGAGTTTCTCTTCCACCCGGAGCCCTACTCACCCCAGCCAGGAACCCAGAGTCCCACTACACGGGAACCTCTGACTCAGCCTCGCAGAAGTGAAGCTGTATAACAGGATGCATTCCTCTCTGACTAATTTGTTCTTTTCGACACATGTTGACTCATTAGAAACTGTGAGAAGAAATTTAGTAAAAGTCATCAGCTTTTATTGCTTCCGTACCAAAAATAAAAATTAAAAAAAAACCTTTATAACAAATTAATTGCGCACTTGGTACCATATAATCGCACACTCATTTCACAAGTGCCTATCAGGAAAAAGCACTGTGAAGCACTCCATTCCGAAGTCATAAAAGTGAAGACAGTAACTAGGGGCAAAGCTTCTTAGCATGTTTTTATGGCTACAAATAAAGGAGCTCGGTAAGGTTGGGGTAAAGTTTGAAGAGAAATAGACCTTCATGTAGAAGAAAGTTGGAAAGTGAACCTTGACTGAGGAAGGCAGCACGGCGGGGTTTCTTTGAACACACCTGTGGTAGAAGCTCGTTTGCTCCTCGCTGGTTTCTTCCAGATTGTTGCAGATGTGAGGCACTCTCCCTTATCCCAAAGGTGAAAAATTCTGGTCATCTGAGCCTTTTTCTTGGAATTTTGATAAATTGAAGTTTGTTATGTATTGCTTCTAAGATGGGACATGTGCTCCTGAAAGTGAGGCTATGGAACTTTCCCCTGAGGGTTCACTCATCTTAAGATTCAGCTCAAACTCTACTTCTCCTCTGAATCCTTTTCAGATTCCTCCAATAGTCTCTCTCAGCTGTTCCTATGGTGCTTCTCTCTCCAATATTTATTGCCCTGTAACAAACCATGCCAAAACTGATAGCTTAAAACAACCACCGTTGTATTGCTCATCATTATGTGAACTGGGAGTTCGAGCAGAGCTCAGCAGGGATTGTTCATCTCTACCCCCACGTGGTGTTGACTAGGGTGGCTCCACTGGGGCTGGAGGGACCAACAAGGCTTCATCAGATGCCCAGCGTCTCAGCTGGAGTGGCTGGAATGTCTGAGGGATTGCTGGTCCCATTCTCCAGAAGCGTAGTTGAAATTGTCTTCAGGATAGTTGAACTTCTTTTCAGCGTAGCTCCGTGCTTAAACAGAATGAAAACGGAAGCTCTTAAGTCTCTTAAGACCAACAGGATGAGTCGAGAGTGTCACTTCTGCCATATTCTATGGGTCAAAAAAGCCACAAGGAAATCCCTGATTCCAGGAGAAGGGGAAGGAGTCCTTCTCTTGAGAGAAGGGCTGGCATGACCAGAGAAGGAAGGAAGCAACTGATGGTGGCCATCTTTGTGGACTATCTCTTAACAGCCTGTTTTGTAGCTGTACAGTACCCTTGAGGAGTCCCTGGGAGATACAAACCATTAATGCGTTCGGCTGCTAACAGAAAGGTTGAAAGTTCGAGTCCACTCAGAGATGCCTCAAAAGAGAGTCCTAATGGTCTTCTTCTGAAAGGTCACTGGCTTGAAAACCCTGTTGAACACAGTTCAACTCTGCAACACATGGGGTTACCATGAGTCAGAATCGACTTGATGGCAACTGGTTGGTTAGCAACCTTGAGGACTCCCTGGGCGGTGCATATGGTTAACAAACCCAGCTACCAACTGGCTGGCAGTTCAAGTCCACCCAGAGGCACCTTGGAAGAAAGGCCTGGTGATCCACCTCCAAGCAATCGGCCATTAAAAACCCTGTGGAGCACAGTTCCACTCTGACACACATGGGGTGGCCATAAGTTGGAGTCAACTTCACGGCAACTGGTGGTTTTTTAAAAAACAACACTGGATTCAAATATTCTGTTATTATTTGTCTGCCTACCCTACAATACTGTGAGCTTCTCAAAAGACAGAGTCAAGGTCATGTCCATTGCTGTGTCCTTCCCACAATAGGGGCCCTAGGACTGCTTGGATAATTGAACAGATTGGTGTAGGTTGGAGGTGGAAGGTGGGGAAGTATCTTGGAGAGAGCATTGGCTTTGGAATGAGGTGATATGGGTTTGAGTCCCAAATTTTACACTTCTCTGTGAGCTCTAGTTGTGCCACTTACTCTTTATTTCTATTTCTACAAGTGTAAATTGAGGTGATAACTCTCAGTTCATAAAGTGAGCATTCAGAGCAGACAAGTTACCGACTGTGGAAGTGCCTAGCACAAAAGGCGAGGGTGTTGATTGAGGGAATGAGTCTTATTCTTGACTTTGTGTTTACATCCTCTTTGTCCTCCTCAGATGTTCTTATGCTTATCCACATGTTTGAGAAAAAAGGGTTTTCAGTAAGTGGTTAAAAGTAGAAGACTATTTTAAATACAGCCTAGGATATAACGGCATTAGAATAAATTCTGTAATTGGCACTTTGCAGAACTGCTGACAAAAAACACTCAGGCATGCTCATTAGGCCCCTAGCACAAATGCACTTGTGGATACCAAATTAAGGGCCCAGTATGCCAGCAGTGACTGGAATCTACTTGTGCCAATCATTTCCATTTTTCCTTTAGGTTACCTCTCACGCTCATAGCTGACTTACCTTCTGAAAACTGTCTCTGACCAGCCCATACCTCTCCCTAGTAAGCCATAATTAATGGACACACACTAGGAGGACCAAGGAAGCAAGCACAGAGAGCCTGAAGTATAAGGTACTTGACATCATGAAAAGTAGAGGGCCACCTCTTGTTCTTGTTGGGTGCCGTCGAGTCAATTCCAACTCATAGCAGCCCCATGTGACAGAGTAGAACTGTCCCCTAGGGTTTTCTAGGCTGTCATCTTTACTGAAGCAAATCATCAGGCCTTTCTCCCGCAGAGCCACTGGGCGGGTTTGAATTGCCAACCTTTCGGTTAGCAGCCAAGTGCTTAACCATTGCCCCACCAGGGCTCCTATACATTACCCTAGCAAATCAGAACTCATGAACACATGCTGGAGGACCAAGGAAGCAAGTAGAGAGAGGCTTAAGTATAAGGGCGTCGACAGCATGAAGGACAGAGGGCCACCTAGACCAGAAAAAACAACAGAGCAAATTTTAATTGAGACAGTCTCCTGTGTGAAAGCAAAGGCAAATAGCAACCACTCACATTTATTTAGTGCAGTTCTCAGACTTGTCAGTCCCAACTCCCCCTTTATAGAGCATATATTTTCTGTTGCCCCTTGTACTATTCTGAAATCAAGTTCATAGATAAAATAGATTATCTACATCATGATTTCAAGAATATCACTATAATGCTCTAATTGTAGGATCTAGGAGGAAGAAGACAGAAAAGTAATTTATAATCAAATAGTGTATTTCAATATGTAAATACTTAGGTTCAACTACCCTGTATACTAAAGAAAATAACATAGTCAATGCTTGCACATATACTGAGGATTCATAAGTTTGAAAGCAAGATAATAGTCAACTAGTCTTACTCTTTTTTACACTTAAAAAAAAATAAGGGCTGTATAAATACATAGATACTCATTCCTCACTTATTGATATGGTTGGGTTCCAAAGACCAGGTGGTTATGCAAATATCAGTGTTCTGTGGAAATGGAGACCACATCCGATCACAAAATAGAGGAAGATTACATCATTACAAAACTTCCAAATTACATCATTACGTAACTGCCACATTATATAATTACGTAACTACTAAATTACATCATTGTCAAACCACTGACAATCATGGCCCAGCCAAGTTGACACATAATCTTAACCCATCACAGCCAGCGTTACTCTTGCCTCCCAAGGCAGCATTCGTTACTGTCAGATGTACGTTGTTAATATGCAAAATAATTGTACAGTATATTTTTTTACTCCACTACTCATCTGCCAATTTGTCTTACTGTGGTGGCCTGAGTGTTGCTCTGATGTGGAAGCTATGCCACTGGTATGTCAAATACATGTAGGGTCACACTCTGTGGATAGGTTCAGCAGAGTTCCCAGACTGAGACAGACTAGGAAGAAGGACCTGGTGATCTACTTCTAAAAAAGAAAAAAATTGACCAGTGAAAACCTTATGAATAGCAATGGAACCTTGTCTGATATAGTGCCAGGAGATGAGCCCTTCAGGTTGGAAGGCATTCAAAATACGACTGGGGAAGAGCTGCCTCATCAAGGTAGAGTCAACTTTAATGACATGGATGGAGTAAGCTTTCAGAACCTTCAAGTGCTGATGTGGCATGACTCAAAATAAGCAGAAACAGCAGCAAACATCCACTAATAATTGGAATGTGGAATGTACAAAGTATTAATCTAGGGAATTGGAAATAGTCAAAAATGAAATGGAATGCTTGAAGGTAGATATCTCAGGCAACAATGAGCTGAAATGGGCTGACATTGGCTTCTCTGAGTCAGACCATCATAAGGTCTACTATGCCAGAAATGACAAATTGAGGAGGAAAACATCACATCCCCTATCAAAAAGAACATTTCAAGATCTATCCTGAAGTACAATGCTGGCGGTGATATTATAATATCCATATGCCTACAAGGGAGAGCAGTTAATAAAACTATTATACAAACTTATGCACCAACCACTAGTGCCAAAGATGAAGAAATTAAAGATTTTTACCAACTTCTGACATCAAAAATTTATCAAATAAGCAATCAAGATATAATGATAGTTACTGTTCATTGGAATGTGAATTTTCCCATAGAATCCTTCAATATTGCAATTCAAAGCTTGAATTTTTTCTTCAGTTGTTTTAGGTTGAGAAATGCCAAGCATGTTCTTCCCTTTTGGTTTTCTAACTTCAGGTCTCTACACATTACTTTACGATATTTTACTTTGTCTTCTTGAGCCTCCTTTTGAAATCTTCTGTCCAACTCTTTTATTTCATCATTTCTTCCATTCCCTATAGTTACTCTACATTCAAGAACAAGTTTCAGAGTCTCTTCTGACATCCATTTTGATCTTCTTTCTTTGCTGTATTTTAATGACCTCTTGCTTTCTTCATGTATGATGTCCTTGATGTATTCCCACAACTTGTCTGGTCTTTGGTCATTAGTGTTCAATGTGTCAAATTTATTCTGAAGATGGTCTCTAAATTCAGGTGTGATATACTCAAGGTCATACTTTGGCTCTTACAGATTGCTCTAATTTTCTTCAGCTTCAACTTGAACTTGCATGTGAGCCTTTAATGGTCTGTTCCCCAGTTGGCCCCTGGCCTTCTTCTAACTGATGATATTAAACTTTTCCATTATCTCTTTCCACAGATGTAGTCAATTTGATTCCTCTGTATTCCATCTGGCACAGTCCACGTGTATAGTTGCCATTTATATTGTTGAAAAAGGTGTTTCCAATGAGTAAGTTGACAGTCTTGTAAAATTCTCTCTTGTGATTTCTGGTGCATGTCAAGAATGGATTTGACGCATTGAACATTAATAACTGAAAACCAGATGAGTTGTCGGATGATACCAAAACATTATACATGAATAGAGCAAAAGATCATTAAAAAGACAGGAAAGAAAGAAAAGACCAAAATGGATGTCAGAAGAAATTCTAGAATTTGCTCTAGAACATAAAGTAGCTAAAGCAAAAAGAAGAAATGATCACGTAAAAGAGCTAAAAAGAAGATTTCAAAGGGCATCTTGAGAAGACAAAATAAAATATTATAAGGAAATACACAAAGACCTGGAGTCAGAAAACCAAAAGGGAAGAACATGCTAGGCATTTCTCAAGCTAAAAGAACTGAAGAAAAAATCAAACCTCGAGTTGCAATATTGAAGGATTATACTAAATGACATTGGAAGCATCAAGAGAAAACGGAAGGAATACACAGATTAACTGTATCAAAAAGAATTGACTGGTGTTCAACCATTTCAGGAGGTAGCGTATGACCAAAAACTGATGGTAGGAAGGAAGAGGTCCAGGCTGCACTGAAATTGACGGAACGCCAGTTAACATGTTTTAACAAACGGATGCAGCACTAGAAGCACTCACTCGTCTATGCCAAGAAATTTGGAAGACAGCTACCTAGCCAACCAACTGGAAGAGATCCATATTTCTGCCCATTTCAAAGAAAGGTGATCCAAACGAATGTGGAAATTATCGAACAATATTATTAATATCACATGCAAGTAAAATTTTGCTGAAGATCATTCAAAAACGTTTGCAGCATTGCATCGACAAGGAACTGCCAGAAATTCAAGCCATATTCAGAAGAGGATGTGGAACGAGGAATATTATTGCCGATGGCAGATGAATCTTGGCCAAAAGCAGAGAATACCAGGAAGATGTTTGTGTTTTGTTGACTTTGCAAAGGCATTTCACTGCGTGGATCATAAAAAATTATGGATAACATTGTGAAGAATAGGAATTCCAGAACACTTAATTGTACTCAGGAGGAACCTGTACATAGACCAAGAGGCAGTTGTTCGAACAGAACAAGGGGATATAGGGTGATTTTAAGGCAGGAAAGGTGTTCGTCAGGGTTGTATCCTCAAACCACTCTTATCCAGTCTGTATGCTGAGTTAATAATCTGAGAAACTGGACTATATGAAGAAGAACGAGGCATCATGATTGGAGAAAAACTCAATAACGACATGTAAAATGCAGATGACACAACCTTGCTTGCTGAAAGTGAAGAGGACTTGAAGCAGTTACTGATGAAGATGAAAGACCACAGCCTTCAGTGTGGATTATACCTCAACATAAAGAAAACAAAAATCCTCACAACTGGACCAGTAATTAACATCACAGTAAAAGGAGAAAATATTGAAGTTGTCAAGGATTTCATTTTATTTGGATCCACAATCAGTGCCCATGGATGCAGCAGTCAGGAAATCAAACGATGCATTGCACTGGGCAAATCTGCTGCAGAAGACCCCTTTAAAGTGTTAAAAAGCAAAGATGTCACTTTGAGGACTAAGGTGCGCCTGACCCAAGACATGGTATTTTCAAGCATGAAAAAGCTAGATAACAAATAAGGAAGACCAAAGAAGAATTGATGCCTTTGAAATATGGTGTAGGCAAAGAATATTGAATATATCACGGACCACCAGAAGAACAAACAAGTGTCTTGGAAAAAATACAGCCAGAGTGCTCCTAGGAAGTGAGGATGGTGAGAATTCATCTCACATACTTTGGACATGTTATCAGGAGGGACCGGTCCCTAGAACAGGACATCATGCTTGGCAAAGTAGACAGTCATCAAAAAAGAGGAAGATCCTCAACGAGATGGATTGACACCATGGCTGCAACTATGGCCTCATGCATAACAACTATTGTGAGGATGGTGTAAGTCTGGGCAGTATTTCCTTTTGTTGTACGTAAGGTCATATGAGTCGGAATCCATGCAACAGCACCTAACAACAACAAAGCAAAGAAAGAGGCATTGGAGAGGGTGTTTGCAAGAAATGTGTGCAAGTTTAATGACTTCCCAAAGTGAGCAAAACTGGGCCTGAACCCTCTGCCTCGGTGGGGCTGAGTTTTCACCCAGGCTCTCAGCGTTCTCACAGGAAGCCCTGAGGCTCAGTGACTGGCCAGGCCCAGAGGGAAGTGCAGGGTCTGGGATTGTGAACTCAGGGCTTGCAGGGGTGGGAGTGGAGCCCTGGAGGTAGCTTCTTGAGGGAAGCTCCGACCCAGCACAGGAGGAAGGTGAAGTGGTTAAGTCTAAGCCATGGGCCCTCCAGTCACGCAGCCTGGCTTTATCTGGCTGTGTCTCCTCCAAGCCTCCATCTCCATAGAGGAATAATCCATAACTGGGCTCATCACGGTGATGAGCACATCAGTAAATCTTAGCTGTTATTATCTCCATGATCATATTTTCTAAATAAAAAAATCAGACAAATGGGTAGTCTGAAAACAGAAAAAAAAAGCCCTCCATTTTTACATCTGCTCATTTTTGCATAATGACCTAGTCTTTGGAGCCTAACCATGTTGTGAGGAGTGTATGTAAATACGTATGTATGTATGTGTATGTATATGTATGTATATATGTATATGCGTGTGTCAATAAATGTGAATAAATCGCTGTGAATACTATAGCTACAAATGCAAACTGAAACAAATGTGTTATACTTCTGACTCAAATGCCAGAAGCAACATCAATGATATGAATTTCAAAATGGCGAACAATCCTCGCGAAAGTTCTGATAAAACTAAACGCTGTATTTAGGTGGGAATTTTCTTCTGGTAAATTCAGTACATATTATTACTATGCAAAAGCACTTGTTGTTGTTAGGTGCTGTTCCCACTCATAGCGATCCTATGTACAACAGAATGAAATACTGTCTGGTCCTGCACCGTCTCCATTTTTGCTATGCTTGAGCCCTTTATTGAAGCCACTGTGTCAATCAATCCATCTAGTTGAAGTTCTTCCTCCTTTTCGCTGACCCTGTACTTCACCATGCTTGATGACCTTCTCCAGGGACTGGTCCCTCCTCTAGGGAGCATTCTGGCTTTACTTCTTCTAAGACAAATTTGTTCGTTCTTCTGGCAGTCCAGGGTATATATGATATTCTTCACCAACACCATAATTCAAAGGCATCAGTTCTTCTTTAGTCTTCCTTGTTCATTTTCCCACTTTTGCTTGCATATGAGGCAACTGAAAATACCATGGCTTGGATCAGGCGCACCTTAGTCCTCAAAGTGACATCTTTGCTTTTCAACACTTTTTTAAAGAGACTTTTTTATAGCAGATTTGTCCAATGCAATACATCATGTGATTTCCTGACTGCTGCTTCCGTGGGCATTGATTGTGGATCGAAGTAAAATGAAATCCTTGCAACTTCAACATTTTCTCCATTTATCCTGATGTCGCTTATTGGTCTAGTTGTGAGGACTTTTGTTTTCTTTATGTTGAGGTGTAAATCCATACTGAAGGCTGTGGTCTTTGATCTTCATCAGTAACTGCTTCAAATCCTCTTCACTTTCAGCAAGCAAGGTTGTATTATCTGCATATCGCAGGTTGTTAACGAGTCTTCCTTCCATCTTGACACCATGTTCTTCTTCATATAGTTCAGCTTCTCAGATTCTTTTCTCAGCATACAGATTGAGTAACGATGGTGAAAGGATACAACCCTGATGAATACCTTTCCTGACTTTAAACCACGCAGTATCTACTTGTTCTATTTGAATGACTGACTGCCTCTTGGTCTATGTACAGGTTCCTCCTGAGGACAATTAAGTGTTCTAGAATTCCCATTCTTTGCAATATTATCCATAATTTATTACAATCCACACAGTCGAATCCCTTTGCATAGTCAATAAAACACAGGTAAACATTTTTCTGGTATTCTCTGCTTCCAACCAAGATCCATCTGACATCAGCAATGACATCAGTGTTTATATATTAAATGAAGTAAGGATCTACACTCAGATTATTATAAACAAGTTTTTACTTATGCAAATATCTGCCTTCTTGAATTGAAAAATCTGTGAAATTTGGGAACTCTCTTGAGGCGGGACAATTTCTCCTTGTGCAGGACCATCTGCAACTTGCAAGACGTATAGCATCTCTGATCCCCGCCAAGTTGATGCTCCCCAAATCATACCAGTTGACCTCGAGTAGATCCCAAGTCACGGTGACCCCACGTGCGTAAGTACAACCGTGCTCTGCGGGATTTCCGGTGGCTGATTTTTTGGAAGCGAATCACCAGGCTTTTCCTCAGAGGTGCCTTTGGGTGGACTAGAACCTCCAACCTTTTGGTTTGTAGCCAAGCATGTTAATAATTTGCACCACCCAGGGGCTCCAAAATCATTGTGAGAAAAGCAAGTCCATAGGGTACCAAACTGACCCTAGGGAGCAGGGCTGTGACTGTTGAAGTCCACCAATTTTGTGCAGTAAGTTTGTAAAAATGGCTCCTTTTCAGGGATGTTACCTCATTGGACCATCACAGTGAGAGACACTACTATTTCCATTTTTGCAGGTAAGGAAATAGGCTCATAGAGGTTTAGTGACTTACAAAGGAGGTGAGGGGTTCACCCATATCTTCTTACACTTTGCATAGCATTTTGCCCCATGCTCATATTTTACACAACAACGAAAGCTTGTTTCCATCAGTACGGTAGTCTTTTCAGAATGTACTGTGCTGTGTAAAGGGTTGCTGAGTCAGGAGTGCAGAAGTTAGGTTGCTAGGATTTGCTGACTCAGAGTGAGGACGTTGCTTCTCTGTCTATGACTTCTGGCTCTTCCGCCCTTACTTTCTTCTAGTCCTTCCATTTTTGCTCACCTGCTAGAGAGGGTTGTGACTTGGTAATTGCAGGATGTGTTGAGCTGATGAAATGAATGGCATGAGTTGATACAGGCTAAGTACTTGGAATGGTGTCTGGTACCCAGAATGTCCATAAAGTCAGTTTCATACGTATTAGCTATGATTACTGAAATGTGTGGAAAGAACACAGGTTTATGGTGATGGTGTTGGAGGTGGTAGGGATTGTCTTTCTTGTATGATCAAGTTCAACAACTTTGTTTGAATCATCTAGTATTCACACAGCTTTATACCAGGTCCTAAGGAGCCCTGGGGGAGCTTTGGTAGCACAGTGGTTAAGCACTCAGCTGCTAACTGAAAGGTTAGCTGTTTGAACTCACCAGCCAATCCTCAGGAGAAATATGTGGCAGTCGGCTTCGGTAAAGATTTCAGCCTTGGAAACCCTAGGGGGAAGTTCTACTCTGCACACACGGGGTATCATACAGCAGCTAACAAGAACAGCTCAGACTTACCCAATCAGCACCTCCAAGGGTGGATCTGTTTTCGTTGTGTGTCACCGAGTCAATTCCAACTCATAGCGACCCTATAGGACAGAACAGAACTGCCCCATAAGGTTTCCTACTCCGTAACCTTTACAGGAATAGATCACCAGGTCTTTTCTCCCAAAGAGCAGCTGGTAGGTTCAAACTGCCGACTTTCTGGTTAGCAGCCAAGCACTTAGCCATTGTGCCACTAGGGCTCTTCCCTAGGGTGGGCTTAGAAACTGATATTCTTTTGCAAACTCCTCAAAGCAATTCTGATGATAAGTCTGGGTGTGGACAATTCGCTGGTTCTCCAAATGTGGCCTCTCAGATCAGCAGCAGCACCTGGGAGCTTGTTAGAGCTACTGGTTCTCAGGCCCACCCCAGACCTACTGAGGCAGAAGCTCTAGTGTCAGGCCCAGCAATCCATGTTTTCCACCCTGCAGTCAATTCTCCAGCACACTTGAGTTTGAGAACCCCCGGAGGAGCAGGGTAGAAAAATGTTCTCATCTGTCAGTTTCTTGACAGTAAGAAGTTAACAAATGAGTGAGTGCCAAGAAAGCAGAGACAGGAGGTACTGACACCACCTTTTATCTCTTTTTTCCTTGCCCCAAGAGTTTTAGTAGTGAAGAATAAGGGGAAAATGAGGTGGGATTCTTTCTCTCCATTTAAATTATGATAGTGGCAAGGACCATGTCAACAATGCCAGCTGCTTCCAACAGATTTTTCCTAAGTCTCACAACAACCCAAGAGATAGGTTGACACTATCTCTTTTCTACCCAGGAGAAAACACTCTCAGAAAATTTAAATAATTTGCCCAAGGTCACATAGTTAATTAAGTAGCTGAGCTGAGACTGGAACCCCAGAGTTTTTCTCACTACACCAAGCTGTCTCTCCTCTGATCTTTCTCCCATCAGGACAGGAGAGCTCTCAGGGAATTCATTTTACAGCTGAAATCTAAGACCCAGAAGTGTAAAGTGGATCACCCCAAATCACCAGGCAGGTGGGTGGCAGAGTTGCGGTTAGAAGCCAAAGAAAGCGTCTGTGTCACGGCCCAGAGCTCTTTCCAAGATGCCACGTTGTGTTTTGTTCTCAGACTGCTGGGACACTTGTTACATAATGTTTAAATTTAGGTAGGAATGTGATTAATCGGCATTTGGGGCTATTTGATCAGATGTAGAATATACATGAGGGAAACACTTAATTGAAAAGGTCAAGAAAGGGGAAGGCTGGAAGGGTTGCAGTGTGGAAGCCCTGAGAACTGTAGGCTGTGTGAATATTTTTCAGACCCTTATGGCTGTGAACTACAGTTTATTTCATCTGCTGAGATGAGTTCCATATTCCAACTAAACAAACCCAGAGCTCTGTGGCTTTCATGTCTGATTGAGGAGAGGCCTTGGTAATTATTCATCTTCTCCACTGATAGGTTCATGTGTGGATCAAGAAGAAATTAAATGTTTATTGCATTTCCTGCCTGTCTCTAAACAACTGTCTGCGTCCTTCAGCAAAGCAGTGATCAAAGCAGTCTGTTCATCGTTTCAGATTTTCCCCTTTTAAAAAATCATTATTTAAAATCCCTTTTTTGCTATAAAAGAGATATAGCAAAGAGAGCAAGGGATAGAACTTCCTTTCTTAAAAAACACCTGTCATTTGCACAAGGGATGTAGAAGGAAAATACATATTTTAGTCTTCATTTTGTATCCTTTTAATTATAGTCATCTCAGGGCTCTGGTATAAAAATATAGAACATTTAGCAAAAGTAGATGAAACCAATCTCTAAATGGTGCTGCTGAGGGCTCTTTCACTAACATACTGATTGTGCCCAATTGATTCTAAATGTCAGTCCGTAATCACCAAAACTTGAAAGTGTTGTGATCTCTAGGTTGCTGCTTTTGACCTGAAATTTTAAAAGGCTAACAAAGTAGAATGATCAGATTACAAAAACAAATTTGCTTCTTCCAAGTTGAAGCCATGATGTAACCAGGGGTCCGCAGCAATGTGGATCACCAGTGCCATGGTTGTAGCTGACATTCTTGGTAGTCTATGCAATGTCTGTTTCCAGGTACTGCTTTTTAGCTCTGCTTTCTTCTTCCAATGAGGGTCTCGTTTTTATGCAGATATGCTTCATCTTGGAGTGCCACGTGACGGGGGCGAATCTTAATTTGTTCTATTCAATCATGTGAGGCACAACCAACTAGCCAATACTTGATTAAAGGAAAAAGAGAAAGACCCTCAACAAGCCAGATTGACACAGTGGCTGCAACAATGGGCTCACGCATAACAATGATCATGAGGATGGCGCAGGACTGGGCAGTGTTTTGTTGTATTGTACTTGGAGTCACTATGAGTCAGAACTGACTCGACGGCACCTAACAACAACATGGCCATGTAACAGATTCTTGGTCTTTGAAACATAATGGCAAATCTGTGGGAGAACTTCTAGAAGGGACCTCTTCATTCTTTGAAAAAGATAAAGGGAGAGATGGCCCATGTCCTGCCTTGGGTGTTATAGCCACGTGGAGTGTCAGCCTGAGGAGAAGCCAACACGCAGACAAGGACAGAAGTAAGGACATCACAGAGAAGCAGAGCCTGCAGCAACCAGAGATAGCCTGTCTTTATACTTCTTGCTCAGTGAGAAAAGGAATTTCTGTATAGTCTAGAACAGTGGTTCTCAAACTTTGGCATTCATTAAAACCAGGTTGCTGAGCCCCACTGCAAAGTTTCTGATTCAGTATATCTGGGGAGGATGCCAAGAATTTGCATGTCTAACAAGTTCCCAAGCGATGCTGCTATGGCTGGTCCAGGAGTCCCGTCTGAGACTCATTGGTCTAGAAGTAGGATCCTGGGTGGTACAGTGCTTAAAGCACTCAGCTGCTAACCAAAAGGTTGGTGGCTGGAAACCCACCAGCTGCTCCACAGGAGAAAGATGTGGCAGTCTGCTTCTGTAAAGATTACAGCCTTGGAAACTATGGGGCAGTTCTACTCTGCCCTATAGGGTCACTATGAGTTGAAATCGACTTGATGGCAACGGATTGGGTCTAAAAGTCAGTTGAGTCAAAGGTTTCAATTACAGTCATGTGCTACATAATGTCTGTTTGGGCAACATCTGACCGCAAATATGTCAGTGGTTGTAATTTTTTTTTTAATTCAATTCTTCATTAGAACTCCTTAAATTTGTTTTTGCAAACATTTAACACAGGAAAAGAAAAGAAAAATAAAATCCCCATCCCAATGTTCTTAACTCAGGGGGCAGACACAGGACCTATAAGAACAGGGTTCAAGACAGGGCTTTCATTTTAACCTTTTGTTGAGGGTAATGGTCTGTCTCTGTGCCTCCCATCCAGGCTGCCTAAGTAAAGGCCCTGGGCCCAGAGCACTCTCTGTTAAGGAGGTTGGGAATTGGATCGCTTTCTCTCTTCTGGTTCCTTCTCCTTATTAGGGAAGCCTTCCCCTCTTTCTGGGCACACAGTAACTTTCTCTGCCTCTTGCACATGCCCAGGCACTATACAGCACCTGGCCAACCCCACTTCTATATCTGTTCCTGGTGGGGAGGGAGCAGGGTCTCTTACATTATGGCACAAGAGAGGGAGCATGCCAGATTGTAAGAACCCACCTTGAAGGCTGGACTGAAGGGGAAACAGGCTTTGTGAGGCTAAATATGGGTGCCCCCATGTGGTCTGCTTGTTCACTACGGTTTGCATTCTTATGTAAGCCTCTGGCATGGAGCCACTATTGTCCACCACCACTATAAAACCTCTGCCTTCCCATTGCAGGGTGTGGAGATCTTCTCTGGTCTTTTGGCCCCCAGGGACCACTGCCTCGTATGTAAGTCTCCCTAATATGCTCTTTTGCTGCCACACGAGTTGCCACCTCCATTCTTGGAGACAAATTTCATGTTACTGGTCCAGGCCTGGACTCCTTTGCATGGCTCCCTCCCCAGAGCACGAACTACCTTCAAAGTGTGGTAACGCAGACCTATGCAGTGCCTGCTTGGTGCCAGCCTCCTTAGCAGCGTCAGAAGCTTGCTGGATTCTACCCTCCAGGGCAGAGCCCTTCTCTGAACTTTGCACCTGGCACTGGCAGTGATAGTTGGCCAAGTTCATGATCATCTTGGCTATATCCTTTTGATAATAAGGCTGCCCAGATATCAAGATCTTGGCCTCATCTTTGGAGTCCAACCGACTCACACACAGCATGTGGGATGTGCACTCTGCCCAGACCGAAGGTTACGTTCACCAGCCACACCTTAAGGTAAACTCTATACAGTATATAGTGTGTTTGCATAACACCCAAATCGCATAACGTCCTATTTCACAAAATGTATCATGGACTTTAAGCGACACATGATGGTACTTTCAGCTGAAAGCATCCTCATTGATATGCAAGGGTGCTGAGAAGCACATGAAGATGTAAAGACCTCCTGCCTTCCAGGTCCTTAAAAGCCCCTTTTATGTAAGCTAACCAGAAAGAAATGTTCTATCCTGCCTCCTTTAAAGATGACAATCCTTCCTAAATATTCATTGATCAAAACTCTGAAGAGCACATATTTCTAGAATAAAGAGCACAGGCCTTGGAGCCAGGCAGTCCTGTACTCAAATTCAAGCTTTACAGTACTAGCTATCTATGCTGAAATCATTTAGATTCTCTAAGTTTTCTAATTTATAAACAGGAATTAAGACTTTATCCTGTAGATCTGCTGTGAGGAAGGATTACAAAATAGCATGATAATTCTTTTAGCATAGTACCTGATATATGGTAGGTGCTCAACACGTATCCCAAAGGTGCTCCATATATACCCCAATTCTATTTCTTTTCCTAATTTCCTAACTGAAGGTACAGCACACAGGCCAAAAAAAAAAAAAGTCCTCATTATCCAAAATGGTGTTATCTAAAATTCTGTACTTATAAAGACTGTTTATGGAAACAAGAAGCTTCATAACACAAAAATATTTACTAATGAACTGTTCACTTATAATATTAATTCCCATTCAAACATCCTTCCCTGTTAAAATTGTTGTGTGCTGTCAAGTTGATTCCGACTCATAGAAACCCTATATGACAGAGTAGAACTCCCCCATACGGTTTCCTAAGCTGTGATCTTTATGGGAGGAGATTGCCAGGTTTTTTCTCTTGCAAAGCCACTAGTGGGTTGGAACTGCCGACCTTTTCGGTGAGCAACCAAGTGCTTAACCATTACACCTACAGGGCTCCTTTCTCTATTAAAGAATTACTGTCTATTTCCACTCATTCAATCCAAATATTTGTAGATTAGTCTCTACCAGATTGTTGGAAATTGTGATTATCTGGTAATACAAATCCGTTGCAAATTGAGATTGTGAATCTTGCAAATGGTATAAGATTTCTTGAAATCAATTAAAGTGATGTTAAAAAACAACAACAATTCTTCAAACCACATGCAAAGCCATTAACGAATGAAGCAGAAGGAAAGAGGTGAAATTTTTGCAGAAGTGTAAAATCTGAAATGTTGATGCTGGGATAAGCTCTTTAAGAGAATGATTTGAATATCAAAGGCTTAAAGAGAGTCCCTTGATAAGAGTGATGCATATTTTCACACAAAGATTCTTCCCATGATGTGTCCAAAACACAAGGGAAACAAAGAATGTCCTATTGTTTGATCACGTTATTTTCTCATTATGATGGCATCACATTAAACAAGCCACTCTTAATTCATTCTTGAAAGACCAATGAATAGTTGCTATTATTACCTAAATCTTATTAAATATAAGATAAAATAAATATATTTCTACAATTTTTGTATCATTGTCAAGGTAAAATTCCAATCAAATCCCCCCTCCCTGATCATTTACTACAAAAACTTGATTTCTGCTTTAAGTAAATTCACTTCAAGATGTTGAGGGAGATAGAAATCAAGACTTCTTAAAAGTGCATGGCTTTGTACAATACCTAAGCCCTCTTCAAGGAAAGTGCTAATTGCCTTCCAGTATTTATTCTTCTTTTCACTTAGTAGCAGAAACCTGACTTTTAGCTGGGACTGTGCACCCCAGACAAATAACTTAGGTTTTCTAACCTTATTTGAGTCTACAGCTGGATGACGAGATGGAGTGGGAGTGTTTTGTGAGACTTCTAGTAAAGTTTCATAAAAGAAGTTAGGCATGAACTCTGGTGGTGCAAGGGTGAAGAGCTCAGCTCTGTGGGAGAAAGATCTGATGATCTGCTCCCATAGATATGACAACCTAGAAAACACTACGGGGCAGTTCTACTCTGTCATGTGGGGTTACTATAAGTTGAAAGCGACTCAACAGCACCTAACAGCAACAACAACAACATGCCTTTCTATCTCCCTTCTCCTTCCTGCTGTCTGGAATGTGTCAGGAGCTACAGCAGCCATCTTGGACCATGAGGTGGAAACTATATACTGAGAATGGTGGAAAACAAAGCTCAACATCTGGGCCCTTGATATCACCATGGAGCTCTTATACCAGCTCCCAAGTGCCTAATTCTGGATTCTTTACTGGACATTCTGTCGTGGATTGAATTGTGTCCCCCCAAAATGTGTGTCAACTTGGTTAGGCCATGATTCCCTGTATCATGTGGTTGTCCTCCATTTTGTGATTGTAATTTTATATTAAAGAGGATTAGGGTGGGATTGTAACACCCTTACCAGGGTCACATCCCTGATCCAATGAAAAGGGAGTTTCCCTGGGGTGTGGCCTGCACCACCTTTTATCTTAGATAAAGGAAAGAGAAGCAAGCAGAGAGGAGGGACCTCATACCACCAAGAAAGCAGCACCAGGAACAGAGAGCACCCTTTAGACCCAGGGTCCCTGCACAGAGAAGCTCCTTGACCAGGGGAAGATCAAGAACAAAGACGTTCCCCTAGAGCCAACAGAGAGAGAAAGGCTTCCCCCGGAGCTAGTGCCCTGAATTTGGACTTGTAGCTTACTAGGCTGTCATAGAATAAATTTTTCTTTGTTGAAGCCATCCACTTGTGGTATTTCTGTTACAGCAGCACTAGATGACTAAGACACATACAAGCACTAATCCCGTGAGAAATGCTGTAATTTAGGAATTTGCTCGAGGTTACAGAGTAATTCTATCTAACGTACCCTCTAAAATTTGCTGAACATCTATTACTGAATTTAAGTACAGTTTTACTCATTGCTTTGGACTGTAAGGATAGGGAAGTGGATTGGCAAAGTGTGTATGTGGAGAGGACAAAAGTCTCTGGCTGGCTATTAAGTAGAGTTACGCAAAAGCAAAGCAGTCGTATTCGTTTCATACCGGTCTGAGTACAAACATACTCCACCACCCATCTGTCAGTTTGTCATACTGTGGTGGCTTATATGTTGCTATGATGCTGGAAGTCATGTCACTGGTATTTAAAATACCAGCAGGGTCACCCATGGTGGCATGATGGACAGGTTTCAGTGGAACTTCCAAACTAAGATAAACTAGAAAGAAAGGCCTTGTAGTCTACTTCCAAAAATAAGCCAGTGAAAACCTTATGGACCAAACCAACATTATCTGATATAGTGCTGGAAGATGCACCCCTTGTGTTGGAAGACACTCAGAACACACAGTGGTCACAACAATGGACTTGAGCGTACCAACAATTGTGAAGATGGCGCAGAACTAGACAACATTTTGTTCTGTTATACATAGAGTTGCCATGAGTCGGGGCCGACCTGACAACAACTAACAACATGAATATATTCAGTAGATTGGATCTGTGGATTATTCACATCTCATTCTGTTGAGCCTACAATATTTGAGTAGGAAGGGCCTTTTCAATTGTCAAATGCAGCATCTGTCCATTTCAGGAATCCTCTCTGCCACAGGCCTGTAAGACAGTCACAAAGCCTCCGCCAAAATGTTTTCGTAATGAAGAGCTCATTACCCACTGAACGCAACCCATTCAGTTGACGGTAAGGTCTTCCTTGTGTTGATTCAGGATCTGCCTAGTCAGAGCTTCTACTCACTAGGTCATAGTTCTACAGAGCTGACCTTCCTCTTAACAGCCATTTTGGTTATTTAAAAAAAGCTACTATGCTCAGATTTAGACTACACACCCCCAGTTCTTCCCATTATTCTTCTCGTGAGGATTTTAGTAGACCTCTCACCCTCCTGGTTGCTCGCTGGAGGATTCTAGGTTGTCAGCAGTCTTCTTGGAAAAGCCCACTTCATCCTGCTGGCTCTCATGGGACACAGAGGGTCAGCATCTGCTGTAATTACACTTTTCATAGTTGACGTCCACCATCGGTGCCCTCTGCAGCCTTCTCTTTTTTACGAAAGAGAAGAATACCAGTTTTCTTTGTCCCTCCTTAAAACTCCTTACAAATGTTTATTTCCTATAGGCTAGGAGGCATAGAAACACCCTCCAAAACAAAAACAAACAAGCAAATAAACAGTCACTTGGATGGTTGTTGTTGTCGTGTGCCCCTGAGTCCATTCCAACACATAGTGACACCACGTGACAGAGTAGACCTGCCCTGTAGGGTTTCCTAGGCCATAATCTTTACGGGAGCAGATTGCCAGGTCTTCCTCCAGTGGAGATGATGGTGGGTTCCAACCACCAACGTTTTGGCTAGCATCTGAGCACTCAGCCATTGCACCACCAGTACTCCTTAACTTGGGTAGAGAAAAAAGAATTTTGGAATATATTCCAAAGTAGTTAAAACCTCAAACTAAAAATGAGACAGGATTTATGAGTTTCGAAGATAGATAACATTCCCACCAATGCACTGCAACCTGGTGGACTCGATAAAAGACTTACGGTCTGACTGATAATTTTCCAGGCATGGGGAAAGGGGGGATAAGTAAATCTACCATTTTCAGAAGAAATGATGGCAAAACAAGTAAGAAATATTAGATCAAGTGGACTGACTGGTTCTTATTCCTCCAGACAATACAACACACACGCAAACACACATGTGCAAACATGCACACGTTGAAACATGCACACATGCAATGCATACATGCAAGCAAGCACGTACAAACACGCACACGTGCAAACACACACACCACCCCAGCTAGTAAAGCCTTTGGCCACTTGCAGCATCTCCTAATCGTCTAAATAAAAAAAGCTCCAGGCAGCTCCAGGCAGCTCCAGGCACTCTTATCTCTTTCACGGAAACTTGCCTCCTCTTGGTCCTGCGCTTCAATCTGCACTAGATCACTATCTTGCCCCTCAGCCACTCAGTTCCCCATTGACAGTGTAAATGTCACTTTGAAATAACTGTCCCTGCTATTTGGTTTGAGGTTGCTTGAAAAAGTAGTGTGTTTGCAGTAGATGTTGGGTTATGTGATTTCACACAAAAAAGCCTAGGGTCAGGGGACAAGTCCTGCTTCTTAAGGCTATTCTAGCTCATCTCTGAAGAACAATCTTAGGCCAAGAGGGGGAAAAAAATGAAGTGAACTGAACTGAACTTGGGCCCTTAACGTGGTAGTAAATCTACATTCTGTCAGGAAGTTAATAGGTTGTAAGCGATGGCTTCCTAGCCTAAGAATCTGACCCTGCACTGCTTCGCATTTCACTGAAATGTTCGTTCCAAAGTGGTGCAGAGCGAAGATTTTCAAAGGTTTCTGAATTCTCGGTGGGCTACACCCAATCAGGGGAGTGGCAGTTCAGTGGTAGAATTTTCGCCTTCCATGCAGGAGAGCTGGGTTCAGTTCTTGGCCAGTGGACCTCACGTGGAGCCACCGCCCTGTCAGTGAAAGCTTACATGTTGCTATGATGCTAAACAGGTGTCAGCAGAGTTCCCAGACTAAGACAGACTAGGAAGAGAAGCCTGGTGGTCTGCTTCGGAAAGTCAGCCTATGAAAGCCCTGTGGATCACAACCATCTGACCTGCAACCGTTGCGAGATGGTGCAGAAGCAGGCAGTGTCTCACTCTGTCGTGCGTGGTGTCGCCATGAGTCAAGGGACAACTCAATGGTGGCTAACAACTACCACAACAACACGCCTAACCACGTTCCCCCATCTTGCATCAGCTCTCACCGTCTATAAACCTCAGCAAAACCTTTTCTTTTGTTGACCCAACTGTGGTTTCCATGTGTTCCATGGAACTTTTATAGCACCTTTGATGAGTCCATAAGAAAATGACTAGTAGTCTTGGGAGCCAGGAGTTCTGAGGGCTGCCCGCTGCCCTGGGCTCCTCAGAGTGCCCAAATCTACATTTATCAACTGCACCAGTTGGGGTCCTCAACATCGTTCTTCATTCCATGGTCTCGATTGCCTTTTTCTACAGTATGGCCTTATCTAGTCCATATGGTAAGCTTTCTCCACATTTTATTTGGAAAAAGGCAGAGAGCAATAGAATAAACTGAGTAGGCCCATTTCTGTCACCAAATAGCTTACAGGAGTTGCTCACCTTCTCTGGGGCTCAGTTTCCAAATGTGTAGAGAAAAGCATTGAATTCGATTTTGAGGCTACTTTCAGCTCTCACATTCTAGGACCAGGTGACTTTTGACTAATGTAGTTGCTGTTGGGAGCTGTCCAGTTGATTTTCTGCTCATGAGGACCCCATGTGACAGAGTAGACCATTCCCATAGGATTTTCCAGACTGTAACCTTACGGGAGCAGATGGCCAGGTCTTTCTCCCGCTGAGTTGACCTGCTGGGTAGATTTGAATGCCGACATTCCAGTTAGCAGCTGAGCACTTAACTGTTGTGGTTAAGGGCTCCTTTTGATTCTGATAATACATTTAAAATAGATTCTCAGAGGAATAGAGATCAAATGCCTCCACCTGAATAACAAGGTTGCCTTCCTGCTACTTTGGGGAAGGAGGATGGATACGAGGATCTACCTTTGACTGTTAAATAGCAGCTATACAGCCCTGGGGAGAATGCTATCAGCTGAATCCACTCTTCATTTTGGCTGGAGTTTCTTCCATTTTGAGGTTTCAAATGATGCAATTTGGTTTATTCAGAGGGCACAGTAAGAAAGAATCAAGCTACCTGCCATAGCTTCACACCGAAGACATTTAAGGTTGTCTTCACAGAAAAACTGAAATAAGTACTTTGAGCAGCTCAAAAGGAGGGACAGTATTCAATCCAGGCATCTTCAGGGTCACCAAGACCTATGAGGTTGTCGCTTGTGCCAGTGCCAAAATCTTCATTATTCATTTGTTCAACTGGGCTGGAAAAGTCACGGAATAAGGTTACCCTGTTTTCCCAGCATGGGTCCCAGGGTAGCGCACGCAGTTTGCCACCGGCTGCTAACCTGAAGGTTGGCGGTTCTAACCCACCTAGCGGCTCCTTGGAAGAAAGGCCTGGCAATCTGCTTCTCTAAAGATTATAGCCAAGAAAGCCCTATGGAGCTCAGTTCTACTCTGTAAAATGTGGGGTCTCCATGAATCGGAGTCGACTTGAGGGCAACAGGTCTGGTTTCGGTCTGCTCTCCCAGTGATTTGCCCCGGGCCTCCTGGACCCCAGCTACCTAGAGAAATCTAACGAAAGGGAGTCGTACCACTTGCTTTCCCAACATGCAATTCAGTTCTTGAATCTAGAAAACCGTGGTTTGTTAAGGCTTTCCTTTTGTAACACAAAAAAGGGAAGCAGCACTCATCAGAAAGACTCATTAGATACCACGTTTCCTCCTTCTCCTTTTTAATAAGTTGGCTTATTTAGAAAAGGTATTTCCATCTTACATCTGGGCGACTCACTTGCTGCAACGTGTTGGTAGAGACCTATAAAGAGTAATCGTTGGAAGCTAGTAATGGGGGTGGGCCTGGGGTGGTGGGTAGAAGGAAGAGCAGGGTCCTTCCCAAAGCACAGTTCTAAAGAACGCAGTTGTTCCTGAGTGTACGGTGTACATAGAAGAGTCAACAAGTTGACAAAGAAAACCCAGACCTTTGATGACCCCTGGTGAATAAAGTAAGCACTGCATTGAAATGCAGCAAACGCTGCAGCCTTCCCTGACAGGCAAGCCCCCTGCATCGAGCCTCTCCCTCAAGTAAGGCAAAGGAGTTTTCTTTCCTCAATGGCCTTTTTTCCTTTTTTTCACATGCACTACAGACTCAAGGCGTCTGTATCCCTCTAAACAAACCTGCTTTTGGCCATCTCTGTCGGCAGAGATTAAGACGTGTGTGTGTGTACACTGTTTTACGTCTGCACTGTCATCCTTGAGACACGGATGGTGTTATTTATAGAACACTGAAGAATTCAGTGGCCTCAGAAGGCAAGGTCTGGAACTTTTTTTCAGATTAGGTATATATTTAGGATTGTTATACGGAAGAGGTATGAAAAAATAAAGCAGCCTTCTTATGTAACCCAAATGTAAAATCAGATTTTAAAGGTAATCTTTTGTCTGTCACTCCTAGGTACCAGCAAAAATATTCTTCTGCAGCAGAAGTCTCCATTTTTGTCAACAGCTGTGTGCGACCAGCGTGTGGTCCATGTGAACCAGGAAGCTGGCTGTTTTTTGTCAACTTGCAGGGGTGGAAAGAAATCTGTCTCTGTCATAGACTGAGGGGGAAAATTGTAGGCATTTTTAGTGTATACCCCAGATATGCAATTACAAAAGTAGTAATGCAAATGCCTGTTTGTAATCACCTAGAAGTGAACCCCTGGATAGAGTTATAATGGGGTAGAATATTAAACAGTTTATGCCATGAATACAATCTAGCTAATCAGTCTTTTGTATACTATAGTGATAGGCTTCTAAGGTCCTTATGGCCTGGACTGAAGGTATTTTTTACATCTCTAAGATTGGTGTACATAGGGTATAAAATTGTTGAATTTTATTCCTTTTTAATCATTGCAAACTAAGGAATGTTTTTATTTTGAAAAAAATCAATGAAATTAAATTTTTTACTTGACTGCTAGCCAAAAGATTGGAGGCTCAAGTCCAACGAGGGGTGCCTCAGAAGAAGGGCCTGGTGATCTACTGAGTGACCTTGGCAACCGAAAACTCTATGGAGCACAGTTCTACTCCAACACATGAAGTTGCCATAAGTTGAAGTCTACTCAGTGGCAACTGATTTTTGGTTATAGTTCCCAAATGTTCGCTTCAGCTTTTGGGGCATTCACCTTGGTCTCTTCACTGGGATTATAGGGGCTCATGTAGATATGGGAAACCCTGGTGGTATAGTGGTTAAGAGCTACGGCTGCTAACCAAAAGGTTGGCAGTTCGAATCCACCAGGTGCTCCTTGGAAACTGTATGGGGCAGCTCTATTCTGTTCTATAGGGTCGCTATGAGTTGGAATCGACTCCACGGCAAAGGGATTTTTTTTTTTTTTTAATGTAGATATGAGCCATCGTTTTATCACAGGATCTTCAACAGATCTTCTGGATAAGGAAGCTGCCATTCAGAGAATTAATCAACTCATCGAAACCCAAACCCAAATACAAGCCCATTGCTGTCAAGTCGATTTCGACTCATAGTGACTCTACAGGACAGAGCAGAAGTGCCTCATATGGTTTCCAAGGCTGTAATCTTTATGGAAGCGAACTGCCACGTCTTTCTCCCACGGAGTAGCTGGTGGGTTCAAACCACCAATCTTTCACTTAGCAGCTGAGAGCTTAAACACTGCACCACTAGGGCTCCTTATCAACTTGCCAGAGGTCTAAAATTTCAAAGATGAGAAGAATCTAATCGATTTCCTCCACCACCTTTTCCATTTTGCAAGTGAGACAATGGGCACCCAGAATGGGTGCTGTTTCTAACACAGCACAGCTCAGCATAGGACCCGCCGTCTCCCAGCGGTGCTTCAATCACTCGGCCTTCTTCAGGGCACACTGGCTGTGTCGTGTGTTTAGAGGGGGATCACAGCACCCAGGGGGGCCTCGAGTAAATCGTTGAATAAAAAGCTAGGTGAAGAGGCGATACAATAGAACATTGATAAGAATTGGAGAAACAACTCAATTTGGAGAGACATTTATATTTCAAGTTTCTTTTTCATATAACCATCAGATTAGAGAAAGTGTGCTTTTTTTTCACCATGAAATCCATTTATGTTTTTTAATCATTACATTTTTTATGAATATTTAGGTTTTAACATTATATATAAAACCAGTTCCCATTGAGTCAGCTCTAACTCATGGTGACCACATGTGTCAGAGTAGAACTGTGCTCCACAGAGTCTGCAATGGCTGATTTTTCAGAAGTAGGTCACCGGGCCTTTGTTCTGAGGTGCCTCCAAATGGACTTGAACCTCCAACCTTTTGCTTAGCAGCTGGGCAGGTTAACTGTTCGTACCACCCAGGGACTTCAGGTCTAGGATAAGGCCTGAGAATTTGAGTTTCTAACCAGTCCCCAGGAGGTACTGATGCTGCTGGTCTGGGGCCACACTTTGAGAATCATAACCCAAAACCAAACGACTGCCATGAGTTGATTCCGACTCATAGCGACCCTATAGGACAGAGTAGAACTGCCCCAACTGCCCCATAGAGCTTCCAAGGAGTGCCTGGTGGATTTGAACTGCCGACCTCTTGGTTAGCAGCCGTAGCATTTAACCACTACGCCACCAAGGTTTTCCTGGGAATCGTAAGTATGGGGAAAAGGAAAGCTTTGGGGTTGGGAATGTAATCTGCAGGGCTTTCCCAAGCTACATTTTACCCACCACCCAACTGGTCTTTTGATCAGCCCCCAGCCCGATGTTATATTCTAAGTCCCTTTCTGGATTTTTTTTCTCTTTCTTTCCTTTTTGTTCACAGTCAATCTATTTTCCTCAGCTGGTCAATCCCTGCAGCTCTGCCTATAGGTGAGTAGAATGAACAGAGAAGGAGGTACTGTAGTTAATTAAATCTATGTAGAGTCCCAGCTCTGTCAATTACTGATTAAACCAAAAAAACCAAACCCACTGCCGTCGAGTTGATTCCAACTCATAGCAACCCTATAGGACAGAGTAGAACTGCCCCATAGAGTTTCCAAGGAGTGCCTGGTGGATTCAAACTGTCGACCTCTTGGTTAGAAGCCATAGCACTTAACCACTACACCACTAGGGTTTTCTAATTACTGATTAGAGTCTGAGAAAACTATTTCTCTTCTAGGAACATTGTTGTTGTTATCAGCTACCATCCAGTTGACTCTGACTCATGGTGGCCCTTGTACAACAGAACGAAACGTTGCCCGATCCCGCGACATCCTCATAACCGCTGCTGCAGCTCCTGTGCCAGTCCGTCTCACCGAGGGTCTGCCGCGTTGTCGCTGACCAAACATCATGTCCTCCTCTACCAATTGATCCCTCCCGATGATGTGTCTAAAGCCAGCAAATCTAACAACATTCTGTTGTGATCCATAAGGTTGTCATTGGCTTATTTTTGGAAGTAGATCACTAGGCCTTTCTTCCTCATCTGTCTTACATTAGTATCCTTAGAACTAAGGACCAAAAAAGAAAGCTGCTAAGAAATCTTAAACTTCATTCAATAATTCTATTATTGGTGCTAACATTGGTATTGCTACTTTGAAACTATTTTATGCATATTATGTTGTTGTTAGGGGCCGTCAAGTTAGCTCTGACTCATAGCAACCCTATGTACAACAGGAGGAAACACTGCCCAGTCCTGCACCATCCTCACAGTTGTTGTTATGCTCAAGCCCATTGTTGTAGCCACTGTGTCAATCTACCTTGTTGAGGGTCTTTGTCTTTTTTGCTGACCCTCTACTTTACCAAGAACGATGTCGTTCGTTCTCCAGGTTTTGGTCCCTCCTGGTAACATGTCCAGATTATGTGAGATGCAGTTTCGCCATTCTTACTTCTTAGGAGCATTCTGGCTGTACTTCTTCCAAGACAGATTTGTTTGTTCTTCTGCCAGTCCATGGTATATTCAATACGCTTTGCTAATACAATAATTCAAAGGCATCAAATCTTCTTTGGGCTTCTTTATCCATTGTCCAGCTTTCGCATGCGTATAAGGTGATTGAAAACACCATGGCTTGGGTCAGGTGCACCTTAATCCTCAAAGTGACATCTTTGCTCTTCAATACTTTAAAGAGGTCTTTTGCAGCAAATTTCCCAATGCAATGAGTCATTAGATTTCTTGACTGCTGCTTCCGTGGGCGTTGATGGTAGATCCAAGTAAAATGAAATCCTTGACAACTTGGCAAATAAGTTGGTAGGAATCAAGATTTTCAATGTAAAATAAATTAGATGTAAATATAAAATTAAACAAATTGAACCAACATTCTAGATTGCCAAATTATAAATGGAAATACCAGTATTAATTCTTACTGTCTTAAAAATACATTTCTTATATCTGGTCACTGAAAAGAACTAGAAGCAATGATATTGCAGTAAGAATAAGCATCCCTGGTCCCAGATTTTGGTTTCTAAATACCATTTACTACCAAAAGGAATCCGAGCTCCTTTAAGAAATTTCCGGTTTCTCGTCTGGGGCAGTGGTAGGACAAGGTAAGCCTGGGAGATTTTTGAAGGCAGAAGGCTAGAAAGTATTTAGAGATCAATGGAGTTATGTCAAAGGAGAAGGACTCAGATTTAACGAGCTCCTGCTGGTTAAATTTGGGACAATTTGAGCATAAGAAAGAATAATGACTGTAACCACTGGAAGCATATTGAATATGTAAAAATATATGAGTCTGTATAGATATTCAAAGGGAGAATGCAAAAAAAAATTAAAAAACAGCAAAAAAACTCTTGATACTCTTGAGATGACTATTACGTAGCTCTTCACTTTGAAAATTGGTAATTAAAGGGAGAGGATTAAACATTTATCCTGCTGTTGATCAAAGTAAGCTCTTCTTTATAGAACAAAAAATGCTAGCTAATAAATATAGAAAGAGAGAAGTAGAAAAAATATCAGTTTACAATCCCTAACAAAACAATTGACTTAGACAACAGCCATCAATGGTTGCTAAAACTATCAGGTAAAAGGGTGGCAGAAAAGTGGGTATTTGCTAGCTAGTTGCAAAGGAAGAACCATATCCTTACAATATTGGTATCTGAACTGTTACCACCCAGTCTTCTGATCAAACACAGCATCACTAAAAATGAAAAACGGAATATTCTGTGCTTCCTGGTGTGATGCAATATAAAGTACCCATACACAGTGCCAGGGAGTCGATTCCAACTCATAGCGACCTTATAGGACAGAGTAGGACTGCCCCATAGGGTTTCCAAGGCTGTAATCTTTATAGGAGCAGACTGCCACATACTTCTCCCACCAATATAAAGTTGTTGTTGTTGTTAGGTGCCATTAAGTCAGTTCCAACTCATAGCAACCCTGTGTGCAACAGAATGAAACACTGCCCAGTCCAGCGCCAGCCTCACAATTGTCGCTATGCTTGAGCCTGTTATTGCAGCCACTGTGTCAATCCAACTCGTTGAGGGTCTTCCTCTTTTTTGCTGACCCTCTCCTTTACCAAGCATGATGTCTTTCTCCAGGGACTGATCCCTCCTGATAACATGTCTAAAGTATGTGAGATGCAGTCTCGCCATCCTTGCTTCAAAGGACCATTCTGCTTATACTTCTTCCAAGACAGATTTGTTCATTCTTTTGGCAGTCCATGGTATATTCAATATTCTTCACCAACACCATAATTCAAAGGCATCAGTTCTTCTTCGGTCTTCCTTGTTCATTGTCCAGCTTTCTCATGCATGTGAGGCAATTGAAAACACCAGGGCTTGGGTCAGGCAAACCTTAGTCCTCAAGGTGACATCTTTGCTTTTTAACACTTTAAAGAGATCTCTTGCAGCAGATTTGCCCAACGCTGCTTCCATGGGTGTTGACTGTGGATCCAAGTAAAATGAAATCCTTTGCAACCTCAATCTTTTCTCCATTTATCATATGTTGTTTATTGGTCCAGCTGTGAAGAATTTTGTTTTATGTTGAGGTATAATCCATACTGAAGGCTGTGGTCTTTAATCTTCATTAGTAAGTACCTCAAGGCCTTTTCATTTTCAGCAAGCAAGGCTGTGTCACCTGCATCACGCAGGTTGTTAATGAGTCTTCCTCCAATCCTGATGCCCTGTTCTCCTTCATATAGTCCAGCTTCTCAGATTGTTTGCTCAGCATACAGATTGAATAGGTATGGTGAAATGATACAGCCCTGACTCACACCTTTCCTGACTTTAAACCATCTGATTGTTCTGTTCCAACAACTGCCTCTTGATCTATGTACAGATTCCTCATGAGCAGAATTAAATGTTCAGGAATTCCCATTCTCTGCAATGTTATCCATAATTTGTTATGATCCACACAGTCCAATGTCTTAGCATAGTCAATAAAACACAGGTAAACATCTTTCTGGTATTCTCTGCTTTCAGCCAGGATCCATCTAACATCAGCAATGATTCCACGAACTCTTCTAAATCTGGCTTGAATTTCTAAATCCTCCTTGATATACTGCTGCAGCCACTTTTCTATGACCTTCAGCAAAATTCTGGTTGTGTGTGACATTAACAATACTGTTTGATAATTCCCACATTTGGTTGGATCACCTTTTTTAGAAGTAGGCATAAATATGAATCTCTTCCAGTTGTCCAGGTAGCTGTCTTCCAAATTTCTTGGCATAGACAAGTGAGCACTTCCAGTGCTGCATCCGTTTACTGAAACATCTCAGTTGGTATTCTATCAATTCCCAGAGCGTTGTTTTTTGCCAATGCCTTCAGTGGAGCTTGGACTTCTTCCTTCAGTACCATCAGTTCTTAATCGTGTGTTACTTCCTGAAATGTTTGAACATCGACCAATTCTTTTTGATATAGTGACTCTGTGTATTCCTTCCATCTTCTTTTGATGCTTCCTGCGTCATTTAACATTTTTCCTGTAGAATCCTTCAGTATTGCAACTCCAGGCTTCAATTTTTTCTTCAGTTCTTTCAGCTTGAGAAATGCTGAGTGTGTTCTTCCCTTTTGGTTTTCTATCTCAAGGTCTTTGCACATGTCATTATAATACTTTACTTTGTCTTCTCGAGCTGCCCTTTGAAATTTTCTTTTCAGCTCTTTTACTTGCTCATTTTTTCCTTTTGCTTTAAGTACTCGATGTTCAAGAGTAAGTATCAGAGTCTTTTCTGACATCCAGTTAGGTCTTTTCTTTCTCCTCTGTCTTTTTAGTGACCTCTTGCTTTCTTCATGTATGATGCCCTTCACATCTGGTCTTCTGCCATTACTGTTCAACGTGTCAAATCTATTCTTGAAATGGTCTCTAAATTCAGGTGGAATGTACTCAAGGTGCTACTTCAGCTCTCACGGGCTTGTTCTAATTTTCTCCAGTTCAACTTGAACTTGCGTATGAGCAATTGATGGTCTGTTCCACAGTCGGCCCCTGGCCTTGTTCTGACTGATGATATTGAGCTTTTCCATCGTCTCTTCCCACAGATGTGTATTCCGTCTTGCAAGGTCCATGTGTATAGTTGCTATTTATGTTGGTGAAAAAAGGTATTTGCAATGAAGAAGCCATTGGTCTTGCAAAATTCAGCCATGTGATCTCTGGCATCATTTCTATCACCAAGGCCACATTTTCCAACTACCAATCCTTCTTCTTTGTTTCCAGCTTCCCCATTCCAGTCACCAGTAATTATCAATGCATCCTGATTGCATGTTTGATCAATTTCAGACTGCAGATTAGAAAAAAACTTCAGTTTCTTCATCTTTGGCCTTAGCGGTTGGTGCATAAATTTGAATAATAGTCATATTAACTGGTCTTCCTTGTAGGCATATGAATATTATTCTATCACTGACAGTGTTGTACTTCAGAATAGATCTTGAAATGTTCCTTTTGATGATGAATACACCATTCCTCTTCAAGTTGTCATTCCTGGCATAGTAGACCATATGATTGTCCAATTCAAAATGACCAATACCAGTCCATTTCAGCTCGCTAATGCCTAGGATATCAATTTTTATGTGTTTCATTTCATTTTTGTCGATTTCCAATTTTCCTAGATTCATACTTTGTACATTCCAGGTTCCGATTATTAATGGATAATTGCAGCTGTTTCTTCTTCATTTTGAGTCAGGCCACATCAGCAAATGAAGGTCCCAAAAGATTGACTCCGTCCACTTCAGTGAGGTCGATTCTATTTTGAGAAGGCTTCTCTTCCTCAGTCTTCCTCAGTCCAACCTGGGGGGCTCATCTTCCGGCGCTATATCAGTGTTTCACCGCTATTCATAAGGTTTTCACTGGCTAATTCTTTGCAGAATTAGACTTCCAGGTCCTTCTTCCCAGTCTGTCTGTCCAGAAGCTCAGCTGAAACCTGTCCATCATGGGTGACCCTGCTGATATTGGAATACCAGTGGCAGAGTTTCCAGCATCACAGCAACACATAAGCCCCCATAGTACAACAAACTAACAGACACATGGGGGGATATAAAGTAGCACTTAGGAAAACTTCTTTCCAAAATGCTAAACCTGAATCTGATCAAGTCTTTAGATTCAAATTCCAGTTATAGCGAAAATAGGAGTTGGAGGAAAAAAAGTTAAACAACACTACATGGAAACCACCGGACTAATCCGGAATGTAGGACATTCTACAAAACAGCTGACCCGAAATCTTCAAAGAGCTAATGCCATCGGGGAGAAAAAGAAGGAAGGGAAATATTCTATAAGAGACCTAAGACAAAAAACAACTTAATGGATATATGGTCCATGATTATATCTTGGTATGACAAATTCTGGAGGCAATTAGGGGAATTTAAACATGGTTTGGGAGGATGGTGCAGGACCGGGCAGTGTTTCCTTCTGTTGTACATAGGGGTTGTTATGAGTTGGAACCAACTAAACAGCACCTAACAACAACATATAGATTGGATATTAGGGAATTATTTTTTTAGGTGTGATAATGGCATTGTGGTTACATAGGAGAATGTTCTCAATTTTTGGAAATATTAATAGTTATAATAATTATAATTATTAAATATAAAACAGTTATAGATGATATGTCATAATGTCTATAAGTTGTTTTAAAATGGGTCAGCAAAAATAACCTAGATAGATGAAACAAATTTTTTTCTCAAAAATTCTTGATATGGATAGTGAGTATATGGGTTTCATTTTACTATTTTTCTACTCTTCTGTATGTTTGAGACATTTGTAATTTAAAAAACATTGAATTAAAAACATTTTTTATTTCTATTATATATGTAATATATATAAAACATATACATGCGCACACACATACACAGAGTATCACAAGTTATAGATGTTCAAAAATGTTAGTTCAGTGTCTTAGAGTAAATAAAAAGAAGAAAGCCAAGTCTATCCTTGGCTCAGCTCAAAAGAAGTGAGGTTTAGACAAACGTGTACATATGTAAACAAACAAGCGAACTTCTCACCCACACTCCCCTCCACCCCATTTCTCTAATTGATTTATTTGACTTCCCTTTGTTGTGTCAACAGAGTGAGCCTTCAGCTTTTCCTCTGCTGTGGGTAGTGCCGAAGATGTTTTGCACTTATTCAAATCATAAGGTCAAAGAAAAGAGAGAGTGCGAGAGAGCAGGCGAGGAGAAGCCAGATGGAGGGGGAAGAGCGAGGAGGCAGATGGCCCTCTCGAGCACAAGCACTGCAGCCGCCATAACGAAACCATGCAAACAGTTCAAGGAGAGTTGGTGACATGCTAAGAACTTGACTGCCCACTTGCTAGAAATTTGACCGGAGGTGACCGAGACTCACTCTAAAAACTAAAACCAAACCTGTTGTCCATCCTAACACATAGTGACCCTATAGACAGACTAGAACTGCCCCACAGGGTTCCCAAAGCTGAAATCTTTGCAGGAGCAGATTGCCAGGTCTTCTCTCCCGCAGAGCGGTTGGTGGATTCGAACCACTCCCCTTTTGGTTAACAGGCAAGTGCTTAATTACTGCACCACCAGGGCTCTTCAGACTGCCCCTAACCTACCTAAAATCAGAATCCAGGTTCTTTCATCCGAATAAGTCACTTTTGCCTATTTACTAACCCAGTGCAAATCAAGGCTATTCAAGCATTAATTGATGTTTATTGTTGTTAGGTGCCATTGGGTCAATGCCAACTCACATGACCCCATGCATGCAGAGTAGAACTGCATCACACGGTTCCCAAGGCTGTGGCCTTTGAGGAGCAGATCCCCAGGTCTGTCTTCCAAGGCTCCTCTGAGTGGGTTCTAAATGCCAGCCTTTCAGCTAGAAGTCAAGTGACTAACCATTTGCGCCACCCAGGGACTGCATTTGACATCTAGGTCAGGGAATGGTCAATCAGTCACTCATCCAACAAGTATTTATCAAGTTCCTACAATGTGTCAGGCAATTTTCTAGCACCTTGGGATACATCAGTGAACTAAACAGACCAAATATTCCTGCCCCATGAGTCGAAATCGACTCCACAGTAGCTGGTTTTTAAGAGGCAGTGGTGTCTGACTAGTAGAATTCTTGCCTTCCATGTGGGAGACCCAGGTTCGATTCCTGGCCAGTACATGTCGTGCTCAGCTACCACTTGTCTTGCAGTGGAGACTTGCATGTTGCTATGATGCTGAACATGTTACAGCGGAGCTTACAGCCTAAGATAGACTAGGAAGAAAGGCCTGTTGATCTTTCAAAACTCAGCCACTGAAAACCCTATGTATCATAAAGGTCTGATCCACAGCCACTGGAGGGGATGGTGCAGGACCAGGCAGAGTTTCATTCCATCGTGCATGGATGGGGCCACCACAAGTCAGGCACCTACTGGAGGGCAACTCACAACCACTGTGGACAGACTATAAACAACAAATAAGTCAATTCAGTGGGGCATGGGTTGTAACTTAAAATAGGGAGCCCAGGATGGGCCCCACTGAGACCGAGTCATCTGAGCCAAGGCTTGAAGAAGGTGAAGGAGTCAACTGTCGAACGACTGTGGAAAAACATTACAGGCAGAAGGACCAGCAAATGCAAGGCCCTATGGCAGCAACGTTTATTAGAAGCAAAAATGGTAAGACTAAATCTCACATACTTTGGACATGTTATCAGGAGTGACCAGTCCCTGGAAAAGGACATTAAGCTTGGTAAAGTAGAGGGTCAGTGAAAAAGAGGAAGACCTTCAAAGAGAAGGATTGACACAGTGGCTGCAACGATGGGCTCAAGCATAACAACGATTGTGAGGATAGTGTAAGAGCAGACAGTGTTTCATTCCGTGGTATATAGGATCGCTATGAGTCAGAACCAACTGGATGCCACCTAACAATGATAATACGGTAGTTATGTGCCTTTCCAGTCCCAGGGATAGAGCTAAGACCAGAGAGTCTGAGAGGAGAGATAAAGGAAAGTGACAGGAGATAAGGTTAGAGGTATCAATGACCAGATCATGAAGAGCCTTGAATGCACTGTGAAGAACTTGCCTTTGACTCTAACGAGATGGGAGCCAGGGGAAGGCTTTGAGTAGAGGGATGACCTGATTTGACTTATATTTTTAAAAGAAATCTCTGGCTGCAAATAGGCTGCAGGGGGCAAGGGTGGAAGCTCGGAGACCTGCTAAGAGGCTACTGCAGTAATCAGGTGAGTGGCGATGGCTGCTTGGATCACGGTGAAAGCAAACCAGTCAAACCCACTGCCACTGAGTAGGCTCCGGCTCATGGTGGCCCCACGTATAGCAGAGTAGAGCTACGCCTCAAATGGTTTCCAATGGATGACTTTCAGAAGTAAATCACCAGGCCTTTCTTCCAAGGCACCTCTGGGTGGACTCCAATTTCCAACATTTTGGTTAGCAGTCGAGCGCATTAACTGTCTGCACCACCCAGGGACTAAATCTAATCAGGTCAGGTGCTGTTAATGTGGAGAAGCAAGAAAGGAAGCCTATTTAATTCACTAAATCTCAACATCAAATAACAAGATATTCACTTTATCCAAGATTTGAACCCTAAGAATGAGTTATCTTGTGTATCTTTCTGTAGAGTTCATGAAACAAGATAACGGAAAGTATCTCTAAGGGATGTCTGGGGAAGACGTGGAGCCAGTAAGTATTACAAGGACCTAGGAGTCCAGAAGGCATCCCAGTGCCCAACTATATTGCATGACAATGCAAATCTTGTTTAAAACCTTTTAAACAGGGGGGCCAGAAAAAGTGTTTTTCATCAGAACCAGAACCGTTCTCAGAGAGTCCTCCATGGGGTTCTTCGATAATCAATGCGTAAAAAATGCTGGCCATCCTCCCTGTTGTTAAGAGAGGACACAAATTACCTTTATTATACATAAAGCAGGGCGCATCACTACTGATCCCGTATGAAAAGGATTAGGAGACATTTAAAAGATAAGAAGGGACTATTGTGAACAACTCCATGCTAAGAAAGTTGACAACTTAGGTGAATGAAATGGACAAATTACTTAAACGATACACTACCAAAACTCCTTGCTTCTTGTCAACATTCGTTATTTTCCCCTTTTTAAAATTATGATGAGAGCCATCCTAGTGGGTGTGAAGAGTCCCTGCGGGGCACAATGGTTAAATGCCGGACGACTAACTGAAAGGCTGGCAGTTTGAACCCACACAGAGGAAACAGGTCCTGGCGATCAGCTTCCAGAACCGTGGAAATCCTACGGAGCACAGTTCTACTCTGCAGCGCGTGGGGTCAGGATTGACCTCAGTGGCAGACGGCTTGTTTTCCTTTTTTTTTTTTCTAGTTCAGTGAGTGCAAAATGGTATCTCTTTGTGGTTTTGGTTTACATTTCCCTAAAGACTTCTTCAAAGTGTTAAAAAGCAAAGATATCATTTTGAGGAATGGGGTACACCTGATCTAAGCCACAGTATTTTCAATCCCCTCATATGCATGTGAAAGCCAGACAATGAATAAGGAAGACAGAAGAAGAACTGATGCATTTAAATTACAGTGTTGGCCAAGAATATTGACTATACCAGGGACTGCCAGAAGAACGAACAAATCTGTCCTGGGAGAAGTTCAGCCAGAATGGTCCTTAGATGGGACAATCGCAAGACTTCATCTTACACACTTTTGACATGTTATCAAGGGGGACTAGTCCCTGGAGAAGGATATCATGCTTGGTAAAGTACAGGGTCAGCAAAAAAGAAGATGACATAGTGGCTGTAACAAAGTGTTCAAGCATAGCAACAATTGTGAGGATGGTGCGGGACTGGGTAGTGCTTCATTTTGTTTTACATAGAGTCACTATGAGTTGGAAGTGACTTGGTGGCACCTGACAACAACAAAAACGACTCAAGACTTTGAGTATCTTTTCATTGTGCTTGTTTATTATTTGCGTATCTTCTTTGGAAAAATGCCTATTGGGTATTTGTCCGTGTTGTTCAGTTGTAAGAATTCTTTACATATTTTGGATATCAGACCTTTATCAGATATATGATTTGCAAATATTTTCTCTCATTCTGAGGGTTGTCTTTTCACTTACTTAATAGTGTCTTTGATAAAAGTGTTTAATTTTAATGAAGTTCAGTTTATCTGTTATTTCTCTTTTGTTGCTTGTTCTTTTGGTGCCGTATCTAACCATCTTTGTTTTTGATAGACATTTTTGTCAGGTGTAGAATTCTAGGTTATAGTTTTTGTTTTTTTTTTAATTATGTTGCTCCACTGTCTTCCTACTCACATTTTTTCCAATGAGAAATCTGCTATTATCTTTGGTCATCTGTATGTGTGGTGGCTTTATTCCTCTGGCTGGTTTTAAGATTGTCTCTTCATCACCGGTTTTGAGCAACTTCATGATGTGTCTTGATGTACTTTTCGTCATGTTTTTATTTCCCATCTCTCAAAGACCACTGTCCTTTGTTGCCTAACTGTTGTTTTTACGTGTTTTTTCTTTTCTTTCAGTTTAATTGAATTTTTATATGTGTTCTTTTCATCTATTTTGTCTTTTTGTTTGGTTGAATTGATTATTTCAAGCAGAAGGGTAAATCCTGCCCCTGTTACTCCCTTTTGGCCAGAAGCAGAAGTCACTGGGGTCAAGGACCCCATTAGACTTTTCTAATAACCTGAGAAAATCTGTGTTTCTGACTGAAAGGAAATTTAAGAGTTATAGATTATAGGCTGTTGGTAACAGAGCCAAAATTTTGTCTAAGAATTATAGAGTCTACCTTGTATATTTTTTCCTTTGGCCTACAGCTGGCTGCAATAACACCAGTGGTCAGGAGAGCCTTATAATTTTTTATTTGCTATTACAACTCTGAATTAAGCAGTTAAACTCAGCTGATCTAAGTTACCTCTTTTAACATGTGAATCCCTTGGGAATTAATGTCTAACAACCTGTTCCTAAAACTTAATTGCTACCAATTTTGGGGAGTTTACTGTTATATCCTAACACTCTTCTGAACATCTTACATACGTTAATTCATTTAATTCTCACATCGACCCATTGGGTTACCTTTGTAGCTAAAACAGATAAGCAGAAGTTGAGAAACTTGTCCAAGATCCCACAGCTCATTAATCTCAGAGGCTGCATTGTAACCTAGGTTTAGATGACTCCAAGCTATTCAAAGAGTGGTCCAGGAACCAACAGCATCAGCAGAACTTTCAGCTCTACTCTGGATCTATAGAACCCAAGCCTACATTTTAACAAGGCCCCCACTAGATTTGTATGGACATTCAAGTTTGAGAAGCCCTGCTCAAACCATGCTCAACCTGTCCTCCCTGTCAGCTGGTTGAAGGAAGACCATTAAGGAGGTAGAACCTTAAGACAAGGCAGGCACCATAATCTGAGAGTTTGGAGTATTACCCTCACGGTCCAGGCCAGATTGGGGTCACGTAGTCTATATGCTGAGCAATCCAAGGTTAAATTTAAAAACATCTAACACAAAAAGGCAAACAACCCAATTAAAAAATGGGCAAAGGAATTCAGTAGACATTCCACCAAAGAAGAACTACAAAGGACCAACAAGCATGTGAAAAGATGCCCAACATCATTAGTCATTGTTGTTGGGTGCTGTTGAGTGGGTTCTGAGTCATAGAGACCCTATATGACAGAGTAGAACTGCCCCACAGGGTTTCCCAGGCTATAATCTTTATCAGAGCAGATCACCACGTCTTTTCTAGGGAAATGCAAATCAAGACCACGATGAGATATCAAAGCACACCCACTAAGATGGCTATGATTAAAAAAAAAAGGAAAACAACAGATATTGGCAAGGATGTGGAACCCTCATCCATGGCGGACTAGCTGTGGAAAATGGTGAGGTAGTTTCTCGAAAAATTAAATGTAGAATTATCGTATGATCCTGCAATTCCATTCCTAGGTATATACCCAAAAGAACTGAAAGCAGAAATGCAAACAGATACCTGTACAGCAATTTTCATTGTAGCACTATTCACAATAGTCAAAAGGTGGGAACAGCCAAAATGCCCATCAACAGATGAATGGATAAATGAAATGAGGTTCATACACTTAGTGGACGATTACTCAGTCATGTAAACGAACCTTGAAAACATGCTGAATAAAATCGGTCAATTACAAAAGGACAAATATTGTATGATCCCACTTATATGAAACATCTAGAATACGCAAGTGTATAAGGAACAAAGTTGATTAGTGGTTACCAGGGGCAGGCAAGAGGGAGGGAAGAGGGGGACCCATGGCTTAGGGAACACCGACCTACTTTTGTTAGGTGCAATGGGAAAATTTGGAAACAGATAAGGGTGATGGTTGCATAACATGACATACATAATTAAAGTCATTGAATTGCACATGTGAAGAATGTCAAAATGACTAATGTTTAATTACATTCATATTTACCACAATAAAAAACAAACAAACAACCACAAAAACATCTAACACACTGAATACCTCCCACATGCCAGGAGTGTTCTTTAGGGCTTTATAATATCACCTCACTTAATCGTCATACCGTATCTTTAAGGTTGGTCCTCATTTTATAGATGAAGAAACTAGAGTGCAGAAAGCTTGGATAGCTGGCTGAACACAACTTTCTAGTGGCAGAACGGTGATTTGGCTTCATGCAGGGTAGGTCCAGAGCCCAAGCTTAGATCACTCTGTCAAACTGAGAAAGCATCGTGAACCTGGGCAGAAGGTGGAAGAAGAAGGCGGCCCGGAATGGGGAAGGGGGAGAGGTATAAGAGACAAGCTCTGTCCAGCTTGCTGCTTTGCCAGGGGTGAAGCCCTGCATAGTTACAACACCCCAAAGTCTGTCAGATCTTTAAAATAGCTGGAAATTTCTTTTGCACACCTGAAACTTGACATGTTATACAGTAAGTCCCCAGGTTTTGAATGTCTGACTTACGGGCAACTCGTACTTGCCCTTTAGTGTTGTGTGAATTTGCCCTCACCTAGCAAAGATCGAACCAATCCCTAATCACAACAAATTCCTCACGTAATCAACTTGCTGCATGTGCGGCTTTTAAATCATTGGAAAGCCCTTGAGCCTTTTCTTCTACTAAAAACTAAAACCAAACCCATTGCTGTCAAGTGGATTCCGACCCATAGCGACCCTATAGCTCTATGCACCTGTTGCAACCTACCTACAGATTTGACTTAAAGATACACTTAGGAACCGATCTCATCCCTGACCCAGGGACTGCCTATACTTGAAGGTGAGCATAATTACTCCTGAAAAATTCTTGTCTACTAAGAGAAAAGACAAATGGAGAGTCATAGTTTTGGATTAGGACTTAGAACCAGTTCATTCTGATTTGAACCCCTGCTGAGAACTAGCCTTTCTACCCCCAGATACACTGAATCAGAATCTGCATTTGAACAAGACCCCGTGAGAATCACCTGGGGATCTTGTTAAAATGCAGACCCTGATTCAGTATATCTGAGGTGGAAAGGCAGATCCTCGGCAGGGGTTCAAGCCAGAGTGAACCAGTTTGAAGCCCCTTTTCGGATATACGATTTTCTGCTAGTGAGCAAAGAGAAAACAACGTACTCAGAGGCTGTTTTCTGTGAGCAAAGAGAGAAAATACGAGAGCCACTGGCCTGGTCAAAAGAGAAAGCCGATTTGACTTTCCTTTTAGGCTTTATAGAAGCTTTAAATTTAAAAGGACATTGCCGCTTACTGACATTGGTGAGGCTTTTTGCTTTATGAAACCCAACCCAGTGCCATGCTTTATGCTTTATGAGGGGTGGCTTAATCCCGTTCCTGTTTATTTGTTAGGTTTACGGAGATGTATTTAGGTAGAATCTATAGTCCCTTCTCCTGGAAGGAAAAAAAGCCAAGAGCACAAGTCAGCTGGCATTGGGGGACCAATTCAAGGCCTCTTTTATTGTGCACTGCTTCAGTTAATTGGCTTTCTAATTATGATTTATTCTAAACTGTTATTTTAAACCCACGCCTGGAGACTGTGTTGAGGTGACATATTATTCTAGAAATAATAGAGGCTTGGGTATCTGCCTTTCAGCGAAGCGTTGTGTCTGCTCTTTCCTTTCCCACACCAACCTTGGCATTTTATATATCCCCAGCCACCCTGAACTGGCCCATCAACCAGAAAATGGCACCGTTCAGCTCTGTTCTTGGAAATTGCCCTTCTCATTTACTTTCCACCTTGTTTTATTCTGCGTCATTTCCACATAGCCTTTTATTTGGTTTCTGCCCCTCTTGTTTTTAGCTGGAATCCCTGGTGGCATGGACAGTTTGTGCTCGACGACTAACCTGATGGATAGTGGTTCAAACACACCCAGCAGCACCGTGGAAGAAAGACCTGGCCGTCTGCTTCCACAAAGATTACAGCCAAGAAAACCCCATGGTGCAGTTCTGCTCTGACACACATGGAGTCGCCGTGAGTTGGAATCAACTTGATGGCAATGGGTTTGGTTTGGGTTTTTTGTTTTTACCTGAATGTCTACTGTTTGGACTTGCTGTTCGTCTTAGCTATCTAATAGAAATACCACACGTGGGTGGTTTTACAGGCCAGAAATGTATTTTCTTACCATTTAGGAGGTTATAGGGGAAGGCTCCCTGTCAGCTCTGGGGGTAGATACTTGTCTCAGCTTCTGTGACACTGTCTCAGTGAACCATCTCCCTGAGGACATCATTCCTCGTGATCTCCACATGGCATCTATCTTTACCCCCTTTGTGCTGGCTTTCTCTGTGTCTAATCTCTTCTTTTTTTAACTCAAAAGTGATTAATTAGGTTTAAGACACATCCTACACTGATATGACCTCATTAACATAACAAAAAAAACTGATCCCCAAATGGAATGACATCCACAGATACGGGGGTTAGGATTCTAGCACGTATTTTGGAGGACACGGTTCAGCCCATAGCACAGCTCATTAGCACTTTCCTCCAGGGACTCCGGGTGTCCCACAGCAGTTCAGTCTCAGCTCACCTTCTGGCTCCTCCTGGCCTTGGCTGCCCTAAGCTGGATACCTGGCTAATCCAATTTCAGCTCCTTGGGAGCCAGTCTTGAAACGAGCCTGTTGGACTAGTGTCTCGGCTGGGTGTATTAGGAGCCCACAGAAGGGACAGGCAGATCCGCCTTGCGACCCTGCCAGGTCAGGGAAAAATTGCAGATAGAAGAGATTTGACTTCAGATACTATGATCCTCTTCTGCTCTCTCCTTTGCTCCCGCTTTTCCCCTTATATATATAGACATGTTGATGTTGTGAGGAGCCCTGGTGGTGCAATGGTTAAGAGCTCGACTGTTAACTGAAATGTCAGTGGTTCAAATTCTACAGCTGCTCTGTGGGAGAAAGATGTGGCATTCTGCTTCCATAAAGATTTATAGTCTTGGAAACCCTGTGGGGCAGTTCTACTCTGTCCTACTCTGTCTGTTTCTGGGTCTCATTCTCACAGTAACTTGCTCTTTCCTGGATCACAGGTATCTTGTCTATTGTACCTGAGTATAGGTTTATTTAAATGATGCTGGTGGATTATACTTCCCCCTACAAAGTGATAGAGAGATGGAGAGATAGGTAGCTGCATTGAGCTGACTCCGACTCATGGCAACCTTATATACAACAGAACAAAATGTTGCCTGGTCCTATGCCATCTTCACAGTTGCTGGCATGTTTGAATTCGTTGTTGCATTTATTGTGCCAATCCACCTCATTGAGGGTCTCCCTCACTGTAGTTGGCCCTCTGCAAGGTGGGAAGGGGTTTGGTATGGGGGGAGCTGTTTATTTTTCCCCCTAAATCTGGCCACCCTGCACTCAGGGAACATGCTCAAATAAACTGTCTCTTAAATAGGCTAGATCAGGCTAACTGTAGGGCTTTAGTTTGGCTGACTGGCAGAGACAAACTTGGAGTAAGCCCAGAATTGCCCAGAATGAGAGAGAAGATACCGAATGGTGCTGACTGAGATTCTCCTTCAGCCTTGTCTGTATCAGTCATTTTCAACCTTTGCTGTGCATCAGAATGATCTAATGGGCCCACTGCCAGAGTTCTTATTCAGTAGGTGTAGGGTGAGACCTAAGAATTTATATTTCTAACAAGTTCCCAAGTGATGCTGGTGCTGCTGGTCTGGAGGCCACTCTTTGAGATGCCCTGAGAATTCTTCAGCCTTTCTTCCAAAAATACACTGAAAAACTCTTTAGCCAACATTGGTTTGAAGGGTCTCTTTAGGAGGCACTGTTGAAGCCCTACCCAATAACCCTGGGTCCACCTCTGAGTTCTCCTGTAGCTGTGGTGGACAATTTCTGTACAAATCCACAACGTCCCACCCAAGTCCCTGAGTCTCTGTCTCCCTGCCCAGCACCAGGGCATTGTGCTCAGCCTGCTTGTAGGGCAGCCCAGAAGTGCTAGGGGTTTGTTACCCCCAGAGAGACCCCTCAACTGCAAGGGATGGTAGTTGTTGTTAGCTGCCTTCAAGTTGGCTTCAGTGCATGGCAACCTTACGTATAACATAACGAAACCCTGCCTGGTTCTGTGCCATCTTCATGATCATTGGTTGGTCTGAGCCCACTGTTGTACCACTTTGTCAATCTATCTCATTGAGGGTTTTCCTCGTTTTCTCTGACCCTCTACTTTACCAGCCACGATGTCCTTCTCTAGCTACTGGTCTTTCCCAATGACATGTCCAAAGGAGTGAGCTGGAGCTTTGCCATCTTTGCTTCTAAGGAGCGTTCTGGATGTGTTTCTTCTTAGACTGATTTATTCATTCTTTTAGCAGTCCATGCTATATTCGATATTGTTCACCAACACTACAGTTCCAACACACCAATTCTCCTGTCTTCCTTTTTCATTGTCCAGCTTTCGCATGCATGTGAAGTGATTGAAGAGACGATGGTATGAGTCAGGCACGCCTTAGTATCAAAATGACATCTTTGCTTTTAAAACTTTAAAGACACCTTTTGCAGCAGATTTACCCAGTGCAATACACTGTTTTATTTCTTGACTGCTGATTCCATGGGCATATACGGTATAAACCCCTTTTTCTTATCTATCTGTCTGACCTATCTATCCATCCATCCTTCCATCAATCCATCTATCAACCTATCTGACTTTCACACACACATGCATACACACACACACACAGAAAAAGCCATATAAAGCAATATACCAAAATATTTTTTTTTTTTTGTCTTTAACAAAGAGAAATTTATTTTCTCACAGTCCTGTAGGCTAGAAGTCCAAATTCACAGTGTCAGCTCTAGAAGAAGGCTTTCTCTCTCTCTGAATATACCAAAATCTTAATGGAAAAAAGATTATGGCTAATCTTTATGTGTTTTTTTCTTCCCAAAATTTTTCCACAGAGGATATATTAAATCCTTGTAAAGATTTTGTTTGTTTGTATTACAAATATTTTTAAAAGAAAGCAGTATTTTTATTTTCCTTTACCATCTCCTTGCCCTGTGGCTAGCAAAGAGTACCCTACAGAGCTTCCATTGCTAATGACTTTGGATGATAAAGACTAGGACTGTGTTCATCTATTCTTATTTTAAAAAATTTTACTGGTAATTTACCAAAATCGACAAGGAAAACAGGCTAACAGAAGGGCAAGAGAGAGTCATCCCACTCTTCGGAGAGCACTAAGCTATCAGAAGCACCGAGGGCTCTGCCAGCTGTCTGCTCTAGCAAGTGGCCGCTCGGTGGCTGTTCGGTGCCTGACGCGAAGAGAAGGTACATCAGGGTTGGAAAGGATTTGGAAGGTTCTCCCCTGTTATCTTGGAATCCCTGCTCCAGAAATGTGACCAAAAGCCAACATTCACTGAGCGTACTATGTGTATGTACTGTTCTAAGAACTTTTTATGGGCGGCCTCATGGAATCTTCCACAAAACCTACTTGGTATACATGTTGCTTTGTAACATTTTTCACTGATCATCACATGAACCGCATTCTGTGTCTTGAAATAGTCTTCCACGACATTATTTCGTGCGAATTTTATTTTCAGAGGGTGACATCTTGAAATCAAAAGGGTACCTTGCTATCTAACTAATGTCTCTGAAAATAGAGACAAGCGATAAAGGAAGAAATCTATAGGTAAATATACATACAGAGGGCTTAGCTAAAAACAGCCAAAAGGAAAATGCTTTATGCACAGATAATTTTTTAGCTGAATTGGGATCGCCAAACCTCTCCTAAAGCTGCTAAAGAAACAGCATTTGAAGGTTTTTTTATGCCCTCCCTTGGACCTTACCCTCCCACAGGAAGCATTATTAAAGGTAGGTGAAGACAGACGTTTTATCAGCATTAGCAAGGCGAGTTATCAAGTGGGTTAGACAGGGTGGGAACTGAACTGCAAGCTATGAAAGAATTCTGATTTCCCTTGTGGGGGTTACGGGAGGAGGCATAAGGAAGGAACTGAGCCAATAGTTTGTTCTCTAATTTAAAGGCCATAAATGTGAGCTAATTACCCCGGGGTTTACATTCCTTTGTAGGACTGGGGATGGGGGATATTTTTGCCTCTTTCAGGTACAAGACGAAGTGGACACAGAAATTTGCAGGCTCTTCCTCCACTTTCTCATGACAGGGAAGCCCTGTTCCACCTACCTCCAGAGAGTGAGAGACCAGTTCCTGTCGAGTCAGTTCCAACGCATGGGTGACCCCACACGTGTCAGCACAGAACTGTGCTCCATAAGGTTTCCATGAATGGTTTTTCGTAAGTCAATCACCAAGCCTTTCTTCTGAGGCACCTCGGGGTGCACAAGCCTCCAACCTTTCAGTTAGCAGCTGGGTGGTTAACCCTTTTCATCAACCACGGACTCCCCAAAGGAGTGAGACCTGCCTATATTCTTCCTTTACATACTATGGAAAATCCAGTGGCAACATATCGCTAGCCCCAAGCAGCATAACCCAAAGATTATTTTCTAACTTTTATAATTACTTCCTAAGTCAAGAAAATGTACAGAGTGTACTAACAAAGTTTTAATGGAAAAGAATTAGGGATAAAAATAGGTTATAGGATTTTAAGTCTATCTGGGAGCAGTTGCTGCCACTCAACTAATTAAAAATTATTTAAGTAGCGCTTTGAAGAAGATGGAAAGAATGAGATCCCCATTCATGTTAATTCCTTTTGATATCATTCCAGCTGGCAAGTAAACACCAAGGCATAGCAGGGAAGGTCAAGGTTATTTGAAGGAATGATGCTCCCTGCCTCCTTGCAGAAAACCAGTCTAGTTATGAAATTTTAAGGGAAATAAAGGCAAGCAGGAAGGATGTGGAATAGTGCTGGAAGGAGACTTATATGCTCTTAGAACTGGGAGGGGAAGGAAGAGGAAATGCTTCAGAATAATGCTAAGACAGGTAAAAGCCCAAACCCATTGCCACTGAGTTGATTCCAACTCCTAGTGACCCTATAGATCAGAGTATAACTGCCCCAATGGGTTGCCAAGGCTATAAATCTTTATGGAAGCAAACTGCCACATCTTTCTCCTGCAGAGTGGCTGGTGAGTTCGAACTGTCAACCTTAGGTTAGCAGCTGAGCGCTTAACAACTGAGTCACCAAAGCTTTTTCTAAAACAGGTAATGGGGAGTTGAGAAAAGATGTCAGACTTTCAGTAAGAGCTGGGGAGCTGGAGTCAAAGTTATTGTGGTTGTAAAATTTGAACTCACTGCTAAAGTGATAGACAAAAAATACAGCATTACCCTGGGAAAAGAACTTAGCGGAAACCTCTTTACATTAATTTCCTTTTTTTCATGAAGAAAGTAGAGGCGAGAGAACTGGCCTCCTTAGTTGTTAGTGGTAGATCAACACTGAAGCTCAAACAGTAGTTGTCTATCACCTGTAAGTGCAGGAACCAAGTTGTGAATAGAGTTGGTTCCCACTTTTTTTGTCCAAGCAAATGTTGGGTAAGAAAGAGTGAACCTTGATTAGGCCCAAGAGTGAGCATTAGTTAAAGCAAATATCTTTACATTTTACAAGTGTTTGAATATCTCACCTCTCAAATTCTGCTTCAGAGGGGCAAGCTTGCCAAACCCTTTCATGCGCTAACGTCTCCAAGCAAAGTTAACCTTAACAAGGCAGACAAAAGCTTTGCTTGGACAAAATCGCATAAACTTGCAAACAGACAGAGGAATGCAACTCAAAGTCTTAAACTCAGGCTAGTTTTTTCCCCTATTATTTGATTTGCATATAAACGAAGTCAACCTTCCATCTAATTCTACCTGAACCCATAAAGGCAATTTCCTTTTGATATTGCTATTCATTGTTTTCAAGAGGAAGTGTACTGTTAATGGTTCCTGGCAAGGTGTAAATGAAGGTTATACTCAAGCCTGTACATTGCCAGGCAGATTATATGGGACCAAATGATTGACTGACTCATACCTGTTCTGGAGAGTTTTGAAGCCAGAGGTCAACAGCACAGAGTTTTAACCTTCTTGACATTAGGAGCGATGCCGAGGAACTGGACACAGCCACCTTTTAATTTATTTTTAGGATTATTGTTTATTTCACTCTAATACAGAGGGGTATGGCCGTAATGTCATTTCGCCATATTATCATAGCTAAGATCACAACTAATTTTCATGGAACGGCCATTAGGTAGATGACATTGATTATTTATTTGGCCAACTGTTGAAGAGCTCACTTAATCAAGGGTTTTGAATTGACTACTCAACTGAGATCTATAACAATTTAATTTAATTGACAATGCAGACAATTGACCAAACCATTAAAAAAGGGATTTTTTAATTGAATTGAATTAATAGGTGGTTTGACTGAATTATCCAGAAATGTTCATGCAGTGCGATGTATCAGAGCCAGAAGGAAGAGTTCATCCTGAACCTCAGAGGGGACCCAGGCTGGCTGAGCTGAGGCTGGCCTTCCTCTCTCTTATCAAGGGAGTCTTCCGGGAAGGGACTTGAAGGTAAGAAGAAAAATGGAGTGGATAGGGAGTGGGTGGTGGTTCTAGACATCCAGAGCAATGAGAAACAAGCAAGCATGAAAAACACATTAAGAAATGAGACAGTGGCACCCACCACCTTCCTTCTCTGTCTAGCTGGTTCCCGCCACTTGGTCAGAACTCAGCTGACACATTCCTTCTGTGGCTTTGTGCTGTCATAGTGCCTTGGTCTACCTCCACCAGGTCAGCCTCATTCATTTTCTTTTCTGCATGTCCTATTAAATTGTTTACTTTTTCAGCCATTCATTCCATAATATAATTGTGAGCCTACATGCACCAGGAGTGCCTGGGTGACGCAGACAGTTAACGTGCTTGGCTGCTAACTGAAAGGTTGGTGGTTCGCATCCACTCAGAGAAAGGCCTGGCGATCTACTTCTGAAAATCAGCCATTGAAGGCCCTGTAGAACAGTGTTCTACTCAGCGATTGAAGACCCTGTAGAACACTGTTCTACTCAGCGATTGAAGGCCCTGTAGAACAGTGTTCTACTCTGACATACTAGTTTTCGTTAATGAGCGCAGAAGATCAGAGATAAATAGCCCGGACATGGCAAGTAAATGCCATACGTACCTGTACTCATCATTCCTCCATCCACGGCAGACATAAGCAATCAAATGTGCTCCTCTTTCCTACAAAGCCTGAATCCTACTGAGCCTCGGAACCCTTCCCAACAAATCCTTTCAGGCAGCTGCCAGTACAGTGATTCAGAGTGAGGACTTGATGAAACCTCCTCGGTAGAGTTAGGTCGAATATAACAGCACTCAGGGAAACAGCACCAGGAAGTGAGGTAATTAATGTAACGAGCCAAGCTTATTCTGATAGGATCATGGAAGACTATTAGCAAAATGACCTTTATCTCAGGGTCCTGCTTTGTCCACCAGGGCTGATGGACAGGAGAAGCAGGAAGGCTTTGTCACAGTAAAGGAAAAGGTTGAGGATAGTTGAGAGAAAAAAGACGATTTAGCCAAGCATATGCTGAACGTAGTGTTTTCAGTAACAGCCCCTGAATAACCAGAGGCATCGTGCCTTGCCTCCATGCCCTTCACCTTGCTCCTCTAAATGGAAACACAAGTGCCTGAGGATATTCGAAGCTCGGCAAACACTGCACCGAGTGCTGAGGCAGAGCCCTGTAAGGAATTTCCATGCCTGCTCGTACAACAGATGGCTCCCTACAAGAATGACTTTAATATCAAACAGACAAGCCAGGCCCATGAAAAATTCTGCCATAAATCTGTAATTGAAAATATTTTCTAAAAATCCATTCAAAAAGACCATAAATTTCTACAAGGAATTTCTTATTCATTCCAGAGCTCGTGTCAGGAGAAGGGGTATCCTTTCTTTTTTTTTTTTTAAAGGGGAATTTCAAGTCAAATGGAAGATCTACAGACTTTTAAAAATCTTATGGAAAGGAGAAAGGAGTGTGTGGTATGTGAGCGTATGTGTGTGTGTGTGTGTGTGTGTGTGTGTAAATTACCTGGTTTAATAGACCTGCTCATTCCACCCAGACTCACTGAACACATCTCTGACCCACAGCCTTCCGGCTTCTCCTGTCTATCAGCCCCGGTGGACCCCTTGGTCTCCTTGCCCACCATCGTCCCATGTTCAGCCATTTTGTACATCACCCTTTCTGGTTGTTGTTAGCTTCTGTCCAGTTGGCCCCGGACTCATGACGACCCCACGCACAGTGTAACAAAATGCTGCTGGTCCTGGGCCAGCCTCGTGATCAGGTTCAACTCAGGCTGTTGTGATCCATGAAGGTTTCAGAAGTAGATCACCAGGCCTTTCTTCCTAGTCTTAGTCTGGGGCTCTGCTGAAACCTGTTTAGCATCATAGCAACGCACAAGTCCCCACTGACAGCTGGAGAGTGGCTGCACATGAGTTGCACTGGCCAGGAATCAAACCTGGGTCTCCTACACGGAAGGTGAGCATTCTACCACTGAACAACCGCTGCCCCTTTCTAGAACTCTGGAATCTCTGACCCTCTTGGTGCCCTACCACTTCCACAGAGTGGGCTAGGGTTCTGAGGGTCAAGTTTCGTGAGGGCTCAGCAGCTCCCTGAGGTTCTTGAACTCTCATTACTGAGATTTTAGTTCAGTAGTTTGGCATGACTGGGTCCAGGCTAATTCCTGTTCTTGAAGATTATTTGCTACCTATATGTTATTGTTGTTGTTGTTGTCATTGTGTGCCATCGAGTCAATTCTGAATCACTATGACCCCATGTGACAGAGCAGAACTGCCCCATAGGGTTTCCAAGGCTTTATGAAAACAGATTGCCACATCTTTTGCCTGCAGAGCAACCAGTGTGTTCAAACCACTGACCTTTCGGTTAGCAGCTGAGCACTTAACCATCACACCATCAGGGATCCTTGCTACTCAAATGTTGTTGTTTTGGTTGTGGTCAAGTCGACTCTGACTCATAGGGACCGGACAGGAAAGAGTAGAAATGCCCCATAAGGTTTCCTAGGCTGTAATCTTTACAGAAGCAGATTGCTAGTTCTTTTTCCTGTGGAGCAGCCGGTGGGTTCAAACTCCAACCTTTCAGCTAGCAGCCAAGTGCCTAACCACTGTGCTACCAGTGCTCCTTGTTACCTGTACACCGCCCACCTATTCTTGGCCCAAGTGAGCTCTCTTTCGCCCCACCATTTGCACACATGCTTTCTTCACAGAGAAAGGGGAGAAAAGATCTGCCCAGCATCCCACTCCTACTGTGACCATCATCCGATGCCTAGTCCAGCCACCCCTTCGCACCTCTCTGGTGCTTTCTGCTTCAGGGCACCAGGCAGGTGCCTTAACATCTGTAGATTCTAGCTTCTCTTAGATTTAAAAAAAAAAACAAAAACCAGTTGCCGTAGAGTTGGCCCCAACTCATGGCGACCCCATGTGTGCTCCATAGGGTTTTCAATGGCTGATTTTCTGGACGTAGATTGCCAGGCCTTTCTTCCAAGGCACCTCTGGGTGGACTGAGACCACCAACCTTTTAATTAGTAGCCAAGTGCATTAACTATTTGCACCACTTAGGTTAAACTCCTGGCAGTTCAAGAGATAGACAAACTTTTAAAAACAAACCTTAGTAGTTACGTATTTATTTAAACACAATTTTAGAGAAAAAATTAACTAACTCATCAAAACCACAATTGCAAGAATTTTATGGTTCAGGTCGAAAAATTATTCCCGCATACTTCAGCTTGCTTACTTTGGATACATTATCAGAAATGACCAATGTTAGAGAAGGTCATCATGCTCGGTAAAGTAGAGGATCAGCGAAAAAGAGATTGACCCTCAGTGAGGTGGACTGACACAGTGGCTGCAACAATGGGCTCAAACGTAGCAGCAATCATGAAGATGGCACAGGACTGGGCCGTGTTTTGTTCTGTTATAAATAAAGTTGCTGTCTTAGTCATTTAGTGCTGCTATAACACAAGTAGGTGGCTTTAACAAAGAGAAATCTGTTCTCTCACAGTCTAGGAGGCTAGAAGTCCTAATTCAGGGTGTCAGTGGTTAAGACTTAGGCTGCTAACCAAAAGGTCAGCAGTTCAAATCCACCAGGCACTCCTTGGAAACTCTATGGGGTAGTTCCACTTTGTCCTATAGGGTCACTATGCTGGACAGCAATGGGTTTCTGGGCGTTTTAATCTTGTAGATTGAGTCCTGCTTCATTAACCTCATAGAGGCAAGATTTACAGCACACAGGAAAATCACATCATATGACAAAATGGTGGATAATCACACAATACTGGGAATCATGACCCAGCCAAGTTGACACACAATTTTGGGGGACACAGTTGAATCTGTAACAGTTGCCATGAGTTAGAGCTAACTCAATGGCAACTAACAACAACAACAACCCTGCCGAGCCTTTCTCTGTTACCATGGTGTCAATAGAATCTCTTAAGAGTTTATGAGTCAGGTGGTGTTTTCTTCTCGACAGTACTCCAGGCCTTTAAAGAGCCATGGCGACCAAAAGAATGTAGAGGTGTGTCACTGGTAGTGACGGCTTTCTTTTGGCTTTGTTTCTGTTTATTTACTTTATATTTAAGGAAAGCAGAAAACAAGCAGGCAGGATGGGGTGGTCAGGCCCAGGTGTCCTTTGCTTTCTGAGTAGGAAGTCTTTTGTTCCCACTCATTAACATCTCCCAATAACTTCCAAAATCAACATGGCCCTTCCCGACTCAGATAGCCCTCTGGAGATTTAAAAAAAAAAAAAAAAATCTCTTCTGGGAAACATTCACAGTTCCATAGCCCTGAATAGGAGAGAGGATTTAGGTTAAATTTCTTACATAATAAAGTCTCCAAAGATTTGCTCTAATGAATGCTTACATGTTGTTGTTAGTTATGAGTTGGACCTGACCTATGGTGACCTTAAGCATAACAGAAGGAAGCGTTGCTGAGTCCTGTGCCATCCTCACAATCATCGCTATGTTTGAACCCATTGTTGTACCCACTGTGTCAACCCAGCTAACTGAAGGCCTCTCTTTTTTGCTGACCATCTACTCTACCAAGTATGATGTCCTTCTCCAATGATCAGTCCCTCCTGATGATGCGTCCAAAGTAAGCAAGGCAAAGTCTCACCATCCTCTGTCTTAGGAGCATTCTGGCTTTACTTTCTCCAAGACTGCTTTGTTCATTCTTCTGATCTCATTATCATCAAGTTGATTCCAACTCATAGAGACCCTGTAGGACAGAGTAGAACTGCCCCATAGGGTTTCAAAAGCTGTAATCCTTATGGAAGCAGACTGCCATATCTTTCTCCTGCAGACCAGTTGGTAGGTTCGAACCCCAACCTTTTGGTTAGCAGCTGAGCACTTAACCCCTGCACCACCAGGGCTCCTTGCCCTTCTGGTAGTCCATGATATATTCAATATTCTTCAACAGCACCACAATTCCAATGCGTCAGCTCTTCTTTGATTTTCCTCATTCATTGTCCAGCTTTTGCATGCATACGAGGCAACTGAAAATACCACAACTTGGGGCAGGTGCACCTTAGGCATCCAAGTGACATCACCTGTGGCATAGCTCCCAGCATCATAGAAACATGCAAGCCATCACAGTACAGGAAACTGACAGATAGCTGGTGGATTCCAAGTGTAAAATCCGTTGCTGTTGGGTCAATTCCGGCTCACAGAGACCCTATAGGACAGAGTAGAATTGCCCCATAAGCTTTCCAAGGCTGTAATCTTTATGGAAAAAATTGCCACATCTTTTTCCCATGGAGCTATTGGTGGGTTTGAACCACCGACCTTTCAGTTAGCAGCTGAGAGCTTAACCACTGCCCCACCAGGGCTCCTTCCAGGATTCCAGGAATACCAGGCAGCAGTTCCATCAAATGTTCTGCCACTGCCTAACAAAGAGCGCCAGCTTCCCTGTGTCAAGTATCTCGTAGTTCTAATTGCCCAAGACCCTGTTCTTCCTCCAAGTCTGCTCCGCACCGTAGCTGTGCTGAAGCATCTTCCTTTCAGAGGAAAATTCTGTGACCAGATGTTATACTCAACTCTGTATCACAGAAACGTGAAATTTAGTAGCTTAGAATCATTAAGCAATATTTTGTTTCTCCCAAGAAATGGGGAGCCTGGATATAGATAATATAAGCTGATAGGATACTGTACTGGATGGCTTCCCACCTTCTGCCTTATCCACCATCCACAAAGACAAAGGCAGAGGACAAACAGCACATGCCAGATTCATTTTAGACCCCTTTTTAGGAGCTTTCCTGAAAAACCCTTGTCCAAAATAATAGTTCAAAATAATTATGATAATAATAACAAATGTTGTTATTAATGGGTGCCGTTGTGTTGCTTTTAACTCATAGCGACCCCATGGGACAGAGTAGGACTGCCCCATGGGTTTCCAAGGCTATAACCTTTACGGCAGTAGATTGTCAGGTCTTTTCTCCTGCAGAACCACTGGCTGGGTTCAAACCACCAACCTTTTGGTTAGTTGTCAAGTGCTTAACCACTGTACAGCCAGGGCTCTTTTCCACTAAAATGTCATCACAAGATATCATCACTAATGGAAATCTGGTAAAGCCACACTCAGACGTATTTAGCTTTTCTACAACTGTAATTATCTTTGTACTATAACGGGAATAATTCCCAGGAAAACTCCCCAGATTCAGATGTCAAGTGCAACACTACTGTCAAATTTTGGACTCTGGTGACCACAGTAGGACTTTTGTAAGAAGGGTTACAAGAACCTAAACATCTATGGATGACCGGATAGGAGACCTGCTTCAGTTTTACAGTCCTGCAGCAATCTCTGCCTTTCACAGATTCAAAGACCTTCCCAGCTGGGATGCAGTAATTTCATTTACTCTAAAATATCAGTGTAATCACATAAAAGGGAAAAAGGCCCCAGGAGAAGTTCTCTTGCTATTAGCAGTAACATATGTAAAACTCTTCTCAGACAAGGGCTGTTAATCATGCCACTGGAAAGGGCCCTGAGAAGTCATTTATGCCATCGTGGACAGATAAATGTGTATTCTAACCTTAAAAATATATCCAAGGAGAAGATTCAAAACTCTTCTTTTGTTGGCTTAATTATTCTGAGCACTGCCTTGGAGAATTGTTAAAAAGCACTGGTATTCTATTTCTTTCAACAGGTATTACTGAGCATCTACCGTGCTTATGAGGCTGTAAGAAAGACAAAGAAATGTGGGATAGGGCCTTTAGCAACAAAGAGATTATAATCTATTTGAGATAAAACACAGAGAAGGGAGAATATGCCAAGGTGTGAACTGGCCTAAAAATGATTCCTGGGGGAAGAGGTTATACTGGCCTTTGTCAGAATTTGTACAGTGAAACAGTGCCTCCGTCTCTCTGGTCTTAACCAGTAAAGTGTGCAGTAATCCATACTCAGCACTCTGAGAGTGTGATCTTTAAAAGGTAGTTGTTATTAGCTACTATCCAGTTGATCTCCAACTCATGGCGACCCCATGACAGTGTAACAAAAAGTTGCCTAGTCCTGCACCATCCCCATGATTACTTATGGATTCAACCCTTGCGATCCATGGGGTTTTCACTGGCTGATTTTCAGGAGTAAGGTTACTAGGCCTTTCTTCCTAGCCTGTCTTAGTCTGGAAGCTCTGCTGATACCTGTCTGGCATCACACCAACACATAAGCTGCCACCGATAGTCGGATAGTGCCTGCGCGCAAGCTGCAGTGGTAAGGATTAGAACCCAGATCTCTTGCATAGAAGGTGAGACTTCTACTACCGAACCACTAATGCCTCTTAAAAGACAGAGCTAGCAGCTTTTCTCAGGGCTGGGATTAAGGTTAGACAAGTGAAGTATTTCCCGTGAATACAAAATTTAAGTGGGCTCAAAAAAATCAGTAATAGAGATAAATTATGTTTTAATGAGTATTTCTCTAAAAATCAAAATTGGTGCAAAAAATCCACGAAGAACAAAATAACAAAATTTTAGATAAAAACAGGATCTGAGAGTGTCATACCAAGATATAATGGAGCCAGAGGCAAAAAGAAAAATGTGTGCCTCTATATACATGCTTTTCTGAATTTTTTAAATGGTTGTTTCCAGAACTTTAGAGTAGCTGAAAAAATATTGAAAAATTGAAAAGTAGGTACATAAAAACTTGAACATTAAGTTTAAATATTTTATTTATACGAATATTGCCATAGTGAAGGATTCTATGGGCAAAATATTGAACAACACAGGGAGTATCAAAAGAAGATGGAAAGAATACACAGAGTCACTGTACCAAAAAGAATTAGTCTATGTTCAACCATTTCAGGACGTGGCATATGATCAGGAACTGATGGTACTGAAGGAAGAAGTCCAAGCTGTACTGAAGGCATTGGCGAAAAACAAGGCTGCAGGAATTGACGGAATACCATTTGAGATGTTTTAACAAATGGATGCAGCACTGGAAGTGCTCACTCATCAATGCCAAGAAATTTGGAAGACAGCTACCCGGCCTACTGACCAGAAGAGATCCATATTTATGCCTATTCCCAAGAAAGGTGATCCAGCAAAATGGAGAAATTATCAAACAATATCAATATCATATGCAAGTAAAATTTTGCTGAAGATCATTCCAAAGCTGTTGTAGTAGTACATTGACAGGGAACTGCCAGAAATTCAAGCCAGATTTGGAAGAGGTGTCGAACCAGGGACATCATTGCTGATCTCAGGTGGATCCTGGCTGAAAGCAGAGAATACCAGAAGGATATTTACCTGTGTTTTATTGGCTATACAAAGGCATTCGACTGTGTGGATCATAACAAATTATGGATAACATTGCAAAGAATGGGAATTCCAGAACTTTTATTTGTGCTCATGAGGAATCTGTACATAGATCAATAAGCAGTTGTTCAAACAGAACAAGGGGATAGTGTGTGATTTAAAATCAGGAAAGATGAACGTCAGGCTGTATCCTTTCACCATACCTATTCAATCTGTATGCTGAGCAAATAATCTGAGCAGATAATCCGAGAAGCTGGACTATATGAAGAAGAACGTGGCATCAGGATTGGATGAAGACTCATTAACAGCCTACGATATACAGATGACACAGCCTTTCTTGCTGAAAGTGAAGAGGACTTGAAGCACTTACTGATGAAGATCAAAGACCACAGCCTTCAGTATGGAATGCACCTCAACATAAAGAAAACAGAAATCCTCACAACTGAACCAATAAGCAACATCATGATAAATGGAGAAACGATTGAAGTTGCAAGGATTTCATTTTACTTGGATCCACCATCAACCCCCATGGAGGCAGCAGTCAAGAAATCAAACGATGCATTGCATCGAGCAAATCTGCTGCAAAGGACCTCTTTAAAGTGTTAAAAAGCAAAGATGTCACTTTAAGGACTAAGTTGCACCTGACCCAAGATATGGTGTTTTCAATCGCCTCATATGCGTGGGAAAGCTGGACAATGAATAAGGAAGACCGAAGAAGAATTGATGACTTTGAATTGTGGTGCTGGCGAAGAATATCAAATACACCATGGACTGCCAGAAGAATGAACGAATCTGTCTTGGAAGAAGTACAGTCAGAATGTTCCTTAGAAACAAGGATGACGAGACTACGTCTCACATACTTTGGACATGTTATCAGAAGGGACCAATGCCTGGGGAAGGACCTTATGTTTGGTAAAGTAGAAGGTCAGCGAAAAAGAGGAAGACCCTCAACGAGAAGGATTGACAGGGTGGCTACAAAAATGGGCTCAAACAGCGATTGTGAGGATGGCACAGGACCAGGCAGTGTTTTATTCTGTTGTACATGGGGTCACTTTGAGTCGAAACTGACTCAACGGCAGCTAACAACATTTATACCCAAATCATAATTTATTACAATTTTACCGTTCTGGCTTTAATGTATGCAAACTCATCAATAATAATTTCATAACTGACTTCTTACCTCAGTGCTTTTCCTCCTATTGCTACTTCTACTTGCAATGCTGTTGCCCAAATGTCTATCAGATAAACAGTTATACAGCTTCCAGAAATAAGCTTTTCTTCAACACTTCTCCCCACCCCCATCAGGCAGAAGTGACCACTCTTCCTTTGTTCTTTTCACTGTAGCCTGCATTTACATGTATCGAAGCACCTCCAGCTTTTCAGGCGTATGTGCTTTATTATCTAGACTGTGAGTACCTTAAGGGCAAGTAAGGAGTCCCTGAGTGCTGGAAGTGGTTAACGTGCTCGGCTGCTAATGAAAGGAGCGAAGGTTTGAGTCCACTCACAGGGACTATGGAAAAAAAAAACCTTGACAATCTATTTCCAAAAACTCAACCATTGGAAACTCAATAGAGCACAGTTATAGTCTGACACACATAGGGTCTAGGTGAGTCAGAATCAACTAGACAGCAACTGGTCAGAAGGGCAACTACTGCTCTTACTCATGGTTGAATCCTCGGGGACTAGCTCAGTGTCTGAGACTCTATAGGCACTGAATTATATCTGCTGAGTGACTGAATTAAGGGACAAACAGGAGTGGAAGAGTGTTCAGCGTAGTAAAAGAAAAGTAAGTACAACAGCTTGGTTGGAAAGTTGAAGCTATTTTAGATAAAGGCACACATCTGTGTTTACGTAGCAAGAGATACGTAGTACGTTATTACGAAACAGCCTAGCATTTAGTTTAATTGATTAACTAGTTTATTGAGTCGTACTTAATTGTTTGGCTGACTTTCATTTTAGCAAGCGTAACCTGCTGGCTCTGTGCTGAAGCAGGGGAGCCCTTCAGGTGCGGAGACCAAACAAGTCTATTGTAATAGGTTGCATCTAACACGATCAAAAACCAAACCAAACCCACTGCCATTGAGTCGATTCCAACCGTGTATGATGGAGACCTCTAAAAAGGTGGTGGGAAAAGAAAAGGAAAGAAATGGCTGATGGAAAAGTTATGAAAAAATCATCAGTTGGAACTGATAACTAAGAGGTGGAATGCCATTTGAAGAGTTTTCCTCCGAGTGCAGTGTTTTTGTTTGTTTTAATTTTACATCGCTGAAGCTTTAGACATTGCTGAAGACAAAAGTCTTTGCCTACATTCAGGGCCATTTTATCCATTAAGCACTAAGGCATCATGCCCACAGTCCCTGAGTTTCAAGGGCCTATCAAAATGTTTCAAACTTAAAAAAAAAAATCTAGAAGGCAGGAAAGGACAGGAGAATGGGACGAATGGAAATAGGGAACCAGAGGTGGAGAAGGAGGGGAGAGTGTTGGCACATCGCAGGGACTGCAACCAACGTCGCAAAACGCTTTGTATATAAATTTTTGAATGGGAAACTAATTTGCTCTGTAAACTTTCACCTAAAGCACAATTTAAATTAAAAAAATCAATATCTCCAAAATAAGAAAATTGCAATATTTAAATTAACAAATGTTTAATTAAACCTCCACAAGAAGGTTTGAAACAAAAAGTATTTTATTGGCTCTGAAATAGTCAAAGAAGATAACAACATTAAAATTAACAAGTGTTGCATTAAATGTCTCTAATATTAGGCCAAGTAGTCAAGGGCGACTCAGCTCTTCCATAGACGTTACATTTCACGTGGAATGTGGGTGCGTTTTAATGCTTAGTAAGAGGTAGGGGAGACTTCAAAAGGAAGAGCTGATGGAGCCTGCATACATACTATCAGGAGTCCCTGGGTGGTTCAGATGGTTAACACGTGCTTGGCTGCTAACTGAAAGTTTGGAGATTCAGGTCTACGCAGGACTGCCTTGGAAGAAAGGCCTGATGATTTACTTTGAAAAAATCGTGCCATGAAAAATCATATGGAGCACAGTTCTACCCTGACACGCATGGGGTCACCATGAGTCAGAGTGGGCTTGATGGCAACTATGTATGCACTAGCAACACAACCTTGTCTCTGTGCTCAGTTATGGCCCACACCGCCCCTGCCTCCCCGCCCCCGTGACCAAGTTCCACCTTTATCTCTTTCCCTCACAGGTGAGTTCTAAATGGTCACTGTCCTTCAAAAATGGCTCCAAGTACATTGGTTTCTAAGGATCTGAGCCTCAGCCCTAAATGAAAACTTGACTTGAAATACCATTTTTTTTTAGTTATTCTATTGTTTTCAAAGCTTATATTGTGTTAATAAAAAAGGAAATTTCGAAGAGCATGTTTCAATTAAAATAAGTGCTGTTGATGACAAATAGTCACGAAGCAAAGGTTCTTCGGAAATTGGCATTATTGACACTAGAGGAAGAGCGACTTTATCTACGAGTACTTAGGAAATGCACCGTTGTACCCCACTGAGAGTGGGGAGCTGATTTGGGATGCGGTGGATGGCCAGTACACCTAGGCTGAACTTAGCCACTGAATATCAGAATGGTCCATTAAAATCAATAACCAAGAACATTAGCTATTTTTTAAAAACATCTTGCAGTGTGACATCTATAAACCGCTGGCTACCTCTCTACCATTTTTAAAAGTCTACCCTTAAGGACTCCATCTTTACAACGTGAAGAACTAACCTACAGAGCAGCGATCTTGTTCTGGTTGATTTCCCACCATGGTGGCAGCGTGTGTAAGTGGTAGAGCAGAAGAGTGAGCAGCGGTGTCTCGTTGGTGAAAGTGTGGGTCCCACCTTCTGTACCTTACCAGGTGTGATTGTTACACGTGAAAACACCAAGGTGGCCTGCATCTCTCATTCCACCGGAGCTGGCACGTGTCGGCAGTAACAAGAGGAGACATCTGGAAATGACCCCTCAGATGCCATTTGCAGATTAGCAAACTCTTTTTACGCAGCTGGCAGACTGGGGAAACGGAAGTTTAGCTGAGAGGAGAGGGAGAAAGCAGTCTTTGCTGTTGTCCCTGCCAAAGGGCCCTGGCGTAGATTCAAGGGGGTCCGACTCCGGAAAGAACATGCCTTGGAATCTGAACCATTTAATTCTGGTTTTCTCTGCTGAGTCAATTGACCCAAGTTAATCCTAGACATGAAGTCATTGGAAATAATCACTTGCTTGGTCTAGTTTGTGCTACCCCTACAAGAAGCTCACTTTTTTCTAAAATTCCTACTCCTTTTCGTTGGTCAGAGACCATGTACCCACAACCCCCCGCACTCTGCTAGACATTTACTTTCTTTTCCTCCATCTTATAGATCAAACAGTCAAGGCACACGGATTTTCCCAACTTTTGTGCTAAATCTTTGACTAAGGAGTCCTGACGGTGCAACAGTTAAGCACTCGGCTGATAACCAAAACGTTGGTGGTTCAAACCCAAACAGTGTCTCTGCTGGAGAAAGACTTGGCCATCTTCTCCCATAAAATTACAGCCTAGAAAACCCAATGGGGCAGCTCTACACATGGGGTTGCTATGAGTCAAAATTGACTGGATTTAGCACCTAAAACAAGTAAAGATTTGACTAGGTGTTAAATTCTGTGTCTCTGGTCCAAAGGTTTTTTTCCACCTGGGTCTCAATGTGCCCTCAGCTATTGCTTCTAAATTCCAGTTCTGAAGAGGCCAAAAAGAGCTGTTAATGTTCCCATTCAACAAAAACATCTGTCAAAGGCAGTTGCTGACTGATGAGTCATGTTCGTCTTCTCTGCCAGATCTAAATCGGACCTAGGAGAATTTCCACAGTTGCTGGTAAAATATTAGAGGCTTGGTATTGGGGCATTTTCCTTAGAGAAGACATCACTTATATATCTCTTCTAGCACCTGTGGAGAAAATTACCCCCAAATGGTAAGCTGTGGCTCCTTGGGGGAGGGAAAAGAGGATTCCACAAAAAAGTAGAATCTCTCTTGCTTTGGCTAAGAAAGTCAGAAGAGAACTAACTCATTTTCCCAAGGCCAAATCTAGCAATTATGTACAACTGTGTCCATGCAGTCTGCTCCCTATTAACTGTGTCTGCTCACGCCTCATCTCAGCCGCTCCACTCAGGTTTGGAATTTCCTTATTCTCCCACTCTCTGCTTCTGCGCCTATTCGTCTTTCGGCACAATTATCAACGCTCCCTCTCTCCTGCACCCTTTTATATAAGCCTACAAACATTCTGTAGTATCTCCCGACTTAATGACACCAACAAAACCCTTTCTTTGATTTCACAGTTAGTTCCTCTAGCCATGGCCTCATTTCTTCATCGCCCCGTTTTATCGTGAAATTCCTCAAAGGGTTTTCTATGCTTCCTGTTTTCATTTTTCCACCTTCTGTGCTGTCCTCCACCCACATCAGATTGCTGTGTCTATAACTCTTTTGAAACCAATCTTATCAAGGTCACCTGTGGCTGGGCTGACCCTATGTTCTTCTTTGCCCAGGGCTGTCTCAGTTTACGCCTATTGTCTTGACATAATTACTAATAACTTCCCTTTACTCTTAAAAAAATCATAATTTGGACTATAAATGAGAAGGACTAGAAAATATTCTACCAAGGACCACCATCTTGCAAATTTGGCTGGTCACTTCTCTGCACTTACCTTTCTCAGTCTCCCCTCAGTGATTTTCTTGAACTCTAAATGTTGACACAGCCCCAGGCTTTAACTCAGCTTTCTCCTCTCCTCTCTTCTCTCACCATGATCTCTCTAGAAGTCATCTCATTCAGCCCCATGGCTTGGAACACCATCAATATTTGGATGGCTTTCAAATTTATATCTCCATCTCTGACCCCGTCCCTGAACCCTCACATCAACTTCACTGACTGTTTGATGGCTCGCCTTGTATATCTAATAGGTATCCATGTCCAACACAAAGCCTCTAATTTCCCTCCGTCCTTTGCCTAGACTTCCTGTGGTGCTCCCACTCTCAGGAAATGGTATTGCCATTATCCCAGTTGCTGGAATCAAAGCCTAAGTGTCATACTCCATTACTACATTACTGTGTTTGCTTCACAACCCACATCCAATATTTAGCAAGTCTATCTGAAAACATATGGGTAACCTGACTGCTTGTCTCCATCACCTACTCTGCCCTCACCACAGCTACCCATGGTCTTCCTGCTTCTATTTCTGCTTCTGCTGCACAGAGCAGCCAGCAGGATACTTTCCAACTGTACACCAGGTGATACTACATTTCAGAGCAACCCTCCAAAGGCTTCACCTAACAATGAGAATACAATCTAGATTTCTGCCCATTACTTATCAGGCCATCTGTGATCTGGTTTCCCTTATCTCTTTGAACACATTTCTGCCATCCTCTCCCTACTCTGCTCTGTCCACCCACCATGGCTTTTGTGCTCAAGCAGGTCAAGCTTCTTCCTGCCTCAGGGCCTTTGACCTTGCAGTTCCCTTCACCTGGGAAACTCTCCCCAGAACCTCCTAACGACTTTGTTCCCCCACTTCATTCAGGTCTGACCACCCTAGCTCATATGTTGTTGTCATCAGGTACCGCGAGTTGTTTCTGACTCATGGTGACCCTGCAGGACAAAATAGAACTGCCCCACAGGGTTTCTGAGGAGTAGTGGCTCCCCCAAGTGTGAACAGCCCTAGATTCTCCTCTTTGCTAATTTCCTGCCCCGTCTCTACGTAGATCTGGATTTGGTTTTACACCTGACTCAAACTTGCTTTTGGAAAAGAGTTGGATGAGAGATAAAGCAATAAATACATATATACTCCCTCAGCTCCCAAGATGAATGAAAACTATATCGAAGCTTTCAGAAGAATAACAAAACAATCAAAAGTATATAGTCATAGGAAGAAAGACCTGGCAATCAACTTCTGCAAATCAGACAATGAAAACTCTGTGGCTCCAACGGTCTGACCCCATTGTGTATGGGGTCGCCGAGAGTCGGGAGCCAACTCCACGGCGCTGACGACAGCAAAAGTCGGTAGGTGATTGTGGGAGAAAAATAGAAAATAGTCGTCTTTTATTAATAGAAATATCTATCATAACTAAAAGGAGCCTGGTGGTGCAGTGGTTAAGTGCTCGGCTGCGAACAGAAAGGTTGGCAGTTCCAACCTGCTACCACCCTAGGGAGAAAGATGTGGCAGTCTGCTTCCAGAAAGATTCACAGCCTTGAAAACCCCTCGGAGCAGCTTTACTCCCTCCTGTAGGGTCGCTATGAGTCAGAATTGGCTGGATGGCAGTGGGTTTGGTTTTTCGGTTTTTATCACAACTGTATCCAACCAATTTATACCTCCTTCCATTCCTCAATTTTTGTCATTTTTGTCAGGTAAATCTGCTTCCTTGTAGGCCAGTTGCCCTCAAATCAGTTCCGAGTAGAACTGCCCTATAGGGTTTCCAAGGCTGTAATCTTTACGGAAGCAGGCTGCCACGTCTCTCTCCCACGGAGCAGCTGGTGGGTTTGAACCACAGATCTTTCAGTTAGCAGCCAAGTGCTTAACCACTGTGCCACCAGACAAGGTGCTGAGTTCTGCCCAGTGAACATTTCACTCCAGCGCCATGGTGTCGACCCCTCTCTTAGCGGTTTACGTCGACATAGTCTCGCTCTGAAAGCCCGAGACCCAGCAGCAGCCCCTTAGCTGGCGTTTCAGCTGGGGCCCACGTAGCTCTCTGTTGATGGTGGGCAGTAATCTGGGCCCGTGCAGAGATCTGAAGTGCTCTAGAGTGCGGTAAATTTTGCAAGCCAAGAGCTGCCAAGGTGCACTGTGAATGAGGTCGGTGATGATAAAATGCTTTCCTATAATGACGTCAATTCAACTCAAAACGTCAGAGGTATCAGGTCTCACCGTGACCAAGATGAAATATCCTTCAACTCCCTGAAGGAACTTTCTGATTATTAATTTGGCTTCCCAGTTACTCTGAAACCGGAAAAGAAGTGCTTGCCTGGGACTATCCTCTAAAGCTAATAGCTTAGTCATTTGATTTTTGCTTTTTAAATATTAATGCATTTTGATCCACTAACTCTGCTTCTATATCCTATGGAAATAATCGGCAATATAGTTAAAAAAAAATTTTTGTGTGTAACGATGTTTTAAAAAAAGTTTATGACAGCATTATTTATAATGGTGAAAATTTTGGAATAACCTGAGTGTTACATGTTTTACAGTGGTCTGGTAAAATACTTGATAAATTCTCATTATGGAGTAGAGTATAGTCATTAAAATATACTTTAATGTCTACTGAATAATATAGGAAAATCTTCATAATATAGCATCAAGTAAAAAAAAATTGGATATAAACTCCACTTTGTATGATCTCAACTTTATAAATATTGTGTGTTTGTGTGTTGTAAAATATTGAAAAGAAAAACACCAGAATATTAAGGATGCCTGCATCGAATGATGATTACAAAGATGTTATTCTACTTTATGTCCTATTCTTCTTTTATCTTATTTGTTTCCGAATGAGTATGCAATACTTTTTAAATCAGAAAATATACGTAAACTTATGTCTGTTTACATTGTATTTCAGTCACACGTGACTATTTTTCTGAGACATACATTTTTTCCTACACACTTTCTCCCTGTCAAAAAATAGTAAGTTTACTTGGCAGAAGTCACTAAGCACAAAATTAATTAGTTATTTAGATCATTACTAACAGAGTCCCTAAGAATCTGCAGTTTAAAAATGTAATTGAAATAAAGGTATAAATGCCACACTGCAGGCAATTATTGAGAATTTTTACATTTACGTGTGATCGCAGCAATGAAATGATACAATTAAAAGTATTATTCAGAATCTGAGTGCCCAGGTGCTTGTTACTCATCAGGAGCTCGAGGACTTAATTTCTAGAAAAATGAGTAAGTATCATGAGCGGTGACATATCGCTTCTCCTGCCCTGCCCCCAATCTCTGAAAATACCCCAAATTTGCTTTAAAAGCAGTGCAAAAATGGCACCCCCCCATCCAGCTAAAAGATCAAGGGAAGGAATGAAAGATGAAGCAGCAAATGAGATAATAGACAAGATAATTACAGAGCTTTAAAAGCCTTTGATTTATTTTTAAGATGTAAGAGCTGTATTTAGAAAAGCTCACAGCTAACTTTATGTGAATATTGAGTGAATTGTTCTGAAACACGGTAATAGTAATGAAATGAAGGAGAGCAAAGTCTCCTTCCTTTTCTGGGCAGTGCCTCTCCCGGCTGGCCCAGGAGCTATGGTGGCCCAGTGATGCTCTGCCTTCACACCCAAAGTCAATAGATCAGGGCTTGGGGTTTCGCAGGGTGAAGCATCTCCCTATCCTTGATTTTCCGCTGTGGCCGACCCAATATAACTGCTGTCCTTTCAGCAGAATTAGGAAGCTTCTTTTACTGCTCTCTCTTTCATCCTCAAGAGAGGAAGAGCGACTATCTCAGGCGTGGGGTAGAAAAAAGCCTTTTTCTGTGCTTTTGTTTTCCAGCTGACCTGTTCTCAGACAGTGCTTGCTCTTCCCCCTGGAATCTGCCCACTGGTTACATGAGGCATTCTCTACGTTGGCACATTCTAGCCAAGGAGTCCTGTAGCTTTCTATTTGTCCTATTTAGGATTGGATGGGTCAATGGTCACCCATGATCCAGACTCAAGGTCTAGCAGATATTTAAAAGCTGACCTTTTGATAGCTATCTGACTCCACCGTATATTTTTTCAGGTGGCACCAAGTTCAGAGAGAGAAAGAGGTTTGGCTGCCACTCCAGAGAACCTCAAAAGGCTGCATTTCCTTGAGTGGTATTAGATTTATACTGACCTTCCATGTTATTTCCACCACCTGTCTGTCAGTTAGTCCCACTGTGGTGGCTGTGCCTGCTGGAAGCTATGCCACTGGTATTTGAAATACCAGCAGGTCATCCATGGAGTTTCCAGACTAAGACAGGCTGAGAAGGAAGGGCTGGTGGTCTGCTTCCAAACATTAGCCAATTAAAGCCTGTGGATCACATCAGAACATTGCCTGACTCACTTGCTTTGGACACGTCATCAGGAGGGATCAGTTGCTAGAGGACTTCATGCCTAGTGAAGTGAAGGTCCAGTGAGGGTGAGGGAGACCCTCAGAGAGACAGATTGGCACAATAGCCATGACGATGGACTTGAACATAATTGTGACTGTGAGGACGACAAAGACCGGGCAGCATTTCATTGCATTGTACATAAGGCTGCCATTAGTAGGAATCAGCTTGACAGCAGCTATCTATCCACATTATTTTAGGATGGGATCTCTCATATAAGCAGCACTATAACGCTAAATGGAGCCCTGGTGGCACAGTGGCTAAGAGCTATGGCTGCTAACCGAGAGGTTGGCAGTTCAAACCTACCAGTTGCTCCTTGGAAACCCTATGGGGCAGTTCAACTCTGTCCTGTAGGGTTGCCATGAGTCAGAATTGACTTGACATCAACGGTTTCAGTTTTTGGGTTATAAGGCCAACTATCACCAATCACATGAAAGGTTGAGGCTTAGGCCACGAACATATTTTAATTGACAAATTTGCAGGTATGACTTCTGTGAAAGTCGGGTTATAGAAAACATAATTTCAGCATCCTTGGGAAGAATGGGTTGATTATTGATGACTTTAAGGTCAGAAGAAGCATTGTAGCTTCTTGAACAAGAGAGTAAGTTAAAAATTTATTTTGGTAAGTTATTTATAAGGATTTTAATCTGATTTAATCCAGGATCCAAATCTATGGTTGGCAACGTTGTTGTTGTTGTTAGGTCCCTCATGTCGGTTCTAACTGATAGCGACCCCGTGTACAACGGAACAAAACACTGCCCGGTCCTGCACCATCCTCATAATCGTTGTCATGCTCGAGCCCATGGTTGCAGCCACTGTGTCAGCCCATCTCCTTCAGGGTCTTCCTCTTTTTCGCTGACCCTCTACTTTACCAAGCATGATGTCCTTTTCCTGGAACTGGTTCCTCCTGATAACATGTCCAAAATATGTGAGACGTAGTCTCGCCATCCTTGCTTTTAAGGAGCATCCTGGCTGTACTTCTTCCAAGACAGATTTGTTTGTCCTTCTGGCAGTCCGTGGTATAATTAACGTTCTCCGCCAACACCACAGTTCAAAGGCGTCAACTCTTCTTCGTCTTCCTTGTTCATTGTCCAGCTTTTGCATGTGTGTGAGGAGATTGAAAACACCAGGGCTTGAGTCAGGCACACCTTAGTCTTCAAGGTGACACCTTTGCTTTTTAACACGTTAAAGAGACAGCATATTTGCCCAGTGCAATGCATTGTTTGATTTCTTGACAGCTGCTTCCATGGGCTTTGATTGTGGATCCAAGTAAAGTGAAACCCTTGATAACTTCAATCTTTTCTTGGTGGCAAAATTATGTCCAAAAGGTAACACACCCTTTTCCAGCAAAAGATTAATTTAGAGCCACACTCACTGCCCACATAAAGATGTATTTCCTAAATGAGGTAGCATAACTCACCTTTAAGACTAAACGGGATATGTCATGGGAGTCCTGGTCAACCAAGAAGCAGACACCAAAAGGGACCGAAGAGATAAGTGTTTTAGGGAGACTGTGTTGTGAGAAAAAATGGGGAGGGAGCTGGGAAATTTGAGTCTTCAGACCTTCAGACCTGGATGCCAATTGCGAATGTGCCTCTGAGTTCCCAGGAGAAGAGTAAAGGAGAAATTAAGGCTGAATAGAAGGATCCTACACGACAAGACCTTCGATGAGTGTTGTAGCCAAAGCCAGATGGCTGTGTGGGGACTCCCATATCTCCCAGGAATGGGCCTCCCTTGTCACCTCTGCTTCCCTTGACATCGGCAGAGAGAAATGTGAGAGAAGGTCTCAGAACAAGCACGGCTGTGGATTTCAGAGCCCTCCAGATGGGGCACTTGATCAGTTCACTCCCCATACTGGGGGGTCTGCGAGGCGTGTTACCATGGCCACCAAACACGGGATCTGGCAACCAAAGGGAACAAAGCCAGGTTGTTTCCAAAGCTGTATTCCCACTGCGATTTGCTAGGATGATCCTACCATGAAATGTTGTTTTCACTCACCTAGGGAAGAACTGATTAAGAAATCCACTGTTTTTAGTATGTCATGTACATAACCGAGAAATATTCTGAAAAAAACAATATTCTAATGACCAAGACAGGCTCAAAGGGTATTCAGAATTTGCCAAGGTTCATTCATTTGTCCCCCATGCCCCTCCGGGTCATTCCTGCCCATGGCAATCCAATCCCTGCTACCTGCTAAGTATTTGAAGTCCCAATATGGAGGCGTGCGCTCACACAACTGTGTGTGCGTGTGTGTGCCTATACATGTGTGCATGAATGTGTATGTGTGTGCACATTCACAAGTATATGCACGCACATGTGTGCACGTAATGTGGGTGCATTGTGCACATTTACACATATGCATGAACATATGTGCACATATGTGTGCATATGTGTATGCATGCACGTATGCGTGCATGTGTGTACATGTGTGTGCATTGTGCACATTCACAAGTGTATGCATGCACGTATGTGTCCATATGTGTGTGCATGAACGCGTGCGTGTGTGCACATTCACATGTGTATGCACGCACATATGTGCACATGTATGTGTGCAGATGTGTGCACGTACACGTGTGCACATGTGTACCCACACATGTATGTGCCTGAATGTGCATGTGTGTGCACATTCACAAGCCTATGCGTGCACATGTGTGTGCATGTCTGCACATATGTGTGTGCATGGATGTGCATGTGTGTGCACGCGTGTCTGTGCATGTGTGTGCACGTGTAATATGTGGTGTGGGGAGCTGAGGAGAGAAGCAGAGAGAGATTTGAGATCTCTAGAGCTCAAACACATGTCAGTATTCTGACAATAGATAGCTGGCACATGTGGAGCTAAATTTAAACATATGTTTTTGGTTTAAAAAACCTTGTTCTGACTGCCAAAGGAAGAAAGAATCTTAAATTTTTCTTCTAGCGATCCTGAGTGTAGAATAGGGTGGTCTTACCAAGCAAAACCTAATAAAATGCGTTTATCAGAAACACGTTTCTGTTTGTACCCGAAGAACAGGGGCGTAATAATTTATCTCAAAGGTTTAGGGTGGATTATTCCAAGCACTTATTTTCCAAAGCTTTTGCATATTTTACATAGCCCTGTGTAACATAATCTTTACCATGGGTTCCACAAATAAATCCTGTTTACTGTCACAGAGCTCTGTTTTCAACTGAGTACCTTGGGATGAGGGGAGGTTTCTTTGTTGTAAAGTGAGAATCTGAAATGGCTTGTCTGGGACACCTCATCAGATCTCTGGATTGTTTTCTGATGGATTGAGGCACAATTTTTCTCTAAAACAGATATACTGGCTATGTACCTCTCCCACCCAGAGTGACTCCCTGGACCACCAAGATCATCCCAGAGCAGCCTGGGTGACCCTCACAACTCCTCACTCTTATTCATCAGCTGTTTCTGAGTTATGCTCTGGCATTATGCCCTTGGTTCCAGTTGACAGAAGTTTTTTAAAAGTGGCTATGTGAAACTTGTCCCTGGATAGTGTGAACAGTTAATGCACTCGGCTGCTAACCAAAAGGTTGAAAGTTCAAGTCTACCCAGAGGTACCTCAGAAGAAGGGCCTGGTGATCTACTTCCAAAAAATCAGCCCCTGAACTACTCTGACACACATGGGGTCACCGTCAGTTGGAGTCAACTCAATGGTAACTGGTGGGGTATCTTATGGTATGAGAAACTGACTGTTTCATATAGCAGGGCTATCTTTGAGGTCATTGTCCATCGTATTAAAATATCTCCTTCTCAGGGGCAATTTCCCACTTGTCTCAATTTTTGGAAAGCCTGTGTTTCTCCAGTGCACCTGATAAATAATGTTTAACTCACAAGCACTTGGAATCTTGATTCTGATCATGCTTTCCTCTGCTTGGGCTGCAAGAAACCCAGAGGCACCTTCACATCCGGTCTGTAACCATTGTATAGACCTTGGAGTGCACATTTCTATGTCCTGAATTTACCCCGGTGGCCTGCTAGCACAGTGGCTAAGCACTCGACCGCTAACTGAAGGGTCGGCAGTTCGAACCCACCAGCTGACCTGCGGGAGAAAGAGGGACAATCTACTTTTGTAAAGATTAAACCAAAAAACCAAACCCATTGCCATCAAGTCAATTCCCACTCATAGCTACCCTAAGTTACTGCCTTGGAAAACCCTATGGGGCTGTTCTACTCTGTCCTATTGGGTCACTATGAGTTGCAATCAACTGCATGGCAGTGGGTTAGGGGCACTCTATGTTTCTACCTTTACTCTTTTGTTATTCTATTTCATTGGTTTTTGTTTGCTTGTTTGTTTTTGTTTTTGTTTGTGCTCCATGCCAACCAACTTTTAGAAAAAGATGCAGCATAATAAAAAATTATGTAAATTTTCTGTCGTTCTACAGCAAACCTAAAACCAAATCCAATTATTTCCAGATCCCCAAGAATCTTCTTTCTCTTTTTGTCATGATTTCAAGGACTACAAATGGTATATATAGTAACTCGTCCCTTGGTATAAGGTAATTAATAACACATAGGACCCTGGAGTCCCTAGGTGATGCAAACAGTTCATGTGATTGCGTCCTAACCAAAAGGTTGGAGGTTCAACAGCAAAAGGCACCTCAGAATAAAGGCCTGGTGATTTACTTCCTAAAAATCAGCCATTGAAAACCCTGTGGAGCACAGTTCTATCCTGACACACGTGGGGTCGCCATGAGTCAGAACCCACTCACCAGCAACTGAGTTTTGTATCACGGCCACGGCGGAGAACGCATGTCTCATTTTCTGAAAAAAGCATGCGAGCTGGTCCTGAAGTATTCCATGAGGGCATGCTTGTGCACACACATGGGCACGTGTGTGTGTGCATGACTCTGTGTGTGTGTGTTTGTGTGTGAGTAGCAAAAGCATAGAAGGGTTTGAGAGCCACCAGAAGATAAACAAAGAAAATGGTGCCATCGACACCTGGTTTGTCTCTCCTGCCTCCCCCTCCATCATTTATTGGTCTTCCAGAGCTGAGTCATGTTGACAAGTTCAAATCTCTCTAAAAACACATCTCTGGTCTTGCATTGCCCCTGGCTCACCTTCCTGAACTCTCTCTTCTGTGTGGCACAAGCTTTTATTTTTGAACTCTCATCTATTCTTCCTTGCCCTTTCCATCCTGGGTTTTCTTCTCAGTTTCCTTCTGTTCTTCACAGTCTTCAACATGGAGCAAAGCAACCAGCTGATGCTCGTGTTACACAGCCTTTTTTTTTTTTTTTTTTTGGAGAGGCCATTACAAATTTACAGAGATAAAAATAACGATTTGAAGGATGTATTGTGGAAATCTTTTTAAGAGCCTGCAAAAACAGCAGAAAGAAATCAATTAGAATTGCCATGGCAACTACCAACAATTTTATACACAAGAGCGAAATAAAATAAGAAAAGTAACAAAATGGAAAATGCATAAACGGATTGAAATACGGTGAAGTGTTTATGAAGTAAACACTATAGAGTGAAGCCTCATGAAAATAGATTTCATTAAAGTAAATGAAATACGCTTTAACTCTTCATTGCTAATGAGCTAGGTGTAGGGACTTTATCAGGAGCCCTAGTGGCGTAAGGGTTAAGCGCTCAGCTGCTAATCAAAAGGCCGGCAGTTCGGACCCACCTAGCAGGCTCCACCGGAGAAAGACCTGGAGACCTGTTAGATGCCGTCAGGTCGTCAACTCACAGAGACACTATGTACAACAGAATGAAACACTACCCGGTCCTGCGCCATCCTCACAATTCTTGTTATGCCGGAGCCCACTGTTGCAGGACTGACCCCTCTTGATAACGTGTCCAAAGTATGTGAGACATAGTCTCGCCATCCTCACTTCTAAGGAGACTCTGGCTGTACTTCTTCCAAGACAGATTTGTTCATTCTTTTGGCAGTCCGTGGCATATTCAATATTCTTCACCAACACCACAATTCAAAGGTGTCAATTCTTTCTTCTTCAGTCTTCCTTATTTATTGTCCAGCTTTCGCTTGTTGAGGTGACTGAAAACATCATGGCTTGGGTCAGGTGCACCTTAGTCCTTAAAGTGACATCTTTGCTTTTTAACAGTTTAAAGAGACCTCTTGCAGCAGATTTGCCCAATGCAATGTGTCGTTTGATTTCTTGACTACTGCTCCCATGGGTGTTGATTATGAATCCAAGTAAAACGAAATCCTTTACGATTTCAATCCTTTCTCCATTTATCATGACGTTGCTTATTGGTTCAGTTGTGAGGATTTTTTTGCTTTATGTTGAGGTGTAATCCATCCCGAAGGCTGTGGTCTTTGATCTTTATCAGTAAGTGCTTCAAGTCCTCTTCACTTTCAGCAAGCAAAGTTGTGTCGCCTGCATAATGCAGGTTGTTAATGAGTCTTCCTCCAATCTTGATGCCCTGTTTTTCTTCATATAATGCAGTGTCTCAGATTATTTGCTCAGCATATAGATTGAATAAGTATGGTGAAAGGATACAACCCTAATGCACACTTTTCCTGACTTTAAAACGCAGCATTCTCTTATTCTGTTTGAACAACTGCCTCTTGGTCTATGTACAGGTTCCTCATGAGCACAATTAAGTGTTCTAGGATTCCTATTCTTTGCAATTTTATCCATGATTTTTTTATGACCCACACAGTTGAATGCCTCTGCAGAGTCAACAAGTAAACGTCTTTCTGGTATTCCCTGCTTTCGGCCATGATCCATCTGACATCAGCAATGATATGCCATAAAGATTACAGCCTGGGAAACCTTATGGGGCAGTTGTACTCAGTCACATGGGGTCGCTACGAGTAGAAAATCGACTTGACAGCCCCTAACAACAGCAAGGAATTTATTGATATAGTGAAATAAATTATTACTGATAAACTCTTAATGATATGAATTTTGAGTTAAAAGAATGTTTAGAAAATAAGTTTAGGCAGATTGGGAAAGTATGCAATCCACTTTAAAAATCCCCCCCCCCTTGGGGGAGATTACTTCTAAGAATGTTTAAATCCACCATGTTAACAAAAAAATTTGATAATTAGAGGTAAATTAAAGAACTAACTAATGGAAGTAACACAGCAAAAGTAACTGGTGGAAGTCAGAAGAGAACATAGACTTTCAGGACATTTGTGATCTGGAATGTTCTGGAATGATCTAGTCCATCTAGATTTGGAATAGAAACTCCGTGTCATAGATCAGTGGTTTCCAACCCTATGTGCCCATGAAAACCACCTGGTCCTGCAGATCTGCAGACCCCAAAACTCCTGTCATGGTCTGAATTATGTCCCCCCAAAAATGTGTGCCTCAATTTGGCTGGGCTACAATTCCCAGTATTGTATGGTTGTCCTCCATTTCTTGATTGTAATTTTATATTAAAGAGGATTAGGGTGGGGTTGTAACACCTTTACTAAGGTCACCTCCCTGATCCAATGTAAAGGGAGTTTCCCTGGAGTGTGGCCTGCATCACCTTTTATCTCTCAGGAGATAAAAGGAAAAGGAAGCAAGCAGAGAGCTGGGGAGCTCATACCACCAAGAAAGCAGTGCGCATCCTTTGGACCCAGGGACCCTGTGTGGAGAAGCTCCTAGTCTGGGGGGAAGATTGATGAGAAGGCTGACAGAGACAGAGAACGCCTTCTCCTGGACCTGATGCCCTGAATTTGGACTTACAGCCTACTTTACTGTGAAATAAATTTGTCTTTGTTAAAGCCACCCACTTGTAGTATTTCTGTTATATCAGCACTAGATGACTAAGACAACTCCTATGACTGGGACCATCCCAAAACTATTAAATTAGAATACCTGAGGGTGTCGCCTGGAGGGTAGGACTTTTTAAATTTTTCATATGGTTGTAATATGCAGCCAGCATGGAGAACCAGGGTTGGGTCCATCCCCCCACCACATTACCAGGAAATTCATTTTCTCCCCTGTGTGGTGGGCAGAATAATGTTTCCCCAAAGATACAGGGTCACTATGAGTTGGAATCGACTTGAAGGCAACGGACCTGTGAATATGTTAAATTATAAAGCCAAGAGGAATTAAGGTTGCTATCAGCTGACTTTAAAATTGGGAGAGTAGCTGGATTGTCCAGGTGGGCCCAATTGAATCACAAGGGTTTTTATAAGAGGAGGAGGCAGAAGAAAGAGAAGCAGAGAGATGGCAGTGTGAGGAGGACTCAGCCTGAGGTTGCTGAAGGAAGGGGGCCGTGAGGCAAGGCGTGCAGGCAGCCTCTCGGCTCTGGAAAAGGCGAGGGCATGAATTCTCCCCTAGAGCATCCAGAAGACATACAGTCCTGCCAACAACTTGATCTTGGCCCAAAGAGACCCATTTTGAACTTCAAACCTACAGAACTGTAAGATAAAAAATTTGTGTTGTTTTAAGACAGTTGGGGGTAATTTGTAACAGCAGCAACAGAAAACTAACACATCTCCATAGATCACAAAAAACAAACAAACAAAAATCCTGGGCCTTACGAAGCCCAAGAAAGAGTCAGTACAACCTGTACACGCGTGATGTCTCCCACTCACCCGCCATGCCGCTCTGGCGGATTGTCCCATGGCGGGTGCTGGGGCTGGGTCGCTCGGACATGCTGCTCACCATCGAGAGTCCCATTCCAGCCTGCCTGGTCCTTTGAGGGATACAGCTCCTTCCACTTTGGTTTCAGCAGAGTTCCCTACAGGTTTTCTTCCCTGTTGTTTCATTAATGCTCAGCTCCTCCACTGACCTCTTTTCCTTTTTTCTTTTCTGCTCTGAAAACATAAGCTGCCTCCTACACCTTTCTGGGGTGGGGGTGGGGGGGGAAGGCTATATGTCGTGAATCTCAGCTTCTGGTGACCTGTCCTCCTGAGTTCCTGGGTGCACAGGGCCTCACTCCACACATTCCTCCTGTGAAACAGGACTTCTTGTCCTGTGCCTACCTCTTGAAGGATATAGCAAACTTCAGTTATTCCAGGGCTCTCTCTTTTCCCGTCTTTCTAAATGTGAGTTCCAGAGTGGCTTTTCGGCATGTTCCCTCTCATATAAGAGTTGTTGTTAGGTGCCGTCGAGTCAATTCTGACACATAGTAGAGCTTCCCCACAGGCCTTTCTAGAATGTAATCTTTATGGGAGCAGATCACCAGGCCTTTCTCCCAAGGAGCCACTGGGTGGGTTTGAACTGCCAACCTCTCAGTTAACATTCAAGCGCTTAACTGTTGCACCACCAGGGTGTCTTTCATATGAGAGTGAAAAACACACATCATCTCCAGCAGGGTACCCCGTTGTAACCTGAGAATGATGAAGCGAGTTTTAAAGTGTTTCATCCTTCAGGTACCAACGAAATGTTTGTATATCTGGCAACTTTGAATGAGTTCGAAAGCTAGCATGTTGTTGTTAGTTGCTATTGAGTCGGCCAGAATAAATAAATAAAGCTAGTATAAGGAATACCAAAGCTTAAAAAAAAGACTTTTGGCCACTGAAGGCATGAATCAGAAATAACACAGGTGCTCGCTCCCTCTGACATCATGGTTTCAGGTGTATGATAGTATCAGTTACCTAGTGCTGCTACAACAGAAATACCACAAGTGAACGGCTTTAACAAAAAGAAATTTATTCTCTCACAGTCCAGGAGGCTGGAAGTCCGAATTCAGGGTGCCACTTCTCAAGGAATGATTTCTCTCTCTGTTGGTTCTGGAGAAAGGTCCTTGTCATCAATTTTTCCCTGGTCTAGAAGCTTCTCAGCACAGCGACCCCAGGTCCAAAGAACATGCTCCCTCGTGGTTCTTCACTCTTGGTAGCACGAGGTCCCCTGTCTCTCTGCTAGCTTTTCTCTTTTGTATCTCAAAAGAGACTGACTCAATACAACCTAATCTTGTAGATTGAGTCCTGCCTCTAATCCTGCCTCATTAACATCATAGAGGTAGGATTTACAACACATGGGAAAATCACATCAGATGACAAAATAGTGGACAAGCTCACAATACTGGGAATCACGACCTAGCCAAGTTGACACAGATTTTGAGAGGACATGATTCAATCCATAAAAGATGGTAATCTCACCTGCTGTTTAGTCACTGGACTGGGTCTGTCACCATCTATCATGCCATCCAAATCCTATGAAGGAAAAACTTGATAATAGTTGTTAATGGTAACAAAAAAAACTATACCTCATATTCACTCTTCCTTCCATTTTGTTTCTCTCTGAAGAGAAAGAGTTAGGCATATTTTTAGTTCTGCCCTAACTCAGGAATGATTAAGTTTTCAAATAAGATGGGGCTACTTTATGGTTACCGTACACTGGGGGGAAAATTTAATAAGGCATTCTCCAACGACAATGTGTAACAAGATTAGGTTGGACATGTCAATGTACTGTGTGTGGTGCAGTGAGTAGTGGGAAGAAAAGGCAAAGAGGGAGAGAGGGAAATTGTAAGAAGTTTGGTTGAGTGCAAACTGGTGAAAGCATAAAGTTTATGTTTACTTTTCCTTCCGAGTTTCAGAGCTGGGGATTTCGCTCTGGGTAAAAATGGAACTGGGTGATAGTATGCATATGGTATCTCAATAAAGCTGTTAATTATAATAAAAAAGGGGAGGGGTGCTGGGTATCTGATTCAACTTTCGATCCAATGTGTCCTGTAGGTTGAGAGAGATGCACCCAGTTTCACCAGGGGGTGGGGAGTGCCATGAGCCAGGGGCAGCCTTGATGGCAGCTGGCTAATAGGAGTAGAGGAGAGCATATAATCTTCTCGTCATTTCAGCCAAATGACAAGCAATGCTATTTAATTTACTCCACTCTCTATCCTCGAACAGACAAAACTTATTTAGCTTGGTGCCAAGTGTTTAGCAATGCAAGGATCAGCTTTGAAAGTGATTATTTTAAAGTCTCTAATGAGTCTGTGCATAAATGAGCCTGTGCATAAAGGTTATGGAGGAAAGCAGCTTATTTAGCTTTCCTCCTCAATACTGAGGGGGTAATACAAAAGCAACCGTTTGATACAAAGTTACATTAGAACACGGAGTTTCTTTGCGAAGCCAGCTGCCAACATGGAATCCTGATGGGAAATATTACATAAGTGATTATAAACTCCAGAGTATGTTAAATGGATTAATGATGCTGGGAGAACGTATACACACTTGCAGTTGGGAAGCTCAACGTACATTCTGCGGAATGACTGGTAAAGACAAGAGTCCCTCAGCAGAAACACCCTAATTCAAAGAGGAGTGAGGCAGGCATGCTAACCAGAGTTGGCAGATTATCAGCGCAAGGTCTGGTGTCTTCATTTTTTTAATCTGGTTATAACTTTATGTTGACATCACAGAAACATGTTGCAGTGGCTTTGATGTTAGCCAGACCTAGGATTGTGGGCCAGTTCTAGGCATATACCAAGCCTTTTGACCTTGAGCACATTACTGTACCTCTGTACAACTCAGTTTCCTTAAGAGTAAAAAGAGACAAAAAACACCTGGGGTGATTATGGAGGGAACTACTGTACATAAAGAGCCTTGCACGTAATCACTGTTCGTTACACGTTCTTTCCTTCAGTAATACTGTTATGCTTAATAACAACTGAAAATTTGTCTTTTTGGGGGGAAATAAAAGAAAATATGGAAGAAAAAAATTGAATGGGAAGGAAATGTGGATGATGGTGAGAACAAAGTGTTTCTTTATTGCATTTATTTGCCTGGCAGGTAAATTAACCAAGCCAATCACAAACTGGAGCTAATAAGCTCCTTTTCAAATTTATATTTGGAGACACAGATCCCAGCAATTGAACTGGGACCAAATTAAGTGCATTTAAAACCAGCTTGAGGGGGCTTATCACTCAGAAAAGACAAATAACTAAAACACTGAAGCAGTGGTTTTTGAAGTGTGGAACATAAAATCGATACAATGGTCTCTAACCTCAATTTAAAAAATTAAATAGAGTAGAATAGAACATTTCGGAGTGCATCAAACATAGTAAGGGTAAGTTTTATTCCATAAAACTTTGTTTCAGATGTATGATACACAGTCGCTATGAGTTGGAATCGACTCAACAGCACTGGGTTTGGTTTTTTGGTTTATATACACAGTACATAAGTATGTATTTGGATCACAATAAAAAATACATTTCTTACTTTGGGTTGTGTCAAAATAGTTTGAAAGCCATGGCTCAAAAGGGAAAGAACTCACTATGTCCCTTTTCAATAAATTAGATTTCTCTCTTGGCCTTGTTCAAAGACGCCCTGTCATTGCTTCTCAGGTAGGTAGATTCCTATCTCAAGATCCTTGTCCTTGGGCCATCCCCCGAAGATCCACATATTACATTTGGATCAGGAGGCACCCTTCTCAATACTTCCATACGTTTCATCAGGAAAGAGCTGTAGGAGACATGGTCAAGCCAAATTAAGACAAAAAAAAAAGTGAAAGTAAATGATAATTTTCATTTTCTTCTCATTTTTGATAGCTCCTCTGAAAGATAGTATCAAAAAATATTAAGAAATAAAGGCTATAATATGAATTCCCTGTTTTTTTTCCACCTAGAGAATATTTTCCTAAATCAGCCAAAAGCCATAGATAGATGAAAGTATTTCAATGCATGGATGGGTGTAAGGTATTACAAAGGAATTGGTGCAGAAGGACATCGGCCTTGGTCAAAACAAAACAAAAACAAGACCAAACAAAACCCTGGCAGAGCAGGAGCTAATATTTAATGACTCCCATTCAGAGCCAAACACTCCATCAGGTGCTTTAACATAATTGTGTCTTTTAAAAGTCCTTAAAGACAAGTATTACATATTCTCATTTTACAGCTGAGAAAAATGAGCCTATGATTGGTTAAGTCACTAGCCCAATACAGCCACAACCCTAACCCCAATTTGCTGGCCTAACTCCAAGCCTGAGCTATCCCCACCCCACCTTTTCTGAGGGCACCTGTTCTCCCCATTCTGCTGCTTGTTTTGCCTCTGCCCCATGGAAGCCCTTTCCTCCATTCCCATTAGCTCTTCATGCTGTCTCCCTCCCCATCAAAATCTATTCTCTGTATTAAACCAAAACACTGATAACTGAGCCGGTTTTCCTAACATTGTAAAAGGGATCAAACCTTAAGCTAAAGAAATTCCTCCAAGCTGGAATTTCAAGCATCATAGAAAAGGTGAGGGCAATTTGGGAGATGGTAGATAGGGAAAGAGGATAAGGAGAGAGAGAAGTTCTTTAGGGTATTCCCGTGTCTGACCAATAAGACACGTTCAGTTCTGCCCGTCTTTCCAAGCTAGTTCTATCAAAGTGGTGGAAACTTAACCCAACCTCTAATCCTCTCCAGGGCCAACCTGAATATTCCGTATGTACTTCGCATTCCATATCTGTCTTAGTACAGTCTGCTTTGATTAGATGCCGAGGGTCCTCTTGTTTAAAGCTAAAACAAATTACAGTTAAGTAAGCCAAATTAAAGTTAAGTCAACCTCATCCAATTAAGAAACAAAACAAAAACTTAATTTGGCAGAGACCTCATTTTCTTCTGCTTTTATGATTCCACACACTATACACTGCAATAAATGCACACACACAAAAATATTGACAGATACAATTCAGAATCCATAAAAAGAAGTAACAGTTGCCTGTCTTCTAGCAATGCATGGTTTCCTTGTTAAGTTGATATCAAGTTCTCACAGGCTCAGGCCAGAGTACCCTAAGAAGCCAGTTCTATCCACAGCAATCAGGAAATCAAACAACATATTGCATTAGGCAAATCTGCTGCAAGAGACCTCTCTAAAGTCTTAAAAAAGCAAAGATGCACCTGACTTACACCATGGTATTTTCAAGCACCTCATATGCATCCGAAAGCTGGACCATGAATCAGGAAGACCTGAGAAGAATTGATTCATTTGAATTATGGTGTTGGTGGAGAATATCGAATATACCATGGACTGCCAGAGGAATGAACAAACATGTCTTGGAAGAAATACAGCCAGAATGCTCCTTAGAAACAAGGATGGTAAGACTTTGTCTCACATACTTTGGACATGTTATCAGAAGGGACCAGTTCCTGGAGAAGGACATCATGCTTGGGAAAGTAGAGGGTCAGCAAAAGAGAGGAAGACCCTCAGTGAGGAGGATTGATACAGTGGCTGCAACAATGGGCTCAAACATAGCAATGACTGTGAGGATGGTGCAGGACCAGCAAATATTTTGTTCTGTTGTACATACAGTGGCTATGAGTTGGAAGCGACTCAATGGCACCTAACAATAACAACAACAACATTCACAGATATAGGTGCTGGGGTTCTTCTTTTCCATCTCACCAGATGCCGGGGGCCCCATTGGTCCTAGTGGACCTGTTGTGCTGTTGTTGTGTGCCGTAGAGTTGATTCAAACTCATAGTGACCCTGTATGACAGAGGAGAACTGCCACACAGGATTTTCTTGGCTGTAATCTTTTTTTTTTTTTTTTTTTAAATCTTTTACAAGAGAAGATAGAGAAGTCTTTTTCTCCCAAGGAGCTGCTGGGTAGGTTTGAACCTCTGGCCTTTCAGTTAGACGCTGAGTGCTTAACCATTGTACCACCAGAGTCCCTCAGTGGGCCTGTGGTGGGAGGGGGCGCTGGTGCACAGTAGGGAAGCAGCCTCATAGGGGAGCAAGACAGTGATGATACAAGGAGGCATGAGACAGGCATTGCTCCTACAGGCTGGCAAGGGCTGGAAGTGCAAACTGGGCCAAATTTCCACTTGCTTTTGGAACCCTGGTGGCACACTGGTTAAGTGTTGGGCTGCTAACCAAAAGGTCAGCAGTTCAAATCCACCAGCTGCTACTTGGAAACCCTATGACATAGTTCTACTCTATCCTACAGGGTCACTATGAATCAAAATCAAACAGGTTTTTTGTTTGTTTACATCATATAGGTATCTGCACAGGCTCTGGCACACGACATTTCCACTAAGGCAAAGTCATGAAGATATTCTTATATTATCTTCTAAAAGCCGTCTTGTCTTGCCTTTCACATTTAGGCCTATAAAACACAACCCGTAGTCGATCTATAATTGATTTAGCTATGTTGTGTGGTTGGGGTATAATTTTATCGTTGTTCCCATTTAGATGTCTAATTGCCCCAGTTCCATTTGTTGAAAAGACTATCCTTCCCCCTTCTTCCCTGCAGCGACTCCTTTATGATAATCCAATTGTCTATATACGTATATGTGCGTTTCTTTGCTCTCTATATCCTGCACTTGGGTCTACTCTCTACTTTCATGCCTATATCACACTCACTAGACACCCTCCTGCTTCGATGTTTGTCTTCAAGAATATCCTGGCTCTACCCTTCCACGTTTTGAAATAAAATTTTAGAATCAGCTTATCTAATTCCATTAACCAATCTCTTGGGATTTGATTAGGATTGCATTGAATCTATTTATCAATTTGGGGAGAATTATCATTTTTATAGGGTTGAGTTTCCCAACCTACGCTCACAGGATACCTCTCCATTTATTAAGTCTTTCTAAATATCTCTTGATAAATTTTATAGTTTTATCTGGAAAGGCTTACATATGTTTTAGGTGGATATATTCCTATGTACATAGTATTTTGAAGCTATTTAAAATGGAATCTTTAAAACATTTCATTTTCTGTTTATTGCTGATTATAGAAAACATTGCTTTTTATTTTGATTCCTAGCCATCAAATTTTCTAAACTCAATTATGAATTCTAATATTGCAATATCATAGTTTTTTATTTTTCTGCACATGCAACCATCTATTCTGTAAATAACAACACTCTTCTATCCTTTATTTTCTAATTTTTGTCTAAATATATCAGAAAAAAAAACCATTGCCAAGTCATGTTAAAAAGTACAGTGCTGAAAAGGCAGCGTATTTGTCTTGTTATTGATCTTAGACAGAAAGCTTTGGTTGCTAATTTTTTTTTAGCCTTTCTTCATTCCTAATATATTCATTTGAGGCTATAAATTTCCTTTTATATACTAGAAATCTACTTTGGAAAAATCAACCATTGAAAACCCTGTGGAGCACATTTCTACCCTGACACACATGCGGTTGCCACGAATCCAAAACAAGTAGATGGCAAAAAAAAAGGAGAGATATTGTGCTATATATTTTACGTTTATTATCTCATGGAATCCTTGCAACGCTTTGAGGTAAATATTGTTATCCCGATTTTTCAAAGGCTTTGTAACCTGACCCTATGAATGCCAGCAAATTTCCATTAGTCATTAAAGTAGCCCAAGACAAATCTGGCCCACGAGGCATGTGCGAAAGGGCCAGCTGTGACTGATAATTGACCTCAACAGAGGACACAGCAACAGGAGGAAAGAATCAGAAGGAAAATCATCACCCAAACCATATTCCAAAGCGAGAGGTCCAACAAGAACCATATCACCTCCTGTTTCCTGGCCACCTTCTAGAATTTTCCCTTCCCAATACACCTGCATGCCCGCCATCTTGCTGCCCAAATCACATATAAGCCCTGCTTCCCTGCAGCTTGGGGAGCTGGATCTGAGGAACTTCCTCCTGGCTCCTTGCTCTTCGCATTGCAATGAAGTTACTTTCTCAAAGACCAGTGTCCAGACAATTGGTAAGTCTGAGCTCACCAGATGAGGAAAGACGTACCTTCCCATATTCAGTAACAGCTTCAAAAGGCCAGTAATTTGTGCAAGGTCACACAATTTACGTATCACAGAACTGGCCTTCAAACTCAAGAGATTTGATGCCAAAATCCTCCAAGTCAACAGCTATGCAATATGGTAGCAATCAAATAGTGCTTTGGACTCTAAAAAGCTAAGAATATCTTCTGTGGAATAAGACACTGTGAAGAAGGGTATTAAAGAGAAGGGAAGAGGGGGATATGGTCTTCAGAGCAGAACCCCTGAGGCTGGTGGTAGCAATGAGGCTAGTGGTGGCAGGGGACTAGGGTGTTTCCGCCCGGCATGTGTTCTACACCCATTTTAGCAGCAATTCACCAAACTTCATCAGGGATGAGGGACCAGTGTTCAGAATCTCCCAGTCAGGGCAGCTCAAATTTTTCACTGGGAATGCTGATGCTTAAAGCCACAGAGTCAGCCGAGAGAGCGGCAGCAAGAGCAGCAGTGCCAGAAAGTGAGTGATGTGAGAGTTAAGACCTCGGGGAGAATGAGGAATAATGTGAGAGCCAGGGAAAGAAATAGGCTGGCAGCTGGATGGTAGGGATGCTGGAAAGCCATCAGATAAGAGAGTCTAAGAGGACAGAGGCAGCTTGGCAGCCTTCTACTCTCCTCCAAGAGACAGAAATAATGACAGCAATGGGACAGCAGCAGGCAGAGGGGCTGGGGAGGCAGCCCAGACAGAGGGGAGAGGGCTTGGCAGGGACTTGGCATGTTACCTGCCTGGGGAAAGCTTTGTGTGTCATTTTTTTTCTTCTTGTGGGTCTTAAGAAAATAATCAGCTTCCCTTGAGAGGTTGACTTGATTTGACTTGAGTGTCTATCTCTTGGACTGTCACCTAGTATTTGGGGCATGAAACAAAGGCAGAAGTGAGGTTCTTCATAGGGTGAGTCCTTGTTATAAATATGACTTGGGTAAGATATTTAATTTTCTCCTTCATGCAGTTAAATAATGCCTCCTCTGCAGGACAATTATTGAACATCAAGTTACGTGGAGAGGGTTTGGAAGAATGAGCTCCATGATCTGGCTCTACCCCAGACTTACTCTGTGATTTGAAGTACCTTCCTGATCTTAGAGATGAAGGGATTGGGCTAGATGATGACATCAAAGATCCCTTTTAGTTCTTCCATTGTGTTTGTTTTGAGCCATACTGAGTGAGATTCTACAAAAGACTGCTTGGAGCACTTTAGATTATGGGTCATATTTCCCATCACCTCTCTACATACACACAAACACACTCATACGTACACACACGTGCACACACCTACCCACCCATACACATGATGTGTGCCTATGACCTATTTGCTGAGTACTCATCAGCAGATGTAGTCCGTGGTAATTCTTTGACTTATCACAGCAGACATAGAAAATGATAAATGTGTACAACTGCTACAAGGGCTCAGGGCAGGGGTGGATTATCCAATAGGCAAGGTAAGCACAGCACTTACCTTGCTTACCATATCATCTGTAGTGAAATCGTTCACTATAGATTAGTAAGTAAGCCCATGCTTACCTTGCTTGCTGGATCAGCCGCCCCTGAAAGGGATTGTAAATTTGAAAAGAGGCTTTGATTCTATAGGAAGGTGCTAATGAGTTGGGAGAGAGAACAGATGTCAGTCATACCTAGAAGCAGAATCTTTGATATGATGAGAAAATGTGAAATTGTTCACTACAGATGACCTGGTAAGCAAGGTAAGCACCGTGCTTACCTTGCCTATTGAATAATCTGCCCCCGGCTCAGGGGCACATTTCCAGGCCATCCATTGGGAACTTATTTCACCTGTTAGACAGGTAAACCGTTCTGGCTCTACATTAGGATCACCTGGGAGTTTTTAAATAGCAGTAAAACCTAGACCCACTCCAGACCAACTGAATCCAAATAGTTGGGGGAGGGGGGGTTCAGGCATCGTAATTGTTAAGAAGTTTTCACAACATTCTAACATACCATCATTTGAGAACTATTGTATGAGCATCATGAAAGCAGGAACTATGTCTTACAGCTACCACCCATGTGTCAGCTTGTCATACTACGGTGGTTTGAGTGTTGCTATGATGCTGGAAGCTATGTCACCGCATTTCAAATGTTTTCAGTGGAGCTTCCAGACTAAGACTGGGAAGTCTGGTGGTCCGCTTCTAAAAATTAGCCAACTTGAACCCTATGGCTCGCAGAACACTGTCCTAGACTTCAACTCACTTATTTTGGATATGTCATCAGGAAGGGCTGATGGCTGGAGAAGAACATCATGTTTGGTAAAGCAGAGGGCCAGGGAACATGAGGGAGACCCTTGATGAGATGGAGTGATGCAGTGACCACAACAATGGACTCAAACATACTGATGAGCATGAAGATGGCACAGGACCAGGCAGTGTTTGGTCTATTATACATCAGGTCACTCTGAGCCGAAGTCAACTCAATGGCAACAACAACACATCCTACAAACCTAAGCACAGTGCTTAATGCGTTACAAACCAAAAGAAACAAAATACAACAACAAAAACAAGCTGGTTGCTGTCGAGTTGATTCCAATTCATAGTAACCCTATAGAACAGAGTAGAGAACTGCCCCATAGGGTTTCCAAGGAGTGGCTGGTGGATTCAAACTGCCGACCTTCTGGTTAGCAGATGTAGCTCTTTACTATGCCACCAGAGTTTCCAATGTGTTATAAGCACTCAATAAATACGTGCTGAGTTGATTACTCAACACATGCCCCAGGTAGCGTAAAAAGACAGGGACAATCGGAGACCAAGCTGAAAAGCTGATTAGATATTATTGGTTCTTTTCCCCCAGGAGGGTCATCCTCGCAGTCGTTTCTAAGAACTCCCTTAGCTTTCTCTCCTTCTCTTATCCCTGATTTATGCTGTGTATTATCTTAAATCACTATCCACAAATCCATCATAAAAGGTTAATTACTAAGAAATATCTTCACTTTCCAAATCCCATCAAAATTCCAGAAACACACGGAGGCAACAGGGTACAGTGGAAACATCAGGGGCTCTGGAGCCTGAGAGAGCTGGTTTTGAATCCCAGCATACTCATGTATTAATCACTAATTAACCATTAACTAATCACTTATAATTATTTGCATAAGACACTTAGCACCTTTCCCTAAATTTGTTCATCTATCATGTTGTAACACCTACCTCTGAGTACAGTAGTGATGATTAGAAGTTAATAAAAGCCGGCATGTAGATAATAAGTATATATCTACTACTGATATTATGAAGGCGCCTGGGTGGTACAAGAGGTTTGTGATTGGCTGCTAGCCTAAAGGTTAGTGGTTCAAACTCGCCCAGGGGCGGCTTGGGAGAAAGGCCTGGCAAGCGGCTTCCACAAAGATTACAGCCAAGAAAACCATATAGAACAATCCTTCTTTGTAACGTATGGGGTCGCCCTGAGTCAGAACCAACTGGGCAGCAAGAGTTTTGGTTGTATATGTGTGTATGTATGTGTGTATGTACGCATATATATATTATTATTATTTATCAGAGTAAAAGCCTATTCGAGCTCCCTTTAAACCTAGTCAGATAAGCACAGCTGTGGAGCAAACGTGTGGAACCCAGAGGCATTTCTTAAACTCTCTCACCAGTACATGGGTGCCTCATGCTTCCCTCCATCATGTTCTCTTCCTAGCACCCTAGACTTCTTTTTCTGGTTTTCTTCCAAAGAATGGCTTAATGTTTGAAAATCCTGCCTGAGGAAATCCACTTCACAGATGTGGCTGGGAGATACAAGGATCGGCCATTGGGCCGGAGGTTTTCTTCTCTACCTCCATATGAGGTTCGGTGGTGGCTCCCTGGTCAGAAAAGGATTAAGGGGCATGGAGCCCCTGTGTGGGGAGAGAGCATAGTCCTTGGCCTTCCCCTCTCCCTGATCATTCTTGAGTCCTACAAATAGGGGCTTGAGGCTGATACCAACATTCCCCAGGGTAGCAATTGCTAGATAAGAGCATCTAGTGCCACCACTTGTCAGCTTGTCTCACTGCGGGGGCTCGTGTGCTGCTGTGATGCTGGAAGCTAAGCTAATACCGGCAGGATTGCCGGTGGTGGACAGGTTTCGGTGGCACTTCCCAGTTAAGGCAGACTAGGAAGAAAGACCTGGCAATCTACTTCTGAAAATTAGCCAATGAAAATCCTATAGTTCACAACAGAATATTGTCTGATACAGCGCTGGAAGATGTGCCCCCTACAGTGGAAGCCACTCAAAGTACACAGTGGCTACAATAAAGGACTCGAGCAAGCCTAAGATCATGAATATGGCGCAGGACTGGGCTGTGTTTTCTTCTGTTGTACGTGGGGTTGCCATGAGTCAGAGCTGACTTGACGGCAACTAATAACAACAAGCATCTGCTAGGTATGGATCAAGTCTACAATACTGCATTAATTTCCTTGCAGAATTAACGTGTTCAGGGGGCACCTACTTCCACCCTTGCCTCACACCAACCATTTTCTAGGTAATAAATGAAGATTTGAGGTGTCATCATTTGAAAGTGGCTGGTCATTACCACATGTGGACACTGGCTTCTCCTACCTCCAACTTTTCCTCTGCCACCAGCATCGACCAGAAGAAGTCACCAGTTTTAGATTTTAAAGTAAAATAAACTTAACAGAGAGGCAGGGCCAAGATGGCGGACTAGGTGGACACTACCGCGGATCCCTCTTGCAACAAAGACTCGGAAAAACAAGTGAATCGATCACATACATAACAATCTACGAACTCTGAACAACAAACACAGACTTAGAGACGGAGAACGAACAAATACGGGCAGACAGCGATCATTTTCAGAACTAGGAGCCAGCGTACCAGGCAGGTGACCTTCGGAGCCCGATCTGGGACAGAGCCCAGGGGGGCAGACGGCACAGACAAGGGGCCCAGCCCTACCCCCCGAACTGATCCCGGGAGGGAGTCTAGCTGGTTGGCGCGGGTAGCGTAGCGGCGCAGCCGGTGGGAGAAGCACCCGGGAGGCAGTGACAGATCTTGGAGCGGGGAGAGCAGCATCCCAGCCAGGGAGGCGTCCCGCTGGGAGTTTGGCGGGAAGCGGGTGTGGCGCGAGCATGGGGATCAGCTATATTTCCCTAAAGCGACCCCGGGGGGGGGGCCCAGACGTTCATGCGGGGGACGCCCACCTGGTTCGCACATGCAGAACGGCGCACTGGAGGGAGAAGTCCCTGGGAGGAAGTGACTGGTCTTGGAGCGGGGAGAGCAGTGTCCCAGCCGGGGAGCCATCCCGCTGGGATTTTGGCAGGCACGGGCAGGGCGTGAGCGCATTCCCCTGAATAGATCCCGGGGGCGGGCCCAGCCATTCGTGGGGACGAAGCCCACCCAGTTCGCGTGAGTGGAGCGGCGCACCGGAGGGAGAAGTCCCCGAGAGGAAGTGACTGGTCTTGGAGCAGGGAGAGCAGCGTCCCAGCCGGGGAGCCATCCCGCCGGGATTTTGGCAGGCGCGGGCAGAGCGTGAACGTGGGGATCAGCTCTATATTCTGAGGTGCTACACTCCTAGCTCTCTGATCCCTCCCCCACCCTCCCCAGGCGGCTCCATTAACATCCAAATACCCTGAGCCAGAGGGAGAATTCAGATAGGGATCTGACTGCATTTTTTTTAGCTGATTACCTGGAAAAACTAGTTTCCCAGTGATGGCTCGGAGACAGCAGTCCATATCAAACCACATAAAGAAGCAGACCATGACAGCTTCTCCAACCCCCCAAACAAAAGAATCAAAATCTTTCCCAAATGAAGATACAATCCTGGAATTATCAGATGCAGAATATAAAAAACTAATTTACAGAATGCTTCAAGATATCACAAATGAAATTAGGCTAACTGCAGAAAAAGCCAAGGAACACACTGATAAAACTGTTGAAGAACTCAAAAAGATTATTCAAGAACATAGTGGAAAAATTAATAAGTTGCAAGAATCCATAGAGAGACAGCATGTAGAAATCCAAAAGATTAACAATAAAATTACAGAATTAGACAACGCAGTAGGAAGTCAGAGGAGCAGACTCGAGCAATTAGAATGTAGACTGGGACTTCTGGAGGACCAGGGAATCAACACCAACATAGCTGAAAAAAAATCAGATAAAAGAATTTTAAAAAAATGAAGAAACCCTAAGAATCATGTGGGACTCTATCAAGAAGGATAACTTGCAAGTGATTGGAGTCCCAGAACAGGGAGGGGAGACAGAAAACACAGAGAAAATAGTTGAAGAACTCCTGACACAAAACTTTCCTGACATAATGAAAGACGAAAGGATATCTATCCAAGATGCTCATCGAACCCCATTTAAGATTGATCCAAAAAGAAAAACACCAAGACATATTATCATCAAACTTGCCAAAATCAAAGACAAACAGAAAATTTTAAAAGCAGCCAGGGAGAAAAGAAAGGTTTCCTTCAAGGGAGAATCAATAAGAATAAGTTCAGACTACTCAGCAGAAACCATGCAGGCAAGAAGGGAATGGGACGACGTATACAGAGCACTGAAGGAGAAAAACTGCCAACCAAGGATCATATATCCAGCAAAACTCTCTCTGAAATATGAAGGCGAAATTAAGATATTTACAGACAAACACAAGTTTAGAGAATTTGCAAAAACTAAACCAAGACTGCAAGAAATGCTAAAGGAAATTGTTTGGCCTGATGACCAATAATATCAGGTACCAGAACAATACAAGGTCACAAAACAGAACGTCCTGATATCAACGCAACTCAAACAGGGAAAGTGCAAAAACAAACAAATTAAGATTAATTCTAAAAAATAAATAAATAAACAAAATAATACACATAACAGGGAATCATGGAAATCAATAAACGATCACAATAATCAAAAAGAGGGACTAAATATAGGAGGCATTGAACTGCCAGATGGAGAGTGATACAAGGCGATATAGAATGATACAAGTTAGGTTTTTACTTAGAAAAATAGGGGTAAATAATAAGGTAACCACAAAAAGGAATATCAATTCCATAACTCAAGAAAAAAGCCAAGAAAAACATAACGACTCAACTAACATAAAGTTAAACATTATGAAAATGAGGATCTCACAATCTACTAAGAAAAACGTCTCAGCACAAAAAAGTATGTGGAAAAATGAAATGGCCAACAACACACATGAAAAGGGATCAAAATGACAGCACTAAAAACTTATTTATCTATAATTACCCTGAATGTAAATGGACTAAATGCACCAATAAAGAGACAGAGAGTCATGGACTGGATAAAGAAACACGATCCATCTATATGCTGCCTACAAGAGACACACCTTAGACTTAGAGACACAAACTAAAACTCAAAGGATGGAAAAATATGTATCAAGCAAATAATAAGCAAAAACGAAGTAGCAATATTAATTTCTGACAAAATAGACTTTAGACTTAAATCCGCCACAAAGGATAAAGCAGGACACTATATAATGATAAAAGGGACAATTGATCAGGAAGACATAGCCATATTAAATATTTACGCACCTAATGACAGGGCTGCAAGATACATAAATCAAATTTTAACAGAACCAAAAAGTGAGATAGACACCTCCACATTTATAGTAGGAGACTTCAACACACCACTTTCGGAGAAGGACAGGACATCCAGTAAGAAGCTCAATAGAGACACGGAAGACCTACTTACAACAATCAACCAACTTGACCTCATTGACTTATACAGAACTCTCCACCCAACTGCTACAAAATATACTTTTTTTTCTAGTGCACATGGAACATTCTCTAGAATAGACCACATATTAGGTCATAAAACAAACCTTTGCAGAATCCAAAACATCAAAATATTACAAAGCATCTTCTCAGACCACAAGGCAATGAAGCTAGAAATCAATAACAGGAAAACTAGGGAAAAGAAATCAAATACTTGGAAACTGAACAATACCCTCCTGAAAAAAGACTGGGTTATAGAAGACATCAAGGAGGGAATAAGGAAATTCTTAGAAAGCAACGAGAATGAAAATACTTCCTATCAAAACCTCTGGGACACAGCAAAAGCAGTGCTCAGAGGCCAATTTATATCGATAAATGCACACATACAAAAAGAAGAAAGAGCCAGAATCAGAGAACTGTCCCGACAACTTGAACAAATAGAAAGTGAGCAACAAAAGAACCCATCAGGCACCAGAAGAAAACAAATAATAAAAATTAGAGCTGAACTAAATGAATTAGAGAACAGAAAAACAATTGAAAGAATTAACAAAGCCAAAAGCTGGTTCTTTGAAAAAATTAACAAAATTGATAAACCATTGGCTAGACTGACTAAAGAAAAACAGGAAAGGAAACAAATAACCCGAATAAGAAACGAGAAGGACCACATCACAACAGAACCAAATGAAATTAAAAGAATCATTTCAGATTACTACATAAAATTGTACTCTAACAAATTTGAAAACCTAGAAGAAATGGATAAGTTCTTGGAAAAATACTACCTACCTAAACTAACACATTCAGAAGTAGAACAACTAAATAGACCCATAACAAAAAAAGAGATTGAAACGGTAATCAAAAAACTCCCAACAAAAAAAAGTCCTGGCCCGGACGGCTTCACTGCAGAGTTCTACCAAACCTTCAGAGAAGACTTAACACCACTACTACTGAAGGTATTTCAAAGCATAGAAAAAGACGGAATACTACCCAACTCATTCTATGAAGCTACCATCTCTCTGATACCAAAACCAGGTAAAGACATTACAAAAAAAGAAAATTATAGACCTATATCCCTCATGAACATAGATGCAAAAATCCTCAACAAAATTCTAGCCAATAGAATCCAACAACACATCAAAAAAATAATTCACCCTGATCAAGTGGGATTTATGCCAGGTATGCAAGGCTGGTTTAATATCAGAAAAACCATTAATGTAATCCATCACATAAATAAAATAAAAGATAAAAACCACATGATCTTATCAATAGATGCAGAAAAGGCATTTGACAAAGTTCAACACCCATTTATGATAAAAACTCTTACCAAAATAGGAATTGAAGGAAAATTCCTCAACATAATAAAGGGCATCTATGCAAAGCCAACAGCCAATATCACTCTAAATTGAGAGAACCTGAAAGCATTTCCCTTGAGAACGGGAACCAGACAAGGATGCCCTTTATCACCGCTCTTATTCAACATCGTACTTGAAGTCCTAGCCAGGGCAATTAGGCTAGACAAAGAAATAAAGGGTATCCAGATTGGCAAGGAGGAAGTAAAGCTATCACTATTTGCAGATGACATGATTGTATACATGGAAAACCCTAAGGAATCCTCCAGAAAACTACTGAAACTAATAGAAGAATTTGGCAGAGTCTCAGGTTATAAAATAAACATACAAAAATCACTTGGATTCCTCTACATCAACAAAAAGAACACTGAAGAGGAAATAACCAAATCAATACCATTCACAGTAGCCCCCAAGAAGATAAAATACTTAGGAATAAATCTTACCAAGGATGTAAAAGACCTATACAAAGAAAACCATAAAACTCTGCTACAAGAAATTCAAAAGGACATACTTAAGTGGAAAAACATACCCTGCTCATGGATAGGAAGACAACATAGTAAAAATGTCTATTCTACCAAAAGCCATCTATACATATAACGCACTTCCAATCCAAATACCAATGTCATATTTTAAGGGGATAGAGAAACAAATCACTAATTTCATATGGAAGGTAAAGAACCCCCGGATAAGCAAAGCATTACTGAAAAAGAAGAAGAAAGTGGGAGGCCTCACTCTACCTGATTTCAGGACCTATTATACAGCCACAGTAGTCAAAACAGCCTGGTACTGGTACAACAGGCACAAAGACCAATGGAACAGAATTGAGAACCCAGATATAAATCCATCCATGTATGAGCAGCTGATATTTGACAAAGGCCCAGTGTCAGTCAACTGGGGAAATGATAGTCTTTTTAACAAATGGTGCTGGCATAACTGGATATCCATTTGCAAAAGAATGAAACAGGACCCATACCTCACACTATGCACAAAAACTAACTCCAAGTGGGTCAAAGACCTAAACATAAAGACTAAAACGATAAAGATCATGAAAGAAAAAATAGGGACAACCCTAGGAGCCCTAATACAGGGCATAAACAGAATACAAAACATTACCAAAAATGATGAAGAGAAACCAGATAACTGGGAGCTCCTAAAAATCAAACACCTATGCTCATCTAAAGACTTCACCAAAAGAGTAAAAAGACCACCTACAGACTGGGAAAGAATATTCAGCTATGACATCTCAGACCGGCGCCTGATCTCTAAAATCTACATGATTCTGTCAAAACTGAACCACAAAAAGACAAGCAACCCAATCAAGAAGTGGGCAAAGAATATGAACACACATTTCACTAAAGAAGATATTCAGGCAGCCAACAGATACGTGAGAAAATGCTCCGGATCATTAGCCATTAGAGAAATGCAAATTAAAACTACGATGAGATTCCATCTCACACCAACTAGACTGGCATTAATCCAAAAAACACAAAATAATAAATGTTGGAGAGGCTGTGGAGAGATTGGAACTCTCATACACTGCTGGTGGGATTGTAAAGTGGTACAACCACTTTGGAAATCCATCTGGCGTTACCTTAAACAGTTAGAAATAGAACTACCATACAACCCAGAAATCCCACTCCTCGGAATATACCCTAGAGATACAAGAGCCTTCACACAAACAGATATATGCACACCCATGTTTATTGCAGCTCTGTTTACAATAGCAAAAAGCTGGAAGCAACCAAGATGTCCGTCAACGGAAGAATGGGTAAATAAATTGTGGTATGTTCACACAATGGAATACTACGCATCGATAAAGAACAGTGACGAATCTCTGAAACATTTCATAACATGGAGGAATCTGGAAGGCATTATGCTGAGCGAAATTAGTCAGAGGCAAAAGGACAAATATTGTATAAGACCACTATTATAAGATCTTGAGAAATAGAAAAAACGGAGAAGAACACATACTTTTGTGGTTACAAAGCGGGGAGGGAGGAAGGGAGGGAGAGGGTTTTTTATTGATCAATCAGTAGATAAGAACTGCTTTGGGTGAAGGGAAAGACAACACTCAATACAAGGAAGGTTAGCCTAATTGGACTGGACTAAAAGCAAAGAGGTTTCCGGGATAAAATGAAAGCTTCAAAAGTCAGCGGAGCAGGGGCTGGGGTCTGGGGAACATGGTTTGAGGGGACTTCTAAGTCCATGGGCAAAATAATTCTATTATGAAAACATTGTGCATCCCACTTTGAAATGTGGCATCTGGGGTCCTAAATGCCAACAAGCGGCCATCTAAGATACATCAATTGGTCTCAACCCACCTGGAGCAAAGGCAAAGGAAGAACACCAAGGTCACACGACAACTAAGAACCCAAGAGACAGAAAGGGCCACATGAACCAGAGACCTACATCATCCTGAGACCAGAAGAACTAGTTGGTGCCCGGCCACAATCGACGTCTGCCCTGTCAGGGAGCACAACAGACAACTCCTGAGGGAGCAGGAGGCCAATGGGATACAGACCCCAAATTCTCATAAAAAGACCATACCTAATGGTATGACTGCGACTAGAGGAATCCCAGGGACAGTGCTCCCCAGAACTTCTGATGGCACAGGACAGGAACCATCCCCGAAGACAAATCATCAGGCATGAAAAGGACTGGTCAGCGGGGGGTAGAGAGATGCTGATGAAGAGTGAGCTAATTAAATCAGGTGGACACTGAAAAAAAAAAAAGGAAAGGGTAGCAAGCAGAGAGTTGGGGACCTCATACCGCCAAGATAGCAGTGCTAGGAGCAGAGCGCGTCCTTTGGATTCAAGGTCCGCATGCAGAGAAGCTCCTAGTCTGGGGGAAGATTGACCAAGAAGGCCGACAGAGAGAGAAAGCCTTCCCCTAGAGCTGGCACCCTGAATTTGGACTTGTAGCCTACTAGACTGTAAGAAAATAAACTTCTCTTTCTTAAAAATAAATAAATAAATAAATAAATAAACTTAAAACATTTTACAGAGAGAATACACATATTGGGTGTATGTTTTCATATGCCCAAAAATATCAGCCTGAGTCCCATGTAGGAATATTTGTTAAGAGAGCATACACTCAAAAAAAAAAAAAAAAAAGCAAACAAATAAATAAACCCGTTGCTGTCAAGCGGATTCCGACTCCCAGCAACCCTACAGGAAAGAGTGGAACTGCCCCACGGGGTTTCCTAGGCTGTAATCTTTAGGGAGTGGACCAGCAGCCTTCTGTCCAGTGGAGCGGCTGATGAGTTTGAACCACTGACTTTTGGTTAGCACCCGAGTGCTTAGCCATTGGGCAACCAGGGCTCTCGAGCATGAGAATGTGTTGAGAATTCACACCTTCTGGTACATTTTAATGTATAAAGAAAAATTCTGAATTTATCCCATTTTCCATTGTGCGGCATATGCGAAGGTGGTATTTTAGAGGAGTTATGTAACGTCCGAGGCTGGACAAGGCAGTTCTAAAAGACACTGCTGCTTTGCCTACATGACAAACCAAGTGACTAGGCTCATAGATCTGAGCCAAAATTATAGTTTTCAGAAACTTCTGCTAAAGGATTTAAACAGTTTTCTGCCTTGCCACCAAAATGTGTGTTCGTTTCTCCACACCTCCACACCTGGCAGTATTTCAGCCTAACATTTGCTATGGTATTTTGAGTTCATCTTGTTTATTTTCTGCTTTATTTTTTCCCCCGATGTACATTTTATGTGCAAAACCAAGCTAGCGTTTCCCACGTATACGGCTGCTGTTTAGCCCTGCTCCTGAACCCTACTCTGCTTAATTAAAATACACTAAAAATAACACGGACTTCAGTGTTTAGAATTTTTACTTCCAACGTCAGCTTTTACAGTCCATGTCCAGAATAGCATTGGTTAGATTTCAGAGCCAGAGTACAGGATTGCAGAGGTATACTAAAAGTGTGTTTGAAATGAAATATTACAGTAAAACCTGTGAAAGGTGGAACCTGCGGAGAAGGAAAACTCAAATACTTTCCACTAAAATGAGTGATAGAAATGCGGTAAGTCTACACCCATCAAAGGCAGAAAACTTGCAAGACCCCGAAAAACAAGGCTATCCCGTCAAGTTCCAACTCTCACAGGCTTCACCACGTTTTTGTGTTTTTGAGACTAGAAATGAGGTGTGAATATTACGATACCCAAAACCAAACCAAACCCACTGCTGTCGAGTCAATTCTGACTCATAGTGACCCTATAGGACACAGTAGAACTGCCCCATAGTTTCCAAGAAGAACCTGGTAGATTTGAACCGCCAATCTTTTGCTTAGCAGCTGTAGCACTTAACCACTACACCACCAGGGTTTCTGAATATTACAACAGGGTGTGGAATTAACACCACTTGCTGCATTGTTGGAAACTCTGGTGTTGTGGTGGTTAAGCGCTACAGCTGCTAACCAAAAAGGTCGGTAGTTCAAATCCACCAGGCACTCCTTGGAAACCCTATGGGGCAGCTCTACTCTGTGTTATAGGGTCACTATGAGTTGGAATAGGCTCAATGGCAATGGGTTAGGTTAGGTTTCATCATTGGGAGACTTGGTGGTACAGTGGTTAAGCACTCAGCTGCTAAGCAAAAAGTCAGCAGTTCGAATCCATTGCCTGCTCCTTGGAAACCCTATGGGGCAGTTCTGCTCTGTCCTGCAGGGTTGCCATGAGTCGGAATTGACTCCACAGCAACAGGTTTGGTTTGGTCTCTTTTTGGTCGCATTGTTGGAGGAATACAGTGTAGCAGAGCAGGAAGAACCCAGTATTTGAAATGAGATAGGCTAGACCAGTGGTTCTTAAAGTGAGGTCCCTGGTCCAGGAGCATCTGCGTCATAACATTGGTTATAAATGCAAATAATTGAACACTGTTCTGGACTTAATCGGAGACCCTGGGAGTGGGGTGCAGCCAGGGCCAGATTACCCAACAAGCAAGGAACCAAAACCAGAAGCCCAAACCCGTCAATGTTGGTTCTGACTCACAGCAACCCTACAGGACAGAGCAGAACTGCCCCATCAAGTTTCCAAGGAGTGCCTGGCGGATTCAAACTGCTGACCCTTTGGTTAGCAGCTGTAGCTCTTAACCACTATACCACCAGGGTTTCCAAGCAAGGTATGCATGGGCCCAATGGTGCCTTCCCACCAATCTGCAGTGCACAATTTCAACTGTCTCCCACCATGTCAAAGATGTGGTGAAGCCCATGTGGAATTGCTCACCACAGATTAGCAAGTAAATACAATCAAGACCACATGTACCTTGCTCAGTGCAAGCCAGTGCATACCATGCTTCCTGGTTGATCTGCCCTTGGGTTCAGCAATCTGTGTTTTAACAAGCACTCCTCCTCCCCACGCTTTGGTTGGCATGCATGCTCAACTCTGAGATTGGCCTATGTTCAAGCCTTAGCTCAGCTGCTAACTTGGTTGGTGGCCTTGGAAAAGTAACTCATCTGAGTATTGGTTTCCCATCCACACTCTCCCTCCGTTTCCCTCTTCTGCACTCTAATTGCTTCAAGGCAAGAAGGCAGGTCTGCGGCTGAAACTGAAGTCCTGGAGAATGATATGGCAGCCTCTACTTCCTGTAAAAATTCAGTTAGCATCTATCATTTCAGACTCATGGCGGCCCCATGTGTGTCAGAATAGAACTGTGTTCCACATAGGGTTTTCAATGGCTGATTTTTTGGGGAAGTAGATTGTCAGGCCTGTCTTCTGACATGCCTCTGGGTGAACTCAAACTTCCAACTTTTGGGTTAGCAGCTGAGTGCATTAACCATTTGTACCACTGAGGGACTCTTGTAGGCAAGAGTGAACGTTTTGACTGTCCTTGGTCTTGGGGGAAGGAAGGATATCTTCCCCTCCCCTATAGTGGGGGATCAGGGTGTGAATTCACTGAACTGGCCTTTCCTAGTGAACCTGTGAAGAAAGGGACTGGGCCCCCTAACTGGGGGTCCTCTGGATTCAGGATGTAAACCACTTCAGGATTATTTGTTCTCAGCTACAAGCCTTCACTCTAATTTCAACACGAAGGGAAAATCCCACTTGCTCGTGTTTGTAAAATGTGGGTAATCATGCCCTGTACTCTATTCTCTCCATTCTACAGAACTATCCTGAGGTTCAGATGATGGAAGTGCTTTGAAAACTGTAGAACGCTACACTGAGGCTTGTTCCCACTGTTGTCTAATACTCTAGAGAAATTGTTCTGTTCCTCTTCCTCCATCCTTTGTAATCCTGGTCTCAACAGAGAAGATGAGCCCTCTCCATGTCCTGTGGGTATTTACTGTCAGCCGCATCACTCTTATTTCCTTTGCACGGAGCTATGGTCGTCTGGCCCCTTTTGTTCATAAATAACAGAAACCATCCATCACAAACTGTTGTCATCCAGAAACAGTACTCCTGGGAAGGAGATGTGGGTACCCACAGACACAAAGCAGGGGCTGTCGAATCAGGCCTCAAGGACTGCAGCGAGTGAGTCGACACTCCTGCGACTTTTCTCCCCTGCCATGGCTCTCACCTCGGTCAGTCTTGACTTTGCTTTGAGGGCTGGCTTGATTTTCCTACTTCAGCCAGGTGGTCCCATATGGCACAGAATGTGGCCACACACAGCTGCAGCTTAGTGACCCCTGAGGAAGGAGAGAGCATCTTTCTCCCACTCTTCGTAGGTTGATCCCAGGGAAGAACTATGATTGGACGAGGAGGATGGGGCCAGGTTGGGTCACACGACCCCCCACCCCGAAAAAGGGTAGAAGCAGCTCATGGAGCAATATGGTGTGTTACCAGGAGAAAAGTCATGGGAAAGCTTGTTAGGAAGATTAAAGACCTCAAATCTCCTAGGCATCGACTGGGTATAAAAAATTTTGTTGTAGAGTGTTTTAGTTATCTAGTGCCATTATAATAGAAATACCACAAGTGGATGGCTTTAACAAAGAGAAATTTATTCTCTCACAGTCTAGAAGGTTAGAAGTCTGAATTCAGGGTGCCAGCTCCAAGGGAAGGCTCTCTGTCTCTGTCAGCTCTGAGGCAAGGTCCTTGTCATCAGTCTTTCCCCGGTTTAGGAGCTTCTCAGGCAGGAACCCTGGGTACAAAGTATGTGCTCTGCTCCCGACACTACTTTCTTGGTGGTATGAGATCCCTCTGCTCCCTTTTGTCTTTTATATCTCAAAAGAGATTGGTTTAAGACACAACCTAATCTTGTAGATTGAGTCCTAACTTATTAATATATCTGCCAGGAATCCCACCTCAAAAACATGATAGAGATAGTATTTACAACACACAGGAAAAACACATGACAAAATGGTAAACAACCACACAACTGGGAATCATGGCCTAGCCAAGTTGATAGATATTTTGGGGAGACAAAATTCAATCCATGACATATGGTCATCATTTCTTCCTTTCGTTTTAGCTACTCTATATTCTCAGTCTCTTCTGACATCCACTTTGATCTTTTCTTTCTTTCCTGTCTTTTTAATGACCTCTTGCTTTATTCATGTATGATATCTTTGATGTCATTCCACAACTTATCTGGTCTGCAGTCATTAGTGTTTAATGAGTTAAATCTATTCTTAAAATAGTGTCTAAATTCAAGTTATAGATTGCAATTTCCTGTTGAAAGCCCTGGTTAGACTGGTACAGCTTATCAATAATTTTGAAAACTATATTTCCCCTAAAAGATTATCAAAGAAATAACTGCTATGCAATTCCTTTATGCTTGCCATTCTTTCGGAGTTGGCAAACATAAAAAAGTCAGCAGGCAGACCTTCTATTCCCTTGGCAGCCTGGTAGAAGTCCTTGAATTACACACTGTCTCCTCAGCAGCCCATTCTGGGCTCCCCACGGACAATATCTGAATAGTACATGAAAGTGCAGGAATGTGAGACACCATGACGTGCTGTCACAGGTCAGAGAGGAGAAGAGAGAAAGAAAAACTGGATATCTTTATTGTTTTATTTTTTGCTGTTTTTCCCCATTTTACATTTACTTTTGATTAACAAAGACGGAGCCATCCTTCAAGAGGGAGCCCTGGCAGTAGCTCTCATTCATTTGTTCCCTGGTACTCTGGTAGTTGAGGAGCTCTGGTAGCACCATGATTAAGCACTCAGCTGCTAACCCAAAGGTTGGTGGTTCGAGCCCACCAGCCACTCCACAGGAGAAAATATGGTAGTCTCATTGCAAAAAATATTTACAGCCTTGGAAATCCTATGGGGCAGTTGTACTCTGTCCTACAGGATCTTTATGAGTCGAATCAACTTGACCACTCGATGGCAGCGGGTTTTTGATTGGGATTCCGGTACTCTGCACCAGGACCGTGTCCCACGCGTGTTCAGAACATGGCCCTCCTCCACCCCCGAGTTCAGTGTTTGATCAGACAAGAGAAATGAGACGCCAATGGGAGAATGAAAAAGTAAGGAACCATAGAATACTTTGGTTTCTCCTTCTGAATATATACATGTTCAGCTCCACTGGCAAGCAAACCCATGAAACAATTTAAGTGTCTTTTCTGCTAACCACTAAGTCTGAGAACTCTGAATTTTTCACAAGGGTGTGCGATTGCCTTTTTGCAGCAGAGATGGCAATAAAAATTCCCTTAAATTCTCTGCTTTTGATATGCACAAAATTCTTTGTGTGCAAAGCCTGCTTACCATCTTACTCAATTTGCCTTTGCTAAAGGCTGGGTGAGAAACTGGGGAAGGAAATGCATTTCTGCCGAGAACTTGGCATGTGGCATCCGGTGGCAGCAGATGGCATGTGAGCACCTTTGTGGGTAAAACGCCTCTGCTAAATCAGCTGAGAACTACAGGGTTGCGCCTGTCTTCCCCAAGTGTCATTCAGTCACCCTGGCACCCAGAGCAGGGTAAACAGTCTCCTGCTCCCGTTTAGAACGAAAGCTAACGTGGCCGACCTCAGGAAAGTCAGGGAGCGGCTGGTGCTCACGTCCGATGCCAGCTGGACAAATGCACAGACCACAGCTAAGAGCATTCTCTCCATGGGGCACTGGCCTTGGACGGGCCACGGACATCTGGAGTTCATCAGATGGTTCAATAGGAAGCCACAACCAACAGAAATCCCAAGGGCCCAAAGTGGAGAGGCAGAAAGAACACAAGGTTCCCAGTTTGGTATGAAAACTCCTCGTTGACAGTCCCAACCTGGTTGGGGAGAGGCAGAAAGTACAAGGAGCTTCCGCCAGTGTCTCCTGTTCTGAGGCCCTCACCATCCTGCCATGCTCTGAGAGTTTCATGGGCTTCTCTGGATTCACACCGAGGAGGAGCTAAATTTTGCTCTGCAATCCACGTCTGAGGCAGCATGCTAATGAGAATTATTATTAAGCAATGTCGAGTTGGCACCCATCTCATGCAATCTGCTCAGCAGCAGAAGCAGAAAGGGAGAGACAGCGAGTCAGAAAAGCAGCTTTCCAGAATGCTCTTCTGAACCTGATTAGTTTTGGTCACTTCTAATACCAGGCAAAGCCAAGTGCAACTGTAGGCTTTCATGGTGTGGCACAGTTTGCCACTGTGATCTACCTGGCCTCTCCCTAAAGGCCGTTGCCATCTAGTGGAATCCAGTTCCTAGCAATCCTATAGGACAGAGTAGGAGTGCCCCATAGTGTTCCCCAGGCTGTAATCTTTACAGAAGCAGACCGCTACAACTTTCTCCTGCAGAGCAGCTGTGCAGTACAGTGGTCGAGTTCTTGGCTGCTAAGCAAAATGTCAGCGGTTTGAACCCACTAGCCACTCCACAGGAGAAAGATGTGGCAGGCTGCTTCTGTAAAGATTACAGCCTTGGAAACCCTATGGGGCAGTTCTCCTCTGTCTTATAGGATCACTATGAGTCGGAGTTGACTCGATGGCAGTGGATTTTTTTTCTCAATTTCTCCCTAAACAGGCTTCTAGATTGTGCTGTGGCTTTTAACATATTCTTCTCTTCAAGAACTGCAAAATCAATACCTCCTGTAAATTCTATAAGTGGGGCACCAGGAAGACCAATTTGCTGTTCATTTGGAGATTTCTTTCATTTGAGTACTCCAACAAAACAGAACCAGCTCACTCTCGGAAGAGGAATTGTATCTCAGAACTCTTCTGGCTTAAGTTTTGGAGTGGGCTGTGACGTCTGGTCAGGTTGGAGAGACTGCACCACAAATCATTGTTGAACAGACAGGCCCGAAACAGGAATTACTATGAATGATCCAGGGGGCAGTGACGGTTGATTGGCAGAATTCTCACCTTCCATGTGGGAGACCGGGGTTCAGTTCCTGGCCAACGCACCTCATATGCAACTACCACCCGTCTGTCACCATCCTTGCTTCTAAGGAGCATTCTGGCTGTACTTCTTCCAAGACAGATTTGTTTGTTCTTCTGGAAGTCCATGGTACATTCAATATTCTTCACAAAAACTATAATTCAAAGGCATCAATTCTTCGGTCTTCCTTATTCACTGTCCAGCTTTCAGATGCGTATGAGGTAACTGAAACACTACGGCTTGGGTCAGGCTTACCTTAGTACTTAAAGGTGACATCTTTGCTTTTTAACACTTTAAAAAGATCTCTTGCAGCAGATTTGCCCAATGCAATGTGTCATTTGATTTCTTGACTGCTGTTTCCATGGGTGTTGTGGATCCAAGTAAAATGAAATTCTTTACAACTTCAATATTTCCTCCGCTTATCATGATATTGCTTATTGGTCCAGTTGTGAGGATTCTTGTTTTCTTTATGTTGAGGTGTAATCCATACTGAAGACTGTGGTCTTTGATCTTCATCAGTAAGTCCTTCAAGTCCTCTTCACTTTCAGCAAGCAAGGTTGTGTCATCTGCATAATGCAGGTTGTTAACAAGTCTTCCTCCAATCCTGATGCCCCATTCTTCTTCGTATAGTCCAGCTTCTCAGACTATTTGCTCAGCAGACAGATTAAGTATGGTGAAATGATACAACCCTGATACACACCTTTCCTGACTTTAAACCACACAGTATCCCCTATTCTGTTCGAACTGCCTCTTCACCTATGTACAGGTTCCTTATGAGCACAAGTAAGTGTTCTGGAATTCCCATTCTTCTCAATTTTATCCATTATTTGTTATGAATCACACAGTTGAATGCCTTCACATAGGCGATGAAATACAGCTAAACATCTTTCTGGTGTCTCTGCTTTTGGCCAAGTTCCATCTGACATCAGCAGTGATACCCTTGGTTCCACATCCTCTTCTGAATCTGGCTTAACTTCTGGCAGTTCCCTGCCGAGCCGTGGCTGCGGTGGTGTTTTAATTATCTTCTGCCAAGTTGGCTAGCACATGATATTAAGATTCTTGTTTGAATAAATATAATTAAAAATATAATTAGAAATAGATACATATCCATAGACCTAGATTGATTTCATTTCTTTCAATGACTGTGTATTCTTCCACTGAATAGATGGATCATAATTTATTTACCAAATACCCTACTGATGGACATTTAAGATCCTACCTTTATTTTGAGATCATCTTTGGAGAAGCCAATTTCTCTATGCAACGTCAGGTAATAATTTTTCAGCATCCACGCAAATTTTACTTTAAATATCATAGTAACGCACATGAAAATCCAATCCAGATTAATGATGTTGTTGTTAGGTGCTGTTAGCTGGTTCCCGCTCATATCAACCCCACGAACGACAGAACGAGACATTGTCCGATCCTGCACCAACTTCACAATTGTTACTATGTTTGAACCCATTGCCACAGCCACTGTGCCAATCCATTTCATTGAGGGTCTTCCTCTTTTTCATTGACCCCCTACTTCACCGAGTCCTTTTCCAAGCATGATGTCCTTTTCCAGAGATCGATTCCTTCTGATAACATGTCCAAAGTAGGTGAGATGAATTCTCTCCATCCTCGGTTCTAAGGAACATTCTGACTATACTTCTTTGAAGATTTATTCATTCTTCTGGCAGTCCATGGTACGTTCAGTATTCTTCGCCAATACCATAATTCAAATGCATCAATTCTTCTTCAGTCGTTTATTCATTTATGGTATTAATGATGCTAATAGTAATAATAATAGCTCCCATTATTGAACACTTAGTATATATACATGAATTATTTCATTTAGCACAACGACCGTCTGAGCTGATTGTTCTCATTTAATAGATGAAGACACAGGCTCAGACGGGTTAAGTGATATACTTAAAATAACCCACCTGCTAACTCTGAAACTTAAAATTTTATTATAGTTCTGCTTTAACGCCCCTCACTTACCATCCCTCTTCAAATTAACTCACTTTTTATTTTTTTTAATTGTTTTAAAATACTTTATTTCACAGCCAGTCATAGACATTCACAGCTCTTTGCCACAATTACAAGGCAACAATAAAACCATGAAACTATTAAAATTTTTCAAAGGTGCCATGTAAAATTAGCTTTTGTAACGCTAGGCATATGTATACCACACTTTTGGAAAACATTGAATTATAGGATAAAATCTCCATCACAACTCTGAAATTATTTCTTAGTATACTCTACCTGAAGCCATGTATTGCACAATTATTACGTTATTAAGAATCCATCCTTATTAGCTTTGCTATTAACACACTAAGTAAAGAAATGTATGTTTCACCAATCTAAGGGATAAATGAATGAATGAAAGGGCAAATAGCATCCATTTCATGCTTGCCTTTGGCTTGGCAATCCAGCACTCCCCAGAGTGGGTAAGCGAGGCTTCCCAGGCTTCCTTTGTTGTGCTGGGGGATTTCAGAGGGTGTTGAAACAGGAAGAATCAGGAATAAATCAGAGATAGAAGGGGCTGGGTAAGGGAGAGGCCACTCCAGAAACAAGGGCCTGGAGTAACAATGATTTATGGAAGGTCTTGGAGAAACTGTAGTATTCTGGACTTCACGACCAACTTCGGACAGATCTGGCCCAGTGCTGGGTTTTCCTCACAGGAAGGAAATGTTCCTCTATTTAGCAGCTTTGGAATTACCCCCTTTTCAATACTGTTGCTGTTGTTAGCTGCCCCGACTCATGGCGACCCCATGCACAACGGAACAAAGTGCTGCCCGGCTTGCCGTCCCCATGATCGGTTGGACTGTTGTGATCCATATGGTTTTCGTTGGTTGATTTTTGGAAATAGATCACCAGGCCTTTCCTCCTAGTCCATCTTAGCCTGGAAGCTCCACTGAAACCTGTTCAGCAACGTAGCGACATGCAAGCCTCCACCGACAGACAGTGGCTGCTCATGAGGTACATTGGTCAGAAATCGAACCCAGGTCTCTGCATTGAAGGCGAGAATTCTACCACTGAACCACCACTGCCATCTTAAATAACAGACTGTCCTAATATTTACAGTGGTTAAGATCTTAGCTACTAACCAAAAGGTCAGCAGTTCAAATCCAACAGCCACTCCTTGGAAACCTATGGGGCAGTTCTACTCTGTCCTATATGGTTGCTATGAGTTGGAATAGACTCAGTGGCAAAGGGTTTGGTTTTGCATTGGAATATTTTGTTATGAAGCTTTGGGTACTTCTTGACCCTGGTTTGCTTTACCAGAAAATCCATGCTGGCTGTCTCTAGTGAAGAGGAAACTTACCTTTGGTCCTTCCTTCTCAGGCTACCAGAACCTTCTCTGTCTCTGGTCATTTGTCCTTGGACTTGGAACATATTTCTCTTCTCTCTGGGCACCAAATAGTAAACTAATTCATGCTGTCATTATCTGATAGTAGCTTAATGAATCCCACTTCTAAAATTTACATCTTAATAGAAGTTTCTAAGTAAAAGAAGGAGGAGGAGGAGGAGGGGCAGGAACTGGAGGTGGAGAAACATAGTTTTTAACACCAAGAGCTTCATGTGTATTAGACATAGGGGGCAAAGCAACAGATGAGTCTGTCAGTTCTTATGTTTGTGATATATGGAGAGAGACTTAGCCTTATGAAAATGGAGAAAGAAAATTGAACTGAGGTAGCATACTCCATATAGCAGCCCTGATGGTGCAATGGTTAAGTGCGGAAGGTCAGTGGTTCAAGCCCACCAGCCACTTCACGGGAGAAAGATGTGGCAGCCTGCTTCCATAAAGATTACAGCCTGGAACCCTTGGAGTTCTACTGGGCCCTGAAGGGTCACCATGAGTTGGAGTCAACTCAAGGGCAGCGGATTTGGTTTCTTTTTATTTCTATTTTTTTTTTTTTTTTGGCATACTCCAGAGTGATGGCAGGGACTTTGCTGAACTACTTTGACATTCTACTAATTCACAATTGTGTTCCTTTGGGAGAAAAAAAGTTTCACAACTGTTTTGACTCAGCTGAGTAAGGAAAAGAAGCTTTGATGCAATAAATATCCTAACGCCACACTCGTAATGACATTGTGGTACAGAGATTGGGAAGGTAGAAATTACAGGACAAACTCTCTACACCACTTCCTTCGGATTGTTCCACATGTTAAAGATAAAATCAGTCAGTGTAATAACAGAAGGCTAGAATGATATGTTTGAAGAACTCAAAGGTGTCTCAATTGGGCCCTTACCTAAAATGTTGTAATGAGTCCTCATTACATGCAGGGAAAAAATGTCACTCAAGGCCTTCTGGTTTTACACACCTCTCCAGCCCTCTTGTTTCCCACTCTTTGCTTCACAGTTTTTCTTCAGTAATGTGGATTGCTTATAGTTTCCCTTTACATCAGGTTTTTTGTGTCTTCCCTTCATGTTTTTGATGAGGCTGCCCCACTTTCTGAATGTCTTCACTCCTTTCCCAGTCATGCCTGTTGTTGTTGTGAGGTGCAATTGAGTCAGTTTTGACTCAGCAGCCCCATGGAACAGAGGAGAACTGCTCCATAGGGTTTTCTAGGCTGTAATCTTTGCAGAAGCAGATCGCCAAGTCTTTCTCCCACAGAGCCATTTCATGGATTTGAATCACCAGCCCTTCCGTTAGCAGCAGAGCATTTAACCATGGTGCCACCAGGGGTCCTTCAACCACCACCCCCCTTTTGCCTGGTTAACACCTACTCATTCTTCAATACCTAGCTCAAATATCATCATCTCCATTAAAACTTTTCCTCCATCCATCTCCAACCTTAAGGCAACTTAAGTATTTCTTCTAGGTAAGTCCAAAATGCCCTGTTTACGTCTCCACACTGTATTTAACTCATTTAATAATTCCTTGTGCTGTGTGTTACTCTGTCTAGCTGTACTGGGAACTCCTTGAAGGCAAGGACTGAGTCTCTTTTTTTTAATTCCCAACAGCATAATTGGCAGTCAGTAAATGCTCATTGAATGCATAAATGAGTGAATCATTAAGTCCAAAAAGCTAAGGAGAAAACTGATTCAGAGGCTAAATGACTTTTGTTGTTGTTAGTTGCCATCAACCTACTCCGACTCATGGTGACCCCATGTGTGCAGAGTAGAATTGCTCCATAAGGTTTTCAAGGTGGCGATCTTTTGGAAACAGATTGCCAGGCCTGCCTGCCAAGGCACCCCTCAGTGAGTTTGAACCACCAAACTTTCAGCTAGTAGATGAGTGCTTAAACCATTTGTGCTACCCAGGGACTCCTAGAATCAGCTTTTATAAGTCTCTACTAATAGGAAAATGTTTGCTAAATTGGTTTAAAAAAAAAAAGATGAAAGCAGAAGTACTGAGACTGCAACCATTAAAGCATACAGATGTGGCCTCACGTTAAGAAAATAAAAAAGTGGTTTGATGGCACAGTGGATAAAGTGCTAGACTGCTAACCCGCTGGTTGGTGGTTTGAAACCACGAGTGACTCCGTGAGAGAAAGATGTGGCAGTCAGCTTCCACAAAGATTTGCAGCCTTGGAAACCTATGGGGTCGCTATGAGTTGGAATTGACTCGATGGCAATAAGTTCGGTTCAGTTCTATCCTCTTTAAGGATAAAATGCTGAACTCACCGTACTTGGTGGTCAGGTTCATACTTGGTAAACTGATTTCTAATCCCATTTCTAAGGTTAAAGATGTAAACAAGCTCATTAAAACGTGTCAAACACTTGTCAAACATCAAATAGCTGTTATATAACAACACTTTAAAGTCTAGATTGTTATATAGAGATTGCATTTCCATCAGAAGATTCTCATGTTCTAAAAAATTAAGAAAAAAATGGAACTTGAGTTTTTTGCAAACTCCAACCAATTTGAAAGTGTTGAGAGCCATTTGAGAAATCTAAAACCTGGCTGGGGATAGTTCACATAATCATACTGTTATTCCCACTCAAGATTACCATAGTAATTCCATCCAGCAAAAAGGAGAGCCAGATGGAAAAAGGTTTGGATTCTCTTCCTTCATAATTGTTTAGAAGCCAAGTTTCATATGAAAAAAACAATTTTCTGAGGAAATAATGCTCTGCTCTTTCCAACCCCTCCAAAAGTTTTTAGATGACTCCTTGTGTTGGATTTTCTTGGTTACCTACCCAATATCCATTCCTTTCTCTCCGAGAGCACCCCAATTGTCATTTGTATGTCCACAGCTCCCTTAGCCAACACCATGTGTTTCAGGAGTAATCCCGCCCCCTTGTTAAAGACCACTTCAGGAATGGGACATAAGACACAAGACTGACGAGTGAGGTCAAGGGGAGCTTGCTGGGGACTTCCAGAAAACGTTTATCTAAGACAGAGATGTGGGAAGAGTTATGCACAGGAGAAGCAGGGACTACGTTGTCCTTTGCAAACAGCTAATAAATGGAGGAGCACAGAGCCCCAAGAGCCTCCTCTCCGGCAGAAAGCTGCCGCTTCCAGGTTAAGCCAACCGTGGAATCTATGCAGGTCCCTGTGTGGCAAATAGAGTTTTGCACTCAACTACTAACCCACCCAGGGGTACTGCAGAAGAAAGTCCTGGCAATCTGCTTCCATAAAGATAACAGCCCCCTAAAAGTCCCATGGAGAAGTTCTACTCTGCAACACATGAGGTTACCATGAGTTGGAATTGACTCGATGGCAACAGACTTGGTTTGTCGTCTCTCCTACCTCTGGATTTCCAGTTATGTCATTCAATATATCTTGCTATTATTTAAGTCACTTGGGCTTCTGTAACTTGCATTGGAAAGAATCCTAACTAATAAAAAAAAAAATCGCTACCATATCTAACGTAAAGTTCTAAACAAATTTTTTTATTTTAAAATAATTCAACTACTTTATGTTTTTCTGTTCTTGGGCTAATTGAGGTTTGGAGGAGTGTCAATCACCTTAAAACATAAGATTTTCCATCACTTTAGCTATCACACAGGTGACCATTTATTTATTTTTGCATTTTATTGAACACTCATAAAAGTCTGAGATTTCACCGCCGGCATCTTCTTGACCATGATTCCATTAGCTAATGTGTGTATTAACTCCATGTAGAGCACCTTTTGTGGCTCTGAGTAGATTCTCAGAGAACTCAATCATCCAGGTGTCTCATTAAATTGCATGCATTTTCGTGGCGTGTCAGCCCACTGTGAAAGTCCCCTGAGGCTTACCTTGACGTCTTGGGGTTATTCTACGCAAGTGGTGATTTTCAGGCCCCACTGGTCCCAAACATTCAAAGGAGCCCAACATTGCTGAGTTAATGAAGGAATCCATAGTGTAAGAAAAGTAAAAATACGGTGGTGTACTTACCTTCAGGTGAAGAAAACTACTTCTTTTGATGGAAACATATTTTTACCAGGAAGCTGGCAAAATATACTACTTTGGGTCAAAGCAATTTTGAATTCTTGCAAGGAGTCTAAACAATACAACCTTTACTCTGAAATTCTATATGACCACAATAGCAATTATAATAATAGTTCAAATTATTTATTGCTGTTGTTAGGTTCTGTCGAGTCAGTTCAAACTTATAGAGACCTTATGTACCATAGAACGGCACACTGCCCAGTTCTGCGCCATCCTTACAATCATTGTTATGCTTGAGCTCATTGTTGCAGCCACTGTGTCAGTCCACCTCGTTGAGGGTCTTCCACTTTTCCGCTGACCCTGTACTTTGCCAAGCATGATGTCCTTCCCCAGGGACTGATCCCTCCTGACAACTTGTCCAAAGTATGTAAGACACAGTCTTGCCATCCTTGCTTCTAAGGAGCATTCTGGTTGTACTTCTCCCAAGACAGGCTTGTTCGTTCTTTTGGCAGTCCCTGGCATATTCAATTTTCTTCGCCAATACCACAATTCAAAGGCTTCAGTTCTTCTTCGGTCTTCCTTATTCACTGTCCAGCTATCACATGCATATGATGTGATTGAAAATACCATGGCTTGGGTCAGGCACACCTTAGTTTTCAAGGTAACATCTTTGCTCTTCAATACTTTAAAGAGGTCCTTCACAGCAGATTTGCACAATGCAATGCGTCTTTTGATTTCTTGACTGCTGCTTCCAAGGGTGTTGATTGTGGATCCAGGTAAAATGAAATCCTTGACACTTCAAACTTTTCTCCGTTTATCATGATGTGGCTTATTGGCCCAGTTGTGAGGATTTTTTTATGTGTGTATTTATTAGGCACCATGAGTCGAGCACTAAACTTAGCTCTTTTGCTGAGCTATCTCACTTAACCCTCATAACAACCCCACGATACAGGTTCTGGTGTTTCGTTCACTTTACAGATGAGTCCATTGAAGCTTACTGATACTAAGTAATTTTCTGAAGGTCTCTAGAGCCCAATAACTGTCAACAACATATAGCATTTCCAAAAAGGCAATGAAGTCTTAATTGCCTTAATAGTAGTGGTCAGATCAAAAGTTCTACTTTGGACCAATAAAGTCACAGCTGAGGCATTGTGGCAAATAATGGGTGTCACAGTTTTAGAAGGACAATAGCAATCAAAAGTTCAAATGGGGAAATGACAAGTATGACAGGAGTTGGGAAAATATCTCATATGGATTGGACGAGCCATTGAGACAGGATGACCAACACTTTTACAGCGATGTTTATTGTTATAGAGACGGTACATGTGCCTCATAGAAAAAAAGAAAATACGGAGAAGTGGGAAAACCGATCATCACATCCCACCATCCAGAGACTGCCATTGCTCACACTTTAGTGAGTGCATTGTGGATGGTATGTATGTGTGTGTATAAGTGTGTAGAATATTTTAAATATAAATGAAATGAGAAAAAAATGAACATGTACATATTTTTTTGCAACCTGTCACTTCTAGTCAATGATTTCTACCTTTTTTTTCCCCGTAAATTTTCATCTCTGCTAAAATTCAAACCTTATTCAAATTCTCTAATTGATCCTAAAATGTCCTTTAAGGCTGGTTTTTCTAAAACAGTACCAAGGCAGGACCCCCATTACATGTGTTTATTATGTCCATTAAGCCTCTTTTAACCTAGAACAGTCCCCCTTTCTATGACTGTTGACACCAGCAGATCTCCAAACAGGGACGGGCTACCCAATAAGCAAGGTATGAACAAGCTTAATTGCGCTTATTTACTTATCTGTAGTGCACAATTTCAATCTTTGAGCCCATGCATGCTGTTCTTACTGGTTAATCCATCCCTGCCTCCAAATATTCCACCTTTTTGAACTCGTCTGGTTGTGTCTTCTTTTACTTTATCCCCTGTGGAAGTTACTTTAAGGCTTGATGGATTCAAGTGAAACACCATGGATAGCATATCATAGGTGACATTCCGTGCTTCACGTCTTCACACCAGCAGACGCAGAACTTTCAGTTCACGCACCGTTAATTTGCTAAGATGGACTCTCCATGAAGTTGTGGCAATCTGAACCCTCTGTCGTACAATTTATTTTACCTCAAGTGATTAGGAAGTGTTCTACGTACTATTAGTTTGACACCAAAAATATCCAGTTTCTCATCCACAATTCACCTAAAGATTTTAAAATTGATTATCCTTGTCCAAATCAGCCAATTTAAAAAAAAAAATGCCATCAAATCAATTCCGACTCACATTCAGCTAGAGTTTGCCAAGTGATGCTTCCTTAATCATGTCACTCCTTCTACATGGATTAGCTGGTATTCACAGCAGAGCTTTCCATTAGCAACTGGTCTGAGCCTCAATTCCCTTTTTTGTCTGATTGTGACGTTGTCTAGATGATGTCTATGAGTTGTTAAATTCTGGAAAGAATTTAATTCTACAAAGAAACATGAAGTTCCTGGGATATTTATAATGTCTGGTAAGAAGAAGTTCCGACTGTCTTTATGTATTTAAATCTGGCCGTCTGGAAAAAGAAAGAAAATGCATTGTTCTAGAAGGCTGTATTGAAAAGGCAACTATTAACAACAGAGGGAATAACTATGAGGTAATATCCATTAGCAGAAAGGTTCTCCTCAAAAGTAGTAAGTTCTCCAAAAATATTCCATCAGAGTCTAGACCTGTCGTGTTTGTTAGTCCTCAAGTCCATCCTCCTTAGTTAAAATATTAGAATTTGAAGAAAACTTATATATCCTTAGGCAAATGGAAAATACAATAGAAATAGTTCGTAATCTTGTGTGTGTGTTAGAAGGAAGGAAACCAACTTGTCTTTATTTGCAGATAATATGATCATGTACCTAGAAAGTCTAGATGAATCTAAATGATCAGGCAATTAAGCGAGATTATTGGGTTCAAGGCCAATATACATATTTCGGTTGTATTTCTGTACACCAGCAACATAGAGAAAATAAAATTTAAAAAGTGATAGACTTTACAATACTCACAAAAAACATCAAATACCTAATCTAATCAAGAAGTACAAGATGTCATCACTAAAAAATATGAAACAGTTTTTAGAGAAATTAAATAAGACCCAAATAAACGGAAATACATAACATGTTCGTGGATCAGAAGTCTCACTTTTATGAAGAGGTCCATTATCCTAAAATTAATCTACATATTTAATTCAATCCCAATAAAAATCCCAGCAGGTTCTTTTTTCATTTAGACAATTGAAAAGCCAGTTCTAAAGTTAATATAGAAATGCTATGAACCAAGAAAAAACAAGGCAATCTTTTAAAAGGAGCAATCTGAAGGGTTTACACAATCAGATGCCAGAATCTGTTATAAAGCTATAAAAACCAAAAACCAAGCCCTCTCCCATCTCATAGCGGCCCCGTAAGACAGAGTAGAACTTCCCCATTGAGTTTCCAAGGAGCGCCTGGTAGATTTGAACTGCCAACCTTTTGGTTAGTAGCTATAGCACTTAACCACTACGCCACCAGGGTTTCCTCTTATAAAGCTATAGTGACTAAAATGAAAAACTTCTGCTGGTCAAGAAACACCAAGAGGATGGAAAGGAAATCCACAGAGTGGGAAAAGATATTTGCAATATACACATTTGAAAAGGACACATATTTAAAATCCTTAAACTTCTACAAGTTGAAAAGGGAAATCGATAAAAGATTTGAACAGGCACTTCACCAAAGAAGATATCCAAATCAGCAATACACATATGAAAACATGTTCAACTTCATCAGTCATCAGAGACATTCAAATTAAAACTACAATAAAATACTCCTACAAGCCCATCAGAATGGCTAAAGAGAAAAGACAGGAAATATCAAGTGTTGACAAGGAAATGGTATAACTAGGACTCCCATATACAGCTGGTGAGAGTATGTATTTAATCACTGTGGAATAGTTTTTGGAAGTATCTAGACTGATACAATAGCCACAACAATGGGCTCAAAAATGCCAATAATAATGAATATGATGCAGGACAAGGCAATGTTTCATTCTCTCATAAATAAGGCCACTGCATGAATCAGAGCCAACTCAATGGCAACTGACAACTATAATTGAACATATATGTATTCCATAACACAGCAATTCCACACCTAGGTACATGCCCAGCAAAAATGCAAGCATATAATCACCAAACCCATGTTTTAGTACATTTAGCTGCCATTAAGTGGACTCTGACTCATGGAGACTTCATATACAACAGAAGGAAATGTTTCCCGATCATGTGTCATCCTCACAATTGCTAGTATGTTCAAGTTCATTGGCTATTGTGCCAACTCATTTCCCAAGGGCCCCCCTCACTCTCCATGAACCTCTACTCCACCAGGCGTGATGGCATAGCTACACTACGTGAAATGGCTAAAAATTGGACCTTACTGAAATGCCCAGAGCCCTAGTGGTCCAATGGCTAAGCACACGGCTGCCAAATGAAAGGTCATCAGTTTGAACCCACCAGTCATTCTGCAGGAGAAAAGACCTGGCAATCTGCTCCCATAAAGATTACAACCTAGGAAACTCTATGGGCCAGTTCTACCACGTTCTATAGGGTCGCTTTAGGTCAGAATCTACTTGACAGCATCCAACAACAGGAACAACACTGGAATGCCCATCAAAATAGAATGAATAAATAAACGGTCTTATGCTGATCCAGAGCAATACTGAACTGTAATTAGGAAGAAAACTTACAATAGGAGTGAATATCAGAAATATGATACTGAGTGAAAGAAGTGGGACCATAAAAATACATAATCATTCCGTTTATATAATCTACAAAAGCAAGAAAAAATAATCAACCCTATTTGAATCAGAATAGTGGCTACTCTCGGGGTGGGGGGGTAGGTTTGCTGACTGGAAAGGAGCGTGAGAGAGGCTGGAAAGTTCTGCTTTGTGATTTGGGTGCTGGCTTACTGGGTGTGTTCACTTGGAAAATTTACTGAGCAGTCCACTTGGATATCTGCACTTTTCCATGTGTATGTAACAGTTCAACAACAACAATTTTTTTATATATGATTTTTTTTATTTTTATTGTGCTTTAAGTAAAAGTTTACGAATTAAGTCAGTCTTTCATACAAAAATTTATATACACCTTGCTATATATTCCTAATTGCTCTCCCCCTAATGAGACAGCACACTCCTTTCCTCCACTCCCTATTTTCTTGTCCATTTTGCCAGCTTCTGACCCCCTCCACCCTCCCATCTCCCCTCCAGACAGGAGGTGCCCAAATAGTCTCATGTGTCTACTTGATCCAAGAAGCTCATTCTTCACCAGTATCATTTACTATCCCATTGTCCAGTCTAACCCCTGTCTGAAGAATTGGCTTTGGGTATAGTTCCTGTCTTGGGCTAACAGAAGGTCTGGGGCCCATGACCTCCGGGGTCCTTCTAGTCTCAGTCAGACTATTAAGTCTGGTCTTTTTATGAGAATTTGGGGTCTGCGTCCCACTGCTCTCTTGCTTCCTCAGGGGTTCTCTGTTGTGTTCCCTGTGTTCTCTGTTGTCATTGGTTGTAGCTGGGCACCATCTAGTTCTCCTGGTCTCAGGGTGATGTAGTCTCTGGTTTATGTGGTCCTTTCTGTCTCTTGGACTCGTAACACAACAAAAAATTTTAAGTGAAAAAATAAATACCCTGAAGAAGGGAAAGTGGGTGAGGCTTTAAATGCAACCAGATTGGCCATGGGTTAATCATTGCTACATTTGGGTGATGGGCACATGGGAGCCCTGGTGGCTTAGTGGTTAAGTGCTTGGCTGCTATCTTGAAAGGTCAGTGGTTCAAACCGACCAGTCACTCTGAGGGAGGAAGATGTGGCAGTCTGCTTCCGTAAAGATTAACCAAAAACCAAACCAAACCCATTGCCATCGAGTCAATTCCAACTCATAGCGGCCCCATAGAACAGAGTAGAACTGCCCGTGGTGTTTCTAAGGAGTGGCTGGTGAATTCGAACTGCTGACCTTCAGGTTACCAGCCAAGTCCTTAACAGCTGAGCCATCAGGGCTCCAGTTACAGCCTGGGAAACTGTATGGGGCAGTTCTGCTCTGGCCTGTAGGGTTGCTATGAACCTGAATGGACTTTATGACACAGTGGGTAATGGGGGCACGGGGGGGTTAATTTTATTGTCCCTGTTAATGTTATAAATATTTGAAATACGGTGAAATACAAGATAAAAAAAAATGAATGTTAAAACAAATCAGGGAAAAACGATCTACGCATATTATTTATAAATACAAAGATATATAAATGCGAGAATAGTGCCTCCGGGAAGGCCAAGGGGTGAGGAGAGAATCACTCTATTGTGTTACAAACATTTTAGGACCATTTGATTTCATAAACTATGTGCATGTATTACTTTGATAAATTAAAAGTAAAATTTAAATGTCAAAAAATAAAAAATAGCCGAAGGGAAAGGGGATGAAAAAGCCCTATGATTTTAATCTCCGATGATAATAAAATCATGTTTTGGATGCATATTACTTCAGGGAATTGGAATGAAAGAACAGAAAGTGGAGCAAAAAGCCAGAGATGCTATAATTTCACATAAAATTTAATTTAACTCTCATGAAGTAAAGAAAATTAGTAAGGAGCAGTAAGTCCCTACAAAAGAATACTACACTGGAAACAGAATTTTTGAATCAGAGAATTCACATACAGCTTAATATTTTTTTTTTAATGTATAAATATATTTTAACAATGTAGTAAGTCAATTTTAATTTTTCTAGCTTACTTGACTACATTATGTTGGGGTCAAATTAGGTTGACAAACATCCTACTGAATCCTTTTTCCTAGGAGAACATTTTAAGAAAATCTGAGCTAAACACAGTGTTAATAAGCAAAGCAGGCCTATTCCATTTTATGGAATTGACATAAGGCAGCAACCTCTTAGAGCCCAACTGATGACTCTAATCCCTCCTCCCAGCCAAGCAGGATCCTTCCTTGGGCCCTATGCCAAACCCTGGAGTCCCTGTACAGTACAAATGGTTAACAAGCTCAACTGCTAAGCAAAAAGTTGGATGGCAATCCACTTCCAAAAAGTCAGCCATTGAAAACCCTATGGAGCACAGTTCTACACTGACACACATGGAGTCGCCATGAATCGGACTTGGTGGCAACGGGTTTTTACTGGCTATGGAAAACCCCATTGTTTACCTAATCAACACCTACGTCCAACCTCTGTCTCACTTCCCACTTCTGCTTTGAAGCTGGAAAAGCACAGTGCTTGCAGTCCTAGGACCTTTGCAGCTTGTCCTAGTCACATAACTTGGTTTTGACCAACGAGGTGAAAGCAAACGTCCGCTGGGAACATTTGGGAAAGTTTCTGCATTCCACATAAAAGCGGACAGATATTTTATCCTTCATTTTTCCACCCTGATGAAAAAATAAATCTCCCTGCCGTATACTCCCACCTTCACCTAGTCAGAGCATGGCTTGTTCTTGTTCTCTTAGTGTGCTAACGCCTTTACAGGGCTTTCAGTCGGGTTTCAGGGGGATTGAAGGTAAGTGTGTGTGTTCAACTCAACATGTTTAACTCTGAATGCGAAGATTTTAATTAAAACGCTGCTTGATAATGAGAGATGCCAAATTTCAGGGTGTGGTTATCGCATGGGGAAAGAAAGAGGGGGATGGAATTGGAGAGGGTTGTGGGAGCTCTAAGATCAACTGTATCTGTAGGTTTTGTGATTTAGAAACAAAAGAAATTATGGGGAAAAAATTAAATTTGATGAAGCCAGGAACTGAGTATGTGAGTGTTTCTTAGGTTAGACTTTATAATTGTAAGTACATGTGAAATATGTTAAAATATTGCAAAATATCAAATAGATTGCAGGGGGTGGAGCCAAGATGGCAGAATAGACACTTCCATCCAGCCCTCTTTACAAAAAAGACCCGAAAAAACAAGTGAAACGAGCATATTTGTGACAAGCTGGGAGCCCTGAGCATCAAAGGCAAGCTCAGACAATGAACTGAGGGGCAGGGGAAGGAAGAGACCGTTCAGAAGCAGAGAGGAGTTACCACACCTGAATCACTGGGAGCCCTCAGGCACCGTTCCTGGAGCAGCGGTGGCAGTGGGCTGGTCCTAGCGTTCGGCCGCAGTTTCCTCAGGGAGAAGCAGCCAGCCAGCCACACAGCCCACTCACACCTCCGGGACCCGGGGAGAACGCAGTTTCCTCGGGGAGAAGCAGCAGCCACACAGCCCACTCACGCCTCCGGGACCTGGGGAGAACGGTGCTCTTGGCAAAAGCTAAGGACTTGCCTATATTTTACCGCGCACCCCCCCACCCCCAAGCCGGCCTCAGGGGCTGAATCCCTGGGCCTGAGATAGACCCTGGTGAGCACCTGGAGCCATCCTCCCGGCCTTGGGGAAGGAAAATATTTGCAACTGGAGGGAAAAGATAATTTACTAGCTTCATTAACTGGGGGAGCTCAGGACAGAAGCGGCTCCTGTCCAGGCATAAACCATCCGTGGACCTTCAGTACCTTTCTCTTCTGCATGGACCTGTGTGGGCTTATTTCAGGAGAATAGGCCCTTGGGGGCAAACTCCAACCACTTCAGCTGTGCGGTGGAGAGGTGGGTGTTTGACGTTTGACATCGTTCTGACTATTAAACAAGGTCCTCATCTACCCACAACAGGGACCTAAGGACTGGTGGCTCCACTTGGGTCGCCCAGCCACTCGCGACAGGAGCCCAGGGATAACTGGTACCTCCCAGTCCTTACAACAAAATCTTTGGGTGCCCATGGTCCCTCTGCAGAGCCCACCCACCAGCACGCTCTAGGGAACAGAGATGAGTTTTCCTCAGAGATACTTGGGGGTCAGTTCTCAGCCCCCTGCCTTGTTCAGAGCATGACCCCCTGCTGCAATCAGATACAGGTATATATGCCAATCACCCCTGCCCCTCTAAGGCTGTAGGATAGAGCCAGTACCACACACTTGATATCAGCTACCTGAAAACCTGAGCTGAATTCATACAAGAAAACTGAATGGACTCCTAGACTGATATACCTGATAACAGCTCAAGCCAGCTGGGGACAGGACACCAAAGCTCCAAAGGTGAAAATAATCAAGCTACCTCACTCAAGTAACCCATAGGGGTATACCAAAACAAAACAAAGCAAGCAGCTACGACACGGTAAGCAAGCATAAACTAATACAATAACTTATAGATGGCTCAGAGACAACAGTTGATAACAAGTCACATAAAGAAACAGACCATGATCACCTCAAAAGGCTCTCAAAACAAAGAACCCAGGCATCTTCTAGATGAAAGTGCATTCCTGGAATTACCAGATGCAGAATACAAAAGTTTAATATACAGAACCCTTTAAGACATTAGGAAGGAGATGGGGCAATACGCAGAACAAGCCAAGGAACACACAGATAAAGCAACTGAAAAACTCAGAAAGATTATTCAGGAACATAATGAAAAGTTTAATAAGATGGAAAAATCCATAGATAGACAGCAATCAGAAATTCAGAAGATTAACAATAAAATTATAGAATTAGATAACTCAATAGAAAGTCAGAGGAGCAGAATTGAGCAAGTAGAAGCTAGAATTCCTGAACTCGAAGATAAATCACTTGACACTAATATATTTGAAGAAAAATCAGATAAAAGAATTTAAAAAAATGAAGAAACCTTAAGAATCACGTGGGACTCTATCAAGAGAAATAACCTACGAGCGATTGGAGTACCAGAACAGGGAGGGATAACAGAAAATACAGAGAAAATTGTTGAGGATTTGTTGGCAGAAAACTTCCCTGATATCGTGAAAGATGAGAAGATATCTATCCAAGATGCTCATCAAACTCCACATAAGGTAGATCTTAAAAGAAAGTCACCAAGACATATTATAATCAAGTGTGCCAAAACCAAAGATAGAAAATTATAAGAGCTGCGAGGGATAAAAGAAAAGTCACCTACAAGGGAGAGCCAATAAGAATAAGCTCGGACTACTCAGCAGAAACCATGCAGGCAAGAAAGCAATGGGAAGACATATTTAAAAAATTGAAGGAAAAAAGTTGCCTGCCAAGAATCATATATCCATCAACACTGCCTCTTAACTATGAAGAGGAAATTAAGACATTTCCAGATAAACACAAGGTGAGGGAATTCGTGAAAACCAAACCAAAACTACAAGAAATACTAAAGGGAGTTCTTTGGTTAGAAAACCAACAATATCAAGACTAGAACACTGGGCAGAGCAACCAGAAGTCAACCCAGACAGGGAAATCCAAAAAAAAACAAAGCAAGATTTAAAAAAAAAAAAAGCCCAACAGAGGGTAATGGTGATGTTATTACATAAAAGAAGACAACATTAAAATAATAAAGAGGGACTAAGAAATGTAATCAAACACCTTCCATGTGGAGAGGAAGATACAACGATACAAAGAAATAAAAGTTAGTTATAAATTTAGAAACATAAGGGTAAATAATAAGGTAACCACAAAGGAGACAAACTATCCTACTCATCAAAATAAAATACAAGGGAAAAATACAGACTCAGCAGAAACAAAATCAACAACAACAAATATGAGAAAAGGACAATATATAAAGAAAATCTACTCAGCACATAAAATCAAGTGGGAAAAAGAAGCTGTCAACACACACACAAAAGACATCAAAATGATAGCACTAAATTACCTATCCATAATTACCCTGAATGTAAATGGACTAAATGCACCAATAAAGAGACAGAGAGTGGCAGAATGGATTAAAAAACAAGGTCCGTCTATATGCTGCCTACAAGAGACACACCTTAGACTTAGAGACACAAACTAAAACTCAAAGGATGGAAAAAATATATCAAGCAAATAACAATCAAAAAAGAGCAGGAGTGGCAGTATTAATTTCTGACAAAATAGACTTTAAAGTTAAATCCATCAGAAAGGATAAGGAAGGACACTATATAATGATTAAAGGGACAATACACCAAGAAGATATAACCATATTAAATATTTATGCACCCAATGACAGGGCTGCAAGATACATAAAACAAACTCTTTCAGCATTGAAAAGTGAGATAGACAGCTCCGCAATAATAGTAGGAGACTTCAACACACCACTTTCGGTGAAGGACAGGACATCCAGAAAGCTCAACAAAGACACAGAAGATCTAAATGCCACAGTCAACCAACTTGACCTCGTAGACATATACAGAACACTCCACCCAACAGCAACCAAGTATACTTTCTTTTCTAGTGCACATGGAACATTCTCTAGAATAGACCACATATTAGGTCATAAAGGAAGCCTTAGCAGAATCCAAAACATTGAAATATTACAAAGCATCTTCTCTGACTATAAGGCCATAAAAGTGGAAATCAAGAACAGGAAAAGCAGGGAAAAGAAATCAAATACTTGGAAACTGAACAATACCCTGCTCAAAAAAGACTGGATTATAGAAGACATTAAGGATGGAATAAAGAAATTCAGAGAATCCAGTGAGAATGAAAACACTTCCTATCAGAACCTTTGGGACACAGCAAAAGCGGTGCTCAGAGGCCAATTTATATCAATAAATGCACACATCCAAAAAGAAGAAAGGGCCAAAATCAAAGAACTATCCCTACAACTTGAACAAATAGAAAGAGAGCAACAAAAGAAACCCACAGGCACCAGACAAAAACAAATAAAAATTAGAGCTGAACTAAATGAAATAGGAAACAGAAAAACAATTGAAAGAATTAACAAGACCAAAAGCTGGTTTTTTGAAAAACTCAACAAAATTGATAAACCATTGGCCAAACTGACAAAAGAAAAACAGGAGAGGAAGCAATAACCCAAATAAGAAATGAGACGGGCAATATTACAACAGACCCAATGAAATTAAAAAGAATCAGATTACTATGAAAAACTATACTCAAACAAATTTGAAAACCTAGAAGAAATGGATGAGTTCCTAGAAACACACTACTTACCTAAACTAACACAAACAGAGGTAGAACAACTAAATAGACCCATAACAACAGAAGAGATTGAAAAGGTAATCAAAAAACTCCCAACAAAAAAAAAGCCCTGGTCCGAACGGTTTCATTGCAGAGTTCTACCAAACTTTCAGAGAAGAGTTAACAGCACTACTACTAAAGGTATTTCAGAGCACAGAAAAGGACGGAATACTACCAAATTCATTTTATGAAGCCACCATATCCCTGACACCAAAACCAGGTAAAGACACCACAAGAAAAGAAAATTATAGACCTATATGAATGTAGATGCAAAAATCCTCAACAAAATTCTAGCCAATAGAATTCAACAACATATCAAAAAAATAATTCACCATGACCAAGTGGGATTCATACCAGGTATGCAGGGATGGTTCAACATTAGAAGAACAGTTAATGTAATCCATCACATAAATAAAACAAAAGATAAGAATCACATGATTTTATCAATTGATGCAGAAAAGGCATTTGACAAAGTTCAACACTCATTCACGATAAAAACTCTCAGCAAAATAGGAACAGAAGGAAAGTTTCTCAACATAATAAAGGGCATTTATACAAAGCCAACAGCCAACATCACCCTAAATGGAGAGAGCCTGAAAACATTCCCATTGAGATCGGGAGCCAGACAAGGATGCCCTTTATCACCACTCTTATTCAACATTGTGCTGGAAGTCCTAGCCAGAGCAATTAGGCTAGATAAAGAAATAAAGGGCATCCAGATTGGCAGGGAAGAAGTAAAATTATCTCTATTTGCAGATGACATGATCTTATACACAGAAAACCCTAAGGAATCCTCCAGAAAACTGCTGAAACTAATAGAAGAGTTCAGCAGAGTTTCAGGATAGAAGATAAGCATACAAAAATCGGTTGGATTCCTCTACACCAACAAAAAAGAACATCGAAGAGGAAATCACCAAATCAATGCCATTTACAGTAGCCCCCAAGAAGTTAAAATGCTTAGGAATAAATCTCACCAAAGATGTAAAAGACTTATACAAAGAAAACCACAGTACACTTCCGCAAGAAACCAAGAGACTTACATAAGTGGAAGAACATACCTTGCTCATGGATAGGAAGACTTAACATTATAAAAATGTCCGTTCTACCAAAAGCGATCTATACATTTGATGCAATTCTGATCCAAATCCCGAGGACATTCTTTAATTAGATGGAGAAACAAATCAACAATTTCATATGGAAGGGAAAAAGGCCCCAGATAAATAGGGCATTACTGAAAAAGAAGAACAAAGTAGGAGGCCTTACTTTACCTGATTTTAGAACCTATTATACCGCCACAGTAGTCAAAACAGCCTGGTACTGGTACAACAACAGATACATGGACCAATGGAACAGAACTGAGAATCCAGACATAAATCCATCCACATATGAGCAGTTGATATTTGACAAAGTCCCCAAAACAGTTAAATGGGGAAAAGACAGTCTTTTTAACAAATGGTGCTGGCATAACTGGATATCCATCTGCAAAAAAATGAAACAAGACCCATACCTCACTCTATGCACAAAAATGAGCTCAAAATGGATCAAAGACCTAAATATAGAATCTAAAACGATAAAGATCATGGAAGAAAAAATAGGGACAATGTTAAGAGCCCTAATACATGGCATAAACAGTATAGAAAACATTATAAAGATCATAGAAGAAAAACTAGATAACTGGGAGCTCCTAAAAATCAAACACCTATGCTCATCCAAAGACTTCACCAGAAGAGTAAAAAGACTATGTACAGACTGGGAAAAAGTTTTTAGCTATGACATTTCTGATCGGCGCCTGATCTCTAAAATCTGCATAATACTGCAAAAACTCAACTGTAAAAAGACAAATAACCCAATTAAAAAATGGGCAAAAGATATGAATAGACACTTCACCGAAGAAGACATTCAGGTAGCTAACATATATGAGGAAATGCTCATGATCATTAGCCATTAGAGAAATGTAGATCAAAACTACAATGAGATTTCTTCTCCAACAAGGCTGACATTAATCCAAAAAACACAAAATAATAAATGTTGGAGAGGCTGTGGAGAGATTGGAACACTTCTACACTGCTGGTGGGAATGTAAAATGGTATAACCACTTTGGAAATCAATTTGGAGCTTCCTTAAAAAGCTAGAATAGAACTACCATATGGTCCAGCAATCCCACTCCTTAGAATATACCCTAGAGAAATAAGAGCCTTTACACGAACAGATATATGCACACCCATGTTTATTGCAGCCCTGTTTACCAAAGCAAAAACATGGAAGCAACCAAGGTGCCCATCAACGGATGAACGGTTAAATTATGGTATATTCACACAATGGAATACTACGCATCGATAAAGAACAGTGAGGAATCTGTGAAACATTTCATAACATAGAGGAATCTGGAAGGCATTATGCTGAGTGAAATTAGTCAGTTGCAAAAGGACAAATATTGTATAAGACCACTATTATAAGAACTTGAGAAATAGTTTAAACTGAGAAGAAAACATCCTTTTGTGGTTACAAGAGGAGGGAAGGAGGGAGGGTGGGAGGGGGTATTCAGTAATTAGATAGTAGATAAGAACTACTTTAGGTGAAGGGAAAGCACACAGTACAGGTGAGGTCAGCACAATTGGACTAAACCAAAAGCAAAGAAGTTTCCTGAATAAACTGAATGCTTCGAAGGCCGGCATAGTAGGGGCAGAGGTCTGGGGACCATGGTTTCAGGGGACATCTAAGTCAATTGGCATAATAAACTCTATTAAGAAAACACTCCGCATCCCACTTTGAAGAGTGGCGTCTGGGGTCTTAAACGCTAGCAAGCAACCATCTAAAATGCATCAATTGGTCTCAACCCACCTGGATCAAAGGAGAATGAAGAACACCAAGGACACAAGGTGATTACGAGCCCAAGAGACAGAAAGGGCCACTTGAACTAGCGACTACATTATCCTGAGACCAGAAGAACTAGATGGTGCCTGGCTACAACCGATGACTGCCCTGACAGGGAACACAACAGAGAACCCCTGAGGGAGCAGGAGAGCAGTGGGATGCAGACCCCAAATTCTCGTAAGACCAGACTTAATGGTCTGACTGAGACTGGAAGGACCCCGGTGGTCATGGCCCCCAGACCTTCTGTTGGCCCAGGACAGGAACCATTCCCGAAGCTAACTCTTCAGACATGGATTGGACTGGACAATAGGTTGGAGAGGGATGCTGGTGAGGAGTGAGCTTCTTAGATCAGGTGGACACTTGAGACTATGTTGGCATCTCCTGCCTGGAGGGGAGATGAGAGGGTGGCGGGGGTTAGAAGCTGGCGAAATGGACATGAAAAGAGAGAGCAGAGGGAGAGAGTGGGCTGTCTCATTAGGGGGAGAGTAATTGGGAGTGTGTAGCAAGGTGTATATGGGTTTTTGTGTGAGACACTGACTTGATTTGTAAACTTTCACTTAAAGCACAATAAAAAAATTATTAAAAAAAAAAAAAGAAAATTGATTGCACTCAAAAAGGACCTGTTTATAAATGCATCAATAAGGAATGAAAAGAAGGGCCCTGAAACCCCATTCAGATAGGGCAAGAAGGTGAGATATTACCAAGAGATTAGGCACAATCTGAAAGAAGAATCTACACCACACGATGGATGTTTCATTTGCCCAACTAAGGACTGAAAGGTGATGTCAATGTTCAGTGTATGACAAATATCTGCAGACGCACACACGTACGTACATACACAGATTTATGGCTAAATTAGGTGTAGAATACATTGCTTTCATTAAATATTGTGAGTTCAATCCTTTTTAAAAATTTTCTTTCCTTGTTTTCATAAAAGTCTACTATTTATAAGAGGAGACATGGTGGCACAATGTTTCAGTGCTCAGCTGCTAACTGAAAGGTCTGTTGTTCGAAACCACCAGTGGCTCCCTGGGAGAAGAGACCTGGTGGTCTGCTCCTGTGAAGATGACAGCCTAGGAAACCCTACGGGGGAGTTCCAGTCTGTCACAGGGGGTCACTATGAGTTGAAATCGACTCGACAGCACACAAGAAAAATATTTATAGCTTCTCCTGGTTTTGTTAGATATAGATACCTAACCTGGGCAAACTCTGCATTAACAATCCGGAACTCAGAGAGGTACAGAACAGATAAGCAGCGCCTTTTAAAAAATGCAGTCTTAATGAGTGTGGTGGTGTTACTGAGGCACTAGATAGGGCGTGTCAGTGATCTGTATTTAAAGTCAAGGTTGAAATTTATATGCCTATAAATGTTGATTAAATATAGTACCGGAGTACATGTTAACAACAACAAAAGTGCAAGTCATTTTTTCATTTGGAAACGTCTTCACCAATTTGTTAGATTCTGCTATAGCTAAAACTATTCTCAAACTAAATTCAATAATGTACAGTTTACGTGTAGCGCTATATCTAGAAGAGTCTCTCTCAATAGCACATGATCTGAGGGATCTGCCAACACACTTGGTTCAATAATTATCCATTCAGCCACAGAAATACTTTGCCTGGAAATTGAATCACCTCAGTTACCCAGTTTGGGGATTCATAATGAAGTATTGAATAGGTTTTTCTCTAAACATGTTGACTGTTTTCCTCTCATAAATGTGTCTCTCAATTATATAATTTGTCTAGACAGCTAGCACATTTAGTAGAAGCAGCATAGTATTTGGAATTAGACCTAGTTTCCAGCCCAGCTACTCTGCCATTTACCAGATGTATTATTTGGGCAAGTTACTTAACCTTGTTGAACCTCAACCTCCTCATCTATAAAATGGGGACATATGATTCCACTGTACATAACTAATCTCATGTAGAATATAATCAATATATGTTAATTCCTTTCCTTCTTCCAAAATTCATCTCAAGCATTACTAATATTACTTAAAATGTGGAGACTCCCATCTTTGAACCAAAAAATAGTTTATCTTAAGTAAAATATTTCTGCCACAAGCATTGTGCTCTATTAAAGAATTACGTATGTGAGATCAAATTGACAACAGCAACTTGAAAGGTTAGATGAGGAGCAGTGAGTCAAAGTCAGTGGTGGTGGAACAATTTGGAGAAAGATGGCTAGAATGTTGGCACAACACGAAGAACGTAATCAGTGTCACTGAGTTGTAATGTATAAATTATTGAAATGGTGTATGGTGTATGGCTGTGGAGACTCCTAAGGCCATTAACATCCAAAGCAGTAAAGGTAAACCCATGGAAATTTGAAGGTTCTTATGACAAGTATCCTAAAACTTTATTTTAAACAAATCAAACCCAAACCCACTGTCGTCAAGTCACTCCAACTCATAGCAACCCTATAGAACAGAGTAGAACTGCCCCATAGGGTTTCCAATGAGCGACTGGTAGTTTTGACCTGTTGACCTTTTGGTTAGCAGCCAAGCTCTTAACCACTTTGCCATCAGGGGTCCTTAAAAATTAGAAAGCTATACACCAAAAATGGAGAAGTAATAATATGATGAGAAATGAAATTAGGAGACTTGGTTCTAGTCCTAGCTTTGCCATTATCTTTGGATTTTCTAGTTGGCTATTCATTTCACTTCTTGGGGCCTTAATTTTCTTATCTGCGTTACAGATGAGTTGAATGAGATCAATTTTCCCCAATCTGAAGTCTACTGAGAAGGGAATAGAAATTTAAGATCTGTTTCCAGTATTTTATAAAGCCTAATGAAAATAATTTATCTATCCTTGGTAAGGTTGCAGAGAGATCAGGTGGGAGAAACAGCAGTAGCAATTAAGGCAAGCAAGAGAGCAATACCAGGTAAATGCCATCGAATAAAAGAACCCCAGAACATCATTGTGGGATAGGTATTTCAAGGTCATCTGGCCCAGCTCAAACAGATGCACAAATCCCCTCATTATAGCCCAATGTAACCCTTTCATTGAGCTTCCCCAGTATCATGAGTAGGCCTGTCCAGTTTCAGAAGTTCTAATCTTCACATTGTCTGGGGGCACTTTTTCCTGCCAATTGTTGCTCTCTTTCTTTCCTCACCTCACAAGACTCCTCAGCTTGTTTCAAATTGAGCTTCAGAACCCACCTTTCCACATGGACAGTCAAATCCATTGGTCTCTATGGTGTTGGTATCTTCTTCCTGAGCAGCAGTAGATCATTCCCTCCTTCTTGGAATGATTTCTCTTGGCTTCCTGGTTAGCACTGTCTCCTGTCATTCCTCCTAACTCACTGGCTGGTCCATCTCAGTCTTCTATTCTGGCTCCTCCCCTTCCTCTACCTGATCTCTAAATGATGGAGTGCCTGTTGGCTCAGAAAATCAGCCTTGTTGTATACCCACACTCTTAAATGATCCCATCCATTCTCATGCTTTAAAAAGTCTAGAGTTTCAAATCAATTTCTTCCTTTTGTCACCTCTCCCTTGAAACGTAGACTCTAATATCCAACTGCATACATGACAGCCCCTCTTGGATGTCTACTTGTTAGGTGCCACTGAGAGTCAGTTCCAGCTCATAGCAACCTTAGGTACGACAGAAGAAAACACTGTCTGGTCCTACACCATCCTTACAATTGTTGCTGTGTTTCAGCCCATCATTGTAACCACTCTGTCAGTTCATCTCATTGAAGGTCTTCCTCTTTTTCACTATCTACTTTACCAAGCATGATGTCCTTCTCCAGGAACTTGTCCCTGCTGATGACATGTCCAAAGTACGTGAGACAAAGTCTCACCATCCTCACTTCTAAGGAGCACTCTGGCTGTCTTTCTTCCAAGACAGACTTGTTTCTTCTGGCAGTCGATGGTATATTCAATATTCTTCACCAACACCATAAGGCAAAGGCATGAGTTCTTCTTTGGTCTTCCTTCTTCATTGTTCAGCTTTCAGATGCATATGAAGCAATTGAAAACACCATGGGTTGGGTCAGACACACTTAGTCTTTAAGGTGAGATCTTTGCTTTTTAACACTTTAAAGAAATCTTTTGGAGATGATTGCTCAATGCATTGTGCCATTTCATTTCTTGACCTCTGCTTCCATGGACGTTGATTGTGAACTCAAGTAAAATGAAATCTTTGACAACTTCAGTCATTTCTCTGGTTATCATGATGTTGCTTATTAGTCCAGCTGTGGGGATTTTTGTTTTATGTTGAGTTGTAGTCCACACTGAAGGCTGTAGTCTTCCTCAGTAAGTGCTTCAAGTCCTCTTCACTTTCAGTAACAAAATTGTGTCATCTGCATATCACAGGTTGTCACTGAGTCTTCCTCCAATCCTGATGCCACGCTTTTCTTCATATGGTCCACCTTCCCGGATTAGTTGCTCAGCATACTGATTGAATAAGTATTGTGAAAGGATACACCCCTGACACACACCTTTCCTGACTTTAAACTATGCGGTATCCCCTTGTTATGTTCTAGTGACTGCCTCTTAGTCTAGGTACAGATTCCTCATGAGTACAAATAAGTGTTCTGAAATTGCAATTCTTTGCAATGTTATCCATAATTTCTTAAGATCCACACAGTCGAATGCCTTAGCATGGTCAATAAAACACAAATAAATATCTTTCTGGTATTCTATGCTTTCAGCCAAGATCCATCTGACATCAACAATGATATCCCTTGTTCCATGACCTCTTCTGAATCCAGCTTGAATTTCTAGCAATTCCCCATCGATGTACTACTGCAACTGTTTTTGAATTATCTCAGCAAAACTTTAGTTGCATGTGATATTAATGACATTGTTTGATAATTCCTGCGTTCTGTTGGATCACCTTTCTTCAGAATGGTTACAGATATGGATCTCTTCCAGCTGGTTGGCAAGGTAATTGTCTTCCAAATTTCTTGGCATAGATGAGTGAGCTCTTCCACTGTTGCATCTGCTTGTTGAAATATCTCGATTGGTATTCCATCTGTTCCTGGCTCCTTGATTTTCACCAATGCCTTCAGTGCACCTTGGACTTCTTCCTTCAATACCACTGGCTCTTGATCATATACTACCTCCTGAAATGGCTGAACGGTGATCAATTTTTTGATACAGTGACTCCGTGTATTCCTTCCATCTTCTTTTGATGCTTCCTGCGTCATTCAATATTTTGCCCATAGAATCCTTCAATATTGCAATTTGAGACTTGAATTTTTTCTTCACTGTTTTCAGCTTGAAAAATGCTGACCATGCTCTTCCCTTTTGGTTTTTTAACTCCAGATTTTTGCACATTTTGTTTCATGGATGTCTAATACAAAAAAAGCCAAACCTGTGCCTGTCGAATCAATTCCGACTCACAGTGACCCTATAAGACAGTGTAGAACTGGTCTCACAGCGTTTTCAAGGAGCTGCTGGTGGATTCAAACTGCCAACTGTTTGGTTAGCAGCTGTAGCTCTTAACCACTGTGCCACCAGGGAGAAGATATTAGTCATTATCTATCAAAATGTAAACATGATTGGAGTAATAATAGGTTATAAGAACAAATTGAATTACCAGAGTTTCAGTAATATCACCTGGCATTTGTGTGCTCCCTTAAAAACTCATCTGTATGAGACCAGTCAACAATTACTTTAAAAAAAAAAAAAAAAAAAAGGAGAAAGTAAGGAGGCAGGGAAACTAGATTACTGGAAATGGAATGACAGAACAGAAACTCTGGGAATGTTTATGCATTGTGAAGAATGTAGCCAATGTCACTGAACAATTTGTGTAAAAATTGTGGCATGGAAACTTAATACAATAAGATTTTTAAAAAGTCAAGTAGTAATCAGTCTGGGTTTGATCTTCCCGAGTGATGCAGCCTCATTAGATATTTTAAGATATCCTAACTTTTGTAATTGTAGTGTATTTTTTTCAGCCAAATTCTCAAATGTGATGTTAACCATTCTATCCTTCCTATCAGGGTCTTTCCAGATCTTGAATTTCCTGTTACTCAACAAGAATACTTTTTATTGTACTTTACTAATGACTAAATTGTATCCAACACTTCACATGTTTCAGCCAATGTTCTATGTATTTTATGTAGCTTAACTCATTTAATTCTAATGAGATATATACAATTATTTTGGCCATTTTACAGATGGACAAGATAGCAGAAGGCAGTTAAGCAACTTGTTAAGATTAAGCAGTAAAGTCAGTAAGTAATGATGAAGTAAAAGAGCTGAACAGAAGACTTCAAAGGGCAGCTCTAGAAGACAAAGTACTATGATGACGTGTGCAAAGATCTGGAGATAAAAAACCAAAAGGGAAGAACACACTCAGCATTTCTCAAGCTGAAAGAATTGAAGAAAAAATCAAGCATTGAGTTGTAATACTGAAGGATTCTATGGGGAAAATATTAAATGACACAGGAAGCATCTAAAGAAGATGGAAGGAATACACAGAGTCACTATACCAAAAAGAATTGGTCGACGTTCAACCATTTCAGGAGGTAACACATGATCAGGAACCGATGGTACTGAAGAAAGATGTCCAAGCTGCACTGAAGGCTTTGGCAAAAAGGAGGCTCTGGGAATTGATGGAATGCCAATAGAGATGTTTAACAAATGGATGCAGTGCTGGAACTGCTCACTCATCTATGCCAAGAAATTTGAAAGACAGCTACCTGGCCAACTGACTGGAAGAGACCCATTTTATGCCTATTCCCAAGAAAGGTGGTCCAACCAAATGTGGAAATTATTGAACAATATCATTAATATCACATGCAAGCAAAATTTTGCTAAAGATCTTTCAAGAGCAGCTGCAGCAGTATATCGACAGGGAATTGCCAGAAATTCCAACTGGATTTAGAAGAGGACATGGAACCAGGGATATCATTGCTGATGTCAGATGGGTGCTGGTGGAAAGCAAAGAATGCCAGAAAGATGTTTACCTATGTTTTATTGACTATGCTAAGGCATTCGACTGTGTGGATCACAACAAATAAGGGATAACATTGTGGAGAATGGGAATTTCAGAACACTTAATTGTGCTCATGAGGAATCTGTACATGGACTAAGAGGCAGTCATTCAAACAGAACAAGGGGATACTGCGTGGTTTAAAGTCAGGAAAGGTGTGTGTCGTGGTTGTATCCTTTCACCATCCCTATCTAATCTGTATGCTAAGCAAATAATCCAAGAAGCTGGACTATATGAAGAGGAATGGGGCATCAGATTGAAGGAAGACTCATTAATGACCTGCGTTATACAGATGACACAAGCTTGTCGAAAGTGAAGAGGACTTGAAGCACTTAGTGATGAAGATCAGAGACCACGGCCTTCAGTATGGATTACACCTCAGCATAAAGGTAACAAAAATCCTCATTACTGGACCAATAAGCTCATCATGATAAATGGAGAAAAGATTGAAATTGTTGAGGATTTCATTTTACTTGGATCCACAATCAACACCCATGGAAACAGCAGTCAAGAAATCAAAAGATGCGTTGCATTGGACAAATCAGTCGCAGGAGATCTCTTTAAAGTGTTAAAAAGCAAAGATGTTGAGGCAGAGCCAAGATGGTGGAATAGTCAGACACTTCTGGTGATCCCTCTTACAACAAAGACCCCCCCCCAAAAATGATTATATGTATGACAAGCTAGGAACCCTGAACATCAAAGGTACAGTTAGGAAATTGGACTGAGTGATGGGAGGGGGAGAGACAGTTCAGAAAGCAGCAAGAAGTTGCTGGGCCAGGCTCAGTGGGAACCCTCAGGCATGATCCCCTGGAGAGTAATGCAGCAGGGCTGGCAGTAGCATAGCATTTGGGATGCAGTTTCCTCAGGGAGAGACAACAAGTCACACAGTCTACTCACACCTCCAGAATCAGAGTAGGACAGCACTCTTGGCAAAACCTGAGTGCTTGTGTTTATTTTACTGCTCCCTCAGCCTCTAAGCCAGCTTCAGTGGCTGTCAATTTCCCTGGGCCTGAGAGAGGTTCTGCTGCGCACCCTGAGCCATTCTCCTGGCCTTGGAGAAAGAATAATTAACAATTGGGGTGAAAAGATAATCTGCCATCTCCACTAAGCTGGGGAGCTCAGGACAGAAGCGGCTCCTGTCCAGCACAAACAGTCTATGTACTTTGAATAGCTTCCACCCCTGCATGGACCCGTGTGGGCCATTTCAGAAGATTAGGCCCTTGTTCCTGCACAGATGTATGTGCTTGAGATCTGAGTTCAATTGTTTCAGCTGTGTGGTGGAGAGGTCGGTTTTTGATGTTTGACAACACTTTGCCTATTAAACAGGGTCCTCTCCTACCCACATCAGGGGCCTGAGGACTGTGGGCTCCACCCACATCACCTAGCCACCTGGGACACAGGTCCAAGATTAAGTGGGGCCTCCCAGTATTTACAACCAAAAGTGTTGGGTGCCCATTGTCTGGCTGCACAACCCACCCACCTGTGTGCTCTAGGGAACAGGGATGTGCTTTCCTCACAGACACTTGGAGGATGGTTTTCAGCCCCCTGCCCTGTTCAGAGCATGACCCCCTGATGCAACCAGATACCTGTGCCTACACAAATCACCCCTGCCCCTCTAAGACTGCAGGACAGAGCCTGTACCACATACTTGATGAAAAACTACCTGGACACCTGAGCTGAATCCATACAAGAAAAGTGAATGGACTCCTAGGCTCATATACTTGGTAACAGCTCTAATCATCTGGTGACAGGATATTAGAGCTTCAAAGGCACAAATAATCAAGGTAGCACACTCAAGCAGCCTATTTGGGCATATCAAAATGAAATAAAGCAAAAAGCTAGGATACAGTAAGCAAACAAAAAATAAATTAGTGCAATAACTTATACTTGACTCAGGGACAACAGTCAATATCAAATCACATAAAGAAGCAGACCACGATCACTTCAACAAGCTCTAAAAACAGAGGATCAAGGAATCTTTTGGATGAAGATGTTTTCCTGGAATTACCAGATGTAGAATACAAAAGATTAATATACAGAACTCTTCAAGACATCAGGAATAAGATCAGGAAGGCGATCAGGCAAAATACAGTAGAAGCCAAGGAACACACAGAAAAAGCAGTTGAAGAAATTAAAAACATTATTCAAGAACATAATGAAAAATGTGATACGCTGCAAGTATTCATAGAGAGACAACAATCAGAAATTCAGAAGACTAACAATAAAATTGCAGAATTTGACAACTCGATAGAAAGTCAGATGAGCAGAATTGAAGAAGTGGAAGGCAGAACTAGTGAGATTGAAGATAAAACACTTGGCACCAATATATTCAAATAAAAATCAGATAAAAGAATTATAAAAAAAAGAAGAAATCCTACGAATCATGTGGGGCTCTGTCAAGAGAAATAACCTACAAGTGATTGGAATACCAGAACAGGGAGGGATAGAAAATACAGAGAGAATCATTGAAGATTTATAGGCAGAAAACTTCCCTGGTATCGTGAAACATGAGAATATATCTGTCCAAGATGCTCATTGGATCCCACATAAGGTAAATCTCAAAAGAAAATCACCAAGACATATTACAACCAAACTTGCTAAAACCAAAGATAAAGAGAGAATTTTAAAGGTGGCTAGGGATAAATGAAAAACACCTACAAAGAAGAGTCAATAAGAATAAGCTCAGACTACTCAGTAGAAACCAAGCAGGCAAGAAGGCAATGGGATGGCTTATATAAAGCATTGAAGGAAAAAAAATGCCAGCCAAGAATCATATATCCAGCAAAACTGTCTCTCAAATATGATGGCAAAATTAGGATATTTCCAGATAAACAGAAGTTTAGAGAATTTGTAAAACCAAACTAAAACTACAAGAAATACTAAAGGGAGTCCTCCGTTTAGAAAATCAATAACATCAGATAACAACCCAAGACTAGAACACAGGATACAGCAACCAGGCATCAACCCAGATAGGGAGAACGCAAAAATAAATCAAGATTAAAAAAAAAAACTCTCAGAACAGGAAAACAGCGACATCATTATGTAAAAGATGACAACATTAAAACACCAAAGAGGGACTAAAAAATGTGGTCATAGATCTTTCACATGAAGAGGAAGTCGAAGCGATATAAAGAAATAAAAGTTAGGTTTAAACCTAGAAAAATAGGGGTAAATACTAAGGCAACCAGAATGATGACTAACAATCCTACACAACAAAATAAAATACAAGGAAAACATAAAGCCTCAGCAAAAAAGCCAAGATGTCAACTTGAGTGTGCCTGACTGAAGCCTTGGTGTTTTCAATCACCTCATATGCATGTGAAAGCTGGACAATGAATAAGGAAGAACAAGGAAGAATTGACGCCTTTGAATTGTGGTGTTGGTGAAGAATATTGAATATACCATGGACTAACAAAAAAAGGAATACATACGTCTTGGAAGAAGTACAGCCAGAATGCTCCTTAGAAGCAAAGATGGTGAGACTTTGTCTCCCATACTTTGGACATGTTATCAGGAGGGACCAGTCCCTTCTCCCTGGAGAAGGACATCATGCTTGGAAAAGTAGAGGGTCGGCTAAAAAGAGGAAGACCCTCAACAAGATGGATTGACACAGTGGCTGCAACAATGGGCTCAAGCATAGCAACAACAATTGTGAGGATGCACAGAACCAGGCAGTGTTTCGTTCTGTGGTGCATAGAGTCGCTATGAGTAGGAACCAATTTGACAGCACCTAACAACGGAAACCCTGGTGGCATAGTGGCTAAGTGCTACAGCTGCTAATCAAAGGGTCAGCAGTTTGAATCCGCCAGGCACTCTTTGGAAACTCTATGGGGCAGTTCTACTCTGTCCTATAGGGTAGCTATGAGTCAGAATTAACTCGACGGCACTGGGTTTGGTTTTGGTTTTTTGGTTAACAACAACAACAGCAAGTAGTGGTGCCTTTGGTGCAAATGGTTTGCACTAGACTACTAACCTAAAGGCTGGTGATTCAAGTTCACCCAGAGGCACCTCAGAAGAAAGGTCTGGTGATTTGCTTCCATAAAGATTACAGCCAAAAAAACCCTATGGAGAAGTTCTACTCTGTAACACATGAGGTTGTTACGAGTGGAGTTGACCTGATGGCAATGGGGTTTTGTTTTTCTTGGAGGTGAGCTATAAACTCAGGTAGTCTAACTTCATAATAGGTTGAGCCACTAAGCTGCCTCCCGTTACTGAAAGTCTGGTGGTTCCATTTGCCTGTATAACCTATTATTAGTCTGATCATGTTTACAGTTTGATAAATAATGATTAATATCTTCTTCCTGGTGCACAGTGGTTAAGAGCTACAGCTGCTATCCAAAAGGTCAGCAGTTCAAATTCAACACCTGCTCCTTGGAAAACCTATGGTGCAGTTCTACTCTGTCCTGTGGGGTTGCTGTGAGTTGGAATCAGCTTGATAGCAAAGGGTGTTTTTTTTTTTTTTTTAATGTCTTCTCCAGTAAACACATGCCAGTTTCTTCAAGGGCTTCTCATATTACCTGATTCTGAATCTCTTCATCATCCAGGTAACTTCTGGAAATACAGATGTGTGTAGTCCATCCTCTTAAAGTGCCAGAACTAAGCAGTATTCCATATGTGGACTCAGTTCTATATGGAGAAATGAGCCCTTCTTTCTGGATATTATAATTGTTTTATTATAGTATCAAGTCATCTTAGCTTACTTGGTATCCACATCACACTTTTCTCATATATCTATCAAATGTATTTTTCACAAGATGCAAAGCTCCTCAAAGCTTCTACACACACTTCCCAAAACACCTACCAGGAACCAAATAAAAAGAAAGCATCAGTAAGATGTAACTTCCATATAAGGAAAGTTGGCTCCTGTTACAGTTAAGGAATGCATGCATATTCAAGCCTACAACCCTTTAAAGTAATATACATGTGAAAAGATTTTTTTAACTAAAGACACTTTGTTAAAACATTAGAATAATAAAATAAATCAAGAAATATTGTTGGCTGCAAGACCACTTGAAGGCCAAGTAAGGAAATAATGAGAGCTTCAGTGACTAGAGGATTTCAGTATACATGCAAGAGGAGAAAAAAAGGAAGTGAACATCTGAGAGAGAGAAGAAGAAAGAGATCATGAGAGAATCTGGTTTCATTGAACCTCTTTTTCTACCTCCTGCTTTAATTCTCACAGCTGTGGAGCATCCTAGCTGCTTGTTCTCTAGTGTTTTCCCCTGATTTACTCTCAGACTTAGCCATTAGTGCTGTTTTCTCCATCTGTGACCTAGGAATCTTTCAGTCAAGAGTCGGTTCATGGTTATCACCACTGACTGCTCTGGCAAGGATCACAAGAGAGGGTCCTAGACAGAGCAGGAGAAAAATGTAGAGCAAAATCCAAACTCACACCCCCCCCCCAAAAAAAAACCCAGTCCTGATGGTCTGACAGAGACTGGAGAAACCCCTGAGAGTATGGCCCCAAGAATATGGTCCCTGAACACTCTTTTAACTTAGTAGAAGTCACTCCTCAGGTTGATCCTTCAGCCGAAGATCAGACAGGTCTATAGGGCCAACAATAACACACGTGAGGGACGTGCTTCAGAGTTCATTTATGTATACGAGACCAATGGGCACACCAGCCCAAAGGCAAAGATAGGAAGTTAGGAAGGGACAGGAAAACTGGATGAATGGAAACCGGGAACCCAGAGTGGAGAAGGGCAGAGTGTTGACAAATCACGGGGTTGGCAACCAATGTCACGAAACAATTTGTGGATTAACTCTTCAACGAGAAACTAATTTGCTCTGTAAACTTTCACATAAAGCACAATGAAAAAAAAATTTCAGTTCAATGATCCTTCTTGAGTGTCCTTACTTGACTTTTTGCCTTGGTGAAATGTTTTGCCATGGGACTGTGATGCCACGAAGGGTGCCCCAGTCTCACAAGCAAGAGCTATTAATGAACTTCTATTAGCTCTCATTTTTTTCTCCATATGATATTGGATAGATTTCCTGAAAGCCTAGATGAAGGTTTTACATTTATTTCTAACGAACTGCATCTGGTTTTATTCAACCTGGGCTAAGATCTTTTGGGAACTGAACTCTGTGCTTAGATTTTAGCTAACCTAGTTTCAGGTCATCCACAAATCTGATGACAAGCCATTTATGTCTTTAGCCAAGTTGTTTATGAAAATGTTAACCAAGAATAGATCAAGAATGGGGTTCTGGGGTAAGATCACTAGAGGTTTCTTTCTCAACAAAGACACATTAATCAATATTCTTTGAAAATGGTCATTCTATTGTTTATGAACCTCTCAAGTGTACCATGGTCTAGTTCGCCTTTTTCTTTCTTGTTGCCACGGACAAAATTCAGATATGCCATTTCAATAGCGTTCTTGGATATGCCCACTAGGTACTCATTAGTGACGTTACAGCATAGAGGTTAAGATCATGTATTCTAGAAATTTGCCGCTTAGGTTCAGATCCATATTCCCCAACTTTTAACTATATAGTGTTGAGCTAGTTACTACTCTAAACTTCCAATATCTCACCTATAACATTGGGGAAAATAATACTCATGCAGCTCGAGGGAGAAAATGGATGTAAAGCATGTAACCCAGAGCCTAACCTCAAATAAGCAGTTGCTACAGAGTCGATTCCTACTCACAGAAACCCCACGTGTGTCAGAGTAAAAGTGTGTTCCGTAGGTTTTCAATGGCTAATTTTTCAGAAGTAGATCACCAGGCTTTTCTTCCAAGGCACCTCTGAGTGAACTAGAACCTCCAACTTCTCGGCAGCAGAACGCGTAAACTGTTTGCACCATCCAGTGACTCAAATAAGTGCATAATAAATGCTAACACTTAACAAAATATCAGTTAACCTCCCCAAAAAGGAAACGAGTTTAGTCTGGTACAGCTTAATCTTCATGAGCCCATGCCGGGTTTATCGAATACTACAGTTTGTGAGAATTTTGCAAGAATTCTCACCTTTGTGAGAATTTACATGCTGTTGTTTTTTACCATTTGAAAAGCCATCCATTTTAATTATCCATTCTATAATTTTGCACAGCGATTAATGACAGGCTCACTGATCTTTAATTGCAGAATTTGCCTTTTTTCCCCTTTTTAAACATTTGCTTGTCTTGAGTTCTGCGGCACCTCTCCTTTCTTGCCATTATTCGGGGGTATCAGTGGCTGGTTCTGAAGTCTCGCCCCCAGGCTCTCTCTGACACTCCGTAGAACTCATGTTAGCCAAGGCACATGATGTTCTCTATCTCCTTGCCTATCTTTGATATCAGTTCCCTCTTAAACTGGTTTGTGAAGATCTGAAGATCATTGTCATAGAGGCAGAAGACAGGCAAAACAGGAACGGAGTGGTCCTGCTTTCTTTTTATCATCTGTTATCGCCATCTGTCTCAAGCAGAGGGCCAACCCCTTCCTGTTTATTCTTCTTGATCATGAGCACAACTTTTGAAATCCCACCTTTTGCCTTATTATCTTACACTCACTTTAGCTCCATGGGAGTTTATACCTCAAATGATTCCTAAAGACACATATAAAAAATTTTTTAAAAATCACCATTCCTCATTCTGTCTTTTGTTTATGTCTTTTTAGAATATAAGCTCAGACACTTCCAGTTTAAAATAACATTTTAAGTAGTTTCTTCAAGTTTCTCCCTAAAATATCTTCTAAGATTCAAATTAAAAACAAAAATGCACAATATGTGGTTCTGCAGAAGTTTAACGTGCTACGATTTTTAAATTGCCTGCCACCCATGTCTCAGTTTTAAGTGACTTCAGAAAGCCAACCCATTAGTATGTGTTAAGTGATCAGGTGGTGTGGACCAAAGTTATTGCTATGGAGATAGTAGTAAGTGGACAGGTTCAGGATATACTGAACGTAGCACCAAAAGGACTTGCTGATGGATTGGATATGAGTCGTGAGAGAAAGAAAAATCGGGGATTCCAAAACACATGGAATTTTGGTCTGAGCAAATAGATAGATGGTAAGTCTGTTTAGTGAGTGGTAAAAGACTTTGGAGAAGCAAATTGGAGAGGGGCATTAATAATTCTGTTTTCACCAAGTTCACTTTCAGCTTTCAATTAGACATCAAAATTGAAATACCAAGCAGGATATAGGAGTTTGGAGCTCAAAAGAGAGGGCTAGGCTAGAGATATTTGAGTTATCTGTTGGAGATAATACTTCAAGCCCTGGAACTAGCTGCAGTCACCCAGAGAAGATTATCAGGTGAGAAGAAAGCCAAGAGAGAGCCCTGGGTCCCTGAAACATTCAGAGGTCTGGAAGAGAAGGTGAAGGAGCCTGAGATGAAGAAGAACCTGGGAATCATGAGACATGGGAAAGCAGTGATGAATGTGTGTCAAAAGTAGGGAATGGTCTCAAGTGTTAAGAGTTCAAGTAAAACGATCTCAGAAAAACAACCCTTAGCTTTAGCAATATGAAGCCATGGGCAACATAAGGTTCATTTCCTGAGAGACATCAGGAGAAACACCAAATTGGAGTGATCTGAGGAAAATTTGGGAAGAAGTAGAAACACAAGAAAAGAAAAAGTCAAAACAAAACAGAAAGCAAAAAGAGAGAGAAAAGAAGAAAGGGAAAAAAATAAGAAGTAAAAAAACAAGAGAAAAGCAAGAAGAAGTAGAGACAGTGAATATAGACAACTTTCAATTTTCCCACAAAGGAGAGCAAGAAGCAGGGCAGTCACTCCAGGAGAATGGAGACACAAAGAAAGATTTTCGTTTGTTTGACTGCTTTTTTGTTTTGTTTGGATGGACAATCTTTAAAGCATGCTTGATTTGAGTGGGATGAGCCCAGCGGAGAAGGAGAAATTATTAACGTAGTAGAGAAAGAAAAGGATGGCAGCAAAAAAAATCCTTAAAAAGGAATGTAAATGAAAGGGTTGGACTAAGATAGGGACAGTGACCCTGCTATTGTAAGTAAAGGGGAGCTAGTTTGCGTGTTCAGGCAAAAGTAGGTTGCTGAGGTATTTGGTTGGACAGTAAGGTAGTCCTTACTGGAATGGAGGTATTTTGTATAAAATATGTAGAGAAATTATTAGTTTACAGCAAGAGGGGTAGAGGATGTTAGAAGTCATTCTCTCAGAAAATGGAAAACTGAATTTACTAGAGAGGAGAAGCAGGGTTGTTTGGCAGTGTTAAGTGACCATTTGAGGTGTGTTGTCATGGATTCAAAATGACTCTGGTCAGGACTGCTATGATTTTTTTTTTTCTCCTGTAATGTTGAGATATAGTGAACAATTGTGGAGTGACTAGTTTAAGAAAGCTTAAGTTTGTTTTTTGTTTTGTTGTTCTAGCTGTGTACAAAAGTGAGAGCAATGTGCAAGGTGTGAGGGAATAATTATAATGTTTGACAATGGGATACAGGCCAGGTAACAAAGGAAGTGAAGCAATTGAGGGGGGGTCAGTATTTTCTTCCCTTGTCTTGCTTTGTATTTATTTTGTTCGTTTTCTAACACAAAAATTTAGTGCTATGCATTTCCCTCTCCGCACTGCTTTAGCTACATCTCACATATTTGATATGGTGTATTTTAATTTTTATTTAGTTTTATGAACTTTTTTATTTCCTTTGAAACCTTCTCTTTATTTAGAAGTATGTTGTTTAATTTCCAAGTGCTTACAGATTTTCCCACTGTCTTTCTGTTATTAATTTCTAGTGGGATTCAGTTATGATCAGGGAGCATACTTATTATGATTTCAATTATTTTAAATCTGTTGAAGTTTGTGTTATGGCCCAGGAGATGGTCTATCTTAGTAAATGTTCTATGGGCACTGGAAAAAAATATATATTCTACGCACCCAATGATAGGGCTCCAAAATACCTAAAACAAACCCTAACAGCACTGAAAAGAGAAATTGACTGTTCCATAATAATTGTAGGAGACTTCAACACACCATTCTTGGTAAAGGACAGAACATCTAGAAAGAAACTCAACAAAGATACAGAAGAGCTAAAGGGCACAATCCGCCAACTTGACCTCGTAGACATATCTAGAACAATCTACCCAACAGCCGCAAAGTACTCATTCTTTTCCAGTGCACATGGAACTTTCTCTGGAATAGACCACATCTTAGGCCACAGGGCAATCCTTAACAAAATCCAAAACTTTAAAATAATACAAAGTATCTTCTCTGACCACAATGCCAATCAGAGTAGAAATTAACAACAGGAAGAGTAAGAAAAAAAATCAATTACATGGAAAACTGAATAACACCCTGCTTAAAACCACTGGGTAATAGAAGAAATCAAAGATGGAATCAAAAAAATTTCTGGAATCAAGAAAGAATGAAAACACATTATACCAAAACCTTTGAGACACAGCAAAGGCAGTTCTCAGAGGTCAATTTCCAGCAAAAGATGCACACGTCAAAAAAGAAGAAAGTAACAAAACCAAAACATTAGTTACATATCTTGAACAAATAGAAAGAGAACAGCAAAAGAAGCCACAGCCACCAGAAGAAAGGAAATAATAAAGATCAGAGTAGAAATAAATGAAATAGAGAATAGAAAAAAATAGAAAGAACCGAAAAAAACAAAAGTTGGTTCTTTGAAAGGACCAACGAACTTGACAAACCGCTGGCCAAACTGGCAAAACAAAAACAGGACAGGATGCAAATAACCCCAATAAGAAATGAAATGGGGGACATTACAACAGACCCAACTGAAAAAAAAAAAAAAAAAGATCATAACAGAGTATTATGAAAAACTATACTCGAACGAATTTGAAAACCTAAAGGAAATTGACAAATTTCTAGAAACACACTACCTACCAAAACTAAAACAAAATGATGTTGAAAATCTGAACAGACACTTAACAAGAGAAGAGATTGAAATGGCAATTAAAAAAAAAAAAAAAGCCCAGGCCCAGATTGCTTTATTGGGGAATTCTTCCAATTCAGAGAAGAGCTTACACCAGTACTACCCAAACTATTTCAGAACTTAGAAAAGGAAGCAATACTTCCAAACTCATTCTATGAAGCCAGCATAGCCCTGATACCAAAACCAGGTAAAGACGCTACAAAAAAAGAAAATTACAGACCAACATCTCTCATGAATATAGATGCAAAAATTTTCAACAAAATTCTAGCCAATAGAATTCAGCATCATATCAAAAAAATAATACACCACAACCAAGTAGGATTCATACTGGGTATGCAAGGATGGTTCAACATTAAAAAATCAATCAATTCAATCAATGGAATCCACCACATAAAGAAAAGGAAAGAAACACGTGATCCTCTCAATCAATGCAGAAAAGGAATTTGACAAAGTCCACCACCCAATCCTAATAAAAAACCTCAATAAAGTAAGTACAGAAAGAATATTTCTCAACATAATAAAAGGCATCTATGCAAAACCAATGGCCAACATCATTCTTAACAGAGAGAGGCTGAAACCATTCCTCTTGAGAACAGGAAAAAGACAAGGATGCCTGTATTACCACTCCTGTTTAACATTGTGCTGGGAGTCCTAGCTATAGGCAAGATAAAGAAATACAGGGCATCCAAATTGGTAATGAAGAAGTTAAATAGTCCCTATTTGTGGATGATATGATACTACACATAGAAAACCCAAAATATTTCATGAGAAAACTACTGGAACTAATAGAAACATTCAGCAGAGTAGCAGGGTACAAGATAAACATACAAAACATACATTCCTATATACCAATAAAGAAAATGATGAAAAGGAAATCAGGAAAACAACACCATTTACAATAAAAAAAATTTTTTTTTTTTTTTATTGTAAATGGTAATAGCCCCTAAAAAAATAAAATAGGAATAAATCTAACCAGGGATGTAAAACACCTATACAGAGAAATCTACAAAACACTACTGCAAGAAACCGGATATACACAAATGGAAAAACATACCATGCTCATGGATAGATAGACTCAACATTGTGAAAATGACAATTCTACCCAAAGCGATTTACAAATACAGTGCAACCCCAATCCAAATACCAGCAACATTCTTTAAAGAGATGGAAAAACTTATCGTTAACTTAATATGGAAAGGGAAGAAGCCCTATAGGTCAAGCACTATTGAGAAGAAGAATAAAGTACAAGGATTGGCACTACCTGATTTCAGAACCTACTATACAGCTACAGTAGTCTAAACAGCCTGGTGCTGGCACAACGACAGATACAATGGAACACAGTTGAGAACCCAGATGTAAATCCACCCATGTATGGTCACCTGATCTTTGACAAGGCCCAAAGTCCATCAAATGGGAAAAGGACAGTCTTTTTAACAAATGGTATTGGCAAAACTGGATGTCCATCTGCAAAAAAAAAAAAAGAAAGAAAGAAACAGGATCCATACCTCACACAATATACAAAAACTAATTCAAAATAGCTCAAAGACCTAAATATAAAGCCAAAAACTATGAACTTCATAGAAGAAAACATAGGATCAACGCTAGAAGCCATAATACAAATACATGACATAAACAGGGTACAAACCACAACCAACAATATACAAACTCCAGAAGATAAGCTAGATAACTGGAATCTTCTAAAAATTAAACATTTATGCTCATCAAAAGACTTCCCCAAAAGAAAGTAAAAAGAGAACCTACAGACTGGGAAAAATTTGGCTACTACAAATCAGACAAGTCTAATCCCTAAAATCTATAAGAAAATCCAACACCTCTACAACGAAAAGACACATAAGCCAATTAAAAAATGGGCAAAGGAAATGAACAGACACTTCACCAAAGAAGACATCCAAGAGGCCAACAGACACGAGAGGAAATGCTCACAATCACTAGCCATCAGAGAAATCCAAAACAAAACCACAATGAGATACTATCTTACCCTAGCATTACTGGCACAAACCAAAAAAACAGGAAATAACGAATGTTGGAGAGGCTGCAAGGAGATCAGAACTCTTATGCACTGCTGGTGGGGAACGCAATATGATACAACCATTTTGGGAAAATTATGGCACTTCCTTAAAAAGCTAGAAGTAGAAATACCGTATGATCTAGCAATCCCGCTCCTTAGAATATATCCTAGAGAAATAAGAGTCATCACGCGAATAGACATATGCACACCCATGTTCATTGCAGCATTGTTCACAATAGCAAAAAGATGGAAATGACCTAAAAGCCCATCAACAGATGAATGAATAAACAAACTGTGGTACATACACACAACGGAATATTACACAATGATAAAGAACAAAGATGAATCTGTGAAGCGTCTCACAACATGGATGAATCTGAAGGGCATTATGCTGAATGAAATAAGTCAATCGCAAAACAACAAATATGAGACCACTACTGTGAAAACTCATGAAAAGGTGAAGAAACAATCTGTGATGGTTACTAGGGAGGGGAGGAGTGAGGATGGAAAAACACTAATAGACAATAGATAAGTGGCAACTTTGGCTAAGGGTAAGACAGTACCCAATACTGGGAAAGCCAACACAACTTGTACAAGGCAAGGTCATGGAAGCTCCTTAGACACATCCAGACTTGCTGAGAGACCAAATTGCTGGGCTGAGGGCTGCGGGGACCATGGACTCGGGGAACATCCAGCTCAATTGGCATAACATAGTTTACAAAGAAAATGTTCTACGTTCTACTTCGGTGAGTAGCACCTGGGCTCTTAAAAGCCTGTGAGCGGCCACCTAGGATACTCCACTGGTCTCATCCTTTCAGGAGCAAAGAAGAATGAAGAAAAAAAAAAAAAAAGATACAAGGAAAAGATTAGTCCAAAGGGCTAATGGACCACATCAACCACAGTCTCTACCAAACTGAGCTCAGTACAACAAGATGGTACCCAGCTACCACCACTGACTGCTCTGACAGGGATCATAATAGAGGGTCCCAGACAGAGCTGGAGAAAAATATAAAACAAAATCCTAGCTCAAAAACAAGGACCAGACTTGCTGGCCTGACAGAGTCTGGAGAAATACCGAGAGTATGGCCCCCAGACACCCCTTTCTGCTCAGCAATGAAGACACTCCTGAGGCTCAACCTCCAGCCAAAGAGTGGAGAGGCTCATAAAACAAAACAAGACTAAAGGGACACACCAGCCCGGGGGCAGGGACTAGAAGGTAGGAGGGGACAGGAAAGCTGGCAATAGGGAACCCAAGGTTGAGAAGGGAGAGTGTTGACATGTCGTGAGGTTGTTAGCCAATGTCATAAAACAATGTGTCCTGTTTAATGAGAAACTAGTTTGTTCTGTAAACCTTCATCTAAAGTACAATTTAAAAAAAAATGTGTTTTCTGCTGTCATTGGGTGGAGTGTTCAATATGTCCGTTTAGAATCTGTTGTTTGCTTGTGTCGTTCATATCTTCTATATCCTTGCTGATTTTCATTGCTATAGTCTATCACGTGCTGAGAGCGGGATATTGAAGTCCCTAACTATAGTTGTGGATTTGTCTATTTCTCTTTTCAGCTGTATTGGCTTTCTGTTTCATGTATTTTGAGGATTTGGTGTGTGGTTCAGAGCCGTGGTAGCGCAGTGGTTAAGAGCTTGGCTGCTGACCAGAAAAAAAGGTCAGCAGTTTGAATCCACCAGCCGCTCCTTGGAAACCCTATAGGGCAGTTCTACTCTATTCTATAAGGTTGCTGTGAGTCAGAATCAACTCAATGGCAATGGATTTGGGGTTTTTTTTGCTTGTTTGTTTTTGGTGTGGATTTCTATGGGTTTATACTGTTTAGAGTTTGCTTAACTTCTTCAATCTATCTGGTTAGACATTTCGTCAGATTTGGGGAGTTTTTTAAACCATTATTCTTTCAAAGAATCTTTCAGCCCCTCTCTTTCTCCTCTCCTTCTGGGACTCCAGAGACATGAATGTTGAGGCTTTTATTATTAGTCCCTATTTCTCTGTTCAGTTTTTTACAGTCTATTTTGTCTCTGTTTTTCAGATGGGTAATTCTATTGATCTGTCCTCAAGTTCATTGATTCCACCTTCTACCGAGTCTATCCAGTGAGTTTTTATTTCTATTACTATATTTTTCATTTCTACAGTTTTCATGTGTTTTGTTTTTTTTTTATATAACTTCTTTTCTGTTGTTTCAAGAGAATTTGTGATTCCTTATTCAAGCATTTTTATGATGGCTGCTATGAATTCCTTGTTAGATAAGGTCAACATCTGATTCGTCTTGGTGTTGGTGTCAGTTTGTCTTTTTTCATACAGGTTGTGATTTTGTGGGCTTAACATGGTATAACATGTGATTTTTTCAATTGTACCTTGAACATTTTGGCTATTAAGAGACACTGGGTCCTATTTGAGTCTTTTAATTTAACAGCCAGTCACCTTATTTGGGTTTAGCATGCAGATCCTGGTCTAATTCTGTGGTCTGTAGTTCCAATGACCAATTTTCAGAGCTTTTGTGTTGCTATTTTGGTCTGATTGGTTTATCTCATGTCAACGGGGCTCCTCTGGCATCTGCTGGTGCTGCCCGAAAATGTTTGTCTGGGCTGGACTGCCTGGTGGCTCTACCCAGAGGAATGGAGACTCTGCCCCACAAAGGCAAAGAGTACTCCTGATGCTGGTCAGCTGGTTGTGGCAGGCCCCTCCTTACCAGTGCCTCTCAGCTGCCTGGTTTTCTAGGTGAATGGTGTGAACGTCAAATAAGGAGGTATTTTTACACAATGTTCGACTTGAATTCCTCAAGCCAGGAGCCTGGGAACCGTAGATAGGTCTTCCCTCTCTGTCAATCAGAAGCTGATTTACCAAGAATTAATGAAGCTTTTTTTAAGTTTCAGTGACTGTGCGGGATCCATTTCTAAACCCCTGGCACCTATGTGTGTTCACATGGTCACATGTTTTTGTAAAATTTGCAAAATATATGTATTTTAACTGCAATTAGTTAAGACTATGCCTCTTTCTGCCTTGACTTTCTCTCTGTCAGCTCCCCCTCAGGTCGTTGCCACAGGCACTTTTGGGATCTGGTTAGGAGGAAGTTGAGTTAGGAATACTTTTAGTTTGGACTTAGTGGCATAAACTCACGTTGATCGCAGACACTCCTGTTTATAGTTAAGTTCTTGGGCAGGGGTGGCTTTGAGAAACACTCCTAACCACCCACTCAGCTGACCCACTAGCTTCAGAGAACCAGTGGTTGTCCTGCAATTCAGGCATGACCTATGTCACCCAGAAATATAGGAGAGGGAGGAGAAACAATATTGGAAATTTAGGGAACCAGAAGATAGTCTGTGGGACATCCTTCCAATCATTAGGCTTGTAATATAGTAAGTGGAGTGTTTAGAACACAACGGCGCCTAGTCCCAATGGAAGTAACCTTCTGCCACATATGAACTTGATGCAGCATATATATCTGTAAGCAACCCATACTTTGGGGGGGGGGCAATATAACATGAAATAGAATTTATGATCATTTTTATATGCAGACCACCACCCTAAAGTTGAACTACAATAGCAAATACACCTGTGTGTGACATCACGTACCCAAACCAAACCAAAACCATTGCTGTCAAGTCAATGCCGACTCATAGTGGCCCTATAGAACAGGCTAGAACTGCCCCATAGGGTTTCCAAGGCTGTCATCTTTATGGAAGCAGACTACCACATTTTTTTCCCATGTAGTGTCTGGTGGGTTTGAACCGTTAAGCTTTTGGTTTGCAGCTGAGCGCTTAACCACGGTGCCACCAGGGCTCCTTATGTATCCCAACTCTCAATAATTAAAATAAAAAATATTTTTGATCAAGCTCACTGGAAGAAAGACTGAATTATCTTGGCATTCTTTATTTAGAATATAATCTTATAAAGTAATTGTCACATGAAAGGCAGTATCAAAAGAGTTTACAGCCAAAACGTTTCAAGCAGTTGACTGATTAAAAATAGTATGTTATTATTTTTTCTGGATATTGTAGCGTTTGTAGTACTTGGCAGCTTTTAAAAATTTGTAATGTGCTGTGTTTCTTTTCTCATTCTAAAGAAATATTCACTTTGTATCTAATTTGTTGTGATTGTGTGTTTTTTCTTTTTTTTCTTAAAGATGATTTTGCAAAACTTGAATCCAGTCTTTTGTTCTTCCGCTGTCAAACCCACATCCAGTCCATCTGAAAACCCTATTGCTTCCACCTCTAAAACACATATCAATTCTGTCTACTTCTCTCCGTGTCCGCTGTCCCCGCTGCGGTCGCCACAACTCTTACCTCTTACCTAGAGAATGGCAGTAGCTCCTCTTTCCTGGGCAGAAATGTTTTAATTTAGTCTAGTCAAACCTATAGCTTTTCTATATGTTTTCAAGACTTCAAGGTCTTCTTCCACTCCAAGCTTTAAAAAAGCTCTCTTAATTTTTCTTCTAATATATTTGTAGATGATTTTTTTTACTGACACCTTTCGACAACATAGTATACCTTTGTGTTCCTTCAGATAACTAAGAGGGAATGCTATTATTTTCTTCATTTAGATCCCAGTCTTGTCTTCTTAGATTTATGTTGGGTAATTTATCTTTTTTATTGCACTTACGAATGAGACTTTTTTCCATTCCTATTTCTAATTGCATAATATTAGTAGAAAGAAAAGCTATTAATTTTTTATCTAGCCAGTCACGTTAGTAAATTCCTCTTACTCTAACAGATTTTTAGCAGAATATCTTGTATTTTCTAAGTATATAATCACACCAACTGCCAATAAGCATAGTAGTCTATTATCATTTCATTTCCCATATTTAAATTGATTCTTTTATTTTCTAGCCTTATCATGTTATAATCTCCAAAATAGTGTTGAAAGATAGTGGTAATAGTAGGAATACTGATCTTATTACTGATTTTTAATAAAAATGACTTTAGAAGTTCACTGTTGAATATAATGTAGCTGTTGGGTTTAGGTGGAGATTTTTTATTCTTATTTAGGTACTTTCTTCCCCCACCACCACACCCGCACCCCAGCTCTTCCCCTAGCTGATAATTTATTGGAGTAAATGAAACCATATAAAATCATAAATTATTAAATACAGTCATGACATTGTCCTCTAGATCAGTAGTTCTCAACCAGGGGTGATTTTCTTCCTCAGGGGACATCCGGCTGGCAATGTCTAGAGACATTGTTGGTCGTTACAACTTCGAGGGCATTACTGGCATCCAGTGGCTAGAGTTACCAACCCGTGGGTTCTGAGTTACCATCAATGGTGGCCCCATGTGTGTCAGAGTAGAACTGTGCTCCATAGGGTTTTCGATGGCTGCTAAAATCCTACTATGGATGGAAACCCCCCAGCCCCAAAGAATTATCTGGGCCAAAATGTCATTAGTGCCAAGGTTGAGAAACGCTACCTAGCCCATCTCCTAGAAGACAGCTTCTGCCGGAGGGAGGACAAGGGACGTAGAGTGCCCTAAAACTACCTATAAAATACCCTGGCCCTGGGCCAAAGTGGAGTGGGCACCTGGGCGGGGGGAGTGAAGGGCTGGCCCTCAGAGAACCTGGGAGTTGGTGTAGCAGAACTGCTTTCTGGGCTAGCCCCTGAAGCAGAGGCCGACAGCGAGGTGTTGGTTTTGTGCCACTTGCCACTGGTGCCACAGATCTCCATGCCTGTCGTTACTGTTTCCCAGGTAGAACCCAGTCGGGACTGGTGGAGAAACATGTTCCGTTGTAGCAGTGGGTAAACTCACTAGCCCCTTCTCCTCTGGCCATTACCTTTTGTCTCAGTGAGTTTTCTTTTATTCCTGTTTTACTTAGAGTTATTCTTAGGGGTATCGATTGAATTTTATTAAATAATTTTCATGGCAATCATTGATAAAACAATATAGATTTTCCCCCTGTAATGGGTGGTATGTCACATTATCTTAATAGACACCTTTGTTTCAAAAGTAAAATGAAATCTACCAACACTAAAACCAAACCTGTTGCTATTGAGTTGACCCTGACTCATGGTGACTCCACGTGTGTCAGAGTAGAACTGCGCTCCACAGGGTTTTCATGGCTGTAATATTTCAGAAGTAGGTTTCCAGGCTTTTCTTCTGAGGCGCCTCTGAGTATTGGATTAGAAAAGACAACCTTTGGATTAAGTAGCTAAGCACTTAACCGTTTGCACCATCCAGAGACTCCAATGAATCTACAATGTTTTTTTTTTTTTTATTTACTCATCAGCTTTTCCGTTAATTTTTTCTACAGACTACAATTGGTGGACTAACTAAATAATTACACGTTCATTGGTATTTGGAAAGAATTTTTTCTGAAACCATCTGTGACTGGTAACCCAAACCAAGCCAAACCCATTGCCGTCAAGTCGATTCCAACTCATAGCGACCCTGTAGGACAGAGTAGAACTGCCCTATAGAGTTTCCAAGGAGCACCTGGCAGATCTGAACTGCCGACCTCTTGGTTAGCAGCCGTAACACTTAACCACTACACCAACAGAGTTTCCCTCTTAAGTGATCGACCTTTAACCTTTCTGATTTGTTCTAGAGTTCTCGTCTTAAGCCAGTCGTGGTCATTCTGGTTTCATACCAGCCTTCTGATCAGGTTTTGCCTCTTCCAGTCTATATTCTAGTGGCCAGAGTAACCTTTTTAAAGCAGAAGTTAAATCATGTTACTGCTTTGTGTAAAACTCTTTCTACTCAACAAATAAAATACAGTTTGAACTCTCGTATGGCTTACAAGGTCCCTAATGATCTCCTTTTCCCATTTCAATGCTTTCTTGTGCCACTCTTTCCTTTATAATTCCATTTTAGCCACACCAATAGTCTGCTTATTCCTCAAAAATAACCAGTTGCCATGAAGTCGATTCTGACTCATGGCGACCTCGTGTCTGTCAGAATAGAACTGTGCTCTGTAGGGTTATCTTTTTCTTGTTTATTATTGTGGTAAAGATATATATAACAAAACACTTGCCAATTCAACAATTTACGTGTATAATTCAGTAGCAATGATTACATTCTTCATGTTGTGCAATCGTTATCACTATCCTTTTCCAAGTTATTCCGTCACCATTACCATAGACTCAGAAACCCTGGTGGCACAGTGGTGAAAAACTACAGCTGCTAACCAAAAGGTTGGCAGTTCGAATCCACCAGGCACTCCTTGGAAACTCTATGGGGCAGTTCTACTCTATCCTCTAAGGTCGCTATGAGTTGGAGTCGACTCGACGGCAATGGGTTTGGTTTTTGGTTTGGTGTTACCATAGACTCAGTGCTTCTACATAGGGTTTTCAATGGCTAATTTTTCAGAAGTAGATTGCCAGGCCTTTCTTCCCAGACACCTCTGGGTGGACTCTAACCTCCAACCTTTTCATTAGCAGTTGAGTGTGTTAACTGTGCGCACCACCCAGGGGCTTCTCCTTAAATATAGGAACGTCGTCTCAGAAATCTGTTGCTTTGGCCTTTACCCGGAAAGTTTTCCATCCCCTCCACACTTCATGTGGATTGATCCTTTTCTTACCTCAGAACTCAGTTTTTAAATTTGCCACCTCAGAGGCGCCCTATCTAAATTGATTTTCCTCAAAAAAAAACCACACCCTGTTTCCCAAATTAGGCAGAGATTTTCTCTGTCTGACAGCCTCAACAGCTAAATATAGCTGTGAGCAGCCCCTCAAATATATATTCCCTCGAGGAAAAACTCGGAGATTGGGTTGGTCACTAAGAGAGTTATTTTTCTCAGGCATAGTGGTTTAAAGGCTTGGTTGCTAACATAAAAGTCAGTGGTTTGAACCCACCAGCCGCTCTGTGGGAGAAAGATGTGGCAGAATCCTTCTGTAAAGATTTCAGTCTTGGAAACACTATGGGGCAGCTCTATTGTGTTCTATAGGGTCCCAGTGACTAGTAATAGACTGGGTGGCAATGGGCCAGTTTGGTCTTACTTTGGAAAAACACCTGGTTTCAGAGCTCGAAGGTCTTAACAGAATCCTAATTTCCTAAAGACAATTTCAGCCCCTGAGAACTTCTCAATTCCTTGAGTCTGAAGACAAATATTTATATGCAATTCCACACATGGGCCAGGAATATTTTAGGATTGTAGCCATATAGAAATGAGTATGTATACAAGAACACTAATGTTAAGAAACGGTGAAAGGAATAAATCATTTTTTTTATCTAGGTATCGACTACTTTTTTTTTTTTAATTTAGTCTCTCCAAATGGCTGGCTAAGAAATACTCCTTGGCAAGATATTTCTCAATCTGGCTTATGTTGCCTGATGTAATTTTACTAAACCCAGCATTTTAACATTTTTTAACATATTCCCAAAGATCTGTCATGAAAGATGCATCTTTTAAAAAAATCAGCCAATAAAGTACGCATGTAGCAGAAATGAGCCACTAAAGGAATGCTGAGGAGCCCTGGTGGTGTAGCGGTTCAGTGCTTGGCTGCTGTCTGAAAGGTCGATGGTTCGAACCCACCAGCCGCTCTGCAGGAGAAAGATGTGGCAGCCTGCTTCCATAAAGAGGACAGCCTTGGAAATGCTGTAGGGCAGTTCTCCTCTGTCTTACAGGGTCACTAGGAGCCAGCATCAACTCGACAGAGATGGCTTAAACGAACGTTGAACAGTGGGTGAAAAAATTCATGGTAAGAATGAAGAAAAAAGCCTGTGTACCATTCCTAAGTATAACAATTCCTTTAAAAAAGAGTTCATTTACCAATGTTAAGGTTGAAAGGATCATCAGATGCAGTGCAGGTTCCTCCCTCCACATGATTTTACATTTTTTTGGAATTAAAACCTCTCCTGGGTACCAAATTCTCAAAGACAAATGTCCAGACCCCAATACAAGATAAGCCAGTTCAGGAGCTGTAGTTTTGGGTACACGTTATGGGTGTGGATAGCACACAGTAGCATCTACCAACTAAACACCATTTAAGCTTTTCTACTTCAAGACCGATTCTAGTTTTTTGTGTTTTGGTGTTTTGTTTTGTTTTTTTTTTACCCTCACTTCCTATCAGGCAATATTTTTGCTTTGAAAAGGGTGGAATTAGATGCTCATTGAACTTCAAAAGAAGAAGAGTCACCCTAAAGCAGGTGTGCTTCTGCTAGCCCAGAATCGTTTGTGGGAGTTATCCATGTATTCTTCCCAAAATATCAAGTCAGATGAGAAGAAAGCAAATGTTTTTGACATCAACACACAGATATTTGGTCAGAGCAATAAAATAGCCTCGAATGCCAAAAAATAATAAAGGAAATGTGGAATGAGTCACTTCCAAAGTTACGGAAATAATTTGACTGTCTTTTACTATATGATAAAAATTGACGTGATTTCTAAGTAACCACAGATAGAAACACTACACTAACAACACGTTATAGTGCAGTTGTGATCGGAGGCCTTGTTCTATTCATGGTATAACCAGGAATTTTGTCTGTTTCAAAACAATTATATATGTATATACAATGTGTATGTGTGGGATTAATTTTCTAACGGTAGTGATTTGGTTGCTTTAAGCCAATACAAACTCTCTCGTACCGGATGTTACATATTTAAGATGGCTGAACTGGCTTCAGGTGGAGCCCATGAATATACAGTTTCAAACTGGTTCGTTAACTATAAACTTCATTAGTTTCTGATTGGTTCATCAGGAAGAATACTGAAGTTGTCAAGGATTTCCTTTTATTTGGATCAACACCCATGGAAGCAGTGGTCAAGAAATCAAGCAAAGCAGTGCATTGGGCAAATCTGCTGCAAAAGACCACTTTAAAGTGTTAAAAAGCAAAGATGTCACCTTGAAGACTAAAATGCACCTGACCCAAGCCATGATGTTTTCAATTGCCACATATGCATGTCAAAGCTGGACAATGAATAAAGAAGACCAAAGAGGAATTGACGCCTTTGAAGTATGGTGTTGGTGAAAAATATTGAATATACCATGGACTGCTAGAAGAACAAACAAATCTGTCTTGGAAGAAGTACAACCAGAATGCTCCTTAGAAGCAAGGATGGCAAGACTTTGTCTCAAGTACTTTGGACATGTTATCAGGAAGGGCCAGTCCCTGCAGAAGGATATCATGCTTGGTAAAATAGAGGGTCAGCAAAAAAGTGGAAGACCCTCAGCTAGATGGGCTGACACAGTGTCTACAATAATGGGCTCAAGCCTAGCAACAATTATGAAGGTGGTACAGGACCAGACACTATTTCATTCTGTTGCACGTAGCGTCGCCGTGAGCTGGAATGAACTCGATGGCACCTAACAATGACAACAATTAGTTCATAATTAACTGCCTGTAGGTAAAGGGCTAAAACCTGTATTTTCCATTTAATTAATGCTGCACATTTACTCCAATCCATTGCCATCAAGTCAATTCCAACTCATAGTGACCCTACAGGACAGAGCAGAACTGTCCCATACGGTTTTCAAGGCTACAATCTTTACAGAAGCAGACTGCCACACCCTTCTTCCACGGAGAGGCTGGCGAGCAGCTGAGTGCTTAACCACTGCACTGCCAGGGCTCCTGTACAAACTGCTTCTGCTATGGAAAGTAACCTTTATTTTTTTTGCATGAAAAATGGAAATGAGTAAAATCACTGATGATATGGATAGAAACACCACAAAATAAGGTTTTAATTGTTCTTTATATGTAACTTAAGCAGTGACGAAGTATTACGATGAACCGTTTTCCACAGGATTGGAGAAGATGGGAGGAGAAGGGAGAAAATAACATTTATGTAGCCTAATGCGTTACGGAGTCTCTGGGTCGTGCACTCAGCTGCTAACTGAAAGATTGGAAGTTCGAATCCACCCAGAGGCACTTCAGAAGAAAGGCCTGGTAATCTACTTCTGAAAACAATCAGCCATTGAAAACCCTATGGGGAGCACAGTTCTACTCTGACACACTTGGGTTCGCTGTTAATTGGAGCTGACTCAACGACAACTGGTTATATTTGGAGAATGGGCAATCTTTCAGTGTGGCTGAAATGAAATTGCAAAGGAAAGAGTGGCACAAGAAAGGGTTGTGATGGGCAAAATATATCATTTAGGGGCCTTGTAAATCATAGTAACACCAAACCCAAACCCACTGTTGTCATGTTGCTTCTGACTCACGGCAATCCCATGTGTTACAGAGTAGAGCTGTGTGCCACAGGGTTCTCTTGGCTGTAATCTTTGTGGAAGCAGATTGCCAGGCCTTTCTTTCACAGCACTGCTGGGTGGGTTTGAACCACCAACCTTTCAGTTAATAGTTCAGTGCAAACCCTTTGCACCACTCAGGGACCTAAGCCATAGTAAAGAGTTTAAGTTTCATTTCATTTTACTTATTGAGGGGAAAGAGTTTTAAGCAGCAGTAACATGATTGAACTTCTGCTTTGAAAAGATTACTCTGACCACTAGAATATAAACTTGAAGAGGCAAAACTCATCAAAAAGCTGGTACGAAATAGTTCCGGGGTATAACCTCCTTATCATTTTCTTCAAACACACAGCATGAGAAACCTACCAGGAAGGCATCTCAGGACTCAGCATTTGTGATCTGACAGAATGTGCCTCTGTGGATGGGAGGCGAAAGGGCTCAGGTGCTGCTTGCTTTCTTCTCTATGTAAAGAGGCCGGAGCAGCTCTGGAGAGAATAGGTGAGAAGAGCCAGTAAGGACTCCATATTTCATGGAAAGAACAAAGTTGGTAAATATTAAAACTCTGTAATAACAACTGTGAGGACGACACAGGACTGGGCCATTGCACATAGGGTCGCTGTGAGTTAGAACCCACTAGACCGCACCTAACAATAACAACACAGACCTGAGACTTTTCTGCTGTTCCAAACTCAGGGTGAGACCACTGGACAAAGCTTGCTTTTATAAGAATAAATATAGTTGTTCCCAATGAGCACATCATTGCATATATTCATTTTGTGAAATTTCTACTTTTATATGAAGTGTTCTTATGTGTCCAATATAAAATATATAACTCCGGTAAAGGTTTGAGGGCAGAGTTTTATCTCGAGGTTGGTAAAATTATTTCCATTGAATAAATTTCCTTTATTTGGATTTATGCTGACAGTACCCGTGGCACTCCCTGGCACTGGGTAATGGAGGTGAATTAACATTCTCAGGTCTCTAGGATACTGGTTTTTATACTGTCCTGCTCTGAGGTGGCAACTCAGAGAGTGATACCAGAAGCCCCAAAAGGTTGTCTAGCCTTAAATTATTTCAGTATTAGCACTCAACAGTGATAACAGGATTATTTTTAAAACTGTTCCTTTGGGTTAGCCGTAGACTCTACCAGAGTAGCCTGTTAAAATGGAACACTCTGGAATAAGCAACAGCCCGTCAACTAACTCATTACCAGCAATTAAGAACTCAGGAGGGATCGATTTTGCAGGGCATAACCGTCCATTAAGGAGCCTTGCTGGTGCAATGGTTAAGTGCATGGCTGCTAACTGAGAGGTCCACCAACTGCTTGAAGGAAGAAAGATGTGGCAGTCTACTTCCTTAACAATTACAGCCTTGGAAACCCTGTGGGGCAGTTCTCTGTCCTATAGGGTCACTATGAATTAGAATCAAATTGACGGCAATAGGGTTTTTGTTTTTGTTTTTTAACCCTCTATTGGGCAGCAGGAGCCAAAATGTAGGCAGTTCAAATCCTCCAGCTGCTCCTTGGAAACCTTATGGGGCAGTTCTACTCTGTCCTATAGGGTTGCTACGAGTCAGAGCCGACTCAATGGCACCTAGCAACAATATTGGGCAGCAGAGGGGCAGGCCTTGAAAGCACAAGATTTGAGGGTAAAAAAGTAACTGAAAAATGTAACTTGTAAAAAAGCAACTGAAAAAAGTAACTGATAAAACATGGTAACTAAACACTTGGAGGAGCCCTGGTGGTATAGTGGTTCAGAGCTTGGCTGCTAATCAGAAGGCTGACAGTTTAAATCCACCAGCTACTCATTGGAAACCCTATTGGGCAGCTCTACTCTGTTGTCTTGGGTCACTGTGAGTAGGAATCAACTCAACAGAAACAACTTTGTTTTTTATTTTTTGTTTTATTTCGTGCTGCTGTAACACAATGCCACAAGTGTGTGGCTTTAAAGAATAGAAATTTTTTGTCTCACAGTTTTGGAGGCCGGAAGTCCAAATAAAGGCATTGACTCAAGGGGAAGGTCATTTCTTGTCAGTAGCCCCAGGTGTTCCTTGGCTTACAGATGGTGTCTCACATGGTCCCGTCCCCCTGTGTGTTGTTTCTATGCTGCTCTTTTAGTAAGACACCATTCAGAAGGGATTAGGTTTAGGACCCATCCTACTCTGGAATGGCCTCATTAACATGACAAAGGAAGCTGACTATTTCCAAACAAGAGCATGCTCATAGGTAGCAGCAGTTAGGACTTCAACATAACTTTTGGGGGGACATAATTCAATTCACGATAGGCTCCTTAATAGAAAAACAAAGGTTTTCCAAGAAGAAATCCTTAACCCAGAACTGGACACACGGGCACTCTTAGCAACAAGGGACTGTATTTTTCACACGCGCTGCCGCTGTGAACAGAATTGGAATCCTGCCATTAAAGATGAAGGGGGCATGGATTTGGGGTGGCAACTAGCATCGCCTTCCACCAACCTCAGAGAAGATTATTGGGTGAAACACAAAGTTCTCCCTGCTCTCTTTTGACCACCATCCTCCCCTGCTAATTTCTTGCTGACTTTGTATTTTGGATTATTTTCCCTGCAGGTGATTTCTGAGTCAAATGTAGAGAACAGAATGGACATGGCTGGATGGAGAAAATGAAACAGTTTCAGTGATGCAAAAAGATACATGAGCAAAAAAAAAAATCAAAGAAAAAAATTGGAGAGTTGAGGCTGAGTTAACAAATTGAGGGGGTAAGGTGTGAATAGACAATGGGTGCTTAAGGGTTAGACAGAGCTAAGTTTGACTAGTACACAAAAAGACTAGAAAAGCCATTGTAGATTTTGAACAGAAGAGTGAAATGTTTCTATAAAGAGAAAATACCTATTTGTTGTCATACTGAGATTCTTCATCTCTTTCCAAGTTGAGTCAATAGAGTTATCAACACTGCGTCTTAGCACCTCCAGAGCAACATGGTGTAGAGTGTGAATAGATCACCGAAGCATGATTCACCATTAATTAGCAGTATTATTCTTTTTAGAGATTTAGAAAAGACAAAGGAACAATTACTGTATAACCAGAAATCTTTGCAGATATGAGTGTCTCTTGTATTCTAAATTGTCTCTGCAACCAGTGTTCTTTTAAAAAGCCCTATGAAAATGGTTTTAAGCTTTAAAATGATCAGCTGATTCCATTCAGGTGCACTCCACATCCATTAGAAAACGCTTCCTTTCCTATCACCCAAAGGCCTCAGAGAATATCAATTTTACAGTTTTTACTTGTTTGAATTGTAAGCACCAGCGGTAGTAAAAAGGGAACTTTTTTTTCAGATGCCATGAAAAAGAGCTTATGCTACTCTTCTGAGATATTTTGAGATGGTGTTTAGTGCTATTGAGAACTTTCAGTAGGAAAAACCCAAAAGTCTTCAGTAAGTCAGAAATTTGTTCTTTCGAATTCTGAAGCAATTCAGGCTTCTTTAGGAACCTGCTGGTCCGATATTTCAGGAGGTGACTTTTCCATAGTTCTGTCTGTGCCTGTTCTCTTCAATAACCACATGGCCTGGATGTCACTGCATCTTGGGACCACCTCAACATTTGAAACCTCTTAACTTAAAGACAGAGCTTTTTCCTACAGTCTTTTTTCTTTGTTTTTGTTTTTCTTATTTATTTTGCTGTCAGAATTTAAAATAAAAATTCATTTGTGGAAGATTTTTTCTCATGGCTTTCTTTATGCTTCCATGATACTTTTGAATCAGTTTAGAACCCATCCTACTCTGGGTGTCATTAACATAGCAAAAGAAAACCCCTATTTCCAAACAGGGTCAAATTTATGTGTACAGGGGTTAGGACCTCAACACATATTTGGGGAGGGACCCAATTCAGTCCATAACAATCAGACATCTATTCTAATTGCTGTAGTAGCAGCTTCCAGATCAGAGGTAGGAAGAATTGTTGGGGTCTCTCCTCACAGTGAGATGTGAAACGAACTGTGGCAGTAGCAGTAGAGATGAAGGGGAGGCACTAAATAGGAAAGAGACTAAGAGATAAAACGTCCTGGACTTGGTGACAGATTAAAAGAAGTAAGGAAAAGTGAGAGGAGGTGTCTTAGTCATCTAGCGCTGTCATAACAGAAATACCACACGTAGATGGTTTCGACAGAGAAATCTATTCCCTCAGAGTCTAGTAGGCTACAAGTTCAAATTCGGGGTGTCAGCTCCAGGAGACAGCTTTCTCTGTCTGTCAGCTCTGGAGGAAGGCTCTTCTCATCAATCTTCCCCTGGACTAGGAGCTTCTCTGTGAAGGAACCCCAAGTCCAAAGGGTGCACTCTGCTCCTGGTGCTTCTTTCTTAGTGGTATGAGGTCCCCCCTCTCTGCTTTTTTCCGTTTCCTTTTTATCTCTTGTAAGATAAAAGGTGGTGCAGGCCACACCCCAGGGAAACTCCCTTTACATTGGGTCAGGGATGTGACCTAAGCAAGGGTGTTATAGCCCACCGTAATCCTCTTAACTTAATCCAGTCTTGCCTCATTAACCACAGGCAGAGATTACGATTTACAACATACAGGAAAATTATATCAATCACAAAATGGAGGACAACCACACAATACTGGGAATCATGGCCTAACCAAGTTGACACATATTTTGGGGGGACACAATTCAATCCATGACAGGAGACGAGGACGACTTCCAAATTTTTAGCTCAGGCATCTGAGAGAGCAGTGATGCTATTTACCGAAAAAAAAAAAAAAAAAAAAAGGGAGCGGGGGGAGTACAGGATAAAAAATCAGATTGTAGGATAAAGGTATGGTCAAATTTTGGATATTTTGAATTGAAGGTGTTTGTGGGACATCCACATGGAGAAGTCTGGGCTGAAATGCACATTCAGATTCTTGAACAAACACGCAGAAAAGATGTGCTTTGTGAAGATGGTAATCCTCATTTTCAGATTAGGTACATGTATTCTATTCTAAGTGAGTAATTCTGTTCTAGAAGTCAGTGGCTGATGACTCTGGATGCACGAATGAATTCCAGAGGGCCTGATCATTCTTAGATTAACTGACTGAGTCATTCCAAAAGGCTCAAAAACCACAGCCATTACCTGTTACTACATTAATAGACATATCTTTTAAAGAATTTCTTTTCATCTAGATGCATCATTAATTCACTTATTTTAAAATAAAACGGTTTGTATCTTGTCAACTCACACAACCATTAGCACACAGTGAGTACAGGATCTTTGACTGGGTGTGTGTCCTGGCTTTATGACCTTGGAAAAGTGATTTAACTTCTCTGAGCCTCAATTTCTCAATGTGTAAAAATAGGATTTATAATAAGCCAAACCTATTGCCATCCAGTCTATTCTGACTCATGGAAATGCCATTGTTTCACAGTAGAACTGCACACCAAAGGGTTTCTTGACTGTAATCTCTTCGAAAAGAAGACCAGGTTGCACAGTGGTTAAAGTGCTCAGTTGCCAACTGAAAAGTTGGTGGTTCTAACCCACTAGCTGCTCTGCAGGAGAAAGATGTGGCAGTTTGCTTCCATAAAGATTACAGCCTAGGAAACCCTATGGGGCAGTTCCACATGGTCACTCCATCTTCACTTTTAAGGAGCGTTCTGGTTGTATTTCTTCTAAGACTGATTTGTTTGTTCTTCTGGTTGTTGTTGTTAGGTGCCATCAAGTAGCTTCCCACTCATAGCAACCATGTGTACAATACAACGAAACACTACCTGGTCCTGCACTCTCCTCACAATCATTTATGCCTGAGCCCATTGTTGCAGCAACCGTGTCAATCCATCTCGTTAAAGGTCTTCCTCTTTTTCACTGACCCTTTTTTTTTTTTTACTTTACTAAGCATGACATTCTTCTCCAGGGGCTGGTCCCTCCTGATAACATCCAAAGTGTGTGAGACAAAGTCTTGCCGTCTTTGCTTCTAAGGAGAATTCTGGTTGTACTTATTCCAAGACAGGCTTTGTTCTTCTGGCAGTCGATGGTATATTCAGTATTCTTCACCAACACCGTAATTCAGAGGCACCAATCCTTCTCAGTCTTCCTTATTTATCTTCCATGGCACAGCTTTAGTTTCACATAAAATAAAATGAAAGCCCTTATTAACATGGGAATTAAACACTGCAAATTTATATGCCACCGTGCATTTTTAAACAGTCATTATTTTGGGCTAATAATGAAGGTTCTGTATATATGTCACATTAATAGCAGTATACATGTTGAGAGACATAAACATAAGAGAAACATAACTATGAGTGTGATTAAAATGAACATATGTTAAGGATATTTAAATAATGCCTTGGATGTATTTAAAGAGTCCAAATTACTTTGTAAGTCTAAATCCTTTTCTTCAAAATTTTCAGTGATATTTCAAAAATCTTCCCAGCAGCCTTAGGTGGTGGGCTGCCATGCTTAATTTCACAGAGAGGCATATGGGCCATCCAAACAGATCTTGCCATGGTGAAACACAACTTACACTAATTAGATCAATAAAAGCCTATTTCTATGGAGAAAATTTGCTTTAATGAATTGTTGTTTCATCAATAATTTATTACATTAGAATTTTTATAGAAGGTCCAAAGTTTATACAAACTCAAACTCTAGCATTTCAATCGCAATCTTCCTATATTCACTTTTACTAATAGAGAGTGGAATATAAAAACAGCTTTTAAAATTATAAAACTTCAAAAAACTAAACTGTGTTGGACTATATATGTCACTATCCAGAAACTCAAATATTATGATGCTGTACTCATGTTATTTCCCCAATATGGTTATTGGGGAAACTCATTTTAGAATTTTAGATGAAAGCTCACAGTAAAACAGGGCTGTGCTGTTCACATTTCTTAGAGTTATCAACCTCAAAGCAGACTAGTCCATACACTTTAAAAATTTGCCTAATACGTTTTTATTATTATTATTTTATTGTAGTGAAAATAGATTTATAACAAAACATACGCCAACTCAACAATTTCTACGTGTACGATTCAGTGAAAAGTTGTCTAATCCTTTTATAGACCAAACAGTGAAGCACAGTGATTTCCTTTATTCCACAGCAATAAAGCTAGTTCTAAAGCCCAAATTCAAAGTAAGCTGGGTAAATGCTTGTGATGCCAGCCCACAGGGAGAAAGTTGCACAGATAATACGCCACGTTCTTACTAGGGAGTGCAAAATATTTCAAGTCATTCTGGAGGCCGTTAATAGAAAGTTAAACCTAGGATGGCCTAATGCTACCCACTGCCGTCAAGTTGATTCTGACCGATAGCGACCCTGTAAGATAGCACTGCCCCATAGCGTGTCCAAGGCTGTAATCTTCATGGAGGCAGTCCACCACATCTTTCTTCTGTGGAGCCACTGGTGGGTCCCAACCAAAGACCAGTAGCTGAGCACTTAACCAGTGCACCACCAGTGCTCGTGGTCTAATACTAGTATTACATGAAAGTGAGAATAAAAATAATGCCTGGATGAAGGGGATAACCACTCCTCTACTGTTAAAACCTCTGATTTGCACACTTCAGAAATAGAAAAGAGAAATGCCTAATCATAGAGCCTCTAAGTTTACTTGAAAACTCATTTAGAATTCACAAAATACACACACCCATGATGGGGGAAAACTACAGCACAATAAGAAATTAGAAAGTAAGAAGTTTTTCATATTTTCTGTGAAGAAAAAATTATGAAACCAATAAAGCAATTTGTAGACAATTAAATGAGCCCTGGTTGCACAATAGTTAAGCACTTAGCTGCTAGATGAGAAGTTGGTGGTTCAAACCCACCAGCAGCTCCGCAGGAGAAAAGACCTGTCAATCTGCTCCTGTAAAGACTAAAACCAAAAAAAAAAAAAAAAACCCATGGGGTCGATTCTGACTCATAGAAACCCTATAGCAGAGTAGAACTGCCCCACAGGGTTTCCAAGGAGCACCTGGTGGATTCGAGCTGTCTACCTTTTGGTTAACAGCTGTAGCTTTTAACCACGATATCACCAGGGTTTCCCTGTAAAGAGTATAGCCTAGGAATCCCTACGGGGCAATTCTACTCTGTCCTGTACAGTTGCTGTGAGTCAGGATTGACCTGACAGCACACAACAACATATGATTGAAAGGATGACATTTTAAAGGAGCGAAAATTGAGTCTGGCAAATTAAAAAAAAAGTTGTTTATATTTGTTTTGTATTTTAATTTCTATATCTCTATTTCCCCTACTTTAATTTCTATGTCCCTAGCCAACATGACCATCTATGTAAATCTGCTAGAACTAATAGATGACTTTAGCAAGGCAAAAGGATATAAGACCAATATATACAAATCAATTATATTTCTCTACACTAACAACAAACAAAAAGAAGCTGAAATTTAAATGTAATATCATTTACGATAGCATCAAAATTATGAAATACTTAGAAATGTAAAAGATGTAGAAGACCTGTACATGAAAAAGTAAAAAAATTAAAAAATTTTTTTTCAAATGATGAGAGGAATTAAAGAAGACATAAACATATAGAGAGAAACACCTTTTTCACGAATTAGAGGACTCGGCACTATCTGGATGTTGGTTCTTGTCAATAGATGTGTAGATCCAATACAATATCAAAATAAATCTCAGCAAGCCTTTTTGTAGAAACTGACAAGCTGATTCTTAAATTTATATAGAAGTAGAAAAGGCTTAGAATAACAAAAACATCTTTGAAAAAGAAGAACAAAGATGGAGACCTATTACTGCCTGATTTCAAAATTTGTTATAAAGTTACAATAAATAAGATAGTGTGGTTTTGAGGTAACGATAGACAAACATATCAACGGAAAGAATAGAGAGTCCCAAAATAGACACACACACGCACATATGGCCAAATGATTTTTGACAAAAGGTATTCTTATAGAGAAGGACAGTCTTTTTAATAAATGTTACTGCAAAAATTGGGTACCCATATTGAAAAACAAAACAAACTGGACAGCAACAACTAACTTCGATCCATTCCTCATAACCCATTGCCCATTGCTGTCAAGTCAATTCTGACTCATGAGTGACCATTCCTCATCCTATCCATAACATTTAACTCGAAAGAGCTAATAGAGGAATTAAAACGGCACACTGAAAAAAAAAAAAAAAGTTTAATAACAACCAAAAAGCAGGGGCGGGGGGTGGGGAGACAAAGAAAAGGAATGGAGAGGGAGAGAAAGTAAAAACAGAAAGCAAAAAGCAAGAGGGCAGACTCAGATTCCATATAAACAATTCCATGATAAAACGGACATGTCAGACTGGATGAAAAAAGCAAGACCAACTATATGCGTCCTACAAGAAATACAGAGGTAAGACTTGTCATCAGAGAGAGAAAGCATTTCCCTGGAGCTGATGCCTTGAATTTGAATTTCTAGCTTACTACCAAGAAAAAAAAGAACCCATTGCCCTCGAGTTGATTCTGACTCACGGTGACCCTGTAAGACTAGAACTGCCCCATAGAGTACCCAAGGACCACCTGGTGGATTCCAACTGCCGACATTTTGGTTAGCAGCAGTAACACTTAACCACTACTCCACTACTAGACTGTGAGAAAATAAATTTTTCTTTGTTGAAGCCATTGACTTATGCCATTTCTGTTACAACAGCACTAGATAACTAAGACAGCGACCCTATAGGACAGAGTAGAACTGCCCAATAGGGTTTCCAAGGAGCGCCTGGTGGATTCGAACTGCTGATCTTTTGATTAGCAGCCGAGATCTTAACTACTGTGCCACCAAGGCTCCCACTTCTCATTGTTGTTGTTGTTGTTGTTAGGTGCCGTCAAGTCAGGTCCAACTCATAGGGACCCTATGCACAAGAGAACAAAACACTGCCCAGTACTGAGCCATCCTTACAATCGTTGTTATGCTTGAGCTCATTGTTGCAGCCACTGTGTCAATCCACCTCATTGAGGGTCTTCCTCTTTTCTGCTGACCCTGTACTCTGCCAAGCATGATGTCCTTCTCCAGGATCTGATCCCTCCTGACAACATGTCCAAAGTATGTAAGATGAAGTCTCGCCATCCTTGCTTCTAAGGAGCATTCTGGTTATACTTCTTCCAAGACAGATCTGTTTGTTCTTTTGGCAGTCCATGGTATATTCAATATTCTTCGCCAATACCACAATTCAAAGGCATCAGTTCTTCATTTTTCCTTATTCATTGTCCAGCTTTCACATGCATATGATGTAATTGAAAATATATGGTTTGGGTCAGGCTCACCTTAGTCTTCAATGTGACCACTTTGCTCTTCAACACTTTAAAGAGGTCCTTTGCAGCAGATTTACCCAACGCAATGCGTCTTTTGGTTTCTTGACTGCTGCTTCCATGGCTGTCGATTGTAGATCCAAGTAAAATGAAATCACTGACAACTTCAATCTTTTCTTTCTTTATCATGATATCACTCATTGGTCCAGTTGTGAGGATTTTTATTTTCTTTATGTTGAGGTGTAGTCCCTACTGAAGGCTGTGGTCTCTGATTTTCATTAGTAAGTGCATCAAGTCCTCTTCACTTTCAGCAAGCAAGGCTGTGTCATCTGCATAATGCAGGTTGTTAACGAGTCTTCCTCCAATCCTGATGCCCTGTTCTTCTTCGTATAGTCCAGCTTCTCGGGTTATTTGCTCAGCATACAGATTGAATAGGTATGGTGAAAGAATACAACCCTGATGCGCACCTTTCCTGACTTTAAACCAATCATTATCCCCTTGTTCTGTCCGAACAACTGCCTCACGACAAGGTTCCTCATGAGCACAATTAAGTGTTCTGGAATTCCCATTCTTCTCAATGTTATCCATAATTTGTTATGACCCACACAATCGAATGGCTTTGCATAGTCAGTAAAATACAGGTAAACATCCTTCTGGTATTCTCTGCTTTCAGCCAGGATCCATCTGACATCAGCAATGATATCCCTGGTTCCATGTCCTCTTCTGAAACCTGCCTGAATTTCTGGCAGTTCCCTGTCGATATACTGCTGCAGCCACTTTTGAATGATCTTCAGCAAAATTTTGCTTGTGTGTGATATTAATGATATTGTTCTATAATTTCCACATTCAGTTGGATCGCCTTTCTTGGGAATAGGCATTAATATGGATCTCTTCCAGTCAGTTGGCCAGGAAGCTGTCTTCCATATTTCTTGGCATAGACAAGTGAGCACTTCCAGCACTGCATCCATTTGTTGAAACATCTCATTGATATTCCATCAATTCCTGGAGCCTTGTTTTCTGCCAATGCCTTCAGAACAGCTTGGACCCTCTTGAAATGGTTGAACATCAACTAATTCTTTTTGGTACAATGACTTTCTGTATTCCTTCCATCTTCCTTTGATGCTTCCTGTGTCATTTAATATTTTCCCTGATAGAATCCTTCACTATTGCAACTCAAAGCTTGATTTTTTTCTTCAGTTCTTTCCGCTTGAGAAACACTGAGTGTGTTCTTCCCTTTTGGTTTTCCATCTCCAGCTCTTTGCACATATTATTATAATACTTTACTTTGTCTTCTTGAGCCTCCCTTTGAAATCTTCTTTCCAGTTTTTTTACTTCATCAATTCTTCCTTTTGCTTTAGCTGCTCAACGTTCGAGAGCAAGTTTCAAAGTCTCCTCTGACATCCATCTTGGTCTTTTCTTTCTTTCCTATTTTTTCAATGACCTCTTGCTTTCTTCATGTCTGATGTCCTTGATGTCATTCCACAACTCATCTGGTCTTTGATCATTAGTGTTCAATGTGTCAAATCTATTCTTGAGATGGCCTCTAAATTCAGGTGGGATATACTCAAGTCATATTTTGGCTCTTGTGGACTTGCTCTGATTTTCTTCAGTTTCAGCTTGAACTTGCATATGAGCAATTGATGGTCTGTTCGACAGTCAGCCCCGGCCTTGTTCTGACTGATGATATTGAGCTTTTCCATCATCTTTTTCCACAGATGTAGTCAATTTGATTTCTGTGTGTTCCATCTGGTGAGGTCCATGTGTATAGTCACGATTTATGTTGGTGAAAGAAGTCATTGATCTTGCAAAATTCTGTCATTCAATCTCTGGCATTGTTTCTATCACCAAGGCCATATTTTCCAACTACTGATCCTTCTTCTTTGTTTGCAACTTTCGCATTCCAATCACCAGTAATTATCAATGCATCTCGATTGCATGCTTGGTCAATTTCAGACCGCAGCAGCTGATAAAAATCTTCTGTTTCTCCATCTTTGGCCCTAGTGGTTGGTGTATAAATTTGAATAACAGTATTAACTGGTATTCCTTGTAGGCATATGGATATTATCCTATCACTGACAGCGTTGTACTTCAGGATACATCTTGAAATGTTCTTTTTGACAATGAATGCAACACCATTCCTCTTCAAGTTGTCATTCCTGGCATAGTAGACTATATGATTGTCTGATTCAAAATGGCCAATACCAGTCCATTTCAGCTCACTAATGCCTAGGATATCTATGTTTATGCATTCTGTTTCATTTTTGACAATTTCCAATTTTCCTAGATTCATACTTCATACATTCCAGGTTCCGATTATTAATGCATGTTTGCAGCTGTTTTCTTCTCATTTTGAGTTGTACCACATCAGCAGATGAAGGTCCCGAAAGCTTTACTCCATCCTCATCATTAAGGTCAACTCTACTTTGAGGAGGCAATTCTTCCCCAGTCATCTTTTGAGTGCCTTCCAACCTGGGGTGCTCATCTTCCAGCACTATATCAGGCAATGTTCCGCTGCTATTTATAAGGTTTTCACTGGCTAATGCTTTTCAGAAGTAGGCCGCCAGGTCCTTCTTCCTAGTCTGTCTTAGTCTGGAAGCTCAACTGAAACCTGTCCTCCATGGGTGACCCTGCTTGTATCTGAATACCAGTGGCATAGCTTCCAGCATCACAGCAACACACAAGCCCCCACAGTACGACAAACTGACAGACACATGGGGGCACTTGTCATTAGGGAGATTCAAATCAAAACCACAGTGAAATAGTACTACACATCCCCAAGAATGGCTACAATTAAAAAGTCATCTCGGTCCTTGGTAAGAGGGTTGGCAATGATGCGGAACAATTAGAACCCTCAGACATTTCAAGCGAGAATATGAAATGAAGAAGGCACTTAGGAAAACATTTCAGCCATTTTTTATAAAGCTAACCGTATACTTACCAGGTGACACAGAAATCTTACTCCTATTTATCTAATAAAGTAAAATGGAACATGTTATTTATTTTTTTCTACAAGAAGATTTTTATACACAAACATCCATAGAAGCATTTTTTATGATAACGAAGAATCTGAAAACAAATTGCGGTATACCCATCCAACGAAATATGACTCAGCCATTAAAAATAAACGAATCACCGATACACACAACGATATGGATGAATCTCAAAAACGTACTGCTGAGTGAAAGAGGCCACACCAAAGAACAAAACAAAACCCCAAAGCTTTCCGTATGGTGTTTACCATTCTATGACTTTCTAGTAAAGGGAAAAATACAGTGACAGAGATTCCATTTTCCTAGGGCTGGGGGACGGGGTAAGGTAGAGAGTGAGAGAGGATTGGCTGCAAAAGACCAAGAGGGGACTTTTGTTTTTGTATTGCTTTACATTTTTAATTGTTGTAAAAAATATATCTGCAACACCATATTTGTCAATTCAATGTTTTTCACGGGTACAATTTCATATCATCAACTACATTAATCATATTGTGCAACCATCCCTCATCTGTTGTCAAATACGTCCATCATCATAAACAAACCCAATGCTTCCACAAAGGAACTGCTGATGGTGACAGAAATGCCCCAGACCTTGACTGTGGTGCTGATCAAATGAGTGTATACATTGGTGAAACTTAACTTAATGTACACTTAATATGGGTGAATTTTGCTGTATGTAAATTATACCTCAATAAGGCTGTTTTAATAAAAAGAATATGAACTTATTTCTCTCCCAAAGTGATATGTTAATACCGATGATACGTGTACTTTTCAAATTGTCTTTGTTAGCTGGAAAAATTGGTTAAAAAGAGTAGAAATTAACAACCACGGTAAGTACAGGGATAGATTCATTTTAAAATTCCATTCTAATAACGCTCTTCTTGAAGAGCGGTACTATTTATAGCCTGGAAGCAAACTGTGTGAGAGACATGGTGGGCCCTCTGCCTTCCGTGTTCTGCCTTCAGGACTTCTCACTGCAAGGGGATAAATGGATCCCTTACATAGGGCTTTATTTGTTTACAGAATTGCCACGTGTTCATATCCTCTGAGTAGATTCAGTGGCCTTTCTAAAGCCTCTTATGAGGCCAGATGGGAAGGGAATAGAGCAATCTCCACTGATCTAGTTTTCTCTTTCTAAACATTTAAGAAGAAAAAAAGAAAATCAAAATGCCCTTAAAATCCTTTTTTCTCCAGCTTCTTGAAGAGAAGGTCCAACAAAGCCCAGTAACCCTCTAAAAGCTCCCCCACTGCGAAATGGAATGCAACAGAGACCTTCACCTTCACCATAAGGACTGACTCCTGACTGAGGAGTCTTTCTCAAGAGAAATCTCACAATTCAGTGCAAAAGTTGCCCCTAGGTTGCATCACAGATTATCCCAGCTGGGGTTCAGACAAGGACTCTGATAGGATGTGGCAAAGGGGTAGTCCCTTAGTGGCCCCAATCTTGCCCCTTCTTGCCCTACGGGGCTGATCACAGCCAGATAGGTAGGAAGTGACTGCATTTTAAATTTACAGAGCCGCACAAGAGGCTCTTTCAGAGTGATGCTGGCTTGCTTTTTTTTTAATTAATTTTTGAAAGAGATGCATTATCAGTATTTTAAAGAATGAACAAAACTTTGGCAAATTTTAGGCTAGGGTAAGCGATGAAAATAATATTATAGGCATGTAGAGAGCTCTATGAAGGTTCTCCATCTAGTTTCCTCTCCCTCCTTTGACAGATTGGGTAGCGCTGTTCCACATTCAAGGAAGGTTCTCTTCTTCAGGCTGTAGCTTTCCAACATAACCCTGTTCCCACAGGGGGATGGTTGTGTGTAGGATCAGGGGTGGGAGGGAGGGAGGGAGGCAGCTCAACATAGCGGTTAAAACAACAGGCTCTGGAGTTTGCCTCCTGTGTTGTTGTGGGCTGTTGAGTCCATTCCGACTCACAGCAAGCCCATACAACAGAGTAGAACTGCCCATAGGGATTTCTAAGGCTGTCCTCTTTACGGAAGCAAGCAGACTGCCACAGCTTCCTCCCTCAGAGTAGCTGGTGGGTTCAGACTGCTGACTTTCCAGTTAGCAGCCAAGCACTCTACCACTGTGCCACCAGGGCTCCTTTCTGGCTCAAATCCTAACTCCAATGGGCAGTTCTACTCTGTCCTATGGGGTCCCTGTGAGTCAGAATCAACATGAAGACCACGGTTTTTCTTTTTTTAAAGATTGTCTAAAACTGAATTGTGGTGATGGTTGCCCAACTCTATAAATTTACAAAAACAAAAAAAATCATTGAATTGCACGTTTAAAATTAGTGAATTTTGTAAATTATATTTCAATAAAACTGTTTCGAAAGTTAAAACTGAAAATAAAAAAATCCTAACTCCAGCATTTGTTACATGTGTGGCCCATGGAAAATGATTTCTTTTGTTTCCTTGTGGGGGATGATAATGTTGTTAGTTGTCATCAAGTCACTGATTCCTGGCTCCCCCATGTGTGTCAGAGTAGAGCTGCTCCATAGGGTTTTCAATGGCTGACTTGTTGGAAGGAGATTGCCAGGCTTGTCTTCCGAGGTACCTCTAGGGTAGGTTGAACGCCAGCCTATTGGCTAGTAGCTGAGTAGTCAACTTTTTGTGCCACCCAGGAACTCCATGGAGGGTAACAATAGTACCTATATATCGAGTTGTTACAAAGATTGTAATACACATACAAGGAGTGTCATGGATTGAATTCTGTCCCCCCCAAAATATCTGTCAACTTGGCTAGGTCATGATTTCCTTGTATGATTGTCTACCATTTTATCTTCTGATGTAAAGCCTATCACTATGACGTAATAAGAAGGGTTAGTGGCAGTTATACTGATGAGGTTTACAAGATTAGGTAGTGTCTTAAGCCAGTCTGTTTTGAGATATAAAAGAGAGAAGTGAGCAGAGAGACATGGTAACATCATACTACCAAGAAAGCAGTGTCAGGAGCAGAGCAGGTCCTTTGGACCTGAGGTTCCTGAGCTGAGATGCTCCCAGACCAAGGGGAGACTGATGACAAGGACCTGCCCCCAGAACTGACAGAGAGAGAAAGCTTTCCCCTGGAGCTGGCACCCTGAATTTGGGCTTGTAGCCTCCTAGACTGTGAGAGAATAAATTTCTCATTGCTAAAGCCCTCCACTTGTGGTATCTCTGTTACAGCAGCACTAGATGACAACAGACAAGGAGTGAAATATGCATAAAAACTGAGACCAGTGTCCAGCACATAGAAAATGCTTGTATTAATTAGGATTAGGTCCAGCTGTGTGATAGAAAGCAAGATAGATGTTTCTTTCTCATCTAAATACAGATACTGCTGGGGCAGTAGAGGCCTCACAGTCATTATTAGGCGCTTAGTCTCCACATTGTGAGCCCTGGTGGCACAGTGGTTAAGTGCTTGGCTGCTAACTGAAAGGTCAGCAGTTCCAATTCACCAGCCACTCTGAGGGAGAAAGATGTGGCAGTCTGCTTCTGTAAAGATTACAGTCTTGGAAACCCTATGGGGCAGTTCTACTCTGCCCTACGGTGTCACTATGAGTAGACCAGATGGTGGTGGGTTGGTTTGGGTAGTCTCCACATTGTTGTTCCGTGGGCTTGATTGGTCTGACTTTGTGGCGTCCTTATTCTAAGCAACAGGATGAAAAAATGAAGGAGCAGAGGCCCAGCAAGCTGTGTCTGAAGCAAGACTTCTCGGAAGTGGCCCTGTGACAACAGTATAGGCACAAGACCCCACCTAGCAGCAACCAAACGCATTGCCATCAAGTTGATTCGAACTCATGGTGACTCTATATACTAGCAAATGAGGTCTTTGGGCCCAGAGAAAATTGGGAGTAATTCCATTATCGTGGAAGAAGGGGAGAAGATAACTAAGTGGCAGTCTATCAAGGTGCTCCACGAATGTGTGCTGCTGTTACTTTGTCTTCTAGATGGGTCGGGATCATTCACCAGACCTGGTAGCTCTCCAAGCACGTGTGATTTCTTTTTTATGGGCCTCTCCACTTGAATATGCCTCTGAAGTTTGCACATTTATGAAAAAGAGCTCATTATTCTCTTCTCCCCTCTCTAAATGTTCTCTTTAGAGTAAGTATAATACTACCCTTTTCTTATAGTCATACCTGAACTCATCATCTCAAGGTAGTAGTTTCTGATTTTCCTCTGTCTGTCTGCTTCAATGAGTCTGTGAGCTTATTTGATGTCATCGAGGTCCCAACAGGAAACAGATGGTGCACTGGAAACAGGGTAATTCGAGGTGAGTTAAAATACAAAGGATTATTTACTAAAATGTGCGTGCAGGGAGTCACAAAGACTGGTACAACAGCCTAGAGAGCAGCTGAGCTGTTCTCCTCGAAGGCGAAAGGGAAGAGAGGAAGGAGCCTTTACCAGAATCTTTAGCAAACGACAGAGCTAAAGCAGCTTTCCAGAGATGGTCAGGGAAGGCAACACCCTGACTTCCCTCCCCACCTCCAATCTTCTGCCAGTGCTGCCCCTAATGGAAACCAGCTGGCAGCCAGAGGCCATGGGAACGTAGTCATGTGGCCCATGGAGGTCAGCCTTCTAGAAAGAAGGATAAGGGAGAGCAGAGAGTGAGTATGGAGAGATAGGTGGAAGATACCTAGCACAAAGAGGGGCTTTGACTTTTCTTTTTTTATCTTTCTCTCCTCCTTGTTCCTCCCTCCCCCATGTTTCCAAAATAACTAAACCAAAGGAAAAAACCAAACCCGTTGATGTGGAGTCCATCCTGACTCCTAGCGACCCTACAGGACAGAGTAGAATTGCCCCATAGGGTTTCCAAGGCTGTAGTCTCTATGGGAGCAGATTGCCACATCTTTCTCCTGTGGAGTGACTGGTGGGCTTGAACTGCCGATCTTTCCTTTAGTGGCCAAACGCTTAACCGCTGTGTCACCGGGGCTTCTTCCATAATAACTAGTTGAGCACATATAACATGTGCTCAACAAATATTTGGAAATTGAGTCTTTTTTGTGCTTGGTAATTTCTAAATATTGTCACTATTTCCTCCATACTATTTCTCAGAATGTTCTCACTGTTCCTGGTTGTAGCTTAATCCAAGTCTTAACCATTACTTCCCTCTAAGACCATTTCTCTCATATTTTCTTGTTGGTTCATTTTCCACAGAGGAAAAAAACAAGCAAAACAACCCACGAATACAAATACTTAAAAAGAAAAAAAAATCTATAGACCACAGTGAGGGTCCCTGGATGGCACAGATAGTTTGCACTCTACTGCTAACCAAAAGGGTTCAAACCCGCCCAGTAGCACCAGAGAAAAAAGTCCTGGCTGTCTGCTTCTGTAAAGATTGTTGCTGTTGTTAGGTGCCATTGAGTTGGTTCCAACTTGTAGCAACCCTATGTACCACAGAATGAAACACTGCCCAGTCCTGTGCCATGCTCACAATAGCTTTTATGCTTAAGCCCATTGGTGCAGCCACTGTGTCTATCCATCTCTTTGAGGGTCGTCCTCTTTTCTGCTGACCCTCTACCTTACCAAGAATGATGTCCTTCTCCAGGGAATGATCCCTCCTGGCAACGTGTCCAAAGTATGTAAGACGCAGTCTCGCCATCCTTGCTTCTAAGGAGCATTCTGGTTGTACTTCTTCTAAAACAGATTTGTTCAATCTTTTGGCAGTCCATGGGATATTCAATATTCTTTGCCTACACCGCAATGCAAAGGCGTTAATTCTTCTTCAGTTTTCCCTATTCATCATCCAGCTTTCACATGCATATGATGTGATTGAAAATATATGGTTTGGGTCGGGTGCACCTTAGTCTTCAAGGTGACATCTTTGCTTTTCAACACTTTAAAGAGGTCCTTTGCAGCAAATTTGACCAACGCGTCTTTTGATTTCTCGACTTCTGCTTCCATGGGTGTTGGTTGCGGATCCAAGTAAAATGAAATCCTTGACAACTTCAATCTTTTCTCCATTTATCATGATGCTGCTTATTGGTCCAGTGGTGCGGATTTTTGTTTTTTTTATGCTGAGGTGCAATCCATGCTGAAGCTATGGTCTTTGATCTTCATTAGTGAATCCTTCAAGTCCTTTGCACTTTAAGCAAGAAAAGTTGTGTCATCTGCATAACGCAGGTTGTTAATGAATCTTCCTCCAAACCTGATACCCTGTTCTTCATATAGTCCAGCTTCTCATATTATTTGCTCAGCATAGGGACTGAATAGGTATGGTGAAGGAATACAACCCTGACACACACCTTTCCTGACTTTAAACCTTGTATCCTGCTGTACTGTCTGAACAACTGCCTCTTGGTCTATGTAAAGGTTCCTCATGAGCACAATTAAGTGTTCCAGAATTCCCACTCTTTGCAATGTTATGTATGATTTGTTATGATCCACACGGTCGAATGCCTTTGCATAGTCAGTAAAACACAGGTAAACATCCTTCTGATATTCTCTGCTTTCAGCCAGGATCCGTCTGACATCAGCAATGATATCCCTGGTTCCATGTCTTCTTCTGAATCCAATCTGAATTTTTGGCAGTTCCTTGTCAATATATGGCTGCAGCCACTTTCAAGTGATCTTCAGCAAAATTTTGCTTGCACGTGACATTAATGATATTGTTGAATAATTTCCACATTCGGTTGGATCACCTTTCTTGGGAATAGGCATAAATATGGATCTCTTCCAGTTGGTTGGCCAGGTAGCTGTTTTCCAAATTTCTTGGCATAGAAGAGTGAGCACTTCCAGCACTGCATCCGTTTGTTGAAACATCTCAATTGATATTCCCTTAATTCCTGGAGGCTTGTTTTTCGCCAATGCCTTCAGTGCAGCTTGGACTTCTCCCTTCAGTACCATCGGTTCCTATGCTACTTCTTGAAATGGGTGAACGTTGACTAATTCTTTATGGTATAATGACTCTGTGTATTCCTTCCATCTTCTTTTGATGCTTTCCCCATAGAATCCTTCACTATTGCAACTCGAGGCTTAAATTTTTTCTTTGGTTCTTTCAGCTTTAGAAATGCTGAACCTGTTCTTCCCTTTCCGTTTTCTATCTCCAGCTCTTTGCATGTGTCATTATAATACTTTACTTTGTCTTCTTGAGCCACCCTTTGAAATCCTCCGTTCAGTTCTTTTACTTTATCAATTCTTCCTTTTGTTTTAGCTGCTTGACATTCGAAAGCAAGTTTCAGAGACTCTTCTGACATCCATCTTGGTCTTTTCCTTCTTTTCTGTCTTTTCAATGACCTCTTGCTTTCTTCATGTATGATGTCCTTGATGTCATTCCACAACTTGTCTGGTTTTCGGTCATTAGTGTTCAACGTGTCAAATTTATTCTTGACATGGTCTCTAAATTCAGGTAGGATATACTCAAGTTTGTACTTTGGCTCTGGTGTACTTGTTCTAATTTTCTTCAGCTTCAACTTGGACTTGCATATGAGCAATTGATGGTCTGTTCCACAGTCGGCCCTGGCCTTGTTCGGTCTGAGAATATTGAGCTTTTCCATCATAAAGATTACAACCAAGAAAGCTCTGTGGAACAATTCTACTCTGTAACCCATGAGGTTACCATCAGTTGGAATGGACTTGATGGACATGTTTTTTGTTTGTTTCACTCTGTCTCCTTCTTTCACCTTTATATTACTTCATTACAGCTGACATCAGATTAAGATTATTTGTGGACACTTAAGTAAGGTTCCTGCCAATTTCCTTTCCAAAACTGTTACAGCTTCTGGTCTACCCTGTTTCTGACAAGTTAGTATTGTATCTTTTGAAGTCTACAATAAACTTTCAGGATTATATTTCTTTTCCAAAGATGATTGCCAAATAGGGGTATGGCTTTTGCAAGAGATGCCAATATTTGTAATGTTTTGATTACAACCAACTTAACTAAAAATAATCCCCTAAAGACTCTTGGCTTTATCGGATACTGCCTTGGCTTACTGTCAGTGGTGAGAGCGCCCACTCAGATCAAGCTCCATTTTAGGTTCGACTTATTTATACACTATTCCGCTCTGCCACCTCTGTTGCGGGCTCCTTAGAAGCTGATGGAATTTCTAGCTTATCTAGAAACAATGGGATACTCTGTATCCCATTATTGAATCATTGAGTCAATGCCGACTCCAAAGAAAACGATACAGGTTATTTTACATGATTTTACTTCACTTTTTTTTTTTTTAATTTCAGGAAGATTTTCATCTTAAAAGTTATTATTCACTTTCAAAAATAGGCATGTTTAACCATATGAAAAACCCTTTGTCAAAGACTATCTTATATATCATTTTTATTATCCACATTAACATTTCGTGTCTTTCATCAGTCTTCTACACAAATTAGTGTTCTTTCTTTCAGGGTTATTTCTTCTGGGTGAAGAACGATATCACATTTAACAAGGAGTCTATAATTATCGTGTCACAAATTTGAATCTACAAATAGGGTATTCCTGTAATGCAGATCCAATTGTCTTTGTTTTGATAATGTGTAATTTTATAATGAAGTAAAGATTGTAGTGCCAAATTAGGGTACTGAGTTCAAGTGCACTTAAGCAATTCTCTCAGAAAATAATTTTTCTATTTCTTTGTTACTTTTTTTTCCTAATCTTTGTGAAACTAGTATCCAAAGTTCACAGTAATTTTGTCTCAGTGGATTACTGCATTTTCTGGTTAATTTATCCCCCTCTTTTTTTTTTTTTTATAGCAAGAAGGAAAGAGCCTTGGTGGTTCAGTGGCTAAAATGCTCCACTGTAACCAAAAAAGGTCGGTGGTTCAAACCCACCAATCGCTCCTCAGGAGAAAGACCTGGTGATCTGCTTCTATAAATATAACAGCCTAGGAAGCCCTATGGGACAGTTCTACTCTGTCATATAGGGTTGCTATGAGTTGGAATCAACTCTATGGCACACGACAACAACATAGGAAGAAAGGAAAATAAACTATTTGAAATAAATAATTTTAAATTCAGTTTTTCTACTACATCTCAGGGTTATTTGATCCTGTTTACAATGTTTAGGGATTATACATTTCTCAAGGTCCTTTGGAAATGTTGAGGATTTGAAAAAAAAAAAAAAAAACAGTTCGAAATATGAAAAGAAAGCTGCAAATCAAAATGACCAAATATTTAATGAGGTCTACAAAACTTACCATGTTATCATTTGTAACTCAGTTCTTACTTTTGTACATTTTATGTGGAATGTGGTACATTTTAATACATTTGATATGATGTTGGATGGGAGGTCTCCAAAACCAAATTCTAGTCAGTGCTTTTACATTAAGTCAGATCTCTGAAAGCCTTAACAATGACCTTACTCTCTTTTATCGAAGAAAGTACTAGATAAAATTTCACACAGTGCTTGAAGGCAAGTGTTTTAAACATTCCACTGTAGCACATATATTTTTGTGTTCCATGTCCCTCAACATAAAAATGTTAGTAAGCAAAACAAAATCTGTGGAAAAATATTCCATGCACATAAACTCCCTCTTTTAAAACGAAAGCAAAAAAGGCATGAAAAGAGACAAGTACATGTAATCTGAATCAGTGATCTCTATTTTTTCTTCATTAGTGACTCTGGTAAGTTGGTAAAAAAATATTTATGAATGAAATAAAAATCAGTTATATGTTGCAGTGGTTGACCTAAATATTCAGAACAGTTTAAATGTAGGATTTACATATAATTTTTATCTTTTGGAGAGGAGGAAGAGTGGAGATGTCTGACATGTTTCAGTAGGAAGATATTTTTAGTATAATATATAAAACAGGAATAATAGCCCTACAGGAACCTGGGAAATGTATTTCCAGACTCTAAATAACATTTAAAAAAAAGTAGAGAGAGAGAGCAAACTTCAGAAGAATACTTTCCAACATATATTATTCACATCAATTGCTTTTTCAATTAGAATTACACTCTCACACAATTCAAATTCATTATCTTATAAAAATCTACTTAAACCCCATTGCCATGGAGTTGATTCCGACTCATAGCGACCCTATAGAACAGAGTAGTACTGCCCCATAGTGTTTCCAAGGTTGTAATCTTTTTGGAAGTGGACTGCCACGTCTTTCTCCCCAGGAGTGGCTGGTGGGTTTGAACTGCTGACGGAAAGGTCAGCAGTTGAGTGCCTAACCACTGCACCACAAGGACTCCTTAAAAAACCTACTTAGGGTTCACGAATTTCTTAAATGCTGGTAGAAATACTCACTAATTTTAACTATATAAGTAGTTCACAAAAAAACCTTCCTAATTTCCCAAAATTATTACATATCTGTTTAGTATTTTGAATAAACTCACCTAGTATTTCCTCTTTAAAAATCCATGAAAATTAGAATTTTAGAATTGAGACCACTAAGGCTGTTCAATTCTTGATTTACAAACTTGGTTTACTTATACCTCCAAAAGCCTTTAATCCTGTTACTTCAAGAGATTACTTGATTTTCTCAACGTGGTCATAGAATTCGTATCAAAGTCTCTGAAATGTTATCTCAGAATAAGGTTATATTATTCCACAGTGTCTAATATACTGGAATTCCAATAGGTGAATAGGAAAAATTTCTCCTTGATCATCTAGTTCACTTTAAACTCTCAAAAGCAAAGTCTTTTTTTGTTCGTTTGTTTAGATGCATCAGGAGCATAAAGTAGGAGGGTGCCAATCAACATTATATGGTCACGCTTAATAAATACATATTTGAAAATTTGCCAAGGATACTTTTACTATGTATTATTTTTTCCTTTGCAGTGTTGAATAAAAGTATTAAGGAAAAAGTGAGTTAATTAGGTAAGTAAATATAAAAATAAATATTTCTTTTTGTTTATTAATAATTTCTAGGGTTTAGAAGCATGTATTGTTTACATATAATGCATATGTAATGTGAATTATAATTTTGTTGACTGTAAAAAAACACCTATGTAAATAGTACCCAAACAAGTCTACACTAGCACTGTCCAGTAGAACTTTCTTTCCTGATGGAAATGCTCTGTATTTGCAGGGTCCATTTTGGTAGACACCAGCCACATAGAGCTGCTGAGCACTTACAATGTGGGTAGTGTGACTGTGGAGAAGAATTTTAAATTAATTTACAATTAAATTTTAATAGCCACCTGTGCAGAACATGTCCCTAATGCTGGGAAGCTCTCTCATGCTGCATTCTGCTAAATCCCAACCCACCACCTCCACCATCACAGGGAAATACTGAACAGAGATTGGTGCTGCCTGTTCTTGGTCTTTATATAATGGACTCACATGGTATAGGGGATATACTCTTATTGTTTGGCTCCGTATACCGAACGGAATGTGTTTGAGATTCATCCATGTAGTTGTGTGGATCACGGGTTCATTCCTTTTAATTGCTCAGTAGCATTCCGTTGTGTGAATGTATCACAGCTTGTTTATCCATCCTCTATTGAGGGGCAGTTGTTTCCAGTCATTTGGATTTAATGCCGAACACCTATATTGTGTTCGACACTCTGCATTAATTGAAGGCAAAAAGCTGCATGTACTGCTGGTGTGTGTAAAGACAATTCATCTTTGGTTTTGAGCAAAAATAGTCAACTTAATGATTCTGTTACCATCCTTCCGTGCAGGGGTAAAGTTTTAATTCCAGGTTATGTTTAAGGTTAGACATATCTCAGGACTGCTGAGTAATGAGTTATTTTATATTATTTAAAGAAAACACAATTAGCAAGATAAATCTACCAGAAAAAAAAATGCAATGCTTTCAAAACCAAAATATACTTTGTGTGGAGGCAGGCAGGGTTGGCAGAGGGCTCCAGAGAAGAGTGGCAAGTTATGGGTAGTTCTGCATTATCTTGGCCTCTGTCACCCTTTATTTTTATTAGATAATTTTCACATATCCGCAAGATTTCAGGTCCAGTAAAAGAGGTTAGTTGGTCTAATTCCACAGTGCTCTGCATATTCATAAACGCTCAGTAAAAACTGGTTGACATGAAACCACTCATTGTACATGAGAACTTAGACTCCACGTCTATCTCAGTTGAAGAAAACCAGATATTGTAACAAAATGAAAACTTTAAAGAGAGGTTTATAAAAGGATTAACCACAAATTCAGTAGTAAGTTCCCACAGAACAATAATTTTCAAAACTCTCATTCATGTAATTTTTCAAAAGCTTACCTCATGTCAGTATTTTATCTATTCATATGCAGCTTTTCCTTTTTCCAGCATTAATATTAAAATAATTTATTCTTTTTGAATTTGCAGTGTTGAATAAAAATATTAAGGAAAAAGTGAGCTAATTAGGTAAGTAAATACAATAAATATTTCTATTAATAATTTCTGGGGTTTCGAAGCATGTATTGTTTACGTACAATGCATATGTAATGTGAATTATAATTTTGCTGACGGTAAACACCTGTGTAAATAGTATCCAAACAAGTCTACACTAGCACTGTCCAGTAGCGCTTTCTGGGCTGATGGAAATGCTCTGTATTTGCACTGTATGATATCAATGCTCTAGATATGAATAGGAGGAAGTAACTTAATGGATAATACTGAAAATGAAATGTATCAATAAAGATGTGCTGAAGTAATTTATAACTGTGTAATCCATACATTACCAGGAGTTCATATTTTCCTTCAAGTGGTTTGGATATAAATATGCTAATTTGTATCGATATCTGCCGATCATGCTAATCTGAGAGCAAAAACACTCCCAAGTTCAAAGGATACAATATTTTAAATACATTGAGCATTTTACAGACAGAACTGTTTGGTCCATTTTAAGTACTCAACAAGTTATTATCGCATTGACAATTTATTCACTTTGCCAAGAAATATAAGACCTTTTTTTTAAAGTGCCTCCTGGGCCCACAGTGTACATTGCACTGTATTGTTCTTGTTAGGTGCCATCGAGTTGGTTCCGAGTCATAGTAACCCCATGTACGACAGAACAAAACACTGCCTGGTCCTGTGCCATCGTCACAATCGTTGTTAGGCTTGAGCCCATTGTTGCAGCCACTGTGTCAATCCATCTCATTGAGGGTCTTCCTCTTTTTCCCTGACCCTCTTCTTTAGCAAGTGTGATGTCCTTCTCACTGTTGCACTGTAATAGGTGATAACTATTAGGAAACTGCTGGGTCTTTTCTCTGGCTTCTCAATGAATTATTCATTTATGAAATATATGTACAAAATATGTGAAGAGCATATGCAGCTTAAAAAAAAAAAAGACCAAAAAGGAAATCCTATCAGAACTGACTTATAGGCAAAAGGATTTCTGGGTCCTTTTATAACTAACAATAGTATAAAACAATACATGCATATATAATTTAGTATGTTTTTTCACGCTATAGCTTGAACTGGTTAGTTGATTCAGTGGGGTGGTAACACTGAAAATTTCATGTTAGTCTCTTACCATGGTTAGAAGTCATATCACCAATTATCCTTAAGTAGGGGAAAATATTCAGAATCCTAACTCTTTAATAATTCACTCACAGAAATTTATCTGTTCCTAACTCAGGAATAGGCCAAACCATGGAGCAGCAAAAGAAATTGTAAGCTTTTGAAACTGATGTTACAATGTCCTCACCCAAAAAAAAAAAAAAAAAAAAAATTCACCCAAAGGTCATACACTTTTTCTAAAGCAGAGTCCCTCATAGTGCCTATTGATACCCTTGAGACAGTTTTGAACAAGCTTCATTATGTGGTTTGTTTGCCTGCAGATTAAAAGCAGTAAATTAAAAGGATGGGAAGGATAATAGAACTATGTTCACTGACAGCAGTAAGAAGCAACAGCTGATGGTAAGCGAAGGGACAGGCAAACTGTAACAGACAATGAAACTAAAAAAGCAAAGCTATTCACAGCTATGTGGTGTGAGCCAACAACCCTTCCCACCATGACAGGAATAATTGAGAACTTTATCTGTAAATGTAATGAAATGAATATTCATAATGACTACCAGTTTTCATATAGCTGGAATGCATGCATACCTTATTTCCCAAGTGTACATCAAAGTTATATGGAATTTGAAGAGTTTTAAGTGCCGCTGGTCACCACACTGTCATCTCACTCACTAGAAGGCTCTACCAGTGGGTCCTGAAACCTTGTAGTGTTAGCACTGTGCCCTGCTCATCACTGCTCACTACTGCATTATACAAAGGCAACAACGACTTTCTTTCCTACTGTTGAAATAGTTGGTTCCTAAAATGCCCTTACCTAATATTCAAGGGCACAAAGCTAGAAAATAACACCAGCTTTAGGATTCTCTTGCCTATTTTGGAAAGATCCCTGGTGGAGCAGTAGTTAAACGGTGGTTGGTAATGGAAAGGTCAATTGTTTGAACCCACCAGTTGCTCTAGGGGAGAAAGATATGGCAGTCTGCTTCCATTAAGATCTTTGTTGTTGTGTGCCCTTGAGTAGATTCCCACGAGTCTGTAAAGACTTACAGTCTTGGAAACCCTATGGGGCAGTTCTACTCTGTCCTACAGGGTTGCTAGCAGTCTAAACTGACTTAACAGCAGTGGGTTTGGTTTAATAGGGGTGTTGTGACGATTAAATGAGATAATGCATGTAAAACCCTTAGCACAGTGTTTGGGACACCGAATAAGAGCTAAGGAATAGTCGCTAGAATTATTTTTCAGCTCTGGTGAACTCCTGATGGCCCAAATCCTTTCTTTTGCAGGTGCAAAAATTAAGCCTCAAGAGAACTGACTTCCTAAGTCTGTCCTAATGGTATTGTCTCGATAAGCAGCTTAGCTGCGCGCATTAGGTATCTGGGGTATTGGCAGGGCCCGGGGGCATGAACCCGCTGACTCTGGTCTGCAGAGAACTGGACGAGGTTTGAACCGCAAGGTATTAAAGGCTGCGCTCCACCAACGGGGCTGGAGATGGCCGGTTGTGTGCTAACAGCACGCATCACAGACAGAAGCCGTTCGTCTACCTCTATTCTGCTGGAAGCAGCAAGACCCCGACACGCAGTGGGTTGTCAACTCTAGGCTGAGGGCGAGGCAAATAAGGGTTGAGCGCAAATCCCGGCTAGATCCATTTCATACTTTTATTCTTCTCCAAAGGGGTCGAGCTTCTTCTTCAGGGCTGAAGACAGCGAGGCATTAAAACCTAACGGGGTGCCTCGGGCAGGAGTAGAGTACCCCCCCGCCCCAGGCCACTGAGGCCGCCATGCGTTTTCCCGGGCTCCGGGGACGCCCATTTCTCGCTCCAAACTAGTACGAGCTCCCGGCCCTGCAGGCAGGAGTGAGGGCGGCCACGCTCGGCCCCTCACTGCTTCCCGCCACGCCGCTGTGGGACCCGCAGGCAGCCCGCTGCGCACAGCTACGGGGCTAGTCTCCCTAAGATGGCGGCGAGGCAGCCCCTTCCCGCCCGCCATCGCGCTCCTCCGCGCAGTGACCTCAAGGCACGCGCGGGACCAAGGACGGAGAGCAAGGCGCGAAGGCGGCGCGGACCCTCCGGCCCGCCGCGGGCCCAGGAGCCCTGAATCGCCCACCAGGGACGCGACAATCGAGAAGGCAGCCGCCACCCGGGACACCACCGTTTCCTCAGGAGCGAAACAGCAGCGGCACATCCGGGTCCCTCGGCTCGCCCCGCCCCGGAAGTGACGCTCAGGCAGGGGGGGCGGAGGCCTCTCTTCAAAGTGAAGCCTTCCTCCGCCATGGCTCGTCTACCTACAAAGTGTCTGGGAGCGCCCTCACTGGCTCAGCCGTTACTCTCTCGCGCTCGGGGGCTTCTTTGCGCAAAGCTGGCTGCCGGGACGCCCAGCTCTCGTCTCACAAAGGAAAAATGCCCGTCGCGCCCACCGCTACCCTGAACTCCCCGCCAGCCTCAGCAGCGCGCGTTTAGCATCCCTCCGCGGGGACGCTCCATAACCTGGGCCGCCGAGGCGCCTCTCTGCGGAACCACTCCGCGGGTCCAGCCCTCCCGCCGGGCCTGTCAGTCAGCGCCGGGCCCGCCCCTTCCGGCGGCCGCGGGCCCGCCTCCTGCCCGCTCCTCCCCGCCCCTCCCGTGCGAGTGTCTCCCTCTCCCTCTCGCTCCCTCTCTCTCTCCCTCTCTCTCTCTTTTGTGAGTTATAGCAACCGTTGCCTTGTGAATCAAGCGCCATAGTCACCGTAGTCCTGGCGACTGTTACCCATCAACAACAACTACTCCTCTCCTCCTCCTCCTCCTCCTCCTCTTCCTCCTCCTCCTCCTCCCCACCACCACCATCTCCATCACCCACCAACAACACCACAGTAATCCACAGCCGAGGTGAATATGCCGCCGTGTCTACATGTGTGTGCGGGCGCGGGGGCCGTGTGGACGCGTGTGTGTGTGTCCGTGGGGCGAGCCGAGCGCCGCGCGGGGCCGCTCCTGACGCCGGGCCCGCGGCTCGGCCGGCGTGTTTACAGCGGACCGGGCGGCGGGCACCGGGCTGCCCGGCCCCGGGGCGCCCCCAGGCCGCTGCGGCCGCGGCGCCGCCGGAGGGACGGGGCGTTCGTCCTTTCTTTCTTTGCTGCTCCTCTTTCTGCCCGCGGCGGGCTTCGTGCTCCCCTGCAAGGCGCAGGAGGCGACAGTGTGCAGGGGAGACCCGGGAGCCGGGGGGTGGTGGCGGTGCTGTCGGTCACTTGTAGGGCCTGCCGATGGGTTTTGTTATCTTCCTCCTCGTCCAGGGGTGAACTTTTCCCACCGCCCGTTGCCTGCCTGCCTTGTTGTTTTGGGGCCCCTCTTTGCCTTGTGCTCAGTGGGCTGGCTCTGCTGTGAGCATCACCAGCTTTTCCTTTTTATTTTTATTTATTTTTTATCTTTTTTAACATGTATTTTCTTTGTGCTGCTGCAAGGAGTCTTCCTATCCATGCAACTCTCTGCCCTCCCCGCCTTTCTGCCCCCCCACAGCCCGTGCACACACTGGAACCGGGGGCCTCTGGCTTGGCTGGGCTCTTCAGGCTGCGCTGGGAAAGAGGTGGCTTTTTTTTTTTTTTTGAAGTCCCTCTCTTTTTGGGGTGTGTGTGCTTGTGACTTGAACCGGATGCAGGGCATCTGTGATAGTTGGACTCGTAGCTCTTGACAGTGCTTTATCCGTGCTGGGGAGATGGGGGTGGGAGGGGTGGCCGTGAGGTTCCCACCGTGGAGTGTTGGCAATTTTCATTGTGTTTATGAGACTTTGTGCGTGGTCAACAGGGAGAGGACATGAGAACGCGTTGTGAGAACTCCGTTTACAGTGTTATTCGTGACAGTTATGGTACTTTCAGACTTTTTTCCCTCTCTCTTTCTCTTTTTTTTTCTTTTTCGTACTCTCTCTTCCTTTTCCTTTGAGAGTTGAAATTGAAGTCAAGTTGTTCATAAAGAATGTATGAAGCTTCTCAACTTGAAACGTGTGTGTATTTCACTTTCTTTGTGTCTGTTGAGATCTAGGCATGAGTGTACTTAACGTATTCTTTTTTATTTACTTTTTGATTTTCTTTGGATGGTGACTTAAACCTGCCCAGGACAGAGAACTTTTTTTTCCTTTTAAGTTTTTCTTTTAAAAAATTATTTTCCTCTGTGGGTTTGAATACCTATGAGTACGGTTTATGGTTAGAGTTAACCTCGTTTTACGGGTTTCCTAAATTTGTTCACATTGCTGTCTAATTTTTAGTTAATGGATTATCAGCAAAGCGTTTTGAAAATGAATGTGTGCTAAAACAAATACAGTGTACAGTTCTAGTTTCACATATTGAAGCTTCCAATTTGGGATTTAACAATATTAAATAGCCTTTCTAACAGCAAACATGTATTGGTTTAAGTGACAGCAGCTTTTGAATAATATGACAGTATTAATACTTTTTGAGATTGTCAGCGAGCAAGTTGGGTAATTGTAATGCTATTAAGGCTAATATTTTGTAAAATGAGAGTTTGGAGCTTTAATAAAAACTTTTAATTCGTTTCTTTACGGATGATATTTTAGACGAAGATGATATTTGTTCTGAAAGGAATCTTAGCGCATTCAGACTCCTTTATCCACTCCCTCCCCAACCGGGGTTTCCTGCAAATCTCTAATACTAACTTGTGTTTTTTTTCCTGTTCAGATGAGTGTCAAATGCCTGCACACTTTGGATGGCGAAGCTACTGGGTCCCATAAACTCTCTGAAGTTAATAAGAGTTTTGCTGTCTTGAGAGAGTTTCAGAGCTTATGCTATCTAATAGCATAACGGGCTTCTAGTTAAATAGATTATATTGTATCATGTGATTGTTTAATGTTTTTATTTGCAGCGTCCAAGAAATTTTGTGAGGCATTTCACTCATTACACACACTGCGGGTTTCCTATAAATGTAGATTTTCATTCCCAGGTTGATTTGAGGGCAGAACGTAAATGGAATTCGCTTACTTACCCGTTTTCAAAAGCATACGTGTGGGATGAAAGTTGCCGTGAAGCTGCTCTGGGAGCCAGTCGGCATTATGTATATGGATTGATTGATTAGGTAGTAACCAGAAATACTCACAAATGGTGATGGGAGAGATTAAACACAACGGCAGACAGTTAGCATTTTTCGGCATTATGTATATGGATTGATCGGCATTATGTATATGGATTGATTGATTAGGTAATAACCAGAAATACTCACAAATGGTGATGGGAGAGATTAAACACAACGGCAGACAGTTAGCATTTAGTTTATTCTTTCTTTAAATTTTTTCCTGGGAGGGACTGTATTGGGTGTCGATAATCTCCTGTGCTCTCAGTTTTGAGACTAATAGAAGTCCGTGAGAATGACCGTGCTTTGAAACTAAAACTATGAGATGGGAGTCACCTGGAACTTGTGGAGATGAGGATTGTGACTCAGTGTATGCCATGATGCCTACCTCAGTCTTTTGGGGATTGTTCTGCCTGTGAATTGAGCTAAAGGGTATAGGCACATTTATGTAACACCTTTGTGAGTGTGGAATAAACTAACATGCATTACTAGCAGTTTTTGCATTGTTGCACACTGTTTTTGTTATATGGGGCAGTTATACCTAAAAACAGTATATTATTCCTCCAGGATTCGCATAGCCTCATACTCTCCTTAGGTATGCAAACAAGCTTTATAGACTTACAAAGTTTAATATACTTTAAACAATTTTTTTTTTGCCCTAAACAAATTTAGTGTGGTAATTTTGTTTTAGCCGTTAAGAAAACCCAGTGAATCTCAAATTGAGATAGATGCAATGCTTTATTTAACTATTGATTCCTGTTACTTTTTGGTAACATTTTTCATTATTCTTGAGAAAGTTGGCAAGGTGTATGCTTTCCTCTCAGCTTTCAACTGAAAAATCAGTAAGTGGATGGTAATGATTTTTGCTATTCAAATTTTGAAGTGTGTGTGTGTGTGTGAGAGAGAGAGAGTATTTAAGAGAGTGGATATGGTATCAAATGTGTGGGAAGAGTTTAAAAAAAAAGCTTTCCTGAACAATCTAATCTGAATGTTCCTTTGTTCCTGGTGTCTGTAGTAAGAATATGTTACAAAAAATGAGACCACCAAAGGAGTAAACTTTTACACGAGGAAGAGCCTGCTAGTTATTTTGTTTTCATACTGTTAGACTAAAAAAAAAAAAAAAAAAATCCTCCAGTGACTCTGTTACTTTAAAAATAAATACTTAGTTTCCCTAACTGAATTATTTGCCTTTAACTCTGTTTGGTATATGCTCCCAGAGGCCATCACAAAAGGGATTTTAAATTCCTCTCTGTTCACAGGTGCATAGTGTTCCCATATTTTGGAAATCCAAGATGAAGTGGATGTGACTAAACCTAGCTTGTAAGGGACAGATGGCTGCTTTAACACGTGTCACTTTCGTTTCTAGTGCATTGTGTTGGCACCTCCAGTGGTTCACAAAAGGGCTCTCTAAAGCAGGTGGCATCCTTTCCTTTTGTCGTTTTAGTATAATCTACTTTTAGAGTTTATCATTTTCCTAGGAAGAGGGGCCTTTTTTTTTTTTTTTTTTTTAAGTAAAAGTTGAACTACCGAAATCAAGATTAGTCACTTAACATAACTTTTGCTTTTTAGCATCATTCTATTTTCAAGCTACATAAGCTGTGGATCTTTTTCCAAAAACACTTACTGGTTCTTAGTGGTAATGGTAAATTCTTTTCGAATCTAGAAAAAGCACCCAGGAGCACCGTATACACTCAGGAAACGAATCAAATTAATCTGAAGCAAAAAAACCAGAGCAGATTTAAATAAGCCTGAACATGCCAAGTTAACTTTTCCAATTTTTTTTTTTTTTGAACAACAGTGTTATTTTAGCTTGAATGCTATATGTGGAAAATGGGTGCTCTTTCCGTTGTTTGAATATTTGAAATATTTTCAAGCCAGAACATTTTCTTGACCCACTTCAGATGGCTGCTCTATAGTTTTTAATGGTCTTTTAAAATGAAACTTGTTTTTAAGCACAGATGTTTAAAAACATGTACTGCAGTCAATGAAACAGTGTCACCCTGTTGGTTTCTAAGGCTCGTTTTTGCTCTGTGATTCCGTCCTTTTGTGGGAATTTTATAGATCTTATCACAGATGCACCAGAGGGTGCTGTGCTGTTGGCAGCGTGAGACTATTATCACTGAGAATGTGAATTGATGAGAAGTTTTACTTAAATAAAAGTTTTTAGTTATATATGCATTCAAGCATATAATAGCCTTGTTTCTGTGGAGCTTAAAATTTAATGTCTTTATTGGAAGTTTTATATCAAGCCCTATTTCTCTCTTGTACTAATATATATTAAAAAAATATATATATTTTTTACTGATATGTATTAGCACACCATATTACAGTATCAAGATTGAGATCTGTGGCATTGTTTGAATGCTCACGCTAGTCCCTTAGGCATGTATATCGATCATCTTCTTAAGCTGGTATTTCAATCTATATCTCAAAAATTTAGTAACTTGAGAATCTTAATATTTAGGCAATAAGGCTTTGTCATCTGAGTTTATTATTGGCGCATAGCAATATCTTGTACATTCTTGTAACATTTTTATATGGCATAATTAAATGGTGATATGCTTTTTTTATGGTATAATCTAAAAACTGCACCTGAAAAGTATAGGTGGTTTTAATAGTTATTAATAAAAAGAAAATAATAAAGTTAGAGAATTTGGTTCCCAAATTGCATGTGAATGTACAGTTTGTTGTTATTAGAGTAGTTTGGTTATTTAATTTGGCTTTGTCCAGACTGTCTGCCTCGCTGTGTCATATACTTCTGCTGGGAGTGATCAGACATGGCCTCCTGAATCCGAATGATTGTTCGGTGATGGTTTATTGACGAGGACTGTTGAATCCAATCTTCTGAGCTTCTGGCATCTTTGACTTTCGTTCCTCAGCAATATGTACTCTAACAGACAAATGCTGGAACTGTGATAGTATCTTCTTTAAGTAAGCTTAGGAAAGATGGGGTTTCCCAGCTATATCATATAAACTTTTTTGTCCTGATAATGGATGTACCTATACTGTTATCCCACCCAGATTTAACTACAGTCAGCTAATGGTAATATTTTGTAAAAGTAACTTCCTGTGGAGGCATGGCACTTGGGTCGTGATGCTGCGAGCACAGCGTCACTGGAGAATAACATTATTTTGAAATACCAGTCTTGCTAAAGTAGATTAAGCATTTTTCTTTTTAAGAAAATTCCTGCTTTTCTAATATAATCCTACAGTTTATCAGGTAGTTTGTGCCATTGAGATTTTAAAAGCATGTTATGTACCAAGTTGTGTTGCTTGAAAAGCTTTACCTTGTCTTTGACGTTTTATGTTTCATGTTAAGGAACGAGATGTACTTAATGAAAATGAACCTGTTAAACAATTGAATTGTATTTAGAGTATCTGTAAGTAAGTGGGTGTACGTTTTGCTCTTTAAATGGATGGAGTAAGTATGTTAGTTAAGAACACAGGCTCTGGAGTTACATCCCAGATGGGCTTACAAACAGTGTGACCTTGGAAAAGTTATTTACCCTCACTGCACCTCAGTTTTCTCATCTGAAAAATAGGATCAGTAGTTCCTGCCTTATGGCGTTTTGTGAGGATAAAAGGAGATATTCCATGTAATGTGCTTTGCTCAGTATTTGACACAGAATACATGCTAACTACATGTTAGCTGTTATCCTTTAGGGAATACTGAGAAGATACCTGTTCTATTCTCCTTGCCACCCAGGAATCCTTTTAATATATTCCTCTGGCCATCTCCTTTCTAAATGGACTCAAAGTTTTGAAAGACTTTGCCCACTAATTTATATTCATTACGTAGTCATCCCCCACCCCCCCTTTAAAACTGTATCAAAGACTTGAAGCTATCAGTCATAGATTGGGATTACCATTTGATGTAACTGGTCTTGTGAGCACGCTGAGTTAAAAGAGTGCAAGCGCAGAGTTGTGGTTTAGTTTTATTCTGCATTATAATGGACTCCTTTTACAACTTTTGAAAAACTCGCCTGGTCCAGGGATCTCAGACCAAGAACTAATGACGCAACATTTCATAAACTCTTACACTTTCCATTGTCCCTTTCAGTGTTTAATTTACGTTTCTTTTTTCACCTCTGCTATACATGAATTACTCTGAAAACATTTTGAACCATATTTGTAAACTTTATGCTAAATGCTGTCGTATGTATATTGTATCTAATATATATACTTAGTATGTATTATATGTAATAGTCCAGTCATTTGTGTAAAAATGAGTTCATTAAGAAATTATTCAATAATTTTGTAATACACTGCTTAAACCAAAACCAAACCAAGCCCAGTGCCGTTGAGTAGATTCCAACTCCTAGCGACTCTATAGGACAGAGTAGAGCTGCCCCATAGAGTATCCAAGGAGTGCCTGGCGGATTTGAACTGCCGACCCTTTGGTTAGCAGCCGTAGCACTTAACCACTACACCAAATACACTGCTTAGAACTATTATTATTTAACCCAAAGGGTAGAAAAACACGTGAAGTTACTTCTTGTATATCTGCAGCAATAAGTAATTTTGGAATAATTTGCAAACACCAGTTTTGGGTTTTGTCAGAGAGCTTTGGGGCATTTTTTTTTAACATGCTAACATGCAGTATGAAAATAGGGAAAAGTCAACTTTGGCTCCCTTCTTTCAAGTTAAAAATGTTTAAAGGAACACTTTCATGTTGTCTATTATATCTAAAGTTGCTATTCAGTGATTTCTGTTTGTTTATGAGCATTTTGATTAAGAATGAAGTATTTTGTCCTCATTTTAGAGTGACCTGAAAAGCCCTCATCTTTCTCCAACTGGACATGTGCTCTTTGTATTTCAGCTGAAGATTGACCTGATCCTGTACATCGTGGTTTTTGCTGAGAGCGCTGTGTGTTGTACAGACTTTTAGCCTGCCTCACTCACTTTGCATGCCCCCATCCTCCCCACTCCTGTTTAGTGTTTACTGAATTATGTGACTCTCCTTACCTGATTTTTATACAGAATTACCCCCAGCATGTAAATTAAGCCAAGGCTCAGCTCAGCCATCTCCTCTGCTTCCTTTCTCCGGTGAATCTGACAAATGTTCTTAACAGTGGGTAAACCAAACAAAAGCCAAACCCAGTGCCGTCGAGTCGATTCTGACTCATAGCGACCCTATAAGGCAGAGTGGAACTGCCCTGTAGAGTTTCCAAGGAGCACCTGGCGGATTCGAACTGCCGACCCTTTGGTTAGCAGCCGTGGCACTTAACCACTACGCCAGCAGTGGGTAAGGCTGTTAAATGTGATGTAGATGATCAGGTCTGTGATACTCTTACCATTTCCAGTCATCTCTTGTTTTCTTGTGAGTTCTATCCCTCTGACTGCCCTGCGGGACGGATACAGAGCCTTGTTCCAGTAGTGATGTAACCTGAGCATGTTTTGGATCCAGAAGGTTCTCTTCCTAGTCCTGGCTTCTGACTAAGCACTTCAGGGTTAACCTTCTAGTTGAGTACAACACTGTTGTCAGTCTCATATGCCTGCTTACTGCTCATGCTTAGCTTCTGGATTGTTTTTTTCTCACTACATTCACTAGAAGCTGTAATACGTAGTCAGAACTCCTTGACTTTGCTTTACAGTGTCTGGTCAAGGTTACCCGAGGTCCCTGGTGCTTCCTGTATAGGCAGAAATGGGGGAAGGAATCACAGGAGCCAAGTCCAAGAAACCAAAGAGAGTGAGGCAGTAGGCCTGAAAATAAAAGTGTGTTAGTTGGTGAGAGAAGAGAGATGATGTGGAAGGAGAGAAGGGAACTAGCCGAGAAAGAACGGACCTCGGAAGTACTATCCAAAGGAAGATTGTTGTTGGGTGCTGTGGAGTCAATTCCAATTCATAGCGAGTCTATGTGACAGAGTAGAGCTGCCCCACAAGATTTCTTAGCTGTAATATTTACAGAGGCAGATCCCCAGGTCTTTCTTCCGCGAAACCACTGGGTAGATTCTAACTGCCAGCCTTTCAGTTAACAGCCAAGCACTTAACAGTTGCACCACCGGGGTCCTTCAAAGGAGGGTAAAGAGAAAACAAAGGTCCTGTTCTGGTACTCTGTATTCCACTAACTTTAAACCCTTAGGCTAGTCACTCGAGCTCTAAGTCTCAGGTTCTCCATCTGTGAAATGGGTCAATAGGGTTATATGACCTCCGAAACTCTTCCCAGCTCTTGTCTATGTTTCCGTGGCAAGATTGACCCCAGGGAAAGGGAAGCATGCCAGTAACACGGAGCTAGAAATTAATATTTACCGTTGGTGTCAAAGGTTAGCATGTTGCTTGCCACTTCTAACGGAAACAACAAAGAAAACCTAGAGCCTGGGTCTAGAGTAGTGGCCATCCATACCTATGACAAAGTCTCAGAAGGTTCCACCATTCCAGTGGCCCCTTTGGGGGAGCTGTGGCCAGGTGCCCTGATTTCTTCACCCATGTGGGAATTAGCTGACTGTCACAGTTGAGTTCCTGCCTGAGCCAGCTCCTCCACGTGTGTGTGCCAGACAAGTGTCTGACAGTTGGGGCTTCTGCCTGTTGCTCACTAATGAGATATTTAAAACAGGACATGATTTCCTAAGTATGTGGATATGCAGTTGGTCAGAGAGAGAGACCAAGACAACCTAGCAAGCGACTGTCTCTCACCTCAGAAACAGTCAACATTTAGGTTTATGTTGATCTCATTTGTCAACATTTCTTCCCAGTTATTAAATCCTTGACTTTTTCTCTCCCTTCATGCTCTTCAGCTGGTTTTTGAAAAGACCTGAAATCCTGCTCAGGAGTCTGAGCAAGTTCCCAGAGCCTTTGGACTCCGCTGGGGCCCTGCTCTGGGAAGGATGGCTCTGGTCCACACTCTTAGTGTTTTTCCATCAGTTACATTGTTGCTTTTCTTTCCTGAATTTCGTTTATACTCAGATAAGCATGATTTTTATTCAAGTTTGGTAGCAGAAAATTTATAGTGCCTTTTGGGCAAGAAGTAGGCATTTTCACACTAGATAGTGTTAATTTGGTAAGTTTAGACTTACCAAGGTTTTAGAGTGTGGCAGGCTAGGAGAGGAAGCCTTTTTTGCCTTAGTTCAGGATAAATTATACATTCTGCTTATCTCTGCTCTTCTAGCAGTCCACTTGGGGAGTTTATAAAACTCCCCAAATACTGTTGCTTTTTCTAATTATTTTTGAGTGATACTTTTTATTGAGTAATATATTTTCTGAGCTACCTTTCAAATGTGACTACTTGATAGCATTCATACAGTGCAGTGTAATAACCACCATCCTCAAAAATGTATCTGGTCCTCTGTAGTGATCATCACTAACATGCAAAGCCATTTGAGAAACTCTGCTTGGTAGTTCAGTTTCTTCTCTGCTTTAGTTGGGGTGGAGAGAAGGTTTGCTGGAGAAGGGCAGCAGAAGCAGACACCTTTAGAAATTGTACCCTTTTCCCATGGTAAGATGCATTGCATGCTGTCCCCAGCTCCTTCTCTTGGAATATGGATTTTTTTTTTGGGTGGGGGGAGGAGGGGAGCGAGGTGGGGGACTGGGACATGGGGATGAGAGACAGAAGTCACTCAGGTGATCGAGCCTTTGTCCAGGTCCGTTTCCTTTTGTGGTATGGAATTGTGCAGAGTACATATACTTTTGTGGGGATAGGCATATTTTACTTTATCTTTGTCAGTGATTCCTTTTCTCCTAAAGGATGAGTGTATTTCTATGTGTCCGGCCCTTATATTAGTGGCTGAGAAATCTTCTCTTTTGAGGCTCCAATTTGTAATTTAGTTATGCACAAATATTTAAAAGTAGGAGTAAAAGAAAGCAGTACTGAGAAAATCTAGTTCATATGCCAAGTAATGGAAGCAATGCCTTAATAAATCCACCTCTACGTTTTGCTTTGGGTAGATGGTTTTGTGGATATATTTTTGCAGTAGAACCTAGGTTTTTCCTCTGCTCCTATTGATGCCAACATTTTAAAGATCCAGAGAGGGTAATCTGTCAAATCCGGGCTTCACTGATTGGCATCTGATTATATCTGATGACAGTCTTAGAGATGGGTTTTAATGAAGTGTCAACTTAAGGGCCAGTAATAAAAAAGCATGTGAAAAGATATCAAGTGATCTGAAAATCAGCTGTACCATTTTAAATGTACAATATTTATTTGATGTGCCCCAATGAAAACCCAGAATGAAAAATTCACACCCAGAACGAGATAAACTTAAAGATTCTTAGGTTTGCAGCCTGCTTATATTGCATGCTTCTGAAGGGCTTTCAAAAACATTTTGTTAAAAAAGTCACCTTAACATATTCTCAGGGTGAATTTATAGTAAGAAAAATAGAATTTAGCTTAGATTTGTGTGTGTGTGTGTGTGTGTGTAGACCTTTAGAAGGTCATTCTAATTTCTGTTTTGCGTGGTGCTGTAGAATCTTCACCAGTATCATTTTGTTGACTAGTTATTGCGTTGTACATATCCTGGGACAGTACTTGGAACATTTGACATTCCTGCCCTGGTCCGGTTTTCTTTAAAGAGGGGCAGATAATTAGAGAAAATGTTTGATTCAAGTTCTGTGGATGACCTTCATGTGATTTTGGGAACAGTTTTTGATAGTCCCTCATATGATGGTTTTGAGGCCACCTTTAGTTAATAAAGACCATGAATACTGACATTGAATTAAATGTTAAAAACAAAAATCACAGTTTGTTCCAATTATAGTAGGTTAAGATTCTGTGCTCCCGGGTCAACATTTGCTCTGTTCCTTTATTTTTAGAAGTCTGCCAAGTCTGAAATATAAAACCTTTCAAATAATGTCGAATGAGTAGAGCTGGATAATAGATGTGGATTTAGGTTTCAGCCAGGGTTTGAGAGCCATATGGCTTGGAGATGAGGTGAGATTTTTCTGTCTTTGAACTTGGAAGGAGACGTGTTTCAGCGTTGTGATTGGATTAGGCTTGCCTGAGCATGTGTTGGGGTGGATGGAAGTGTGAGTGACCGTGAACAGGAGCTGCAGGTCAGTCATCGGTGAGAGAGGTTGCTGTGTGATGCTCACACTCTGCCCACCTCCAGTCCTGCTGCCTGGGGTCAGCTTTGAAGGAAATGTTTTTCTTGGGTGCTGTAAGCCTCTTGATTAAATTCTGCTTTTGTTACTGTCCATTGAACTCTTGAATTCTCCAAGCCCTATAGCATGGTCTTGTGCAAGGTGAGCTTTGGGAGTTCTGGTTTACAGACCTTGGAAAGAGTGCCAATAGATGTCACACCATGCCTAGAACAGCACCCTAATCTGAAGCAGTGGGGTAAACCCAAACCAAACTCACTGCTGTCTAGTCCATTCTGACTCATAGCCACCCTGTACGACAGAGGAGAACTATCCCGTAGGGTTTCCAAGGCTGTAATCTTTACAGAAGCAGACTGTCACATCTTTCTCCTGTGGAGCAGCTGGTGGGTTCAAACTGCCAACCTTTTGGTTGGCAACCGAGTGCTTAACCACTGTGCCACCAGGGTTCCTTGGAGGGGGGTAAGAGTGAGGGAAAATAGGGGCCCGATCAGCAAAAACAGTTAGAAAAACTGGAGTCTGAAAAGTGACTAGCATGACGTGGAGAAAACGAAGGGTCATTTTAGGGGCTGGATGAGAAAGCTTGTTCACCATAATCATATCTATAATATTACCACGACTGCCGTTAACGGCATTATTTCTAATATTTTGCTTCAAAAACATTCTGGTGGAGGCCTAAGAAATAATTGAAAACATTAGTCTATAAGCCTGTACTTTAAAAATCATTGCCCTTAAGCTTTATTTTTGAACAGAGAATTAGAAGATTTAAATCAATGTATATTTATGGCCAATACAATTTTGGTTAATTTAGGAATCTTGAAATGGCTCAGATTTTCATTGGGATTTAAGGAGTATCTTGAAAGAAAATAGAGAAAAGAGGCATTAGATACGAATCACATATTTCTAGCTATGTGGGCGTATTTTTTAAGGTTTCAAATTGTAGATGGCTACAAGAGTGACAGAGATGATATTTGTGTATCAATGAGGATAAAAAAGAAGGTAGGAAGAGATACTGAAAAATGGATTTGGGTGAAATTAGTGGAGAATTTGGAAATAAAGATAACGATGAGGTAAGGTGTTAAAGTAGACTGGTGAAATAATTTGTTGGATGATGAACCATCTTTTTCTTTCTTTCTTTTTTTAACCTTACTGTTACTTTTAACTAGTAGGGGAACCTGATGAACAGATTGTAGTTAATTCCTTTATGGGTACCCAATTTGTTCCTTTATTTGTTGGAAATATTTACAGTAAGGCTCTGGGAACTTCCACTATAGTATGTGGGGTTTGGCTATTATTAAATATATACAGGAAAACATTAAATTGAGATGTTGCAGTAGGTTTTCTTGTAGTTATTTTATTATTATAAAATAATACAATATTAGCATACAAAATAGACAAAATTGATACATTTAATTGAGATAGCTTATTGAGATAACTTATCTGTTAGCTGGAAACCCTGGTGGCATAGTGGTTAAGTGCTACAGCTGCTAACCAAAACGTCAGTAGTTTGAGTCCACCAGGCGCTCCTTGGAACCTTGATGGGGCAGTTCCACTTGTCCTACAGGGTCACTATGAGTTGGCATCAACTTGTCACACAGCATTTTAGATCAGGAAGCTTGTTCTCAGTTGCTGGTCAAGTCTTTTGTTTAATAATTCCAGGCTCGTCTACTTACTGACTTAAAAAGGGAAGCAGGCAAAAGGACAGCAGCCGATGTTTGCAGGACACAGGGCAAAACCTGGATTTGCACCTCACAGCTGAAGCGGGGTTCATCTTTGTACTTCATTGTCTTCACTTGTTTGTGGGTAAATTTAGGTAAATAGGTAAGAGCCATTTTGTGAGTTGATAAGGGAAGAGAACCAACTGGCTTCTGGAATATTCCCTTCAAAGTTAGCTATTCGGTTGGTGGGATCTACCAAAGTCATTTGTAATAAAACGTGAAGAGCAAGCCATTGGCAAGGGCTAAAAAACGATTTACAGCACCATTCAGTGCCATGGCATGTTTCCTATTCGTTATCTTCAGGGAGTAAGGAGGTGCCCTTAGTTTCTTTCTTTGATTGAGACCAGACAGGTGTGAAAGAAGCTCATGTTCAAGGCTAAAGTCTAAGGCAAAAACCAAACCCCAAAGCCCCAAACAAACCTGTATTCGTGTTGGAAACTGTTCTGTAATGAGCAAACTAATATGTATAGCAAAGAGGGATTAATGGTATTTTAATACACAACACAAGACTTAGACCAAAATATCCTTATTTAAAAGCTGGCGTTTCCTTGTTCTTTTAATCTAATTAAATGATTAAGGCATGAAGAAGTAAATACATTAAATAGGGTCTGCATTTTCTAGTTTATGCAACTTAATTGTTAAACTTACTTCTCTCTTATCCAAAAGGTTCAATAGAAATGCAAAAGTCTTCATAAAATATTTTACGGCAGTCTCTTAAAATATTTCTACTACAGGGTAACCAGCCAAACTGAGGAATATAGTGCTACAAAGGAACAAAATGATGCGCTAATTAAATGATCTTATCCCATGACTAAACCTCCATTTCTTTTCTCAAAGGGTGATATTTAATCCTTTCTGCCACTAGGAAACATCTAAGTTAAGTGATCCTGGGTATTAGACTTTCATATACTTGAGCTTTCCAGAAGTAGAGGGAAGATACAATGTATGCAAGAGAGCACCAATAGAAAGTTTAATCAGCCAGACAGTGTTTGAATAAAACATGGAAGTAACCCTGCAGAACCAAAGAGCATGGGATATACCCGCTGATTTTGATAATATCTATAGAAGATTTTGATAGAAATTGGAGCCCTAGTGGCCTCAGTCGTTAAGAGCTCGGCTGCTAACCAGAAGGTCGGCAGTTTGAATCCACCAGCTGCTCCTTGGAAACCCTATGGGGCAGTTCTACTCTGTGTTCTAGGGTCCCTGTGAGTCGGAATAGATTCGATGGCAACAGGTTGATATGAATTTAATGTGATATTAGCTTAAATGTTATTTGTGGTATTTTTTCTGTGCTTTTAGGTACCTTATACTTAAGTATACTTTTGCTTTTTACTTTCATTGTTACTACTGTGTTTTAGGTGAAGGTTTACAGCTCAAGTTAGTTTTTCATACAAAAATTTATACACACATTGTTATGAGAACCTAGTTACTATCCCTATAATGTGCCCGCACTTTCCCCCTTTCTACCCCAGATTTCCCATGTCCGTTCAGTCAGCTTCTGTCCCTTTCTGCCTTCTCATCTCGCCTCTGGACAGAGCTGCCCATTTAGTCTTGTGTATCTTCTTGAACTAAGAAGCACACTCTTCACGAGTATTATTTTATGCGTCATAGTCCGGTCTAATCTTTGTTGGAAGAGTTGGCTTCGGGAATGGTTTTAATCCTGGGTTAACAGAGCCTAGGGGCCGTGTCTTCTGGGATTCTTCCAGAATCAGTCAGACCGTTAAGTCTGGTGTTTTTACTAGAACTTCAGTTCTGCACCCCACTTTTCTCCTGCTCCGTCAGTGACTCTCTGTTGTGTTCCCTGTCAGGGCAGTCATTGGTAGCCAGGCACCGTCTAGTTCTTCTGGTCTCAGGCTGCTGCAGTCTCTGGTTTATGTGGCCTTTTCTGTCTCTTGGAAACTCTGGTGGCATAGTGGTTAAGAGATATGGCTGCTGACTGAAAAAAGGTCAGCAGTTTGGGATCCACTAGGCGCTCCTTGGAAACTCTATGGGGCAGTTCTACTCTGTCCTGTAGGGTCGCTATGAGTCGGAATTGACTCGACAGCAATGGGATTGGTTTGGTGTTTGAGTTTTGTCTCTTAGGCTAATATTTTCCTTGTGTCTTTGGTGTTGTCCGTTCTCCTTTGCTCCTGCTTTTTATTATTTTACATCCCATGTGGTATCAATAGAACCACAGGCAATTTTATTCTAACGTTTAAAAGTTGTTTCTGTTTTTTTTCAAAATAGTCTACCATGGAGTTTACGATATGGTAGAGCATAAAAACCAGCCATTTTCATTGAAAGAATGATAACATATTGGTCTACCTCTATATTGAAGTAACTCCGCAATAGCAAACAACTTAATATTCTAATTTGGAAGGACACCATCTCTTCACATGGAAAACCCGCTGCTGTAGCGACCCTACAGGACAGAGTAGAACCCCACCCCCCCACCCCGCCCCACCCCGCCCCACCCCGCCCCACCCCGCCCCACCCCGCCCCACCCCGCCCCGTAGGGTTTCCAACGCTATAATCTTTATGGAGGCAAACTGCCGCATCTTTTTCGTATGGAGCAGGTGGTGGGCCTGAACCCGTTGACCTTTTGGTTAGCAGCTGAGTGCTTAACCACTACACCACCTGAGTTCTTCGGTCTAATACTAGTATCACATTAAAGTGAGGATAAAGGTATGCTTGAATGAAGAGGTTATAACTAGTCTTCCTTTAAAGGCTCCCGTTTGTCCACTTCAGGACAGCAAAAGAGAAATGCTTAATGGTGTGGCCTCCAGGTGTACTTGAAAACTCATGTAGAATTAAAACAAACACACCCATGTTAGGGAAAAGCTACAGCATGGTAAGAAATTAGAAATCAAGAACCTTTTCATATTTTCTGTGGAGAAAAGAATTATGACACCAGTAAATCGATTTGTGGGCAGTGTTGTCGTCTTCTGGTGCTGATGTAACGAATATCACAAGTGGGAGGCTTTAACAGACAAGTTTATTTTCTCACATTTGTTTAAACCCATTGCCATTGAGTTGATTCTGATTCATAACAGTCCCCACCAGGGGTCCTTCTTCACGTGTATGTCATAATCACTATATTTAGTGGAAAAAAAATTCTTAGGCCTGGCCTGAGCCTCTTTATGTTTTTGATGAGGGTAAGGGTGGTTCTGTTCATTCTAAACCCACTGCTGTTGAGTCCATTCCGACTCATAGCGACCTTACGGGGTAGAACTGCCGCGTAGAGTTTCCAAGACTGTAAATCTTTACAGAAGCTGACTGTCACAGTTTCTTTCTTAAGATTATGGTAAAATCTATCTAGTTATTAATTTTTAAAATTTGAAACATTTGTTCCTGTGGGTCACTCTCTGGTGGGACAACCGCAGAGCACTGGCAGCAGACACAGGTGTTTACAAGCTGAGGCTTGCCCAGCTGGGCTTTAAAGAAAGGTGTTGCCGTGCTCTTAAGAGTGAGCCAGCAGAAAAGGGGCATGTGAAAGACTGCTCTTTATCCCATAACAACCAGAAGCAAGACTAGCAGCCATGCCCGTTATACCACTTCGCATTTCCTTAATCTGAGTTTTTGGAAGGAGATACTGTTTACTGATTAATAGAATGAGACTGTGCAGGAATAAGTAATCGCCACAATTTTGTCTTAATGTTTTATTTGTGTGTGTGTGTTTTAGAAGTAAACCTTTGAGGTCAAATGAGCTTAGTTTTGGTATCCTTTGTGATAAAGATGAACAGTTTGAGCACGTAGACTGTTAATTATTTGAAAGACTACATCTAGAATAGTCCAAGAAAATGACAACCACTGAACTTTCCAGTGGTAACCTGATGCTCTTGCCAGCTTCATCTGCGGTACCAAATCTGAAAGGATACATTTATATAAAACAAGAGTAGGTTTCCTATAGGGGAAAACCGTTTGTCATTTGCTCTTAACAAGGTAAATCCCCAGGGAAAAACCTTTCTTGTAAAACCGTTCCCTTTGGGTTTATCCTCACCCTCAGTAAAAATGGAGATATGATAAACAAAGGTATGATGAAATATGAGTTAGCTCTTGCGTTTTTGCCTAGAAGTTCCTCATTCTTCATGATTTATCATTTAATTTTTATTTAATGCTGCTGTTTCATTGAGTTAAAAGAGACTCAGAATACAGTGCGTTAAATTGATTTTGCTTTATGCTAATTGAAAAGTTTTTTTGTCTTAGTGGCGGAGTCAAATTAATTTACTTTTATATTAAACTATATTCCCAATATGCTGACCCATGAATATATTGGCCGATGAAATAGTATGGAAACCACAAATGCTAACAGATTGCTAAATACTTGCAAGTCTTAAATGGAGGTTTGCATACAGCTGCTGACTTCTAAGATTTGGGTACTGGAGTAACTAAATACTATGCTACCATATTTGTTGAATATAAAGAGGAAAAGCCTAAAATATTGGATATAGCCCTAATATCTTAATATCTGATGAGTTAGTAATTAAGGTACATTTTAAAGTGTTTCTAAATATGGAATAATAGAATCCTCTAAAAAGAAGTTAGTTTGGAGTTTTTCAAAGAGCCCAGCGTTCTGTATTTCTCTGGATCAGAGTCTTTCAGGATTCCTCATTGCCTATTTGGCATATTCATTTAAGAAATATTTATTGAGTTCCAAGATGTGCAACAAGACTGCCTGTAGGCTTTGCTGTCAGGAAGCCTACGGTCTGGTGTACATTCAAAGGCCCCTCACACCTACGTTTCCAAACTTCGGCTTCACCACTCTGTGACTTTTCTGTCTAGATTGTTTTCAAAAAGTATTTAATGGCATGAATTTATGAATTTTGGATATTTCTTCAAATATAGCATCATCTAGCAGGCAGTAGATTTGGGTGGATCTTTAATCAAGGTCTCTGTTCCTCTTTCTTTTTCCAATGATGTTTTCTTCCCTGTCTATGTACATGTGTTTGAATCTCATGTGTATGTATGTACATGGGAAATTCACGACTTCCTGGGATTTCCATCCTGTCTGGGAAGACTCATTTCTTAGTTTCAGAAGTTAGGGAGTGTCTTTTAAGACCCAGCACCACCTGCCTGTTTCCTAGTTGTGGCCAGGTGGGGAATTCATAATATGGCTTAATATGGGAGAGACGTGGGATGTTATGGGAGTTTTGCTTTGCGGGGGCTCCTTTGAATACCCCATGCCTCTTGACTTCTGCTGCTGCCTAACCTCCCTGTACCCACTGGGGCATCCAGGTGCAGGATCCAGACCTGGATTCCAGGGTTGCACCAAAGCAGCTAGTGGCGTCAGAGGGCAGTAGTCAAACCCGCGGTTGCGTTTGTGATACTCCGCTGATGGCCACACTGTGAAAGGCAGGGCATCCTGGTTTGATGTCCGCTCCAGAGACTTAGGAACCTTGCTGGTACAATGGTTAAGGGCTTGGCTGCTAACTGAAAGGGGGGGCAGTTCGAACCCACCAGCAACTTCACGGGGTAAAGACCTGATAATCTGCTCCCATAAAGCTTACAGCCTAGAACACCTTGGAGGGAAGTTCTCCTTTGTCACATGGGGTCACTGTGGTCGGAATCGACTTGACAGCTCACAACAGCAACAACACAGAGACTTTACCCCCAAAACCTTTGTTTTTTATATGGAGCTTTATAGATCCATTCAGCCCCCTTTTGAATGAGTGTATTTTCATTCTGTTCCATCTCTGGAGGTGGTGAGTTTGATGAATTTACTACTTATCCTGAGATAACCTAGGAGCCCTGGTGGCACAGTGGTTAAGTGCTGAGCTGCTAACCAAAAGGTCAGTGGTTCAAACCCACCAGCCTCTCTGCTGGAGAAAAAGTGGCAGTCTGCTTCTGTAAAGATTTACAGCCTTGGAAACCCTATGGAGCAGTTCTGCTCTGCCCTATAGAGTGGCTCCGAGTCCGAATTGACCCAGTGGGAGTGGGTTTGGTTTTTGTTTTTTGAAGAAGTAATCTTAACCTCATTCAAGAATGTGCCTTCAGTTTCTATGATGAGTTTTGGTGTGCAAGCTGATTTTTAATTCTTACAGTCATTCATTCACCCATTGAGCCAATGTTTGCACCTACAGCGTGGGCCAAGCAGTGAACTGCTGTAGGCGATACAACAGTGAGCAAACCCGTCCTGTCTCTGCCCGTGAGGAGCTCGTGTTCTAACAACTGGGCATGAGGGAAATGGAAGATATGAGTATGTATTGTAACAGATGGCTATAGCTGTGGAGAAAAATAAAGCAAGAGAGGGCGAGACAGGGGGCGGCTGATGGGATGGCAGGGCTTGCAGTTTTAAATAGGGTAGTTAGGAAGACCTCACAGAGAAGGTAACATTTGAACAAAGACCTGAAGGAGGTTAAGTTCTGGATATTCCTTTAAATGTAACTTTATGTATTTATAGTATAGATGCTTTGATTGATGCTAGCCTGCCTTCCATACTGAAGAAGCTGAATTTTTTCACATCTGTCCTCATATAATACATTTCTGTCTTTTTCTTTCCTCCCTTCATCATTTTTATATGCCTTTCCCTGAATATGTAACCTTTTTATCTATCTATATTTTGAGGTGCATTGACCCAAGCTATGAATTTCCTTAAGAAAACAAGCAGGTTAAGAGACCCTTTCAAAAACTACGTTTAGTTTTATTTTGAAGGGGTAGATGCGTGTTAAGTTCAAGTTCACCCTACATGTTTCTAAGTCGGAGGTACTTAGAAATACCTGTAACTGTCACTAAAACATATCCTGAGTGACTGGATTTATACATGAACTATTGAAAGTAAAAACCACGATTAATAGGCAAATAGGAGTTAGCATTTGCCAGACTGCTAGTTTGCGCCTATGGATAATTGGAGAAAATCTTCCCTCATGATGGCCTCTGCGACCACAGTGCACTTCCGTGTCTTAGCAGATGGGGCGCTGGGATGGCATTGTTTACACACCATAGGTACATCTGTCGTTATCTAGTCATCTCTAATCAGGGGTTGGTGGGTTGAATTTATTTGTGGAACTTCGTATATACAAAAAGACACAAGTGAGAGGTTATTTAGACAAATAAAAATTACTAGTGGAGGCAAATTGCCTTGAATTCTGTTATTTTGACAAATATGCTGGTATTTTTAGAACGGGGTTTTCAGTGTATTCGTGTCAAAATCATATTTTCCATTTCAATTCAGTGTCAGAAATCCAGCATTATGTGCCTGTCATCCATTATGAAATGTACAGGTTGACAGGATTTGAGGCCATTGTACTGCATTGGAATACTTCAAAAATGGAACAAAGTATAAAATACATATATATTTTTTAACATATTTAAGTTAAGGAAATAGAAACTGGTGTGGAAGCTTAAAAACAGACTTACATTTCTCTGTTTGAGCGTACAGAATTAGATATACAATACTTACTTCTAATCTTGGTTTCTATCCTTGAAGGTGGGTTGAATGATTATACTTGCAAATATGCCGAGTCGGCTGTGCCCATATTTTAGCAACCTCTAGGCCAGAGTCTCTTGAACTTGAGTAACTAGTTATTTCTGACATTTAAAAAAAAAAAATCAAACCAAATTTAGCATCATCGCTTGTTTGCTGCACCTCCATGTTTATGAAAAAATAATTGAGTTATAAGAGACTTGGTGCATGGAGCCTCCTCCACTCATGTGTCCCCCTCACCTTTTTATTAAGGAAAACATTAAACACATACAAAAAGAGAATGGTGAAATGAATTCCCATGGATCCATCACTTTGCTTTTTAATGGTTAACAACTCCTGGTCAGTCTCGTTTCCCTATTCCCCTTTACTTTACCTGCTACCTATCATTTCTCACTTTTTACCTGTGGAAAGGGACCCAGATCAAGCTGAGGGCCGAGTCAGGGTTAGCATCAGACTTCTGGTCGCTTCCTCTACAGTATTACCATGTTGCGTCTGCCCCGTCGCCCCGTGGAGGGCTAGATGAAAAAAAAATGGTCAAAGAATAAAGTTTAGTTCCCAGATAAGTATCATTTACGCTTTCAAATTGTGAACTTCAGTATTTCTGGCCTCTGATTTTGAGTTGGAATGAAACATAATCTTTCAAGTTCAGTACAGGTAGTCCCTGACTTTTGACATATCTGAGTTATGGAGTTATGGCGAACCTCACTTACGATTGTCTTTTTTTTTTTTGTACATCTTATCATTGGTAATATTGCAGTTCGTAATTTGCTGATGTTATCTTTCTCACATGTTCACTTGCAGGTGTTCAATTTTATGATTTACTGTTGAAAACACTGTCAGATTTATAAAGATACTCATAATAAAAGGCAGTAATAATGAAAACTAAAAAAAAAAAAAAAGGTATTTGACTTATGTCAGAACTGACTTAGGATGGAATTGTGGGATTGAGTCATTGAAACAGAACCCCCTCATAAGTCGGGGACTGCCTATACAGACTCCACCAAGATCCTTTCCTAGTGCTCTGTGAGAAAGTAGTTTCTTCCTTCATTAAGATGGCTTCATTTATGTCTTCTGAAGATTTCCTATGTGTTTTTCTCTTTCATCAGAAATTGTGAAATATCTATGAGTTTTGGCGTCCATGATATTATGCACCTGAAATTACCCCTGATGTTTTTGGAATAGTACTTCAAGATGCCTTTTCAGCATCCTCAAAATGCATTTGAGAAAAAAATTTTTTGATCCAATACTGATCTTTTTAAAGTTTTAAAATCTATAAAAGTGAATAATTGTAGTTAAAAATAAAATTTTTAATTTGAAAAGTTGTTTTTTAGTGTTTTTAACTGATATCACTCTTTTAGTCAGTTGCTTTATTGCTTTTAATAAATTTTAATATTAAAAAACCTAAGTGTAGACATCCTTTGTACATCAGCATCCTTTTTGACCTCGGCTAAACAAATTAGAGACATAAATTGGAAGAAACATACATTGGCAAATATCTGTCAGTAGAAAGGAGAAATTATGTTAAATTTATGAGTCTCGGTGTTTTTTTTCTTTTTTACTTGGAAAGATATGACTAATAAAGAGAGTTCTAACTTGTAAGTCATCCCTTACCAACACTGATTATGTAGTATATCAGAAAGCCTACAATTCTTGATAAAATGTTATTGAAATAAAAAAAAAATCAGAATTCAGTTTTATTCAGCAAAATTTTTTGAAGTTTTTTTTTTTAAGGCAAGTGGATATATGGAGATGAATCAAATATGATATGCAAGTCCAAGAAAACTAAAATTTGCAGCTGGAAAAGAGGCTTCACTCCTTGGGTAGATAAGGCATTCTCTGTGGCTACATAGTCTTGTCGTTTCTCTTAAGGATACTACGCTTTAAATTTCGGCGATATAGCTTTGGGGATGCCAGGGCAGGTGAACGCCAGAAGCACTCTCCAGAGACTCTTCCAGTATGGAATCGGCACCCCTGCCAGTTTTGTTTATCTTTTCCCCATTGCTTTTTAGTTAGTGCTTAACAGGATCCTTTCTACTCTGTCCTGTAGGGTCGCTAGGAGTCGGAATCGACTCGACGGCACTGGGTTTTCTGGGTTTTAACAGGATCCTAAATATTAATGTAGCAGGTTTAGAACTTTGATTCTTTCTGATCGGATTCTTCCAGCATTATTAATACACTCGACTGGTAATTGACCAAACATTAAATAACTGCATTGAATGTTAATACCATTTGCCTAACACATACCCTGTGACCCGTATACTCATAAGTAGAACCTGATTTTCATAACTTTGTTAACTTCTGTGTGTAAGTATGTGTGTGCATACTTGTTCCTGTGTCTTTTAATGCTTCGTTCTTGTTTGGAAAAAAAAAAAATTCAATTTCTTTTAAAAATATTTTCATACATTAGCCCCTACAACTTCAGAATTCAGCTAAATTTCTCTTATCCTAAAGGAGAATGGAAAACGATTCAAATTACCTCTTTGTGAAATTGAACAGAGTGAAGTCTTCAAGTTACTAGTAACTTGGTGGCTACATCCTGTCTACCAGCTTCACTGCATCTTTTAAGAAGAGCCTTCTGCCCTGAGTTGTTGCATGCCTTCTTATGGGGTAAGAGTCGAGTTTTCAAATTCCACTTGCTTCACAAAATTGTGGTGTATTTCTGATAAACTACTCTCCTCATTTGCAGGAAAGTTACATTAATTGTTGTGAATTTATGTGAATAAAGGATAATTTAATCTTTAAAGTTATGTCATTTATATCTGATAGGATAGATTTTAGATTTATAAAGTTATTGGACATACAATTTTCATGTTTTCTCTTTTTTCCTCAATGATCATGTGTCCTTCTGCAAGTATTCTTTCAGTTATTCCCTTTCTAATGGATTCCTGTTTCTCAGCGATTCTCTCTCCCTGTCCATTTTCTCCCTCTGGGATTTTTCTGTTCTGCTCTGCTCAGCTTTCCTTCCAGGGTGTTTCAGTTCTAAACCTTCTTAACCCACACATTCTCTCCTCCTCGTCCTCAGTTCTTTGGTCAGATGTTGCCTTGGCTCCTCTCAGCTGCTTCAGCTCGCCTTTATTATTGGGTTCTTTGTCCTTTTTTTGGATAGTTCTTCCACATTCCTCTGGTTGTTGCTTCTCGGTACTTTTAGAGAAACGCTTAATTCCCTGGACTCTGCTTCCTGTGGTGTGTAATGAGAAGAGGGAATGAAAGGAGCCGTGGAAGGACAGATAACCGTGGCCCTTTAAAAAAGGCTGAGGTATTGCAGTTGACAGATTACTTAAAAAAGTGCCCCAACTCAGAGGAGTTGGACAGAAGGGCTTTCGCCAACAAGGTAGAGAAAATATTCTCTGCCCCCTTTTTTTTTTTAAATTTTATTTTTAGCTTTCAAAAGTTGCAGGTAATATAAATATATCAAAGTATCTTTAGAAAGTTCTGGATGGATTTTCATAGTTAAAATGATTATTGTTTAATCATGTATTAGTTTCCTTTATCTGTAGTCTTTGATATTTTGTGGTAGAAGACAAACTTCTTTTTCTCTTAAAACACTTTACGAAAAAGGCCTGTCACATAAAAGTAAATATAATTTCATCTTTTGCAGGAGATAGAATTCTTCCCTTAACCTAGGGCCAGTTTTCAAATTCCATCTGTTTCACAAAATTGCAGTATATTTCTGATAAACTACTCTTCTCATTTACAGGAAAGTTATACTATCTAATTGTAGTGAATTTATGTGAATAAAGGATAATTTAATCTTTAAAGTTATGTCATTTACATCTGATAGGATAAATTTTAGATTTAATTAATGTAAAACCACTATTGACCAAAAGGGATGAAAAGAAAAACAAAGAGTAATCTGTTTTTATGATAAAAATTGGAATTTCTTCAGTTTCTCAAAGATTTTTTTTTTGGAGGGGGGTTGTTTTTTAGTTTTAGTAACTTCATGACTTCTGGATTTAATTTATTTTTCTATTATCAGAGTTTATATAAATACAATATGGCTTTGTTTTTTTAAAATCATAGTCGAAGGTTCTTAATACTGCTTTTTTCCTGAAACTTTCTCAGTCCAGTTATATCCATTATAACCTTTTAGGGGACTAAGAAAAAACCACTGCCGTCGAGTCAGTTCCTCATAGGGCACTATAAAGAAGTAAAAACTTGCAAAGCGTAGGTGGTATAATTGAAACGTAGGTCATAATCTGTTCTTTGTTTGTTTTACCAAATTAGTTAGGGATTCTGAGGATACTTGTTGAATATTTGTGTATGTTTAGCATTTTGTGCCTTTGTTAAAAATCTCTCAGTGTGACTTGTTTTTAATAGGATGTGTCTTGAATGTTGGGCCAATCACTCTTGAAAAGTATTAAGCCCTTTAAACATACTGGTCAGCCCCGTAGAGAGAAGCCTACAGGTTTATTAGTACTCCTTAGCCTGAAGGCACAGCATACCCTTTTAGGTTGCACGGCAACAGACTCCTAGCAACCATACGAGATTGAATCTCTAAGAGTGACCAGGCCGGATGTGATAATGAAGCAAGAGGTACAAACAGTTGTCATGGTTTTCTTTTCACAGTAAGCTGGTTTGATTTGGGGAAGCTTAGCCTTTCAAAATGGGCAAAACTTCTTATAAAAAAACTACCACTGTTTGTGCACAGGACTTCTGGCATTAAAATACCAATAATAGTACTAAATTGAAAAAGCTACAGGCTCCAAAAAATAGCAAAAAAGAAAGTATGCTCAAAATAAAACAAAACAAAAAGTTGAAAGTATGATTACATCAAGAAGTCTTCAGAGAAATAGTTTTTAAAGAGTTTATTTTTTTTAAATCAAATTCGAAATTTAGCTGTAGCAAAGTAATTATAGTGAGTGTGATTTGTAAACGGTACAAATCATAATATTTGCACGTTTTCTTTGGAATCCTCTATTTTAATTTTGCAGCAACTCCTTATAATTTTGTATATGTAATTGAACAGGGTGTTTATGTAGAACTGATGATTATAATAGATGGAAAATTTATCTAACAGAATAGGCTATTTGAATTATATGTAAACATTGCTTTTTGAAATTATGAACTAATAACTAATAGAACAGATAATTTATTTTTTAAAAAGTAATAAAATATGCAATCTTCTGCAGTGATAGTAAAAGTATCTGTGATATCCCTGAAGCTGTAGCGTTGGGCTGTAACTTCGTCAATACTTCTCATGTGTAGCCTTTAGTATATGTTTGCTGATATGACCATGAAAAGGAAATTAATTCAGATACATTCACAACCTGGAACAGGATGCCTCCATCAAAAGAAACAGATCCTCTGGTGGCTGCTCGAGTTAGGAGTAGACCTCCAGCCTTTGACAGCAGTAAGCTGTAAACACACACACGCTAATACCCTTGATTTGTTCATCTTTTGTGTCAGCATTTGGAAAAGATTGTTAAAGTGGCAGTTATAGTAAAGACTGGCAATTACAGTAAAGAGCAGAAATGAGGTATTTGTGACCTATTATATTTCATTAAAAGACTTCCTTATTAAAACAGCACTGCTTACTCTGATTACTTGACAGCTGCCCTGAACAGATTGGAAAATACACAGCTTCAGCGGAAGGTAAAATCCACCTCTTGAGCAAGCACGTGGCGTAGAACAAGTCAACAGTGTAGTATAAACTATTTTTTTTTAAGCAATAAATTTGCTTTAGGTAGAGATGTTTGGCGGTAATTCAGTGACATGCTCTTTTGTATTCCTGTAATAATTGCTTACTCACGGGGGCTTTTCCCATTGAGATATTTAGTACGCCCACCTAACGTCATACTGGCATCCTACTACCAAAATCCAAAAAAAAACCCAAACCCGTTGCTGTCAAGGCGAGTCCAGCTTGTAGCAACCCTGTAGCTCAGAGTAAAACTGCCCCATAGAGTTTTTAAGGAGCTGCTGGTGGATTTGAACTGCTGACCTTTTGGTAAGTAGCCGAGCTCTTAACTACCGTGCTTTTATTATGAGGCATAGATCCAGGAATCGGCATGTAAATACTACCTTTACCAGGTCGAACCTGAACTTTTGGAAGCTTCACCATTAGCTTAATGAATTTCTGAAATATTTTAAATGTTTTTTTTTTTTTTTTTTATCCCATAATAATGCAGTAGAGCCGTAGTGAGTTTAACACTTGAATTCAGGCGTCCCTTTGGCCACAACATAGAATTGTCAGCTTTTTTAGAGAAAAATTTATGTGCCTCTTGCTACCTTAAATATTATTTCTGAAGTTTTTACTGCTGCTGACTTTGTTCCATCTGTATTTTGCAGAGTGGCTGCGCTGCACTCTGTGGAATAGCTGTGCCTGTCAGATATTCTGTATTGTAGGTTAGCAGTGAAGCAGCCCAGCCTGCACAGTGTAATAGTTCATAGCTCTGTTCTACATCCCAAGGTGTGGGCTACATGCTGTGTAGAGTAGACCATGACTAGAATCACAAAGAGCCCTGGTGGCACAGTGGTTAAGCATTCAGCTGCTAACCAAACGGTTGGTGGTTCAAACCCCGCAGCTGCTTCGTGGGAGAAAGATGTTACAGTCTGCTGGGTAAAGATGACAGCTTTGGAAACCCTGTGGGGCAGCTCAGCTGTGTCCTACAGGGTTGCTATGAGCTGGAACTGACTGGATGGCAACGGGTTTTACGAATGAAATCACAGCTCGCCCTTGAAGACAGACACACAGGTTCAGGATGAAGCAGACTTGAGGGAAGATTACCTCCCTCATCTAGTCTTGCATGTAGATTCCTGTCAGCACCACCACAGTATTGACAGAAGGCTGTTGGCGTTGCTTGTATGGAACTGGGAAACTTCCAGAAAGACCCAAATTCTACTCTGTGAGACACTCTTATACCACATAGCTACATCACACTTATACTGCATGGCTGATTCCACATACACAGGTATCTGTGACCACTTCCTGTATCTTTAGTTTGAAAAATAAAACTACCTGGTGCAGGTTGCATGAGGTATGTCAGGCTGCAAACCTTTTAGGAATAGGTGTGACTCCTAGACTTTGGAGTAAGACAGACCTGAGTTCAAATTCTCACTGTCATTTGGTAAGTAATTATCCTTAAACAAATTCTTTAACTACTTTGATCTCTGATCCCTTATGTCAAAACAGGGATATTACCTACCATGTAGGGTTATAAAATGAGGTAGGTGGATAAAGCGAGCTTAGCACAGCAGCCTAGAATCAGCACTCAGCTTGGGGTAGCTAGTATTGTGATCATCTTTCTTGCCTAGTCCTATGGCGTGTGAGGCAGAGAGAGTGGCAGCTGAAAATAGTAACATGGAACTAGAGTTAATCAGAAACAAATCAGAAATGTTTTCAAAGAGGAATGTTACGTACTTCATATCAAGTCATTTTCAGTAGTGGTTGGTGGGTAGGATTTCTTACTTAAACTGTTAGAAAGTGATCCCTCTTCACAGATTCCATCTGGGGGCAGGATCTTTAAAGAGAACAAGGGTAATAATTGAAGGGGGAAAAAAAGCATTGACAGATTAAAATACTTAGTGCCGTGCATGAAGAGTGGACTTCAAAGAATAGAGAAAATTTAATTATTTTAGTAAGTATGTAGGGTAAGCCTGTCATTATTTAAACACTTAGTCTGTCTTCAAATCTGTCTTCCATGTAAAAGACTGTAGAAGAAGAGGTGAGTGAACTGCCAGGCTTCCGTTGTGGACCTGAGAGAACTGGAAATGAACATCCATGGCTTCTGCTGAGCAACAAGGTGACAGCGGACTCCCGTAAAAATCTGGTTACCTCTGGTTGTTTTTGTCCTCCTCCTTAAAAAATGTACACGCTCATAGATTTACAAAATATTATAGTTTAACTTTTCATATATTCTCTTGGTGCTTAAGGGATCATAAAGGCATTTAATGAGAAGAGAATATTTGTGAAGGGAGTAGAAGTGTTTTGAAATATAATAAAGGTTTGAAGTAGCTAGTGGAATTAAGCTGGTTTAGGCAATGGCTATCCTGTTTCGATTCTTTGAGGCAAGTGATGCCAGCCCAAGCTTAAGGAAAGAAATAGGTACAGAACGTGCTTAACTTTGCCTTGATATTTTAAGAGTGTGAAAAGTACCAGGCTAAAGTGACACTTCGAGACTGGGGGAATGGCTCTTAGCACTACGCAGATGAAGGCTCTCAGACAGAGCCAGTAGCTGTTACGAGCAGTTCTGCAATTTTTGAATTAATGACTTTTTTCTTGAGTACTACTTATGTGCTTATATTGCTAAACTGTTTACTGACATCAATTTAAGAGTTACATATCACCCAAAAAAGTAAACTCAGAAATTTTAAACTTCAGAGTTAAAGTAGATAACAGCTATTACTTGACCTCAGTGAATGTCTTAACTCTGACTTACCTTGTATGTAAGGTGCAACTGTCCATTTGTAGAACATCATTGTACCTCTATGCTTAGTTGAGTATTTATGTCCAGCTCAGGGAAGGTTCATTCCTACATTAGCTTCAGAAATTTTCTCGCTGCATAGAATTTTTTTCTCCTAAAAATGGAGACGTTCATACTTTGGAGTTACTGCTCTTTGCTTGATATTCTTAGCACTTGGAGCGGTTGGACCGGGGGAAAATATAATATGTATACATATGTATTTACGTATATATGTATGTGTGCACACATATACGTATGTAGTCTCAATATAAAGAATTCTGACTTTAGACTACCCTGAAAAGAAGCCCATGCTTTTGTCTTTGTGTGTGTGTGTGTGTGCTTTTGTATATGTATCATATACATATGTGCATCAGGGTTGTGTCCTTTCACCATGCTCATTCAGTCTACGCTGAGAAATGATCCGAGAAGCTGGATTATATAAAGAAGACAGCATCAGGATTGGAGGAAGACTCATTAACAATTTGCAGTATGCAGATGACACAGCCCTGTTTGCTGAAAGTGAAAAGGACTTTGAAGTACTTACTGATGAAGAGCAAAGACTTACACCCTTCAATATGGATTACATCTCAAAATAAAACCATTGCCTGTTGCTGTCAAGTCAATTCTGACTCATAGCGACCTATGGGATGGAGTAGAACTGCCCCATAGGGTTTTCAGGGAGCAGCTGGTGGATTCAAACTGCTGACATTTTGGTTAGCAGCCAAGCTCTTAAAACACTGTGCCACCAGGCTGTCTCTCCTCAATACGAAGAAAACAAAACTCCTCGCAACTGGACCAAAAAGCAACATCATGATAAATGGAGAAAATATTGAAATTGTGAAGGATTTTATTTTACTTGGATCAACAATCAACACCCATGAAAGCAGCAGTCAAGAAATCAAAGCATTGCATTGAGCAAATCTGCTGCAAAAGACCTCTTTGAAGTGTTTAAAAGCAAAGGTGTCACCTTGAAGACTAAGGCGCACCTGACCCAAGCCATGGTGTTTTCAGTTACCTCATAGGCATGTGAAACCTGGACAGTGAATAAGACTGAAGGAAAATTGACGCCTTTGAATTAGGGTATCGGCAAGGAATATTGAATATACCATGGATTGTCAGAAGAACGAACAAGCCTGTCTTGGAAGAAATTCAGCCAGAGTGCTCCCTGGAAGTGAAGATGGCGAGACTTTGTCTCATGTACTCTGGACATATTATCAAGAGGGACCAGTCCCTGGAGAAGGACATCATGCTTGGTAAACTAGAGGGTCAAGGAAAAAGAGGAAGACCCTCAACGAGATGGATTGACACAATGGCTGCAACAGTGAGCTCAACCATAGCAATGATTGTAAGGATGGTGCAGGACCAGGCAGTGTTTTTTCTCTCGTTTGTAGGGTCGCTATGAGTTGGAACTGACTCGACAGCCCCTAACAACAACAGTAACAACAACGTATTATTATCTCAAAATGAAGAATTCTAACTTCAGACTACACTGAAAAGAAGCCCATGCCTTATATGTATATATATATTCCTTTTTCTTTATACTTTTCTGTATGTGTACATATATAGAGAAAAGAGCATGGGCTTCTTCTAAAGGTAGAATTCTTGATTTTGAGATAATTGCTAGGTGAGAAAACGCTAATTAAACTATGAAACTAATCCAAGCTCTCACTGTTGGTAAGTTCTTTTAATACCAAAGTATTTTATGCAAGCTGTATACTCTGTATGAGGAGCCCTTGTAGTTCAACAATTAAGCCCTGGGCTGCTAGCCTGAAAGGTTGGTGTTTTGAAGCCACCAGCCACTCCATTGGAGAAAGCTGTGGCAATCTGCCTCTGTAAAGATTTATAGCCTTGGAAACCATATGGGGCAGTTTTACTCTGTCACATGGGTTGCCATGAGTCGAAATCGATTCAATGGCGCCCAACAAAATAACTATATGGTTCTAAAAATATGGTCAAAGGACCTCTGAGTGTTACCAACCCAACGAGGTCCTCCTTTTTTCAACTACGTAACTGTGTGAGACTGAATTTTCTTCATGTACTTCAGCCAAAACAGCCTATTGAGTGTAGAAGTAGATCTAAGAATCCAGTTGTCTTCTATTAAGCAAGACATTAAAAGAAATTTGCAAAAACTTAAAGTGATGACTCTCTTCTCATTAAATCTTTTGCCTTTTGAAAAATCTAGATATATTTCATAAAGACGTTTTTATGTTCATGTGTAATGGTTTTATTGTACTTTGAAAATTACTGAGTGTTATATTTCTGCATTTTGTTTTCTAATACGATAAATAGGGATAAATATGTCATTGTTGTTGGGGGCTATCAAGTCGATTCTGACTCATAGGACCCTATATGATGGAGTAGAACTGCACATAGGGTTTCTTAGGCTGTAGTGTTTATGGGAGCAGATCGCCAGGTCTTTTCTGGTAGGCTTGAACTGCTGACCTTTTAGTTAGCAGCCAAGCACTTAACCATTGTGCCACCAGAGCTCCTAAACATAGATAGAGCTAGTGATATTATAGAGCCTGCTCCTACCACCTTGAGAGAGCCACTTGCTTATACCATCCCAGCTCTGCCTTCAGTGATGTCATCTTGCTAGCTTGAAACTGGTCTTGCTGGAAATCGGCAGACACACAAATCTGGCCTTCTGGGGGGTGGGGTGGGGACGGGAAGGAAGCGAGTTGGTTGCTAAGCATTTACTGGCACACCGCTGAATAAAAAGTTCTTGGGGTTCTCAGTAATTTTAAGCTGTAACAGGAGCCCTGGTGGTGCAGTGGTTAAGAGTTACGGCTGCTAACCTAAAGGTTGGCAGTTTGAATCCACCAGCTGCTCCATGGAAACCCTGTGGGACAGTTGTACCCTGCCCTGTAGGTAGGGTCACTATGAGTTGGAATCGACTCCATGGCAACATTTTTTTTTTTAAATGGGTTATAAGACCCAAAATTGTTTGTTATAAAACAACTGGTGCTTAGCTTACTACTATGCAATGCAAACTTACACAAGTCTATGCGGCTGTATGGTCGAGCAGGATCTCCAGCCAGCCACTGTCTCAAGTCCCACTTCCTGTACTGCCGTCTAACAAGATGAACTCCATAAAGTGATTGGAAGTTGGAAGTCAAAGGGTATGTCTTGCCCCTTTTATGGTTCTCAACCATGCTAAGTACATAGCTTAATTACTTGCTGGCTGACTTTATTAGAGACTTTATTATGGGGATATAGAAAAGGGAAAAAAGAAAAAAAAGATTCTGTGATCAAGTAGTTAGAGAAGCCTTCAGTGAGGAAAATCTTAAATCTTCATGAGTTGGGTCTTAAAGGTTGTTTTGGAGTTATATAGGCTGTGAGCAAGGGATTAAGCACCTGCTGGAGACTGGTGCGTTCTGGCTGTGATCTCGTTGGGTGGAGTCATCAGTTTGAAGAGTTTATTGGGGAATAGTGAAGCAGATGGAGTGGAAAGGAAAATTAGGCTAGGGATTTGGAACTTATCTGGATAAAGCATAACCAGCCAGTGTGTATTTTTTAAAGTCGGTCAGATGTGAAGATGAAAATGGCCCTTTAGTGATTAACCTGGCAGATCGTGCAAGCAAGGAATGGGTCTGAAGTCGGGTAAACATGTCTTAATCATTGCAGAGAAAGTATGGGGTGAAGAACTTGGGCTTTTACTTCAGCAGGACCTTGTCTCATGTTACTTTCAATTCATCCATAAGAAGTAGATAACACCTGGCCAGTGGGGTTGTAGGCATTACAAAGAGCCTCGCATAGATGCCTGCCTGTGTGCTGGGACCCTCAGAGAGAAGTGCTTTTGCTACCACTACTGCTGTTGAAAAACCAAACCCATTGCCACTGAATCCATTCTAACTCACAGCAACTCATAGGACAGAGCCGAAGTGCCCCATAGGGTTTCCAAGAAGTAGTGGCTGGTGGATTCGAACTGCGCACCTTTTGGTTAGCAGCCAAGCTCGTATTTACTGCTACTACTATTATAATAATTATTATTGCTTGGGAGGTTATAATGAGCCTGGGGGACCATCAGTGGAAATAGGATGGGAGGCGGGCCCATCCCTAACACTAATAGAGCAAGAATACAAATGGCAACTTATTATATTTCTAAATATTTAGATGTTGCAAATCCGCTAACAAACTGTGAAATAAAACACACTCTAACCTCCTAACTTAACCAGTATACCTTTACAATAGGCTGGGTGGCGGCCGGATTTTAATTTAGGATTCTCAGATTTCTGTGGACTCGGCTTTAGAACTTAATGGCAGAGGCAGAACTGGCTCCCTCTCTCCCCTTGTCACTGTCCCGCAGCCCACTCCCTTGTCCCTGTATCCTAGATGTTTTCCCATGGCATGCCCATACGCCCACCTTCCCAGCAAGCTGGCCGCACCCCTTAGGAGCTCCCTGTAGTTCACTGCCCACCTAGGGGTGTGGCTGCCTGCACCTCCTTCTGCCCTGGGTGGGATAGCCCAGGGCTGAGCAAGGAGTTTGGGGTCCCGGAACCTCTGGAGGCAGAGTCTAGAGGTCTCGGGAAGCATGACCCTGGACCTTGAGCCATCACACATCCTGTATAAATTATGACCTGATGTATAAAAAGCAGAAGATTTTAATGTATCCAGTATGAGATCTCAGTGATTTTGCAGTAGATTTATTTTGCATGTCAGAGTTTGAGATATATTTTCCCGTTTTTTGATGGCTGATGAGTTCTTGCCTCAAGAGCAGTGCCTGTTCCAGAGAGCCCAAGTAGGCTGTCCACAGTGCAAGGACCAGGCCGGTGGCCACTCTCGCCTGGCTCTTCGGGTAGTGCTGCAGGGGCCCCTCTGAGAGGGTGACCAATCAGCAGGCCTTGTTTACTCTTGGTTGTGGGGTATGAGAAAATGGGAGTGAAGAAAATGATCAAGTACTGGGTTCCAGGAGCCTTGCAGAGCCATGGGGACAGCCTGGGAGCAGATGAGGTGGCACTCACCATTGTACCCTCCAGCACCTTGTCACCTCCCAGCATGCTGCCCAGCACAGCGTAGTGAGTCCATGCATATTGAAGGACCTGATAGGATATTTCGAATAGCAGTGCCAGAGAGGAGAAGAAAGTCATCGTAGAACGTTTCCGAAACAAGGAAAGTAAGTCCTTGTGAGGCCAGTGTCGAGCTTTGGGTATTTGGGAGGGAGCAACTTGCTCTGATTGGCATGTTAGCCTGTGAGCTACTGGTGTGTGGGGACCATGCATATTTCGTTGTGTGTGTGTGGTACCTAACATAGTAGCTGGTCTTTCTTAAATGAGTAATTGAATAAAATTAAACAGAAGCAGGCTTTTAAGAAGCTCATTGGGTTTTAAGGTCACAATGAAGGTGTAGCAAAGACAAATTTGTATCATCAGTGAACTAGCATGGTAGCTGAGGACTTGTAATAATTTGAGAAACAAGGGAGCCTGAGCAGTTGTGATGGTGTCAGAATGAAGGGGAGAGCAGGGAAGTATGTCTTCAAAGAGGAGGCTGGATTTGTAGCCTGCTTAGATGGCGAAAGCGACACAGATACCTGCTAGTTAAGCCTAAGTTTCCTAACCTGATACTCACTTCAGAACTTGGGTATAGGGGAGGGTGGTTTGAGAAGAAGGTTAGAAGTAAAACAGTAGGTAGAATTATCTTGCAAACATATTTAATTGCAGTTACGGATAGCTCGTAGTCATTTCGCACAAACTTGTTAGGATGTACTGTTCACTCATGTAGTTTATAATAATAACTGTGCATTTTATAATGCCAATAAAGCTGTCAATTTGTGAAATGACGCTAATAAGTAACAGGAAAATCTGACAATAGGGTTAAAGTCGCCAAGTTCTTTTTGAGAACTCTGGCGTGTCGCTTAGCGTAGGTGACTGCGTTTTTGCTGTGTCCGACTTGTAATCGCCCAAATAAATACGCAGCAAACGCCTGTGATTTTTGTGGTGTGCCCCATCTTGTCCTGTCAAGTAGCCCCAAGTGTGTGTGTTCAGACTCTTGCCTGTTCATGTGTACTCAGCTGTGCCTGCTTGCCTTGTTAGTTTTTTACGTGAAGTGGAACACTATAAAAATTTATAGCAACTGTCACTTCGTGTCACCTTTACCTTCAAAAAAAACCCAAAAAACCAAAACAAAAAACAGAACTAATTTATGCCAGACAGCTTTGCTGCTGTTTGTAGTTAATTAGGAAGCCCTGGTGGCACAGTGGTTGAGAGCTATGGCTACTAACCAGAAGGCCTGACTGTGGGCATTGTTATCACACCTAATAGTAATAAAAGCTGACACGCGTCTATAGAGAAAAGGGTTTCCATAGCATGCTTCTATTAAAAGTGCTTAAAAACCGGCTGCCGTCAAGTTGGTTCCGATTCATAGCAACCCTACAGGACAGAATAGAACTGCCCCATAGGGCTTCCAGGGAGCCGCTGGTGGATTTCAACTGTTGCGTTTTTGGTTAGCAGCTGAGCTCTTAACTGCTGTGCCACCAGGGCTCCTAAAGTACTTACAGGTATGTTTATTGAAGATAGTTTTAGAGGGCATTAGCCAGTAGATGTGTCGGTAGAGTCCTTCCTTTGGGAAAGAGGTGGTAGATCAGTTGGGGCCAAATTATGGAGATTCTTGAATTATGCCAAGAGAAGCAATTTCTGTATGCATCTCTCCTCCCACTGTTTTTTCCTTTCATCTGATTTCTGGGCTTTCTTTCATTTTGGCAGCATTAAAGTCCTTCATTGTATGTGAAATAAGGAAGCATTTTAGGGAGCAGGGCGGTAGGGAAGGGCAAACCTGTTTGTCGTTAAATATCGCATAGCATGTAGCACAGTAGTGATAACATACCTTACATTTACATAGGAGGCCACAGCTTACAAATTTCTTTAGTGGATCATCCTATTTAACTTTTCACAACTGTGTCAGTTGTGTGGCATAGGGTTTGTCTCTATTTTAGAATGTGGAAATAGGCTGAGAGGTTAAGAAAGACTCATGAAGTTGCACAACTAGTCAGTGGCGGATCTAGGATGTGAGCCCGTGTCTTGTGACTCTTATTCAAGTATTCTTAACCAATATGTTAGTAATTATGTCTCCCAAGCAAAGAAGTCCACCAGGCATCACCTTAGGGAATGATTGGAGGTAGAGTTGGTGGCCTGCAGGGCAGGCCCACTGTTGCCTGGTTTTCTATTGGGACTCTGAGCACTATTTCTTTGGAAGACAGGGTTTTAAAGCTGCTGTTGTCTGCTGTGTTTCTTTGTGAGAGGACTATTAGAATAGCAATCTCTACCTCTTGTTTGTATATTTTGCTAGAAGAGATGATCGAGGTTGTGTACCTCTTTTCACACAGCTGAACTCAAAAGTGGAGGTAGTGGGGTAGTCTACTCATGCCTGATTGAGAGTTGCCGTTACCCTGTGTAAACAGCGAGTATAACTAACAAGCTCCCGAGTTAACGCACGAAGCAATGCTGGAGTTTTTGGAGCCATGGAACCGAAGTCTCCGGGACCTTCTATCTGCAAGTTATTTCTCAAAGTGCGTTGTGTGGCACTTAAACATTTCTACTTCACTTATAGTGTTTTAAAAATGAAGTTTTATGAGAAATTACAGATTCTCAATAATGGGTGAGTAGAAACAGTCCCTTTGCAGATTTTAGAATTTTAAATTTGTCATTTGAAAGGAATAAAGTGTAAATTTCCGTTCAACACTAGTCTCAACTGCTTTTTGAGCAATATTTTTGTATTAAAGTGGTAACATTTGAAAGTTCACAAAACTTCATGCTTGTGATAGTTGGCATTACTTCAAATGAAAATAATTGTATTCTGCTCATAAGAATTATGCAGGCTTAATGTAAAGCATTCAGGAAATACAGAAAGGTACAAAGAAGAAGGTGAAGAAGAATCAGAATCCCACCGCGCAGCGGTTGCCACTGTTCAGATTCTGTCACAGCTCGGATTTCTCTCAGCGAGTGCCCCTGTACTCACTCTCGGTGATCTTGGGCAAGCGTGTCCTCGTGTTCTCTCTTAGACACCAAAGTACAGGCACTTGCTTAGAAAATCTGAACATACAATATGTTTTTTAATTTGACACATCCTGAATATATCCCTTCTCGTTAGTAAATAAAAATTTTATATCTTTTTGACTATATTGTTGTTGTTAGGTGCTGTTGAGTTGGTTCTGGCTCATAGCGACCCTATAGGACAGTAGAACTGCCCCCATAGGGTTTCCAAGGAGCGGCTGGTGGATTTGAACTGCCGACCTTTTGGTTAGCAGCTGAGCACTTAACCACTATGCCACCAGGGTAATGCATTATATGATAGCCCCATTATCTATTTAAGCAATTGCCCATTTAGACATTTAGGTGGTACCTTTTTCTCTCTCACAATCCCTATTTTTTTATGTGCCGATATTATAATTGTAATTGCAGCAAACCTATCTAATGAATACGAGCAATTCATCACCTTCCTCATCCACAAAATAACTTCCTATCTGAAAATACCAAATAGTACTGAAATGCCCTGTGGCGCAATGGTTAAGCATTTGGCTGCTAACCAAAAAAGTTGGCAGCTCCAATCTACCAGCCTTAACTTGGAAACCCTACTGGGCAGTTCTGCCCAGACCTATAGGGTCGCTGTAGGTTGGAGTCGACCCGACGGTGATGGTTTTTGTTTTTTTTAGTAATACCAAAATGGTATCCTGTACTTTGGTATTTTGATTAATTATTGTGTGCGCATTTTTGTGCATCGTCCAATTATTTCCTTTATGAGAAGTTTTAGGAAGTTAGTTGCTGTTTAAAGGCTGGGTGCGTTAAGCCTGTCTTTCTCGGATACCAGATTGCTCTCCAGAAAGGTTGAGCCATTTTATACTTTTGGCAGTAGTGCTCCAGTGGCTCTGTTTCTTTGCGTGCTCTCTGACACTCAGTGTGATCAATCTTTTTGATTTTTGCCAATCTGGTAGTTAAAAAAGAATCTCATTTGAATTTCTTTGAGAACTAAAGACAAAAACCAAAACTTTAGAAAGTATATTTTTAGCCATTCTGTTTATTTTGTGAATAGGCCATTTTTGTTTTTAGTATGTGGCAGGGGCTTCTCCTCCCCTTCCTTCAAGAGCTCTTTATCATGTAAGAATGTGAACTTTTGCCATTCAGTCTGCACACATTTTTGCGATTTAAAAATATTGGTTAGGGTTTTTTTTTTTTTTTTTTTTTTAAATTTAGTGAGGTTTACTTTTTTTTTGAATATAAATACATCATTTTAAAACAGTTGGCATTTCCAAAGTATAGAATGACTATTATAGCTAATATTGACTTAAATTGACTTATTAGATGAGTTAAAGATTTAGGTGCTTAAAAAAATGAAGGTAATACAGGTAGGCTTCAATAACTTTTTATAATCTTAGGGGAAGAATATCAACAGTATTTTCAGATGGGAAGCCATTTTGTGGAGAAGATGGTGATGGATTGTGCGTGTTAATCAGACATGTTCAGTGTGATTACGGCTATAGTAGCCGCATGTAAAAATAGGAATTGTGGGAGGGAAGTACTTTGATATAGTTGAAAGACTCCTGGGTTTTTAAAGACAGATAGACCTGGCTTTGTTTATTTGTTCCTTAATTTAGACATCAAATACTTGTCAAATATCTATTATACGTTGGACATTAATACTGGACTTACCACTTATTAGCTGTTTGACCACAGGCAAGTTACTTACAGTCGCCAAGTCTCAATTTGTTTATCTGTAAAAGAGGGATAGTACCTATCTTGTTTAGTTTTTGTAAGGGTTAGTGATAGTTCACCTGACACATAATTGGGCAACAACAGATTGAAGCCAGTATTAGTGTTATTATTCTTCACAGTAACAAAACATAATGTGCTTTAGCCCATTATTTATGCATAATATCATTGCCATGGTAGCAGTTTAGCATATGGAGTAATTAACTATGATTATTATAATTTTATTAACAGAGGAAATAGAGCCTAGCTAGGTTGACTATACTTAGGGCTCTTTCAGGTAAGTAATACCTCCTTATATTTGTATAGCAGTTTACAATTTTCAAAGTTCTGTCTCATTTCCTGTCTCAATTGTTCTGTACGATGTTCCTATGAGATAGATGGAGCACTGTAATTTTCCCTGTTTCACAAATGAGGAAGCTGAAGCTTGAGCGATGAGTTGACTTGTCCAAGATCATGTGGCTTGTAAGTGATTAATCCTGTTCGTCCTTCCACCTAAAATTAAGATTCTCACTGAGCCCAGGTTGACCTCAGTTAGGGTAGGAGCAGAGAATGGAATCTGACTGTAATTGTCCAGCCTTGAGTTAGCTTTGGCTATTTTGTAGTGTCTTGTGGTTGCTCCCGTTCCAGCCTTCTGAATGTTGGTAGTCGTGTTTCGGTGGTCTGTTACATGGGGGGCCTCCAGTGAACCATGCCTCTTCATCATCATGCCCTTTCGTAGCCCCTTTTAATCTGTGGTAGGCCTGTGACTTGCTTTAACCAACAGGATGCAGCAGAATTAAAGCTCTGCCAGTTTCGTGGGACCCGAGCCATCATTTAAGAAATCCAGCTACCCTGCTGAAGAGAGACTATGTGGAGAAACCATGTGGAGAAGGAGAGGCCTTGAGATTACGTGGAGAGAGAAGCCCAGTCATCCTGGTTCCCACCTGCCAGTGGAATGCAGCTGCATGCATGACCACCAACAAGATGAGCAGAAGAACTGCCTAGTTGAGCCCAGCCCAGATTGCAGAACTATGGTTGTTTTAAGCAAATAAATTTGGGGGTTGTTTGATACACAGCAGTAGGTAAGAAAAAGAAGCACAGCAATGTTCTTGAAAATAAAAGTTTCGCTAAGGAGTGTTCACTTTTCTTGGCATAGTTTGACAGTTTCAGTTTTTCCCTGGCTTGCCAACCTCAACCAACACAGAAGAGAGGTAGTAGTTACAACTCCTTTCCCTTCCCAAAACTCATTGTACTCTAACTTAGTAACTACATGGGTTTGGTGTGTGCTTGGGTGAATATGAGGTAAGCCCAATCTCTTGTACTGAGTCTGTCATGGAAGTCTCAGGAGATAGTGTGGCCTCCTATGTTGAGGTCTCTGATTCCACTTCTCTGCTCACCTTCCCAATCCCAGGCTTCTCTGGCTCTTTTTTGTCCCTGACAGTCGGAGTTGAATTGGATTTGGCCTAGGTCAGCCCAGTAAGAAAAGATGGAATGGCCTTTCTTCCTCACTTGAACTTGTTTCTGTCGTTCAGAAAAGATTTGGGTGGCCTTTTGGGGCGAAGGGTGGATCTAAGACCAAGAACCACCTTTATTTTCAGTGATTCATGTATTAGTTACCAGGAGAGATGAGCATGGCTCGGGGGCTGCATGCAGTTTATTTTTTACCCCTCCCAGATCAGTTTTAGTTTTACTTACCTTCAAATATTGCGATATAGATTTTTTAAAAAAGTTTCTACTGGAAGTACCAAGGGGGGGCGGGGAAAAAACACCAAACCCATTGCTGTGGAGTTGATTCTTACTGATTGCGACCCTATAGGACAGAGTAGAACTGCCCCGTAGAGTTTCCAGGGAGTGCCTAGTGGATTCAAACTGCTGACCTTTTGGTTAGCAGCTGTAGCACTTAACCGCTACGCCACCAGAGTTTCCAATAATTGGATTAAAAAAATCTACATGTGTAATTTAGTAATCAGATCAGGTTTTGGGGGGTAAGAGGCTTAAAATGCTTTTTTTTATTAAAAACTTCATGAATATAGGTTTAAACGTATTACGGAGCTTGACCAATTTCCAGAATGGCTGAGCAAGGACCTCGGTGAACTTGATCTCCCTCTAAAACGGCAAAACCACAAACTACAGGCAAAACAAACAACTAACTCAACCATTTCAGAATTCTGACAATTAACCAAAGCCACAAAATGAATTGAAAGTGGTCTATCCAAGAGAAACTACTGAACCTTGCTAGGGTGGTGGGGTCCGTGACATTTTAACTTGGGACTGTTCCCATCTCCTGTTCCTCCCCAGCTCAGTGGTGTAGCCAACAGCTGGCAGTATTACAGACAACAGAGAGATCTGACCACTTCTGGAGCACCAGTAAAAGCGCCGTCCCCAGAGCATAGTTAATATTTTGTCCAAGCCTGCAGCTCCCTGGGAAATCTCTATTCTCAGAGTGTAGTGGCTATTTGATTTGACTGGGGAGCTCAGCTCATCTGGGGGAAAGAAAAAGCTTACCCCGGGGCATTACCAAAACAATAGCAAACTGTTGGCAACATCTCAGCTGCTTAAGGCTGATCTCAGCTGGGGCAGAAAAGATCCTGGCCAGGAATTTAAAAGGAAATCCTGGAAAACTGGGTAACCAAAGGGTACTTTAAAAAGCTCCGATATATTTCAGGATATATAAAAGGCTGTGCAATGTCCAAAGCTGTGTGCATGCCCAGGAAAGACCTGCAAAATTAGAGGACTCCAGTCACTCACCTCTGGCTGACCTTGAGGCTCTGTGTAAGCAGAAAGTAAAGGTGTACCTTCTCACACAGACTCCTTTGGCGAAGGGTGGATGATACATAGGTGAGGCATACTGAACAGTCATTAATAACTATGGAGTTATATTGACTCAGGTGTGACTCCCAGGAAGCAGGCTTAAAAATAAAAACAAGAACTTAAAAAATAAAACATTAGCAGAGCAGTCAGTAACCACACACTGTAGGGAATACAGAATCTACCAAATTAGTTCCTGAAAGTGCTAACTAAATAAGGAGCAACAACAAACATAGCTAGAATAAGCCAGCAGCAAAAAATCTTGGGAGAGGCCTGGAGGAATCTGATGCTGGAGTGCTTACAGTATATTACTTAATACAGTGTCCAGTTTTCAACGAAAAAATTATGAGACATGCAAGTCAACAGGACCTTATGCCACATACTCTGGTTAAAAAAGCAGCCAACAGAAAAATGTCCCTGAGGGAGCCTAGATTTTGTACTTAGTAGACAAAGACCTTAAATCAGCCATTATATTGTCCAAAGAACTGAAGGAAACTATGTCTAAAGAACCAAAGGAAAGTAGGAACACAACGTCCCATGACAAAGAGAGTATCAATAAAAAGAAATTATTAAAAAGAACCCCGTAGAAATTCTGGAGTTTAAAAGTATAATAACTGAAATGAAAAATTTATTAAAGCGGCCCAATGCGAGATTTGAGCTGGCAGATGAAAAAAATCAGTAAACTTGAAGATAGGTTAACATAGATTATCCAGGCTGAGAAGCAGAACAGAAAAATAAAAATGAACAGAGCTCAGAGACCTACGGGACCCCATCAGGTGTACCGGGGGTGGGGGTGATGTTGTCGAATCATCTGACTCATGGTGACTCCGTGTGTGTCAGAAAAGACCTGTGCTCCATGGGGCTTCCAGTGACTGATTTTTCAGAAGTAGATGACTAGGCCTTCTGCGGCACCTCTGGGTGGACTTGAACCTATAACCTATGAGTAGCCTAGTGCATTAACTGCACTATCCAGGGATTTCAAGTGTACGGGCATACACATAACGGGAAGCTCAGAAGGAGAAGAGAAAGGGGCAGAAAGGATATTTGAAGAAATGATGAAAAATACTAACCTACACATTCAAGAAGCTCAACAAATTCCAAGTAGAATAAACTCAGATCCACATGTAAATGCTAATAGATTTACAAAAGTCAAGAACAAAGAGAATGTCTTGAAAGCAGCGAGAGAAAAAGGATTTATCATGTACAGGGATCCTTAGTAAGGAGCCTTTGACTTCTCTTCAGCTGACCTCAGACACCATGAAGGCCTAGGATGTCTACAAAGTGCTGAGAGAAAGACTGTCAATCAAGAATTCTGTATCTATAGAGCTAAACTCTCCTTTAAAAATAAAGGAGAAATTAAGGCATTTCCAGACAAACAAGGACTGAGAGAATTCATTGCTGGACAACCTGCCCTGTAAGAAATTATGTTAATATGGTGGAATGATTTGGAAAAGAGCAGCGAGGATGGTTGCACAACTTGAAGAATATAACCAGTGTTACTGAATTGTAGGTATAGGAATTGTTGAGATGGTGTATGTTGTGTTCTGTATATTTTTACCACAATAAAATAAAATAAGAAAGGGAGTCCTTAGGCTGAACTGAAAGGACAGTAGATGGTAACTCTAATTCCCATGAAGAAATAAAGAGCAACATAAACATATTTCTGCATAGGTATTTTGAAAGATACATATAAAAATATATATTATCTTTGTAACTCTCACCTGGTTTAAAAGACGACTATGTTTAACGGTAATTACAACACTATTGATGGGCTTTTAACATATAAAGATATAATTTGTATGACAATAATAGAAAGGAGGGGGAAGGAATGGAAGTATATTGGAGGAAGAAATTGGTGTGCATTGAAATTAAGTTAGTATTAATCCAAACTTGTTGTGTGTCATTGAGTCGATTCTGATTCATAGCGACCTTCTAGGACAGAGTGGAACTGCCCTGTAGGGTTTTCCAAGGAGCGGCTGGTGGATTTGAACTTTTAAATAAAATTTAAATTGTAATCCCCAGGACAAGAACTAAGAAAATAATTCAAAAAATGAGTAAAAGAAAGAACAAGGGAATTAAAAAGGTGCATTAGAAAATACGTATTTAGTACAAAAGAAGGCAGGAATCCAGGAGTAGGTGTTCCAGAGCCCAAAGTTACCATTCTAGAATGAGATTATGACGTGGAATTTCCGTGTTAACTAACAGAGTCATGTAATCTTTAAGGAGAAGTGTTCCCAATAGGCATATTGGTTCGTGGGTCCTCTTTGGGCTTATAATTTTATTTTATTTTGGTGGTATATCTATAAAACAGTTTGCTATTTTAACCATTTTTCAGTGCATCGGTTACATTCAAAATGTTGTACAGCTATCACCACTACTTCCAAAACTTTCCCGTCATCCCAGACAGAAATTCTGTACCTACTCAGCAATAACTCCCTATTCCCGTCTCACCAGCGGGTGGTAACTTCTAATCTGCTTTCTGTCTCTGCGAATTTTTTTTTTTTTTTTAGCACTATAGGGTCGCTATGAGTCGGGATCGACTCGACGGCACTGGGTTTGGTTTAGATATTTCATAGAATCATAGTTTGTCCCTCTCTGCTGGCGTATTTTACTTAGCATAATGTCTTCAAGATTCATCCATGCTGTAGCATGTTAGAACTTCATCTCTCTTTATGGGTGAATAATGTTCCCTTTTTTTATGTATAGATCGCATTGTGCTTATCCGTTCACCTGTGATGGACGCTTGGCTTGTTCCACCTTTTGGCTATTGTGAATAGTGCCGCTCTGAACATTGGTGTGTAGCTGTTGGTCACTGTCGGGTGCTGTTGAGTTGATTTTCGACTCATAGCGACTCCATGTGACAGAGTAGCACTGCCCGCATGTGGTTTTCTAAGCTGTAATCTTTATAGAAGCAGATTTGCAGGTCTTTCTTCCGTGGAGCCTCTGGGTGAGTTGGAACCGCCAACCTTTTGGTTAGTAGCCGAGTGCTAAACCATTGCATCACCAGGGCTCCCTATGTCTAATGGGATTGTGGGTCAGCTTTTTTGAGAAACTGCCAACCTGTTTTCCACAGTGGCCGCACTGTTTTGCACTCCCAGCAGCAGTGGGTGAGTGTTCCAGCTTCTCCGCTTCCTCGCCAACACTTCTTATTTTCCAGTCTTTGGTACTAGCTGTCCTCGGGGGTGTGAAGGGAGTGGCGTTTCACTGTGGATTTGATTTCTGTTTCCCTGATGACTAGTGATGTGGAGTATCTTTCATTTGTTTCAGTAGAGCCTTAATTTTATGATACCATTAGATATCATTCTTCAATAGATTTTAAAAATACAGAATTAGAAAAATACATCAAAGTGTCATCCGTGTGAAAAGATTCCATTGACCCTTCGTTCTTAAACTGTAACTTTGTCGTTCTGGGCATAAGACAGCACTGTGTAGAAAGGAGGGACACCCTTTATGTTTCTGAAGGTTTGGGCACCCCAAGTTTAGTCCTTTCCCTTCTGGGCTTGCTGTGATGCTGAACAGGTTTCAGAGGAGCTTCTAGACTAAGACAGATTGGGAAGAAAGGCCTGGCGATCTACTTCTCAAAAATCAGCCAGTGAAAACCCTGTGGGTCACAATAGTCTGATCCTGTTGTTTATGGGATCGCCACGAGTTGGGGCCGACTTGGCATCAGCTAACGACAATGAAAATGTGGAAGAGAAAAGATGAGCAGAAGGCTTGAGGGACTAGGGAGGAGCATGAGGAAAGGGCATCTGGAGAAAAATGCAAATAGGATGGGGCTGTCAGCAAGAGAAATGTTTTAGACAGAATATTTCAGCCGTCTTGAGGGGTATTTCTGTCTGCAGCTTCCATAATATGTGGCTTCCTGTCAGCCGTTCTCCATGGGTGTCCAGCCCAGTAGAGTTGGGATCCCATAACAAGGAATTGTTCGCTGCAATTTAGTGCTGCCACATTTAAAACATATTACGTATGCCTTCAGAAAATAAAACCCACATTTAGCTTTGTGGTGTGAAGAATGTTTAACTGTATCAGACAATATATGTGATTTCCTTGTTATGTGAAGAGTGATTAAATTGAATTTTCTTACTGATTTAAACTATAGTTCAAAAATGAGGCTCTCAGTCTTTTTTCTATCACAGCACAGTTGAAGAATATAGCACATTTGCGTCAGTAATGATGGCTCATTCAATGGGGAGCATCCCTCTGGGTGAGAATCATTCTTAAAAAAATTCTCCAAGTAATTTTAACATGGTATACCCCCTTTCATTACAAGTAACAAATTGAAATCAGATTCCTAAAATCTTATATAAATTCATATTATTAAGAGAGTACAGGGATTAAAATCGAACCTTCTTTTGTGAGACTTTTTTTTTTCCTGAAACAATTTATAGTAAGCCTTTTCAGTAATTTCTTCTTCTATTACCTTATCAGAGTTTTCAAGAGATTTTCATCCCTAGGTTCTTTTTTTTTTTTTGAACATTTTATTATGGTTTAGGTGAAAGTTTACAGAGCAAAATGGTTTCCCATTCAATAGTTTATACACAGGTTGCTTCATGACATTGGTGGCAATCCCCTCAATGTGTTAGCACTCTTCCTCCTTCCTCCCTGGGTTCCCCATTTCCATTTGTCCAGCTTTTCTGCCCCTTCTTGCCTTCTGAACTATGCTTTCGGACAAATGCTGCCCTTTTGTTCTCGCAAGGTTGGTTGTTTTGAGGAGCACCTTCCTTATGGATGTTATTGTTCCCTTTATTGACCTGTCTGTGATTTGACTGGAAGTGATCTCCAGGAATGGTTCAGTTCTCAGTATGAAGGATGTCTAAGGGCCATAGTCTTGGGGATGCCACTGGTCTCTATCAGACCGGTAAATCTGATTTTTTTATAAATTTGAATTTTGTTCTGCACTTTTTTCCAACTTTGTCCAGGGCATCTACTGTGATGTCAGAGTGCTAGGTAGTGATAACTGGGCACCATCTAATTCTTCTAGTCTCAAGCTAATGGAGATGGTGGCTCATGTGGTCCGTTAGTCCTTTGGACTAGTTGTTTCCTTGAGTCTTTGGTTTTCTTCATTCTTTGGTCTAGCCGGGAAGAGAGTGATAGTTGTATCTTATATAGCCACTCACAAGCTTTTAAGACCCCAGTCACTACACACCAGGGTAGAATGCAGAACATTGTTTTCATGGGCTGTGTTATGCCAAATGACCTAGGTGTCCCCCGAGACTATGGTTCTAAGCCCCCAATCTTAGGTGAGGTATTCGGTCATGGCTAAGAAGTTTCCATGACTGCCTCCTGTGTGCTTTGTTATATATATGGATATATATGCAGTATATAGAAATATGTATGTAGAAATGTCCACGGCCAAACCTATATGTGCTTGTAGGTGTGATCCCGTGTGTCATCCCACACCTGTTCAGCTTACATATCTGCTTATGTATCTACTAGTAAATTATTGTCTCTTATTACTATTGTGGAAACCCTGGTGGTACAGTGGTTAAGTGCAACAGCTGCTAACCAAAGGGTCAGCGGTTCGAATCCACCAGGCACTCCTTGGAAACTCCGTGGGGCAGTTCTACTCTGTCCTGTAGGGTCGCTATGAGTCGGAATCGACTCAACGGCACTGGCTTTGGTTTTTTGGTTTTATTACTGTTGTTGCAGGATTAGGTATGTAATGGTGTTACTGTTGTTGCTTATTACTCTTGCGTACCTCTCAGTGTCTTCCTTTGCCTTGGTCATGTTGTGCTGACTTCCCCCATATTGTATATTGTCTTTCTCTTCACCAAGGTACTATGTGTCTACTATTTAGTTAGTGATTTTCCCTTCCTCCTCCTCCCATCCCTGGTAACCTTCAAAGAATATTTCTTTCTGTGTGTGAACCTTTTCTTGACTTTTTATAATAGTGGCCTCATGCAATATTTGTCCTTTTGTGATTGACTTTTTTCACTCAGCATGATGTCCTCCAGGTTCATCCATGTTGTGAGACATTTCACGGATTCATCATTATTCTTTAATGTTGCGTGGTATTCCATTGTGTGTATCTGCCACAGTTTATTTATTCATTCATTCGTTGATAGACACTTAGATTGTTTCCAACTTTTTGCTGTTGTGAATAATGCTACAATGAACATGAATGTGCATATGTCTGTGTCATGGCTCTTGTTTCTCTAAGATACATACCTAGGAGTGGAATTGTTGGGTCAAATGGTATTTCTATTTCTAGCTTTGTATGGATGTGCCATACTGTTTCCCACAGCAGTTGTACCCTTTTACATTCCCACCAGCTGTGTATGAGAGTTCCAGTCTCCCCACAGCCTCTCTAGCATTTGTTGTTTTCTGATCTGTGCTGTTATTACTGGGTGAGATGGTGTCTCATTGTAGTTTTGATTTGCATCTCTCACTTTGAGTAGGAATCGACTCGATGGCAATGGGTTTTTGGGTTAATGGCTAATGATCCTGTACATCTTCATGTATTTGTTGGCCTCCTGAATATCCTCTCTGCTGAAGTGTCTGTTCATGTCCTTTGGCCATTTTTTAACTGGATTATTTGTCTTTTTGTTATTTAAGTGTTGATGTTTTCTATAGATTTTAGAGATTAGTCCCTCGTCGGATATGTCATTGCCAGAATTTTTTGCCAGTCTGTGGGTTCTCTTCTTACGCTTTTGGCGAAGTCTTTTGATGCACCTAAGTGTTTAATTTTTAGGAAGTCCTAGTTGTCTAGTTTATATTCTTCTGTTTGTGTATTTTTAATTACGCTTGATAGTCTATTTTTTGCCGTAAATTAGGGTCCATAGGTTTGCCCCTATTTTTTCTTCCATGATCTTTATATTTTAGCTTTTACATTTAGGTCTTTGATCCATTTTGAGTTAGTTTTTGTATATGGTGTGAGGTAAAGATGCTACTTCATTTGTATGCAAATGGATATCCAGTTTTGCTATCACCATTTGTTAAAGAGACTCTCTCTTCCCCATCTAAGGGACTGTGACCCTTTGTCAAAGATCAACTGTCCATAGATGGATGGATTTACTTTTGGGCTCTCGATTCTGTTCCATTGGTCTGCGTCTCTGTTGTGCCAGTACCATGCTGTTTTGACTACCATGGCTGTGTAGTAGATTCTGAGATCAGGCAGTGTGAGATCTCTTACTTTGTTCTTCTTCATTAATGCTTTGTTTATCCAGGGCCTCTTTCCTTCCCGTATAAAGTTGGTGATTAGTTTTTCCATCTTGTTAAAGAAAGCTGTTGGAATTTGGATTGGAATTGTGTTACTTATATCTGTAGGTCACTTTGGGTAGTATTGACATTTTTTGTAATGTCAAGTGTTCTTATCCATGTACATGGTGTGTTTTTCTATTTATGTAAGTCTCTTTTAGTGTCTTGCCGTAGTGTTTTGTTGTTTTCTTTGTATATATCTTTTACGTCCCTGATTAGATTTATTTCTAAGTGTTTTTCCCTTTTGGGGGCTATTGTAAATGGTATTGCTTCCTTGATTTCCTTTTTGGAGTTCTTATTGTCAGTGTAGAGGAATCCCACTGATACTTGTATGTATTCCTAGGTTTTTATTACAATGCAAACATGTTTCATTTTTAACTTCTTCTCATTTACTTCCTAAAGAAACGGAGTAGCTACTTCAGGAGGTTTTCCCATAATTTTTGCAAATCTTTATAGCTTGCTCCCTGACCTTAAACATTAGAACACTGGTTGGGCCAGTGTTCTAAACATATTAGAATGAATATATAAAACCTGACATTTGAATTCCTTCATATTTTAACATACATGGTCCATTACTGGAATTTATAAGACCCTACATGAACGCGTCGCCACCTTATTATGTAGAAATATGGCACTGTTTTTGTTTCTGCCTCTAGTTTCTAAAATGTTAAACTTGCTTTAGCGGAGTCTTCTTAATGGTGGTTGTAGCCACTGGGCTGGCTGGTCTGCTTCTCTGCTTCTGAGCAGTCCATAAGTTCCACATCTTTGGATATATCCCTTCGATGTGTACCTAATGTGTTCTTCAATTCTCTCTGAACATGGTTGTCTCCATCTCACTTATCCTACTGCATTTGCTTGTGAGTCTTACCATTTTCCACGTCTCTTGTCCAAGTGGAACTGTATTGTCATAAACATTGTTTCGGTGCTAGTAGACTAGCTAATTTGTTGTACTGTGGTGGCTTGCGGGTTGCTGTGATGCTGGAAGCTATGCCACTGGTATTTCAAATACTAGCAGGGTCACCCATGGTGGACAGGCTTCAGCAGAGCTTCCAGACTAAGACAGACTATTAAGAAAGGCCTAAAGATCTACTTCTGAAAATTAGCCAGTGAAAACCCTGTGGATCACAACAGAATATTATCCAACTCACTTGTTTTGGGCACGTCATGAGGAGGGATCACTTGCTGCGTTGCTGAAGGAGGACATCATGTCTGGTGAAATGGAGCACCAGTGAGGGAATGGGAGACCCGTGGTGAGTTGGATTTGCACAACAGCTGCAACATGGACTCGAGCATGTTAGCGATCGTGAGGGTAATGTAGGACCAGGCAGTGTTCCATTCTGTTGTGCATAAAATCGATTTGAGTTGGAGTCAGCTTCACGGCACCTAACAACAACAACACAGCTTATAGATGATGTTCATGATTGTGTTCAAGAAGACAGATTTAATGCTTGTAATCCTTCTAGTTTTGAAATCTATGTAAGTTTGAGCATTTTCTGTTTTGTAGACCTTTAGTCGATTGGGGTCCCTAGTGTTATATTGTTTCTAACATGTCTTTGACTCCTCGAAAGAACGTACTGTAATATTGTAAGATCAGAGGGGGAAAAACAAAACAAAAACACTGCCTCGGAGGCTGATTTGTATTTACGTTTTGACTCAGCCACTGTTAGCAGAATGATCTTTACTTATATTTCTTATCCTCTCTAAGCCAGAAATCTCATTTGTACCTTGGGGATAATGATACATAACCTTTGCTTTTAAAGGCTTCAATGATATTGGGAACTTGTATTTTTAGGAAGTCTTTTGCTGGTGGCGTAGTGGTTAAGTGCTACGGCAGCTAACCAAGAGGTTGGCAGTTCAAATCCTCCAGGTGCACCTTGGAAACTCTATGGGGCAGTTCTACTCTGTGCTATAGGGTCACTATGAGTCGGAATTGACTCGATGGCAGTGGGTTTGGTTTGGCAAAAAAAGGCTAGGACCTTTTGATTAGAACTGGTGTCTTTCCTTATAGTATATAGGTTTGCTTATTACAACTCTAAGTGATCTATCTTGCATAAACTTAGATGTGTAACAAATAATTTCCAGTTTTTTTTCAATGTAGATTAAAAAGTTAAGATAATAGCAAAGCGATTTTTTTTTTTTTAATTTCAGTGGTTCTCAAAGTATGGTTCTCAGACCAGCAGCATGAGCGTTGCCTCTTAAACATGCATATTCTTCAGTTTCAGCCCAGACCTGCTAAATCAGACACTGTGGGGAGAGGCCCAGCAACCTCCATCCTGAGGCCTGAGAACCACTGTTCTCTATTCATGATTTTCCTCAGTCTTCTCCATTTCTCTCACCTTTGCCTGTTTCAACAGCAAATGTTTGTAGCAACACAACTTTATCAAATCTATGCAAAGCATTTGACTTAGTTTTTATAGATGCAAGACCTTGTGTTTTTGCTTTCATGGTTTACTGTGCTTCCATGGTTTATCTAATATTAAATTAGCTAATTACCGTAGTGTTGTTGTTGCTGTCATTAGGTGCCATCGAGTCAGTTTCGACTCATGGAGAACCCACGCAACAGAGGAGAACTGCCCCATAGGGTTTTCTAGGCTGTAATCTTTATGGGAGTAGATCACCAAGTCTTTTGCCCCTGGAGCTGCTGGGTGCATTCGAACCACCAGCCTTCTCTTTGTTAGGCTGGGGAACAAATAGTACTGGTTCTTGGTGAACACAGAACTTGAGTTGGAACAGAAGTGTGAGGGATATACAGGGTGCCTACAGGCTGTGAGTTTTCTGAATGACGTGAGAGAATGGAGAGCAAGGGCTCACATAGCCACCTGAGTAAGTAAAGGTTGGTGAAAAGCACTTCTCTTGGGTATTGTTCTGTGCTGGCTTAGATCTCTCGGATCTATTCATCCTTATAGTCCCCAAACTCAATACGCATGTAATGGTATCTTAGACTTTTGTAAGTTTCTAGGTAGGCAGCCTTCTTACCTGGAGTTTGAACGCTGTGTTTCATAGCCCCCAGGCCTCTCAGGTCAGTACTGTGGAGAAAAAGAGGACCCAGCAGTTCATATGGGAGGCGCGTGTCTGTTACTGTTATCACACCACACAGAAGACTGCACAGCAGCTAGCACCTGAGTTAGAAAACAGATGGAAGTGTTCTTTCCTAGCCCCAGACTCTGCCTTTTGCCCCAGGTAGCTCATAGTGCGTTCTTTCCTAGCCCCAGACTCTGCCTTTTGCCCCAGGTAGCTCATAGTGTGTTCTTTCCTAGCCCCAGACTCTGCCTTTTGCCCCAGGTAGCTCATAGTGCGTTCTTTCCTAGCCCCAGACTCTGCCTTTTGCCCCAGGTAGCTCATAGTGCGTTCTTTCCTAGCCCCAGACTCTGCCTTTTGCCCCAGGTAGCTCATAGTGCGTTCTTTCCTAGCCCCAGACTCTGCCTTTTGCCCCAGGTAGCTCATAGTGTGTTCTTTCCTAGCCCCAGACTCTGCCTTTTGCCCCAGGTAGCTCATAGTGTGTTCTTTCCTAGCCCCAGACTCTGCCTTTTGCCCCAGGTAGCTCATAGTGTGTTCTTTCCTAGCCCCAGACTCTGCCTTTTGCCCCAGGTAGCTCATAGTGCGTTCTTTCCTAGCCCCAGACTCTGCCTTTTGCCCCAGGTAGCTCATAGTGCGTTCTTTCCTAGCCCCAGACTCTGCCTTTTGCCCCAGGTAGCTCATAGTGCGTTCTTTCCTAGCCCCAGACTCTGCCTTTTGCCCCAGGTAGCTTATAGTGCATTCTTTCCTAGCCCCAGACTCTGCCTTTTGCCCCAGGTAGCTCATAGTGCGTTCTTTCCTAGCCCCAGACTCTGCCTTTTGCCCCAGGTAGCTCATAGTGCGTTCTTTCCTAGCCCCAGACTCTGCCTTTTGCCCCAGGTAGCTTATAGTGCCTACTTTGATTTTGTGGAATCCTGTTATATGTGAGAATAATTCAATTCAGCACATCACCATGGCCATTGCCACCAAAGTGCAGGTAAAATATTTGCCCACCATTGAGATCCTTAAGGAGTTGCGTAAGTTGATCCAGAATCTGGCCTGTCGAAAGCATTGCTCTTTGCCAACATTCTGGATGGAGTTCTGATAGAGCTGCTTTTTAATGTATGTCTTAATTATTTGTGTATTTTTAATCACATTGCTAATCTCACAAAGGGAAAGGGCCCAAATAGCCTTTCTAAATTAAGTCTGGATCACCATGTTACTGCAACAGTTGGGTCCAAGTACTGCTGTGCAACATTAATAGAAAACTACCTAATGCAGAGAAAATAACTATTGCATAACAGCTTCAGGATACTGTAACAGTTGCCCAGTCAGAGCTGTGCTGGTCCCACTGGAGTTGCTCAGATATGGATGTGAGATTGCCTAGGATACATTCTTTGGAGACTCAGCAACCCTATCAGTCTACCAAAAGAATAATAGCTGCTATAAATCCGTGTATAAAATGATGAACGTTTCTTAAATGCTTAAAATAGACTGTAAGTTTTTGTTAGAGATAGGCTCTAACTCCGCATATTTGATCCACATACCATAAACTATTTCATTTTTTTAAAAGAATTTTATTGTGCTTTAAGTGAAAATTTACAAATCAGGTCAGTCTCTCACACAAAAACTTATATACACCTTGCTACATACTCCCAGTTGCTCTCTCCCTGATGAGACAGCCCACTCTCTGCCTACACTCTCTCTTTTTGTGTCCATTTCGCCAGCTTCTAACCCCCTCATCTCCCCTCCAGGGAGTCTCAACTGTCCACCTGATCCAAGAAGCTCACTCTTCACTGTCATCCCTCTCCAATGCATTGTCCAGTCCAATCCCTGTCTGAAGAGTTGGCTTTTGGGAATGGTTCCTGTCCTGGGCCAACAGAAGGTCTGGGGGCCATGAACACCAGGGTCCTTCTAGTCTCAGTCAGACCAATAAGTGTGGTCTTTCTACGAAAACCTGGGCTCTGCATCCCACTGCTCTCCTGCTCCCTCAGGGGTTCTCTGTTGTGTTCCCTGTCAGGGCAGTCATCGGTTGTAGCCAGGCACCATCTAGTTCTTCTGGTCTCAGGCTGATGTAGTCTCTGGTTTATGTGGCCATTTCTGTCTCTTGGGCATGTAGCTACCTTGTGTCCTTGGTGTTCTTCATTCTCCTTTGATCCAGGTGGGTTGAGACCAATTGACGCATCTTAGATGGCCGCTTGGTAGCGTTTAAGACCCCAGACGCCTCTCTCCAAGGTGGGATGCAGCTTGTTTTCTTAATAGATTTTATTATGCCAATTGACTTAGATGTCCCCTGAAACCATGGTCCCCAAACCCCTGTCCCTGCTATACTGGCCTTTGAAACATTCAGTTTATTCAGGAAACTTCTTTGCTTTTGGTTTAGTCCAGTTGTGCTGACCTCCCCTGTATTGTGTGTTGTCTTCCCTGTCCTATTTCATTTCTACTTTGCCACTTGGAGCAGTGTTTAGAAAATTAACGAACATCTTGGTTTCACTGGAAAACCCAAAGCCAAACCCATTGCAATCAAGTCGATTTCGACACATAGCGACCCTGTAGGACAGAGTAGAACTGCCCTCTAAGGTTTCCAAGGAGTGGCTGGTGGATTTGAACTGTCGACCTTTTGGTTAGCAGCTGAGCTCTTAACTGCTGCGCCACCAGGGCTCCAGTTTCATGCAGGACTAGAGAAAGCAAAGAATTATACTGAGAATAGTAATTACTGGATAAGCTAGTGATCTGTGTGCATTATGTCTGTCACTTTATCCTTACAGTACCCTTCTCAAAAAAACCCGTTGCCGTTGAGTTGATTCTGACTCATAGTGACCCTATAGGACAGAGTAGAACTGCCCCATAGAGTTTCCAAGGAGTGCCTGGTGGATTTGAACTTTTGATTAGCAGCCGTATCACCTAACCACTATGCCACCAAGATTTCCAGTACCTCTTTAGGGTGTTAATTATCTCTATTTTATGGATGAGAAAAGTGGGTTAAGATAGTTTGTGACTTGCCCAAGGTCATTTACCTAGTAGGTGGTGGAGTTGGGATTTGAACTGTGGTCTCTTCAGCTCTAAAGCTCATGCTTTTAACTTCGACTTTACACCTTAATATCCGGTGCTTTAATATTCCTGGCCTGCTTTCAGAAACTTCCCTCGTCCTGTCAATGCCAGAGATAACATTCAATAACTTGACAACAGTGACCTTTCTGAACAAATATAGAGTGTTACAGAACCAGATGGCCCAAGATTACATTTTATTTTTCTGGCTCAAAACAAATTGCCTGCTCTAAGACTGATAAAGTCCAGAAAAGACACTTCTGTGTCCCAGGACTTCATCAGGCCACATGGCCCAGCTAGTGCCCTTTTGCACCAGCCAGCCATGAGTGTAGTCTTACGTCTTCATCGTATAAGTAAGGGCCCAATGAAATGACGATGGGGAGCCAGTTTACGAATTGAGCTCACTGTGGCCTTTGGTAATGGCATTGCACTTGGTAGAAAGGTTCTTCTGCTGTCTCTCCTGTTCAGCGGGTGCAAACAAGGGGAAGGCTGGTTTGCAATTGGACAGATTCCTGAATTCGGCACTCTTTTTCCTGCTGGTGTTTGAGGATGATTTTTCTAACCACTTCATCCTTGATCGTTCAAAATCTGGGTGAGAATCTTCTTGACAGTCTTGAGACAAATGTCTTCAGAAAATAAATTCTATATTGGAAACAGAAGTTACTGTGTCACACATCAGCATAAAAATAATACTTCCATGGGTTCAATTACACTTCATGTGTTTCAGACTTAGAGAGACCAGGTGACACAGGGTAGGCATAGAAATTTTCAAAGGCCTGTTGAAGCCAGTTTAACCATGTCGAACTTGTGATCGACAGTAAATTACAGTGACAGAAGTAGCAGTGGACTTGAAGTCACAGGCCTGTTTGAGACTTGGCTTTGTCATTACTCTCTAAGGATTCTTGAGCAAGTGGTTTCAATTCTCTGCGTCTCAGTTTTCTTACAGGTAAAATGAGGCCCAAGTAATACTATGCACCTGGTTTCGTTGCAGGGTTGTTACGAGGGCCAAATGAGGGGGCATGTGACGGATTTACAGTGATACCTAATGGATGCTGTTATAATGGTGGCATTGAGTATATAATAAGGAATGTCCTGAGTTGAGAGCAGGACAGACGTGCCTTTGGGACTCCATGCAAGTCAGCACAATCTTTTTCAAGCCTCAGTTCTCTTATCTATATAACAGTTCACCTCTCAGAGTTGTGAGAATTATATTAGTGTAGATGCTATTGCTCAGCTTTTATAAGATAGCGATGGAGTAGGAATTACAGCGTTATTCTAAACAGGTTTCAGAAAGTTAGGAAAGAAATAACCAGAGGCTTCTTGTCTGTTCCCAAATACCACAGCAAGGTAAACGATTAGTGTGTTATTAGCGTGCTAGTGGTGGAAGACCCTTGAAGGTCATCTCTGTTGTCCACCTCATTTTAAGACCAGGATCGCTTTCTAATCATATGTTTGTCATTTTCTCCATGTTTATATGCGTGGAGGATAACACTGTCCCAAGCATCATCATCTGTAAAGGATGGCAACCATCTCTCAATCCTCACAGGTGCAGACTTCTAAAAATGTAAAGCCATGTCAAAGAAAAGCTCTGTTTGGCGATGGAATCCTGTTGTGAAAAGAACCTGGGCTTTATGGTCCAATGTTGGGATGCGATCTTGATCCTGTCACTGACTAGTTTGGGGACAATGGGAACTGGTGGTTAGCATAGTATGGCCACCTAACCATGCTATTTCTTCACCCACGACATAGACCAGGTACATCTATACCTTGACCTTGACCAACACTTCATTTTCCTGTGCGATTCTCTGAATCAGAGATGAGTTTGGCTTTTATGTTATTTATCTTCATCATTCTTGAGCTTTTCTCCCTTGTCCCAAACAGATTTAGGGCAGAGGAATTCAATAGTGATTCCTTGAGATTGTGGGGAGGGGTTGTGGAAAGTCAGAATCTTGGGGACGTGGGTCAGGTGTAGTAAGCAAAGGCTTCCCTGAAAGACTGGTTTAGAGACTGGAACAAAGAGCTGTAATTTTTAAAACTATAATTCTATTAGGCTCCATGTCACACTTTTTTTTCTTACAGTATTGATTTCGTAAGTTTGACTTTGCCTATGTTGATTTGCTCGTATTAGGGGTTACATATGTTTAAAAAATTCATTAGAAAGCTAAATGGGCAGTGTTTTCATTGTGAGATTTTTAAAATAGGGTTAACTGTATTCTTTTGAGAAGGAGCTCTTTTACAGAGAATAACAGAAAAATAATGTTTTATCATGGAAAACTCAGAGCAAATGCAAAGAATATTTATGTTCATAATCAAGAATAATGACCTTTGTGAGCTTAATACTCAGAGATTCCTTAGTTTGTGTATTGATCATAATAAGCTCGTTTTTCTTTGACTTGATTCTTTTCACCCTGATTTGATATCCTGGAAATTTAAAATTTGAAAAAAGGAAATTCAAAACCAATTAGTTGTTCAGTTTTAGATTCTCATGGGACTCGGTTGAAAAACGGAAGATTGTAGGCGAAGAGAATAACATGCAAACATAGACGCCTGCGATGCAGCGTGAATCTTGTCTCATTTTGCAACATTTTGACTTTGGAATGTGTTTTCTTTTCTCCCTGTCTTTTTGTTAATTAAATAGTTGAACAGAATTTCTGTCATGATCATCTGTGACATATTTTCATTGTGACCAATAATCTATGGGCTTTCAGCTGCATTTTTTTTTTTTTTAAGTGAATTTGTGGGAAGAGGCATTACATCTGTCTGTGTTTTGGCCACACTGACTAGAGGATGGCTATTACAAAAAAACTGGCAGTTGGTTTTTGGAAATATCCAAATGAGCTGGTTACGAGAAGGGATTCAAATGTGTAGTTTTATTATATCCTCCAACTTGTTTTTACGTTGTCCTTCAGAATATTTAATGTTTTGCAATGAAATTGTTTTTTTTTTTGCAAGGAAAAAACAATCAGACAAAAATATGAGGAATGAATGTTTTCAGTTGTCCAAGGCTAATGTTGACTTAAATAGGCCTCGTTCTTCATGGTTGACAGCTGCAGATAATTAGCTTTTTCTTCCTAACAAAGAAAGCAAATGGAGCCGCAAGACATCCATTGCCTTTTCTGTCATCGTCATAATAACGTATGTATTTAACTTCTGCGGTTCCTTAAATTGACTGAGTGCTAAGCTGCCTACATTACGGATAATCGAAGTGACAAATGAAAGCTGTAGCACATACTTGCGTGGCAAAGGGAGCAGTGATTGACAGCCAAGGTCCCCTCCACAAGAAATAGCAGTGTTCTGGAGCTTAAAAAGGGCCAGAGACATAATTCTTAAAATTGTAGTGCAGATTCACGAAATGAATTTTGAAAAGTGATTGCCACTTGGTGTATTGGAGTGTCTGTGTGCTCTTGGGTCTGGGTGAGGGGCACAGACAGACAGACTCTCACCGGACTGCTGAATATGAGGAAATTCCTTGTAAGCATATTAGTTATTTGTAATTCGAGAGTACAGCCTTGGAAACGCTATGGGGCAGTTCTTATCTGCCATATAGGGTTGCTGTGAGTCAGAATTGACTAGCGGCACACAACACTTCAAGATGAAGGCTTACAAATCATACATGAAATTATGACTTTGGACTCAGTAACTGAAAACCTCCTTTAGCTGTAACTGATTCACTTTTATTTGAACGAAGCCAAGTAATACATCTTTTCAAATGAGGACGTTAAGACCGGAAATCGAGCTACCCTTCAGTGACCAGATCCATTTTCACGTGTCATTGGAACCTGAGGAATGGTTTCTGGAAAGGTGATTCCTGTAGGGCTTGGTGGTTTCTGTTGGTCATATGGTGGCTAAGTGTGACCACCTTTCAGAAGTACTCAACCCATTCTGCCTGCCCTTTGTCCAGTGACACACGTCCAGAAGCAGTGGTTGAAAAGACACTTGGTAATTGCTGTTGCATAATGCTCTGTGATGAGCCCAGAAGGCTGGGCTTCATATGTACCTTGGAGATGCTTCTTATTTCCATGGCAGCTCTGTGTGTGTGTGTGTGTGTGTGTGTGTGTGTGTGTGTGTGTGTATGTCTCAGGGAGGGGAGACCCATGTGTCCTGTACACTGGCAACCTCTGCCGGCCACCACAAAGAGCAGCACTGATCTCTGTTCCTTCCCTTCCAGGTTGCGTGTGATTTTATTGGGCTCAGCTCTCACTTCTTTGGTCCTAACCCTTTTTGTTATCCCCTTTTTAAGATGGGTTAATCTATTGAATGTCTTAATTTATAGTTATTAATAAGCTCCTAGGTCAATGTTCTTATCAATAAACTAATATAAATGAAAGAAATTCTTTTAGAACTTGGGAGAAGTTATGAGTATAACTCTGCCTGGAGAAAGATTTCCCATCTAGGAGGTAAGCAAGACTCATTTTTTTGTGGATTTTAAAATACTTTCTCAGTTGTCTTCAGCAAGTCTTCCATGTGATCCAGAGATTAGGTTTACTTGTGACTGACAAACAGGTCTGATCTCCTGAAAGAGCGCTCGACTTAATGATACATGGAATTCAAAAATACTTATTAATTCTTTAGATTTAGGTGTGCCAGCTCTCTGAGAGTGTTCTGAAAGTAGGCATAAAATCTTACTGGGCTTTGTTATAAATATGGACACACCCTGGTTGGCTGGGGGTGGGGGGTGGTGGGGAGCTGTGTACCATTATTTGCTCTAGCCTTTAAAAATTAAAAAAAGAAAAATTTTGTGTTTGGTGTAAGAGTTGAGGTTGTTTTTTTTTTTCATATGAATATCCAGTTGTTCTTATTGAAAATATTTTCCGTTTTCTATTGGATTTCCTTTCACCTTTTTTGAAAATCAATTGACATGAACGTGTGGGTCCATTTCTGGACTCCTCTTCTGTTCCATTGATATCTGTGTTGTATACCAATACTACAACTCTCTTGGTTGTTTTCTGTTTCTCTTCTAAATTTTATTTGTTGTTGTCATTGAGAATATACACAGCAGAACATACACCAATTCAGCAGTTGCTACATGTACAGTTCAGTGACATTGATTACATTCTCGGAATTGTGCGACCATTGTTACCCTGCTTTTCTGAGTTGTTCCTCTCTCATTAACATAAACTCACTGCCCCCAAAGAGTCCTATCTATTCTTTCGAGTTGCTATTGCCAATTTGATCCCATATAGATAGTTCTTAAAAGAGTACAATTCTCAAGGTAGACCTTTTTTTTTTATTAGCTAAGGTAAACTATTCTTTGGTTTTAAGAAGACTTAGGGGATATTTTTGGTTTAAGGTTTAAAGATTATCTCAGGGCAATAGTTTCAGGGGCTTATGCAGCCCCCTTGGCTCCAGAAAGTCAGGAATCTATGAGAATTTGAAATTCTGTTCTACATTTCCACCCTTTTGGTCAGAATTCTTCTATGGAATCTTTAACCAAAATGTTCAATAATGGTAGCTGGGCACCATCCAGTTCTTCTGGTCTCATGGCAAGGAGGCAGTTGTTCACGGAGGCAATTAGCCACACGCTCTATATCCTCTTCTATTCCTGAACCTCCTTCTTCCTCTGTTACTCCAGGTGATTAGAGACCAATTGTTGTGCCTTGGATGGCTGCTTGCAAGCTTTTAAGACCCCAGGCACTATGCAGTGAACTAGGAGATAGAAAGGAAGCACTAAACACTTTACCAAGGATACCCCATTTGAAAGGGTTTTTTTTGTTTGTTTAAACATTGCAAGCTTATCTATTCAGATAAATCACAACTGTGTTTTGAATGGGTAAGTTATCAGACATTTGCACCCATGTATAAGTCTTTAACGTATATTTGACTTTTTTTTTTTAACAGCTTTGTTTAGGTATAATTTACATACAATATAATCACCAATTTTAAGCATACAGTTTGCTGCACTGACAAATGTATAGTCGTGTACTACCATCACAATAAAAATATAGAATATTTCCATCAATTTTCTTATATAAAGATATATCTGCTTTGTATCTGTATAGTTTTGCCTTTTTCTAGAATTTTGTACAAATGACATGATACAGTATATAGCTTTCTGTACTTGGCTTCTTTCAGATTGGAAACCCTGGTGGTGTAGTGGTTAAGTGCTACGGCTGCTAACCAAAAGGTCAGCAGTTCGAATCCTCCAGGCGCTTCTTGGAAACCCTATGGGGCAGTTCTACTCTGCCCTATAGAGTTGCTATGAGTCGGAATTGACTTGACGGCAGCGGGTTTGGTTTTTTTTTTTTCCTTTCTTTCAGATTGTACTTTTTGAATATATCAGTAGTTGGTTCCTTTTTGGAAACCCTGGTGGCGTAGTGGTTAAGTGCTACAGCTGCTAACCAAAAGGTTGGCAGTTTGAATCCACCAGGTGCTCCTTGGAAACTCTGTGGGCAGTCATCCTCTGTCCTGTAGGGTCACTATGAGTTGGAATGGACTCCACGGCAACGGGTACGTTCCTTTTTACTGCTGGGATAAACCCCATTTTGTGGTGATCTATTATCCTTTTTATATGTTGCTAGGTTTAATTTGTTATGGATAGTTTTGTGTCTGTATTCCTGAGAGTAGCTGGTCTGTAGTTTAATTTTCTTATAATGTCTTTGCCTTTTTTTTTTTTTTTTTTTAATCAATAATGCTGGCCTCATAAAATGAGTTGGGAAATATTCCCCCTCTCTTATTTTCTGAAGGAGTAGCACCAATTAGTTTATGAATCGAAAGCAAAGTTCGTTTCGTGCTACTGTAACAAGTTATTTTTTGTGACTGAAATAAGAACTGTTTTAACATGTAGCAGGTAAAGGCAGTTCCTCCTTTCAGATATTTTCCAAATTGTAACTTGTCCCTAAAAACAGAACAGCTCCTGCAGGGATGTTGGAAGAGGTGTTGGTGAAGCTTGATGTTCGGCTTTAAAATCTGATAACTTTGGGTTTAACTTCGATTCCAACAATAAATATCTGAAGGCATATTTCGTAGAGATGTCAATACTTAACATGACCTTGGTACATTTACAGATTTTTAAGTCTTTTGTCCTTTCTTACAAAGCCATACTTTGTTCATGCTTCAACTTCGTAATGGGCTTGTCTGTGGTAATTGTTTGTGTAGCAGTGTGGCTGATTTTTTTTTTAATCATTGGTTTAGAAGAATCTCTTTCTGATAGTACCTTTTCCTAGCATGAAACCATCCGTTGAAAGTGCACTAGTTCACAAGTTGTGTCTTTTAGGTGAGAAGCCCGGTAGATGTGTTCCAGCTGCCTCGACTCTGCCGCTTAGTCCGGCTGCTGTGACTTGATCTCACTGGACTGCTTTTCACATGTTTGGGTTTAAGCCCTTCTGTTTTCATTCAAGCCGCCTTCTCTGAATGAACTGTAGGATCAGGATGACAAATGCTATTTACTGACTAACTCAGTGTCTGATTAGATTGTTTTTGGAGGGTTGGGAAATTGGATTAGATGAAATCGATTAAGCATATGGGGCAATAAACACAAAATTTATGTTTTCCTACGAATGAAAATAGTCTGTTGTTCTCTTATGTACTTTTTTTTTTTAATAATTGTTATTAAGCTTTAAGTGAACGTTTTACTCTTAAGTACTTTTAAGAATATTAAAATGCTGACTTTGCCAAGATCTTGATAAGCATTTCCTCTGTCCTGTCTATCTAGTTTGACTACAGACCCCCTGAGGAGAGACTCTGTGCCCTATAAATCATCCAGCATGTTCTGGCTTTGATAAATACAACGTTTACTACAATAATGAGATTTCAGAACTGCCGGAAAAGTTTAAATGATACAAAATAGGATTTTATGAGGCGCTTAAACAGATCCTTTTTTTTTCTTTTCATTGTTCCTCTTTTAACAACCATGAACTCGAAATTTCTCTCCTATGTAGATTTGCTAAAAGGCTTAGTTTGCAGTAAATAACACTTGCATAAAGACATAAGAAGCAGTAGCTATAACTAACTCACCAAGCTTATTGTTGATGCTTTGTGTTTTCATATTTTATGAAGTGTCTTACCCCATGAGTTGCATTTACAATCATTTACTCTGTGGAGTAATATGAAAAAACAAACAAGATTTACTCTGCTAAAGGCAGCAGCACTGGGTGTTTTAAAGGCAGCAGCACTGGGTGTTTTAAAGGCAGCAGCGGGGCTACTACTGTAGTGTATATTTTAAACGAATATTAATGAAGAGGAAAAAAAGCAGTGTTGACCCTCAGGGTTGTTATAACTTTACTAAGAAATGTCCGATTTTGTAGATGGTGAGAACTTTCCATCTTCCCAGAAAAAGTGTTCGGTGGCCACATTGAAGACATCAAAGTAAGAACGCGATGGACACGTGGAAAGGGATTTAAAAATGTTCTCTCTCGCACGTAGAGTACAGATGGATTGATTACGTGATTGTCTAAGCATCCTTTTTTCTCACGTAGAAACAGTAGCATGTGTATTTGGAGATGAGAAGAAATTAATGAGCAGTTCTTGCAAGAAATTCTGGATTTTTTTTTGTTTCTATAGTGGGCACACATAGCTTATAACTAACTAACTGGATCATGTCTTAATGTAATTAGTGATGCAGCATATTGTTTGCGGGTGTTTTCAGCCCCTAATTTTCCTATTAAGCCTGGGGGGAAGAGAGACAAAGTAGGAACCCGGAGATTCTGTGCAATCCCACCTCAGTTAAGGTGTACGAAGAATGACATGACCGAGTGACATGTAAAGGGTTTTGTTAACTATTTCAGTTTATTCATTTAAAGTGTATGTTAAAGTTTAAAGCTCAGCAAAGTAAATTTGAATATTGAAAAATTAATGTTTTTTCTTCTTGAAAATGTTTATCTTATTTATACGATAAATGTATCTGGGAGGGGAAAACTGGGCAAGTAGCAGGTTGGTCGTTTTATTGAGTAAGAACATTTTTCTAACAATGACGGTAAATCGAACATGTGACATTCATATTAGTTTATTTCGTTTCATGCATGTGCGTGTTGAAATGTAAGAGCATTTGGGTTTTATTTGAACTCATTTAGTCCCCAGCATAAATCGGTACTGATAATTTGTGTCTCTCATTATAAGAAAATCTGGCATTTTGGTATTGTTGTTGTTGTTCTTAGGTGCCATCAAGTTGGTTCCGACTCATAGTGACCCCATGTACAACAGACCGAAACACTACCTGATCCTGGCCGTCCTCACAGTCGTCGTTATGATTGAGCCCATGGCTGCAGCCACTGTGTCAGTCCATCTCATTGAGGGTCTTCCTCTTTTTCGCTGACGCTCTACTTTACCAAGCATGATGTCCTTCTCCAGGGACTGATCCTTCCTGGTAACAGGTTGAATATAATTTAATTGATAGAGTCCAGAGGAGATTTAGCATCCTCTGTGAATGCCTGACAATTATGTGTTAGGTTTCCTCAGCCTCTGCCTTCCATTGCCTGTGTGTTACGGACTCTATGACAAAACAAATGAATTTTTACTTTCATGTCCAAATTGGGTCATGAGTCAGGGTAACGGGAGAAAGCCAGAGGAAGATAGACCAGGGTCCTTTGGTATAGAACCAGCTTTTGCAACTGTGAACTTATTATAAAAAAGTTTTTTTTTTTTCCCCTCCACTGTGTCACTGTGTAAAAACCCAATACCCATTGCCATTGAGTTGTGGTGCTGTGGTTAAGTGTTCGGCTGTTAACCAAAAGGCTAGCAGTTCGAATCCACCAGCCACTCCTTGAAAACCCTGTGGGTCAGTTCTACTACTCTGGCCTATACAGTCACTATGAGTCCGAATCGACTTCCCAGCAATAAGTTTGGTTTGATCACATTCCTGGTGGTACAATGGTTAAACGCTTGGCTGCTAAGCACAAGATCAATGATTCAAACCTACCAGCCGCGCCGCAGGAGAAAGACGTGGCAGTCAGCTTCTGTAAAGGTTACAGCCTTGGAAACCCTTTGGGGCAGTTCTACTCTGTCCTATAAGGTCATTCTGAGTCAGAATTGACTTGACAGCAACTGGCTTTATGTCACTGCATGGTTATCTGAAAACCTTTTTTTTTTTTTACTCTCTGATTATAAAAACAACACATGTACAAGAGGAAAGAAACTATTACCTGTAATCTCAACACCCATAGATAACAGGTACTACCTTCTTTAGGTTGTAATATTGAAAAAATGAAACTGTATCACAGTCGTTAGTGGAAGATGCCCTGGTTCAAACTTCTCCTGTTGAATTATAATTCATGCTGAGTAGATGGATTATAAGAAAGCAGGATGAGATGATGGATGCTTAGGGGCTGATGTCATATTTCATGGGAGGGTAGAGAATCCCCATCTAACCGTTGAAGCACAGACCAAAAAAGGGGAAAAAAAGCCAAAACAGTTTGACCTTCATGAGTGTATGTCTGTGGAAATGCAAGGCTGTATAAACCTAATGTATCATTGAACATGTTATGTATCATTTATATAGTACAGTAAACCACTTAGCGTTTTAAAAATTTATTTTGTTTTCAGTTAGATTTCTGCATCCACATGAAAAACCATGTCTTTACGATGGAGGGGTGCCTAGTAAGTGTGCCAATTTTATGCTTTTCCGCCCTTTCTGCTCAGAATTTCATCAGTAGCATCTTGTCGAGGTGTTTCTTCCACTTTTCACAGATGCAGTTGGGGTAAAAATCAGTCCTGTTTATCTGAATGAGAACCTTTTGGTAAAATTCCTTTGATTCTAAGATAACTAGATGAAATGTGTTGCATAAATCATGTCATAGCAAAGAGTTGTCACCTGGCACCGGGGCTTGATGAAATTTAAACATGTTGGCTCCTTGCCTGTAGTGTTCAGTTGCAGTTCTATAGAAAATCTGCGTGTACAGACGAAGCAGTTCTTGGTGATTCAAGATTCGTCTCTAGCGATAGAGCTTGTGTGAGTTTATTCCAGACATCCCTAGTCTCTGCTCCCAAGGCAGACTCATCAAAGCTTTGCTTTCATTTCTCATTGTTCTTCCTCTGGCTCACTTAGAAGAAGATGGAACAGACTCTCAGCTTGGTAGATCAGCATCTCCTGCAGCGTAGAAATGTTTTCAGTGATATTCCTGCAGGTAGTCAAATGTGGGCTTGAAGATGCTGCTTTTATTTGCAGCTGTTGGCTCCCTGTCAGACCTGGTCTTCACTTTCATCTGTTACCAAAGGCTCCATAGCCACCTTTTCTCATTGGCCATTTCGACAGCTCTTAGCCTTTTCATACAGCCTGGAAAAGATCTTCTCAGCATTTACAAAAAAGAGCAGTGAACCCGTGTTCTTCGACTCCTGGAGCTGTAGCCTTCGCACTGGGCCAGAATTCCTTCCAAAAAACCACTTTAGGTTTTGCCATTCTCAGACTTTAAAATCTCTGTTGCCTATGGAAGAACATACAGACTTTTTTGGACATCAAACAGGTATAAGCATACCCCGCTTAAAAATGTTTGCCCTTTGTTCCCATTTCCCATTCCCAGTGCTCTCCTGCTCCTTAGGTAACTCCTCTGTTCTTTTATCTGAATCCTCTTGTTTGTAAGTGTTCTTATGAAACACGTAGGTTTATTTTGCGTGTGCACAAATTCTGGGTATGTGCACATTCTAAGTTTGCATTGCAAGTATTATACTCTAGACATTATTTATTTTGCCCTCAGCACTGTTTCAAAGATCTATCCATGTTATTGACAGGAGCCTGGGTGGTGCAAGTGGTTTGCAACTGGCTGTTAACCTAAAAGTTGGCAGCTTGAACCCACCCGTTGGCTCCGCAGAAAAAAAGGTCTGGTAGACTGCTTCCATAACAAACCGGAACCAAACCCAGTGCCGTCAAGTCGATTCTGACTCATAGTGACCCTATAGGACAGAGTAGAACTGCCCCATAGAGTTTCCAAGGAGCGCCTGGCAGATTCGAACTGCCGACTCTTTGGTTAGCAGCTGTAGCACTTAACCACTACGCCACCAGGGCTTCCAACTGCTTCCATAAAGATGTAAAAAAAAAAAAAAAAAAAAAAAACAGCAAACCCATTGCCATCGAGCCGATTACAACTCATAGTGACCCTATAGGGCAGGGTAGAAGGTAGAACTGCCCCATAGGGTTTCCAAGGAAGAGCTGGTGGACTCGAACTGCCAACCTTTTGGTTAGCAGCCAAATGGCTTAACCACTGCACCACCAGGGCCCCTCCATAAAGATTACAGCCAAGAAAACCCTATGGAGCAGTGAGGTTGCCTTGAGTCGGGGGGCGGACTTGAGGGCAGCTAACAACGACAATCCATGTTATTGAGTATACATCTTGCTTGTTTCTTCTAACTGCTGCATGTTATTGTTAGGTGCCATCGAGTTATTACCTATGTACAACAGAACGAAACACTGCCCAGTCCCGCGCCACCCACATGATCATTGTTGTGCTTGAGCCCACTGTTGCAGTCACCGTGTCAATCTATCTCATTGAGGGTCTTCCTCTTTTTCGCTGACTCTCTACTTTACCAAGCCTTCTTGGTAAAGTGATATCCTTCTCCAGGGACCAATTCCTCCTGATAACATGTCCAAAGTATGTGAGACATAGTCTCGCCATCCTTGCTTCTAAGGAGCATTCTGGTTGTACTTCTTCCAAGACAGATTTGTTCATTCTTTTGGCGGTCCATGGTATGTATATTCAATATTCTTCACCAACACCACAATTCAAAGGCATCAATTCTTCTTCGGTCTTCCTTATTCACTGTCCAGCTTTCACGTGCACGTGAGGCCATTAAAAACACCATGGCTCGGGTCAGGCGCACCTTAGTCTTCAAGGTGACATCTTTTTAACACTTTAAAGAGGTCTTTTGCAGCAGATTTGCTGCATAGTATTCTGTAAAGAGCATCTGCTTCATTTTGTTCATCCTGGGTGTTGGACACCTAGATCACAAACCCTGTTATAGTTTATTATAAATTATAAGAAAACCCCCACTTTTTTAGGCTGTCTCTTGGAGCTACACTCCATGCATCTAAAATCAGCCACATGGAGCTAATCACTTTCGTTTGAAAATAAACATGCTTTTTCACATTACCACGCCCTTTGCCTGTGCTCTTCCCTGGGATGTTCCTGGTCTTCCAACAGCTGTTACCTGCTTGCTCCTCGAGACTCGGCTACGATGTCGTTTCTTTGATAAAGACTTCAGCAGCTCTTTCACGCTGAGCTGGTTGTTCTGTGCCCTGGGCTCATGCAGTACTTATTTTTATCTTGGTAATATGGACGCCTGTACCTTTGCTGAGAAGTCTCTGTTTCCCTCTGGATTCCTTGAGGCCTGGGACCAGATCTTAGTCATCTTTGTATCCTTTGCTCCAGTTTGGTGAATTGCACATGTCTGTCAAGCAATTAAACATTTGTTCAATGAGTAAAGCGTGTGGCAGCTCTTTAAAGAGAAATGCTGACATTGCAAGCACAAGTGATTCTTGTAAGCCAGAAAAGTTTGGGGCACAAATACAAAAGTAGTAGAAAACTGAGAGAATGGCATACGGGAGGCTGCATCCTAAAATGCACTGAGGTTTGTAAAGATTCTAAGGACTAAAACATGGTTATGTCCAGATCATGAAGAAAAACCAGAAGAAGCAGATTAGACTGCTGCTTGGGGTCAGATGGTGTCAGGCTGACGGAACGAAGGCAGAGCTATGGAACTCCTCTCCTGGGCTGGTTTCAACTTTTCTATGGAAAGTGATAGTGAAAATGATATTCAGCTTCGGAAGGGAGAATAAAGGTGGTAGCAAGAGATTGAGGTCCAGGGAAGATGAGAAAGCACTCTGATGCTTCCAACAGGCTGATGCCCCAGGGTCAGGGGACCTACAGATCTGAGTGGGTTGGTGGTTTTAAGCAGTTATGGCCAGTACCAAGGGTGTCACGAAACTAAAGATTGTGCAGATGCTGTTTTTAATTTTCAGAAAAGGGGGGGAAGTGGTGTTCTGCACTTATAAGATTGGTGAGTGTCATCTCTGTCTTGCACACTTCTTTAGCTCATCATTAGGCAGGTGGTTTGTGAGGACTTACCCAGGAAGGGGAGGAGTGTTTCCCCAGAGACCACTTGGGCTCACTAGGAACATGTCACATTAGATGTGTATAACTTTTTTTGCCATGTAAGTGGAGTAAGTTGATTTTAGCAAGACTTTGGACCCTGTGTCTCACAATATGTTTATGAAATAGATGGTCAGATTGAGGCTGGGTTGCCATGAGGTAGGTTCATTGAGTTTACTGACTGGATTGATGTCAGTTTGGAGAGGTATTTCTTGTGACATGACATGGCTCCTTCTTTCCCCCGATCCTATTAATCATTTTTATCACTGACTTGGGTGGAACAGGCCCATTGTATTTGCATATCCCATGAAGCTGGGAGCAAAGCTAATAATTTGGATGAGGGGATCAGGATTGAAAAAAAGCTCAGCCATCTGAAACGGTTGGCTGAAATTCAGATAGTCTGTAATAGGGATTAATGTAAAATTCTGCATATAGGTTTCTCAAATTACCACACTAGTCAAGAACCAAGTGGACACGTTTGAAGAGCAGGCCATGTGAAGAAGAACTGGGATTTGTGATACGCCTGTCACTGTTATGTCCGTGTCACAGACCGTTTCAATACAAGTGCAGCCTTTAGCGCTTGGAAGGTCCACTCTCTGACAGAAAATATCATGCTGTTGATTTATAGCTTCCAGGTTTTAAGAAGGGTCTGGGAATTTTGTCATAAAAGGAGTAGTCCAAAGAATCATTGACGTCCTTATTAAAATGTAATTTGTTTAAATATTTTTTTTCTTGAGGTAAATGTATACGTAACAAAACGTTTTCCATTTCAACATTTTTCACACGTACAATTCAGTGACATTAACTGTGTTTAAAAACTTAACTTTTGTTAATTATGTATTCATAAAGTCGATCACCAGAATAATAACTGCTTTCAAATTTTTAAAGACTGAAAGAGAAATTAGCCATGCCTGTATTTATTCAGGAAACCCTGGTGGCGTAGTGGTTAAGTGCTATGGCTGCTAACCAAAAGGTAAGCAGTTTGAATCCCCCAGGTGCTCCTTGGAAACCCTGTGGGCACTTCTACTCTGTCCTATAGGGTCGCTATCAGTCGAAATCCACTTGACGGCAGTGGGTTTTGGCAGCGGGGTATTTATTCAGCTTTTAAAAATATAAAATAAAATAAGGTATTGAGGACCTACTACAGGGATGGGAATTATACCAGGCACTGGGGATATACCCCAAACCAAACCCATTGCCGTGGAGTTGATTCCGACTCATAGCGACTCTATAGGACAGAGTAGAACTGCTCCATAGGGTTTTCAAGGAGCACCTGGAGGATCCGAACTGCCGACCTTTTGGTTGGCAGCTGAGCTCTTAACCACTATGCCACCAGGGTTTCCCAGTAGGGGTATAGTAGTGATTAAAAACAGAAGAACCAACTTCATCCTTACCCTTTGTGGCACTGACAGTCTGAGGAAGAAGGCAGACATTAACCACATAATTACATGAGCGCACGTAACCTGCACCCATGAGAACTGCAGTGCAGTGGAGGTACCCTGCACCCTGAGAGCATGTTGTGAGGACACTTGCCTTGGTTAGTGAGATCAGGGGAGGCCCGCTTGAGGAAGCGGTGCGGGAGGTGAGGATGAGTAGGCATGAACCAGGCGAAGAGATGAGGAAGGAGGGATTCAGGATGAGTGTCATGGTGGTTGTGAGCAACAGAAAGTCAGTCTGGTGCGTGCAGCGTGCACTCCAAACCTGAAGGTCGTGGTGAGAAGGTGATTATCTAGGAGCAGTGCAAGGGCATTTGCTGTCCTTACAGAGGGGGCTGGCTGGCTGATTTCCATTGGGGAGGATGCCTCCTGGATGGAGCGGACTGGATTGAGGCCAGAGAGGATGTGGTAAGCCACAGAGGAAAGGTGCGTGGTGCTGCAGGGTGGACGAGTCAGCGGAAGTGGGGTCCAGCTCTGCAGATCTGTGGGACAGCAGGAAGAGAGCACTGCATTCGGGCAGGAGACTGGGGTATAAGAGCCACAGCTTGCCCCTCACTAGCTTGGTGGCCTTGTGTAGATTACCCTGTTCCCCTGTCCCTGATTTAACTGTAAAATATTTTTCTCAGAGGTTTTGTCGGGAGGAGAAGATTTGGTATACACGTGAATGGTTGCGTCTATTTTTATTCTTCTGAGAGATTTGGTAAACATGAATTGATTAAAAAAAAAAAAAAGACATTTGAGCATCAATTCTAAGTGCTCGAACAGGAACCAGCTGGATCAGGTGCTGGGTTGACATCCGAGTGGGCCAGAGCGGGCTGGAGCTGATGCAAGCTGAGACTGCCAGTGACAGGAATGAGATGGCATGAGCTCCCCTTCCTCAGAGCAGTGACAGAAAGCCCTCCCCAAGCAGGCTTGCCCCCACTTCACAGATGGGGAAATCGACTATTTAGGTCGCATGGAGCATTTCCAGGAGAGCAGGACTCAGCCACTCACCTTTCCTTTCCATCGTACTGCGGGCTGAGTGACCTGGATTCCGTAGTGCTGTGAAGGACACATAGCTGAAGTTGTCTAAAACGGACCACTGTTTCTACAGATGAGCTGGGTAGCAAACTTTAGAAAGCCCAAGGCAGTAACAGCTCTTTTTTTTTTTTTTTAATTAACTCTTTACATAAACTGTTATTTTTAGAAGAGATTTAGAGTTCTAGAAAACCTGTGACTATAGCACAGAGTTCACATGTATCCCATGCTCAGTTTCCCGTATCACTAACAGCTTTCTCCACCGACAAGTTACTCTTTCCCCCTTTCCTTGCCAGAGTCAGTACGTGCAGCCAACACTTAAGGAGAGTGACGCTCCACCTCCCTGAGGATGGATGGAAAAACCAAAAAAAAAAAAAAAAAAAAACCAAACCCGTTGCCATCAAGTCGATTCCGACTCATAGTGACCCTATAGGACAGAGTAGAACTGCCCCCATAGAGTTTCCAAGGAGCCCCTGGTGAATTTGAGCTGCCTACCTTTTGCACTGGGTTACCTTTTGGTTAACAGCCGTAGCTCTTAACCACTACGCCACCAGGGTTTTCTGGATGGATGGAGAATTCACCTAAATTATTTTGGAATTCTACTCAAGAGATTTGTCTCTCATTTATTTATTTATTCAGTCATTTTTAATATAAGTATGGAGTCATGAGCCCTGGTAGCAGAGTGGTTAAAGCACTCAGCCGCTAAGCAGAAGTTTGGTGGTTCGAACGCACCAGCCACTCCGAGGGATAAAGATGTGGCAGTCTGCTTCTGTAAAGATTTACAGCTTTGGAAACCCTATGGGGGCAATTCTGCTCTGTCCTGTAGGGTCACTACGAGCTGGAGTTGACTCTACTGCAGTGGATTTTTGTTTTTTTTAGTGGAGTCACGGATATTTATTTTATGTCAGATTATACGATCCAATGCACCTTTATTTTATTGCTCAAATTGTTCCAGCTTGGCCGTTGGAAGCTCTTTCAGTTGACTCCTGTGTCTCTGACATACCCCCCCAACGTTGTGATTTTTTTTTTTTTTCTTTTTGAGTACTTCCCTATTTTCTGGCTCTGTATGATGCACCAAACCCACCTTGCATGTTTGCTGCAGTTCTAGAATCTGCCAGTTCCCCAAGGAGCCTTGCTTCCTTTTACTGGAAAACGGTATTAGAAACCAAGGTATGGGTGCCAATTATAATAGCACCTCTTTTAAAACCAAATCTTGAGCAGAAGAGACAGTTCAGCTATCCATCCAAGGGGATACTGAAATAGGGCATTGTAATATTTAGTTGGTTAATATTGTTGGAATGTAAAATGTGTCAGGTGAACTGAATGGAATGACCCTAAGAATTTTAAAGGGCAAATTCTAAGAAATATTACTTTTTAAAAAACATCTATCCTTGATGTCATTTTATTTTATTTTTGGCATCTTTCACCAGAAGCCTAGGGCAAAACTTCAAAACACAGTAATTTGAAACAGGTTGGGATTAACTCTGGGATATTTGAAAGAGTCGATACTCCATTAGGGAAATGAACAAGCTGGGAGTCCAGGAAAGGCACAGAAGTCATATTTATGTAGAGAAGGATACTTTCTTTTACATAAATTAAACATTTTATATTTGTGTATCCAACAGAATTGGAGGAGAGGATTTTTTTTCTTCCCATTTCTGAAGGAAAGAGAAAAGTAATAAGAAGAAGAACGGGAGAAAAAAAAAAAAGACCATTGGGCGTAGTTAAAAGTCTGCACAGTGGTTCTAACTGACTGACGTTGTGTCCGAGGAATTTTCCCTCTTAGAGGTCTGGCCTTTCCACAATTGAGATTTTCTTAATCTGAAGTGTTTGCAAGTCCATTAGAAACTTTTTAAAAAGGTTTTAAACTGATTTGTACGTGTGTTTTTGCAGTTTGAAAACTACAGATGAACGCTTTTTGAAAGCTTATTATTTCATTTTATTTTTGCCCCGTTTGCTAGGTATGTATTATTTCCTTTCGGTCTTCAGCATCTACCATTTCAATAAGCAAGTTGATATTTCATAGGTCATCCAGCAACCTGGTCAGTAGAATCACAGAATTCAGTAGGTGAACGTGTAACACGTATATAGAGTGTAAAAACCAAAATCATTGTCTAAACATTAACCGGATGTTTTTCCTGGGCCATACCTATTATCTGCCTAATCTCTTGTATGTTAATTTTCTGTCTCTGAGTTTAACTGTACAGAACAGCCTTTTAAATCAGTGTAAAGAGAGAAGTGTTGAATTAAACCGATAGTCTACAACGGAAATGGCTAAGAAGCATAGCACTAATGAGGAAGAGAAGCAGGCAGGTAAATACTGAAGCGAAGGTAAATGGAGCGCCCTCTGATGAATAAGCAAACGTGATTCAGTGCATCGAAAATTGAGTGAGGCAGAGATGCCCTGGGAGCCCGCCAATGAAAATAGCTGGAAAGCCTCAAGAGAAATGGAGGTGAGTGTAGACATGGGGAAAACATAAAAGAAAGGCTCAGGGCCAGGGCCGCTGTGGGCCCAAGGCTGGCAGAGGCTCCCAGGAGCATGTGATACGCTGCGCATCTTCTCCGGGATCCCTTGGACATGGTGAAGCCTATGCACAGAGGCCAGGAAACAATTTGGCCTGGGATCTGGCAGAAAGCATATTAAGTGTCCACAGTGTGCTAGGTGCTACGCTCTCAATAGTTCTTGCATCAGTTCTTTGAAGGAGAAGGATATTATGATTTTATAAGCAACCAAAATGAGGCAAGAGCAGCTTGAGAACATGCTGCAAACCACACAGCAAACTTGGTGGTGAACTCAGACCAGGGGCATCGTTTTTTATTTTTATTGTGTTTTAGGTGAAAGTTTACGGCTGAAGTTCTCATAGAAAAATTTGTACACATATTGTTACGTGACATTAGGTGTAGTCCCTTTAATGTGACAGCATACTCCTTTTCACTCCAGGTTTCTTGTGCTCCTGTCCCTTCCTGCCTTTGGACAGGAGCCGCTCATTTGGTCTTGTTTATCTGCTTAAACTAATAAGCACACTCTTTACAAGTATTATTTTATGTTTTATAGTCCAGGCTAATCTTTGTTTGAAGAGTGGTCTTCGAGAATGGTTTAAGTTCTGGGTTAACAGAGCATTTAGGGGCCATGGCCTGGGGAATTCTTCCAGTCTCAGTCAGACCATTAAGTCTGGTCTTTTTGTGTGAATTTGAGTCAGGGGTGTCATTTTTAATTTCAAAGCTGTTTAGGTATCAAGAGGGATACCAGTTCGGAGTAGCATAGGTGCAAACTCCTCTGGCCTAGGACAACCGTCAATATTTCCTGGAATTTCTGGGTAGAATTGGTTAAGAGAAAGGAGTTTAAAAGGGCGGTGGATCAGTTTAGGTAGGTTAGAGCCTGTGAACAAGGTGGATTATGGCAGCATCTGTATCTCAAGAGGCCTGAGAATGGGCGGAGGCTCACAGTGGGGAGTTCTGATGGAGCCCTGGGCCTGGGAGTTGGGTGTCGAAGGTGGAGAGGTGGCTATTTGATCCTTGTCTCACTTCACCTTCACTCTGAGCTCATCAGAATCCTTGCAGAATGAAGAAGGTGATTCATGAGTCTCCTTTTTTTTCTGGAAGAATAATATTTAGGGGTTATTCTTAGACTCTGGTAGTATGTTAGTCCATTTGTGAATGGGACAGGAGAATGACTAAAACCACTGTGAACTATAAGGACATAACATTTTAAAAATGGTGTGTGTATGTTTACAGAGTAAATCTCAAGAAGAAATTTATTTTATGTCTGCAATTCTTGAAGGTAAGTAGGTTAAATGGAGAGAAAGCATGAATTAATCTTGGTTTATTGCTGGACAGACCTCTAGACTGGCCATTGTTTTTTGTTTTAATAAAAATAGTTGTGGTTCCTTGTCTTCCCGTTAGCTCATAGTTGAGAGCTCTGTTGTCTGTGAGACGTATTAGGCTTATTGCCTGATTAAAATTATCCATGAGAGATCAAGCAGATAAAGGACTTTTAGAATAATTAAAAAAGCATCACTGGTCTTTAAAGATGAGATTTCAGAGATTTCTGAACTTACCTGTGGGAAAGTGTGTTTATGTAATTAGATTCCGGTTCTCCAGTGAACCCTTCTTACTTAATTCACACATGGCGCCCTTCCCTTTTATGGAATATTGTCTTCCCACGTAGGCGTGCAGGAAATGTTGAAAGGAGCCAGGACTTGACTGAACTAAAATGTTTCCCTGGGAAGACCCTCACGGGATAAGTTAAAAGGCCAGTCCCCTGCTTCTGTTAACCCAGTGAGGCAGGAGCAAAGTTGAAAATGGTAAATGGAAAAATCAGAACAAATTGCATACCCGGCGTTCTCAGGCTAGTCTGAGAAAAATTACAGCAGCCCTTGGCAAATAGTCTCCTTTTGTTTAATGTTCAAGGGACATCTTGGCCCAAAGTTATTTTTTTCTCTTTTCATTTTGAAGTCCCAAACGTTCCATTGCTGGGCTCTGTGAAGCTGTTTGGTTATTATCCCCATTTTACTATCAAGTTTCAGGGGAAAAAAAAAAGATTATACTTAATGTGGTTTAACATTGTGTCTTCTTTTGTCCTTCTGAAGCAAAGTCCATTGCTATAGACTATTTGAGTACTTTCCTCTATAAAATGCTTCAGTTTTTTTCCCTGGGTGTTTGTTAAAAATACATTTTAGCTCTTCTTGAGAAGGAATCTTTTCTAGCATAAAGCAAAACGTTATTGCTATAATCAGGCAGCATTTTAGAAGAAAATTACCAAGGTGTGAACGTTTTTTTTTTCTACCTACACATCTAAAGCATTAATCTCATAGATTAAGGGTTTCTGAACATGTGAACACTTCTTTAGGGAAGGCATTTTCCTCAGCGAGTAAGTAATGTTTTGTTTTCACTCAGCCGTTTGCTTTAGAACATTTCTCATGTAATTAAAATAATTTTTCCATTAGCTCAGAGTGGTTCTTGACTATTTTCATTCTGTCTTATTCTGCTTTAAAAAAAAGAAAAAGAATTAGTTCTGGCCTGGTTTTAACATAAAATAGTAGTATCCAACAGGAAAGGAGCCCTGGTGGGACAAGATTAAGCGTTCGGCTGTTACCCAGAAGGTTGGAGTCCACCAGTGGCTCCTGGGAGAAGGACCTGGTGGTCTGCTCCTGTAAGGATCACAGCCTGGGAAACCCTGTGGGGCAGTTTTACTCAGTCACGTGGGCTCACTATGAGCCCGAATTGACTCACTGGCACACAACAACAACAACATCTAAGAGGAACCCAATTGATGTCCATGCCAGCTCTAGGCAAGAGAATAAGATGATAAAAGAAACCCCTCAAACCAAAATCTGCCGTAAATCACCCCAGTTATGTTAAGATTGGTTTGAGGAACCTAATCAAACATACGCTGGAAAGGCACGAAAAGTATTTGAATTGAAACTCATAAAGAATTGAAGAGAAAGGAGCCTGAAGTTTCAATGATGGGAGTTTTTTTTGATGTCTCGTGTTATCTGCAGGAAGACAGCACTAAGCAAGGTTACATACTGAAACGATAAATCCGCGAATAGCCTTGTTTGTGGGAGGAGGTCACGAGAAGGTTATTTCTCTGGCTGTCTTCCTTGACAAGTAATCAGAGGAGTTCACAGAGATTCTAGTTTTTAGACATTTCATAATTTTGAGAATTAATTTTTGCATCAAAGTTTGTATTACCCTTACTTTTGATTAGACTGTTTTGGTCGGACTGCACAATTAAGTAGGCTTAGTAATAGTTGCTTCAATGAAGGCATTGTTTAGGATCCAATCATATAGCATTAACAAGGTTTAGTTTATGTTATAATTGTGACAACTACCATATGTCTGTCATGCACAGTACTATTTCTTTTATGTATGAAAAAAATACCATTACATTTTTCTTATCTTTGTTTCATTTCTGACACTGGCTAGTATATCTCTTTGTTTATTCACCCACCTGCCCATCATCCATCCATTTAGTCAATTAGCATTTGTTGGACCATTTCCATGTATCGCACATGGGGCTGGGGAAACAGGGATGATAACCATCTTTGAGGAGACTTTTTTTGGTAGAAAACAGACTCAACAGAGAGCTAATTACCCATATGAACAGTGATGTACATGCAAAAGAAGGTATATCTAATTGTGACTTTCGTGTGGGACCAGAGAAGACTTCCACAGAGGAGGTGATGCTTAAACTGAGTCTGGGAGGACAAAATTCATTCACCAGGCTGAAAATAAGGGGGTGGGCATGCAGGAAAGTTTGAGGACAGGAATTAGATATGCATCACATTTCTTTAAGGAGTTGCAAATTTTTTTAGTATGTTTGAAATTTAAGGGAGAATTTATTGGAAACAATGCTGGAAAAGTAGACAAGAAGGTCTCCTGTCTACCATATTGAAGAGTTTAGACTTCGCCTGTAAGGAGTTACAAGGCACTGAAGGAGCTGAAGCTGGGTGAGTAACATGAGAAAATTTACACTTTTGAAACATAAATTTGGCACAATTATAGGCCATTGTTTGGAGAGGGAAGAAAGAAAGACATGCATGCCACGGTCATTAGATGGCTTCTATTTTTTCAGGAACCAGGAAGCAGTTGTACATCATTTGGTTTTGTTCTCAGACACACTTGACTTCAGATCCTGAATCTGAAGATAACCCTAAACTTCTTCAGCTAAGAGTTTTCATCTGTAAACTGGGGGCAATAGGTGTCTTGCAGTGTTGAAAGTCCATGTGTTCAAAATGCCTTCCGTAAATTTCCAGACTGAAAATAGCCAGTTGCTGTCGAGACAGCTCCGACTAATTGTGACTCCATGTGCGTTAAGAGTAGAACTGTGCTCCATAGGGTTTTCAGTGTCTTGATTTTTTGAAAGTAAATCACCAGGCCTTTCTGCCAAGGTGATGCTGGGTAGACTTAGATTTCCAGACTTTCAGTTAGCAGCTGAGTGTGTTAACCATTTGTACCATCCAGACTTATAATAGACATTCAATTATTACTGGTTATTGAACTCTTAAGTGCTTAGAATTGAATAGTGAAAATTATAAATGCTCCCAGCACTTAAGAAATTTATAATAGTTTATCCGAAAAAATAAACAAAAAGAAACACACCTTATACAAGTCTTCTTTATTGCTTTCCTTAAGTGAAAGATAACCTCGTTGAAAATAAACAAATCATTCATCAATCCCGCTCATATGCCCCCAAGTATCTTGAACTGTTCAGAGTGTTTGGTGTTACCTGACTTTAAAGTCTGATAAATGTGATTAAATACATTTCCCCCCAAATGGAAGTGTTTGTTCTATTTTTCTAAATACTGCAGAGGTCAAGGAATCCTGTCGCCTATTCCAAGTGGAAATTTCTGGTACTAGGTACTACTTCCCTAACAGGTGATCTGTTGAGTTTCTACTTTTCTCCTTCTGTGACTGGAGAGAACTTTACCTTACAAAGCAGTCCGTTCCATATTTGGAAATCTCCAGTTGTCAGAACATTCTGCGTGCGTGGCTGACACCTCTTCCTTTTAATTTGTACTCTATAAAATCTTAACTCTCTCCTGAAGCCACATATGGTAAAACTAATGTGCCTTGTACTTTGCCTTCAGCTGTTTGCCAAAGCCCATCATTCTGCTTTTGACTCTTCCCATTTCTAGGCTTGGTGTATCCCCAGGTTTTCCAGAGTTTGTGATTGTTGATGTTGCTTTTCTTTCTTTTTTAAAAACGGTTTTGTTGAGGTATGTTTGACTTACAATAAACTGCACATATTTAAAGTATACGGTTTTATAAGTTTTAATATATGTATGTATCTGTGAAACAATCACCACAATCAAGATAGTGAATATATTATCACCTCAGAAGTTTCCTTGCGTCCCTTTATAGTATCCCTTTCCTGCCCCTACCCGCCCTCAACAACACTGACACTTCTTCTTGCAATCACTTATCTGTTCTGTCGTTATTGATTGGTTTACGTTTCCTAGAACTTTATATAAATGAAATCATACAGTGTACATTCTTTGGCTTTTTAACTCAGCATAACTATTTTGAGGTTCATCCATATTGTGTGTGAATAATAGTTCATTCTGGTTCCTGATTTTATTATTGAGTAGTATTCCACTGTATGAGTGTATCAAGATTAGTTTACCCATTCCTTGTTTATGAACATTGGATTATGTCCTGTTATTGGCTGTTATAAATAAAGCTGCATGATCATTGGTATAAAAGACTTTATATGGAGAGATGCTTTCTTTTCTCATAGATAAATACCTAGAAATAGAATGATTGCATTGTATCTTTCTCTTTTAAAGAGGCTTCCAAAGTGTTTTTCAAACAGGTTGCACCATTTTGCATTCCCACCAGCAGTGTGTGAGACTTCCAGTTCTTCTGCATCCTTGCCAATACTTGGCATGCTCAGTTTTTACATTTTAGCCATTCTGAAAATCACCATCTAGGGTCGCTATGAGTTGGATTTGACACTAGGGAAATGCAAATTAAAACCACAAAGAGATACCACTACATACCCATTAGAATGGCTAAAATGTAAAAAAAAAAAAAAAGCTGACCATACCAAATAATGCAAGGATGCAGAAGGAACTATGAGTTGGAATTGACTCGACATCAATGGGTTTTGGTTTTTTTAGTGGCCAAATACCAGCAGGTTAACCTGTGGTAGACAGATTTCAGCTGAGCTTCCAGACTAAGACAGAAAAGGAAGAAGAACCTGGCGGTCTACTTCTGAAAAAAACTAGCCAGTGCAAATCTTACGAACAGCAGCGGAACACTCTGATATAGCGCCCGAAGATGAGCCTTTCAGGTTGGAAGGCACTCAAAATACAACTGGGGAAGAGCTGCCCCCTCACAGTAGAGTCGACTGTAATGACGTGGATGGAGTAAAACTTTGGGGACCTGCACTTGCTGATGTGGCATGACTCAAAATGAGAGGAAACAGCTACAGACATCCCTTAATAATAGAAAACGTGGAATGTACGAAATATGAATATAGGAAAATTGGAAATCATCAGAAATGTAGTGGGACGCATAAACACCTCTACCCTAGGCATCAGTGAGCTGAAATGGATGACTGTTTGGCCATTTTGAATCTGATTATCATATCATCTACTATGCCAGGAATGACAAATTGAAGAGGAGTGGCATTGCATTCATTGTTAAAAAGAATATTTCAAGATCTATCCTGAAGTATAACAGTGTCAGTGATAGGATAATATTCATATGCCTACAGGGAAGATCAGTTAAAATACAACTGTTACTCAAATTTACACACCAATCACTAAGGCCAAAGATGAAGAAATTGAAGGTTTTTACCAACTTCTGCAGTCTGAAATTGATTGAACATGCAATCAGGATGCATTGGTAATTACTGGTGATTGGAATGCAAAAGCTGGAAATGAAGAAGAAGGATTGGTAGTTGGAAAATGTGACCTTGGTAATAGAAATGATGCTGGTGATTGCATGATAGAATTTTGCAAGACCAGTGACTTCTTCATTGCAAATACCTTTTTTCAACAGCTTAAACGGTGTTCTACACCTGGACCTCACTAGATGGAACACACAGGTATCAAATCACTACATCTGTGGAAAGAGACTATGGAAAAGCTCAATATCATCAGTCAGAACAAGGCCAGGGGCCGACTTCAGAAGAAACCATCAATTGCTCACATGCAAGTTCAAGTTGAAGTTGGAGAAAATTAGGACAAGTCCACAAGAGCCAAAGTATGACCTTGAGTATATCCCACTTGAATTTAGACACCATCTCAAGAATAGATTTGACACCTTGAAAACTAATGACTGAAGACTACAGGAGTTGTGGAATGACATCAAGGACGTCACAGATGAAGAAAGCAAGAGGTCATTAAAAAGACAGGAAGGAAAGAAAGAAAAGACCAAGATGGATGTCAGAAGAAACTCTGAAAGTTGCTCATTACATAGAGTAGCTAAAGCGAACGGAAAAAATTGATGAAGTGAAAGAGCTGAACAGACGATTTCAAAGGTCGGCTTGAGAAGACAAAGTGTCATAATGAATAGTGAAAAGACCTGGTGATAGAAAACCAAACGAGTATAACATGCTCGGCATTTCTCAAGCTGAAAGAACTGAAGAAAGAATTCAAGCTCGAGTTGCGATATTGAAGGATTCTACTGGGAAAATACTACAAAATGCAGGAAGCATCAAAAGAAGATGGAAAAAATACACAGAGTCACTGTACCAAAAAAATTTGTCAACACTCAGCCATTTCAGGAGGTAGCATATCATCAAGAACCAATGGTACTGAAGGAAGAGGTCCAAGCGGCACCGAAAGCATTGGTGAAAAATAAGGCTTTAGGAATTGTCAGAATACTGAGATGTTTTAACAAATGGATGCGGCACTGGAAGTGCTCACTCATCTACACCAAGACATCTGGAAGACAGCTACCTGGCCAACCACCTAGGAGATATCCGTATTTGTACCCATTCCAAAGAAGGGCGATGCAACAAAATGCGGAAATTATCAAACAGTATCATTAATATCACGCACAAGTAAAGTTTTCCTGAAGATCATTCAAAAGTGGTTGCAGCAGTACATTGACACGGAACTGCCAGAAATTCAAGCTGGATTCAGAAGAGAGTGTGGAAAAAGGGATATCATTGCTGATGTCAGATGGATCCTGGCTGAAAGCAGAGAATACCAGAAAGATGTTTACCTGGGTTTAATGACTACGCAAAGGCATTCAGCTGTGTGGATCATAACAAATTATGGATAATGTTGCAAAGAATGGGAATTTCAGAACACTTAATTGTGCTCATGAGGAACCTGTGCTTAGACCAAGAGGCAGTCATTCAAACAGAACAAGGGGATACTGTGTGTTTTAAAGTCAGGATAGGTGTGTGTCAGGGTTGTATCCTTTCACCATACTTAACCAGGTCTGTATGCTGAACAAATAACCTGAGAATCTGGACTATATGAAGAACAGGGCATCAGGATTGGAGGAAGACTCAGTAACAACCTGTGATACACAGATGACACAACCTTGTTCACTAGAAGTGAAAAGGACTTGAAGCACTTACTGATGAAGATCAAAGACCCCAGCCTTCAGTATGGCTTGCACCTCAACTTAAAGAAAACAAAAATCCTCACAACTGGACCAATAAGTAGCATCATGATGAACTGAGAAAAGGTTGAAATTGTCAAGGATTTCACTTTATTTGGATCCACTATCAACACCCATGGAAGCAGCCGTCAAGAAATCAGATGAAGCATTGCATTGGGAAAATCTGTTTCAAAGTATCTTTATAGTGTTAAGAAATAAAGATGTCACTTTGAGGACTAAGGTGCACCTGACCCAAGCCATGGTGTTTTCAGTTGCCTCATATGCGTGTGAAAGCTGGACAGTGAATAAGGAAGCCTGAAGAAGAATTGTTGCCTTTGAATTATGGTGTTGGCGAAGAATATTGAGTATACCGTAGACTACTAGACAAGGGGAAGATTAACGACAAGGACCTTCCCCCAGAGCTGACAGAGAGAGAAAGCCTTCCCCTGGAGCTGGCACCTAGAATTTGAAGTTATACCCTCCTAAACTGTGAGAAGAGTATGTTTCCACTTGTTAAAAACATCAACTTGTGGTATTTCTGTTACAGCAGCATTAGATAACTAAGAAAGGACTTCTGCATATTTATTTTATACTTTGAGTTATAATTGAGTACTTTTATTTATTTTGTTGCTCAACTCCTTCTAGCTTTGGCCATTGGGAGATCTTTCACATTGGCTCCTTTGTGCCTTTGATTGCTCTCATCTTTTTTTCCCCCTTTTTTCGGGTATCTTATTTTTTGATAGTACAAGATACCTCAGGCTAGTCATATTTTTTTTTTTTTTTTTTTTTGCCGTACTCCTGGAATCAGCCATTTGTCAAGGTACCCTCTTCCTTTTATTGGAGTATGAAGCTTAGAAACCAAGACTGAGGCACTGGGTATGCTTGTTGCTTTTAGCTACTACTGGGGTGTCACTGCATCTCAGTAATAGAATTAAAAATATATGTATGTATACTAACACAGCCATATGCCATATCTCTACACAAATAATGTACATGTTACACGTTTTTTTGCCAACTGTGCCCTCCCCATGAGAGACATTTTAGTAAGCATGCTGTGCTAATTTTTTTTACATGTTGCTGTAAAAAAGCTAGCATAGCACACTTATGAAAATATCTTGTGGACGGAGGATGTACTTGGCAAAAAATGTATAACGTGTTATTTGCGTAAATATATGCTACTTATATCTATAATTATTTCTGTATCTATTTGCGTCTGCATTTAAGCTGAATTGATGTGTCTGACTCTAATCCAGTACAACATGTTCATTCTAACACAATTCATTGTGTATCTGTGTTGTCCTTCTCTAAAGAGCCCACGTGGTACAAATGGTTAAGCTTTCGCTGCTAGTTGAAAGGTTGGCAGTTTGAACCCAACCAGCGGCTCTGTGGGAGAAAGACCTGACGATCTGCTCCCATAAGGATTGCAGCCTTGAAAACCTCATGGAGTAGCACCACTCTGTCATGTGGTGTTGCTGTCAGTCGAAATTGATTTGACAGCACCTAACAACAACGACGTCCCTCCCTGACGGTGAGAAACCTGACTCCCACCATCCACCATCCATTTACTTACTTGTTCAACTGCACTCTACACGTGAACCAGTTTCAGAATTGTTGACCTATACCCTACAATCCCTTTTGAGTAGATTTTTGGCGTGAGGTATAGGTCAAAGTTCATTTTTTAAAAAATATGGATAGCCAGTTGTTCTAGCAGTAGTTGTTAAAAAGACAATCTTTATTCCACTGAATTGCCTTTGCACTTTTGTCAAAATCAATTGTCCATTCATGTGTGGCCCAATTTTGAGACTCTGTATTCTTTTTCATTGACGTGTTTTTCTTTTCCCAGGTAGCACATTCTCTTGATATTGTAGCTTTATAAGACAGCATATGATTGGGTCTTACTTTGTTGTTGTTGTTAGGTGCTATCAAGTCATAACAAAACACTGCTCGGTCCTGCACCATCCTCATGATCATTGTTACGCTTGAGCGCATTGTTGCAGCCACTGTGTCAGTCTATCTCATTGACAGTCTTCCTCTTTTTTGTTGACCCTCTGTTTTACCAAGCATGAAGTCCTCCTACAGGGACTGATCCTTCCTGATACCATGTCCAAAGTATGTGAGATGAAGTCTCACCGTACTTGCTTCTAAGGAGCATTCTGGCTGTAGTTCTTCCAAGAGAGATTTGTTCATTCTTTGAGCAACCTGTGGTATATTCAACGTTCTTCACTAACACAGTAATTTAAAGGTGTGAATTATTCTTCAGTTTTCCTTATTCATTGTCCAGCTTTTGCACATATATCAGGCAACTGAAAACACCATGGCTGCGGTCAGGTGCACCTTACAATCTCTGCCTTTTAACTGGGATTATTTAGATTATTTACATTTAATGTGATTATTAATATGGTTTATTTTATGTCTATTATTTGCTGTTTGCTGTTTGTTTCTTTTTCCCATCTGTTCTTTTTTCATCATTTTTTCTTTTTTGCCTTCTTTGTTAGTTTACTGTTTATCTCATGGTTTCTAGACCCTTTAGCATCCTGGTTGTTCTTCTGGATATGCTTCAATTTATCTTAATATAGATATGAACATATTATGCTAGGTTTTCAAAGCTTGAATGTCTTCTGAGTTCTTTTGACAAGGGATTTATGTTGGCGTTAGGTGCCATTGAGTTGGTTCCAACTCATAGTGATCCTGTGTACAACAGAATAAAACACAGCCTGTTCCTGCACCGTATTTATAATTGTTGCTATGTTTGAGCCCATTGTTGCTGCCACTGTGTCAGTCCGTCTCTCTTTTGCTGGCCCTCTACTTTACCAAGCATAATGTTCTTCTCTAGGGACTGATCCCTCCTTATTTCATGCCCAAAGTTTGTGAGACAAAATCTTGCCATCCTTACATCTAAGGAGCATTCTAGTTGTACTTCTTCCAAGACAGATTTGTTCGTCATTCTGGCAGTCCATGGTATAGTCAATATTTTTCCTCAGCACCATAATTCAAAGGCATGGATTCTTCTTTGGTCTTTCTTAGTCACTTTCCAGCTTTTTTATGCATATGAGGCAATTGAAAATACCACTGCTTGAGTCAGATACACATTAGTCCTCAAAGTGACATTTTTGCTTTTTAACACTTACAAGAGGCCTTTTGGAGCAGATTTGCCCAATGCAATGCATCGTTTGATTTATTGACCGCTGCTTCCATGGGTGTTGATTGTGGATCCAAGTAAAATGAAATCCTTGACAACTTCAGTCTTTTCTCTGTTTATCATGATGTTGCTTATTGGTCCAGTTGCCAGGATTTTTGTTTTCTTTATGTTGAGGTATAATCCATACGGAAGGCTGTCGCCTTTGATCTTCATCAGTTAGTGCTTCAAATTCTTTTCACTTTCGGCAGTCAAGGTGTCTCATCTGCATGTTGCAGGTTTTTAATGAGTCTTCTTCCAATCTTAATGCCGTGTTCTTCTTCATATAGTCTGGCTTCTCATAATTTTTGCTCAGCATACAGATTGAGTAAGTATGGTGAAAGATACAACCCTGATGCACACAGTTTCTGATTTTAAACCGTGCTATATCCCCTTGTTCTGTTCGAAGGACTGCCTCTTGGTTTAGGTACCGGTTCTGCATGAGCACGATTACATGTTCTGAAATTCCTATTCTTTACGATGTTATCCATAATTTGTTATGATCCACACAGTTGAATGCCTTTGCATAGTTGATAACGTAGGTAACATATTTCTGGCATACCCATCTGCCATTAGCAATGATATCCCTCCTTCCACGCTTTCTTCTGAATCTGACTTGAATTTCTGGCAGGTATTTATTTATTTATTTATTCTTATTTATAGCAGTTATTATTTTACCAGTTCTAAAAAATTGATTGCTAATTTTACATTTTCCAAAGAGTTAGATTTTAAAGTATATTAATGTTTGAGTTGTTGTGGAACGATCATTTTCAAGGTCAACTAGTGGCTTCTGTAGTCTTCCCATTCCATGATGCAAGGCTGTATAAGGAGGTAGCATATTTTGGGTACCAGGGTGCTTCCTCATAAGAACCATATGGAGAGAGTCTTGGGGAAGCCAACTTGATTCCTAAGCTTAGCAGTATTTATCTGTTTTGATCTAGGATATTTTTTACAATTCATTCGGGGAGAGGGGAAAATAAAGAAAGAGATATCATTAGGCTTTTCCATCTCCATTTTCCTACCCATTCCTTCCCAGGTAGGAAGATTGGTGGGATAGTATTTTTCAAACAGTTTGGAAACATTTTTGTATCCAATTTAAAAAAAATATGTTCATTATGTGTCCAACATGGAGAGAAGGAATTGTAGGTCTTGTAATTCCTGTCAGGAAGAGAACGGTATGAGGAGAAGGGAGAAAGGAGAGGTGAGGTTAGCTATTTTATCAGATTTCAAAATAGGCAAGTAAGGATCTATATTCTGAATCTTATGAAATTGTGAGGTATGAGATCTGTGTGGGCCCCCAAGAAGTCTGTATCTGAAATAGCTCCATTCGCCTTGGCAAGAATCAAGGATAAATAACTTCTTCTTCCCCCTTTCCTGACCTTGCCTGTTTTCCTAGAGGATTTCCTTGAAGTAGCTTTGTCAGCAGAGGATTTTTGTGGAAGTAGCTCTGGTTTCTAGAAGATATGTAAATCAGGATATTCTTGTTCATTCTGTGTTCTAAGTCTAGTTCTTAAAATTTCAAAGAAATAGAAGGTGGTACATTCCTGTTACATGCAGGTGTTTTCTGCCCTGTTTACCTCAGACAGTTGGACGTCTATGGTGATGATTTGTAAGCTGATGAATGATGCCAAAATCTAAATGCTTCCTGAATATAGTGGAGCCTATAGTCTAGTCTGTGAATATTAAGGCAGCTTGCCAACTAGAGCTGGCTTAATTCTGCAAGCAGGAGCACTTTGCAGAAGGATTCATGGTAATTAACCAATTCAAAGTGCAATATTTTCCTTTCATTAATTTGGCAGAAAACAACTAAATATCTACAGCAAGAATGTTTTTGACATTTTCGTTTTCTTCTTGGAAAATAATGGATACTTTGAATTGTGCTGTAAAAGAGAACTGCTAGTATTTTGTCATTTCCATTTTAACTGCCTAACAAAAATGTTGATTTTTCAATTAGCAATTATTTTTAAAAATTAAGTAGGAAGAGTTGGCTGTAAGGGTGACCAAAATTGATTCACATTGTGAGGTGATTGTCTTGTAGGAGATTATTAGGGAGTTTATTAACTCAGACCCATTTTTTTTTTTTTGAATCCCCTTCCCGTACGTCTGAGTTAAAGAATTCCAGTTGGATGTCATAATTTCCTATCCTTCCTCTCTGTTCAACTTCATTTCTAAGCCAAATACTATGTAGCATTTCTTTCTTCCGTCTCTTTTGGGTTAAAGAAATATTTGTTACCTTAATCAACTAATTCCAAGAATTGGTAATTTTTTTACTTTTAAAAAGGCTTAAGACTGTGACCTGGCTTGAGATATTTTTGATAATTTTGGAACAAAGAGTCCAATGATGGCAGACTTTTTCCTAGAGGAATTCTAGAAGTAACTATTTGTGTTAGGATATGCTGATCTTCTTATGGAGCCCTGGTGGCAAAATCGTTAAGGGCTCAGCTGCTAACCAAAAGTTCGGCAGTTTGAATCCACCTGCCGCTTCCTGGAAACCCTATGGGGCAGTTCTTTGTCCAGTAGAGTAGCTGTGAATTGGAATTGACTCAGCGGCAGTGGTTTTGGTTTTTTGGGTTTAATCTTCATATAAATGTTCTTGTCTGTTGATAGTGTTTATCCTTTCCCTCCAAATATAACCTGCCCATTTTTTTAATACTCATACCTTTGATTACTAGTCTCTAGTGGTACAGTGGTTAAACGTTCGACTGCTAACCAAAAGATGGGCAGTTCAAATCTACCAACTAACTGCTCCTTGGAAACCATTGATGATTCCTTAATTTAACACTTTCCTCTCCTACAATTTTTATATATTTTTGACTATATTTTTGTATCTATACTGTCTTTATAAACTGGGTATATTTAGTTAGAAAGGTACTATCTTATTTGAATTTTCTTTTGGTTTTAAGTATCAGAAGCTCATTTTGATCTATCTAAAAACAGAAGTGTGGAAGGATATTATAGGATAACTCCTGAAATCCGAGAGAACATCTTGGTTGCAGGAGGAACTGGAAACCACAATTAGAAAAGCCATTAGGGACCTAGGTAGTACTCTGCTCATCTTTTTATGTTTGCTTCTATTTACATGTCTCTTCCTTCCTCCCACTTTATAGACTTGCATTCAGATGCACATGACTAAAAATAGCCAGTTGTACCAAACTCAAACCCATTGCCATGGAGTTGATTCTGACTCATAGCGACCCTATAGGACAGAGTAGAACTGCCCCATAGGGTCTCCAAGGCTGTAATCGTTACAGAAGCAGACTGCCACATCTTTCTCCCAAGAAACCACTGGTGAGTTGGAACCACCAACCTTTTACTTAGCAGCCGAGTGCTTAACCACTGCCCTTAATTCATCAGTTAGAGTGACAAGCCTAGAGAGGGAACAATGTCTCTGTCCTGTTCTAAAATCCCAGTAGAGAGAATTTGGGCCAGCTTGGGTCCAGTGTCTACCCCTGATCCAATCGTCTGTTGCTGAAGGGGCACGATCATACAGTACAAACTCGTCTAAGGCTCATGCAAATAAAAGGCCGTCTATTTAAGTTGGGGCGGATACCTCAACAGGTACGTGCATGGTAAAATTAGGATAACTAAAACCAGTGCTCTGTGTCTGTGGTGACATTTGTCCTTAAAGCACGGCTTCAAACTGGTTTCTACTGGTTCAGTCAGGGCCGATGAAGGGAAACGGGAGCGGACCCGAAACTTTACCGTTTGGGTGATACGCCACGGTACCCAGAATGGGAAAAACTACTGGTCGAAGCTATGGAATGCTAGACTCGAAAGAGGGTTAATGAGCGCCTTCAGGACCCTGACAGGTGACAGTGGATTGTTGGCAGGACTGTGGAGAGTGACACACTTTCAAAGCTGCATGGTTGCCGCCATCTTTGAGTGGAGAAGTGCTATTTCTGAATCTGCTCAAAATCTGAAGGCAAGAGATTTGGTTGCTGTGCAACATGGATGCTGTCCCTGTTTTCTAAGAGAGATACTAAGTTTCCGTCTGGGCTTTGACCTGTAATTTTTCTCATTCCAGGTACTGTGATGAGTCACCCAAATTTAAAAAATCGGGGTTTGTTCCGATGACTCTTCCTTGGCCATGACTGAACCAGTTAGAACTGGTTGTAAGCCCTGATTTAGACTTGAAGGATTAGATAAGGATGTCCTGCCAGGAAAAATAGTATGTACAAACGTCTTGAAACTGAATGAATACCCTAAACTATTGCCCTCAGGCAGTTTTAATCCTTAAACCTCAAACCACAACTTTTCCTGGAAGTCTACTTTGAATTAAACAACAGCTTAGCCTAACTGGTAAAGTAGGTCTGTGTTGAGCATTGTCTCTCTCAAAAATTTATCTATGTGGGGTCAAATTGACAACAGCATCTCAAACGTTTAGATGAGAAGGTTGGGGGGCAGTGAGTTTACGTGAATGGTGGCGGAATGCTTTGGAAAAGCACAGTGAGAACAGTTACAGAACCTGAAGAATATAGCAAGTATCGCTGAATTGTACATGTAGAATTTGTTGAAGCAGCAGTGTATTCTTCCCTGTGTGTATTTTCACAAAAAAATAAATAAAAGCCTTGAAGTGTAAGGAGCATTGAATGCTTAAGGAAGTAAAGGATGGACATGTGGGCGGGATAGAGAAGAAGAGCGTGGGCTGAATTCATCGATCTCAGCTAGCTCCTGACTGTCCACGTGGACCAAGACTGACTTAATGCAGTAACATTCATTAGAAAATCTGTCTCGTCAAAGAGACCGCTACACTTGGTCAGCTCAAATGCTAAGGTGAAGGATGAGCCCACAAAGGGTGACGCACTTAGTGGTGATATGAGGCAGAATGTGACATTCTGTTAGAAGGTTATTCTTTGTTCATTCACTCATTCCTCAAACAGATATTCGTTGAGTGCTTTATCATGTGTCAGATGTGGTCCTGGGTACTGAGGATGGACAGAGAGTAACAGAGATGAGACCTCTCTTCTCATGGAGCTTATCCTCTGACCAGCATCGTCATCAGTCACATGGGAGCTTGTTACAAATGCAGAATCTCAGGTCCCATCCAGGCCTACTGAGTCAGAATTTGGTTTAATACCCCCATGTGACTAGTAATGCACAGTAAAGTTTGAGAAGCACTGTTCTAGAGCAGGGATTGGCAAACCACCGCCTTCCTCAAATCCAGCTGTCAACCTGTTTTTGTAAATAATGTTTGACTGGAATACAGCCACGTCCATTCCTTTATGTGTTGTCTGTGGCAGCTTTGGCATTATAAGGGCAGATCTGAGTAGTGGCGACATAGCCTCTGTGGCCCACAAAGCCTGAAATATTATTGTCTGGCCTTTTATAGCCATAAGTGTGCTGAGTCTTGACTGCGTATAAATCAGTCGCTTAAAATGCATGATGGAGGGAGATTAATTTTTACTTGACTGATTGTGAAAAGCTTTATGGAATAGACAGTGTTTGAACCATTCTGAAAAGCAGCAGTTTTAACATACTTTTAGACTATAATGTGTAATCCAAATGAAATACATTGAAGTCTGACATATAAAACACATTAAAAAACTCAAATGAGTCAGACTTTGTAACTGAAATTATTATGAAAAATGGAGGAGCAGGTCGAGGAGATTTAAGGATGTTGGTGTCATTGTAAGGAAATAAAGGAACAATAATGATAGTATAAATCTATTTTTATAATTTTACTGGTTGCTTTTCAGGCATAATAGTTCATTGGATACTGACAGTATTTTGGAGATTTCTAAGGCATATGTTTATATGTCTATCTTATTTATGAGAGAACAGATTTTAAAAAGTCAAGTGTTTTGCTACTGAGTACTTCAGCAGTAGAGCTGGGCTAGGATCTAGGTCTTCTGATTAAAAGATTAAACTTTACTGAAGCCAGTGATCTGGGGATATTCCATGATTAGGTTTCTAGCATGCTATCCATCTTCCGTTCCAAGCTTCAATCCTGAGCACTCAGCTTTTACCTGTCTGAAATATTGGATTTACATGTCATATTTCCTTTGAATGTCCTTGAAAAAAAATTTTTTTTGTAACTGCCTTTTTCTATTCCTGAAAATTATTCTAGTCAATCTGGACATATAGAGCATTTCTGTTATAAAACTGTGATGATTCAAATACAGAAAATCACATGCTTGAGTGGCCATGAGTGATGAGTAATTAAGAGAACCTGGAAAAGTGAGCGACCCCGGTAACTAACCCAGCTGAGGTTTGAGACTGAGGGTTCTCAGTGTGATTATCATCTTGGCTCCGCAAATGGGCTGCAGGTTGGAAGCCACCACTTAGCTAGGAACTTGTGACTTTGTGGGCTGCTCAAAAGTGATTGAGGACTTTGAGATAGGAGGAGACACCAAGTCCACTTCTCTCTTCTAGAAAGCAAATGAAAAGCAGATGTAAAGGAGCCGTAAAGATAACATCCACTACCTGGTAGCTTAAACAGCGGCCATGGAGTTGTCTAGCTTTCCAGAATACTACCTGTGCAATGTCTTCCCAAATACTTTGCAGGTGAATGCAGTTCAGGCAGAAGAAAAAGAAATAGATCAAGATTAGGACCTCCAAGAATTTGCTAGAGGGGATAATGCCTCCCCATCTAATACAGAGAGAAATGCCTGAGACCTCATACCCTAGAATCAGACAAAGAGGTTCTGTAAGGTATTGAGGCTCCCAGTAAACCTGGAAACAGTTGTTAATTTAGATTTATATATATACACACGTGTGTATGTAAAATTCTATTTCATGACTACGTTGGTGTAAAAATGAATATATTAGTGTTGTATGTTAAATCGTTTCTTTGACCTAAGTATTCAGTTTTTTCTTCTGATTTTTTGTAAACTCCTAAAAGTATTGGGGCCTTTGGAACTGTGTGTAATGGAAGCATCAGCCTGTCTGTCTCTTATCATTTCCTTGAGTGAGCATATCTAGTATCTATATCAATTGAGAATCCCTTGCCCAGCAAAAGTATACTCTTGTTTGTGGGACTGTCCATTTTATATTGCCATTGAGTCGGGTCTGACTCACAGCAACCCTATAGGACAGAGTAGAACCGTCCCATAGAGTTTCCAAAGAATGGCTGGTGGATTTGAACTGCTGACCTTTTGGTTAGCAGCCAAGCTCTTAACCACTGCGCCACCAGGGCTCCTTTATATAATTGATTTTGAAAACTTTAGAACTTCATTATGCTTACCTTGATTTCTCATTTAAATCTCTTGTGGTTTACCTGGGGCACAGACAGACGTTTCCACAGCCTGTTAATGGAAGACCTTTACACTACTGATGGGTGTATGTGGTACTAAGAGCAGATCCAGAAATTGGTAGATGAGGACAATTATTATAACTTGAGGTTTTTCTGAATTTTCTAGTCTTCTTATTTTGACTTGAATAAAAGTAAGAAAAGATACTTCACTAAAGGAATACGAAAGGCAGTGTGATAACAAGGCATTGCTGACGTTTTGCTTATACTATTATTGTTCATGAAAAAGGAAAATAAGTATGGAAGGGAAGATTATTAAAATTAAGTTTAAAAGTTTTTTGCATTAACTTCCCAAACTATAAAACTTGTGATAATGTTAATACTTTAAAGTGTTCCATCATCATTATAAGACCTTAAAGCTCGAAGATATTTTTTGAAAATTATTCTGCATTATATATGCATTTCACTTAGGTTTGTAATTTACACAAACTTGTATGGTATGGGGTGGGGACAGAAAAAGAAATATGAATTGAGAGGAGAAAGAAGAAGAACAGTTTAAAATAACATGGCCAGGAATTTCTACTACTGGCCTTGATGGAATAACCTACTGGACTAACCAACCACCCCCTCGCCAGCTGAAACAATGATAAAACTGAGCAAAATTTATGGTACAGCTATTTTCTGACACTGGACAGCAGGCAGTCCAAGGCTGTGATCCTTGAGAGAAGGGAAAGTCATACAAAGACCTCTACATTTGCCCTGGCTCTCTGCCTAGGGACAGTTCCCTGACTGTCATGGGGACTTGAAATCCAAGCAGAGACAGTGCTACCTCTGACCTGAGAAGGGAGATGTCAGAGTTTATGGCTGCTGAGGCAGGTGGAGTGTGAGGAGCAGCTCACCAGAAAGGAGACAACTGCAAAGAAAGGGGTCCAGAATACTGAGTGTGGGTTTCTCATGAATTTTTGGTGGAGGGATGGACTGTACATGTGCAAGGTGAGACCTTTGGGCCTACCAGAGGGTATTTACTAAGAATCTGAGAATAGAAAAGATGTTAAAGCTTCCTGGGAGAAATTGGAATTCTGTCCCAGGCAAAGTAGGGAGACCTCATTAACATTCCAGACAACCAGCTGAGAACCAAAACGTCTACACCTTAGAAGGAGCACATGCTAGAGTAAGACCTACTCTAGCTTCATCCTAACAAGTCTAAAACCAGGTGTCAACAAAATCTACAAGGGAGACAAAGTATGATCCTGTCAAACTAGAAGAGCTTCAGAAACACCTTGGGCTTTCTTCAAAATCATTCCAAGAAAACATATAATATCAAGCCTGAAGAAGCTCATGGTGTTCAGCCAGTAATTGTACTGCTTGAGAAGCAAAGTCAATACTCTTCAGAGGAGCATAGCAGATTTCAGGTTCTCTACGTTGTATAATTCAGTGTCCAGTATACAATACAAAATTGCCAGGTATGCAAAGAGATAGGAAAAAATGTGACCCATAGTCAAGAAAAAATAGTCAGTAGAAGCAGACCCTGAAATGGCCTAATGTTGGATTTAGCAGAGACTTACTATGGTCTTAGTGAGCAGTTAGGGAATCTTGAAAGAGAAATGGCAAATCTAAAAAGCTGAATGGAAATTCCAAAACTGGAAGGAACAATAATTGTAATTAAAAATTCACTGGTTGAGCTTAACAGCGTATTGGAGATGATATTTAAGTCATTGAACTTGAAGGATAGCAATAAAATTCAATCTGAGAAGTAAGAGAAAAAAGATTGAATGAAAATGAACAGAGAATCAGGGACCTAAGGGACAACACCAATGGTCTAACATATGTGCAACTGGAGTCACAGAAGGAGAAAAGTATGAGAATGAGGCTGGAAAATATTTATAAATAATGCTTGGAAAATTTCCGTATTTGGTCAAAAATACAAACAGATCCAAGAAACTCAGCAAACCCGGAGCAGGATATATAGAATATAATGTGTTAACACCTAGGTGCATTACGGTTAAACTGCTACAAATTTGGTCATTATGCTGGTGGTGAGGGCACTGTCAAGGGGCTCATAGTATTCCACCACTGCTCAGGAGGGCATGTTCCTCATGGGGAAGGGTATGGTTCAGAAAGGTGGGGCTATTTTATACATTTAAAAGTATTGACTCTTAAGGTCTTTCTGCTTGTCATTGTAAAATAATTTGTTTTTCTGATTGTAAAAGTAATCGTGGTCATTGAAGAAAATATAGAACAGTATAGAAATAAAATAAAAATTGCCTGTGAGCCTGTGGCTTTTGACCCTTTCATTCTACCATCCCAATTTTTTCCCCAAATAACATGTATTTGTTACGTATAACTTATTTAGTATATATATAGCTTTCTAAAGCGAGCCTCAAACTCTGATCTCTACCTAACATTTTTACATTAAATTGGGACTAATATTATCTTCTCTGTGAGAAAAGCTCAGGAGCTCACAATGAATTTGGCAGAGTCTCTCTCTGTACACACACACACACAATTTTAGAGACATTACAACTATGAATAAGAAATTATTCACAGATTTGCAGAGAATGAAAACCTTAGTTTCTTAATACTGCTATAACAGAAATACCACAAGTGAGTGTCTTTAATGAGCAGCAATTTATTTTTCACGGGTTAGGAGTCTAAATTCAGGACACTGGTTCCAGGGAATGGCTCTTTCTTTGTCGGCTCTGGAGGAAGGTCCTTGTCTCTTTTCAGCTTCTGTTTCTTAGTTCCTTGGAGATCTTCAGGTGGTGTGGCATCTATATTTCCCCATGTGTGCTTGCTTGCTTCTGTACCTAGTCTGTTTTTATATCTCAAGAGTGATTGGGTTTAAGATGCACTGATAATGGCCTCATTAACATAACAAAGAAGACTGTCTTTATAAAACTCCAAATGGGATTATATCCACGGGTGTAGGGGTTAGTATTCCAATATATATTTTGGGGGGACATAATTGAATCCATAACACTGTTTTGTAATTTCTGCTTCTGTATTAGGAATGCATAATTTCTTATTCAGTTATTAAGACAGTTGATTAACTGGTGACAGCACTGGGTTTTGTTGGGATTAACTGGTAGAATGACTGAACTTTGATATTTACTCTCCCTCCTCCCCCATGTTTAAAAGATACTGCCCTCCTAAAATTTTCCACAGACACCTATGATACTAAAAATTTTTTTCTCATTCAAGTGATATTTGGATGAAATGAAATTGAAATGATTTTGTACCTGAAGGCCACCAAAGACAGCCTCCTATTTCTTTATGCAGAGATTTTTATCGGAGGAATATAAACTGGAATCTGCAGTGGTACTCCAGTTACAAAGTGCTGAGATCAATTAAGTCTTTTCCTACCAACATTTAATGATTAATTTTTATATGCAATTCTTAACTAAAATATTTAAAATGATGAGTCACATTAATCCTAGGGTCCTCTACTTTTAACAGGTTTCTTTTAGCAGTTTTACCATCTGTAGCTTTGTAATCTGGTTCTGAGATGTTCTATATTTGTATCATCAGAGCTATGATTTTTTGAGAACTGTGACTGAGAATAATAGTGAGAAACTTTATGGAGCAGGGGACTGCCTTTGTGGTGTCCACCATTTCCTCATCCTTTTAGACTGAACTACCTCTGATCCAGAAGTTGATGGCTCTTTGACCCAACTTCTAGTTGATTGTGGCAGATCGAATATAGAGATGGCACCGTTTTGTTTTTACCACACCTATAACTCAGTGCCATTAAATCTGGGGACATAGGTGGAGGAGGTCATTGAAATGGATATGAAGGCATTTGCAAGTTTTAAAATAAGTGCTTATAAAAATTATCTGCATAGGACAAATAAAAGATGTTCAATGAATGGGGAATTAAATTATGTCTGTGTTAACATGAGAATTAGTTGAGTCTATAGACTCAGTTGGTAAATCTGCTGCAAAAGACCCGTTTAAAGCGTTAAAAGCAAAGGTGTCACTTTGAGGACTAAGGTGCGCCTGACCTAAGCCATGGTATTTTCAGTCGCCTCACGTGTATGCAAAAGCTGGACAATGAATAAGACCGCAGAATTAGGAATAAGGAAGACACCTTTGAATTACAGTGTCAGCAAAGAATATTGCATATACCGTGATCTGCCAGAAGAACAAACAAATCTGTCGTAGAAGTACAGTCAGAACTCTCCTTAAAAGCGAGGATGGCGAGCATTCATTTCACGTACTTTGGACATGTTATCAGGAGAGACTAGTCTCTGGAGAAGGACAACATGCTTGGTAAAGTAGAGGGTCAGTGAAAGAGAAGAAGACCTTCAGCGAGATGGATTGACATAGTTTCTGCGACAATAGGCTCAAGCATAACAATGGTTGTGAGGATGGCGCAGGACCAGGCAGTGTTTCGTTCTGTTGTAGGTAGGGTCACTATGAGTTGGAACTGACTGAATGGTACCTGATGACAACAGCATAGACTTAGTTATAAATTCTAAAACCAGTTTTTGCCTTATTGATGTCTTGTAGGTTCTAGTCTATTTTCATTTGCATGAGGTGCCTTTCTCAGTTTTTGTTGCAAGGAATAAAAAATAATAATTAAAAAAAAAAAAAAAAAACTGACTCGAATGGGTTTAAGCCACAAATGAGATGGCATTAGTTCATGTAACTCAGAAGTGCAATGATAGGTTACTTCAGGAGTAATCTAGCAGCTCAGTACCTCCCATTTGTCTGTTCTGGCTCCTGCTCTTGGCTTCATTTCGATGCTCCCCTCTTCACTCTGATATGACTTCCAATAGCTCCTGAGGCTTATTTACATATTTAGCCCCATTAGGAAGAACGTAATTATCTGAGTATTTCTAACAAAATTTTTGGTATTTACTCTGATTCAACCATGGTAGGTCATATTTCCACCTCAGAACCGATTGCTCTGTCTCTCATGGTGGAAGATCCTGATTGTCCTATCCAGGATAATGTGTTCATCCCCAGACACAAGGGTGAAGTCCACTTCTTTGAAACCCTTGGACCCTTAAATGAAAGTCATAGCTTCTGGGAACAGAAACCAAACCCAAACCTATTGCTGCCATCAATTCCAACTCAAGATGACTCATGTATTATAGACTTTGCTCCTGAGGGTTTACTTAGCTGTCATCTAAATGAAAGTAGATTGCCAGGCCTTTCTTCTGTGGTACCTTTGGGTGGGTTCAAGCTATCAACCTTTAGCCTAGTAAACCCAAACCCAGTGTCCAGTGCAAACCACTTGCATCAGCTGGGGACCTTTTGGGAAAAGGAAAGAGGAGCATAAATGTGGAGGGAGACGGTTGTCATTCATTGCACATGTTATACGTAAGGTCGCTGTGAGTCTGAGCTGACTCGACAGTAACTAAGAACAATACATGCCATTGCTCTTTACATCTACCTGTAAAGGATGCCTGTAAAGACCTATGTCTTAAATAAGACATGTATGTTCCCTACTGCTTGGCAAAAAACCAAAGATCTATCTCAAATCTCAGCTTTGTTTTCTTCATACCTACCAACACTTAACCAAAAAAACCAAACCTGCTCTAGTCGAGTGGATTCTGACTCATAACAACCCTATAGGACAGAGGAGAGCTGCCCCACAGGGTCCCCAAGGAGTGACTGGTGGATTCAAACTGTCAAGCTTTGGGTTAGCAGCTGAGCTCTTAATCACGTGCCAGGTTCCACCAGCACTTAGGGAAATCTTCTTCCCCTGAATGGTAGGAAAAGCACTATTGTACTGGGAACAATTTTACATTTGCGGGCCACACAGCTTGTTATCTTTTCTGTGTCGAGAGTTTCCTCTTTGGGTTGTTAAGTAATACAACAGCATCAGAAAGTGAATCATCTAACGTATATTTTATTTTCCCATAAGGAAATCTTACCATGAGGTGGTTTATACCAATCAAAAACTCTGTATTGGATACGTTAGTGATGAATAACAATATGTTTTAAAAAGCAAAGCAGAATTTATTTAAAAAGTATTCTTAAATACCTAAATAGCAAAGACATGATACTGGTCACAACTATAAAGTTCAATAATTTGAAATCATGAAATTTTACTTCAAGTTGTATAAAAGGAAGAAAATACATTCATGTATTCATGAGCCAAGAGGGTTCAGTGTATTGAAAATTACACATATGGTACATTAAATATGTAATTTTAATGTATCAGAAATTTATCATAAAATTAATATGCTAGCTAGAATAACAATCTAGTGTTTAAATCACAGTAATCTTGCTTGTTGCCATTAGCTTTGATGAATTAATATAGGCGAAGGGCTTACAATGCTGAGAATTTCAATTGGCTGCTTTTCTGTGCAGTTACAAGCACTAGATAAAATGTTTGCTTTAAAATCTGCATACTCCTGTCATGGATTGAATTATATCCCCCCAAAAACGTGTATATCAATTTGGCCAGGCCATGATTCCCAGTATTGTGTGGTTGACCTCCATTTTGTGATTGTAATTTTATATTAAAGAGGATTAGGGTGGGATTGTCACACCCTAAGGTCATATCCCTGATCCAGGGTAACAGGAGTTTCCCTGGGGTGTGGCCTGTACCACCTTTTATCTTATGAGAGATGAAAGCAAGCGGAGAGTTGGGGACCTCATACCACCAAAAAAGCAGTGCCAGGAGCAGAGCACGTCCTTTGGACCTAGGGTTCCTGCACAGAGAGGCTCCCGGTCAAAGGGAAGACTGATGGCAAGGACCTTCCTCCAGAGCGCATGGAGAAAGCCTTCCCCTGGAGCTGGCACCCTGGATTTGGAATTGTAGCTACTGGACTGTGAGAAAATAAATTTCTCTTTGTTAAAGCCGTCCGCTTGTGGTATTTCTGTTATAGCAGCACTAGATGAGTAAGATAGCTTTAAAATCTACATACCGCTTCTGTCATATATATTCATAAAATAGACTAGAAAATGTTAACAGTGGTTTTCTCTATGGAGTTGGTTGTCTGGTGATTTAAATTTTCTTCCGTTTTCCTATATTAAAGTTTATTTTACATTTTAGCTAAAAGACTTTTCAGTCCTTTAGAAAAAAATGCTGATGAGAACATGACCTTCCTTAATACTGTCTAAGCATTTGTGCTTAATCAATGGGGATTTCTTCTCCCCTGATTTTACTGGCTTCCCCCAGGTACTCGGTTTTGATTTACTCCTCAAAACTTGGGAAGCTTTGCATTCAGAATACATTGTAAACACTTAACATGATGATGTGGGTAGAACTTCAGTGGTTCATTAATATCTTATTTTGCTGTTTTTTGTGGCACTATTCGTTTATTTTCAGTGTGTGTTCTGGCTGTCACCGAGTGTGGCTAGTCTACCGGGGGCAACCAGTCCAGGGCTACCAGACACTCCAGTGATTCTTCATTGCTGGCCTGCTTTTTATGGCAGATAGTAGGAATATTTGCCTCTGAGGTTTCCACAAGTTTCCTTACTCCTTAGGACAGATTCTGCTGTAGCCACAGAAGAGAACTATCCTATTTGTTGATTTCAGGTTTGACTCAAGAATCTTTGGCTGTGGGGATCAAAAGCTAAGGGATTTAAATGGACAAAAAATGGTTCCTGACCTCTTGGGTTGTCTGAAGAAAAGAACCAGAAATGAGAGGTGAGGAAGTGAACAAGGCGAAGGACTGGTAGAGCAGGCGGTGAGGGAGAAGTGAAGGACCAGGAATGAGAGGTGAGGAAGTGAACAAGGCGAAGGACTGGTAGAGCAGGCGGTGAGGGAGAAGTGAAGAACCAGAAATGAGAGATGAGGAAGTGAACAAGGCGAAGGACTGGCAGAGCAGGCGGTGAGGGAGAAGTGAAGGGGGGATCTGGACAGTGGCTGCTTTTCCTGGGCAGAGCCGTCCTTCCTCAGGTTGCTTCCCTTCCTTCATCTCCATGGGATACGGTGATGAAGCTGATAGACTCTGAAACCTGCATTTAGTTTTTGGGAAGATAGCAGCTCATTTCTTGCTGAGTTAATTGTTAAAGTGACCTCACGTAAGCTTGTTAGCCCTATTGCTTCAGTTTCTTCACCTACAAAATGGAGTTACTAATGAAAATACTTAACTACCTCTTCACAGTGCTGTTGTATCAAATAAGATAATACACAGAAAAATACTTCGTAAGTGGCGACACACACAGAGATGCCATCAAGTAATCTTTGACTCACGGTGACCCCATGTGTGTCAGGGTAGAACTGTGCTCCACAGAGTTTTCAGTGGCTGATTTTTCAGGTGTAGATCACTAGACCTTTCTTCCAAGGCACCTCTGGCTGGACATGAACCACCAGCCTTTCAGGTAGCTGCTGAGTGCATTAACCAACCGTTTGTGCCACCCAAGGATTCTGTAAAAGCGTTATCTAAATATTTGATAATGATATTGATGACGGCAGTCAGCCTTCAAAGCTACGTTAGCTTTCTTACTGTGCCCTGGGCTGCTTTTCTCAGGTTTCTGCTGTCTTCTTGGTGGGTGTTAGGCTTGGTGAACCATGGAATGTCCCGTTAGTATTATACTTGGGCTAGAGTTTTCCTGGCCTCGGTTACTCTCCCAAGTGGTGAAATCTGACATTTGGTGTAGTTCATCGTCAGAAACTTGGAAGATGCAGCACAAAGGCTGTGAGCACCCATCCACTGCTGGCTGAGTGAAGGATGGGTGGGTGCTGGGAGGCAGCTCACTGGAATGGTGGGACTGTAGAGCCCTGGTGGTGTGCTTCGTCTACCTAGTCCCCGCATTGCCTTCATCGTCGCCATGAAGACAAACGCGCTAGTAATTCTGGGTGTGAAGTGTGTGTGGTGTGAAGAGAAGGGAAAGGTAGTTTTACAAATGCAAAGGTGGTGGGTGAAATTTCACTCACGTTATTAAAGGCGTAGAAAGTCTAATCACCCACATAGTTCTCAAAACAGTCTAGTAAGAGTTAGTCACACAGATTTGATACTTTATTACCACACTGATTTAGGCTTGTGCCCATTCAGCCAAACTGAGGAGAGGCTTTGGGGTCAGTGTCAAAATGACAGAGCAAGCCTTACAAATAGTAATTTTTATGAAAATACGAAATTTTTTAGATGCTTAGTAAAAATACTCTGTAGGACACATAAGAGACCCTTGAGAATATTTTAATTAAAAAAAAAAAACTTGTCCTTTTGCTACTTGGAAAAAATTATAAAGTATAATCATATCAACTTGGTATTCTTTACAATTTGATAGTACAGCATCTATTTTTGTGCTTTTAGTAATGTATGCAGCGTTGAAAGCACTGAAGTTGCATAAAATAAAAAATGTGAAATGTGTTGCACATTAATTTTGTTGTTTTCTTATACCAAATGGAATTTGTTCAAGTGGGTATACTGCTGAACGCTGTCTTTTTAGCCATTTAAAAACAAATTTAGAAATAAAAGTCCTGCCTTCTAAAATATAATGCTCAAATCCATGAATTCTGGTTGAATGGGCACATAATAAGGGACGGTTGAGGGCCCCAGGACAGCCCTGACATGCAACTTCAGTCTCGTCTTGTGTCTGGTAATATTAACTTTGTCGGCTGGTCCAAAAATACTCCATGTAATAGATTAGTTTTCATTGGTTCGTTGTTTCTTGCTTTGAAAAGAAATTGCCGTAGCTTTGTTTTCACATTGGCTTTCAGATCGCTTCTAAGCTTTTTTTTTTTTTTTTTAACATTTATTAATTGGAATCAACCTGTTTTTCTGTGCTGATATCCTATTTTAATTGATGTTAACTAATTAAAAAAAAATTCAAGCCATAGTCTTGACTAATAAGCTTCAAGTAATTATAAATCAACTTTATGTAATAATAGTTGTCATTTGTTGAGCTCTTACTGGGTGTCAGGTACTACTGTAAGCCCATAAAAGGCTTTAACTTGTTACTTTTTTAATCCGTATAATCACTTGAGAAGCAGGAACCTTTTATTCCGATTTTACAGTTTATGCCCAGTTTACTGTTGAGAAAATGGAAGCGTTGGCAATTCATAACTTGCCCAAGATCATGGCACCTGGCTGTGGTGAAGGCAAGCTATGAATTCAGGAAACGTGGCTTGAGAATTCAGTACTTGTAACCATTAAGTGATGTGTACAAATATAGAATACATTCAGATAAAGCACAAAACGCTCGTGTTAATCAGGCATAGCCCAACAAGTGTACGCATCTGTTTTATAAAATCTGTATCTGGTTCTGTTAAGTGAAAATAGGCATTTAAACAACTTAGGTATTTGTAGAATGCAGCTATTAGCAGGGACTGCTCGTTTTTAAATATTTGTTATAAACTCTATTAAACAAATCATACGTGCTTCCTGGAACTGTTTCCTCTGTAAATTTTGTGAGTTTAAAAAATTTAAAAAGAGTTCTGAAACTGCTCCAGTTCTAATATTTTATGAATTTACCACCCTCTTCTATTCTAAATTTCTGATTTTGCTCGCTTGAAAATCTGTTGATTGGTCTATTTCTTTTTTTTTTTTCTTTCACTGGTATTTTGTGAGCTGTGGCATTCCACAAATTCTAATATGTTGTTTTCATTTCCTTTCATTTCAAAATAAAATTTCATAATTTCCCTTTTCATTTCTTCTTTGACCCACAGGTTGCTTGCAAGTATGTTACTCAGTTTCCAAATAAAGGGTGATTTTCCTGATTTTTTTTTTGTTACTGATTTTTTATTTAATTCTGTTGTAACCAGAGAACTTTATATGATTTGAGTTCTTTTTAATTTATTGAGATTTGTTCTGTGGCCCAGAATATGTTCTATTTTGAGAAGTGTTCCATGTGCATTTGAGAAGAATGTGTACTCTGCTGTTAGTGGTAGAGTGTTATATTGTTGCTGTTAGGTGCCCTCAAGTCCCTTCGGCCTCATAGCAACCCTACATGGTCCTGTGCCGGCACAATCATTGCTGTGCTTGAGCCCGTTGTTAAAACCACTGTGACAGTCTGTCTAATTGAGGGTCTTCCTCTTTTACCTTAACCTTCTACTTGCCCAAGCATGATGTCCTTCTTCAGGGACTGGTCCCTCCTACTAACATGTTCAAAGTACATGAGACTTGGTCTCGCTATCCTCGCTTCAAAGGAGCATTCTGATTGTACTTCTTCCAAGGCAGATGTGTTCGTTCTTCTGGCAGTTCATAGTATATTCAGTATTTTTTACCAACACCATAATTCAAATGTATCAATTCTTCTTCAGTCTTCCTTATTCATTTCCAGCTTTCACATGCGTATGAAGTGATTGAGAACACCATGGCTTGGATCAGGCGCACCCTAGTCCTCAAAGTGACATCTTTGCTTTTGAATACTTTAAAGAGGTCTTTTGCAACAGATTGCCCAGTGTTCTATAAATGTCAGTTTGGCCAGCTTGGTTAATAGGATTCAAGTTTTCTATATCCGAACTAGTTTTCTCTCTACTTGTTATATTAGTTATTGAAAGAGGGGTATTAAAATCTCCATCTGCAACAGTACATTTGACTATTTCTCTTTTTCAATTTAAGTTGTTTTTGCTTTATGTGTTTTGAAGTTCTGATAATAGGCCCATAAACATTTAAAATTGTTATGGTCTCTTGATTAATCGATCCTTTTATTATTGTGAAATGACCCCTCTGCATCCCTGGTAATAGCTCTTTGTTTGAAATCTACTTTTTCTGGTATTAATGTAGCATATCTTCTTCCATCCATTTACTTTTAACCTATCTGCATCATATTTGAAGTGTATTTCTTGTAAACAACATTGATTTCCCTCTTGCTGCTTTATATGATTTACCAATCTCTCCTTTGTGTGTTTAAGCTGTGTTGTTCGTGATTTTTGATATGGTTGGGCTTAAATCTACCATGTTGCTGTTTGTTTTCCATTTATCCCATCTATTCTTTGGTCCCCTTTTTCTCTTCTCCTGCCTTCTTTTGGATAAACAATTTTTATGACTCCATCTTAACCTTCTTTATTGACTCATTGCTTCACCTCTTTGTTTTGTTCTTTCAGTAGTTGCTGTATGGTTTACAGTGTGCTTCTTTAACTAAAGGTAACTTCACGGTATACTTTCAAGTAATATTATACCATTTCATGTATAATAGAAGGAAATCTAGTGATTCTCAGCAGTATATGGGGGGATGTGAGGGAGGGCCATATTGGAATCGTGTTGGGTGACTGTGTGGGAACTTTGAGAAACACCTCAGCTCAGATACCCTTCTCCTGGGGTATTGCCCTTCCCACAGAAACACTGATTGCCTTCTTTGTTTTTCTGAAGGAGAAAACTGAGGCTCTGGTTACAGTGACTTAAGTGGCAAAAACAGGTCCAGCAGAGCATAATGTAATGAATACTGGTCTGTAAGTCAGCTAGACCTGCGTTAGAATCCTAACATGGTTACTTACAAGACATGTCACCTTGGATGAGTTATTTAACCACTCTGAATTTCATGTCTGAAATGTGGGTAATAATCACCTCATAGAATTGTTGTTCTCTGTGCTCATAGAGTGTTTGATTTCTATCTTGGTTGTCAAAATTAAATGGCATCGTATTTATAAGCCACCTTATTAAACGTATTGCATTGGGCAAATCTGCTTTAATGAGTAGTGGTTGTGCAGAGGGTTCAGGACCCGGCATTGTTTCGTTCCGTTGTACACAGGGTCACTATGAGTCAGACTGACTCCGAGGCACCTCCTAACAACAATTAAATTGCTTGGCACAATGTGGGATTGAAATGCATGCCATTTGAGGATTATGTAAATAATTTCCTGACTTCCAAGTAAGGGCTCTTATTTTACATTCGGAGTAAATGATCTCTTCCAACTTCAGTCACTTGTTTAAACCTTAAAGCAGTTTGTGCACCAGTCAGGGAAGAAATAATTGACATAGATGAGGTTACTAGGTGGGGGTGTGATAATTAAATAGATTCAGAATTTGGGGAGATCTGGACAGTGAATGAAGCTCCAGAAAAGCAAGCAAGCGGCTAAGACCTTCAGATACATTACCTGCTGCCTTCCAGGCATCTGTAGAAAGAGAGAGGTTGAGGGCTGTAGGCGTGCTGCGAGAGGGAACTCAGCTTGGATCTCACTGAGTTGCATTTGCAAAAAGGCAGTTCATGGTATGAGACTGACACCCGTTGCTGTCAAGTTGATTCTGATTCATCGCGACCCTCTAGGACAGAGCAGAACTGCCCCATAGGGTTTCCGAGGCTGTAATCTTTATGGAAGCAGACTGCCACATCTTTTTCCCATGGTGCAGCTGGTGGGTTTGAACTGCTGACCTCTTGGCTAGCAGCTGTGCGCTTAACCAGTGAGTCACCAGGGCTCCTAGAGCCTAAGTAAATGAGAAGAAGGACCTAGGACAATAGGTTTGAAAGTCATCTCAATCTGAAAGTAAAAGTTGAAGCTGTGAAATGTGATTCAAGGGGCAGTGTGTGCAGAGAAGACCAAAGAAGGCCAGGATGCATCTGAGGGCACTCGTCATTGTTGGGGGAGAAGAAAGAAGAGGCGGTCAAGGAAATTAACACGTTCCTCACTTTGAGGTCCTTCTTAGCATCTAACAACAGCGACTTGCGTTTGCTGCTGAGAAAATATTTGTCAAATTTATGTTGGGCTTAAGTCTTGAGAGGAGCTCAGGAGGCGCAGTGATTAACCGAACAGTCAGCGTTTTGAACCCACCAGTTGATACGTGGGAGAAAGATATGGAAGTCTGCTTCTGTAAAGTTTTACATCCTTGGTAACCTTAGGAGGCAGTTCTCCTCTATCATGCAGGGTTGCTGTGAGTCGGAATCCACTCCATGGCAGTGGATTTAGGTCTTGAGCAAAATTTAGTTAAAAAAATCGATTGGGAATTGTTATTGTATTCTAAAATGTTAGTGGTAACTAATGCAGCCACCACTGGTCTATCAGTTTGTCATACTGTGGTGGCTTGTCTGTTGCTGTGATGCTGAAATCTGTGCCACCAGTATTTGAAATACAGCAAGGTCACCCATGGTGGACAGATTTCAGCAGAGTTAGAAAACCAAAAGGGAAGAACACTCTTAGCATTTCTAAAGCTGAAAGAACTCAACGAAGAATTCAGGCCTCAAGTTGCAATATTGAAGGATTCTATGGGCAAAAAATTGAATGATGCAGGAAGCTCAAAAGAAGAAGGAAGAAATTCACAGGAGTCACTGTACCAAAAACAATTGATTGACTTGGTCTCGGGGACATCTAGCTCAATTGGCATAACATAACCTATAAAGAAAATGTTCTATTTCTGACTGAGGTGAGTAGCGACTATGGTCTTAAAAGCCTGCAAGTAGCCATCAAAGATACATCTACTCGTCCCATCCCGGCTGGAGCAAAGGAGAATGAAGAAGACCAAAGACACAAAGCAGAGATTAGCCCAAAGGACTAATGGACCACAACTACCACAACCTCCACCAGACTGACCCTGGAACAACCAGATGGTGCCTGATTACCACTGCTGACTGCTTTGGCAGGGATCACAATAGAGGATCCTGGCCAGAACAGGAATAAAAATGTAGAACAAAATTCAAAATCACACACACACACACAAAGACCAGGCTTGCTGGCCTGACAGAGACTGCAGAAACCCTGAGAGTATGGCCCCCAGACACCCTTTTAACTCAGTACTGAAGTCACTCTTGAGGTTCTCATTTCACCTAAAGATTACACAGGTCTAGAGGGCCAACAATAACACATGGGAGGGATATGCTTCATAGTTCAATTGTGTATGTGAGAGTAATGGGCACACCAGACAAAAAGCAAAGATGAGAAGGCCGGAAGGGGCAGGAAAACTGGACAAACAGAAATGGGGAGCCTGGGGTGGAGAAGGGGAGAGTGTTGACACATCGTGGGGTTGGCAACCAATGTCACAAAACAATTTGTGTATTAATTATTTAGTGAGAAACTAATTTGCTCTGTAAACTTTCACCTAAATTGCAATTAACCATTTAACCATTCCAGGAGGTAGCATATGATCAAGAACTGATGGCATTGAAGGAAGACATCCAAACTTTTACTGAAGGCATTGACAAAAAACAAGGCTCCAGGAACTGACGGAATACGAATTGAGATGTTTCAACAAACCAATGAAATGCTGGAAGCACTCACTTTTCTATGCCAAGAAATTTGGAAGATAGCTACCTGGCCAATCAACCGGAAGAGGTCCATATTCCAGCTCATTTCGAAGACAAGGTGACCCAATGGAATGCGGAAATTGTCGAACAATATCATTAAAATCACATACAAATAAAATTATGCTGAAGATAATTACAAAATGTTTACAGCGGTACATTGACAGGAAACTGCCAGAAATTTGAGCTGGATTCAGAAGAGGACGTGGAACCAGGGATATCACTACTGATGCCAGATGGATCCTGGCTGAGAGCAGAGAATATCAGAAAGATGTTTACCTGTGTTTTCTTGACTATGCGAAGGCATTCGACTGTGTCAGTCATAACAAATTATGGATAGCATTGCAAAGAATGGGAATTCCAGAACACTCAATTCTGCTCACATGGAACCTGTACACCCTGTCCTGCAGGGTCCTAATGAGTTGGATTCCACTCGACGACAACGGGTTTGGTTTTGGGATTTATTTACCCTCCCATATTGAGATATCATGCAAAAAAGCATGACAAGTTTTTTCATTGCTGTCTTACTCAAAGTTGCCAAGAGAACTGCTACTCTACAGAACTTAGCTTATATTTGCTGCAGCTCTCTGGACTCTGTGAAGACGTTAAGGCAGTGAACTACGAGGTTAAAGTCCAGATTCAGCAAGCATCTGTCCCCTGTCTCCAAAGAAGAAAGGAAGCCAGGAATGAATGCTTCAGAGAAATTGTGTCCAGGATCTGCAGTGATTTTAGATATTTTTCGCTATTGAGATTCTTTTTTTTTTTGTAATTCTTCCCAAAGCCAGGATGCACATTATGAAAAAGAGTATGACCTAAGTACTGAAGGTGGCTCATTTAAAAATAAAAGAAAAAGGAAAAAGTTCACTTCTCAGCGACTTAAATTACAAACTACAATATGATATTCCTAAAATACCAATTTAAGCCCCAGGTAAAAACTAATTTGTTTATGTCTTCTTGGGAAGCAGCATCAGTCACCTCAGTTATGAATTGCTAATTATTACTGAGCTGTATTTAACAAAATAACTTACTGGGTCAGCCACGTGCACTTAAATAGTTCTACTTGGTGTATAATACATTACACTTTAGCAACCATTTTGATAACATCCTGTGACGATGTAGGTGTTTCTCTTTGGGCAAGTTGGATTAAAAAAAAAAAAGAGCTAGCGTCTTGAGAAGAAAAGGTTAAAAATGGAAAAAATTTAGATGTTGCTGTAAAATAAATTTTGAGGAAATTTCTGCACATTTTTTTAAGGAAAAGGTCTTTTTTTGTTAAACTGAGACAAAATTTTCAGTATATAAAATCTGTGTTTCAAGAACCCATTTAAGAAATGCCATTTTTAGTTTCATCGATACAAAACACATTATAATCTTATTTTTTTTAAATTGCCCTGTTCTCTGTATTTATTGATTTTTATTCAACTCACATTAAACCGTAAACACAGATTTTCAGCATTGGTGGTAGCTCTGTTAATACTCACTTTGGAAGAAAAATGAGTTTAGCGTTAGAACTGGCTAACCTCAGTGATAAAGTAAGAGCTTTGTACTTTTTTTCTGGAAGTTCGGAGATAGCCCTAAATTTGCCTCTCTTTCTGAGAACGACCTTGTAATGAGCTTGGCACGCTTAACAAATGAGCAGGCTAGTGTTGTTTTGAATGGTGAGGTAGCTTCCGTCGCAGCCACACTGCAGTCCTGGAGGTCACCTAGGGGCTCAGAGGCCTCCCTCACTCACAGAGGTTTGGAGCAACAGCTGGGAAAGTTCACAAATGCCAGCTTCACCTTTTGCACTTTTCTCTTCTGACCTTTGACCAGGGCTTCAAAATGGTTTGTTCCAGTTCAGACCCTCCTGAGAATTTGCTTTTTCATCCCAGATATACAGATCAGAATCTACAGTGTAACAAGATTCCTGGGTGATTCTTAAAAACAAACCTATTGCTGTCAAGCCGATGCTGACTTGTAGCGACCCTATAGGATGGAGTAGAACTGCCTCATAGGGTTTCCAAGGAGCAGCTGGTGGATTCAAACTGCTGACCTTGGTTAGAGCCAAGCTCTTAACCATCATACCACCAGGGCTCCAGGTGATTCCTATGTATAATAAATGTTGAGAACCACTGCTCTGCTAGTGGTTCTCAGAAGTGGTCCCTAACCAGCAGCCTTACCTTTTGTCTTTCTACTGCTAATTACTATTTATGCACTTAGAAACAAAACTAATTACCTTGAAGTCATGTTAAGAGGTAAATTTTGTAATTCATGGTATCCCTAGTGAAGTGATATGGTAGAGCTTCATTTGGAGATTCAAACAGACCATGACGCAAACTATGACTCACGGTTGTTACGTCGAAGGACCTGGTCAACCCCAGACTCTGAGAGCCTGCATTTGTTTGAACAATGCCAGGTAAAATAACGTAATACCACCTGACTGGTTCTGCCCTACAGTGCTCTTACTGTAAAGTGGTTCTACATAGTGTTCCTGAGGGTACAAGCCGGGAATATTAGCCCTGTAGATGAGATTTCACATTAAGCTTTCTTTTGAGACTCCAAATATTTTGGCCTTGCGGTATATATGTAAGTATTGAAAAATAGTTAGCTGTCATTTTTGATGTCTGAAATGCAGGGCCTGCAAGATCAAGCCCCATGTGTAAGGTCAAAATCACTTGTTAAGATGTACAAAAGTAATATGAAAGAAAAAAAAATTTGATACGATTAAGCTGCATTGCTTATTTGGCCTAAATACCTGGAGCTACTTCAAAGGGCTATTGTGTAGGCTACTATTTAACTTTGAGCCTGACTGTCTTTGTTAGGTGCTGCTGATTTTGAATCATAGTGACTTCGTGTGACAGAACAGAACTGCCGCATAGGGTCTTTACGGGAGCAGACACCAGGCCTTTCTTCCGTGGAAATGCTGGGTGGGTTCTAACTGCCAACCTTTTGCTTAGCATGTTTGCCACTAGGGCTCCTAAACCAAACAAAACCCACTGCTGCAGAGTGGATTTGGACTCAGGTCTTTGTATTTGGGAGAAAGAGGAGGAAAGAGGGAAGGGGAGAAGGGAGAAAGGGAAGATGTTTGATTCACTAGTGTGTATTTAAAAAAAAATTATTTCTGTCTTAATTGAAAAAGAATATATCATTTAGTATTGAGGAAACCTTATAAGAAAAGGATATGGAGTTTGCTATGTAAATAACCTTTCGGTTGCATTTAGAAAATACAGTCTTCGTTAATTTGATACGTGAGAAAAGTGACTCCAGGGAGCCCTGAGAGGTAATCAGCCGGTGTTCTATGTGTTTTTGCATATGGTATGTAAATGTTAGCCTACTGTATGGTACAGTAAGAAGATCATTTGTATTATGTCATCTTCAAAGAATGGCTACAGAGAAAATAATTTCTGAGTAGATTGGGAAGTGTTGGCTTCTACCTTGTTTTAATATCCTTCAGCATTGTAAACGTGCTGTTTCTATTAGGTATGTACTACTCGTGAGCTATAAAGTCCGACAGTGTGTATCAGATGATTAAAGAAATCAAACAATATGGCTGTTTTAGGAGTTACATTTGTACAGAACAACTTTTAAATCTTTTTAAAAGAAAACGTGAACGTAACATGTAAAGAGGTAATTGCAAAACATTTGAACCTGGATCAATAGTACAGGTTGTGGAAAGCTTGTAAAGGGGCCCCCAAAACTGATCACCCTTCTGGGTATCTCAGACACTTGGCAGTGAAAAGTGCACCTTGTAAAAGCTGTTAGACAAACCATTGCTTTTAAAAGGTTTCTACCTCACACCCCAAAATTACACTTATTTGCTGCAAGTAAAAATTCAGAACTTGTTCCCTGATTATTTTGTTGGTAATTTACTGTTGTGTTGTTGAATTTTCTTTTTTCCCTCCTTCCTGGCAAACCAGAAATGAGTCTTTTGCGTTTCTTTATGTTGGTGTAAACACAGTCACTTTGTGTGTTATAGTTTACATACAGAATTTATGTAATGAAATTTGAAGCCCGAATACTCAGATACTGTGTATAATAACAAAATACTAAGCCTGGAACACCCAGATGAATACTCCATGTATCTGTGATAGAAAAAGAAAAGTAAACAAACAAACAAACAAAACAAGGAAAGAAACAAAACAATTTAGTAAGACAATTCAGAATCCCTGCAGAATATAAAATCCAGTGAGCCATTTTAGTTGTTATCTCCACACACACACACACACACACACACACACACACACACACATACAAAGTTTGCCATACTTGAAATATTGTTAAACACCCAGAAACACTGCCTTATTCATTTATGTAGAAAGAAACTTGGAAACATCTAAGAGACCCTCTTATTTTAGGATTGCATTCTCCATGTTATTTCATTCTTTGTGTTGTAAGCACTTTGAGTTTCTGGCAGGCCTGCCTGCTGCTTTTTGAGTGCCTTCCTTCTTCCTTCTCCTGTAAGCCATAGTCTGATTGAAAGAGCTTTTCAGTGGGGGGCAGGGGGAGGGAGGGCAGGAGGAAGGGAGTCCTGAGTTCCAATGCCAACTCTGGCACTAACTGTTCTACCCACTTGGTTCATCGCTCTGAAGTTTGCCTGTGAAATCGGGCCCTCAGCTACGTGGTCTCCTGGATACTTTCTACCTTTAAAATGCTGTGATATTGGGAAGCAAGCCAATTATTTGAGCCCCCCTCTCCCCGGTTTACTGAATGATGAATTCCCTGAATAGACAGTTCTCCTAAAGTCATTTTGTTGAATTTGCCAGGTACTCTGATTTAAATAAATCTTGCTTAATGACCAGTTTTCCAAATCGTCAACTGCCCAATGCATGTTCCTATTAATGACATATGAAGTATATCGCAGATCATGTTGCATAGCATAGTTGCACAAGCCTTTGGTGTTTTTGGTGGGAAGTATTGATTTAGTGTCGTTTTAATTTGGCTTTAATTTTGTGACGGCAGTTTTACTCCAGACATTTGCAGCAGAAATACTTTATCAGTCCAACTGAGTTGCATGCCAAAATTATCATTTATATTTCATATACTGAATGCTTTTCAGTTACTTAATCAGAAGCAACATGTTCATCTAGTTGAATTAGTTGACAAATTTGTGAATTAAGAGAAGTACGTGATACATTTAACTGGATGGAAAACACGCTGAGAGAAATAAACCTGCTCTGCTATCATTCCTAAGGTCCCGGGTGGGGCGAACAGTTTACATTGGACTACTAACTTAGAAGCTGTCAGTTCACACCTACCCAGTGACACTGCGGAAGAAGCCTGTCGATCTGCTTTTGTAAAGAGTACGACCGGGAAAATCCTATGGAGCAGTTCTTCCCTGTAACGCATGGGGTCAGCACAAGTTGGAATTGACTTGATGCAACAGACTTGTTTTTTAGCTATCATTTATAAAAGGAAGCCCTGATGGCTCAGTGATTAAGGCACTCGGCTGCTAACTGAAAGGTTCGAGGTCCAAAACCAGCAGAGGTTCTGGGGCAGAAAGATGTGGCAGTCTGCTTCCGTAGAGACTGACAGCCTTGGAAACCCTACGGGGCCGCTATGAGTCAGAATCGGCAGCAGTGGGTTTGGTGTGGGGGCTTCTTGGTGTCGTCGATAAACTCCATGGCAGTCAGGACAGCGCAGAGCCCTTGTGATTTAAAATAAACAAATGCTGATTCTCGGAAGTCATCAGCCGGAGGATGGACAGAATCTGAGAATCCAGTTCTGTAGTTGGCCACAGTGCTTGGGCTGCAGCAGAATTTCAGGTAAATTAAAATCTCGAATGCATCAACTTAAACACCAAAGAAATCGGCAAAGACCCTTTAAAACTGTTTTATTCAATACGGATCACTCTCAACAGTAAACATGGTTAAAAGAAACAAGATTAGTGAATTGGTAAATTTACGAAAGTGGCCATTTGGCAAAATCACGTTTTACAAGTTGATTTTTGGCAGAGTCAGAAAAACCAAACCCATTGCCGTTGAGTCGATTTTGACTCATAGTGACCCGAGAGGACAGAGTAGAACTGCTCCATAGGGTTTCCAAGGAGCGGGTGGTGGATTCAGAACGCCAACTTTTTGGTTAGTAGCCGAGCTCTTAACCACTGCGCCCCCAGGGTGCCTGTCGAGTAGACCTAGTGTTGTGACACCCCCAGCACTGTCTCTGGCAGTGGTGGGGAGCAATGAGGCTTTAATGGAAGAGCTGTACTGTCTTTGGAATTAGAGTACTTTTTCCTCAGCCACATCCTATGGCCCAAGTTGGAACCGTTTGAAAGGTCTTCTGCCTCTGTGTGTTTCTGTGTGTGTGACTCTGTGTTCAACCTGACGTTTGACCCCAAAGACCCATTGTCTGTGTGTTGCAGGGTTTGCGTGAGACCTGGCTACCACAACACAGACTTTTCGAGTTATTGAAGAACTATAAGTAAAGGTTAGGGTCAGAATGGAGACATTGATTTTTATTTTTACTCTGCTCTTGTGGTCACTAGCAGAATATGTGACTGAAGCAACCAAATGAACAGGTCAAGGCGTGTGATGAATGACTTGTCTTATGCAAAGCAAAGGTGACCCTGTGCTCCAGGAAGGATACAGATGATGAGTGGACCGGGTGACTACTGTATGGTGTAGCTTTGGGGCTGCAGCTTTCCCTAAAGCTCTGTCATCTTCTCAACTATTGCACTTTACTGCAATGCCATTCGGGAGTAGAGCTAAATGTATTTCACTTTGTGGCTGTATGTAAAGGTCAGGGAGCAGCAACCCCTAACGCAGGTGCCAAAGACCCACCTGAGAGCCAGTCTTTTAGTGAATGAACTGGTTGGAACCATCTCTTCTTTTGGCTTTTGTGAAGCTTCCACCAGTCCTTCTTGTTCCTTTAGTAGTGGAGTTGATAAAGTTGAGTACCTGAGACACCAGCTCCTAGCTTTCAGAAAGAAAAGACATAGTGCTTGTGCACATCTCACTGTCGACGTTTTCGGAGCCCTGGTTCTGGTTCCAACGAGCCTATCTGTGCTGCTGCTTCGGCAAAGGCCATGTAGAGAAGTCCCGTAAGTCAGGGGTTGTAGGAGTCTTAGCAGAGATGCACGGAATAGAACGGCAGCCATCTTGTCAGGTACTCCATGTTCCTGGAGATGAAATGAAGATTTTTTTCAGAGGATAATATATCCTCTAAAACTATTAACTGAGTTAAAAAAAAATTGCAGTGTGTCCAATTCCTATAATGTGGATGATTACGAATGTAGAAAACACGGGTACTCTAGACAGGGCTGCGTCACAGTTGGTCCGTGAAACATTTAAACTGCCATAAGCCCAATACTGTATATGGCTAGGGTAAAAAAAGAAAAAGAGCAAACAAACAAAAAAAAACCCACTTGGCTCCTGGAACCTAGTAGGTGGTAGAGTATATTCAGGTCCTTACTCTGGCCATTTTTATCTGTGTGAACATGAGGCTTATACAGTTATTTAAGCTCACTGTGCTGCAGTTTTCTCACCTATAAAAAATGGAATGATACTACTACCTACCTCATAGGTCTACAGGACAGATCAAATAGTGCCTGTAAAGCCCTTACATGGCAATGTTTTAGCTAATTAGTAACATTACAACCCTATGGAGTGCGACTCTACTCTGGGGGTCACCATGATTCGGAGTCCACTGGAGGGCAACTGGTCTGGCTTTTTTGGTTAATTAGCAACTAGAGGTTTCCTAGCATACCTTTTTTTTTTTTTTTTGGTATGCAAAAAGTTTGAATGATTCTTAAGAGAACATAGAAGAATTGTCAGTTGAATGTTGCCAAGCTCAAATAAGTTTCAAGCGGTTAATTAATGGTGCAGTTAGGGCAAGTACTATTAGGCTAATTACTTATTCTTAGCAATTCAGCTATGAAAATTAAAGGTGGCTGAGTGCTTCTGTCTCATAAAAACTAAAGAAGCATACCAAGCCACCTCTTCTAAAATAACATGGTATGGTAATTAGAACAGTGGACCTAGAGTCCACAATTCTGGGACTCGGGTACACTTATTAAAAGTCAGTAAATGATGTGGCAGAAGGCTCAGAGCAGTGCCTGAAGACTCCATTTGTTCATCTGAGTTGATTTAATCCTTATCTTGTTTCTTTATATATTTATATATATATACACACAAAATCTTTTGAGATTTACAAATCTGGGAGTATGTGAGCTATAAAATCCTGGTGAAATAGAAATTGAAAGTGAAGTTAAATTAGAAAAAAAATTCTTTATAACTTGATTGGAAATGCCTATAATAGGTAATTGTATTTATACAGAATTTTTCAAGTATGGAATGTCTCTGATACAACATACTCCAATAGGGATGTTTCAGTAAGGTCTTAAACTCCCTCCCTTTGGAAACTCAACTAATTAAACGTCCTCCGTGTGTTAGGCATCATGGCACATTCAAAGGCAGTAAAGGTAAGCAAGTCCATGTGCTCATGGGGTTTATAACCTGATTGGAGAGATGCATTACACTACGATCATTCCTGTGCACTGAGTAAGGATAGGGTGCTATAGGAACACCAGAGGGACAGCAGGCCCAGACTTGGTAAGAGGAGCGGGCCGAGTGGTGGGTGGTTGACAGGCTGTCTGGAGGAAGTGTCATGGATGCTGAGACCTGAAAGATGAAGTGACGATGAGATGAGGTGTTTTAAAGCAGAGGATACCACTTCTTCGAATGCCAACTGAGGGTAGTTCTATGTGGCTGGATTGTATATACTCTTGGCAAAATATTAGACAGGAGTTTTATTTTAAAAAGCCTTATAAGCCTTGGTAAGTGGTTTACAGTTTATTCTGAGGGCACTGGGAGCCTATTGGAGGAAGCAACCTGAACTCTGGGACCTGTGTGATAAGATGGGGACATGTGGATAGATTTTTTTGAGTGATAATTAGAAAGCAGAATCATTGGGTTCAGTGATCGATTAAATTTCAGGGACGAGAGAGAAAAGAAGTCTGACTCTTACTTTTTGATCTCTTTAAGGAGAAAAAAATACCAAGATCACTGAATCCTAAGATTGCTACTTTTGTCTAATGAAATCAATAGATTTTGAATTTATGGAGAGACCATGTTTCTCCCACAGTGTGTAACAGTAGTTACTGACAGAAGGTTTATTAGGAATGATGAAAACTTAAGCTGGGCTCTGATGATTCCATTTGAACAGTTGGATTTGTAATGATGATAGGCATTGTCTTAGTTATCTAGTGCTCCTGTAACAGAAAGACCACAAGTGGATGGCTTTAACAAACAGAAATTTATTCTCTAACAGTTTAGGAGGCTAGATATCCCAATTCAGGGCACCAGCTCCAGGGGAATGCTTTCTGTCTCTGTCAGTTCTGGGGCAAGGTCCTTTGCCACCAGCCTTCCCCTGGTCTAGGAGCTTCTCAGCACAGGGACCTGGGGCCAAAGGACACGCTCCACTCCCGGCTCTTCTTTCTTGGTGGTAGTAGGTCCCCCCCCTCTCTACTTCTCTCTACTTTTATCTCTTGTAAGATAAAAGGTCTAACAGGCCACACCCCAGGGAAAGTCACCTTATATTAGATCAGGGCCCTGACCTGAGTAAGGGTATTGTATCCCACTCTAATCCTCTTTAACATAACCTAATCTTGCCTCCTTAACCACAGGTGGAGATTAGGCTTTACAATTCATAGGAAAATTACATCAGATCACAAAATGGAGAATAACCACACAATGCTGGGAATCATGGCCTAGCCAAAACCAAAAAACCCAAACCCATTGCTGTTGAGTTGATTCTGACTCATAGAGACTTTATCAGACAGAGTAGAACTGCCCCATAGAGTTTCCAAGGAGTGCCTGGTGGATTTGAACTGCCGACCTTTTGGTTAGCAGCCATAGCATTTAACCACACTACACCACCAGGCCTAGCCAAGTTGACAGATATTTTGCGGGGACACAGTTCAATCCATGACAGCTATGGAAGAAAAACAGCTCGATGGGTAGTTAAAAATCCAAAACTAGCTCAGTAGAAGGAATGGTATCGGCTGGAGTTACAGATTTGGGGGAGTTGTTCCTACATAGGCAGTAGTTATTAATAGCTAAACTCATCATCCTTCAAAACAAAGTGTTGAGAGGGCAGAAGGTTCAAAGTGAAGAAATGAAACCTTTGAGGGAAACTGGACTGCCTGGCCAGATAGGTTGGAAGGAAAGAAAAAAGAAGAAAACGTCTTAAAAGGCAAAGGGGAAGAGCTTTTGAAGAAGAAAGATTAATTTCAAGTATAATTTGATAGTACAGTGAGTCTGAAAACCAAGAAAAGGTCATAGAATTTGTGGGTTAAGAAATTGGTTCTTACTAACTTCGGGAAAGACGGCCTTCATACAGTGATGTGATGAAAACCAGGTATCAGGGCATCAGGAGTTGAGTAGATTTTGCAGAAATGGAGGTAGAGACAGTAGAGAACTCTTTTGAACAAGTTTGCTGATAAAAGTAAGGAGACTGATGAGAACCATTACTTTTAATGTACTACCAGAGTTAAAGGAAGCGTTCTCCCCCCAACTCTCAGGGGAGACCATCAACATATAATAAGAAAAAAAAAACCCAGACCCATTGCCATCAAGTCAGTTCTGACTCATAGCGACCCTATAGGACAGAGTAGGACTGTCTCATAGGGTTTCCAAGGTGCGCCTGGTGGATTTGAACTGCTGGCCTTTTGGCTAGCAGCTGTAGCTCTTAACTGCTGTGCCATCAGGGCTTCCAATGTGTAATAAGAGGAGGAGGGAAAAATGAAAATGAAGCTCCTTATGTGAAATTTCACACTTTCTGAAATATCAGAGGACAATAGCTGCTTTTCATCTTAAAGAGTTTATAGTTGATCTTAAGCATTTTAATAATCTCAGTTAGGGTAGTAACTAAAGTTATGAGATAGCCTTAGATAGCCCGCTTTAGAAGGTATAACTCTGTACACCAAGGAGTTTTTAAAGACACTATTGATTCTGGGGGAAACCCTGGTGGCATAGGCGTAAAGAGCTACAGCTGCTAAGCAAAGGTCGGCAGTTGGAATCCACCAGGTGCTCCTTGGAAACCCTATGGGGCAGTTCTGCTCTGTCCTATAGAGTCGCCATGAGTTGGAACCGATTTGATGGCAATGGGTTTTTTTTTTTTTTTTTAATTGATTCTGGAGTCAAAAAAATGCTTTAGACTCAAATTGGAAGGACACCATATACGCAGCACATCACCAATTCCCCTAAAATAAGCACCAAAGGAACACTGTTTTTAGTTCACTGTCCCTGACTTATTTCTAATATTACTGGTTTTTCCAGAGAAATAATTTTTTTCTCAAGTAGATGACAATATAAAGTTGGTCAGATTTTTCAATCTGTTTTTAATTTCACCCTTTGGCCAAGTCTTTATTCCAAGTGTGCTGTTGTTGTAGAGTGCTGTTGAGTAAGTTTTTACTCATAACGATCCCGTGTGACAGTAGGACTGCCCCGTGGAGTTTCCTAGACTGTAGTCTTTATGGGAGCAGATCAGCAGGTCTTTCTCCTGCAGAGCCACTGGGTTGGTTCGAACTGCCAACCTTTTGGCTAGCAGCCGAATGCTTAACCATTTGCCCCACCAGGGCTTCTCTTCCAAGTATATACATATGCATTTTTATAATGAAATTTTAATCAATGTAAACATTCAATTTGATCCATCACACTGTTTTACAGCAAGAATTTGTGTGTGAATATAGATTGTTTTTAAAGTCCACCTACTCCCATGTGCACATTTGCCAAAAACTGGGAGTAATGATAGTTCAGTTTTTTCAGATACTGTACATTTGAAGTGGGTTAAGTTGTTTCCATTATTAGCTGTGTTATTATACAGTATTATTTTCCCCTTTTAGATGTGTTGATCTCTTTGAATTTGTCATTAGAATAGCTAAGAGCTACAAAGGGCTCTATTCTCCCCTTTTATTAACAAATGAAAGACCAATAAAAAAGATACAGGGGAGAAAAAAGAGTGAAAAACTGCTCTGTGGGCAAGATAATCTAGGAAGAAAGTTGTCATTGGAGCCTTTCTTGGTGTGAAGAAAATGAATTCCTGATCTGGCCTTTGTTTCCTGTAAAATCCAGAGGGTGTCCTCCCCATGTTGGGGCCACATTGGTTGTTTCCTTTACGGCTCTTTGAGTAATGCTGTCTTTGAAGCTCATGGTTGCCTTCCCTTTGCTCCTGCCCCATCTAAAGTGAGACCACTTGGAAGCCCAAGAAGGCAAGATATTCTCATTTGTCAACCCAAAACAGAAAGGAGGATGGGTACTTCGGAGTGTGGCTAGAAGCACACTAGGCAGTATGGAGGAAAAAAGAGAAACACTAAGTGTTCAGGGTGTAGGAAGCATGAACAGCTGCCACTGGGGTGGATTTGGAAAGGGGATACTTGTTGGCTTGGTGGCACTGAACATCTAGATGTTCCCCACCTGGATCTTCTCCTCAGTTTGACGTCTTTGGGAAGAGGCAGCACTGATGTTGACGGTTTGTACGCGAAGGAGCAGGATTGAAATTCATGTCTTGGCTCTAGATTTGACATAGGTACCAGGCAGGGTTATAGAGAAAAAGGGTCACATTTGACATTTGGGAATATGCATTATCATAGCAGCACGAATTATAAAGGTTATAGAGCTGGTAGTGAATGGATCTATAGATACTATCTCCAGAGATATTTTTAAAACAACCTATTACATTAGAAGGGGAGCCCTGGTGGCACAACGGTTAAGTGCTTGGCTGCTGACTGACAGGTTGGCAGTTTGAACCCACCCAGTGGCTCCATGGGAGAAAGACCCTGGTGATCTGCTCCCATGAAGATTACAGCCTAGGAAACCCTATGGAACAATTCTGCTCTGTCACGTGGGGTTGTCATGAGTCAGAAGCAACTCGATGGTACACAACAACAACAATACAGCATTTCATTAGAGACATTGAAAACATTGTTTTTTAGACCCCCTTGAAAGTTTTGAGCCACATAGCAGTAGAAAGGGAGGCAGAGCTCTTGGCCTGCGATGGAACAGATCAAATCCTGTCTTTACTGCTCTCCTTGAGATCACAACGGCAATATTAGTTTACAGAATTTCAGACTGACTTTTGGGGACAGCTCCAGGGTGAGATGGGTCTCTGGAGCCCACGTTGCTTTTGACCCACAAAGCCTAGGGCAAGGTAGATGCCACACAAAATTTATGGCCATTGGCTCGGGAAGGCACATATTTCAGGAGCCATTGGGAATAATGCCCTTCCCATGGCCTGTTGTTGTTGTTAGGTGCCGTCGAGTTGGTTCCTACTCATAGTGACCCTATGCACAACAGAACCAAACACTGCCTGGTCCTGAGCCATCCTTACAATCGTTGCTATGCTTGAGCTCATTGTTGCAGCCACTGTGTCAATCCACTTCATTGAGGATCTTCCTCTTTTCCGCTGACCCCATACTCTGCCAAGCATGATGTCCTTCTCCAGGGACTGATCCTTCCTGACAACATGTCCAAAGTATGTAAGATGCAGTCTTGCCATCCTTGCTTCTAAGGAGCATTCTGGTGTACTTCTAAGACAGATTTGTTTGTTCTTTTGGCAGTCCATGGTATATTCAATATTCTTCACCAACACCACAATTGAAAGGCATCAGTTCTTCTTCAGTCTTCCTTATTCATTGTCCAGCTTTCACATGCGAATGATGCCATTGAAAATACCATGGCTTGGGTCAGGCACACCTTAGTCTTCAAGGTGACATCTTTGCTTTTCAGAACTTTAAAGAGGCCCTTTGCAGCAGATTTACCCAATGTAATGCGTGTTTTGATTTCTTAACTGCTGCTTCCATGGCTGTTGCTTGTGGATCCAAGTAAAATGAAATCTTTGATAACTTCAGTCTGTTCTCCATTTATCATGATGTTGCTCATTGGTCCAGTTGTGAGGATTTTTGTTTTCCTTATGTTGAGGTGGAATCCATACTGAAGGCCGTGGTCTTTGATCTTCATTAGTAAGTGCTTCAAATCCTCTTCACTTTCAGCAAGCAAGGTTGTGTCATCCACATAACGCACGTTGTTAATGAGTCTTCCTCCAATCCTGATGTCCCATTCTTCGTATAGGCCAGCTTCTCGGATTATTTGTTCAGCATACAGATTGAATAGGTATGGTGAAAGATTGCAGCCCTGGCGCCCACCTTTCCTGACTTTAAACCGATCAGTATCCCCTTGTTCTGTCTGAACCACTGCCTCTTGATCTATGTAAAGGTTCCTTGTGAGCACAATTAAGTGTTCTGGAATTCCCATTTTTCACAGCGTTATCCATAATTTGTTATGATCCACACAGTCGAATGCCTTTGCACAGTCAGTAAAACACAGGTAAACATCCTTCTGGTATTCTCTGCTTTCAGCCAGGATCCATCTGACATCAGCAGTGATATCCCTGGTTCCATGTCCTCTTCTGAAACCGGCCTGAATTTCTGACCCTTCCCTGTCGATATACCGCTGCAGCCGTTTTTGAATGATCTTCAGCAAAATTTTGCTTGCGTGCGATATTAATGCTATTGTTCTATAATTTCCACATTCAGTTGGATCACCTTTCCTTGGGAACAGGCATAAATATGCATCTCTTCCAATCAGTTGGCCAGGAAACCGTCTTCCATATTTCTTGGCATAGACGAGTGAGCACCTCCAGCGCTGCATTTGTTTGTTGAAACATCTCAATTGATATTCCATCAATTCCTGGAGCCTTGTTTTTCACCAATGCCTTCAGAGCAGCTTGGACTTCTTCCTTCAGCACCGTCGGTTCCTGACTATATGCCACCTCTTGAAATGGTTGAACATCGACTAATTTTTTTTGGTATAATGACTCTGTATTCCTTCCATCTTCTTTTGATGCTTCCTGCGTCGTTTAAGATTTTCCCCATGGAATCCTTCACTATTGCAACTCGGGGCTTGAGTTTTTTTTTCTTCCCATAGCCTAGTTTGTCCTAAAGAAAATCGTGGAAGAGTCAATGCATTTTAAATATATATATATATATATATATATATATATAAATTTTCTGATTCAAAATGCACTGTCATTATAGAAAGTTTATAAGGACTTATAAATGTATAAAATAGAAATTTAAAACTCTTATTATCCCACTCCTCTGAGGTAACCAGTGTTTATAGTTAGCAGCATATACCTTAAGAAGTTTTCCTAAGCTTGTCATTCTGTCTCTGTAAATAAAATTCCATCATGGGCATATATACTATTTGGCAACCTACTTTTATGCTTATGACATTGTAGGTGTTATATCATATTGGTTTTTGTAGATCTGATTCTGTATAGTATTCCATTGAAGGGATATAGACTGGAACAATATATTAGTCCCCCAATTATGGATATTTTGATTGCTTATTGTAAATGATACTTATTGCTGCTATAAATGATACTCCAGTGAACATCTTTGTGCTTGCATATACTTTACATACATGCACACTGACTTATCTGGGCCCTTTTTGTTTTCATAGGATGAATTTAAATTCTTAAGTAAATGGGTTTGTATATTATTTCCCTTTTCATCTGTAAAATATTTTATAAATACAAGGTGAGTGCAGAACACTTTTAGCCCAGTGTCTTAGTCATCTAGTGCTGCTGTAACAGAAATACCAGAAACAGAAAGTGGATGGTTTTAACAAAGAGAAGTTTATTCTCTCATAGCCTAGTAGGCTACAAGTGCAAACTCCAGATGTCAGCTCCAGGGGAAGCCTTTCTCTCTCTGTCCCGTCTGGAGGAAGATTCTTGTCATCCCCTGGTCGAGGAGCTTCTCAGGCACAGGGACCCCAGGTTCAAAGGACATGCTCTGCTCACTGCACCACTTTCTTCTTGGTACGAGATCCCCAGCTCTCTGCTTGATTGCCTTTCCTTTTATTGCTTGTAAGATAAAAGGTAGGGCGGGCCACACCCCAGGGAAACTCCCTTTACGTTGGATCAGGGATGTGGCCTTAGTAAGGGTGTTACATCCCACCCTAATCCTCTTTAACATAAAATTACAATCACGAAATGGAGGACAACCACAAAATACTGAGAATCATGGCCTAACCAAGTGGATACACCAGTTTTTGGGGGGACACAATTCATACCATGACACCCAGGACATGCTTTTTTCATGTTGTAAAAGTTACTGCTTTGATGATTTCACAATAGAGTATACTGATGACATACAGGGCACATGATGCAGATTTGTAATTCATGTGACGTTTGTGTCTAAGGGTTCAAATATACAATTCCTGCCTTTGTGTGCAAAGTTTCTGTAGATGACTGAATCTGTTTATTTTGCTAATGTGGCCTCACTGTGGCCTAGCAGGGTGATGAAGGGTCCCCCTTGTTGGAGTGAAGCCAACCTGGACTTGAATCCTGTCTTAATCTCTTAATAGATCTTCATAGTGACTCTGGGCAAATTACTTTATCCCTGGAAGTCTTACTTTCCTTTCCTTTAGGATGGGAATATCTACTTCATGGGGGAAATTAATAAGAATTAACCTATCACATAGTACATGTTCGACAAATGGTAGGTATTCTTTTTATTTCATGTATTAGTGAAGATGATAATGTTGTTGTTGTTAGGTGCCATCAAGTTGGTTCCAACTCATAGTGACCCTGGGCACAACAGAATGAAACATTGCCTGGTCCTGTCCCATCCTCACAATTGTTTTGCTTGAGCCCATTGTTGCAGCCATTGTGACAATCCATCTAGTTGAAGGCCTTCCTCTTTTTTGCTAATCCTCTACTTTACCAGGAATGAATGATGCGCGTCTCCAGGGACTGATACCTGCTGATATCATGTCCAAGGTATGTGAGACATAGTCTCAACAGCTTTGCTTTTAAGGAGCATTCTGGCAGTACTTCGAAGACAGATTTTTTCGTTCTTTTGGTAGTCCATGGCATATTCAATATTCTCCAACACCATAATTCAAAGGCATCAATTCTTCTTTGATCTTCCTTATTCATTGTCTACTTTTCGCATGTATTTGAGGTGATTGAAAACACCAAGGCTTGGGTCAAGAGCACTTCAGTCTTCAAGGTGATATATTTGCTTTTTAACACTTTGAAGAGATCTTTTGCAGCAGATTTGCGCAGTGCAATGTGTGGTTTGATTTCTTGGCTGCTGCTTCCATAGGTGTTGATTGTGGATTCAAGTAAAATGAAAGCCTTGACAAAGTCAGTCTTTCCTCCATTTATCTTGATGTTGCTTATTGGTCCAGTTATGAGGGTTTTTGTTTTATGTTGAGGTGTAATCCATGCTGAAGGCTGTAGTCTTTGATCTTCATTAGTAAGTACAGCAATTCCTCTTCATTTTCAGCAAGCAAGGTTGCATTAATAACGCAGGTTGTTAATGAGTCTTCCTCCAATACTGATGCCCCTTTCTTCTTCTTATAGTCTGGCTTCTTGGATTATTTGCTCAGTATACAGATTGAATAAATATGGTGAAAGAATATAGCCCTGACGCACACCTTTCCGGACTTTAAACACTGCTTCTTGATCTATGTACAGGTTCCTCATGAGCACAATTAAGTGTTCTGGAATTCCCATTCTTTGCAATGTTATCCACGATTCGTTAAGATCTACACAGCCGAATGCCTTTGCATAGTCTATAAAACACAGGTATACATCTTTATGGTATTCTCTGCTTTCAGCCAGGATCCATCTGACGTCAGCAATGATATCCCTGGTTCCATGTCCTCTCCTCAGCCTGGCTTGAATTTCTGGCAGTTCCCTGTCAATGTACTGCTGCAGCCATTTTCGAATGATATTCAACAAAATTTTCTTAGGGTAATATTAATGATATTGCTTGATAATTTCCGCATTGTTTTTGGATCACCTTTGTTTAGAATATGCATAACATGGATCTCTTCCAATCGGTTGTCCAGGTAGCTGTCTTCCGAATTTCTTGGTGTGGACGAGTGAGCACCTCCAGCGCTGCAGCTGCAGCCATGTGTTGGAACACCTCAGTTGGCATTCCCTCAGTCCCTGGAGACTTGTTTTTCCACAGTGCCTTCAGTGCAGGTTGGAATTTTCCTTCAGTACCGTCGATTCCTGATCACATGCTGCCTCCTGGAATGGTTGAATGTTGACCAATTCTTTTTAATATAGTGACTCTGTGTATTCCTTCCATCTTGTTTTGATGTTTTCTGTGTCATTTAATATCTTCCTTATAGAATCCTTTGATATTACAACTCGAGGCTTGAATTTTTTCTTCCGTTCTTTCGGCTTGAGAAATGGCCGGGTGTGTTCTTCCCTTTTGGCTTTCTAACTCCAGGTCTTTGTACATGTCATCATAATACTTTACTTTGTCTTCTTGAGCTGCCCTTTGAAATCTTCTGTTCAGCTCTTTTACTTCATCATTTCTTCTGTTTGCTTTAGCTACTGGATATTCAAGAGGAAGTTTCAGAGTCTCCTGACATCATTTTTGTCTTTTCTGCTTTTTTAATGACCTTTTGCTTTCATCATGTATGATGTCCTTGATATCATTCCACAACCCATCTGGTCTTTGGTCGTTAGTGTTCAGTGTGTCAAAACTGTTCTTGAGATGGCCTCTAAATTCAGGTGGGATATACTCAAGGTTGTACTTTGGCTCTGGTGGATTTGTTCTAATTTTCTTCAGCTTCAGCTTGAACTTGCTTATGAGCAATTGATGGCCTGTAATAGATCTGTGATAAAATGCTCACTGTTTATCATCTTTCAGTTCTTTGTGTTATTGTCATTAAATGCTCCATCCATTAGATTCCTGTTGTTCTCAACATTGGATTGACCAAAAGGCAAATTTATAACTTTGCCTCATAGATTTTGGTAAAGATCTTTATATCATTTTGTGGTCAGGTCCTCCTTACCGTAGTAAAAGGTGATGTTTTTGTTAGTTGTTGAATTGATTCCAACTCACGGCAACCCTGGGTGGTGCAAACAGTTAAGTGCTGGACTGCTAGCTGAAAGGTTGGCAGTTCGAACCTACCCAGAAGCACCTGGTGATCATGGAGCAGCCCTATTCTGCACACTCGGGGCCACCAATAGTAAAGGGTGTAGGGTTAGGATGCTTAAATGTTTTCTTGGTCTGTTTGTCTGGCTTTATTTTTCTTCATTTTTAGCTATTATCTGGGCATGGCCTGCTTTTAGTCTATCCCCATGATGTGCTTATTATTATTAATTCATGAATGTGAATTTATTCAGCGCAGCAGGTGACTGGACAAGAACTTAGTTCTCATTTCCATGGAATTACCCTGTACCTGATGACAACTTGTCTTGGCAGCTGGAAATAAGTAACAACAAAATAATTGTCATATCATTTCAGCACTTTGGCTCCAGTTGTGTGTTAATGGATTGTTGTGTTTTATTTTTTAAGTAATCACTCCTTTAAGATAAAACCTGCTACAGTCATTTGATTTGATTTTTCTTCTCCAAAAGAAGCAGTGTTTCATAATCTATTCTGAGTCACGGGAAGATTTAGTTAAGAGAAAACCTTTATTTGAAAAGTGAGAAAAGTTACCCAGGCAACCTCTGTGTGTTACAGTGTGCTGATTAACCATCAGCAGCAGCGTTAATCACCGTCATGGGTTATCACAGGAAGATGACGACCGCCACACAGTCTGCGCTGTGATTGTGCCACAGCTTTTCCACAGATCAGTTTAGTACAAAAGATGGACATAGGAGGGTTACAACGTCAAACCTAAATAAAAGGCAGAGCTTTTGTACTAGAGAAAAATCGGGGATTTTCTTTTTATAGCCCTTCATTTACTTGATTTATTGATTTGATAACGCTCTGTGTTTTCCGCTGAACAAACTTTTCACGGAGCTGTGTTTTAAATAACGAAGGCTTGGTGTTTGACTACAGGTTATAGCTTAACTGGTTTCTTTCATTTGTACTAGGTGTGGAAGGGGAAAAGCCAAGTCATAGTGCTTTATATTTGTAGGTAAATGAATCAACTCAGTATATCTTTGCCATACTTTAAAAAATATCCAAATTATCGCATGATTAAACAACTTCAAAATTTCTAGTATAACTCAATATTTTACGTTATGCTGTTTTCTTTGAAAGTTATTTAATATCTGTAGATTTTTTTTTTAGAAATGGAAATATTCTCTATTTTTTTAAATCATCTACTCCAAAAGAATCAGAAATATGTACATTTCATTCTAATTTTATGTTCAGGGAAGTAAGTGCTGGTATTTATTTTTTACAAAAAGTATTTCTCGTTTTAGTTGTCTAATTTTAAGAATTGGAGATTTTAAATGCTATAGGCCTTGCTTACTAATATTTATTTCAAAACATTTATTCCGAAATCCTGGTGCCTGATCACAGTATGGAAACCCTGGCAGCGTAGTGGTTAGGTGCTACGGCTCCTAACCAAAGGGTCGGCAGTTCGAATCTGCCAGGCGCTCCTTGGAAACCCTATGGGGCAGTTGTACCCTGTCCTGTTGGGTCGCTATGAGTCGCAATCGACTCGACGGCACTGGGTTTGGTTGATCACAGTATTGGTAATAAAGGTTTCATGTTTTCATCCTGTAGAATTTCATCTGTAATGATTTTGGATCTTACTCTGTGTAAAAGCACACAGGTGTTAAACTCTTTATTCCATATTTAAAAAATAATAATTTTCAATGATAAAAAATTTTCTTCCTTTACTGTAAATGGCATTCCTATGATCTTATGTTAAATGAGGTTTCCAGTCCTTTTGTAAATAATTTATTCTTGAGTAGAGTCACATTTTAGATGTGATTTATTTTTACTATACGTATTAAGTGACTGGAAACCCTGGTTGTGTAGTGGTTACATGCTACAGCTACTAATCCAAAAGTTGGCAGTTCGAATCCATCAGGTGCTCCTTGGAAACCCTATGGGGCAGTTCTACTTTGTCCTGTAGGGTTGCTATGAGTTGGAATCGACTTAATGGCAATGGGTTTTCTTTCCTTTCTTTTTTTTTTTAATTATTAAGTGACTATCATAATAGTTTTGGTTGAAGCAGGACTTGGAAGCAGCAGCTTTTGTCTTTGTATATTAAAGAAAAAGGAAGGGAAGTCTCTGCTGTACTAGAAATTAAATTACAGATATTTATTTTCTATGTGGAGTGAAAACCTGTTTCATTCTTCAGTGTCAAAAGCAATACAGTCAATGTAATGGAACCAAACTTTGTAAACTTTGTGTTTTAGGAGAGCCAATTCTGTCAAGGGAAAAGGCCCCAGTAAAATCAGGCGGCTATTACCTGTCTTTAAGCTAGCCCAGTTATGTGGTTCTGTTTGAGAAGTAATTGATGAGGCCAGGGTATTAAAGCAGCGAATCTGGCATGCACATTGTAGGTGACGAAAGGAATCCTTCTGTGAATTTGAGTGTATTTGGTCTGAGAGGACCTTCAGGAAGCTCCACAAAGGGCGTGTGAATGCCTCCAAACTTGCAATATGCATGTTTGTTCCCGACACATGGCTTTGCTAGGTTTTGCCCATCAGGTTGAAGAAATGCTAATCTTGTCGCATTCAGCAGCTGGGTTTTTGCAATATTCTTTTCCTTCTCCTAGGGGTTAATTAGCTTTCTTTCAAAAATGTGGCCTATTTAGCTGTAGATTGGAATGATTCAGCCAGAGCTGGCTGTACAAAGCAGAACCCTTAACAGGCGGGTGTGTCCAACTGCTTAATTAGCCAGAATAAAAAGGTCCTTTGTCAGACAAGCATCTGTTGCTCATGACACACCTGACAGCCACATTAGGCGAGGATGACTAGACTGAAACTCTGCATGCCTCTCCTGCAAGGATATCGGGCTCATTCACATACGGGCTGCGTCCTTGACGAGCTGCAGGGGTTTATTTAGCTTATCAGAATGGACTCATGTGACTGCAGTTGTGACTGATAAACAAATATCACTTGAAAGGAGGCTGTGAAGGAACTTAACTAACCAAATTACTCCCAAACATAAACAAAGCCCCAGAACCCACCGCTGGGTGAATGGGAGCACCTCACAGGGATACGTAAGCCATTATGCGCGGCCTAAAACAAAACGTGAAAATGAGGCATACGAAGACACTACCGTTGCTTTGCAGAAGTGTTGGAAAGCTACCAGAATACTTTGAATGTGTCAGTGGGTTTAAATGATCTGCTTAGCAAAATTTGGCAGGAAGGTTAGACTCCCCAAACATGCTTTAACATTCTAATTAATATACCATTAAATCAAGCCTTCAGAATTAATCAGGTAAAATGCCTCTGGCAAAATACTTATTAGTTGGGTTGTTTTATGGCCTCAGCAGAACGAGAGGAAGTATTTCCTCACTGTAGTGCTAGAGAGGGATGTCTGTCCATTGCTGTTGGAATTGCAGATTAAATATAGTGGATTAAGAACCCCGAAGATTTTGCTGTTCTGGATCAGCAGTTTCAGGGAGCCCTGTTGTCATTATGATACTGCAAAGCAATCTACGGTGAATTTCGTCAGAGCCAGAACTCAGTGGGACTGCCTTGTTTTTATAAAAAAAAAAAAAAAGTTTTTATAGGCCTCGTAAATTTTCCACCTTTGACAGGGTGCAGTCTTACCACTTTTCTATTGCTCTCTATTAGTGGAAAATATTTGCATTTTCCTTCTCTGGCAAGTTTCCACCTTACACACGTTCTGGCTTTCACAGGTTTTACAGTTTATAGTGGTTGACATCCTGGGCTGTAGGGCCGGACAGACCTAGGATTGAATTGACGATCTTCCCCTTACTTATAAAGCCCAAAGTCTGGCTTTGGACAAGTTACTTAATCTCTCTGTGTCTCAGCTTCTTTGTTTGTCGAGTGGGAATGATAACACCTGCGTTAGGGGGCTCTTCTGAGGAGTAAATGAGAAAATGTATTTAAAGCAGTTAGCACAGCGCCCAGCTCTTGGAAAAGGCTATTAAATGAGACACCTGGTTGTGGTTATGACCTTTAGAGCCAATCTGTGGTTGAGAGCCACCTGTTAGGGCAAAGAAAGCCACTTCCTCAAAGCCGACGAAGAGAATGGAATCGGAGGAGAATGAGATTGTGTGGATTAGTAAAAAAAATAGAGACAAAACTGAGGGGCCAAGCTCTCATCAATTGGCAGGACGCTATCCTGCAAGAGCCAAGGAGATCTGACCATTGAGCAGTAACTTGGGAGTCGACAAGTGATGTTCCAGGAAAATTACTGGTCGTCCTGGGTCAGGCTTGGTGTGCCAGTTTCCATGTGGCTGTAGATGGAACTAGAGGCTTGATGGAAGTTCTCCAGGATGCCGTAGCTTTAAGTCTGCAAGCCATTGTTTCTCACACCTTTCTTATCCGCCTGATTGATAATGTATAGATTGCTCCTGCTAAATAGTGGAGATATTTTTCCTTCCAGTTTACCATTTTCACTTTATTTCTTCTGTGCAATGTCTGTTATGAAACTCAGGACTTCCAACATGGCCTAGTATTTTCAGTGCGTGGGCGTTAGTGCTGCGTCCAAACCCCCTTTCCTGTTTCCTAGCTTCGGCTGCAGGACGTAACATCGCTGGGCCTCAGCTGACTCGTGTAAAATGAGGAAAGTCATAGTTCAGTCACTTAGTTACGCACTGCTGTTAGTGAAGTGGTCAAAGCTTGGGTGTTACTCCTCTGTATAAAATAGGTGGATCAGTCATCGTTATTGTCTTAAAACCCAAAAAAGGCATTTTCCACTTGCAGTCTGGGTTTGTAGGACTAGATTTCTCCCGAGGACTAGGCTTCTCCAAAAGGAGCCACAAACTCAAATGCCTATGGAGGCCAGGCAAGTGAATGAGTAAAAGTCACTTAGTTAAATACTTTCTATAAAAACATACGATGTATTAAAAAACCCACTGCCGTCGAGTCGATGCTGACTCATAGCGACCCGGGGTCTGTAGAACAGAGTAGAACTGCCCCATAGAGTTTCCAAGGAGTGCCTGGCAGATTCGAACTGCTGACCTCTTGGTTAGCAGCCGTAGTACTTAACCACTACGCCACCAGGGTTTCCATATGATATATAGACCCAGCCTTTCCAAGTGTTCAGAATTTTCAACAGAATATGGAAATTAGTTTTTTAACACAAAGTGTTCTGATTTCAACTGCTGGTAATTGAAAATTTTCATTTGTAATCTCTGTAAGCCAAACAAAACCTATTCGTGGAGTCTAGTAGCAGTACGTGAGAGGCCAGTTTCTATATCTGTGGCTTATATCTTCTGATAATGCTCTCTCAGGTGACTTATGGGGAGTTGTTAGGGATTGTTTTAAAAGTATGTTTAATTTTTAAAGAGGTGTTCTTTACATTCTTGCATGTGTTTGGTCTTGTAGGGTAAAAACATCACAAAGCTTAGTAAAGCAACAAGAAAATTTCATTAGGCATATATTCAGAAAATCTGAATATAATATCTTAGTATGGGTCATATACCAAAAAGGGGTGTGGATTGTGCACAACGCAGTATATGGGAAGGTTCCAAGCCAGCACGTGGGGAAGTCAGAGGAGCTGGTTTAGGGTGGGACGCCCTAGGTGGTGCAGATTGTTAAGTGTTTGACTACTAGCCAAAAGGTGGCAGTTCGAACCCATCCAGAGGCACCTAGGAAGATAGGCCTGGTGCTCTGCTTCCGAAAGGTCACAGCCTTGAAAGCCCTATGGAGCACAGTTCTACTCTGCACACATGGGGTCACCATGATTTGGAACCAACTTGATGACAATTACAAAAAGTTTCAGGATAAGTGACTTTACTCTTAGACACTTGCTCGCCCTTGACTGAGCAGTTTAAATAAGAATCCAGATAGGCAACACTGTTTTCCTCATCTATTCCTGACGAAGACCAGCAGCCATCTCGGAGTTGGAGGAGAGGCTGAGCAAGCGTCATTGAAGACCTTCTCTCTCGTCTTCTTTGTTCCTCACTCATAGGTCCTCCGCTGAAGCACAAATGACGTTGATAGTCTCTAAGTGTGTAATGACTTGAAGGGCGTTGCCTTTACTTTCTTCTTTTGGGAGGGTATTTTTTTCCCCCTCTGAAGGGATAAAGATGAAGAGGGACAGGTATGTCCTCTGCCTCAACTTTTGAGAACCATTAGTCCTCCAATAGTCTTAATTAGGCATGTTTTATGTACTGAACACTGCCATTTTCAGTCACTTCCAGGCATATATATGGTCTCAGTGCTAGTCCAAAGGATACAGTTGGGGTCCTACATGCCAGGCTGAAGCACGGATGTGTGCGTGTGTGCGTGTGTACACGTGCAAGCAAGCACATGTTCTCAGTGTGTTTTGGAGGTCAATGCTACTTTTTAAAAAAATGAGCCACCATTCAACATCTGGGAGATTGCACATAAAAGCCTGGATTTCCAGCTGCTTTTGTAAGATCAGAAGAACCGGCAGTTGCAGATTGGCCTTCCCACGTATTCACAATTGCCTGGAGCTGAACTCTACTACTCCGTGTGAGTGGGAAGTTAGCCACAGTCTCTGCGACTTTCGTTTTATCTTGTAAACCTCCTAGCCACCTTGGCTTTGTGTATCTGAGGTTTCTCATCTGGAAAATGCACTTCGTGACATGGACTTATTTATGGATTAACGTGTAAAACATTTAGAAGTGTCCATAAGGTTAGATAATCAGTACTAGCTAGCTGTTGCTGCCGTTACCTTTTTTTTTTTTAAATAACTTTTATTAAGCTTCAAGTGAACGTTTACAGATCCAATCAGTCTGTCACATATAAGTTTACATACATCTCACTCCCTACTCCCACTTACTCTCCCCGTCTTGAGTCAGCCCTTTCAGTCTCTCCTTTCTTGACAATTTTGCCGGCTTCCCTCTCTCTCTATCCTCCCATCCCCCCTCCAGACAAGAGTTGCCAACACAATCTCAAGTGTCCACCTGATATAATTAGCTCACTCTTCATCAGCATCTGTCTCCTACCCGCTGACCAGTCCCTTTCATGTCTGATGAGTTGTCTTCGGGGATGGTTCCTGTCCTGTGCCAACAGAAGGTCTGGGGAGCATGGCCGCCGGGATTCCTCCAGACCATTAAGTTTGGTCTTTTTATGAGAATTTGGGGTCTGCATCCCACTGATCTCCTGCTCCCTCAGGGGTCCTCTGCTGTGCTCCCTGTCAGGGCAGTCATCGATTGTGGCCGGGCACCAACTAGTTCTTCTGGTCTCAGGATGATGTAGGTCTCTGGTTCATGTGGCCCTTTCTGTCTCTTGGGCTCTTAGTTGTCGTGTGGCCTTGGTGTTCTTCATTTTCCTTTGCTCCAGGTGGGTTGAGACCAATTGCTGCATCTTAGATGGCCGCTTGTTAGCATTTAAGACCCCAGACGCCACATTTCAAAGTGGGATGCAGAATGATTTCATAATAGAATTATTTTGCCAATTGACTTAGAAGTCCCTGCAAACCATGTTCCCCAGACCCTCGCGCTTGCTCCGCTGACCTTTGAAGCATTCATTTTATCCCGGAAACTTCTTTGCTTTTGGTCCAGTCCAATTGAGCTGACCTTCCATGTATTGAGTGTTGTCTTTCCCTTCACCTAAAGCAGTTCTTGTCTACTGATTAATAAATAAAAAACCCTCTCCCACCCTCCCTTCCTCCCCCCTCGTAACCACAAAAGTATGTGTTCTTCTCAGGTTTACTATTTCTCAAGATCTTATAATAGTGGTCTTATACAATATTTGTCCTTTTGCCTCTGACTAATTTCGCTCAGCATAATACCTTCCAGGTTCCTCCATGTTATGAAATGTTTCAGAGATTCGTCACTGTTCTTCATCGATGCGTAGTATTCCATTGTGTGAATATACCACAATTTATTTACCCATTCATCCGTTGATGGACACCTTGGTTGCTTCCAACTTTTTGCTATTGTAAACAGAGCTGCAATAAACATGGGTGTGCATATATCTGTTTGTATGAAGGCTCTTGTATCTCTAGGGTATATTCCTAGGAGTGGGATTTCTGGGTTGTATGGTAGTTCTATTGCTAACTGTTTAAGATAACGCCAGATAGATTTCCAAAGTGGTTGTACCATTTTACATTCCCACCAGCAGTGTATGAGAGTTCCAATCTCTCCGCAGCCTCTCCAACATTTATTATTTTGTGTTTTTTGGATTAATGCCAGTCTAGTTGGAGTGAGATGGAATCTCATCGTAGTTTTAATTTGCATTTCTCTAATGGCTAATGATCGGGAGCATTTTCTCATGTATCTTTTGGCTGCCTGAATATCTTCTTTAGTGAAATGTGTGTTCATATCCTTTGCCCACTTCTTGATTGGGTTGTTTGTCTTTTTGTGGTTGCCGTTACCTTTTGTACGGGCTAAGATTTATTTTGCTGCTTTAGAGTTTGGACTTAAAAAGAAAGAAAATGCTCAGTCACTTTCAGTGAGCCCAATGTCGAGGTCTCAGAGGAAAAACGAGCACAGATTCCAAGTGAAAAGACCCAGTCCTAAGTCTCCTCGAGTGAGTCTCTGAACCTCTCTGGGCTTTCGTTTCCTCATCCCTAAAATAAGAAGAATTAGACTCAGTATCTTCAGAGGTCCATTTCTAAAATTGAATGAGATGATAGAAAAGATATGGGGGAAAATTGAAAGAGGTTGTGCTGTGACAAAGAAAACCAAACCTGTTGCAGTTGAGTTGATTCTAACTCATATGACAGAGTAGAACTGCTCCATAGGGTTTCCAAGGCTGTCATCTTTATGGAAGCAGATTGGCACATCTTTCTCCCTCAGAGCGACTGGTGGGTTGAAACCACCGACCTTTCATTTACCAGCCAAGCACTTAACCACTGCCTCACCAGGGTTCCTCAAAGATGCTGAGAGGGGTTAATTTTCTCCTTGAAAGAACTGAGCACTCTTTCAGAATTTCCTTACAGAAAATGAATGTTTACCACCCTGCTCGCGGATTTAAACCACAGTGCAGTATTTTTCTTCGACTACCAATTAAATATCGCCTTTGCCCCCAGGAAAGAAAAATTAGAATTCTGGTCACTGCACCATAACAAAGACATCCATATATATTTACTCTGTTGAATGTTTAAGTAGCAAAAGGGGATGTCAAGACCAGGAGACCGGAGGAAGCTCACCTGTTAGAGTAAATACTGCTGCCAAATGTAACCCTATGTTGGTAGGTCAGACTCAGGGGAACTGGACAAATGTGGCCTGGTGAATTGTGAATGAGAGAAAAATTTCATGTCTTTGTGTATAAAACTCCTTTATGTGTCAGTGGTTTCCCCACCTTTCAAAATATGAACCATTATTGGTACTTGGCTATCTTTGTGTTTAAGAATATAATTGAACTTTGATTTTAGTACCATATCATGCTACAGTCAGAGAAGATTCATGGACTTGATCCTTTGGCTAAGCTGTAGGGTATATCAGTTCGTTTTTGGATATGCATTTTTTTTTTTTTTAGATCACCTAATAATAAACTTTAAAGTTGAAAAGGACCTTTGAAATAATTTATGCTAAACTGTACATCTCTGGTGACATCCTGATAGCCTATAAAAGTGTCTAGAAAGTATAGTTCATCACATATTTGCCTCCAGTTAGGCTGTGTGTTCTGAGAATTAAGAGTATCTTGACATAATTTTCAGCCATAGTTTATAATGGGGTGGAAGCAATTTATATGAGGCCCAAGGAAGGCAGATTTCAGTTAAATTCAACCTTTGTAGCCCTAGGATAAGAGCTACTCATGGAGATTTTTTAAAAATGTGGATTAGTAATTTTCTCTATTCATTTAAATAGTGGCCAAAATCACTAAGATGTATGGAATATTATGGCAGTACGTTGGTGTGAGAGGTATTCAAAGGGTTGAACATTAGTCCTGGTCTAGGATGTTAAGAATAAATGTAATGAAGATAGCATATGCAAAGAGAACATTCTAAGCTTTATTTATCTTTTAATGTATTTCAGCGACCATCATGCAGACATCAGAGACTGGGTCAGACACAGGCTCGACGGTGACTTTACAAACCTCCGTGGCTAGTCAAGCAGCCGTGCCCACACAGGTGGTACAGCAAGTCCCAGTCCAACAGCAGGTAAGGAGCTGTCGCTCTCCAAGAAGGTGCTCTTGAACATGGCCATGTCCAAAGGTTCTTTGGGCTAAGCTTCCTTTCTTCATGGGGTGCTACCGTAGCATAGTCCAGCTCTTAGCTCCAGTCTTCAGATGCTTCTTGAGCATTTCCTGGGCGAGCCAGGCTCTGTGCTAGGCTGTAGGGATGCAAAAATGAATACTTAAATAGAATCCCTGTTCTCAAAGAGCCTGCCTTACCTGCCAAAGAGGATATTTTTTTCTGCCTTGACCGCCGTAATTAGGTTTTCCCTTCCTCTCCTCGCCTCTCTTTTCTTTATCATAACTTCTTACTTCTTTCATATTGAAATGTCAGCAACAATACTTTTTTAAAAAAATATAATTGGCTTGCAATAATACTTAATAAAGGAGAAGATGTGTGTACCTTCCGGGCAGGGATTTTGCCTTTGTGGTATTTTAGAAAGTGCCTTGTGCTTTCTGGTGGGTGATAATACTGTTTAATGAAAATAAAATTATCTTAAAGGTCTGGGGATCTGACTCATCCCATTTAAAAACTTGGGAATGAGTTCTGCCACTTTTATTCATACTCAGGGGAGTTGGCTTGTATTGGAAAGATGCTCAGAAAATAATGCCATTCATTCCTGTTTATGCTTCTGCTTGCGGATTGTGAACACATTGGCCTGTCATTTCTCCCAAGAGTGGTGAGAAAACAAGTGAGAAAGATCATATGTCATGTAGCATTCTCTTGAGACGCGAGATTTGCCTGTGATTTCTTAGTATCAAGGAAAATCTCAACAAATATTACTCTTCCAATTGTACATTAGTAGTTAGGGAGAAAGACATCTTTTCCTAAATGATTGCAGAGATTCAAGGTCATATTATTTTTGGGTGATAGGAGTGGGATGGACAGAGAGCGCTAGAGTCACAAAGAGCTGGACGTTTAGACTCTCACAGGTAAGTGAAGATATCTGACATATTTTTTTTAACCATTCTTGTTTTTCTTCTTCTTGTGGTAAAAATGTTTATAACACAACGTTTGCCAATTCAGCCTTTTTTACATGTACCGTTCAGTGACACCAGTTAGATTAATCATGTCTTCTATTTTCCTGGATTGCTACTGAGAGGTCCAAAGCTATTCTGATTTCTCATCCTCTGTGTGTGCCCTATGTGATTTTTTTTTCTCTGAAAGTTAATAGAATGTTTTAAATCCCAGTTTCTTGACATCTCATGATGTGCCTTGATGTGAGCCTATTTTCATACATTGTGCTGGAACCTTGATGGCCCTTTTCATTTTGGACATTCACGTTCTCTTCTGGAAATTTCCATCACTAGTATCGATCCTTTGCCACATTCTCCATCACCATTAACCATTTACTCAGTGCTTTCTAAACAACCACTCTTTTTTTCCCCCTCTCCCTTTCTGCCATTTACCATTGTTTTTTTTTCTTAACATGCTCCTCTTTCTGGTCCCTACCATACACACCTGTCCTTCTAGTTCCTCATGCTGCTGATATGTTAGGTTGAACTACATGCAATTTTGATTTGAAAAAACAACAGTTTCATATGTTTCAGTGTAGGCGTTATGTTTTAATTTTGGTAGACCAACATTCAGTGCTTTCGTTACTATGACGTTATAAATGCTTTTCCAATCTAGCCGTGTAATAAACTGTGATTACCTTCCTTTCCTGCAAAATTATCTTCCCCGGGTTGCATGATTCTGATTCTTCTTAAAGAAGTCTCGTGTCAAGCATTCTGACCCACACTGCACTCTGGATTAAATGCCCTTTGCTCAGCTGCCCTCCTGGGATTTCCCTTCACCATCATCCTGGGAATTGCCTTCCCTCCTTTCTATGTTGGCTCTCCTGTTTCCTGTATCCATGTCTTCAGCTCTTTCTTAACTCCTTTGGGGGAGCACAACTCCCAGTTACCTCCTAAGAAATGGGAAATGTTTGAGCTCTTATGTGTCTGAGAAGGAGTTTATTCTATCTTCACAGTTGTTTGGTGGTTGGGTCGAGGTAGAGCTTTGGGTTGGAAAATTTGTTTCTTTAGGATTTTGAAGGGATTGCTCTGTTGTCTTCTAGTTTCCTGGGTTGCTATTGAGAGGTCCAAAGCCATTCCGATTTCTGACCTGTTCTGTGACTTGTTGTTGTTGGTAGGTGCCTTTGAGTCAGTTCTGACTCATAGCAACCCTATGTACAACTAAGTGAAACACTACCTGGCCCTGCACCGTCCTCGCAATTGTTGCAATGGTTGAGCCAACTGTTTCAGCCACCATGTCAGTCCATCTTGTTGAGGGTCTTTCCCTTTTTTGCTGACCCTCTACTTTACCAAGCATGATGTCCTTCTCCAGGGACTGGTCCCTCCTGATAACATGTCCAAAGTTATGTAAGACTCAGTCTCGCCATCCTTGCTTCTAAGGAGCATTCTGGCTGTACTTCTTCCAAGACAGATGTGTTCATTCTTTCCTAGTATCAAGGAAAATCTTCAACAAATACTAACTTTTACAATTGTAAATAAGTAGTTAGGGGTATACGAACATGATGTATTCAATATTCTTCACCAACTTCCTAATTCAAAGGCATCAGTTCACCTTTGGTCTTCTTTATTCGCTTGCCTGTCAGTTTGTCATACTGTAGTGGCTTAAGTGTTGCTATGATGCTGGAAGCAATGCCACTTGTATTTCAAACATCAGCAGGGTCACCCGTGGTGGACAAGTTTCAGCGGAGCTTCTAGACTCAGACAGACTAGGAAGAAGGACCTGGTAATCTACTTCTGCTAAAAAAAAAAAAACAGCCAGTGAAATCCTTATAGATAGCAGCAGAACATTGTATGTGCCCTATGTGGTTTTTTTCTCCCTGAAAGTTAATAGAATGTTTTAAATCCTGGTTTCTTGAAATTCCATGATGTGCCTCGATGGGAGCCTGTTTGCATACGTGGTGCTAGAAGCTCGGTGGGCCTTTTCATTTTGGACATTCAGGCTCTCTCCCGGAAATTTTCTTCAACGTTTTCATATATGATTACCTCTGCTCTGTTTTCTCTTTCTCAACTTTCTTATTCTACTTTCGATTTCATCTTCCAACCCATCTATTACTTTTCATTTATGCTATCACATTTTTAATATTCAAGAGCTTTTAAAAATTTTTCTGTTATGTTCCTTTTCATAATATCCTGCTTTATTTCTTGGTTATAATAGCTTTCTTTTTTCTCTGAAGATATTTATTTTTTCTAATTGCTGTCACTTAGATTTTCTTCTCCTTCCATTATCTGTTTCCGTCAGGATGCTCTGTTCTGTTTGTTTCTTTTTGTCTCTGTTTTTCGTATTAAAAGCTTTTCTCAGATATCTGGTAGTTTGTCGGAATCGACTCAATGGCAGTGGCTTTGGTTTTTTATTTTGGTATCCATATTTTAAGGAGCTCTGGTGGCACAGTGGATAAGCACTTGGCTGCTAACTGGGAATTGTGGCAGTCTGAATACACCGGCCGCTCCGGTGGAGATAAGACCTTGGTGATCTGATCCTGTAAAGCTTACAGGCGAGGTAACCCTATGGTGCAGTTTTACTCTGCCCTATAGGGTCTCTATGAGTCAGAATCTACTCAGTGGCATGTAACATCAATATCCATATTTAAAATGTGAGGATAAAAAGCTGTTTTGAATACATGAGTGGGTTTTGTTGATTTCAATATAACATCATCTGACCAGGTTTTTAAATTGGGGACCCTCTGATGTTTAGTATCTTCGTTTTGCCTCTTGGGCTGGTCGTATTTTTCAAAGAAGACTCGTCCAGTTTCCTGCTTGCTGGGTGAAAGCTTGGCTGCCAGCATTCTGGATACTTAGAGGGCGGAGGAGAGTTGGGCACTTCTGGTGCTTATTTGCTTCACCATCTCTTTTCTGTATGCTGTCACCCGTGCTTGACCTCCCGCAGGGCAGCAGTTACAGCAAAGAATCAACCTCCAAACTTTCAGCAAAGGCGGAGAAGGCCAGTCACCTCCTGCGTAGAGCTGTTGGAGGGGACCTGGAGATCTAATTGTTTCTTGAATAGTATCACCTTTTATATTAAATACATATATGAAAAACAAAACTTTATATTGCTACCGCCAGTGGAAAATCAGTATCACCAGCCGTGAATAGAAGATCTCACACACACACACACACACACACACACACGCACACACACACACACTTCATTCATGTCTTCCTGTCGTCACGAGTCAAAATCAACACGGAGGCACTTAACAACAGCAACACCTGGACTGCCTTTGGAGGATGTTGTACTTTGCCATATGGCTCGCCCCCAACAGGAGTATATTCTAGTGCCTCAAGTTAGCTCTTTCCTCTGGGACTTTCTAGGCAGGTGAGACCTTATGTCACCTTACACCAAGCATAGAAGGTGAGATCTCTCATTTTCTCTTTGTGAATAAAGTGTTTTATTTCACCTAGTCGGTTCGTGTGAGATTTGCTTGGGGACTCTTCCTGTGTGGTCTTTCTAGACTTATTTGGGAGGATTCCCCCCCGCCCCCGCCCCGCCATTTTATTGTTTTTCTTTCCTTTTTATTCCCACTAGGACAGTATCATGTTTGAAGCTCTCCAGTTCATTCTGGCGGTATCTCTGGGATATAAGTTGTCTATAACAGACAAGACAAATGCTGTTAATTTCTTAGGGATGTAACATGAGCTCAGTTGTTAATATACAGCTGTCATCTCGAGTTTTCAGACTGTAGTGGAATGCCTTTAAAAGCTCCTAGGTTTTGTTACTGACTCGTGTTGAATGTTGAAATTGTGGCATTGATGTCAGAGACAGTTATTCCTGTTGATTCAACTTTGTGTTGTGCCCTTGCTTTGGCCATTTTGACATAAAGAGAAAGCCTGTAGCAATTTTTTTTTTTAATGTTGAGACACTCAATATTAAATATTTTGGAGTGTTGAGAAAACAGAAAATTTCAAGATCCTGGTATACACTGTTCAGTTTCTTCAAAGCCCTAACTGTTCTAATTTAATAAGTATGGAAGAAAATGTTGATTATAAAATTATTTCTGTGGTATTTAGTTTATTCTTTATGACCTCAAGACTCAATATGTTACCTTTCCTAAGACTCTTATGATTCAGGAATGAAGAATTTTGAGCATAGAATAGCAAAGTCTGGTTAGATTATACTTTATCCAATTTCCTATTTTATGCAGTAGTTTTTATTATTATGCAAAACATTATAGAGTTTCAACTTCCAAATATGGATGTTGTTGCCCAATTCAATAAAATCTCTAAAATATTCCAGTTGAATTGTGTAGAAACCAAAATTTTGATATTATCTGTGCTATCATCTTTATAAAAAGATGTTTTAGACTAATAAGTCTGTGTAGAATATGATTTAACTAGAAAGGGACATGCCCCGGCCCTGTCCCCCTGCCTTGAGTTACTTGTTAAGCTTCTTGTAGTTTATTCTTCAATGGGTGGTGCAGATGCTTAGGTGCATGGCTACTAACCAAAAGATTGGTGGTTGGAATCTACCCGGAGGCACCTCAGGTGAAAAGCCTGGTGGCCGTCTACTACCAAAACATCAGTTTGTGGAGCACAGGTCTGCTCTGCCACGTGTGCTTGCAGTGAGGTGGAATCGACTTGATGGCAACTGGTTTGAGCGTTTGTTTGTTTGTTTGTTTGCTCTAGAACTGAATTAAAAACCCAGGAGAGGGAAAAGGGAGAATGTCTTTATTCCATTCTCTCCCTTTAAAAAAAAAAAAAAAATTACTGTCTAGTTGATTTCGACTCATAGCAATCCTATGCCAAAAAAACCCCCCCGAAACCCCCGAAAAACCCAAACCCCTTGCCACTGAGTCTATTCTGACTCAAAACAACCCTACAGGACAGACTAGAACTGCCCCGTAGGTTTCCAAGGAGTGGCTGGTGGATTCGAACTGCTGACCTCTTAGTTGGCAGGCTAGCTCTTAACTACTGTGCCACCAGGGCTCCATAGAGACCCTATACGACAGAGTAGGACTGCCACATAGAGTTTTCAGGGAGCACCTGGTGGATTCGATCTGCTTACCTTTTGGTTAGCAGTGGTAGCTCACCATAGCTCTTAACCCCTGCACCACCAGGACACTCTCTCTTAGCCAGCCCAAATTAGGTAGAACCTAGACAGAAGTCAGATCTTTTATTCTTTGTTTTAATCTTAGTCTCCAATTATCCCATGGATGCTGCCGACCTTGAGAATGATTCCTAAATCGCTAGGAACCAGGACTCCAAGATCTTTTCCTCCCTGTCAAGTTTCCTAGTTACTTTGGGACTGGGTCCTCTTCCTCTGCCTGTCTTACCTTTTCCTTGGAGAAATGTTTTCATTTCACAAATGTTTTCCCCTCAATGTGGCAGGTATGTTGTGTCTATACAGCTTCTTCTAAACAATACCTCCTATGTACAGTGGAGCCTGGGCCTGAGAGGCTTCTGTCTGAGTTCAAAGAAGGGTTATTTTTCCCAACAAGCTTTGAACACTTCTGTTACTCAGAGACTGTGGTTTTTACCTTTTCCTGCCCAGGGGCTCAGAGGGTTTGGGTGGTGTTTGGTAAGTAACCGGGACACTGGAAACCTCTTTTTATGTGATAAAAGCTCATTCAGGATTACCGTTCAGGAAAGCACCTTTATTTTTGTATAAATCTCCTAGCAAGGCATGATTCTTTGTCTATAATGAGTTATGAAAATGGATGGTGTGGCTATGTGGCTATATTGTTTCTCTTCAGTCACTAGCAATCTATCACATGTTTAGCATTTTTCCCTAAATTATGGTCTGTTTTGCAGAATGAACATATTATTTCTGTGGCCATAGAAATAAATGATATTTTCTTTGGGGCACAGCTCCAACCAGAGTTGTCAGTTAGGTTCCAGGAAAAGGTCAGTCTTCAAGAAGGATAAACGTTAAATGAATCATCTCTAATAGATCTATTTATTATGGGTATCTCTAAAATGATGCTTCAGCCTCTAGGGAATAACTTTTAGGAATTGAAGTTTAATGCGAATCCTTCTGAGATCCTCGTATTCCTTAGACCTTATCGGATTTAGATAAATAAAAGTCCATTCCTCTCTTTCAGTGGTGAGTCATTTGCTTCCTCACTTCTGTTTACCATATTCATATCACCACAAAGAGACTGTGATAATTAGTAATATACTCATGGGGAAGTTTTTTGGTAGAAGCAAAAAAAAAAAAAAAGATTTCCTTTTGTGTGTTAAACCCATAACAGAATATTCTATTGGATCAAAAATTCGGTCAGCCATATCTAAGATGGGTCCCTTTGCTCGTTTGGGGCTCCAAGCCTGAGGTAATGCCCTATTTTGTTCTTGCCTTTTTCTTTCCTTTTTGCTCAAGGTTGAGATCTGCTTTCTGCACATCCTTGCTTGGATGGACATGAATAGAATTCTTTTCATTTGAGACCATTATCTCCTATAATCAGCAGAAACAAAGACATTTTTCCCTGGTTTGCTCTTACTTGGGACTTGATTCCCATTGGCTTGGTTCCCTGAGGGGACAATGTTCTCATAATTAAGACTGTGGCGGACATCCTAAAAGATGGGGTTACATTTTTAAATGAATTCCAGTTGAATGCTTAAAAAAAGAAAAAAAAGCAACCAAAAAAACAAAACAATGATTTTAGCTCGTGAAAAGTATATTTTTAGAACCAGAGCTGCTGATTTTTAGTATTCATTATAAAAAAGTAAGGTATTTCAAAGGAACATGGTGGTTTACAATTGAAATAAATTTTGCTGTGCCAGTCTGCTACAAAGGCCTTTGAGTTGATCATCTTTACTGAATATTTGTAAAAATAAAATATTTGTAAAAATACTGTTTAAATATTTTGAGTAGTAGTTTTCTCTGTTGAGTGATTAAAAAATTTTTTTTCCATCTGGAGTTTGATCATTGTGCTGAGTTCTATATGCCATATTTTAAGAGAAATGTGTCAGGGACAAGGAGCCCTGGTGCACAGTGGTTAAGCACTCAGCTGCTAACTGAAAGGGTGGGAGTTCGAATCCACCAGCCAATTCATTGGAGAAAAGACCTGGCAATCTGCTCTTGTAAAAATTACAGTTTAGAAAACCGTATGGGGCAGTTCTGCTCTGTCCTGTAGGGGCACTATCAGAATCAACTCCATGACAACAGATTTTTTTTTTTTGGTACCAGGGACTGTGCTAAGTACTGGGGTTTCAAAGGTAATTCAGTATGGTCCCTGATCTCAGAAAACCAGCTTTAAAAGGAAATAGATGATGTTGTTATAGAACTGGATTCAGAATGCCTCAGGAGCAGAGACGGAAATTGTTCTTGGAAGTGAGAGTCAGAGGTGTCTTCACCAAGGATACAGTAACACTTGAGTTGCATGTTGAAGGAAAGCTTGGGGTTTGCAAGAAAAATAATCGTTATTTCTGATAGAGAAAGGCATAAAAGAGCTCAATAGAAATCCGAATCTGTACAGAGCGGGGGGCCTGGGAGGTGAGGACGTGGAACAGTATTGGCCAAGGATGCCCTGTGGAGGCTGAGTCAGATGACCCATTTATTGTGCCTCCTGGTGTTCCCCTTCCCTCTTCAGCTGACTTAGCTCTCTATGTATTCTCCCACTGTCGATTTCCTGATAGAATCACACGGACTTGGCTGCTCCGTTTCCCTGTATCTGACCACTTCTTAGCTCCATGAACAATGTGAACGTTATCCACGTAACATTGATACTCTGCACTTCTGGCAAAGCCAGTTCAACCATTTTCTTAGGATCTTTTTGGATTTTTCTCTGACATTTCATACTGCTCACTGTTATCTTCTTCCATGGCTTTCGTGCTTCCTGTAAGCTAATTTTTAATACCCAGTATAAAAAAGTAAGACATTCTGCCTACTTCTTTGAGTGCCTTTTCATTAAGGGGAGCAGCAGATTTTGTAAAGATTTTGTACATAGTGTCGCTAGGAGCTGGAACCGACTCGATGACACCCAACAACAACAACATAAAGTGGGCTTCATAGTCAGAAGGTTATAGGTTCAATTCCTGGCTCCAACCCTTTCTAGTTATGTGTCTTCAGGCAAATTGTTTAACCCTTCTGATATTCCAAGTTCCACATCTATAAACTACGGGCAATATAGAGTTATAGACATTAAATAATGTATGTATGAAGTAATTCATGACAGTGGTATTATTGTTAGTTGCCGTCTACTTGGCTCCAACTCATGGTGACAGTACAGCAGAATGAAACATTGACCAGTCCTGTGCCATTTTCATGATTGCTGGCATGTTTGAGTCCATGATTATGGCTATTTGTCAGTCAGTCTCACTGAGGGTTTCTCTCGTTTTTGTTGACCTTCTACTTTATGGCATATGATGTCCTTATCTAGGGATTGATCTTTCACGGTGACATGTCCAAAGTAAGCAAGATGAAGTTTTGCGATCCTTGCTTCTAAGAGCGTTCCAGTTTTATTTCTTCTAAGACTGCTTTATGACAGTAGGGTCGCTCTGAGTCGGAATCGACTCAACGGCAATGAGCTTGGTTTTGTTTTTTTAATACATTTATTATTGTTTTTACTACTACTGTTATTAGTAGTAGTAGTGATACTAGTATACTCTGATTCTTCCAATAAAAAAATTTGGGTTTTTTTTGGCCTCTTTTTTCTGTAAGGTTTGACCTTTGGGCCTCTCTTTTTACCCTCACTGTCCAGTAACTAACTCAACCTTTGCAGCTCTTTCTTTTAATCTTAAAACCAGTGAGCCTCTCACCATCTTTACTAAGCATACACCCATGTCCCTCCCTATAGTGCACTGGATTGTGAATCAGGGAAGCTCAGGCTCCAGACTACACCAACACCAGCTTGTTCTGACTTGCAGGGGACGTTTTGGTGTCTGCTACTCTGAATTCAGGGTGGTAGCTCCAGGGGAAGGCTTTCTTTCTCGGTGACTCTGGGGGAAGGTCCTTGTTATCAGTCTTCCCCAAATTTAGGAGCTTCTCAGTTCAGGAACCCTGGGTCCAAAGGACGGACTATTCTCCTGGCACCACTTTCTTGGTGGTATGAGGTCCCTCTGTCTCTCTGCTTGCTTCTCTTTTATATCTCAAAAGAGGCTGACTTAAGACACAAGCTAATCTTATAGATTGAGTCCTGCCTCATTAATGTCATGGAGGTAGGATTTACAACACATGGGAAAATCACATCAGATGACAAAACAGTGAACAATCACACAGTACTGGGAATCATGGCCTAGCCAAGTTGACACGTATTTTGGGGGGACACAATTCAATCCATGACAGGAATACTGCTGGTATTTTATCCAGCTCATGCAATACAATTATTTTGGATGAATTGTGGTGTTGTGGTAGAATATAATGCCTTAGGAAATAAAGGTGAGAATAGTATATGAGTGTCTTAGCTAGCATGATTGGAATTCGAGTTTTCAGTTAGAAGATACGTAAACTATCCATATAGTGAAACTATGCCAAGGACGTCTCTGAAGTGAAGTGTAGGAGTTTTTTTTTCCTTAACACATCACTTAGCTGTATAGAGTTATTTTAGTTGACTCCGTGATTTTGTTCTTAGGGATATGTAATTCATTTCCCATGAATATCTAATCTGTTTATCAAACTGTCAAATTCAATATCAGTACCTTTTTCCTTGGGAAGTTCAGCTTGTCCTATAAAATTTTTCATGCAAGTGGAGAGTAGAAAACTTTAGGATAGCTGGCACTTCTGTTTAACATATAGTATGAACAATTTGAAACATAATTTAAACAGAGCACTCTTGCCAAAGCAAACAGTGGAATTCACTGTCTGTGCTAAAAATTCACTCTTAGTATTATTGTTGTTGTTAGTTGCCATCGAGTAGTTTCTGACTTAAGGCAGCCCCACATGTGCAGAATAGAATTCCATAAGGTTTTCAAGGCTGTGACTTTTCAGAAGCAGATCACCAGGCCTGTCTTCCGAGGTGCCTCTGGGTGAGTTCAGATCGTCAACCTTTCAGCTGGTAGTCGAGCACTTAACCGTTCATGCCACTGAGGGACGACTCCCAATAGATCTGAGCATATTTATCTTCAGTGTCTGAAAGAATACAGAAGCTTTAAGGCCCAAATCAACATTTTATTTATGGGCTGAGTGGGTTAAGAAAATCTTGCCAAAGAAAGTGACTTTTAAGCTAAGATTTGAAGAACAGAGGTAACCAGTGGGAGAATAAAAGGAAGTGTTTTCTGAGAGGGTGTGTGTGTGTGTGTGTGTGTGTGTGTGTGTGTGTGTGTGTGTATGAAGGCCTTGAAGTAGGAGAGAGCCTAGTGGGTTTGTGGAGCTGAAACAGGGTCCAAATAGCTGGAGAAGAGAGTGGGAGGAGGGTCAATGATGAGAGACGAGGTGTGAAGCTACGGGGCACACTAACTCAGGAGGATTCGTGGGCTTATGAATTGTTTTTCAGTCCGCAGTATAAACTATTTAAGTTTTCAGCAGTAGCTGTCATTCTGACACTGTCTAACGTTCTGCTTCTGTCAGAAATCCAGATGAAACAACTAACCGTTAAAATAGCTGCCATCTGTGGAGCACCTTGTACGCCAGGCCCCGTGGTTGATGCTTGGCTCATTATCCGTAAAGCTTGAAGCAACCTTGAGAAGTAGGTGCCATTATCTACCTTTAACGGTGAGGAAACTGAGACTCAAAGAATTTAAATAACTTGGCTTTGGATAGCAGTCACTCGGCCTTGACACTGTGCTTATACTCGAGAAACATACTCAAAGGCAGTAATTACAAAATATACGTGTATGCGGTTGATGTTGTATTTCTTTTGGGAGTGGGAGGATTTGTATCATCCTTTCAGCAAATGAATCCTTCTTAAACGTAACTTTGTGAAACCAGTAAATGCTTGAGGAACAGTAGGTGCTCAGTGTGTATTGGAAGAGTTTACTGAGGAGTATAAACGCTGAGGTGTTCTGATTGAACCATGGTGTGTGTGGATGGGGAAAGGCCTAGGCTTTGTCCCAGTAGCTGCCTCTTGTCCCTGACAGCAGCTCCTGAGATACCTTTATGGGACCTCTAGGGATATATGCCTGGTGGTGCAGTCGTTAGGCATGCAGCTGCTAACTGAAGGGTAGGTGGTTCGAACCCACCAACTGCTCTGTGAGGGATCTGCTCCATAAAGATTACAGCCTGGGAAACGCTACAGTGTAGTTCTACTCCGTCCTGTAGGGTCGCTGTGAGTTGAAATTGACTTGACAGCACACAACAACAGCAACAGCAGTGATATGGGACACAGTGTGGGCATCATCTCCTCTCCTGGATTCTTCTGTAGCCAGATGAATCGCTCATCGGGATTCTTCAAGCCATTTCCCTGTCTCACACTGGCGTATCAGAAGATTAATTTCATGGAACACATACCACATCCTTTCTATCCACGAAAAATGGTTGTTTTGCCCTTCTTTTTATACAGGGCCTGTCTTAAAAATAGACACACATGGAAGGCCTTTTTGTTTCCTCCCTCCCTCCCTTCCTTTCTTATTGTGCTTTAAGTGAAAGTTTACAAATCAAGTCAGTCTCTCATACAAAAATTTATACACACCTTGCTGTATACTCCTAGTTGCCCTCCCCCTAATGAGACAGCACACTCCTTCTCTCCACCCTGTATTCCCCATGTCCATTCATCCAGCTTCTGTCCTCCTCTGCCCTCTCATCCCCCTCCAGACAGAAGCTGCCCACATAGTCTCATGTATCTACTTGAGCCAAGAAACTCACTCCTCACCAGTATCTTTTTCTGTCTTATAGTCCAGCCCAATCCCTGTCTGAAGAGTTGGCTTTGGGAATGGTTCCAGTCTTGGGCTAACAGAAGGTCTGGGGACCATGACTTCTGGGGTCCTTCTAGCTTCAGTCAGACCATTGTCTTGTCTTTTTACGGGAATTTGTGGTCTGCATCCCACTGCTCTCCTGCTCCATCAGGGATTCTGTGTTGTGTCCCCTGTCATGGCATCATCGGTTGTAGCCAGGCACCATCTAGTTCTTCTGGTCTCAGGCTGATGCAGTCTCTGATTGATGTGGCCCTGTCTCTTGGGCTCATAATTACCTGTGTCTTTGGTGTTCTTCGTTGTCCTTTGCCCCAGGTAGGATGAGACCAATTGATGCATCTTAGATGGCCTTTTTATTTTCTTTAAAAACTTGTTGACCTCAGTCAGATCCATCATCCTGCAGAGACTCATGGCTCATTTTCCTTATAGCACTCATGGACTGATGGCCTTCCTGTTCGAAGAAAATCAGAATTGCTGTCTTTGCCATGGTTGCTAGTCGCTCAGCCTGAAATGGGATGATGGTCAACTAACATACGTGTCTTCAGCTAGGGCTTCCTTTGTAATTATCTTTTTCCTTGTCTTTCTTTATTTACTGCTTGGTGTTGTGGGTTATGAAGTGTTGCTAAGTTTTGGTCCTATTAAATCTGTGCTTTTCATTATTAGCGATTTTATCTTTTTAAAAATAGTAGGATGAAAGAAGAGAAATGAAACGAGAAAATTATGCATGAGAAAAGGTAGCACTTCAAATGTGAGAAGGTAAGGTGATTCTTACATAAAAATGAGTATTAATATAACTAGTTTTAAAGAGATAGCAACCTGCTTGTGAATTTCAAGTTCACTTTGCATCTCATTCTTAGCAGAATTAAACTACAGTTCAGACTAAAATGAGTTTTGTTGTAAACAAAGCTATAATAGCTATAAAGGGAAATGATAGAGCAAAATGATTTCTGAAATTTTTAGAAACAATAGTAAATAAAATACAGTGAAACCTGTGAGAGCTGGAACTTGGCAGGACTGCCTTGTTTTTCCAGGTCTCAAAAATTTTCCGCCTTTGACGGGATGCCGTCTTACCACTTTTCTGTCACTCGTTTTAGTGGAAAAGATTTTTGAGTTTTCCTTCCCTGACAGGTATCCATCTTACACAGGTTCCAGCTTTCAAAGGTTTTACTGTAATTTTACAAACCTAAGCTTTAGTTTCCAGAAACAGTGATTTTTAAAGAATTTTTGGGGGGACTGAACAGACCATTGATTGCAGTCCTGTGTATCACCCTTAGTTATTCTCTGCAAAGCCTTTTACCAATAATTTTGGGAATGTTTTTCTCTTGTTGCTTTTGCAGTTATTTTGTAGGCTTTGCTTTGACTTTTAGGTTCACTACGGTGCTTGTTAACTGAGTGTTCAGTGAGTTGGTAGGCAGCTACAATATTTAAAACTTATGATTACTCTTAATTTTTTTCTCAGCAATTTTATAAATACAGTTCACAAAAAGCTAGGGTTTCTATAGCTATTTAGCTTTAATTAGATATGAAAAATAAGAAAGTGCAAGAGTGTTTGAGACATTGAGGAACCCTATCTAGACAGAGTACCCCTACCCTAAGTGCTCGTATAAAAATAGCTACTCACAATGCTAATTAGATGGTCCTTAAGTAATTGTCTTAGATCCCAGGAGACAGTTTATTTCACATGTGGAAAATGTATTTAATGTTTGAGCTTATGTATTTTTAGTAAGCAGGAAATAGAATGACAATAGAATGATGTGAAATTTATTCAGTTTAAAGAATCCTCTTACCAGCTTGTGTTAAGAGGACTGAGAATTATGGGTGGCTGCTATGTGAATTCAAATCAATTTCCTAAATGCAGAGGGGCTGCAGTGTGCCACTCATGGAGCTAGACAAGATGAGGGTGCTACGGCCTGAGGTCCTTCTGGCCGGGACTCAGAATCCAGGTGGAGTGGCAGACAGGCACACAGCTCATCCCGACCCAAGCTTGACCACAAGGGTGCTGGAATGTGCGCCGGCCAGCACCCAGGGATCTGCCATTCCTTCTGACTGGGAGCTGATGAGGTTCAGAGAGGAGGCGACAGCTTTACAGGGAGATCCGTAGTAATCTGAAGTCTGCAGTGCTTTCTCTTTGGGCGTCAGATTTCCAGCATGTGGGTCATTCTTTAGTGAGCCCCTGTAGAGAGCAGGAATACCTGTTACCCCTGGATTCATTCCTTGTACCATAGGGATTAATGGTTATGATACACGTGCTACAAATAGTGTGGATATTGTATTTGTGATGAATAATGGCTTGGCAGTCTGATTTTATCTGTGAACCTTGTATCATGGCCACAATAAATTATGTAATTGTTGTTAATGTTAATTCAAGGCCTGTGGAGCTGGATGAGTCTTAAGTGTCTAGTGGGGGGAAATTATTCCCTCTTCCGTTCTCTTTCACTCACTTGAAGTAGCCAAAAGGTCAGTTAGCTGCAGTATATCTGTCATGCTTCACAAATACTTGCTGACCTTACCCCATCCTCACATCTGAGCATAAAGAAAACGACAACCAAAGATTGGGCTTCAGACTCAGAGACAAGATGTGGTAATAGCTGACTGTCCTTGTTGTGTGCCATCGAGTCTATTCAATAGCTGACTAGTAATAAATATGTTTTGATACTATTTATTTTTAGTGTTGTAACAGGAAAAAATGGAAGATGTCTTTCATTTCTTTGTGTTATAGAAGTTTTTAAAGAAATTTAGGTAAAAAGTGGGGAAGCAATTTAGGCAACCATTAACTATATAGGAACACAGGTGCTACATGGACTAGGCGTGGACGCAGGATTGCAGTGTAAGGCGATTATTTGGGAGGTAATCCCTGGAAATACCAGGAGGACATTGGGAAAGTGAGACAAGGAAGGGATTTTACAAAAAAAAAAAAAAAAAAATTTTTTTTTTTCCATTTTAAGGTCCTCTAGAGAAATAGAACCAGTGAGACGTCTGTGTGTGTGTGTCTGTCTATCTGTCTGTCTGCCTGCCTGTCTAGAGATTAAATGATTGATTGATTTGAGGAATTGCTTCACACTGTCGTGGGATACTGGGAAGTCCAAAATCTGTATGTCAGGTGACAGGATGGAGATTTCTGCACTCTTGTGTCCTCAAATCCATAAGTCGGGCAGAGTAAGAAAGTTCTGGCAAAATGTTTGTAGTCTGGAGGCAGAATTAAACCCTGGGGAGAACTTGTTTTTTGCTCTTTAAGGCCTTTAACTGATTGGACGAGGCCCACCCACATCATGGAGGGTCATCTGCTTCATTTAAGGCCAGCTGATGTAACCACATGTGACAACTTTATAACAAAGTCTAAACTAGTAGTTGATGAAACTGTTGGGCGCCGTGACCTAGCCACATTGATGCATGAAGCTAACCATCTCATTATTCAAGTTATAAATTGAGGTTCATTGGAGACTGACCATATCGGGGAAGTCTGGGAGCCAGTGTTGCACCCACATCTCAGAGTTATCCCACTGAAGGGGTGAGGAAGCCTAGGCTATTTATACACTGACCGCTGTCAGTTAGTGGCAGAGGTTACTTATGGGAGGTGGGGTGGGGGTGTAATCTCCTGGTATTACTGGCTGTTGGGCAGGGAGGCTTAGAAGACACTGGGAGTCTCAGAAATGCCTCGAAGAAGCGAAAATGCTGTAGTGAGAAACTGGGCTGGTGTTCATTGACGTGGCAGGGGTGAGGGTGGGTGGGTGTGGCGCCCACACCTGCTACCTATGTGGTAGAAGACTGATTACTTTTGGGAATTACTTCTGTGACTAACTAAACTTTTTCTGATTTTATAGCCATCTTTGTCATTAGGCTCTCAAGTCTTGAAACCACAAAGGGATTTTTTCTCTTGGAACATAAACATAGTCCTTCTAGGTGCCTTTTGAGTTTCTCTTCCCAGAGCCGTTTCTCACTGGTCAGAGTACTGAAGGTCTCTGTTCTCATAGTATTCCATCAGCTAGGCAAGTGAAGACTTATTAATTCCTGCTCCAGCCTTCTGTTCTCACTAACTGGAATTACTTTAGCCTTTCTTTCCTAATCTTTCAGTAATTTATATTATTCTTTCCTGGACTTTTTCCAACTTCTCTTCATCTCACTTAAGTTGATTAGCCTATTTTCTGTAACTGTTTTTTCAAGATAATACATTTATAGAAGTCTTATATAATTTATATTTCTGGCCCACATGTAAAACTTCATAGCTTATTAATGATTTATCTTCATTTGAATGGTAATTTAAGTGATCTTAGTCACACAAATCACTGAAATTATCCCTACTGTCGTAGCGCATCTGTATCAATTATTTGGTAGTTATCGTAATGTATTTTAGAGCTGTGTAAGTAGAAACACTGATTTAATCCTGAGTACTTTGGCCTAATACAAATAAAACGTTAAAATTAAACAGTAGGAATTAACTGTGCTGCTAAAGAAATTGAATTGGCTACATTATTTTCTAAGTATCTAAATTCATTTGCCTTATCTTATTAACTTATTGGCAAAAAAATTACTGTTAGCATGAAAAACAAGGATATCTGAATTTTTAAAAATGAAAGCCACTGCAGGTTATAAACAGGAACTTTGATGTTTAGAGAACTTACCCTTGATAACAGTAATCTCCCATTTCAGTGATATATATAAACTAGCAAATACACTAAATGGCTCAGCTTCAGATCAGTTTTCCCCTTAAGCGGTAACCCATTCAGTAGTTCCTTTGCTTCATTTTTTGAAAAAGAGCCTTCATTTCCAGTTGAAGCGCGATAATTTGAGAAATCTTTGTTTTTTAATTATATTGTTGGTCATTACTCCCACAGATGTTTTACCATACTATCACGGCCACATATCATTGAGAAACTTAATAAATTACTGCTTCCCTTTTCTGAGGGAAAACGCCCCTTGCCCAACGCACATACACATACCAGGGCTAGTCGTCTAAAAAAGTGAAAAGTAACCATCTAATCTCAGTTCGCAATTGCATTCTGTAAGTATGTTTTATGTATAAGAGAGAAGAGTAGAAATATTTTATATTCACATATATTTTGCATTTTAATTCTCATTGAGCTGTAACTTGTGTACAGTGGAATGCACAGGTCTTAGGCGATATAGTCCTGTGTATCTGAATAAGTGCTGGTAGTCATATAACCTACATGTCATTCATATAACCTACACTTCATTTGGGACATAGGAAAACTTCCTGTGCCTCTTCCCATCCCAGCCCTCCATCCCCACCCCAGAAACATCCACAGATTACATGCTAGTAAGTTTTGTCACATAACCTTTAAAAATCATGGACTTCCTATAAGAACTTGAAATGAAAGCGTTGCTAATTTATTAAATACTGTTTTGAACCACAGAGGAACTAGACGACTGCATGTTGATACTATAATTCTAAAAATCAATTGTGAAAAGTATATAGTATTTTTTAATCAGTTTGACTAAGTACTCTGTAATTTGGATTAATATTGACATTGAACCATACATATAGCCTACATGTAGTTATTGGGTAAGGAGCTTTGGGGTGAGTTAAACGTTTTGGGGGGATCATCTCAAATGCTCTAGCCAGCCATCTTGAAAAAATTAAAAAAAAAAAAAAAACTTGTCTGGAAACCTAACTGGTCATTAATTCAACCTAAAATTAATAATTAACCATTCTTTTATCTCTGTTTTTAGTTGTGTGTCCTTGTCTTCAAAACATCTTTTGCTTTTGCTAGTGCGCAGGTATCCTCCATCTAAATAACTCTCTCAACGGTTGTTAGTGCTTACGGAGCTTTATCTTCTTACTCCTCTGGGAAACAGCTCTCTCGTGGGGGTGGTTGTTACATGACGTTGAGTCAGTTCTGACTCATAGCGACCTTACGTACAGCAGAATGAAACACTACCTGGTCCTGTGCCATGCTCAAAATCATTGCTATGTTTAAGCCCATCTTTGCAGCCACTGTGTCAATCCATCTCATTAAGAATCTTCCTCTTTTTCGCTGACCATCTACTTTACCAAGCATGATGTCATTCTCCAGGGACTGGTCCCTCCTGATAACATATCCAAAGTGTGTGAGACAAAGTCTCGCCATCCTCGCTTCTAATGGTAGAAATTTAATTTCTACTCTTCCAAAGAATTTTATTTTTGTAAAATGGCACATGGGGGAGCTGTTTAAATAAGAAAAGTAAATGAAGTAAGGAAAAATAAAGCTGCTTTATTTATTTATTTTTTATTTAGGAATAGCATGAGAGATGAAGCTTTTCTGCTTCCTTTGCTATTATCATTTTCTTCTCTTTTTATCTTTCTCTCCCGATGGGCCGTTTGTCTGTATAAGTTTTTGTTCGTTGGTGGTGGCTCAGAGCTGCTCGTTGAGTTCCCATATGTGCCTGCTGTATTTCCTTCACCAAATCCTTGAGGATTTACTATGCACGAGGTGCTGCCATAGGTGGTAAAGAAGCAGCAGGCGTCGTCCCTGCCTCCGTGGAGCTTACTTAGGAAACAGGTTTCTCTCCTCATGCCAGAACCAGCACTGTCCTTGCAGGGAAGCTGTTTATACTAAGGTGTACATGGCAACACATGAAAATTACCCCCTCACCCAATCTATGGGTATAAACTACAGTGCTGAGGAACAGGCAAACCTTAGCTCAGGGAATCACTCTCCATTTTGAGGTTCTAGGCATTCTGGCAGCCAGCTGGGAAATAGATTCTGGGTGGCTGGATTTTCCCAATGACTGTCAAAATTGACCTCACACACACCTGTCTCACTAGCATGTAGGGACAGCATGGTAGTTAGATCAGTAATACTTTTTGTTTACTGAGTCAAAAACCATGGAGACAATAAAGAGAATCAATTAAGGAAATGAGATCCCTGTCCATGGTCCTGATAAGACCATCTGTCAGCGCTTCAGGACAAGCCCTGGCTCCTTGTCTATGTCTATAGCTACCGTTCTCCTTATATTCCATAGAAATTGACGTCTTGAGAAGAGTGATATTTTAGAACCAATTTCGAGCAAGGAAATCAACTTCTAAAATTCGTGTCAGCCAGTGGATGAGTAAATGTATTTTCTTTTTAATCCACTCTCATAATCTTTACTTTAACAGTTCTAACAAGTAGCTAATTATTATTCCATGTTATATCTTATTATTTTCTTATCTTTAAATTATTTCAACCCTCATCCTCTCTATTTTCTACTGTTTCTCAGATTCTAAAACTTAGTATCTTGCTCTCGGAGTCATTTTGAAATTGAAATTGTTATCTTTTATCTACTATTGGGCTTTTTTTTTTTTTCTTTTTCACCTTATTCCTTTGTTTTTAAAATTCTACAGTACTTCCTGCAACACATTTTATTAAAAGTGATTCAAATAGTATAAAAGCATGCAGATCAAAAAAACGAAGCGTCATTTATTCTTGTTCTTGTCATTCTAGTAACCTTGTAAATTTCCTTCAAACATATTTTTTAAAACATTCTCTAACTCAGATATGCATTAATTCACATTTCCCTTAACTGGTTCCAGATATGAACAATTCAGTATTTCTTAGAGTATAAAGAGTTTTAGAAATCGTATATATTATTCAATAAATTGGGTTTTACTTAAGCTAAAAACAGAAAGTAAACAGTGGACCAGTTTATGCTAGTGGGATAAAGATTGTTGATTGATTACCAAAAGATTTTATTCCCCTATAAATGTTGTAGTCACTGCATTTATGTAAATAAGATACTGAAAGAACCCTGGTTATCTTGCATATCGTGACCTCTTGGGAAATAGGTTTTGGATTTCCAGTGATTGATATTTCCTAATTTTCCTAAATTTTCTTTTAGGTGCTTTACCCAGTGGCTTTGAGACTCCTTCTTGTCTTTTGATTTTTTTTTTTCTTTTAATTTGCTCTGTACCTTGGAAATTAAAGCTTTTTGAGGAGGAATTAGCCTTTCATTTTACCGCCCAAAGCCTTCCAATTTAGGAAGAAGTAAAGATTTGGGTTGGTATGTTTGTCACTCTTAATTATGGAATACAAGCAAACAGAACAAACCCAGTGCCGTCGAGTCGATTCCAACTCATAGCGATCCTATAGGACAGAGTAGGACTGCCCCATAGAGTTTCCAAGGAGCGCCTGGTGGATTTGAACTGCTGACCCTTTGGTTAGCAGCGGTAGCACTTAACCACTACACCACCAGGGTTTCCAATTATGGATATCTGAGAATAAAAGTGAGGAAGGGGCAAAATGGCTCTGCCTGTGTTTCTTTCTCTGTGGGGAATCCTGGAAAGCCACGGAGGTGGAAAGATGGAAATAACAATTATTTCGGAGTCCAACTGGATTCATTTTCTATTGCTCATTCAGGCTATTGGCAGAATTAATTTCCTTTCTTTGGGTTGTAGGCTGGTGGTCCCTGTTTCCTTGTTGGCTGTCAGCTGAGGTCTGCTCTCTGCTCCCCAAGGCCACCCACCTTACTTTCCATGTGGCCCCCTCTACCTTCATAACAGTAGCTGCACACTTTTACTCTCTCTGGCTTCCTTTCCTGCAGTCAGCAGGAGAAGCACTCTACTTGCCAGGGTTCACGTGATGAGATCAGGCCCCCTCTATTTTAAGGTCCATTGTGCCGTCTCATATAACACGATCATGGGAGGGATAACTCATCATATTCACACATTACAGCTATTAGGGTTTCAAATCTTGGTGTGGAGGAAGCATATTAAAATTCTGCCTACCACACTATTTTGACATCTATCCATCAGTCTTCATAATAGCTCACTCATAATCAGGGAGAAGCGCATGTCAAATGCTCACCTACCTTTTTTCCCTTATATTTAGATTGGGCCATTAAACAGGCTTAAGGAGCCCTGTTGATTCAGTGGATAAGAGCTCAGCTGCTGATCAAAAGGTTAGCAGTTGGAATCCACCAGCAGCTCCTTGGAAACCCTGTGGGGTAGTTCTGCTCTGTCCTGTTGGACCACTATGAGTCGGAATCAACTAGATGGCAATGAGTTTGATTTTTGGTTTTTTAAGCAGGCTTGAATTGATTGAGATTTTTGCTCCAAAAGATACATGGTGAAATAACTGATTGGAAAGACTTAGTATTATAAAGAATTCATTTTTCCCCCAAATGAATGCCTAATTTCAGCATAATTCAACTAAAACATCCAAGAGGGGTTTCTTGAAACTTGAAAAGCAGATTCCAAAGTTCATGGAAAAGAGTATACATGAGAACAGTTATGAAGGTTTGGAAAAAAAGAATACTGGTGGAAGAAGGGCTTCTACCTAATCTCAGAAGAAACTACAAAGCGATAGTAATAAAAACTGAGTGATATCACAGCAGGAATGTACAAGCAGATCCATGTATAAATAGAAACACAGTTCATGATAGATAAATCATCTCAAGTAAAAAACGGATAAGTGCGATAAATGTTGGGGAAAATTGGATACCTGTTTAGAAAAATACTGAAGTTATACCCTGTCTCAATACCCAGAATAGATATTAGAGTTAATCAGTTTCAAAGCTATAAAGTCAATGGAAACAAATACAGGAGAATTTTTTTAAAAATAATTTTTGAAGGCTTATAGGAAGAAGGGAAACCCTGGTGGCGTAGTGGTTAAGTGCTGTGGCTGCTAACCAAAGGGTCAGCAGTTCGAATCCGCCAGGCGCTCCTTGGAAACTCTATGGGGCAGTTCTACTCTGTCCTGTAGGGTCACTATGAGTTGGAATCGACTCGACGGCACCAGGTTTGTTTTTTTGGTTTTTTTTTTTTTTTTTTTGGTTTATAGGAAAAAGATTGATACATTTTTCCAAGTAAAAATCAATAAACAGCTTAAAGTTAAAAGAAAAAGACATGATATATGGGAAGAAAAAATTCAGTATATTTAACAAGATCCTGCAAATCATGAAGGGAAGACAAACAATGCAAATAGACAAATGGGCAAAGGATATGAATAGGCTATTCACAAAAGATAAAAAGCAAACGGCCAGTAAACATACGGGGAGGATTAACTCCATAGAATGTATGACTAGAACCAAATATATTCCTTCGTTACGACACTTTTTTTTTTTAATAGAAAAAAGGTAACCTTAATGGTCATCAATAGTGGAATGACTGAGTTAAACTTTATCTATACTATGGAGTACCATACCACAGTACCATGGAACAGATAAAATAGTTGTGCGTTTGCATGCGCACGCACACACACATACACACACACACACGCACACACTTGAAAGTGTTCCAATGTGTGTTGCTACATGAAGAAAATCAAGTAGCAGGAAAACATGCGTAATAGTTCACCTGGTTCATTTAGGTACTCTCCCCCCAAAGGATACTGTATCAGAGACATAAATGCTCGCCTATTATTTTCCCATTATGTTTAGTTTGGGGCCCTGTGACACGTTCTGAATAGGAGATTGGAGCAAAAGTGACTTGTTATTTCTGATCCCAGGCATTTAAGAACTGTTATGTCACCTCTATAATCTCTCAACCCCTGCAAGGCTGTATCATGATGATACAAATACCAGCTAGTGGAGTCTTGGTTAACATGGGTCTCCATATGACCATATGGAGCAGGGTCTCCTGCTCACGCATGTTAGACAGGTAACCTGTGTGTCAATCCACTGAGATTCGGGGGTTGTCTGTTACGGCAGTTAGCATTCACACACACCTCCAAACACATACGTACGTACGGATAAATTCATCAGTAGGGAATTGGAGGAACACATACCTGTGAGTTGCCGTTACCTCCTGGAAGGGGAGAAGCAGGACATGAGTATGAGCATGTAGGAGAAGGTGATCACATTACATTCTGACTTTTTCTTCATTGTTTGAATCTTTTATGAAATTGTATTTATGTGTAAGTTTTGTTATAAAAATATTGGGATAAATAAAATGAGATGTTGCTAAAAAGTAGTTGTTACGTCAACAGTTCGCTTCAAACTTGACTACAGTACGATTATGGTTGCTACTCATTTTGTTTAGGGATTTTCTTGTTGTTAAACCCATTGGGAAAAAAACCCATTGCCGTCAAGTCAATTTTGACTCTTACCGACTCTATAGGACAGAGTAGAACTACCCCATAGGACAGAGTAGAACTGCCCTGTAGGGTTTCCGAGGAGCGGCTGGTGGATTCCAACCGCCAGCGTCTTGATTAGCAGCTGATCTCTTAACCACCGCGCCAGTTTGTTGCCATCAAGTTGGCTCTGATTCATGGCGACCTTATGTCCAACAGAAGGATAACACTGCCCAGGTCCTGTGCCATCTTCACGATTGTATGTTTGAGTCCCTTGTTGTGGCTGCTGTGTCGTTTAGGTAAACAATAAATTGATACAATGAAGTAACTATTTCCGTTTTATTTCATGTGTGAAATGTGGAAATATATTTTCCTCTAAAATGGAAAATCTTTCGGTGATACTTTTATTAATAGTATGATTTTGTAATGTGTGACAGGTAGTGCAGTATTTTCTAATGTTTGTTCTTTTGCAAACTGTCTTATAATTTTTCTGTATCTGAGGGCTGTCTATACTGTTATTTTTTTTTACTTATTAATTTTCTATAAAATGACCTAAATGCAGTAATTTGCAATGAAAACTTTTACTTCTACCTAAAATGAAAAAAAAGGCATCCCTTTCCATAAGTAGAAAATAACTATAAATTAAATACGGCCACAATGAAATAATGTTATACAATTTGGCTAGCTGTTGTTGCTTGACAAGACCCCAACAATGAGGCCTACTTTCCCCTAAAAAGTGAGATGATTTAAGTATTAGAGTTGGTGAAGACTGAGACATTCTCATTGACGTATCACAATAAAGAGAATTGAAAATGGAGTAAGTTCTTAGTATATGATTCACTGTTACTTAATGCCTTGCCTTGTCCCAGAAGAAGTACAGCCAGAATGCTCCTTAGAAGTGAGGATGGTAAGACTTTTTTTTTTTCCTCAACCTGTCCTGTCACTTAACCATGCTTTTTGTTGGCATTGCTCCTGTGGTCATAAAGTATAAACATCGTTTACCTAAAAATTACTCTGAACATTCACGGTACTTGTAGGATTCTTTCTTGGGAAAATTAATTAACTACCTGTTATAGATTGAACTGTATCCCCCCAAAATATGTGTTGGAAATCCTAACCCCCTATACCTGTCATTATAATCCTATCTGAGAGTGGGTTGTCTTTGTTATGTTAATTAGTGTAGGGCATATTTTAAATCAAATTCTTTTTTTTTTTTAGTTGTGCTTTAGGTGAAAGTTTTACAGAGCAAATTAGTTTCCCGTTCAATAGTTTATACACAAAGTGTTCTGTGGCATTGGTTACAATCCCCGTAGAGTGTCAGCACTCACGCCATCACCACCCTGAGTTCTGCATTTCCATTCATCCACTTTTCTTGTCCCTTCCAGCCTTCTCTTTGCTTTTGGGCACACGCTGCCTTTTTGGTCTTATATAGATGGTTGTTCTAAGGAGCACTTTCCTCAAGGTGTTATTGTTAACTTTATAGGCCTGTCTATTGTTTGGCTGAAAGGTGAGCTCCAGGAGCGGCTTCACTTCCACGTTAGAAGGATGTATAAGGGTCATAGTCTCTGCAGTTACTCTCTCTGAGCAGGGAATCTGGCCATTTTTGTGAATTTGTTTTACATTTTTTTTCTCACTCTGATCTGGACCTTCTGTTGTGATCCTGGTCAGTGTGGTAGGCAGTGGAAGCCAGGCACCATCTGGTTCTTCTGGTTCCATGCTAGTGGAGGCTGTGGTTCCTGTGGCCCATTAGTCCTTTGAACTAATTATTTCTTGGAGCTTTTAGTTTCTTCACTCTCCTTGCCCCAGACAGAAAGAGACCAATGGTTGTGTCTTAGATTGCTGCTCACAAGCTTTTGAGACCCTAGACACTACGCACTGGAGTACAATGTAGAACATTGTTTTTATGAACTATGATATGCCACTTAACCTAGATGTCCCCTGAGACTACGGTCCTTAGCCTTCGAGCCCAGTAACTCAGTCCCGTGGGATGTTTGGTTATGTCTAGGATGCTTCCATGACTATGCTCCCTGTGTACTCTATTATATGTATGAATGTACATGCAGCACATACAAATATGTATGTAGAAATATCCATGGCCAAACTTGTAGGTGCACATGGATGTACTCCCACATGACCTCCCACACGGAGTTCAGCATACCTATCTACCTATGTATCCACTCATAATTTCTTGTATGTTATTACTGTTGTTGCTGGATTGTATATCTTATAGTATTTACTGTTGTTACCTTTTAGTCTTGAATACCTCTCAGTGTCTTCCCTTCCTTTGGTCATGTTGTACTCACTTTCCGCCATGTTGTGTACTGCCTTTGCCTGTACCAAAGTTAACTGTGTCTACATTCTAGTTAGTGATTTTCCCTCCTTCTCCCTCCCATCCCTGGTAACCATCAAAAAATGTTGCTTTCTGTGTGTATACATTCTCTTGACTATTTATAATAGTGGTCTCATGTATTTGTCCTTTAGTGATTGGCTTATTTCACTCAGCATAAGGTCTTCCAGATTCACCCATATTGTGAGATATTTCACGGAATCATCATTATTTATTGTTGCATGGTATTCCATTGTGTACATATACCACAGTTTATTCATCCGTCAATGGGCATTTAGGTTGTTTCTGTCTCTTCGCTATTGTGAATAACGCTGCAGTGAACATGGGTGTGCGTATGTCTATTCTTGTCACAACTCTTATTTCTCTATGATATATACCTAGGATTGGAATTGCTGGATCGTATGGTGTTTCTATTTCTAGCTTTCTAAGGAAGGGCCCTATTGTTTTCCGTTGTGGTTGTACCATTTTACATTCCCACCAGCAGTGTATAAGGGTTCCAATCTCTCCACAACCTCACCAGCATTTGTTGTTTTCTGTTTTGTTTTGTTTTTTATCAGTGCCATTATTGTCAGAGTAAGGCGGTATCTCATTGTAGTTTTGATTAGCATCTCTCTAATGGCTAATGATAGAGAGCATCTCTTCATGTGTTTTTTAGCTTCCTGAATGTCCTTTATGGTGAAACGTCTGTTCATGTCATTTGCCCATTTTAAAATTGAGTTGTTTGTGATTTTGTTGTTAAGGTGTTAGAAGTTTCTGTAAGAGATTAGACCCTTGTTGAATATGCAGTAGCCAAATTTTTTTTTCCCAGTTTGTAGGTTCTCTTTTTACCTTTTGGTGAAGTCTTTTGATGGACATGAAGTGTTTAATTTTTAGGAAATCCGAGTTATATAGTTTATTTTCTACTGTTTGTGTGTGTTTTGGTTATGCTTGGTTCTCTATTTATGCCATATATTAGGACCCCTAGTATTGTCCCTACTGTTCTTCCATGCTATATATATATTTTTTTTATCGTTTTTAAGATTTACATTTAGGTCTTCGATCCATTTTGAGTTAGTTTTTATGTAAGGTGTGAGGTACAGATCTTGTTTCATTTTTCTGCAAATGGATATTTAGTTTTGCCAGCAGCATTTCAAAGACTTTCTTTTCCAGCTAATGGATTTTGACTCTTTGTCAAAGATCAACTGTCCATAGATGGATGGATTTACTTCTGGGTTCTCAATTATTTTCCGTTGGTCTATGTGTCTGTTGTTGTACCAGTATCAAGCTGTTTTGACTACCATAGCTGCATAGTAGGTTTTGAGATCAGGGAGCGTAAGGTGTCCTACTTTATTCTTTTTCTTCAATAATCCTTTGCTTATCTGGGACCTCTTTTCTTTCCATATAAAGTTGGTGATTAGTTTTTCCGTCTCATTAAAGAATGTTCTTTGAATTTGCATCAGGATTGTATTATATTTGTAGATTGCTTTGGGTAGTATGGATAGTTTCACAATGTTAAGTCTTCCTGTCCTTGAGTATGGTATATTTTTCCATTTATGTAGGTCTCTTTTGTTTTCTTGCAGTAGTGTTTTATAGTTTTCTTTGTGCAAATCTTTTATGTCTCTAGTTAGGTTTATTCCTACGTATTTTATCTTTTTGAGGTCTACTGTAAGCAGTATCATTTTCTTGATTTCCATTTTGGGTTTCTCTTTGTAGAGGGATCCAGCTCTTAAATCAATCTCTTTTGAGACAAAAAAAAAAGCACGCAAGGAGAAAACCAGAGATGGGGTAAGAGAGATGCCAAGTCACATGAAGATTGTCCAGGAGCAGGAGCTCAAAAGAGACAAGGACCTTCTGCCATAGACGACAGAGGGAGAAAACCTTCCCCTAGAGCCTGTGTCCTCAATTCCAACTTCCAGACTCCTAGACTATGAGAAAATAAATATCTGTTTGTTAAAGCCACCCACTTCTGGTATTTCTGTTATAGCAGCACTAGATAACTAAGATGATATCCTTGTGATAAATATTTTCTTTTGCTTTTAAGCAAAACTGAGAAAAATATTTTCAGGTTTATGATTTCTACTTTTATCCACCATATGTTATGCTGTGGTGGCTTATGTGTTGCTATGATTCTGGAAGCTATGCCACCGGTATTTCAAATACCAGCAGGTTCACCCATGACGGAAAGGTTTCAGTGGAGCTTCCAGACTAAGACAGACTAGGAAGAGGAACCTGGTGATCTACTTCTGAAAAATTGGCCAGTGAAAACCTTATGAACAGCCATGGAACATCATCTGATATAGTACCGGATGATGAGCCCCCTCTGGTTGGAAGCCACCCAAAATATGACTGAGGAAGAACTGCCTCTTCAAATTAGTGTTGACCTTAATGACATGGATAGAGTCAAGCTTTCAATACCTTCATTTACTGATGTGCCATGACTCAAAATGAGAAGAGACAGCTGCAAACATCCATTAATAATTGGAACGTGGAATGTACAAAGTATGAATCTAGGAAAATTGGACGTCAACAAAAAAGAAATGGAGCAAAAAAACTTGAATATCCTAGGAATTAGTCAGCTGAAATGGACTGGTATTGGCCATTTTGAATTGGACAGTCATATGGTGTACTATGCCAGCAATGATAAATTGAAGAGGAAAGGCGTATTCATCGTCAAAAAGAACATTTCAAGATCTATCCTGAAGTGATAGGATAATATCCATATGCCTACAAGGACAATCAGCTAACATGACTGTTATTCAAATTTATGTACCAGCCACTAATCCTAAAGATGAGGAAATTGAAGATTTTTTACCAACTTCTGCAGTCTGAAATTGATCAAACATGCAATCAAGATGCAGTCGTAATTACTGGTGATTGGAATGCGAGAGTTGGAAACATAAAAGATGGATCCAGAGTTGGAAATAGAAAATAGATCTATAGTTGGTGACAGAAATAATGCTGGAGATTGCATGATAGAAATTTGCTAGACCAACGACTTATTAATTGGAAATACCTTTTTTCAACAACATAAATGGAGACTATATACACATGGGCCTAGCCAGATAGAATACACAGGAATCAAATTGACTACATATGTGGAAGGAGACAATGGAAAAGCTCAATATCATCAGTCAAAACAAGGACAGAGGCCTACTGTGGAACAGACCATCAATTGTGTCAGGGTTGTATCCTTTTATCATACTTATTCAATCTGTATGCTGAGCAAATAATCCAAGAAGCTGAACTCTATGAAGAAGAACGGAGCATCAGGATTAGAGGAAGACTTGTTAACAGCCTGCCATATGCAGATGACACAACCATGCTTGCTGAAAGTGAAGAGGACTTGAAGCACTTACTGATGAAGATAGAAGACTACAGCCTTCAATATAGATTACAACTCAACATAAAACAAAAACCCTCACAACTGGACCAATAAGCAAAATCATGATAAACAGAGAAAAGATTTAAGTTGTCAAGGATTTCATTTTACTTGGATCCACAGTCAACACGCATGGAAGCAGCAGTCAAGAAATCAGAAGATGCATTCATTGGGTAAATCTGCTGCAAAGTGTTGGAAAGCAATGAAGTCATCTTGAAGGCTAAGGTGTGCCTGACCCAAGATACAGTGTTTTCAGTCATCTCATATGCATGTGAAAGCTGGATGATAAATAAGGAAGACCAAAGAAGAATTGAATTGTGGTGTCGTCAAAGAATATTGACTATATCATGGACTGCCAAAAGAACAAACTAATCTGTCTTGGAAGAAGTATGGCCAGAATGTCCTTAGAAGCAAGGGTAGCGAGACTACGTCTCACATACTTTGGACTTGTTATCAGGAGGGACTGGTCCCTGGAGAAGGACATCATGCTTGGTAAAGTAGAGTCAGCAAGAAAGAAGAAGACCTTCAACAAGATGGATCAACACAGTGGCTGCAACAATGGGCCCAAGCATAACAACAATCATGAAGGATGGCGCAGGACCTGCAGTGTTTCTTACATATGATCGCTGTGAATCAGAACCAACTCCAAGACACCTAACAACATTTCCATAACCCCTGCCTATCGTGGAGCCACTGTTGGTTTCCCTTACGCTTTTTCTGTTTTCTCATATTCACCTCCAGCGTACTCACACTGGACTCTCAACTCTTTAACTTACCTTTCCTCATTGCCTTCATTTCCCTGTGATTTTACTGGTCCAGAAATATACTATGGGTTCTACTACTTTTCTTTTCTAACAACGTAGCTTTTCTTTTTTGAAAAAATTTTGGTGTATCAAAAGAAAGGTCTGGAGATCTACTTCTGAAGAACCAGCCTTTGAAAACCCTGTGGAGCAGACTTCTGTTCTGACCCACATGGGCTGTCCTCGAGGCGGGATCCACTGGATAGCCACTGGTTTTTATATACGTGTAACAAGACATTTGACATGTCAACAGTCTTCACGCGTACAGTTCAGTGATGTTAATTATGTGCGGAACATTCAACCGTTGCTCTTTGCAGCTACTCTGGAGCTCTGACTTCCCTGCTGCTTTTTCCTTAATAGCTCTTTCTGACCGGATCTTTTTTCCTCCCACTTCTAGTCCCTAACAGCTATTTACACAAGTCCCATCTTTTTATACTGTTAAGAGCACGCTCACGTCTCCTGTGGGTCTATTAAAGCCGTCCTAATACAGATTTTGACAGTCCTCTGAACTACAGTTTGAAATGTTCGGTGCCAACCACGTATAAGGAATACTTTCTTATGAGACAGGCAGTGAAGACCTTGACATAATAACAAAGACATGAGTATTATTCTTGGCTGACTAATAAGCTTAGCAATAACAATTTCATTTTCTTTATTAGAAAAGGATTTTTTCTTTTGAAACGTACTTCCTTTTATTTTTCTTTAAGCACATCCAAAATAACATATTGTATAAATTTGTCTGCAGTCTATATTAATTAACTGTTGAGCTAGCACATTTTCCTGTGTTATGTACTTTGTTTTGGTATTCATTAATTTTATTAATAATAAAAGATTATGAAAATATGCACAAAATAAGCAAATGCTTTTGTAATACTGCATTTGAATAGTAACATAAGGTATTCCCATTTATATAAACATGTATCAAGTAAGGGAATGCTAGCTTGATTCATTTCTCTGTGTCTCCTAATGTAAATATATCATTGCATATATTTAAATTTGTTGAGATAAGGTTCCCTCCCTCCCCCACCCCCCCTTTGACAGAGAATAGATACTTTTCTGGTACTCTTTTTTTTTTTTTTTCTTTATTGCTGACAAGATTCTGATCTACCTGATAACCTTTCAAAAATTAGCCTAAGGTCATGTCTAACTTTGATGTATTTGGGTCATCTTTATTCATTGAACCGTTAATTGTAGGAATTGTTGATTATTTTTACCAGTTCCACCTTGGTCCATCTCTTTTCTGCTCATATTTTGGCCACTTCACACTTTATTAAAATTCAGAAGTGGTAGAAAAAATTTGTTCATCCTCTTAGGATAATTTTTTTTGAGAAAGACATTGAAATCAGGGAACAAAATTAATTTTCTCTACAGTTTACTTAATCATCTCCTTCTTCTCCCCTAAGGGCTTGGATGGGGTTGGCAGTAAACGCCTCAGTTTATAGATCTCAGAAAGGTGGCTGGGAAATCCAGGTACTGGGCATGGTAGTGAGATGCCTGCGGGCGCCATCTTCCCATCTCTTTTAGAAATGCTAACTGGAGCACTTCCTGCATTAAGGCGGTTGCGACTAAAATAGAAAATAAAACTTAAAATAGATAACAACTTTGTAAATATTTGAACAGAAATTAATGTTTAACAAAAGGACAATATCAAATAATATTTGAACGCATTTGAGTCACAGGTAATTGGGAAAGAGCAAATAGGAAGCTTGTTTTCACCTTAAATATGGTAGGAACGAACTTAGGAATTGAAGTCATAATATGAAAAAATAGTAAATATTTTAAAAATGCTAAAGATCACTCTTCTACCATTAAATCTGACATTTTTCTTCCCCTGTAGATACCCTTTGTCAGGTTGAGGAAATTTTCTTCTAGGGTTACCTTACCGAGAATTTTTATCATGAATGGGTATAGAATTTTGTCAAATGCTTTTTCGGCATCTTTTGACATGATCTTATGATTTTTTTTTTCGTCTTCGTTCTATAAATATGGTAGATTACTTGGACAGGTCTTCTGATATTAAACTGAGCATTCCTGAGCCAGATTCTGCCTGATTGTAGTGTATTATCCTTTAAATATACTGGATTTAATTTACTAATATTTTGTTCAAGACTTTTATATTTATGTTTGAGGTGGTAATAACTCTGCAGTTTTCTTTTAATGTTTTTTTTTTTTTCTGGTTTTTGATATGAGGGTAATGCTAGCCTCAGAAAAATAATTGGGTGATGTTCCCTTATTCTCTATTTTGTAAAATATTTTTGTTAGATTGTCATTTTTTTTTCTTGTAATGTTTGATAAAATTCATCAGTGAAGTCATCTGGGCCTGAGTTTCCTTGGTGGGAAGGGTTAGTAATTATGAATTCAACTTATTTATATATGAGCCCTGGTGGTGCAGTGGTTAAGTACTCAGCTGCTAACCAAAGGGTCAGTGATTCAAACCCACCACCTGTTCCACAGGAGAAAGATGTGGCAGTTTGCTTTCATAAAGATGACAGTCTTGAAAACCCTATGGGGCAGTTCTAGCCTGTCCTGTAGTGTCACTATCTATGAGTTGGAATCAACTTGATGGCAACGTTTCTTTTTTTTGTTTGTTTGTTTTTGTGATTCCATATAGGACCCTGGTGGCACAGTGTTAAGTGCTTGGCTGCTAATTGAAAAGTCGACAGTTCAGACCCACCAGCCACTCCCAAGGAGTAGCTGTTTCTATAAAGGTTGTTGTTAGGTGCCATCCAATTAGTTCCAATTCATAGCGACCCCACGAACAACAGAATGAAATACTGCCCCATCCGGTGCCATTCTCACAATTGTTGATATGTTTGAGCTCATTGTTGCAGCCACTGTATAAATCCATCTCTTTGAGGCTCTTCCTCTTTTTTGCTGACCCTCTAATTTACCAAGCATGATGTCCTTCTCCAGGGACTGGTCCCTCCTGAGAACATGTCCAAAGTAAGTGAAATGAAGTCTCACTATCCTTCTAAGGACCATTCTGTTTGTCCTTCTTCCAAAACAGATTTGTTTGTTCTTCCGGCAGCCCATGATGTATTCAGTATCCTTCGCCAACACTATAATTCAAAGGCGTCAATTCTTTGCTTTTCCATATTCCTTTTCCAGCTTTCGCATGCATGTGAGGTGATTGAAAATACCATGGCTTGGCTCAGGCGCATCTTAGGCTTCAAGATGGCGTTTTTGCTTTTGATCACTTTAAGGAGGTCTTTTGCAGCAGATTTGCCCAATGCAGTAATATGTCGTTTGATTTTTTGACTGCTGCTTTCATGAACGTTGATCGTGGATTCAAGTAAAACTAATTCCTTGACAACTTCAGTGTTTTCTCTGTTTATCATGATAATGCTTTTTGGTCCAGTTGTGAGGATTTTTGTTTTCTTTATGTTAAGATTCAATCCATATTGAAGGCTGTGGTCTTTGATCTTCATTAGTAAGTACTTCAAGTCCTTTTCACTTTCAGCAAACAAGGTTGTGTCATCTGCATAACACAGGTTGTTAATGACTCTTCCTCCAGTCCTGATGCTCCGTTCTTCTTTTATGTAGTCCAGCTTCTCAGATTATTTTTACTCAGCATACAGACTGAATAAGCATGGTGAAAGGCTACAACCTCGACACACGCCTTTTCTGATTTTAAACCATGCAGTATTCCCTTGTTCTGTTTGAACGACTTCCTCTTGGTCTATGTACAAATTCCACATGAGCACAATTAAGTGTTCTGGAATTCCCATCCTTTGCAGTATTATCCATAAATTATGATCCACACAGCCAAATGCCTTTGCATAGTCAGTAAAACACAAGTAAACATCGTTCTGGTGTTCTCCGCCGGAAGCACTCCCTCTGTGCAGACGACAGCCTTGGAGACCCTGTGGGCAGCTCTGCTGTGCTCTGTGGGGGAACCAGGAGTGGAATTTGATTTGACAGCAGTGATTTAGGTTTTCCGTTTTGTTTTTTAAATGAACTTGAGGCTTGGCTTTTCCATTTCTACAAGAAAGGCTGTTGAAATTGAGGTAGGGATTGTTGCATTGATTCTGCAGATGACTTCGGGTAGGATTACCATCATTACAATTTTAGGTTTTATAATCCATGAACACAGGATGTCTTCCCATTTCCATTCCTTTCACCAGCGTTTTTTACTTTTCAGTGTGCAAATCTCTCACCCCATGGGTTTAATTTATTCCTAGGTTTTTTTCTTTTGGATGCTATTGTAATTGGAATTGTTTTCATAATTTTTCATTTCAAAGTTTTGGTTACTGGTGTATGGAAGCACAAGCATTTTTTGTGTGTTGACTTTATACCTTGCAGGTTTACCATATATGTTTTTTAGCTCTAGCAGTTTTTTCTTTTGTGTGTGTGTGTGTGTGTGGATTCTTTGGAATTTTCAAAATGTAGGATCACATCACCTGCAAATAAAGATAGTTTTATCCTTCCTTTCCGATTTGGATACCTTTTATTTCTTTGTGTTGCCTAATTGCTCTAGCTGGAACTTAGAATATGCTGTTGATTAGCAGCGGTGAAAGCAGGCATCCTTGTTCCTGATTTTAATGTGTGTTGTCTTTCACCATCGAGTATGATGTTAGCCATGAGATTTTCATAAATGCCCTTAATCATTTTGAGGGAGTTCCTTTCTGTTCTTAGTTTTGTGAGTGTTTTTATTAGAAAGCACTTTTCTACCTGGTGTGCTTTTCTACCTTCAATATGTTCTCAGCTCTGCAAAACAAAACCAACCTTCAGACAGGTTAAAACAGAAAACCTGAAGTCTTTGGCAATAAGGGCTGCTCTTCGCCCCCCAGAAGCAGGGACCAAGGTCCTGCACTGAAAATGCAGGCTGCTGCCTTGGAAGCCTCTGCCTGGCTACGGAGGGGATGGGGCAAGGGCAAGTAGAAATGCTGCAAAGCTTCTGTCTTAGCCGCTAGTGCTGCTGCAACGGAAACACCACAGTGGGATGGCTTTAACCAAGAGAAATCTGTTTGCTCACAGTCTAGTAGGCTAGAAGTCCAAATTCAGGGTGTCAGCTCCAGGGGAAGGCTTTCTCTCTCTGTGGGCTCTGGAGGAAGGTCCTTCTTGTCAGTCTTCACCTGGACTGGGAGCTTCTCCACACAGGAACCCTGGGTCCTCCTCCCTGAGCTTCTTTCTTGGTGGTATGAGGTCCTCAACTCTCTGCTTGCTTCCTTTTCCTTTTATCTCTTGTAAGATAAAAGTTAGTGCAGGCCACACCCCAGGGAAACTCCCTTTACATTGGCTCAGGGATGTGACCTGAGCAAGGGTGTTATATCCCACCCTAATCCTCTTTAACATAATCTAATCTTGCCCCATTAACCACAGGCAGAGATTAGGATTTACAACACGTAGGAAAATTACATCAATCACAAAATGGAGGACAACCACACAGTACTGAGAATCACGGACTAACCAAATTGACCCATATTTTGTTGTTGTTAGGTGCCGTCGAGTTGGTTTCTACTCATAGCGACCCTATGCACAACAGAACGAAACACTTTCCTGATAACATGTCCAAAGTAAGCAAGACAAAGTCTCACCATCATTGCTGCTAAGGAGCATTCTGGCTGTGCTTCCTCCAAGACAGATTTATTTATTCGTTCTTCTGGGAGTCCATAGTATATTCACTATTCTTTACCCACACTATAATTCAAATGTGTCAGTTCTTCTGCAGTCTTCATTTTGCATTGTCTAGTTTTCTCTTGAATATGAGGCAATTGAAGATACTAGGGCTTGGGTCAGGTGCACTTTAGTCATCAAAGTGGCATGTCTGTTACCTACTCTACAATTTTCCCTGATTATCCACACACTAATTTTTATTTATGCACATAATATATGAATTTATTTTCATTTAAAGAATCCAAGGGTGATACAAGTATGCTAAATGAAAAATGCAAGTTACCTCACCCTTCCCACCTCATTTCCATGCCACTCAATGTAGTAACCATTGATAAAAATGTGCTGTGTGTTCTTCTGCCCTCCTTTCTCTGCATATGCATAGAGGTGTGTACAGATACGCAGATAGTGCATATATATATATATATATTTTTATTAACCTTTATTGAGCTTCAAGTGAACGTTTACAAATCAAGTCAGAGTGTCACATATAAGTTTATATACGCCTTACTCCGTACTCCCATTTGCTCTCCCCCTAATGAGTCAGCCCTTCCAGTCTCTCCTTTCGTGACAATTTTGCCAGCTTCCAACTCTCTCTATCCTCCCATCCCCCCTCCAGACAGGAGATGCCAACACAGTCTCAAGTGTCCACCTGATATAAATAGCTCACTCTTCATCAGCATCTCTCTCCTACCCACTGTCCAGTCCCTTTCATGTCTGATGAGTTGTCTTGGGGAATGGTTCCTGACCGCCAGGATTCCTCTAGTCTCAGTCAGACCATTAAGTCTGGTCTTTTTGTGAGAATTTGGGGTCTGCATCCCACTGATCTCCTGCTCCCTCAGGGGTTCTCTGTTGTGCTCCCTGTCAGGGCAGTCATCGGTTATGGCCGGGCACCAACTCGTTCTTCTGGTCTCAGGGTGATGTAAGTCTCTGGTTCATGTGGCCCTTTCTGTCTCTTGGGCTCTTAGTTATCGTGTGACCTTGGTGTTCTTCATTCTCCTTTGATCCAGGTGGGTTGAGACCAATTGATGCATCTTAGGTGGCCGCTTGTTAGCATTTAAGACCCCAGATGCCACATTTCAAAGTGGGATGCAGAATGTTTTCCTAACAGAATTATTTTGCCAATTGACTTAGATGTCCTCTTAAACCATAGTGCCCAAACCCCCGCCCTTGCTCCGCTGACCTTTGAAGCATTCAGTTTATCCCGGAAACTTGTTTGCTTTTAGGTCCAGTCCAGTTGAGCTGACCTTCCCTGTATTGAGTATTGTCCTTCCCTTCACCTAAAGCAGTTCTTATCTACTAATTAATCAGTAAAAAAACCCTCTCCCACCCTCTTTCCCTCCCCCCCTCGTAACCACAAAAGTATGTGTTCTTCTCAGTTTATACTATTTCTCAAGATCTTATAATAGTGATCTTATACAATATTTGTCCTTTTGCCTCTGACTAATTTCACTCAGCATAATGCCTTTCAGGTTCCTCCATGTTATGAAATGTTTCACAGATTCGTCACTGTTCTTTATCGATGCGTAGTATTCCATTGTGTGAATATACCACAATTTATTTAACCATTCATCCGTTGATGGACACCTTGGTTGCTTCCAGCTTTTTGCTATTGTAAACAGAGCTGCAATAAACATGAGTGTTCATATATCTGTTTGTGTGAAGGCTCTTATTTCTCTAGGGTATATTCCGAGGAGTGGGATTTCTGGGTTGTATGGTAGTTCTATCTCTAACTGTTTAAGATAACGCCAGATAGATTTCCAAAGTGGTTGTACCATTTTACATTCCCATCAGCAGTATATAAGAGTTCCAATCTCTCCACAGCCTCTCCAACATTTATTATTTTGTGTTTTTTGGATTAATGCCAGCCTTGCTGGAGTGAGATGGAATCTCATCGTAGTTTTAATTTGCATTTCTCTAATGACTAATGATTGAGAGCATTTTCTCATGTATCTGTTAGCTGCCTCAATGTCTTCTTTGGTGAAGTGCGTGTTCATATCCTTTGCCCACTTCTTGACTGGGTTGTTTGTCTTTTTGTGGTTGAGTTTTGACAGAATCATATAGATTTTAGAGATCAGGCGCTGGTCAGATAGTGCATGTATTTTAAACACAAATCATATTGTATGTTTTGTTTTGCAACGTACTTTCTTCATTGGATAATATGTCTTGGGGATCTTATTATTAAAGTACACATTGATCTTACTGTATTCTTTTAACATCAGGAAATGTTTTTTTTTTTTTTTTAATGTGTTCTATAGAATGACTTTCTCATAATTCATTTAATCGCTCCAGGTTTCATAGTCATTAAAGTTCCTCTCTTAACCCTATGCTCTTGAAAATTGTTTTTCTTTTTTTTTTTTTACAATGTTGTACAACTCTGTTCAAATGGTGAGTTTTCTCCAGAAGAAATTTACCAAAGTATCAAATGATAACGCCCATTTATAAATTGCCTTCCTAAAAAGGTTTATATTACACCTAAGAATGTGTAAGCATACCTATTTTGTTAAACTTTTGTCAGTGCTTGATATAACTCCTTTTATAACATTCGCAGTTCTGTAGAGTAGAAAGTATTTTGTTTTAATTTGTAGTTATCTGATTACTTTTGATATTGAGTTTTTAAAATCTGTGTTTATTATTCATTTGTCATTTAATTTTTGTGATGTGCCTGTTAATATACTTTAGCCATTTTTTCTATTTAGTTTATTTCTTTTCAATGTTGATTTAAATTGGGCTATTTACATATTCAGGATAAGAAAAAAAAAAAGAACCACCCAACTCTGTTGCCATCCAGTTGATTCTGGCTTATAGTGACCCTATAGGACAGAGTAGAACTGCCACATAGGGTTTCCAAGGCTGACCGTGTAGAACTGAGCTGAACTGCCCCATAGGGCTTCCTTGGAGCAACTGGTAGATTCAAAGCGCCCATCTTTTGGTTAATAGCTGTAGCTCTCAACCACTGTGCCACCAGGGCTCAGTATTCAGGATAGCAAACCCATTGCATGGAGTCCATTCCAACTCGTAGCAACCGTACAGGAGAGAGTAGAACTGCGCCATAGGATTTCCAAAGAACGACTGGTGGATTTGAACTGCTGACCTTTTGGTTAGCAGCCCGAGCTCTTAACCACTGTACCAACAGGGCCCCCTATTCAGGATACTAATCTTTACTAGAAGGATCCCTTGTGGAGGATTAATAGTTAAGTATGTTGCAAATTATTTACTCCAGTGCACTTCCTGCTTTGTAACTTTGTTTGTGGTGCCACTTGTGCTAGGAATAGTGTTCTCATTTGTGTGTCCAAATGTGGCTGACTCTAAGACAGCTTGCAGTTGAACTATTTTTAGGAAGGTTTTCTCCATTCCAGTATTACCAATATTTGCATGGTTTTATGTCGTTCTGTTTTTCTTTCTTTTCTGTTTTGTTTTGTTTGTTTGCTTTGTCAGCTCGTCAACTAAAGTAAAATGTGGGTGTTCACATGTGCATGTAGGACCATTTTTAAAATATGTCTGCGATTCTTTTTCTGATGAAACTGTAGAAGTTCATTTGTCTCTGTCTTGGCTTATGATAGTTTTGCAATGCAAAAACTTAAAAAAAATTCTGTAGAGAAATATATTAATTTTTATCACTTCTGAATTTCATAGCAAAGAAAGTTTTCCATAATCCTCGTAAAAAGGAATTCATTCATTTTTAAATTTTTAGGAACATGCACTACAATGGTGCCATCTCTGTGTATTGTTAAATGAAAAAAGCAAGGTTCAGAATGGTGTGTATAGTTTGCTCCTTGTTATCTTAGAAAGAGCTGTGTGTGTAAGTGTGCCTGCGTGTGTGTAAATATATATGTGTATGTATCCAGACATATACATACTGATACACACACGCATACATATTTTCTTCTATTTCTAAAAATATGTAATAGAAAGAATAGCAATGGAAGGATAAACCAAAAATTTCTGAGAATGGTCACCTGTCAGGGGAAAGAGTGAGCATGGTATAGGTGTCAGGTATGGCATTAAGATTTTCTGTCCAAATGTTCTTCTCGTTGTTGTTAGTTGCTGTTAGAAGGTTCTGACTCATGGCAAACTCGTGGGTGCAAAGTAGAAGGGTTTTCAAGGCTGTGACCTTTCAGAAGCAGATTGCTAGGCCTGTCCTCTGAGGTGCCTCTGGGTGGGTTTGAACTTCCATCCTTTTGGCTTGTAGTTGAGGGCTTAACCATTTGCACCACCCAGGGGACTCCCAAATATCTTCCAAAAAATACAAATTGAAATATTTACTGGTGATACGTATAACCCCTGGGATCACTGTTAAATACCCTTGTGAGGGAGCAAAGGAGGAGAATTGATGCCAGTTACTGAACTTGGAGGATGAGTTTTCTTTAAGTTGCCGTTGAGCTGATCCTGACTCGTGGTGACCCCGTGGGTGGCAGAGGAGAACTGTGCTTCGTGTGGTTTTCAGTAGCTAGTCTTCTGAAGTAGGGCACCAGGCCTTTCTCCCGATGGGTGATGAGCACATGGGGTTTATTATAGGAGTTTTTCTGTGTGGGAACCCTGGTGGCGCAGTAGTTGAGCGGTACAGCTGCTCACCAAAGGATCCACAGGTCAGATCCACCAGGCGCTCCTTGGAAACCCCATGAGGCAGTTCTGCTCTGTCCTATAGGGTCTCTTTGAGTCCGAATTGACGCCAGGGCAATGGGTTTATATACATATATGCCTCCAGGAAGTTGTTGAAATCTATGGTTCAGCGTAGATGCTACAGTTGTCCTGGACCCAGTATGCACTTACCCTGAAAGGACTGTGAATCTCCTGTCTCACTGGAAAGCAGTCTCACGTTTGTCAACACACCAGAGTCCCCTGAAGCTAAATCTCCCTGCGTGCGTTCGTCCTCCCAGATCAGCTTTTTACCGAGGTCGCCATATTTGTTTTGCAGGTACAGCAGGTCCAGACCGTGCAGCAGGTGCAACATGTCTACCCAGCTCAGGTGCAGTACGTGGAAGGAAGCGACACTGTCTACACCAACGGAGCAATGTGAGTTCACATGCAGGAGCCTTGAGTTCTCCCGCTCTGTCAGAGGCAGCCAGCGGGCCTTCCAACCCCGGCCGCTCTCCCGCACTTTTCAACAGCAGTCTTCACCAGGACGCCTTCGTTGGGGTTAAGGGAACGTTTCAAGTTTCATCTGTGCTCATTAGGAAGGGACGCTGATTCTCCTTCTCACTTTACCAGAGGAGAATATTTGAAGTTATTAAAATTGTTATTTCCTTTAATAGTTCCCCCTAGCTTGGGAAAGAACTTATACCTCTTGATGGTGATTTTCATAATACCTTATAGAATTTATACACTTTTTCTTTTAGTAAATAAGGTACATTTGTGTGTGCATAAATTAATAGAAACTGGTATTTGGAGAGATTTTTAATATTTATTCAATTAGGAACTCCACATAGAAGTACCTGGTGCTCAGTCTGTCTCATTTCCTATCTAAACCCTTCCAGCCACCTCACGTCCTTGGCCTCAGTGATAATGTAAATGGATGCATTTGTCTCACTTGGCCTTTCAGCCTCTTTGGATTATGATTTAGGAAGTTATTCTAAGGAAGCAGCCTAAGCCGTTGCAGATCACCGGGATTGTTTTCATTTACCATTTGGGTTTTTCTAGGGTTGCAATTTGTTGACTCTCCGTGTTGACCTGAAATGAATTCAGATTCTCTCACTGACCTTTCACCTGACCTCCCTGCAATGTTGTACCCCCGGAGGATACCTTTTGCTTTCTTTAATCTTATTACACCCACTGTTTCCTTGGATGATTTCGTTGATTCTCGTGACGTTTACCTGTATGCTCCAAGGTCCAGGAATTTTTGTCTGTTCTGTTGCTGTGATGTCTCTAATGCTAGAAGAGCATGTGACACATCGTAAGAGATCAATTATGCTGAAAATCCTGACTGAACTGCATACTAGTTTTATAATCTTGGTCAAGATACTCAACCATCCTGAAGTTTTAATATTTTTCTTGCGGGGAGGCACGAAGATAATAATCTCAGTCTTACTGAGCTTTTGTGATGATCTGATGGAGTCCCTGGGTGGTGCAAGCAGTTTAGCACTTGCTAACCAAAAAGTTGGTGGTTCAAACCCACACAGAGCCACCTTGGAAGAAAGCCCTGGCAATCTGCTTCCGAAAGACCACAGCCTTGAAAACCCTGTGGAGCAGTTCTGCTCTGCACACGTGACTCGACAGCAACAAGTCTGGTTTGGGGTTTTTGCTTTTTAGTGAGGATTTAAGAAAATATATTTAAAGTCCCTAACACAGGACCTGATTGTTTCTGTTATTGTTAGGAGTCGGTTCCGACTCATAGCAATCCTATGTACGACAGAGCAAAACACTGCCTAGTCCCGCGCCATCCTCAGGATCATTGTTATGCTTGAGCCCGTTGTTGCAGCCACTGAGTCAATCCATTTCTTGAGGGTCTTCCTCTTTTTCGCTGACCCTCTACTAAGCATGATGTCCCTCCTGATAACATGCCCAATGTATATGAGAGAAAGTCTCGCCATTCTTGCTTCTAAGGAGCGTTCTGGCTGTACTTCTTCCAAGACAGATTTATTTGTTCTTCTGGCAGTCCATGGTATATTAAATATTCTTCACCAATACCATAATTCAAATGCATAAATTCTTCTTTATTCGTTGTCCAGCTTTCCTATGCGTAGGAGGCATTTGAAAATATCATGGCTTGGGTCAGGCACACCTTAGTCCTCAAAGTGACATCTTTACTTTTTAACACTTTTAAGAGGTCTTTTGCAGCAGATTTGCCCAGTGCAATAGGTTATTTGATTTCTTGACTGCTGCTTCCATGAGCATTGATTGTGGATCCAAGTAAAATGAAATTTTTTACAACTTCAATATTTTCTCCATTTGTTATGATGTTGCTTATTGGTTCAGTTGTGAGGATTTTTGTTTCCTTTATGTTGAAGTATAATCATACTGAAGGCTGTAGTCTTCGACCTTCATCAGTAAGTACTTCAAGACCTCTTCACTTTCAGCAAGTGTAATCTGCGTAATGTACGTTGTTAGTGAGTATTCCTCCAATCCTGATGCCGTGTTGTTCTTTTAAAGTCCTCCTTTGTGACATGTCCCAGACTCTCTTCTGCAGTTAACCTACCTGCCCCTGTCAAGGACAGCACTTTGTCCTGACTTTTTAGCTTAGGCTGGGTTCTTTAGACAAGCAAAACCATTAAAGCGTGTAAATACACACACACACACACACACACACAGATTTATATCAAGGAAGTGGCTCACGCGGTTGTAAAAGCTGTAACGTCCCACGTCCGTAGGTCAGAATAGAGGTTTCTCCTGATTCACTTAGCCACAGGGTCTGGTGAACCCAAGATCGGCAGGTCAGAGAGCAGGCTCTTGCTCACAGGCTGTGAAGATCAGTGAATCCCAAGATCAGCAGGCAAGATGGCAGGTAAGCTGCTGGCCCAAGCCCCACAGAGAGAAGGTCAGACGAATAGGAGCCAGTTTTCAGGATCCAGAGCAAGAAAAAGCCACCAAGCCTTGCCAGAAAGTCCACCTATATTGGATTTAGGCCACATGCTCGCGGAAGCTCCCTTTCAAGTAATTGGCTACTCACAGCAGATCCCGTCATGGAGGTAATCACATTATATCACATTTCATCACGGAAGTGATCAAAGCATCATACAACTGCGAAACTATATCATAACTGCCAAACTGTTGAGAATCATGGTCCAGCCAAGTCAATACACAATCTTAACCATCACACTTTTACTTCTATTTTTGTACTATGAATGCTTGTTTTTGTTTCCCCTACTAGGAAGAGCTCTCCCTGGACGGGGACTGTTGTTATTTGGTTGTTGTCTTCCATGTACCGAGGTGACTGGCACATAGTAATGGCTCAGTAAGTTTCTGTTACTCAAGTGAATGTACAACTCTTTACATATTTTAGACACACTGTGAATATTTTTAAACTGCTTGTGGGTAGGAACTGGGCCTCTTATAGCCTGCTTTTGGAATCTTCATCATACAGACTACTGTTGACATTTATGTCAAATAAAAGAGATTCCTGCCAGTGAACCTTTGTGCTACATGGAAAATCACTGGGTTTCTAGACACTACTGCATGTCACCCAGTTGTCAGTTGTCATTTCATCCTTGCATCTGGTACCCCAGAGTGAAGTCACTGTAAAACCTGCCTTTGTTCAAGTGTCTACCATCTCCCATCTAGTTTGATCTCTTAGTTCAAAAACATCCTAGGTAAAGCCATACCAGACCCCCATTGGAGAGCAGAGTTACCATTCTGCTGTCTACTTCCACAGCATTTCTCTTACTTTTATTACAGAATTCTATCAGCTGATAATCCCAGAAAATGTGACAAATAGAGGTTTAAGCAAATTAGGGCTTTTATTTTTGTCAGTAGTAAGAACTCTAGAGGTAGCATATTGGGCAAATCTTTAGCTCTGTATAGTGCAAATCTAAGATACGCCTTAGTGAGAAGATCTTACAGGCTGACATATAGCTGAGGGGGCATAGCTGGACTGGATGCACCATGGAAACCACTGTAGTAGAAGGACTGTGTCCCCATGAAGTGCTGTATATTTCTAGGGAGCTGGGGCAGGAAATGTCTCGCTGGCTATGTGATATGGAAAAATGGCCTTCCTAGAAAGGAGGTTGCCTCTGGAGCTCAGCTTCTGCTATTAGTCTGTTCCTCCACTGAGCTGATTTCTGACCTGCCAAGCCAGCTCATTGCTAAGCCACCATCAGACAAAAGGAACGTGCTTCTAGAACTCTACAGAACCGTGCTTCCTCTTAGTCTGTGTCTGACATTGCTTTAGGAACGCAAGGATATAGGGTCATACTTTGCTAGCATGCTCATAGATGTATGCTTCAGTTCCAGCCATCTTATCTGCATTCCAGGCATTGAGAAGGGCAAAGGTGGCAGAAGGAATAAGAGGAAAGGAGCCCTGGTGGTGCAGTGGTTAAGCACCAGCTGTTATATAGGGTCACTACAAGTTGGAACCGACTTGAAGGCACCTGACAAAACAATGACATGTATAAGGAAGCAGACTTTCCCAGGAATTCCTAGCTGGGTTTTGCTTTCCTCCCATTGGCAAGGATTGTAGGGCACAGTAATGGCTAGCTACAGGGGAATCTGGGAATGTGAGTTTATAGGTTTCATGACTATATGGTGGAAGACAATAAGGGAAAAGAACAGCTGGAATGGTTGTTGGGAGAGTTAACCCTACAATATCTATCACAATCATTTATCGTTTTGTAGTGGTCTGAGGTGGAGTGGAGAGATTAGGCTATACTGACTACTTAGTGGAGTGTGACTTTGTGCAAGTTACCTCACTGCCTCCCTTTGCACATCTGTGATACGGGGATAATTAGCTGATCAAGAGTACTTTGCAGAGTATCTGAGAGATACTAAGCACTCTGTAAACATTAGCTATTGCTGTGATATTATGTACTATAGTTATTTGTTTACAGTTTTCTCTCCTGCCTGTGATTCTGATGTCTATATATTGTCTTGTACATTTTTGAATTACTCTATCACTAAGCTTAAGGTCTTCCACATACTAGGTAAATATGAGTTGAATAAATTCCATTCATTCAAAAAATCTTCGAGAAACAGCATCTCTAAAGTTGGCCCTTTTATGTTATAGGCTCATTTAAGTGCAGAAAGGATTCAAAGTAAATCTCCAGTGCCAGCATGTATTTTCTGTGGCCCGTTGTCTCAGTTGGATAGATCTTGACTAATGAGGTCTAGGTCAGGAGTTCATTTGACACAAAGTCCAATTAGCTTCGATCTGGTCTGTGGGCCCAGATTGTCTTCCCAGCTCTAGCCGGCCATTTCAGGAAAGTACACCCTTGGTCAAGGGAGAGAAGAGGCATTTTTAGAACACTTTGATTACCCTCAATTGTAATTTGCGATTAAAGGTTCCATACCATCATCTTTGTATTACTAAAGAAAAGTCATTGTACTGCCATGAATTACACTCAAAATTTCAGTAGCTAGAAGGCTACTAATATGTATACAGCAAAACCTGCAAAATCCAGAGCCTGTATAAGGCAGAGACCTGTCAGAGAAGAAAAACTCAAATACTTTCCACTAAAATAAATGATAGAAAAGTGTTAAGGCCATACCTTGTCAAAAGTGGAAAACTTGAGAGACCCAGAAAAACAAGGCAGCTCACACAGCTTTCAGGGCATATATTTCTCAAATATGACTTTTTTTTTTTCAGCTCAGCCTGTTCCACTCTTTCTGGAATTCTGTAGTGGTCACATTTGACTATGAACAATTTTTGTATCGACTGCTCATTTTAGGGCCTTTATTCTCCCTCTTCGTATGTGTCATACTTCTGTGTGTGTGAAGGAAAAGTATTGCATACTCTTCCACCATTCCACCACGCTGAACTAATAGCCCCTAGCGTTGGAACCCTGACTTGGATCACCAAGTCCCACCGCCGTGTGATAATAAATGCATTTTGCTAATGATTCTCCCAGAAGACAGGGACTCTGAACTTTTATCTTGAACTTTGAAGCACCCAGTACCTGTCCCTACAGCCTGGGCATGCCTAGGAAGGGCTGATTCAGTGATGCGCTTGTCACCAGCATCCCCATGCCATGTGGCCATAATGGCACGGGGTCTCACTCGAGGTGATGATGACTCTCACAGAGACGTGTCATCACTTATGACTGTGTGTAATCACTGTAATTGGATGATACCAAAGCGTTTAGCTGGTTCTTGCTGTGAGTATGGGCAATTACTATCATCCTAACAGGCTTAAAAGTGTGAGTGAGTGAGTGAGTGAGTGAGCAAGCGTGTATTTCAACCGAACGATCGAGACTCCTTGACAGGGCTGGGCAATGGAGTAGAATAGCTGTTCCCTCGAGGGAGAAGGTAACTTACTTCAGCTCTGCTGCTGCTTTATTCTACCATTGCTTCTGTAGGGACCCAGCCTACGCCATTTGTCTAATATTTCAGTGCAGCGCTTTTCCTGAAGAGAATTTGGCAAAGGCTGGGTCCTGGTCTTGCCCATTTCTGTAGCTTCTTCAGATTTATGATCTATAATCCTTTTGGGCGCTGTGGTTGAACAAGCCCGGAGACACTGCATACCGTACAGAGAGAGTCCATTCCAATCGCAAGGTCTTTGTATAGCTAAAAAATGGGAAAACTTAAATGATATTTTTTCCTTTCCCGTTCTTTTTTCTTGACTCGTACCTCTGTCATCGTCTCCTCCATTACACTAGTCAAAATGAAAGTAAAGACAACGTACCACATTATGGCCAAATAAAGAAATATTTTTTTTATATACCAGGATTTTCCTCCATCAGCCACTCTTTAGTCTTGTTCACTGCTTAGGGGTAGTCAGTGTTTTAAAATGCGGAAGTGAGCATTGCACGGGGCTCTGTTGTAATACAGTTGAGCAGCAGGAAACCTTCTCATAATCTGACCTTTTGAGTAGATTGTAAATTTCTCATTAACTCCAATAAAGTATTTCCCGAAGTGTGTTTCACACAGCATTCGTTTTGTAAGCGTTCTGTGTCTAAACGTACTGGATTCATGCGCCCTCAGGTTCCATTGGCCTTTTAAAGGCTCTGAGAAGTCTGGTAGTTAAGAAACCCAGTATTTTCAAAATGGAGCCACAGAACCCTTCTATCTGAACATTGTCTAATAACATCCCATGGTGCACTTTGATGGATGGTACATCAGTGTGTTGTCATTGAGTGGATTTATTCCAAATCCATCAGCATGTGGACAGGACTCGCATTTTTTTAAATAGTCATCTCTTGAGAAACCATACACATTTTCTGAAGCCATCCAATTATTTTTTTCTATACGTTTTTAAAATGGTTAATAAGAACCTTAAAAGCAGTGCTCTTTATGCTTTTCCTCTTTAAGTGAAGTAGTAATTTTCAGTATTTGCAGGTGGAATTAGACTTCACTAGTATGTCTCATAGCTATAGGGTCGCTAGGAGTCGGAATCGACTCGACGGCAGTGGGTTTTGGTGTATTATGTCTCAGGTGCTTTCTGCTTAGATGAAATGGTTGTATGAGATTTCTGTAATGGAGATGGAAAGGATGCTTTCTTTTATGCTTTTACTGGTCGACACACTCAAATTGCTATAGAATCTGGTTTGGGAATTCACTTGCCATTTGGATTTCAGCAAGTGTGTGTATGGCTGGTTACACTGGAAGTCCTCTTGGACAGAGAACTACCCTTTTGTAGAAAAGAGCACGGAGGTCTCTCTATAATTAGATAAGGGCTCATTTTTTTAATCACAGAAAACAATCTCTCCAGAAAAGGAAGACTTTCAAATATGGCTTCTCAGAGTATCAGAGTTAGGAATCCCATGGAGACTATTTATTCTACTCCCTTCACTTGTCAGAAGAGTAAACTGAGGTCCAGAGGTACAATAACTGGCTCACCCACTTAGTTTCTGGAGTTCACATCTACTGACCCTCAACACATAGTTCTTTCCAGTGATCATAGGTAATGGTCTTGGGATTTGGAGTTGTTTGGGGAATCTGGGGGGAAGGATTGGCTAGTTACAAAAAAATTTTTTTTAATAAATTTTATACATAATGCTATTATCATTTTAGATAATGGTTAAACTTGTGGTTTAATTTTTTTTTTTTTTTTTGGCTGATGACTTAAAGGTTAAGAGTCTTTTGTTATTCAGAGGAATCCCTTTTCATGTTTTTTAGTCCATCTTATACTTTATAGTTACGTTGATTTTGTAAATGTACAGTGTTCTTTGGATATTCATAAAGTGTATAGAAAAGTCCATACTGAGTAATTTTCCAGCTTTGGCTCTTACAGTTAAATAGCTTTCAACAGAATCGTTATTTGACTGCCCTGACTATATACCTTTTTATTTTAACCCATTTTGTCCATTAGTAGAATTAAATGATGCCACATTAAGGGTAATTTGCTCTGTAATATTTTCATATCCAGTAGATTGACATCCAGGATAGTTCTACCTGATAATCCTTGAAAGAGCACAGACAATTTTGTTTTCTCCCCTTCCCCTCAATTGCACTTTTTATAATGGGAGGAAATGGAAGAAATCCACATAAAGTTTTTTAGGTTTAGAACCAAATTGTGTTATTAATTTTTTTTAAATGAACTTCAGAGACCTATGTTTAAGTATCATTTCTTTCGTTGACTATTTGCATAACTTCAGACAAATAACTTCCTTGCCCCTGGGCTTCCTAATCTATAAAATGGGAATTTATAGTTAAAGGCATTACTTAATTATTAAGTCACGTTCAGTGCGTTGTTGTTGTTGTTAGGTCCTGTCCAGTGGTTCCGACTCATAGCGACCATACTTACAACAAAATGAAACACTGCCTGGTGCTGTGCCATCCTTACAATTGTTCTTATGCTTGAGCCCATCGTTGTGCCGCTTTGTCAGTCCATCTCATTAAGGGTCTTCCTCTTTTTTCCTGACCCTCTACTCTACCAAGTATGATGTACTTCTCCAGGGACTGATCCCTCCTGGTAACATTTTAAAAATATGTGAGGCATAGTCTCGCCATCCTTGCTTCTAAGGAGCTTTCTGGTTGTAGTTCTTCCAAAACAGATTTGTTTTTTTGGCAGTCCATGGTATATTCAGTATTCTTAGCCAGTACCACAACTAAAAGGCATCAATTCTTCTTCAGCCTTCCTTATTCCTTATCCAGTTTTTGCATGCATATGAGGCGATTGAAAACACCCTGGGTGGGGTCAAGTACACCTTAGTCCTTAAAGTGACATCTTTGCTTTTTAACACTTTAAAGAGGTCCTTTACAGCAGATTTGCCCAATGCAGTACATTGTTTGATTTCTTGACTGCTGCTTCCAAAGATGTTTATTGTGGATCCAAGTAAAATGAAATTCTTTACAACTTCAATCTTTTCTCCATTAATCATGATGTTGCTTATTGGTCCTGTTGTGAGGATTTTGGTTTTCTTTATGTTGAGGTGTAATCCATACTGAAGGCTGTGCCCTTTGATCTTCATCAGTAAGTGCTTGAAGTCCTCTTCACTTTCAGCAAGCAAGATTCTGTCATCTGCATGACGCACGTTGTAAATGCATCTTCCTCCAAACTTGATGCTCCATTCTTCTTCATAGAGTCTAGCTTCTTGGATTATTTGCTCAGCATTCAGATTGAATAGGTATGGTGGAACAACCCTGATGCACACCTTTCGAGACTTCAAACCACGCAGTATCCCCTTGTTCTGTTTGAAGGACTGCCTCTTCATCTGTGTACAGGTTCCCCGTGAGCACAATTAAGTCTTCTGGAATTCCCATTCTTTGCAATGTTATCCACGGTTTGTTATGATCTACACAGTCGAATGCCTTTGCATAGTCAGTGAAACACAGGTAAACATCTTTCTGATATTCTCTGCTTTCAGCCAGGCTCCATCTGACAGCAGCAATGATATCCCTGGTTCCGCAACCTCTTCTGAATCAGGTTTGAATTTCTGGCAGTCCCCGTTGATACACTGCTGCAGCTGCTTTTGAATGATCCTCAGCAAAATTTAATTTGTGTGTGATATCAATGATATTGTTCGATAATTTCTGCATTCAGTTGGATCACCTTTCTTGGGAATAGGCATAAATATGGATCTCTTCCAGCCAGTTGGCCAGATAGCTGTCTTCCAAATGCCTTGGCATAGACCGGTGAGCACTCCAGTGCTGCATCCATTTGTGGAAGCATCTCCGCTGATATCCTGTCAGTTCCTGGAGCCTTGTTTTTTGCCAGTGCTTTCAGTGCAGCTTGGACTTCCTTTAGTACCACCGGTTCCTGATCATATGCTACCAAATGGTTGAATGTCAACCAGTTCTTTTTCATACAAATGACTCTGTGTATTCCTTCCAGCTTCTTTTCATGCTTCCTGAGTTGTTTAATATTTTCCCTATAGAATCCTTCACTATTGTAACTTGAGGCTTGAATTTTTCTGCACTTCTTTCAGCTTGAGAAATTCTGGATGTGTTCTTCCCTTTTGGTTTTCTATCTCCAGCTCTTTGCACATGTCATGTCATTATAATACTTTGTCTTCTGGAGCTGCCCTTTGAAATCTTCGGTTCAGTTCTTTTACTTCATCATTTCTTCCTTTTGCTTTAGCTACTGGACGTTTAAGAGGAAGTTTCAGAGTCTCTTTTGACATCCATTTTGGTCTTTTCTTTCTTTCCTGTCTTTTTAATGACCTCTTGCTTTCTTCACGTGTGATGTCCTTGATGTCATTCCATAACTGTTCTGATCTTCGGTCATTAGTGTTCAACACATCCAATCTATTCTCGAGATGGTCTCTAAATTAAGGTGGGATATACTCAAGGTCATACTTTGGCTCTCATGGACTTGTTTTAATTTTCTTCGGTTTCAACTTGGACTTGCATATGAGCAATTGGTGGTCTTTTCCACAGTTGGCCCCTGGCCTTGTTCTGACAGATGATATTGAGCTTTTCCATCATCTCTTTCCACAGATGTAGTAGATTTGATTCCTGTGTATTCTATCTGGTGAGGTCCATGTATATAGTCACCATCTATGTTGGTGAAAAAAGGTATTTGCAATGAAGAAGTTGTTGGTCTTGTAAAAATTCTATCATGGACTCTATGGCATCATTTTCATCACCAAGGCTGTATTTTCCAACCAATCCTATTTCATTGCTTCCAGCTTTCATGTTCCAATCACCAGTAATTGTCAATGCATCCTGATTGCATGTTCAATCAATTTCAGGCTGCAGAAGTTGATAAAAATCTTCAATTTCTTCATCTTTTGCCTTGTGGTAAGTACGTAAATTTGAATAATAATTGTATTGACTGGTCTTCCTTGTAGGTGTATGGATATTATCCTATCACTGACAGAGTTGTATTTCAGGATAGTCAGTTTGTCATACCGTGGGGACTTGAGTCTTGCTGTGATGCTGGAAATCATGCCACTGGTATTCAGATGCCAGCAGGGTCACCCATAGTGAACAAGTTTCAGCTGAGCTTCTAGGTTAAGTCAGAATAGGAAGAAGGACCCAGCAGTTTACTTCCAAAAAGGATTAGCCAGTGAAAACCTTATGAATAGCAGTGGAACATTGTCTGATATAGTGCTGGAAGATGAGTCCCTAAGGTAGGAAGGCACTCAAAAGACAACTGGGGAAGAGCTGCCTCTTCAAGGTAGAGTCGACCTTAATGACATGGATGGAGTCAAGCTTTCGGGACCTTCATTTGCTGATGTGGCATGACTCAAAATGAGAAGAAATAGGTGCAAACATCCATTAACGTGGAATGCACGAAGTATGAATCTCAGAAAATTGGAAACCGTCGAAAATGAAATGGAACGCATAAACATCAATATCCTAGGCATTAGTGGGCTGAAATGGGCCAGTATTGGCCATTTGCATTGGACAATCATATGGTCTATTATAACAGGAATAACAAATCGAAGAGGAATAGCATTGCATTCATGGTCAAAAAGAACATTTCAAGATCTCTCCTGAAGCACAGCGTTCAGGATTGGAAGGGCGGTAATGATGGGGGAAGAACATGGGGAATTTGTATTGTCTGAAAAAGTATATTTACCTTTAGTATGGTTACTGTTTATAAAATAACCACAAAAGTAAAGCCTGATAATATCTTCTCTGCTGAAATGAATATTTAGAAGCTAGCATGGTAAGTCTTTATTGGGGGTTTTTAAAAGGCTGGGAATCACACTATTGTGCTTAAAAAAAAAAAAAGACTAAAGTCTTTTAGGGTCTGAGTTTAATCCCCCAGCTATATAAAGTCTAGGTCTAGTTCAAAAAGGGTGAACTTCTTACTGACCAGAAGGTTCTAGAGAGAATGGCAGAAATAAATCTTAGTCTCACCCTCAGAAGCCGTCAGACCAATAGACTTGCCTCCCAGCGTTGCTCTAAGGCCCCAGACTGCGTCAGTTCAGCTACCTGCCCGATTTTTGAGTCTGGGACATAATACCTGCCTGCCTGGACTAGAGTCATCTGTAACAGGGGTCTTCTTTTTATGTTCCTCTTCTCACTGAAGCCTGTCGGGATTGACCATATATTCAGAATGGCTTCCTTTCTCACGTTACAGTGAAGTTGTTCTTTTCATTGTTATCATTGATGACCTCCACTTGCTTAATCTAATAATAGACGTTCTTCTAGATTAAATTTATGTACCTTCTAGCAGTCAATCAGCTAACCCCTCTGTACTCACATCACTAGCTTCTTTTGGTTTCACTGTCTCTGTATTTTCCTGTTTTCTTCCTACCTTATTGGTACCTCCTCAGTCTTATTATCTGGCCAATATTTTTTCTATGGCCTGAGCTCCAGAATCCAATTTCTGTGTTTACTTATATCTGCACTCCAACTGTTTCTATTGGGATGGTTGCACTTTGTATCTGTTGGCTTTCCCCATGTATCTTCACATTTGTTTACTTGTCATTCTTCAGGTCTCAAGTTCAATGCTGCCTCTTTGGAGATGCCTTTCCTGACCACCTAAAATAGGGTTTTCATACTATTTTCTGACATTGGCCACATTTCATGCACAGAACTTAGGCTATCTATCATTTTCTTGTCTGTCTGTTTTCACTTACTTGTCATTTGTATTCTCCCCCTAATAGTATGTAAGCTTCATGTGGACAGGAACCTTGCTTGTTTTCCCCCCTTTCTATTTCTCACATCCAAAACAGTAGCATATGGTAGGTACTCAGTCTATATTTGTTGAATGAATTAAATGAAGAGTAGCCTTTAATGCAGTCCATAGAGAAGGACATCATGCTTGGTAAAGTAGAGGGTCAGAGAAAAAGAAGACTCTCAAAGAGATAGATTGACACAGTGGCTGCAACAACGGGCTCAACCATAGATCGTGAGGATGGCACAGGACTGGGCAGTATTTTGTTCAGTTGTACATAGGGTCGCTATGAGTTGGAATCGACTCGACAGCAATGGGTTTGGTCTTGGTTTAGCCCATAATAGTGGCTTCCAAGCTTTTTTGACTACCACTCACAATCTGAAAGCGAGACATACATTTTATACTCAGGTAAATATGTAAATATAAATACCAGGTATCAGCTCTGTATATGATAGAAATAATTCTTATCCTTACTGGGTGCAGTATGCTCTGAGGTTGTCCAACCCAATCTAGTCCAGTTGAGCCTTGCCTGTTGTTTTTTTATTTTTCAAACACTGTTGTGACCCATTAAAATCGGTTTTATGGCTGTCTACTGGGTCATGACTCAGGACTTTAAAAATATTTGTTCCCATCACCCTGCATGTTCATTTTTTACCTACTCCTTTAACCTTATGTTTTTCTGATACCCTTCTCATGTGTTAGAAACAGCCACTCCAGACTTCTCATTTCCTTCTACAAATCAGCATCTCTCCTGTGAAGAGGCTTTTGCACATGCTGGACTCTCTTCCTAATGCGTTCCTCTCCCAGTGTTCCACAGGGCTGACTCCTTGTCATTTCGTTTCCACCTTAATCTCTCTCCCTTGGGGGCACCATTCCGTGACCATTCATCTAATGTGGCCTCCTCCCATTTCTTCCGCCTTAAGGTTGTATTTTTTTTTTTCCCCTTTTGTAGCATTTAAGAAAACTTATCACTCTCTTACTTCTTTTCTTATTTTTTATAACTAACCCTTAATGGTAGAGATCACGTCTGTTTTGTTCCTTGTATCCTAGGTGCAGAGTAGATGTTTAGTAATTATTTCTTGGCTGAAAGCACAGAATCACAGAAAGATGTTTACCTGTGTTCTGTTGACTGTGCAAAAGCATTTGACTGCATGGATCATAACAAACTGTGGATAACATTGCGAAGATTGGGAATTCCAGAACAGTTGACTGTGCTCATGAGGAACCTGTACATAGACCAAGAGGCAGTCATTTGAACAGAATAAAGGGCACTGCATGGTTTAAAATCAAGAAGGATGTGCTTCAGGTTGTTTCTTTTTACCATATTTATTCAATCTGTATGCTGAGCAAAAAATGAGAGAAATTGGACTATATGAAGGAGGATGAGGCATCAGGATTGGAGAAGACTCATTGACAGCCTGTATTATGCAGATATCACAACCCTGCTTGCTGGAAACGAGGAGGACTTGAAGCACTTACTGCTGAAGATCAAAGAACACAGCCTTCAGTAGGGATTACACCTCTAAATAAAGAAAACAAAAATCCTTACAACTGGGCCAATAAACAACATGATGTAAATAGAGAAAAGATTGATGTCATCAAGGATTTCATTTTACTTAGATCCACAATAAACATCTTTGGAAACAAGGGAAATCAAACAGCATATTGCACTGAGCAAATCTGCTGCAAAAGACCTCTTTAAATTGTTCAGAAGCAAAGATGTCACTTTGAGGACAAAGGTAAGCCTGACCCATGCCATGGTGTTTTCAGTCACCTCATAACACATGCAAAAGCTGGACAATGAGTAAGGAAGACCAAAGAAGAATTGATGTCTTTGAATTACGGTGTTGGCAAAGAGTACTGAATATACCATGGACTGCCAAAAAAATGAACAAGTCTGTCTTAGAAGAAGTACAGCCAGAATGCCTCTTAGAAGCAAGGATAGTCTCATGAACTTTGGACATATTATCAGGAGGGACCAGTCCCTGGAGAAGGAAGGACATCATGCTTGGTAAAGTAGAAGGTCATTGAAAAAGAGGAAGACCCTCAATGGAAGACCCTCAATAAGATGGATTGACACAGTGGCTGCAGCAATGGGCTCAGACATAGCAATGATGATGAGGATGGCGCAGGACCAGGCAGTGTTTCATTCTGTTGTACATAAGGTCGCTATGAGTAGGAATCGACTCAACTACACCTAACAACAACAGCTATTAGTTAAAAGAAATGTTTACAGAGTGTCCTGAAAATTATAAAACCTGGGACCTAATATAAGATAGTATAATGATGACCATTGAAGATTCATTCTATCTTCATAATAAATTTTATGCTGTGAAAGTTGCCGGCTATTTTATTTCCTTACCACTTTCATACCATTGTTTGATATTACAGTTGACTAGCTTATTGGTGGAGGATACTCAAAACCTGCTTAAAGCACGAAACATACAATTTAGAGACATTATATATCTGGACTGTGGATAAGACACCTGAAGCTGAAGAAAACAGAAAACTAGTTATAACTAAGGTAAATGGACGTAATCATCCCAGTGAATAAGTAAGCAGGGAACATTCAGGGTCATGCTTAGCTGGGGCAGATACTGAGGTATGCTGGGATGCAGGCAGTACTAATTTCCTGAATTCAGTGGATCTGAGTCTTGACATTTATATAGAACCTTATAATAGAGTTTGCTGTGAAGAAGCTTCTATGTGCAAGTATGAGCGTATCTATGTGTTTACGTTCCGCACCACATGCATAATGCAGAAGCAGGGAACTATTTCCCTTCTATAGAAATAATATGATGTATTTTTTTCCACAACTTAGACAATGGAAATCAATACAGAAGAGACCAAATGAACACAGCGGCATCTTTTAAATGTGCACAGAATTGCTTGGGAATTGAGCTGTTTCGGGAATGTGCAGTCCGGAAACTGTTAGCTGCTTTCAATCGGATATGCCAAAAATTGAGTAATTTTCTAAAACATATGTTTTAGATATTTCTGTGGGAAACAGCATGCAAGCAGTGACTCTTATGAAGGATGTGTTCATTATGCAATATGAAAGACAAGCTTATCTATCAGAATCAAAGAATCCTGATTTCTAGTACCTAGTAAGGAGCTGTTTGTTTTTGCTGTTGGTGCTTCTTTTTATAATTTTTTTGGCATTTACTCAGGAGCTTAGAGCATTTTGATTCACAAACTTGGAAAAGGTTTCTGGGAGATCCCTGTGCATGGATATGCTGCTGGCTCCAGACAGGACTTCTCAAATGGGTTTACATACGCCTTCTCACCTGTAAAGAACAGTGGCTAAGGATATTATGGTCTGCCTGTTACCCAAGCCAATGTTTAAAAGTCTCTTCTGTTTATCATTGCAAGTGTCTATTTGCAGTAGCGAGACAACTCATGACACTTAAATTTCTTAGTATAATTGTGCGTGTGTTTTTTCCCTAGAAATTGTCAATCTTCACCGCAGTGTGCATTTATGTAGTAACTAAGCCTTCTCTACAGCCCCAGGGGACATGTTGAGTTATGGGGATGGTTTTGGAATCAAGCATACTCTGGTAGCTTCCTCCCTGTTCTAATCACTGCCTGGGCACGGGTGACCCTTGATTCCCCCAGAAGGATATACTTGACTTGTTTGAATAATTTCATGGGCTGGAAGGGAAATGAAACCTGTAAATTGAGGAGTGGGTGTGGTGCAGCTGGTCTGGCCAATAAGGGAACTAGCTGGGCTGGGAAGCTTTCCCTCTGGGTGGAGAGCATATCAATGAGAGCAGGGGAACTTGTGGCTAAGCCTGCAGGGCCCTGTGTGGCTCAAAGGTGCCAAGGCAACACATGGAATTTCAGAACTTAGAATATCCTTCCTTCTGCTCTTCTTTGATAAGTTTCTAGCTCATGAATCATGTGCAGCTAGATGGATATGGTAGCTTTTTGCTACCAGTTTCATATTGGCTTGAGGGCTATATTTTATGTACCTGCAATGTATATAAGAAGCCCTGGTGGCACACTGGATACAACACTGGACTACTATCCAAAAGGTCAGTGGTTTGAAACCACCAGTGGCTCCGTGGGAGAAAGATGTGGCAGTCTGCTTCTGTGGAGATTTACAGCCTTGGAACCCCCCGCCCCCGCCGTGGGGTCACTATGAGTCAGAACCAACTCGACAACAGTAGGTTTTGGGTGGGTGATGGGTATGTTTGCAGTCATTCTCTGAGAACTATTTATATAAAGGGGCCATGCCCCAAAGACTGGGTTATTTAAAGCCCTTAGCATGCTGCTTTTATGGTGGAGGTAGCAGCCTTAGTGGTCATGGAACCTGTAAAACCCAAGTGTGTGTTGGGAGGTATCGCCCAAGATGACCCTGCCTCCTCTGTCTCCTCCTCTTTACCAGTTCAAGTCCTGCTTCTGCAGATCTAGTTCTGGGTAAGAGAGGAGAGTAGCATGTTGATAGGAGACAGTCAGCTATGCTGTAAGGAGACCCCAAAGAGTAACAGAGAGTTCATGTGGCCCCATGCCACCTGTGAGGACTCTTCCCCAGTAGTCATTCACATTTATTACTGACATACATAAACAGGACCTATAGAAGTCAAGTTCTTTTTATGTAACATAATGCTTGAGAGCATGGGCTAAGTTCCGATTCGAAATCCATGATTTACCAGCTGTGTGCTTTGACAAGCTACTTAACCTATCTGTACCTTAATTTTTTACCTTATTGTGAAATAGGAATTAAAACAGTACCTACCTTTTAGAGTTCTGATGAAGATTAAACCAGTTTCTACCTGGAAAGACTGAGAATAGTGCCTGTTGCATAGTGTTATGGATTGAATTGTGTACCCCCAAATTGTGTGTCAGCTTGGCTAGGCCATGATGCCCAGTATTGTGTAATCGGCTGCCATGTTGTGATCTGATGTGGTTTTCCTGTGTGTTATAAATCCTAACCTCTACGATGTTAATGAGGCAGGATTAGAGGCAGGTATGTTAATAAGGCAGCACCCATCTACGGAATTAGGCTGTATTTTGAGCCAATCTCTTTTGAGATATAAAATAGAGAATCAAGCAGAGAGTTGAGGGACCTTCTACTGCCAAGATAGCAGAGCCAGGAGCAGAGTGCATCCTTTGGACTCAGGGTCCCTGCACTGAGAAGCTTCTAGACCGGGGGAAGATTAATGACAAGGACCTTCCTCCAGGGCTGACAGGGAGAGAAAGCCTTCTCTTGGAGCTGGCTCCCTGAATTCAGACTTCTAGCTGTCTAAACCATGATAGAATATAAAGCCATCCACTTGTGGTATTTTTGTTATAGCAGCACTAAATAACTACGACACATAGTGAATGGCCAGTAAATATTAGCTGTTGTTGTTAGGTGCTGTTGAGTTGGTTCTGACTCATAGCAACTGTGTGTATAACAACGGAATACTGCCCAATCCTGTGTCATCCTCACAATTGTTGTTCTGCTTGAGCCCATTGTTGCAGCCACTGTGTCAGTCCATATCATTGAGGATATTCCTCTTTTTCACTGACCCTCTACTTTACCAAGCATGATGTCCTTCTCCAGGGACTGTTCCCTCCAGATAACATGTCCAAAGTTAATGAGACCAAGCGTTACCATCTTTGTTTCAAAGGGGCATATGCTGTACTTTTCCTAAGACAAATTTGTTTGTTCTTATGGCAGTCCATTGTGTACTCAATATTCTTTGACAACACCATAATTCCGAGGCATCAATTATTCTTCGGTCTTCTATATTCATTGTCCAGCTTTCCCATCCATATAAGGCAATTAAAAACACGATGATTTGGGTCAGGTGCACCTTAGTCCTTCTTAAAGTGACATCTTTGCTTTTTATCACTTTAAAAAGGTTTTTTGCAGCATATTTGCCTGATGCAATACGTCTTTTCATTTCTTGACTGCTGCCCCCATGGGCATTGATTGTGGATTGATTGTGGATCCCAGTAAAATGAAATCCTTGACAACTTCAAACTTTTCTCTCATGTTGCTTATTGGTTCAGTTGTGAGGATTTTTGTTTTCTTGATGTTAAGGTGTAGTCTCAGCTCTTCATCAGTAAGTTCAAGTCCTCTACTTGAAGCAAGCAAGGGTACACATGGAACCAAAGCATAGTTCAACAGGAGTACAAAGACTTGAGAAAATTGACAATATGTGAATTGAGTGCTGTGTTTCAGGTATGCACGCGGTGTTAGGAAAGTAGAGAGAATAAAGCCAAACAGCCTCACAAGGAGTGGTTATGGAGACAAGGATGTAGAAAATAATTCTAAGATGGTGCTTGAGCTATAAGTTGAAGGATGATTAGCAGACAAAGGAAGGGGGTTGATGAAACGTGTAAAGGCCTTCCAGGCAGAGCAAACCACACGCAGTAAGGCAGGGAGACTAGTAAGCATGGTGCTTTGGGGAGACCAGCGGGCAGGCCAGCATGGTGGAGTAAAGGACGCATTTGAGGGCATGGCTAGCCCCAAGCCTGGAGGCTCTCCAGGCATCAGCCCCTGAAAGGTCTTGTAAAGCAGGACAAAGATTTTTAACTTGGTTCTGAAGGCAAGGGAGAATCATGACAAAGTTTTCAAGAAAAGTTTTATTTTCCTGTTTGCATTTTAGAAAAATTCCCCTGGGGAGCAACGTTGAAGGTAGATTGGGAGGAGCCCGATTAAAGGAAAACCAACTAGGAGGCAATTATAAAAGAAAACATTATGAGTCAAGGCAGTTAGTGTGAGAGTAGAAAGGAGGGAGTGGACTGGGGAAATATTTAGCAGGTAAAATTAACAGGACTTAGTAATTCATGTCAGTCAGAGAAAGAGAGAAGTTGGCAATAATTTCCAGAGGTGAGGGTGGGGGTGCTGGCCTCCTCTGAGTCAGGGCATGGAGGAGAAGGAGAAAGAGGAATGAGGGATTTCTTTTCAGTCGTGTGTCGAATTTTACATATGGGGCTTCCCATATGTCATAGGGTTTCCTAACAGAGATAACCAGCTGACTGTTAGAAGCAAAGATTTAAAATGCTGCAAATATAAGCAGGAAATAAAGATTGGAGATACTCAACTTATCTAAGAGTGTTTACAATGAGCATGTATTTATTTATGATCATAGTACATGATGAATATATGTGATCTAAGTAAAAATAAGGAAAAGAATAAGAGTTAAAGATAGAAACCTCAGAAAATACCAGTATTTAAGGTGCCAGAATAATGGAGATTCTAAAAGGTTCTTGAGGTAGTGGTAAAAAAAACACGAAAAGTGTGAAAAAAAAAAAGCCATGGGACTTAAGAGGCAAGAGAGGCTGAGCCAGAGGGGACTTAATACAACCACAGGAGGTTTCTGAAAACCTACACACCAGACCGTCAGGAGTGGCCAGCTCCAGGGTGTGGGCTTGTAGAGAATGGCAAAAGAACTGAGCATTTTATTTTTTTACTCTATATCCCTTGGCATCGTTTGAAATTTTTTATATAAAAATATGTTGTACCTTTCTGTACTATTTTTGAAGCTTCCTATGAGCTTATAATTATTTTTTTTTTAAAAAAAGTTAAAATGCAGGTATTTGCAATGGAAAACGAAAAACAAATCCATCAAATAAGTTTAAGCAGAACAGAAAGAGGAGGGGAAGGGCAACATGGAGTGGCTAACGGTGTCATACATCACGTAGGTCAAAAAAGATAAGGACAGACGGGAGCCTTTTAGCTTGGTATTTGGATTTGGTCACAAGTGACCTTATTAAAAGCAGTTTCAGTGAAAGGCTCAGGGCAGAAGAAGCCTGACTGCACTGTTGGGAAGTGAGGATGTGAAACCATCGCGTAGCCAGCTCGTCAGGAGGCGTGACTGTGAAGAAGGTAGTAGATTAGGAGCCAAGGTGAGTAAAACCAGTTGCTGCAGATCCTTGTGGTAGCAAGTAGCTAGCTGTCGTTGAGTTGATTCCAACTCACGGCGATGCCACGTGTGGCAGAGTAGAACTGCCCCACAGGATTTACATGGCCGTGACCTTTCAGAAGCACATCTCTGGCCATTTCTTTCAGGGTGCCCCTGGGTGCGTGCGAATTGCTAACCTTTCTGTTAGTAGCTGAGAACTTAACTCCTGGTGCCAAGAATAGATTTCAAGTCACCCAGGAATGCGAAGTAGCGTGAATAGTTGACAGTCAGCCCCAGTCATTCCAGATGCCAGCATTTCTAAGACTGAGATTTGCAGGAGTTTTTATAAGGAATTGAAACCATCACTTGGCAAACTTTTGGGGTGGAAAGAGACCCAAGTTTCTGTATATACTGGAGGTGGTGCATCAGTCGAGGCCAAGCACTCTAAAGTGTAGAAGAGTCGAGGTATTTATTAAAGGACACTTGTAATTTGGTAAGTAAACCCAACTGTTTCCGGGAGTGAAGTTTGGTACAAAATGCAAAACTTTCCGTGTTCCAAAGTCTAAAGGATCTATTTTAAATATATATCCACACTGGAAAAAATTAGATGATACACACAAGCCAGCCAATGTCTTCTTCTTTTTCTTTCCTTCTAAAGCCGAACAACAACTTATCCTTACACAGAAACGCAGATGTACAGCCAGAACACTGGAGGGAATTACTTTGATACTCAAGGGAGCTCTGCACAGGTGACCACCGTGGTCTCGTCCCACAGCATGGTGGGCACTGGCGGCATTCAGATGGGTGTCGCCGGAGGGCAACTCATCAGCAGCTCGGGAGGAACCTACCTGATCGGCAATTCCATGGAGAATTCTGGCCACACAGTGACGCACACAACTCGGGCCTCCCCGGCGACAGTAAGTGTCTGTGTTCTTATTGGGTTAATTTTGCTTCCTGGTAGGCTCTATCGTACATGCCACAGGCGGGCAAGAATGTGTTCAGCAGGGTTAGTCTTGCAGCATTCTGCAGACTATAGCATATGCAGTGCTATGCAGAATGGTTCTGCTATGTATGCCCTGTCCCAGTGACATGAACTAGGAAGCTTTAATGATAATGGGAAGTCAGGCAATTCTTACTCATTAAACGGCTGATGTTAATAGGCTTTCTTCAGTGACACCTGTAAAATGCTTGAAATTTCCACTCAAAGAACTTTACACTGATTTGTTTTTGTTGTTGTTGTTTTAATGGGAAATAAAACAGGAAGTAATATAGAAAATAAAACATAACTGAGTTTGGGAGAATGTTCCCATCTTCGAAGAGTAGTATTGATGCCAGCTCATCCCCAGAGAAGTTACCTGATCTAGAATGGTATTTCCCAAACCTCAGACATTTGAGTTTTGCCATACCCACACCACCTGTGCCATGATTTAGTATTTTTAAAATTGACTCACTTTTAATATAGAGAACCATGTGTGTCATTTTTCTAATGCACATTAAAATCAATACATAAATAGTAACATTTAGAATGTTTACTCCTGTGCCGTATGTAAAGTCATTTTGCACTTTACCAGAGACACACTTTCGGTGATTCCGATGAAACACATTTGTGTTGGCTCTGAGCAAATAATCTCAGAAACACACCTGCATGCTTGAGTTTTCAAGTTTTAAAATTTTTTTAAAATATTTCCTTTGACACAAGGTATTTTAATATGCTGAATCAGGAGTCAAAGAAAATTGTTCAGAATTTTATATCATGAACCTCTGTAACCTGAACTTTCCCCTATCCCCTTAACTAAGCATACAGAGGAAAGAATCCTTTAGAACCACCTAGCTAAAGTAGCCATGGAATTGATTTTCTAGAGGTTTCTTTAGGATGGGGATTTGAATCATGCAGATGCATCTTGTTCTTACCTCTTACCGTAGCTTGTTCTTGTAGCAAAATAGTAGAAAATAAAGAATAGAAATAAATTCAGGAGAAAGTAATTTGTATTAAAGACTTCATATTCCCTGTTTTGTGGATTTACTTCAAAATACAATAGGTACTTGGTAAGTACTTTGTATATACTTTGTGTTCATAGTAGTGCCTTTTCCATTGTCTGTGTTAAAGCCCTTTATTCTTCATTCCCTATTTGTTACTACCATCAGAACAGGTGACTATCTGTTCTGAGTGGACAAGTGGAGAGTTCTTTTTTGTACTTGTTTGTTTGTCTTATTGAACCATTTCTTACATATATTTGTCTCTTGCTTTCAAAACATTAAATGCAGTATTTCTAAGCCCTTTAGTTACACTAGTTTATTTTATGTGGATTAGAAATTAAAAGGTATTGCCTCTAGTAAATCATAGCCTCTCTGGACCTCAGCCCCTTCATCAACAAAATCAATGTTTAGTTATTCTAAATGATCACCTAACTTTCTCCAACTTTAAAATCATGTAAGACAGTATTACAAAGGAATTGCAAAATATTCTAGATATAAAAATAACTGTTTTCCAGAAAAGGAAAAGAAGTAGGAGAGGTGCCAGTACTTTCTAAGCTCTCCTGCTAAAGGCTACCCAGAAAGGGAAGCACTTGCCACTTACCAAGGCTCTAGGAAAACTGAAAAATGGGGAGAATGTGTCCTTTGCTGTCTTCACGTCGTCCATACACACACCCCCAATCCCTCTCCTACTTTGCCTTCACCAGCTGCTCCTCCTTGGCTTCACACTGATTTCTGGCTACCTATTAAACATCCTCATCAACTGGGTTCGGATTTACTAAAACTTGCTAGTTCTGTCACTGAGTTAACTAAACTGTTTATTCAAGGTCATGAAAATACAAGTGCAAGCATTAGGTGGGTAAATGCTCTAGTTTGGTTTTCTTTCCATAAGGGATACACTTCGGTTTTATATAGAACGTGCAAGATGGCATTCCTCCTTAAGTTATCCATTACTCAGATTTGGTGTGGGATTTTTATTATATTAATTGATAAATTAACAAAATAACTAAGTATCCCACTGGACATAGTGGAAAACTGAAAAAAAAAAAAAAAAAAAGAATCCGTAACGCCAATTATACATATTAACTTAGACATAAAAGCATGCGTTGTATTTGAGGCTCTGTTGTTAAAAGTGAAAATTCTTCCTGAAGCTCTTTGTTTTGTTTTCTTGTGTTTTTGCTTCACAAGAAAATTTCCTTTTTGGCAAGAGGAATATAAAATTAAAAGGATAAATTTTGTCTAAAACAAATGAAAGGCACCCTCATCAAAGCTCACTGTTTGATAGTGGCATCCTTACCTAAACACATATCGGCTAGTGTTTGTTGTATCACCTTGCACTTGATGCTGCCGTTTATACTTGTTTTGGATCACGCTTTCAGTTGTGCAGAAGATCTTCATCTGTTTAATCCAGTGAGGTTGTGGTTCTCAGCTTACAACTTCACATCAGTCACTGCAGTAGAGTAATAACATTAAAGTGCCATGAAACCTATTTTTTTTTTTTTTTTTCATTATCTGCCTCTTGCCAAACGTTAGAAATGGGTAGATTTTTGGTTGTTTTGACTTGGAGAAATCCAAAGTGTTTTAAGTAGGTGCCATATCATTAGAGGGAATTTGCTTGATTTCACTCTTTTTCATTTGCCAATAGAGCCATACCAAAGAAGGTATGTGAATGCAGGTCTTCAGCAACTTGATGGCCAAGACTCAAGCTATTTCCTTCCCAATAGTGAGCCAGAGGGTGCCATATTAGTTCAATTTTCGTGGCATTTTTTTTTAGTTTTCAACCTGTCACTTGTAACACGGCACATGAAACTGACTAGAGGAAAGGCCTGTCCCATGCCAAAATTTCTACCCAGAAATAGTCGGTTGGCTGCCCCGCAAGAGCCTTTAAAACCCATTGCTGTCAAGTGGATTCCAACTCATAGTGAGATAAGAAAATGGAATGTATAGTCAGTTATTTCAGCTGATGTGAAACTAGGTAAATTTGGGTATTGGAGAACAAAACCAACCAAACACCTTTACTCAATTCCTAGATAACAAGGTTTCCTGCTTTGGTTCTCTGAATAATTGCTTTGACACTTCCATCTGACCTATATCTATACAGAAACACTTCCATTTAAATTTATTAGGAATAATCTCCTGCCACACGGGAGAGTTGATCACAATGTGCAAATCAATTTCTAAAGATAGGCTAATGAGGGATAAAAGAATATACGGTGCTTGGAATATTTCAATATTTGATATAAAAGTATCTTATACTTGGAAGATCTCTTAATCATTTAACAGAGAATTTTTCTTTGGGGATATGATTTACTTTAGTTCTGTATCATCAAATGAAAACATTATTTTATTAAAGGGATTTTAATATTCATTTTTGGCTTTTGTATTTATAACATTTTTCAGTTTTATGGTACTTAGCAATGTTAGCATTTTTCAAAAGATTATAATGGTAACAATTTTTTTGTGATTAACATATGATGGCACAAACTGCGGATATTCAGATTTGGTCAAAATACCATTTCTTTTTGTACTTACTGTGTTCTTTGGTCAGCAGAATCCATGTGTGTTTAAATATGTATTTATTTACACACAACCGCACATACATTTAAAAGGCATTTCCTGCCGATAGTGTTAAATAGCAATTTCCAGGAAGATTTTTTAACATTTCTTATTGGACCTTCACCAGGTGTGAGTTCAGCTCAATTGCAACTTGAATAAATATTTCACATTTCGTTAAATTAATGCTAAAAAAAAAAAAAATCCTGACTCACAGCGACCCTATAGGATAGAGTAGAGCTGCCATTAATGCTAGTAATCTACTTGTTAGTATTTCAGTGGCTCATGGGCATTAAGGTAGCAGAACTGGCTACGGTCATAGCTCTGAGCTTATTGAACTTTGCTCTCCTTCTAACTACATCTTCATCATGTTTGTTTAATGCATTTGAAACTCTGTTTTTCTTTGTTATTTTTCTGTATAACCATATAGAAAAAAAATTTTTTTTTTTCAGTTTATGGAAATCGGGGACTTTGGGAAGCTGGACACAATTTGCATTGGAGGATCAGAAATCTGTGGATGTTGTTGGTTATTTTTGTGCTCATCACAATGTAGTTTATCCGCAGTAATTAGCATCTGGCTTTAAGTAGCTTTATGTAACACATTGGCGTTCTTATATTTAGACGGTTATTTGTGGTTTTTTCTTCTTGATAGCTAAATAAGGTTACATTAATAATTTCTAAGACTATGATATGACAGTTAATATTTATACCTGTATGTCTATACATTTAGAAGTTATATATGTGAAGTTGCTTTTACTAAAATTAGATTCCACCAAGGGGCTAAAGAGAAATGTGTTGGAAATAATACTGTTTATATTTCCTTTACCTCTTTTGATTGTGAGAGAAAGATGTGGCAGTTTGCCTCCTTAAAGATTATACAGCCTAGGAAACCCTATGGAGCAGTTCTACTCTGTCCTGTAGGGTGGCTACGAGTCAGAATTGACTCAACGGCAATGGTTTTTTTTTTGGAGGGGGGGGGAGTTTCTTTTGGTTAATGTAGAATATTGTAATTTTTTCAGTTATTTGGAGAGAATTTTGAGCTCCCATCTGCCGCAATGAAGTTAAAGTTTGGCCCATCTTATATAATTTATGAAAAGTTAAGAATTCATTTTAGAATTGTAGATGCTTTCATTTCTGTCTCCTGGGGTTTACTTATTTATTTTTTTTTTTTTCTTGTCTATGTGTAAGAGAGTGCTTTTTCTAAGAAGGTGAATACATTTAGCTCCCAGGAAAATAATTTTGTCGTCTGTTCCTTTACTGGGTTGGTACCGATGGCCTTTTGCTTTATTTTATTTTTAAAAATTGTTTTTATTTATATGAATTAGTTATACATTCTTAAAGTGCACATTCCAAAGGCTTAAGAAAGTGTGTAACATGCTCTCGCTCTCGCCCCGTCCCACAGTTCTCTTCCTTAGAGGCCACCGATGTTATCAGATTTTTCGGTGTCGTTGTAGAGATATTCTACATATATAACAAGCAGAACAACTCACTGTTACCGCTATGCCATTTTTAAACAAATGGCAGCAAAACGTACTGTACCTTGCTTTTTTTTTCACTTAACAGTATATTTTAGAGATTTTGTTCATATCAGTACATGAAAGGGTTCCTTCTTTTTTTGGAAAATGACTGTATTAGAACAAGCCGAACTGCCTATCTTCCCAAAGGGGGAAAATTGTTAGCATAATGTTGAATTATTGGATATAGCACTATAGAGATAGAAAAGCAATATAGTCACATGAGATGAAAACTTATGTTTAATTATCATATAAAAGGGTATGCTCGAAAGAAAATACGAGATTTTTAAGTAAGACGTGTGCATATATTATGCCTAAATCAAGGTTCTTACTTTATATTACAGAAATAATCATTTCTAGCTTAAATAATTTACTGTCTTCTGTTTAGCCTCAACAATAAAAAACACTTTCTACCCCTTACATTAGCAGAAGTCTGTGTGGCCATTAGGATCTTAGCATTTTCTGTTTTCCTGTGTCCCACTTTTCCTGGGCCAACCTGAGCCCTCAAATGACGCTCCTCAGACAGAATACCAGGAGCCATCTTCTTCCTGTGCTAACTCTTGAATTGACTGAAAGTTCTGGGGCCTCATTTTCAAAGCACTTAATAAAACAGGACTTTGAGTGAACTGTAGACTCAGTTCTTTCTTGTGTATTCCATTCAGCTGTCAGCCAGCTGTACTCTGCTCCAGCCCCAAAGTTGGTAAAATCTAGAGGCAATAATTTTACCGTTATGGCTGTGAGATATTCCACTCCTAGAAATCTTGATCAACTGCGAGGTTAAGACAAACAGAGTAACAGGGGCCTTCAGCCTTTCCTGTGTGTAGCCTGTGGGTTCCCCTGAATTTTCAAGGCAAAACAGAATTGCAAATTATTTTATTTTTAAGCTATTTCATACCAAAACACCACTTCAGACCACATGTGTGTTGTAACCTAACAGAAGTTGGCTAAATTCTATTTCATACAAAACCTAGATTGGGAATATTAAATAATGTTTTTAGTGATTATGATTCAATGATTCTATTTACGAGTATGGAAATAAGCTTTGGTCCAGGTAACCTCTCACATAGCTTTTGCTTGATCTTTTGGTATATTTACAAATCAAATTTCAAGTTAATTTACTAGATTAAAACTACTAGAAATTTTGGGGGAAAAATCACTTATTTATGTTTCCTGCATGGAGACCGGGAAATAAAATATGAAATGTATTCATGGCAAATTAAAATACACTGTAACCAAGGCCTCATCTATCCTGAGAACAGAAGAACTAGATGGTGCCCGGCTACTGCTACCAACTGTTCTGACCAGGGGCACGATAGATGGTCTCAGTTAGAATGGGAGAAAATTGTAGAACCTTACTCAGATTGTTTAAAAAAAAAAAAAATGCCTAAACTTACTGGACCAGTAGAGACTAAAGAAGCCCCTCAAGACTATCGTCCTGAGATACCCTTTACACTTTGGACTGAAACTACTCTCAGAGGCTACCCTTTAGCTAAATAACAGATTGGTTCATAAAATAAACAGTATCGCCTGTGAATACTGTGTTGCTTTAATTAAAAAAAAAAAAAGTCTGTATGAGACCAAATGGCTAACATTTACCCTGAAGCAAAGATAAAAAGGTGTATGTAGGGGGTGGGGCGGGCAGGGAACCTAGGCTAATGGAAGCGGGGACAACCAGAACAAAAATCAGAAATAATGAGAATGTTGACACAGTGTCGAAAATGTAACCAATGTCGCTGAACAATATGTTTGGAATTTGTTAAATGGGAACCTAATTTTCTGTGTAGTCTTTCACCAAAACACAATAGGGTATTTTTTTAAATAATAATAATAAAAAAGTACACTGTGGTCTATCAGTCACACATGAGTCACTATTAGACCCATAAAGCTTTAATACTGCCTCCTCCACTGGCCTGTCTCCTGATTTCATGAAGGAGTCTGCAACACAATGCCTGTGACCACTTGTCAGTGCTGGAAAGGGAAGGCTTTTCTCCACGTCCCGTTCGCGTCAGTTCGCCCCAGGGTGTGTGATTCCACAGCCGCTTTCTCCGTAAGAATAACTATGCTTGTGTTTATTGGCCGCAGAATTATCTGGTTTCTTTTAAAATCTAGCTATCGTTTGATTATAATTGCTGGTGGCAGTAAATGTCATGGGCCAGGGGTTTTGTAATCTAACTACAGATAGTTAGAAATACTTTTACACAGTTGTTTTAAATTTGCTTACAGTAAGTTTTAATGACTTTTCCATCTGCCTTGTAAGAAAGAAGGGTGTGATTTTTAATTAGACAAGAACCCCTTGCCATCGAGCCAGTTCTGACTCCTAGTGACCCTGTAGGACAGACTAGAACTGCCCCTTATGGTTTCCAAGGAGCAGCTGGTGGATTCAAATTGCCGACCTTTTGGTTAGCAGCTGAATGCTTACCCACTACGCCACCAGGGTGCCTGCCATTGAGCAAAAAGCAAACCCGTTGCCGTCAAGTAGATTCCAACTCATAGCGACCCTATAGGACAGAGTACCCAATAGGGTTTCCAAGGAGCGCCTGGTGGATTTGAACTGCCAACCTTTTGGTTAGTTGCTGTAGCTCTTACCCACTGCTCCACCAGGGTGCCAGCAATTGAACAAGAGAAGGAAATAAAATGTATACAGATAGAAAGGAGGAAAAGAGGTCAGAATTTGCAGGTGATATGATTGCATACCTGATAAAAATCATAGGGAATCAAATGAACTTTTTACGTTACAAATAATTAGATAATAAAGTAGGTACAAAATTACAAAAGCAATCAATAACTTATCTAGAAACAATGGCACATTAGAAAGTGTAATGAAAATGAAGATCTCATTTATAATAAAAACAAAAAATGTAACAAATCTGACAGTAAACTAAGTTATGTACACAACCCAGCTCCTGAATAAAACTTAAACGTTCCCAAGGAGCACAAAAGGAAACTCGAATATTTGGAAAGGCGTACCGTATTCTTGGATAAAAAGTTTCACTATCAAACATACTCAGTCTTCCTACATTAACTTAAGATATTTCAGCATGATCCTAATCAAAATACCAATGGATTTTTTTGTTTTACAGGACAGGCTGTTTATATAAATAAACATGCCAGAATAGTGGGGAACATTTTGTAAACAGAAAATAATGGTGGTAGGGATGAGGAGGGTACAGCTTTACTAGTCGTTAAAAAGTCTTATCAAATTACAGTAATTAAAGCAGAGTTGTCTAAGCACTCGAATAGACAAGAAATAAAATTGTCATTGTTGTTGAGTGCCATTTAGTCAATTCCGACTCATAGCAACCCTATAGGACAGAGTAGAACTGCCCCATAGGATTTCTTTGGCTGTAATCTTTACAGGAGCAGATCACTAGGTCTTTTCTCTCACGGAGATGATGGTGGGTTCAAACTGCAGACCTTTCATTTAGCAGCCGAGCGTTTAACCATTGTGCAACCAGGGCTCCTAATAAATAAAATAGACACCACGGTAGACCAGACTGCTGATAGGAATATCTTACGTGGTAAAGACGGTGTTGTGTGTCAGTGAAGAAATGTTGGACTGTCAGTGAACGACGTCTGGGCCAACCATTTAGAAAAGAAAATTAGACTGGTTTTATACATTACTCCTTATACCAAAGTTAATTTAACTTCAGTGGAAAAATGTGTTCTCTCATTAATTCTCTTATAGTAGAGACCTATGATACAAAATTCACAAGCTCTGCAGAATGTATCGATAAACTCAACCATTAAAAGTAGAAACATTTTGTATGACGAAACTCCAATGAACAAAGGCCTTGGTGAGACAGCAAACTGGGCCTAATGTTTTGAGACATTATATTCAAATGTCTTTAATGTATAGACCACTGTTACCTGCCCATCAGGAATAAAACACCAAAAGTAGGGACAGGCAGGCCATTGAAAAGGAAATGCAAAGTAAAGCTACGAAGCGATGCCTTTTTTTATTTTTCTTACTTGAAACAGCACAGATTTATTCTTTATCTTCCCGAGATAACGTTTTTAATCTCTCATACAAGCAAAAATGAAAAAGTAAGCCTTTGCAAGTGTGTATTAGTGCTGGGCTATTAAGCAAAAGGTTGGCAGTTGGAAAACCCACCCAGCTACTCTTCAGGAGGAAGACCGGCGATCTGCCTCCTTTAGGATTACAGCCAAGAAAACCTTGTGGGGCAGTTCTACTCTGTCACATGGGGTTGTGATGAGTTGGAAATAGACCTGGAGACACCTAACAATAGCACACATTAAGGATAACTATTTTTATGATGACTAAAATTGAACTGTCCATTTGAACCTTTTTGTTGCCTTGTTAATTTGATCACTTTTATATCATTTTCAAATAACTATAATGCTTTTATCATTCTTATTTAAACCCTTTCCTATTGAAAAGCAAATCTTGTTTGTTAACAGTAAACCAATTAGCAAGTTATCACTTTCCCCTCCTCAGAAGATAGTTTTATTTAAACAATTTGAGATATTTGGGACAGAACTGACATTTGTATTATGTTTGTATAATGGAAATCATGTTGAACTTGGGGTGAGAAATTTGGATTCCGGTCTTGTAGTTAATACCTGTGTAATCTCAAGAAAGTCCCTTGATCCCAGAGACCCTCAGTTCCCTAATCTGTAAAAAGGAGGTAATATTGCTTGCCTTGCCTATTTCACAAAGTTGCTGTGAAGATCAAACAAGAGCTTTTGTGAAAAGGCTTTGTTAAGTAGTAAAGCAGTGTCTTCTATTTTCAAATCACTTTCTTTAATAGTTTTAGAAAGGAAGTAGTTTCTACTGGGAAACCAATTTTAATTATGGTGATAGTTGAATGTATCAGTCTTGACCTTTAGGCTTACAGAAAAGATTAAAAAGCCATTTCAGAGTAAAGAGGATATCCTGTGACCGTAAGGGCAAGGAGTAAGATGATATAATTGCTCTTTTTCCTTTTATTAGCGTCTAATGTAATACTTGTTTGATATTTACATTAAGAGAAAGTTTTAGTTGTCCACACATTATGTTATTATGATATTGCGTTTGGGCCATGGCGGAGATGTGCACAAATGTGTGTACAAACCGCATGTCCAGGCTAGTCTCTTTTTGCCACAGGTCACTCAAATGGAAGAATCCGCACCTCTTCACATTTATGTCCCTGCAAGTCAAACTGAGGTTGACCTTGTTGGCTCTGTCTGCTGCCCCTAAATGAACCCTGTGCTCCAGCCAGTCTTGATTGCTTGCACCAGAAGTGTCTGGTAGTGCATAAAGTTTACTGAACGTTTTGTAGGGAGCCAAGGGTTTAGCATCACACTCTCTAAAACATAGTCACGCGAAGCCTCTTTCCACCACTTTGTTCTCCCCTGCCTGTCTGTTCCCTCTGCCAATGAGCTTTTGTCTCTGGTCTTCCCAGATCTCAGATCTTTCTACACTCTGTCATCTAGTCAATTGCAACTCATAGCGACCCTATAGGGCAAAGTAGAACTGCCCCATAGGGTTTCCAAGGCTGTAAATCTTTTATTTTTTATTGTGCTATAAGTGAAAGTTTACAATTCAAGTCAGTTTCTTATACAAAAACGTATACGCACTAGTTGCTCTCCCTACGATGTGACAGCACTCTACATCTCTCTACCCTGTATGTCCCGTATCCATTCAACCAGCTCCTGTCCCCTCTGCCTTCTCATCTCCCCTCCAGACAGGAGCTGCCCACATAGTCTCATGTGTCTACTTGAGCTAAGAATAAGAAGCACAGTCCTCATCAGTATCGTTTTCTGTATTATAGTGCAGTCTAATCTTTGTCTGAAGAGTTGGTTTTGAGAATGGTTTAAGTTTTGGGCTAACAGGGTCCGGGGGCCATGACCTCTGGGGTCCCTCCAGTCTCAGTCAGACCATTAAGTCTGGTCTTTTTACTAGAATTTGAGGTTTGCATCCCACTTTTTTTCCTGCTTTATCAGGGATTCTCTGTTGTGTTCCCTGTCAAGGCAGTCATTGGTGGTGGCTGGTCACCATCTAGTTCTTCTGGTCTTAGGCTGATGGAGTCTCCGGTTTATGTGGCCCTTTCTTTTTCTCGGGCTTATATTTTCCTTGTGTCTTTGGTGTTCTTCATTCTCCTTTGCTCCAGGTGGGTTGAGATCAGCTGATGCATCTTAGATGACTGCTTGCCAGCTTTTAAGACCCTAGATGCAAGGCTATAAACCTTTATGGAAGCAGACTGCCACATCTTTTCCTAAGGAGCAGCTGGTGGGTTCAAACTGATGACCTTTTGGTTAGCAGCCGAGCACTTACCCACTGTACCACCAGGGCCCCTTAGGATCTTTCTACCCAGAACCTAGTCTTCTCTAAATCTCTCAACCCTTCCTAAGGATTTCCGTTCCTTAGAAGGCAGTGGAGAGTTATAAATGATGGGGAAAAATACAGTTTTTTTGTATTACATTTTTTTCTTAAAAAAAAAAAAAGTTTTCTGCCCTGGGAAATATACGATACTGATCCCTTCTTTGCACGTCAGAGAAGAGAATGCCAACATGGTAGTTACTTCTGGGTATCTGGGCCCCAGTTAGCCCCTCAACTCCCCACTTCCTCCCTCTTTTCCTCAGGGGTTGGGTGAGACTTTTCTCTGAGGCCCTTTTTGGGATACTGATTCTTTACTGGTTATTATACAAGCCTTCAGATGGCCCTGGATGCTTGGGGACCGTGCACCTGTCCTTGATGGCAGCAGGGCAGCATTATACAAGCCTTCAGACGGCCCTGGATGCTTGGGGACCAGGCACCTGTCCTTGATGGCAGCAGGGCAGCATTAGCACTTCAGTGAGCAGAAAAAAGTTCCCAGCCTGAGCTCTTGGCCCATGTCTATCACATTGTGTCTCTGTCCCACATCAGGAGCTGGGTCCCTGCCCACTGCACATCCTTCCTATAGGAGTTGCTGTATCTTTTGAAGAGCTCCACTGAGCTCTATTTTTTTTTCTCTTGAAATACAGCATCTCTCTGGCCTTTTCTGAGTTTCTGATCCTAATCCCTGGGAAATCAAGGAAGGTTCCCCTCGCTGGTACAACCTGCCACAAGATGTACGTATTTGCTATTCTTGAAGCAAATGGGGGTACCTTCTACCTTATAGAGTCTATGCCTTTTTTTCCGCTTGTATCTATCCCCCAAGAAGTAAGGTCTGCTTGTTGTCACTGTGGTCATGTTTTTTATCACATGCATTACCTTGCCACTTTCTACACCAGACTTGTATTCAGTGGTGTCGTCTCTAGCCAGCACTCCAGCCTTAGCATACAGCTCTTTTTGCCCAGAGGAAGGAAACCTACTTACACCATTCCCTGAGATTCGGTCCTTTGGAATTGAGTGTTAGTTGGGGAAGCTCAGTCACACCTGAGGTACTTTAACTTTACAATTCTTAACAGGCGCACGAACCCAAACGGTAGTTCCTCATCTCAACTGGTATTACCTCCCTCTGTCTCTTCCCAGAGTAGCTTCACTCACAGTAAAAATTCAGTGAGGGGAGGGGCCTTGCACTCTCTGATGAAGTCCGTATTTCTGTGTATAGTGTTCATTGTAAACCACTCAACAAGCTGCTCCAACCCGGTCTGCTTCTTCAAATGATGCTCCTTGTTGTGATACACAACACCAGTCTTTCAAGTATTTCCCCAGGTGGAGCAAGATCATGGGCTTTCCTGCTAAGATGTGGTCAGAAGCTTCGCATGTGATCACAGGGAGTCCTCCACGCAGCCTCAGCTTTGACTCTTCACACTTGGCTCCCTAAGTCTGGGCACTGCAAACTTTGCTGGTTCTTTGCCACTTTTTGGCCCCCACAGTGCAGCATCTTGCTCTCCAGTCCTAGCAACTGCCTCTGCCTTCATGTAGCTCTGGACTAACAGCCCGCATCTTTGGGGGTAATCAAATTCAGGGTAGCTTCCCACTTTCCTGGGAACCTGTTTGAGCTAGTATATTAAAATCATCGCAAATATATTGCCAAGGGTCTTTCATATTCCAGAAAAGACTCCCATTTTTCTAGGCAATCACATGCCCCTAGAGGCTAGAAAGGGTATTGGTTTCCTACCTGCTCTTTCACATGGGGAGTTCCTAAGTCTCACCCAGCCTGCTAGTCTCCCTTAGTACTCTGTTAACCCGTCTCTCCAGGCTGAGCATCTCACCCCAAACTTGATTTCAGAGGAGTTGTCATAGCTTCTTTCTGACGTGAGGCAGTAGTCCAGGCCCACCGTGAACCAGTCTAAACTCGCCAGTACCACGTATCTTTTGTTGTGTTGTTATGTGCATTGAGTCGGTTCTGACTCATAGCGACCCTGTGCCCAACAGAACAAAACACTGCTCGGTCCTGCGCCATCCTTTCGATTGTTGTTACGCTTGAGCTCGTTGTTGCAGCCACTATGTCAATCCATCTCGTCGAGGATCTTCCTCTTTTCCGCTGACCCTGCGCTTTACCAAGCATGATATCCTTCTCCAGGGACTGATGCCTCCTGACAACATGTCCCAAGTATGTAAGATGCAGTCTTGCCATCCTTGCTTCTAAGGAGCATTCTGGTTGTACTTCGTGCAAGACAGATCTGTTCATTCTTTTGGCAGTCCATAGTATATTCAATATTCTTCGCCAACACCACAATTCAAACCTGTCAATACTTCGGTCTTATTCATTGTCCAGCTTTCACACGCATATGATGCAATTGAAAATACCATGGCTTGGGTCAGGCGCACCTTAGTCTTCAAGGTGTCATCTTTGCTTTTCAACACTTTTAAAAAATCCTTTGCAGCAGATTTACCCACTGTGTCGTTTGATTTCTTGACTGCCGCTTCCATGGGTGTTGATTGTGGATCCAAGTAAAAGGAAATCCTTGACAACTTCAATCTTTTCTCCATTTATCATAACGTTGCTTATTGGTCCTGTCGTGCGGATTTTTGTTTTCTTTATGTTGAGGTCCAATCCATACTGACGGCTGTGGTCTCTGATCTTCATTAGTAAGTGCTTGAAGTCCTCTCCACTTTCAGCAAGCAAGGTTGTGTCATCTGCATAACGCAGGTTGTTAATGAGCCTTCCTCCAATCCTGATGCCCCGTTCTTCATATAGTCCAGCGTCTCAGATTATTTGCTCGGCATACAGGTTGAATAGGTGTGGTGAAAGAATACAACCCTGGTGCACACCTTTCCTGACTTTAAATCGTGCAGTATCCCATTGTTCTGTCTGAACAACTGCCTCTCGATCTATGTAAAGGTTCCTAAATGAGCACAATTCTGTGTTCAGGAATTCCCATTCTTTGCAATGTTATCCGTAATTTGTTGTGATCCACACAGTCGAATGCCTTTGCATAGTCAATAACACACAGGTAAACATCCTTCTGGTATTCTCTGCTTTCAGCCAGGATCCATTGGACATGAGCAATGATATCCCTGGTTCCATGTCCTCTTCTGAAAGTGGCCTGAATTTCTGGCAGTTCCCTGTCTATATACTGCTGCAGCCGTTTTTGAATGATCTTCAGCAAAATTTTGCTTGCATGTAATATTAATGATATTGTTCTATAATTTCTGCATTTGGTTGGATCACCTTTCTTGGGAATAGACATAAATCCGGATCTCTTCCAGTCAGTTGGCCAGGAAGCTGTCTTCTATATTTCTTGGCATAGACGAGTGAGCACCTCCAGTGCTGCATCTGTTTGTTGAAACATCTCAATTGATATTCCATCAATTCCTGGAGCCTTGTTTTTCACCAATGCCTTCAGTGTAGCTTGGACTTCTTCCTTCAGTACCATTGGTTCCTGATCATATGCCACCTCTTGAAATGGTTGAATATCGACTAAGTCTTTTTGGTATAATGACTCTGTGTATTCCTTCCATCTTCTTCTGATGCTTTCTGCATTGTTCACTATTTTCCCCATAGAATCCTTCACTATTGCAACTCAAGTCTTGAATTTTTTCCTCAGCTCTTCCAGCTTGAGAAACGCTGAGTGTGTTCTTCCCTTTTGGTTTTCTATGTCCAGCTCTATGCACATGTCAGTTTGTCATACTGTGGGGGTTTGCGTATTGCTGTGATGCTGGAAGCTATGCCACCAGTACTCAGATACCAGCAGGGTCACCCGTGAAGGACAGGTTTCAGCTGAGCTTCCAGACTAAGACAAGCTGGGAAGAAGGACCTGGCAGCCTACCTCTGAAAAGCATTAGCCAGGGAAAACCTTATGAACAGCAGCAGAACGTTCTCCATGTATCCCAGCATTCGATAACCATAGGAAGTGTGTGTGTATTACTGGTTCAGCTCTGGGGGGATTATTTAATAAGAGACGCCACTGGCCGCTGCTTCTTAATTCAGAGAATCGGCTTTTTCAAAAATAAGCAAAGGTATACTCATAGTCAGAAGAATATACAATAATTTTGAATGAGATAAAGGAAGAAATGGAAAATGTCATGCTCACTTTTTAATTGGAAAAAAATGAATCCTTTAGTCATTTAAAAAACAATTGTTTGGCTCTGTGCCATTAAATTAAAAAAAAGGCAAAAGGACATTTATTTTTTAAAAACAAAAGATAATCTGAGAGAAAAGAAAAGAGACATGTAGGGCTAGGTAGGGGAGCAGCTCTGTGAAAGAGAGACATCACCAAGGCCTCCAATTTGTCTGGCTTTTAGCCTGTCAGGGAGCCTCTTGCCAATCTGATTTCAATACTTTGCACTGGAGTTAAAGTGTCAATAACAAATGATCAGTATTCTTGGAATAAAGATCGTGCAGCAGAGAAGTGAACAGAAAAACACTTTAGAATCTATTCATGTCAGTGTGTTTGATACGTGTGTTTGAAATGTTCTAATCACACAGAGATGAAATAAAGGCCCTTGTGTTCAAGTAAAACTAAGGCACTGCCAAGCGTTCTGCCTCACCCCACTTCTAGATCTGTGATTCCACAGGTGTGTTCATCTTCATTCCTTTTCATTCTTCTTACCAGACTCTCACCTCAATCCTAGGCTTTCACCATAGCTTCTAAGGTGGTTCTCCTGGCTCTAGATTCTCTCTTCCTACATGGTATCCCAGGTTAACAAAGGAAGTACTTTCATATCCGGCCGTTTGCCTTGCTCAAAGCTTTTCAACCATGCCTGCATTCTATTTAATCCCGGGTGCTGGCCAAGAAACTGCAGTATGCCTTTCTAAGTTGTTCACCTGTCCTTAAAGGAACCTTAGACTTCGGCCCATCTTACCCTTTCTAGTGCATCCGTGGTACCGTTTTATCTGGGCCTTCATTCGTCCTGCTTGCTCTACCTAGAATGTTCACTGACCTGCCCCAACGGAATTCCAGGCCTTATCTGTCACTTCTGTACTAAAAAGTACCTTGCCCATGTTCTACCTCTAACCAGTCCTGCAAAGTATAATTGTCACCTCCCTCTATATTCATTCTGGTAGCCTTTAATCAAATATATATATACATATGCATGCATACATACATAAACCATTATATATTATATACCATTATATATTAAATCTGTGTAATATGTATCATACTGATAGATATATATTGGAACCCTGGTGGCGCAGTAGTTAAGAGCTCGGCTGCTAACCAAAAAGTTGGCCGTTTGAATCCACCAGCCACTTCTTGGAAACCCTGTGGGGCAGTTCTGCGAGTCCTATAGGGTTGCTATGAGTTGGAATCCACACAACAACAACAGGTTTCGGTACAGATATAATTATACACAGATACAATTGCTTACAGATACTTATATATACATATATAATTAACCAATTACCTATATATACATACATATTATATACGTTGCATATTTATTATTTTATTATATATTACATATATATTATACATATATATAATTAATCATTGGCCTACATATAATGTATTAAAAGAAACCACTGCCATCGAGTCATTTCCAGCTCCTGGTAACTCCACGTGTGTCGGAGTAGAACTGCGCTCCGTAGGATTTTCAACGGCTGATTTTTCAGAAGTAGATCACCAGGCCTTTCTTCAGAGGTACCTCTCTAATCTTGTTAGCAGCCATGTGTGTTAACCATTTGCAGCACTCAGAGACCATATGTGTGTATATATATATATATAATGTATACAAGAGGCTGCAATTCCTTATGTATAAGGAGCCAGACTTCTACCAATTAGTCAGCACAGGATTTATTGTGAGCTTCAGGTTTGTTTTTTGGTTTTTTTTTCAGGTTTACAGGGTTTGGTTTGAAAATCTTTGCAGCTGTCTTTCTCTCTCTCTCTGTTTTCTTTCTTTACACAAACATACACACACACACAGAGCTAATACAGCACCTGACACGCAGTGAGGTTCTGTGTTTGTTGAAATGGAATGAAATCACATGAGACTCTGTTAGTCTAAAGACGTTCCTAACCCTCTGGGGCGTTTCTACTCTGTCCCGTAGGGTCACTGTGGAATCGACTGGACGGCAAGAGATATTATCAGTAGCAAACACTTCAATCGTTTTATACCAGGGCCAGGGGAAAGTTTTTATTTATTTTATTAAATTTTTTTGTTTGTTTGTTTAACCTACCAATACTTTAAATTTGAATGAGTTAAATTTTAACTAGCTGCTAATCTAGCTATTTTAATCATTTTCACTGCAGGAAGCGACAGTAATATAACGTCTTTGTTGAGGTTAGAAACGTGTCTTCAGGGGATATAGGAGAATATAATGCCGAAGCTTCGGGCCAGTGATCTTTTGGATCAGCGAGTCCACTTTTAAGCAAATGTCCCGTCTGTCTTACCTGATCGTCCTTTTGTAACTTAGATATGACAGCTATGGATACTATGGAATGCCATTTAGTGTTAAGCATGTTTATACGTAGGAAAATGTATCATTTTTTCTTATGGATGGAATTTAATCTTTTAAATCATCTGCTGTGAACTGGAAGTATATGACCTCATCAGTTCCCTTTGGTCTTGCTGTTTTAGATGGAAAATGCTAAAGTGTACCATCTCTTTTTTGAGATTTGGTCAGTACTCAGAGGTTTAAACAAATATTTGCTCAAATATCTAATGCACGATAATGGAAAAGTTAACACATTAATTTCATCCTGAATGAGCCCGTCTTAGTTGCCTAGTGCCGCTGCAACAGAAATTTATGTTCTCACAGTTCTGGAGGCTCAAAGTCCAATTCAGGGTCTTAGCCGTGTCGCTTCTTTCTGTGAGCCTTTCTCCTAGTTTGTGGTGTCTACCATGACTCCTCGGCATCTCTTGGTGTTCCTTGGTGTCTGTCTTCCCCCTGTGTGTGTCTTTCCCCTGGGTCTGTCTTCCCCGTATGTGTCTTTCCCCTGTGTGTGTCTTACCCCTGTGTGTGCCTTTCCCCTGTCTGTCTTCCCCCTGTGTCTGTCTTCCCCCTGTATGTATCTTTCCCCTGTGTCTGTCTTCCCCGTGTGTGTCTTTCCCCTGTGTGTGTCTTCCCCCGTGTGTGTCTTTCCCTATTGTGTGTCTTCCCCCTGTGTGTGTCTTTCCCTTGTGTCTGTCTTCCCCCGTGTCTTCCCCCGTGTGTGTCTTCCCCCTGTGTGTGTCTCTCCCCTGTGTGTGTCTCTCCCCTGTGTCTGTCTTCCCCCGTGTCTATCTCTCCCCTGTGTCTGTCTTCCCCGTGTGTGTCTTCCTCCGTGTGTGTCTTCCCCCGTGTGTGTCTCTCGCCTGTGTCTGTCTTCCCCCTGTGTCTGTCTTTCCCCTGTGTGTGTCTTCCCCCTGTGTGTGTCTTCCCCGTGTCTGTCTTCCACCTGTGTGTGTCTTCCCCCGTGTGTGTCTTTTCCCTGTGTGTGTCTTCCCCCTAAGTGTGTCTCTCCCCTGTGTCTGTCTCTCCCCTGTGTCTTTCTTCCCCCTGTGTGTGTCTTTCTCCTGTGTCTGTCTTCCCCCTGTGTCCGTCTTTCCCCTGTGTCTGTCTTCCCCCTGTATGTGTCTTTCCCCTGTGTCTGTCTTCCCCCTGTGTGTGTCTCTCCCCTGTGTCTGTCTTCCCCCTGTATGTGTCTCTCCCCTGTGTCTGTCTTTCCCCTGTGTGTGTCTTTCCCCTGTGTGTGTCTTCCCCCGTGTCTGTCTTCGCCCTGTGTGTGTCTTTCCCCTGTGTCTGTCTTCCCCGTGTGTGTCTCTCCCCTGTGTGTATCTTCCCCCTGTGTCTGTCTTTCCCCTGTGTGTGTCTTCGCCCTGTGTGTGTCTTCCCCCTGTGTGTGTCTTCCCCCGTGTGTGTCTCTCGCCTGTGTCTGTCTTCCCCCTGTGTCTGTCTTCCCCCTGTACGTGTCTCTCCCCTGTGTCTATCTTCCCCCTGTGTGTGTCTTGCCCCGTGTGTGTCTCTGTGTCTAGTCTTTGTATGACTCAGAAGTGACCAGGTTCAGGGCCCACCCTACACTGGTATGACATCATTCACATAACAAAGGCAAACCCCTTTTTCCAAACAGTCATATTGACAGGTACAGAGGTTAGGATTTAAGTAGATACATTTTGAGGGGATACAATTCAGTCCATAACAAGCCTGTAGAACTTTATCCTAATTCTCTCAAGTGTTTCATCTGGCTAATTTTCACTCTACCCTCTGTTCCCCTCTCCACTCCTACACACGTACATAGACCTCACCCTCATGAGACAATGACAAGCCCAAATCAATGGACTGATGGGTTGGAATGACTTCAGTAATTCATTTGGATTAGTATTGGAACTGATTAATCATGCATAACTGATTGACACCACAATTTGTCATCGTTTTTACTTTTCCCCCATTGTTACATTGCTTTCTTAAATTTAGCTTCTCTTTCACACTCATTTCCCTCCATCTTCATAGCATATTCCAGTCGCTGTTGATTTCTTCACCTCCTCTTCTTCCTGAAGGCTTCTACTCAGTCCACAAACACTGAATGGGGCCACTTCAGCCTTTACCTGTTGTAACCTACTGTTAGTACTATAGATCATACCTACCAAAGCCCACCTCCTGGCTTTATCTGAAAACTGACACCTTCCAGACCCACACACTTCCTTTGACATCATCACACATGACGTTGCTTCTTCCCTAACTGCCTTTTACCAAGGTCTAATTGAACCTGTGTTTCCAGCCTCACTTCCTACCTCTTTCCATGCACGTATGCACCCTACAGATAAATGGGATCCATTGCCGTCCCCCAAATATGGACACCCCTGTGCTTTCTTACCTCCTGCCTTTATTGAGGCCATTCTTCCTAGTGTACCCTTTCCGCACTTCTGCCTACTCCACCCGTGAAGGCCTTCCATCTTTTAAAGCCTGGAGTTCTGAATCTGAGGAGCCTGCAGACTGAGAAATTGAATGCGGAATTGTGTAGTTGTACTTACATGTACTTTTCCAAGCAGAGGGTTCAGTTTTCAATAATCCTCAGAAGGGAACTGAGACTCCCCAAAAACATAAAGGTGACTTTTATTTCCTTCTACCTTTCTGAAATATACTTTTATTTTTGTTGTATATAGCCTTGTTCATATAGTTATGCATTTATACATGTATATGTTTACATATTCTTTCTTACTAAATTATAACCTCCTTTTAGTTTTTATCATGGTTTCTTGCACACTACCTCTTATACAATAGGTACATACTTACTGTGTATGAATAAAACTCATCCCTTAAAAAATGGAATCAAGGCTGTGATCCTTTAAGGACATTAGAGTTCCCTTCAATGTTTTTTATTTCACGTATATGATAAATACATGTTACTATTTTTGGTGTGTGTCTCAGAAGTTCGTATCAGCCAGGCGGTAACTAAATGTTCTGGTTATCCCTTTGGACTAATTAATGAGGCTCAGAGAATTCATGGGGATTTGGAAACCTGTGGGTTTCCAGATTGGCTCCAGCATGGTTCTCTGAAGCTGGTCATCTTCCATGTGGAACTAGCTCAATGTTTATTTCTTGGCTGTCTATCCATGTTTTTCCTCCTTTCTGTTTCCTTGGGCTCCACAGATTCAGTACAGGCCAAAAGAAGTAGTCCACTTGTTACCTGTATTACAGAGTGAAGGAAAGGAGAACCGACATTCTTCAGGTCCAAGGTGTTCTAGAAAGTCAGTATACCTCTGCGCTACCCAGTTTGACCCAGTTATCTCCCTGTCCCTTTTTTGCTCCATGCAATATTCTTCAAAACTTGTCAGAATTGAGAGGGACCTTTCCTACCATCCTGGCCTTCGAGGACTGTTGTTTTGTTGTTAGGTGCCATTGAGTTTGCTCTGACTCCTAGCGACCCTGTGTACTACAGAATGAAACATTACCCAGTTCTGCACCATCCGCACAATCACTGCTATGCTTGAGCCCACCGTTGCAGTCACTGCCAGTCCCTCTCATTGAAGGTCTTCCTCTTTTTCACTGACCCTCTACCTTAGCAAGCATGATGTCCTTCTCCAGGGACTGGCCCCTCCTGATAACATGACCAAAGTATGTGAGACGAAGTCTCGCAGCCTTTGAGGGAGTTATGTGGAAGTCTAGAACCCAGAGAGCGGCAACTTCAGTAATAGAAGCAGATCCTTTTTTTTTTTTTTTAAATAATATTTTATTGTGTTTTCAGTGAAAGTTTATGCAGCAAGTTATGTTCCCATTTGACAATTTCTATGCAGATTTTTCAGTGATACTAGTTACGTTTTTCACAATGTGTCAGCATTCTCTGTGTTCTGGTTGCTCTGTTTCCAGCGCTCTAGTTTCCCTGCCCCTTTATCTTCTCATCTTTGCTTTAGAGTAATTGTTGACCTTTTGGTCTCATATAGGTGGCTTTTTCATGGAGCACCATATTCACAGATAATATCCTTTATCTTATGAGCCAATCTGTTCTTTCGCTAAAAGGAGACCTCGGGATGGCTTCAGTTCAAGGTTTATAGAGCATCTCAGGACGATAGCCTCAGGGAGTCCTCTAGTCTCAGCTGGCCCAGTAACTCAATTAAGAATTTGAGTTCTGTTCTGTGTTTTTCTCCTGTTCTATCAGGGTCCATGTATTGTAGCCCTGATGAAATAGAAGCAGACTTACACCTTTTTTCCAGAAAGAGAAAGCCTTGTTTATCCAACTTAATATTTCCCTCACAGTTGCTCATGCTTCAGGATCATTTTTATCTTTCACCTAAACCTGTACATCACAGATACAGATCGTTTCACTTTTATTTCGTAGGCTGAAATCACGCTGCAGAGTCTTCAAACTGAAACTTTAAAGAAAATGTAGGTATTTTAGGAAATTAGACTTCTGAGCAAATTCTTCCTAAAAGTGACGTGTGATCACATGGTTTTTTTCAGCCATTTTCTGATCTGTTTCCTTTTTTAAGGCAAGAGCTGTTATTGCTGCCCTTTTAAGAGATGCGATATCCAGGTCTTTTACAGTTTAACATTTGGGTAAAATGTTTGCTTCATTATTACATTTACATCACTCTTCCTATAGGTTATCATTTTCCACTTGTGCGATATCACTGTCTTTGGGTTATTTTCAAGTATAATGATAAACTGCATTTATTTCTCATCTGACGGAGAGAATGTTTCAGACACCAGTTTACTTAATTTTCCGATCTAAGAAAAGTTAACGATAGACTATGTTGTGTTACACCTTATGAATTAATTCAGTGTCTATTTTAAGAATTTTTTTTCTTTAGTTCCTTAACCCAACATATTCTTCTCAGAATTACATTTTATTAGTTTTTAGGAAGAATTAAGAGCTTTTTCCTCCCAAGTGGCAGTGTGTTCTTAAACTTAGGAGTGAAATTATTACAATTTGTGCAGTCTTCCCCATATTCTGTGATTAGAAAGTCCAAAATTGTGATCAGAACCAATGAAATATCATTACTTTTTCTGTAAACCTAAAACCTTCAGTTCATAGGAATTATGTTAACTATAAATTTTAAACAAGTGAGTTTTGCATGAAAATGGATGTTTAGGAGAGAATGAGATAATAAGTAGTGAAATTGGATAAAATAACTGAGACTAGAGATCAAAAAGTATTAGTATGCTTTTTAATATTTGAATTTTCAATCATTTAAATTTAATATTCCAAAATAACACTAAATACCTCCTTTCTTACCCATTGCTTTTCAGACGAGGTATTTTAGGGAAGAAGCAGTAACTTGGGGAAATTATATAAAGAAGTTATTATTTTCCAAGTCATTTGAAAGAAAATTTTATTTAACGTTGCTGTAATTGATTCCGAAAGTTTTACATAGTGTGCTAGTATGCCACCACCAACCAGTTGGAAACTGGAGAGAAAATAAAATGACCTTGCTGTGGATATTACCATCCATGGTTTTTTTCAGGGGATGGGGGGAGTATATTAAAATTTCTAGGCGTCATCAATTTCTATAGCCAATGTACACTATACGAAAAATAACTATTTTTAAACATACTGCTTATACTCGGTTATTGATTTGACCAGATTGTTAAAAATAGAAATAATGAAATCTGTGTTCTCTTTTAAATCATAGAATGTTATTATTTTACTTTAGTCAATATTGTTAATATAGCCCAGTAACCACATCCAAGGTACTCAGAACCTCGTGTCAGAGTCCAGGAGCTGAAAGAGATCTTTAAACATGAGGATATCAAGAGCTCATCAAATTAATTATCAGCACCTACTCCTTAATCAGTTAAGGCCTTAGGATTGCTCGTGGCATGCCGAGGTTAGGTGGAGTAGATCTTCCTATGGTGGCCCCTTTTCTTTGGCTTTGGATGATTTTTCTCTTCTCCGTTCCATTTCTGCTGTCGTTTCTGTGATCTCTGCTTCTCCTCACGTCCTGCCATACATTGTAAAGGCCTTGGTTACATGTTTGTTTGTGCTAACGACTCTCCACTTCCAAGTTTTAATATAGGACTCAGAGAGGGCCAGGCAGATTGAGTGGCTTTTTGAATATTAGCGAAGGTGACTTTGCACATTTGCATTAAAATACTAACAGAATCTGCAGCAGGAGTTTTCTTTAATGACAGAATAGAAGAGATATTAAATCCTCCTTAGGTGGAAGTTATAGAAAGATAGTGGTTTCTTTCCCACACCTGTGTCTTTGAACTGTGAAAGTAAGAATGTTTTCTCATAACTAGAAAAATCCACTGGGGTTCCTGCTTTCTGTCAGGTTCTCCATTATGACTCTAATTACACAGTGTTCAAAAAGGTTTACTTTTGTTGTTGAGCTTGTTACTAGCATGCATATTTTTATTTTATTTTCTGGGGGTGGAGGGATTAACGGGGAATACACATTTTAAGGAGCGCTATTGGTTGCCACCACTGAAGAAGAAATTGAGTTGTAAAGAATCTATCGAAATTTCTCTGGTCAGCCTTTTATCACTATCTTGTCTTGAGCCCTTTTTTTAATGACATCTATTATCAGATTGAAATGGCGATTGAGACGCTGCAAAAGTCTGACGGTCTGTCCACTCACAGAAGCTCTCTTCTCAACAGCCATGTAAGTTGCCTCTTCTTTACGTAAACTAACCTCCTGCTCGTTTTGCATGCGTTGCCTGCCTCTAAATGCTCATTTTGTTTATTTACTTATTTATTTTGCTTCTTAACCTTCTTTTCTCAGCCCTTTATGATCTCTGTGTCACTCGATGGCTGTTTTGTACAGTGGGATAGCTGAAAAACAAAGCCCCCAGGACACGGCTTTCCTAGGTTCTTGCACTGTTGGGGTACAGATGTAACATTCTTCAGTTAACAACAAGCTGCCATTGATTTATAAAATCTAAACAATGGGGAATTTTAAGTATTTCAAAACGTGTAATGTGTGTTTTTTTTTTTTTTAATTATGGAGCAGATAATTATAATCTGCATGTCTTTACCTGGGATGGAGAAATAGTCATGGCTACTTGTACGCCCAGTAATGTTAAGGGGAAAAGTGATTTGTAATGCCAAACCCACTAGAAAATGGTTTGAAAATGATGTATTTACCAGGAAGGCTGTAGAAGGTGGGCAGGTGAGCAATGAAAATGGGCCAGAAGAAGAGATCAGCCCAGAGATAAGCCATGAGTTGCTAATAGCTGAGATAAAGCAGAGTCACAGTCACTGTTTCTTGACGCCTTTTGACTGTTACCAGATGCAGCATCCCTAGGACTCTGGTAAGTGTGTGAGAAGAGTGAGACGCTTTTGTGAAATTCTAAATGTTTTCATCAACTGCTTAAAGTGGGGAACCTGCAGAAATGCTGACTTCCAGTTACTGTGTTGAGGTGATTTCGGAATACATGGAGAAATGTCAGTGGACCGTGACCTACATCCACGATCTGCTTTAATATCAGTGGCATTTTTAGGAAGAATTAAGAGCTTTTTCCTCCCGAGTGGCAGTGTGTTCTTAAACTTAGGAGTGAAATTATTACAGTTTGTGCAGTCTTCCCCATATTCTGTGATTAGAAAGTCCAAAATTGTGATCAGAACCAGTGAAATATCATTACTTTTTCTGTAAACCTGAAACCTTCAGTTCGTAGGAATTATGTTAACTATAAATTTTAAACAAGTGAGTTTTGCATGAACATGGATGTTTAGGAGAGAATGAGATGATAAGTAGTGAAATTGGATAAAATAACTGAGACTAGAGATCAAAAAATATTAGTATGCTTTTTAAATATTTGAATTTTCAATCATTTAAACTTAATATTCCAAAAGAACACTAAATACCTCCTTTCTTACCCATTGCTTTTCAGACGAGGTATTTTGTCTTATTGCTTTCCTAAGAGGGAGTTTCATGGCAAATAAAAAATAGGCTAACCAACTTGGAGAATGCCTGTAATTTTGATGAAATAGATATAAATTTTAAAAGAATATTATATATTTTGGCCGTTCTTCTTGAAGCACATGACCTTTTTGTCCCTTGACGCCTGTGTTCCGAAAAATTGTGTTCAGTATGTCATTCTTTTATATCTTTCATAAGTATATCTCTCTGTGCTGGAGTGAGTCTGTGGTTGTGTACAAAGCATGTGAAGGGGCCCTAGTGGCACACTGTTTCAGTGCTCGGCTGCTAACTTAAAAGTCAGCAGTTCATTCATACCCACCAACTGCTACGCAGGAGAAAGATGCGGCAGTCTGCTTCCTTAAAGTCGACAGCCTCGGAAACCCTATGGGGCAGTTCTACTCTGTCCTGTGGGGTCGCTGTGATTGGAATCGACTTGCCGGCAGTGGGTTTGGTTTTTGTTGGCTTGGGATTAATATGTGGGAGATGGTAACAAATTTGTCCTTGTGTTTTGAAAATGACAAGTGAAAATGTTCTTCGTTTTCCATCACAAATGTGCAGGCACAGAAGAAAAAAGACCCTGAAGTGTCCAGTAACCCTTTTTTGAACTTTGAGACTTCCAGGAAGTTGTGCTTTGATATTCAGCTCACATTTTGTTTTTATTTGAAGAATCTAGTTGTGTAAAATATGTGATATGTATAATTTTAACATTAACTTTAATTACCCACCTTAATTAGTATTTCCATAAGCAATAATGTAGGTACGAGAGCATGGTTTTTTTTTTTTTTGCATATTTTTGTGTATTTGTTGATTTGTTTGAAACTTTTTCAAATATGTTGTTTTTTTTTTAATTATTTTTCCCATAGAATTCACGAAGTGATATTTTATGTTAATGGATGTGTGAATTAAGCTACATAAACAACAGACAAATGTTTCTTACTCCAATGGCTTCATATTGTTTATTACATAGTACGGCAAATCTTCCCCAGTGTTTACAACTGCCAGAGGCTGTTCAGTATACAGAAAGAGTAGGCGCGAATGTTGGCAGTGCAGTGATAATCTTTCTCCAGCCATCTTGGTTCCTTTTCATTATACCTCTGAAATACAGCTCAGTTTATTCAGAAACAAATGTATGGCTAAGACTTTAGAAATACAAATGATTCTATGAATCCTGTGTAAACAGTGGAGAAAGACTTGCTTGTAGCATTGAAACCCCACAGAGCCCTGAGCTGATTGGTTCTGCGGGCCCCTTGTCTCCCTGAACACATAAGATCTGTTGTCTTTTTGTCCTTGGATAGTTAGTGGTTCTCCTAATTTTTATTTGATTAATCTAAACGACTGGAGTAAGCCGCTGCGTGCATTAGTTGACAGCCACCTGCTAAAGATATTTTTAATTCTGTGAACCTAACTGATTTTCAGTTTATGTAAACAATTTTTAGTTAGAGAAATTTTAGAAAAAATTTTTTCAAAAAATATTTTAAATGTCAATAAACTACATTACCTTTATCCCTCGCTACAAACCAGTGCAAGGAGCCCTGGTGGAGCAGTGGTTGAAGTGCACAGCTGCTAACCAAAAGGTTGGCAGTCCGAACCCACCAGCCATTCCGTGGCAGAAAGATGTGGCGGTCTGCTTCTGTAAAGGTTACAGCCTTGGAAACCCTGTGGGCAGTTCTGCTCTGTCCTGCGGGGTCGCTGTGAATCGGAATTGACTAGGTGGCAATGGATTTGGTTTATCCAAAAAAAAAAAAAAAAAACCAGAACCGCTTGCCACTGAGTCGCTTCTGACTGTGGCTACCCCATGTGGGCACATGTTGAAGGCCGTGTGGGGTCACCACCCCTCACTATAGGACATCAAAGAGGATGATTTGTGGTTTGTGGGATGCTTTGAAGTAAACATGGATTGAATTTTATAAGCTGATGGATCAGTTTCTAAAAAGGATCAAATTCATTGGGAAAAAAAAAAAAAAAAACTAGATTTAGGAGAAATTATTCATGAATAGTGTCTCATATTTACTAGCTTCCAAAGAGGGTTTTACTCCTTGTCATCTTAACCATGACTTTGAAGGTGACAAGTCTATTCTCACTCTATTTGGGGAGGTGGAATAGAAAGATTTCCTCATTGCCCCTTATCTATTTGATTAGTCACAATAATTCGGAAAACTCTTGGTGAGGTCAAATCAACTAAATAACCTCCCTGCAAGAGAGTGCTACCTGCCTGCTTTCCTTTTCACCTGCCTTTTTTCACACATTCAGTGGTGGAGCGCAGCCTTCAATTCTGTATCCCTTTTTTCAGCACATCCTTAAGAGCCTTTGGTACTGCTCATGTGTTTTTATCATTATCTTGCTGTTATCTGGAGTGAAGTGCCGGTATAAATTGTCTGTTGCATAGCCTGGACAGCCACACCTGTGACTGAGCACAGTTACACCGAGGGCAGCCTGTGTCCTATTCACGACATTAACATAATGGCAATTGTTTCAGTACTGGCACCTCAGAGACAGCCAGTAAATAATTGGGGACAAATGAAAATTCTGAGAGTGAAGATTTTTATATGCTTTTTTCATCGCTGCATCCCCGGAACAGAGCCTGGGGCCGAGTGGGTACTCAATAAATATTTGCTAAATGAGTGACTGCAAGAAATAAGGGATAAAAGGGAACGACCCTCACCTCACCTTCAGGATGCCTTTGCCAATCAAACGTGTGTGTTTCTATGGGGGCTTATCCAGGCACTGTATCATAGGTAACTGTGTGAGCATGGTGGCCTCCACCTTGCATGTAATTTTCGTGAACGAATACATGCTTATGATATCATTTCCCCATGCACCTTATTTGCAGCCTCCAATTTTAAGAATAGACCTTATTTTATCCTCCAATCTAACCCTTTAAAGAGTTCCAGGCAAAGGTGGCATCATTCATATTCTTGTATTTTAGATTTGTGCTTTTGTGTAATTCTGCCTATTACTATAATATTTTTTATTGAAATCATTTTAGTTGTAATTTTTTTCAATCTACAGAGCTGCTATGGATAAGTGGTTAATAGCTGCCAAAATTAAACTAAAAAAAAAAAATAGAATATCTTAATTCACTCTAACACAGACTTAAGTTTACTTCATGCTCTTTCTCAGCTATAAGCAATGTCAGTTGGCATTTTGTGGTTGTATTGTGTTCAACTTGGGATCTTTTCTATTATAAATTCAAATTCCAAAATGCTGTTAAATTAATTGTTCCCAGTGTTCACATAATGTTTTTAAGCATGTGTATTTAAAAAAAAAAAAAATCCTTTTAAAGTATATTAAAAAGCTTTAGGCTTTGTTTTATATGCCTTTTACAATCCATCAAATAATTGTTTTGTGACTTTTGCCACAGTTTTTACTGCTGAATATATTCAGCTCAAAGCAACACCTTTGCTTTGTAGTCAGTCTTCCTTGGCTTTGCTGTATTGTAAATGTAACGTATGACAGAAATAAGGTCTGTCAAAATGTATATCGTCAGTGAGCTGAACTTAAGATGAATCCTAATGGATAATAATCCCAGATGGGGGAAAATGCCAAATGTTATATTTAGACGTATACTTGGGAAATGCAATATATATATATATATATATATTTTTTTTTTTTTTTTTTTATTTGTCAATCAGTATTTCCCTTTGGGAAAAGAGGAGCTGCTCCTCATCTTTAATCTCCCCTGATTAATCTAGATTAAATGTAAAGGTTGAAAGATGTAATCACGTTAGTTTCCACTCTTAAACGAGCTTATGTTAATTCATTAGTAGAACAATCAGTTTTAAAGATAAAGGTTAAAAGTTCCTATGGTATTTTATGGGCCTTTTAATCATAAATGTAAACAAACATTTTACAAGACATTTTACAAGAGAATAAAAGAAATAATAGTTTAATTCTACAATACTAAACGTTAAGGGTGTTGAGTTCTCGCGTCCAAGTGAATTTTATTAAAGGCAAAGCTCAAGGGAATATATCTTGCAATACGCATTCTTGCCTTTTCTTGGAGTGTTTGTCTTTGGGTTACACCTAACCTCCAAGTTTCTTTTACAGTAAAGTTAACGCTCTCTTACACTGCATTTCAGACTCAAATGTCTGATTTACAGTGTCATCATTGTGTCAGAACCTAAGAGTTAAACATTAGCATATAAAATACAGATTACAATCTCCAGCTAAACCTCCAAGTGTGACCTGGCAGACCCTAAATCACTTCCCACTGACTTTCCACAGGAAGTTGCTGGGAGATCTGCCCTTGCTGGTTGAGTAGGTTGGCAGGTTTCCCAAAGGGGAGGGATGGGCTGGCCTAGTGCCACCTCCCCTCAGGGCTTTTACCTGCACTTCACTCCCTTTTGCCCCTTCAGGTGATCGCCAGCCTTCTGGGAAAGAATGAAAGTTCCTGGTGCTGCAGACGGGGTCGGAGATAAAACGAACTTTGCTACTATCAAAGTCAGAGCCACCAAAATACCAATCCTGTAGAATTTTTCCAACTAGCTAGTACTGATTATATGTATATATTTCAAATAAACTCAGCTAAAAAAACAAACTAGTTTAGAAATGAAGAGTCATTAAGAATGTCAAACCACAGTAAGAACAGTTTGCCCAGCAGTCAGTGCAGTCGTTCTGACTGGCTTAGCCACTTCAGAGAACTGCGTAGCCGATTCAGTAAAAGCCTCAGTTTCTCTAAGTTACTCACTTTAGGCATCAGGCTACTAAAGAGTGTAAGCCAACTTTTGCTATAATTATCCTACTATTCCTGTGAAAATATTTCTCGATTAAGAATTGTCTGATTACCTGTTTTGTGTGTGTAAACGTAACTTTGGACTGAAAGTATTTTATATTGAACTTTAATATTTACATTTGTTTTCCCTTTCATAAAAGGCAGTGTATGTTAGCATCCTTTGATTATTTTACTATTGGATTTTCTCGTTCATATTCTCTTATAACATTTTTATTACTTTGATTTTATAAGTCATGAGGAAGTATTCAGCTCTCATTTTCAGGTATTCGTCTTTACTTTTAAGTAAGTATTGCAGGAAGACTAGTTACACCATTAAGGCAGGCCACAGAAAGTTTTTGTTTATATCTCTGGTTAAACAAATTATTTTCATTTGCTTTATGTTTTATTAAAAGTATTTTCTATCAGGTCATTTTAATTACTCATATATCTTTGGCTATAAGGTTCATATTATAAAATTGATTATTTTCTATTTCTGAAAAAATAAATGCCCTCTTAAAAAAAAAAAATTAAGGTTTCCTATATAGCAATATGTCATCCTCATTAGCAGAGGGAGAAATATTGCTGTTTTTTTTTTTTTTCTCACCCCTGTTAAGAAATCATCTTTTGTGCTTTGGACACTTGGCATTATTTTATGGAAATGAATACATGCATACACAAACTTGTCTCTACTGCTTTTAACTTTTTGTACTTGAGTGTCCCATGCTTGTAGATGTGGGCACTTCACTAGTTCAGTTGCAAAATATTATTTTCCCCAAAAACTATTTATGGTTTTTGTATCTTTACCTTTCCAGGGATTTTTTTTTCCCTTAACGTTTCCTTATATTCCTTTGGTATCAAGGGCCTGTATTTCTTTCTGTAATAAATCAAGAAATATAAATGAGGTTTGTATTGTTGTTTGGTGCCACGGAGTTGGTTCCAACTGATAGGGACCCTGTATTCAACAGAACTAAAACTGCCCGGTCCTGTACCATCCTCACAATTGTTGCTGTGTTTGAGCCCATTGTTGAAGTCACTGTATCAATCCATCTCATTGAGAGTCTTCCTCTTTTTCCCTGACCTTACCAAGCATGATGTCCTTCTCCAGGGACTGGTCCCTCGTGATAACATGTCCAGAGTATGTGAGACAAAGCCTCAGCATCTTGCTTCCAAGGAGCACTCTGGCTGTACTTCTTCCAAGACAGACCTGTTCGTTCTTCTTGCAGTCCATGGTATATTCACTATTCACCAGCACCATAATTCAAAGGCGTAAATTCTTCTTTGGTCTTCCTTATTCAATGTCCAGCTTTCACATGCATATGAGGCGATTGAAAACACCTTGGCTGGAGGTTTGGATTACTGAATATTAAATGTAGTCTCCGTCAGTTGTGTTTATAGTCAACAAACTTTTAAAATTTTAAACACTAAAGAAACATCCTGACCCACTCTTGTAGGCAAAATAGTCGTCTGAGCCTCAAAAACTTGGATTTCTAGATCAGCTTACCACTCCACTTTTACACCAAATGAATATGTATAAGTGAACCTGTTCTCTCTGTTGTTTGTGATACTCAGAGATCCTGTCGAGACTTGTTTATGACAAGATGGTTACAAATGATTCCTAACCAAATAGTTATTTTTGACCTGTAACAGCTCCAGTCATTCTAGAAATGAATAATGTATATTCTGTGAGAGGGTTGTATGTGTTACAGAGGCAATATAAACATTTCAATAAGTATGTCCACAGGCATATGTGGTCCATAAAGAACTTCAGGTCTTCCTAATGGGAGCATTAATTTTATTTGAAAAGTCCCCTGTGTTGGCTTAGTGGCCACATCTCCTAAGCCAACAATCTGTGTGAGTTAATGACCTACACTAGTTGCATAAGCAATATGTAAGAATACTTGAACTTAAAGTAGTATTGGAAACCTCAGTTGTCATCGTTAAAGACAATAATTCTGAAAATACTGATAATGATTTTCTTATTTTAAAAGTCTGAAGGCTCAGTTTCCAAGTTTGATCGCAAATCTTAAAATATATAGGCAAGAAGGAGAAAGGCTTTAATTTATTTGAGTTTCCAAATCATCATTTTTAGGGTGTGACCATAAATTCCTAGAGGATGGGGGTCAGGTCATATTCATCTTTCCATCACTAAGTGCCCAGCACATTGCCTAGGTGGTGCTCAGTAAATGAATGTTTCACCTTCCGTTATTTGCATTTACCTTGAATTGCATTTAAATATCAACAACTCTCTATCACAGTCTCTTAAATATGGCACAGAAATTTTGTTGAGGCAAGTAATGTGAAATATTTGGCAACCTATAAACCAAAGCTTTTATTTTCCTTACGCCTGCGATGACCGCTATGGGAATAATCGGGAAACAGGAGTAGAAAACTCAAGCACTGGGTTACCATGTGATCTTAAGAAATCGTTTGTCCTTTCCTCTCCTTTTATAAATGAATAAATGAACAAATGGAATAATTTTGCTGTTGAAACTCAATAATGTTTACCCACATTAGATTTTTTTAGTACTTGGATATGATGTATGTACTCTAAAGCTTATTTTTAAAAAATACGCACATGACCACATAAAACTTGAAAAGGGGTGCCACAGACTGAGTAAATACTGCTTTGCAACTACCATCGTAATGTGCCTTCCGGGGTCATCAAAAAATGCATCTTTGAGGTAGAAAAATTCAAACAGCTGTAGTAAGTGATTCTTTTCCATTACATTGAAGTCCTTACCCAAACCAAGTGAATTTCTTTCCTTCTGGGGAAGAAATGACTGAGTTTTTCCTTTTATGCTTGAAGAATACATCCTAGTAAACCATACCGTTACATTGTGTTACCTTGTGGCAATTTCAGAAAAGTAAATTAGAATTCTGTAAAAGTGAAGAGAACCTGAACATAAAAACTTACAGGAGGCAGCCGGCTGCTCCTGTGTTGTAAGGAACCAACGCTACAGACATACGACATGCCATGCCGCCAGGCTTGGTGACGTGTTTTGATCTGTAGCGATTATAAATTTATGACCAGTTAATGGGATTATATGAATTCTTCAAAGAGGTGTTTGTCTCCAAAACAGGAATCAATACAGCAAAAATTAGTATGTTTCTACACGTACTTGAATGTTTGAAGAAATGGACGTTGTCTGAGGTCATAAGTGATATACAGCAATTTCCAGTGTTTGTGGAAGTTTTCAAAGCCAGAGCATATTGGGCTTTGAATTAGAACAATTTGTGCTATCATCAGGCTGGACGAAGAACCTCTAAGTATTTTTTTTACATAGCGTGTACAGTGTCTTGTAGAGATCTTAGTGAATTGTCTGGTTTCTCTGTGTTTATTCTGCCTTCTTTCCACCAGCTCCAGTGGCTGCTGGACAATTATGAAACGGCAGAAGGAGTGAGCCTTCCCAGAAGCACTCTGTACAACCACTACCTACGCCACTGTCAGGAGCACAAGTTGGACCCAGTCAACGCTGCCTCTTTTGGAAAACTAATACGGTCAATTTTTATGGGGCTGCGAACCAGGCGATTGGGAACTAGGTTAGTACTGAAAAATAAGATCACATCCTGATCTCTCTTTTTCGAACTACAGCAGTTTTGTATATTGTTTGGGCAAATGTACTTGATTACAGACACTATATAAAGAAAATAAATAACATGAGCGCAGCTTATAAAATCCCGCGGGATAAGGAAAGGTCATTCCTCAGTAACTACTGTGAAACCAGAGTGTTGTATTTTCTGGAACATTAGTGGAGCAAAGTGTTGAGAAAAGCCACATCTCAGACCCCATGGAGATTAGCAGACCATTCCATTAACTCAAGATTTGCAGGGGACGCTTCCAAAACTAATACATATCACGTTCTTCTTTTTGAAAATAGCCAGTGATACAGTGAATGGAAAACCATGTATCTCTTGATTCTCGCAAAGTCTCATTTAAATGCCTTTATAAATAACAGTTCTACTTGAATAGAGTAAGAAATTAAAGCTGGGTTTTTCATTTCATTCCTGGGGAGATCAATTAAAAACCATTCGGTAAACTTGCAAAATACGAGACTTTGAAGCCCTCAGGAATGACATGAGCCTATTTGCCCTGTTATCGGCCAGGTTGTTTTTGCTTTTCGCTGTGAAAGAGTACGTGTGTGCAAGTGAAAATACTATGGTGCAGCTCCATCGCATGGAAGCTAATAAAGTGACGAAGACTCAGCGCTTTTCTCAGTTTTCCTTCTTTGGAAATTGTTATGTTTTTACTAATCAAAATGTGATAAAAAGGAGACAGCGGAGCTTCATTTTTCCCATTCCATAATTTTAAAAATCAGCATCATAAAAATATTTTAAGTACCTGAGCAGAGGATATAAATGGCTTTGATTTCCTAAATCTTAGAGGGAAAAAAAAAAGTATAAAAACAGAGATGTTATACTGTGTGGCATGAGGTGATATACCTCTCATGAGTTACAAATCACAGCTTCGTAGTATTCGACTAAACAGTTTTTAGTTTTCTTAATAAAATAAACAGAGCCTTAGTAATTGACTTCATTAAAAATTTATACGGAAGAGAGAAGTAGTGTCAGTGTTGTGAGATTTCCCAGCTTTGTACGTGTTCAAAGTGTGAGTTATTCCTCCTGTCTGTTACATTTGAAGTGATTGCACGCCTTTCACGTTGCTGGAGGTTCCATTCGCCCATAAACGTATTTCCTTCTGTCTGTGCTTCAAAAGATAGCATGTCTTAAACTGGAGAATACGGTTAAGGCCATTCACACTGAAGGAACTAGTTTCAGTCCTGGAGAATATGGTTAAGGCCATTCACACCCAAGGAACTAGTTTCAGTCCCTTGAAAAAAGGTTTTTGTTGCTCTAGGTTTTTTTTTTTTTTTCCTCCAGAAATGTGAAAATCCTTATATGGAGACCTAACCTCCTGTGTCCTAGCTGATGGCATGGTAGTTATACATACGTGCCAGTATTCTGAAACTCTGGGCTTTATTTAGCATTCCAATAGCTGTGTTGTTGAGTTCCTTTTGTTACTAAAAGGGATTTCAATGGGTCCTATTTTGAGGCTCCATTCAAACCTTGAAACACATGTTTAAATTGGAAGGGACAAAATTGGGGTTGTTTGGGTTTGTGAATGAGAATCCATACTCCCTAAGTACCTATTGCAATATTGCAGCTTTTACTCTCTGACACTCTTTTTGTCTTCCCCCCCTCACTATGCAACGATTATGTCTCCTGTTCCCTTTAAAATTGTATGTAGTGTTTGCAATTAGGGACGGAAAGCGAAGCCTACGAGAACCAGGAGAAAAGCAACCCTCTGGGGAGAGTTTAAACAGACGCTGTGTTATGACGATCGCAGACCCCTAACGTAGGGAAGCTGCCGCTGGTAGGGGGAGGCCACCGCACAGGCTTCCTACTGCGGGTGAGCGTTCACTTACTGCTCCTGACCCAGGGGACAGAAGGAACACCCGCATAAATCATGAGGCAAACTCAATCAGATACTTTGTCTTCATTATTGAACTATTATTTATCCATCATTAAAATTGTTTGGGGAATCCATTGAACAAGAGCTAGACCTTTTCTCAAGTTTTTAAACTGCAGTAAAAAATAAATAAAATAAAATCACCATGCTTTTAAACGAAGGCAGGTCCCATCTTCAAATTAAGTTTGAGAATGGAAGATCATGGGACATGCTACTCTCAGTTTTCCTTTCTTTGCAAATAGATACGAGTGTTTTTACTACTCAAAGTATGATGAAAACCATACTTAGGGGAACTTTCCAGCAGACTACAAAGAACCACCCCCCCACCAACCCACCCACAATGCTGATTTGGAGGAAACAGCAAAGAAACCAGGCACCCCATCTCTTTTGCAGTCCCACAAGAGAAACATCACTTTACAGATAGTCGCCCATTTATGTCCCATGATTATAGGCTCCTCCTTCCCACCCCTACACCTACTCCCTAACCCAGAAAACCAAACCCATTGCTGTTGAGTCTATTGAGACTCAATGACCCCACAGGACAGAGTAGAACTGCCCCAAAGAGTTCCCAAGGAGTGGCTGGTGGATTCAAACTGCTCACCTTTTGGTTAGCAGCTGAGCTCTTAACCACTGTGCCACCAGGGCTCCATCTACTCCCTACCACTCTCCAGTTTGTAGAGGAAAACACTACTAACTGGGTTTGTGGTGTTTTATGTGTTGCCGTATTCTGCAGTGGGTTCTGGAGACAGGATCTAATCTCTGCAGGTGGAGTCTTTCTTTATAGGCCTCAGTCTACTTCTGGTTTATTTTGCTGACGATATACAGGCATTCAGACGCCTTGCTTTTTTTTTTTTTTTTTAACTAACACTATTATTTATATAATATGATTTTACCATCTTTTCAAGCATATGCAGTTCATCTAATGTATGCTATTTAATCTTAAAAGTAAAATTCTGCTCTATTTTTTTATGAAATAGTTAATCCATGTTCCCCTGGCATTTCTTTTTGTTAAAAAAAGGGAAGGAGTACTGATGTCTTAATATATATAGACCAATGAGAAACCACTGTTTTTTCTTAGCAAAATTTACATATTCAAAAATGTTATTTTTGCAAGGATTTGCAAATTCCATTCAGAGCAAAACATTGCCATTTCTAATGGCAAACAGAGCTTTTCTCATGAACATGGGGAAATTGTGAAATTTTTATTCCAGGGTGGAAATTCGCCATTTTCACAGAAAAACTTTCCCATGTCTGTTGTGACATTATTCAGCCTGCAAAACTAACATGAATCCATGAAAACAGAAACTATTAAACTGTGTTTCAGAAATAATAGATTAAATGCCTACTTTTTAATACTTCTAAGTCCTTTCAGGTCTCAAAATATTAAATAATGGACTTCACCACATCATCTTGCAACAATAACATCATCTTACATTGTCATCCCTGAAGTACAGAGAACCAGAAACATGTGGAACTTAGCCAAGACAATAGAATTAAGATTTTTTTCCCCTTTAAGTTTGGTTTGTGTGTCACCTCACAGCAAATTCCTGTGTAGGCTGCCACCTTTATCCTGTTCATGACTTTTCATTGACCAGAAACATTTCTCCCCGCCTTGCCTCTTCCAGACTAATATAAATTTAAAACATAAATTTGAAAATAAAATGTAATTGAGCAGGCTGAGCAGAATGTTTGACTAATATTTAAGTAAAAGCGTCTAAGGTTAAGGAACAATTCTTTTTAGGGCCCTGAGCTGATTGATCAGAATCCCGTTTTGGTTTTTCGAATGTAGCCACCATCAACGTGCGCAGGTATCAAGAACAGGTGAATCATAAACATATAACGTTATATGCTACTTTTATCTCATTTTTCCCCCAAACTTGAATTTAACTGGACATCCCATGTGATTAATATTGGTCTGACTGACTTTTTGTGTTTCCAATGTTTGTTGTTCTTATATGAAGAGGAAACTCCAAGTACCATTACTATGGGATTCGCGTCAAGCCAGAGTCCCCTCTTAATCGTCTGCAAGAAGACATGCAGTACATGGCCATGAGACAGCAGCCAATGCAGCAGAAACAAAGGTAGACTCTGGAGTTACCGCCGACATGGCAGAACTATGCATTTCTTCAGATGTTTGGGGCACCTTTTGTCTGAACAAATACCTAAGCGCACAAGGATGTCACTGTTGTTGACGTGCTTTCACTCCAGACAGTTCTCAGATATGAATTAGAATGTCAGTGATTCTGTCTAGCTCCCAAGTTCTTTAAAATCACTTATCAGTCAGCCTGTTGTCCCTTCGATGTGAAGCGTGCCATCCCACAGTGCTCAGACAGGGAAATGAAGCACAACGCATTATAAGGCATGGACCCAAGCAAGCACCACCTGGAGAAACTCACTTCAGTATTCGTGAGATTCTGGGTTGCTATTCTTCACATCCCCCACATCATTCTTTTTGATGCAGAATGAATCCCTGCAGAATGCTTGGGACTTTGTAGGTTTTCTTTGAATCCAACTTCTGTAGACAGAATTGTGGATATTAGAGCTGTAAGAGATCTCAAGCCTTCATGAATGAGTGGATGGATGGATGGATGAGTGAATAGAATCACGGGTCTTAGAACTGAAAAATAGCAGCCTAGCCTGGCCCTGCAGCCCCATGACGATCGATCAAAGCATTAACAGCCCTATTTTTCAGATGAGTCTCTTAAGAGTTTGGATGATTTCCACAGGCCCATCAGGCTTCACCTAGCCCAGGGCCGCCTCCTCCCATGTGACTTATGTCATAATTTAGAGTAAATAGAATGAAAAATTCCTCCCTCTTTGCTGGTTCAGCTCAGCCATGACTGTAGTTAGAATTTTCTTTTCCACTGAGCATGCAGTAATAGGTAGAGGACAGGAGACCTCCACATAGGTAGTCATCTGATCTGCATCAGTCTGCCCTAACGCAGCGGCCAGGGGTGATGAGTTGCCTTGGCCAGATCACCTCTACATCTGTACCGTGGCTTTTCCCAGAAGCCTCACCACTAAGTCAGTGCTGCGGAGAGAACACTGTATCCCCCATCACTTACTCAGCAAGCTATGATTGAGTCTCTACTGTGTGCTAGGCCCTGCATGCAGATAGGACAGCTCCCTAGCTTTGAGGAGTTAAGAAATTAGAAGGCGAAGTAAATGGAGAATTAAAAAAAAAAAGGTTATACAATCTGAGAAATGCTAATGTAAAGCTTTGATCAAGAAACTATTTGAATACAGAGGACTTCTCAGCACAGTCTGTTTGGAGGAGGAGGATTGGGGGCTTCAGAGAGTAGGAACTATTAGCGTAAGGGCTCAGAGGAGTCAGAAAAGGGGATCATCAGGCAGAGGGGATGCTGGAAACACAGGCACCTGGAGGGAAAAGCCATAGTGTCTTTGGTAAATGGTCCAGGATTTGGTGAAGCTTCTGTTTTAGGAGCAAGCTTGAGGAAAGGGCCAAGGAGTTGAGTGGGAAATGAGATTCCAAAGGTAACTTGGATCATAAATGAAAGGACTCGGTCATATGTGAAGCTAATACGTTTGTTTTTAGTGCGTTTGAAGCTGTGTAAGACTTTTAAAAACAGTGGCATTTCCAGATTTTTTTCTAAACAGATAACTTTTTTATTTTGGATAAGACGTCTGTAAAGGGAAGAGGTGGACATGAGGGCCCTTTCTGAGAGCCCTCATCTCCAGTGAGAGTGTTTCAGATTGAAAAGTTAGTTCAGGATTGGCTGTTACATACAGCTATCTCAACGGTTTTAGATTTTAATTCACAGATTCTCAGTCTTATTTTTTAAATGGCTGATCCATATTTTTTGATTTATAGCCACTGAAACAAGAAGGACTCTAAAAATAAAGGGAGAAATAAACCCTAGAATAGAACCTTATAAGGTTGGAGATAGAGCTTGTGGTGGGGGTCGTGTTAGGTGTCATCGAGTCGGTTCTGATTCATAGCAACCCTATGTACAACAGAACAAAATGCTGCCCAGTTTGTGTGTCGTAGTAATGAAGGGTCGTCGTCTTGTGGTGTGATTACTTCTCCCACGTTAGGGTGGCATTTATTGCTTTTACTTTCCGGTGTGGTCCCTGCCCTCATGCTTAGGAGCATCACACAGTTGAGATGATGGTGAGAACAAGAGCTAGAAAAAGAAAATGGAATTTGATTCTGAAGTAGCATAATCAAGAGCTAGAAAAAGAAAAAGGCGTTTGATGCAGAAGTAACATGTACTCAAACTTCCTTATGAACAAAACCCAGCCAATTGTATCTAAGACAGCTGAAGCCTACTTCGTTCTGTGATTCAGCTGCAAGGAATCGTCACAAGCTTTCACGGACATGGAAGCCTTACAGGGATGTTCTTGAGTACCGCAGGCTTGGGCTAAGTGACCGAGACCTAGGACACTCTACAGTCTCCTTAGGAAAGAGAATCCAGGGCCGTAAAGGTTATTAACAAGCCATAAAACCCCCTGCAGTTTGGGTGCGCTAGTAATTGCTCTTAGCAATCCGTATAATGTGGATGTAGTTAAGAAATGATATAAAAATTCTCAGGAATGGTAATTCTGCAGACTTCAGTCTCTTACAGAGTTGGCTTTCTTTGAAGTAAGAATGTTAGAGAGACAAAGTAGTACAGAAACTTCCTTCATACCTTGTTTTTTTAAACGTTCCAGGGTTTGGATTATGGGCAGTTGCAGTTGGAACGATGTCTTGCTGCCTGATTGCAGAGGGCTAGTGTTGTCAACAGCACATTGTTGGGATTCGCAGAAGGACAGACAGCAGGGGGATTCTGTTGTCTCTGCAGGAACCTATCGATTGGCAGGACTGATAGGCCTTAAGTGAGCCAGTTACCCATTATGCAGAAACACTTGGCTGGAAGAAGAAGAGTTTCTCTTCAGGGCTGTGCATGTAAGGCTCAAGTGAAGAGTATTTCTTGAAAACAGGGAAGAAAATAACTCATCGTATCATTTGCTTTATGGCTTTAAAATAAAATAAAACACGATCATTCCAAAGCTCAGATGATGCTATTCACTATATTAAAATTCACACTAGAAGGTTCTGCTGCCGTCTCGTTAAAATACAAATGACATATGGAAGATTTAACATATTTTATAATAGGTACTAGAACTGAATATTTCAGGATATCCAGATTGCCTAAGTGTCCCCCAGCTTGTTACCTGCGTCTGTGTGCACATAGCTTCCGCAGTATTGGTTTACATACGCTGATAGCGAGAGAGCTGAAGTTACGCAGTGAATTATTTGACCAAGTAAAAGGAGCTTTCAGCCTTCACTTCGTAGAACTCTCTGAGAAGTCTGGAATCGTAGTAGCTCTAGGGGTAATAGTGATTATTGTTCTGAGTGGCTTTACCGTGTTCGAAGCTCTTTTACATCCACTATCTCATTTAAAGATTTTATAAGCTGGTGGTGGAAATTTCCACTTCTCCACAAGTCCGATTCCCAGCAACAACACCATGTGCAACACAGCCGTGGGTCTGGAAATAAACGGAAGGGGTGTCTGATTGAAAATCAGATGTCACAGAGCCCGCGGTTTAGCTAATTGAAAAGATGAAGTCATCCTCAAGCCATTTAACTAAAATAGAGAAGCAGATTAAAGCCCACTTGGTTTCCAGATGATTGGAGGATGTGGCTGCTAGCAAGTGGGAACATCAGCAGCAGGGTCTTCTGTTTATTCTTAGGTTATTTGGTTCAGCAGGTGGACACACAGTGGATGGACAAGTAGACTAAGGCACTGCGGTGCCACTCCAGCGACTGTGTCCAGTCTAACCCACGTAGTAACCACTTTTCATATTGATGGCATTATGGGTAATCACGAAGGGGTAAAATACCCTGATAAAGAAAGTAGGAGAATGGGTGTCTTAAGCTGGGTTCTCTAGAGAGGCAAAACCAGTAATGTGTATAAATATATATAGAGAGATTTATATTAAGGAAACAGCTCACGCAATTGTAGGGGTGGGAACGTCCCAAGTCCTTGGATCAGGATAGAGTCCCTTCCCAATTCACAGAGCCGCAGAAGCTGGAGAACCCAAGATGAGCAGGTTGGAGAGCAGGGACCCCACTCACAGGCTGTGAAGGTTGAGGAATTCCAAGTTTGGCAGGCAAGACCGCGAGGTTTCTCCTAAGTCACTTAGCTGCAGGGGCTGGAGAACCCAAGATAGGTAGGTCGGGGAGCAGGACTCTTGCTCACAGGCTGTGAAGTTTGGTGAATCCCAAGATGGACAGGTAAGCTGCTAGCTCAAGTCCCAAGAACCAGAGGCCAGGCAAGAGACAGCTGCTGAATCCAGAACAAGCTAACGACCTTCGCAAGGTGAGCAGGAAGGAAGTAGTGGCGGAAGGCAGAGAGATGAAGGCTGAGGGGATGGTAAGCCGCCACAGGTCCACCCTTGCGGGTACCACTCAGCAGATTCCGTCATGGGGGGGATCACGTATCAGATTTCAACAGGGAATTGATCACAACATTATACAACTGCCAAAACACTGAGAGTCATGGCCCAGCCAAGGTGACACACAATCTTAACCATCACAATGGGTAACAGATTTATATATATATATGTATATATATATATATGTATATATCTTCTGTTGAAAACGCTTCGTATGAAAGTAAGTTTTGCACTTAAAAGAGGCAGTCTTCAATTTTTAAGGATATGAACTCACGGTCTAATTTGCTTACCCTAATTTAGACAATGGGTAAACTAGGTTCATGTGGAGCCAAAAGAAAATCAGTAATTTTCAACTCTGCAAACCACAAAAATGTTTCCTGTGGTTTATTTTTAATATTTAAAAGAAGTACATAGAGAGTATTGGCACGTATATTTTAGGTATTTTTCCAAAATCCTAGTAGCAAAAGTGGAGGATAGAGCCTAGTGCTTTTGACAGTGTTGCTTGGCTGTGTTTGATCCAATAGCCATTCTCAAAATATTAAACTCCTCTACAAGTACATATTAAACGCCAATTGCATAAAGACTGTATACATTACATTGGAAAAAGATGTCAGAGGGTCATAGAATGCTAGAGGTAGAGGAAGTCCAGCCCATTCTCTTGATGAGGAAACTGAGGTCCATAAAGGGTAGATAACTTATCTACAGTCATATAGCAACCAGGACAAGAACCCAGACCTCCTGTTTTATTCTAAATAATTCCACCTTCAAAGAGGTAAGATAAGCCAAAGAAACATACACATGTAATAAAATATGTACATATGAAATAAAGGCAAAAATCACATTTTAATGAGTATGTCCCCAAAAGATGAGGGACTGTGCCACTTCCTTCCTCTTTGCCTGGTTTCTCCACGAGAATTAGATTCTGTGAAAGAAGAAGTTTTGTAGCATTGAGGGCAGGGAAGTAGTCAACAGGAAAAATGGAATAGAAAGGCTACTTTTATGTTGGCTCAGATTGGTGTGAGGGAGGAAATCTAAGAACCTTTGTCACTAGAAACGCTTTCTTGATGCAGGCCTCATAGAGTAGTGGAAAGAACTTCGTACTTAGAGTTAGTAACTAAGAATTTGAGTACAGCCTGCTTTGGTACTTCTGCAGCATGTATGACTTAATTTCACTAAGCCTTAATTTCTTCATCTGCAAGGTGGAAATTAGTAATAACAAATTATTATTAGAATTATTACCATAACTATGTGCATCAGAGAAAAATATTTAGGAGTAAGGGTGTTAGAACAAGGGGATACTGCATGGTTTAAAATCAGGAAAGGTATGCATCAGGGTTAAATCTTTTCACCATACTTATTCAGTCTGTATACTGAGCAAATAATCCGAGAAGCTGGACTATATGAAGAAGAATGGGCATCAGGATTGGAGAAAGACTCATTAACAACCTGCAATATACAGATGATACAACCTTGTTTGCTGAAAGTGAAGAGGACTTGAAGCACTTCCTGATGAAGATCAAAGACTACAGCTTTCAGTATGGATTACACTTTAACATAAAACAAAAATCCTCACAACTGGACCAATAAGCAACATCATGCTGAACAGAGAAAATACTGAAATTGTCAAGGATTTTATTTTACTGGAATCCATACACAGTGCCCACAGAAACAGCAGTCAAGAAATCAAATGACATATTTCATTGAGCAAATCTGCTGCAAAGGACCTCTTTAAAGTGTTAAAGGCAAAGATGTCACTTTGAGGACTAAGGTGCACCTGACCCAAGACCCAGTCACCTCATATGTGTGCGAAAGCTGGACAATGAATGAGGAATACCGAAGAATTGATGCCTTTGAGTTATGGTGTTGGCGAAGAATACTGAATATACCATGGACTGCCAGAAGAGTAAAAAAGTCTGTCTTGAAAGAATTAGAGCCAGAATGCACCTTAGAAGCAAGATGGCAAGACTTTGTCTCATGCGCTTTGGATATGTTATCATGAGGGACCAGTCCCTGGAGAAAAACGTCATGCTTGGTAAAGTAGAGGGTCAGTGAAAAAGAGAGAGAACCTCAACGAGATGGATTGACACAGTGGCTGCAACAACGCATAGCAATTATTGTGAGGTCAGTGCAGGACTGGGCAGTGTTTTGTTCTGTTGTACATAGAGTCACTATGAGTCGGAACTGACTCAGTGGCACCTAACAACAACAAGGGTGTTCTGGAGGAAAATGAAGCCAGGTAAATGGGCAGATTTGGCTTCCCTTTTTCTCGACCTCCAAAACCAAAAAGAACCAAACCTATTGCCTTCAAGTCGATTCCGACTCATAGCGACCCTATAGGACAGAGTAGAACTGCTCCATAGAGTTACCAAGGAGAGCCTGGTGGACTTGAACTGCTGACCTTTTGGTTACCAGTAGCCTTAGCACTAAACCACTGTGCCACCAGGGTTTTTTCAGCCTCGACTGATGTTAAAGCTTACCATTCCTTTCCTAGACCAGGAGTTCCCTGGGGTCGTCACAGAGCAGAGCTTCTAGGGCAGGTCAGTTGCTCTGAGGCAGCTGAGTGTGGCAAGAGTGTTTAGTGGGAAGATGATTAGGTACCTGTGCATTTGGCTTTCAGAGACAAATACGGAATGATGGCAGCAGGGCATTTAATGTTCATTACACCACCGCCGCAGTCCCTCATGCAATGATCCTGTTTTCCATTGAAGAGAGTCACAAGTAATCATAATTCAGTAATTATCAATCTTTACAAGTCCATGTTCACTACAATAATAGCGACAGTCACCACTTACTCATCCCCTTCGTGAGCATTTATTGAATGTTTAAAATGTTCTTCAGTAAGAACATTATAGGCAGGATCTCATTTGGCAATTGTAATTTACTGATAGGGAAGTTGAAGCATATCAAATTTTGATGGACCCAAGAGGCTCACTAATTTATTTTTTTCAGATGCCCCCCTCCTTTTTTTTTTTTTTTTTCTCTTGGCATTAGGATGGAGCCAGCTTGTCACTCTTCGAATAAAAAGGGGGCCTCTCTCTCCAGAATCTCTTTAACAGGAAGGGTCGTGAAATTGTCATGCATATTGTAATAGGAACATATAAGTTTCATACAGTTAACCAGAAATTACCCCTGCCAAGAGGATTCCATGAAGGTATTCAGATTATAAACCTCATACATCAAGAAATCATGTCTTCCTTGTTCAACATGCTATCCTCAGCACCTTGGAGAGCATCAAGCATATTGTCAGTGCCCTGTAAATACTTCTTGAATGAATGAGTGATCCACTGCTCTTGTCACCAACAGCTTCAAGCTCCCTCTTTCCCTGCCCCTCTCAAATTTTCTACTAGAACTGCTGCCAGTTAACACATCCACCCCCATTTGAACTTAACTTTTTTCCTCCCTCTCCCTGCCCCATTAGAGATACAGAGTTAATCAAGAGTGAAATAGTTATTAGACCAGTACTCAGAAAGCCACCACCAAAAATTGAAGCGATAAAATAACTATCATGAGCTGACAGGGTAGAGGTTTTAAATCATTTAGATTTATTATAGACATACTCAGTGTCACAGCAGTTGGTTCTTATTCTGAAAAAGCATCTCTTTGCAATCACTATTTTCTTTTGATCCATTCATGTTTGCATCACTTGGTTCATCTCAAACATCAAGTCTAAAGACTTTGTGGGGCAGTTTTTCCAGAGAAGACTTCAGCCATTAAGGAGAATAAAAGATAGGCAACTTTAAATGTGTTAATATGGAACAGTCTCCAGGATTTAGTATTCAGAGAAAAAGCAAGATGTAAGATTTCAAGATTCAAATAGAAAATATTAGCCTCTTTTCCCGACTGTGAGCTCAACACTTTGATTTGGTCTTTCTATTTGGTGTACTTTCTAGAGTTATACTAATGACTCTATTTACACTTCATATTTTGCATGTGCATTTTTCAGCTGCTTTGAAGGCACTTTCCCAAGTGTTTCATTTAGTCCATTGAAAATCCTTCCCCGTAGTGCCGTTAGTTGAATGTGATGGCAAATATATACCATCGTTGCCTGGCAGTGAGCTGCTTTAGTATCTATGCATGTGGGGTTATTGACAGAATTAGCTATTACTCTTACAGAAGGGTTACAACTGTCCAAGTCTTAAATAGCAGCTATCACTAACCCCATGGGGGAAGATTCCTAATACTTTCCCGTGTTTTCTGTGTCTGTGACAGGTTTCTTGCATACACTCAGCTATTAAAGCATTAGAGTTTCTTTGATTTCTTAATCATTAACAACTTGCGCTCTGATTGCCCATGGAGTTGCAAGCTGTTAAAATTATCATTTATTTGCCTCTTACTAATTTTGAAACCAAGCGCTTCGATGCAGCACAGGTCTTTCTTGGCGTACACACAACTCCAGAGCACTAAGAAGCTACTCTAAGAAAATACTGGATTTGTAAATGAAATGAGGATAAAGGGGAGAAGAACACTCTTAGTTCCTAATGAGTTCAGGTTTTAAATGGATTCAACAAAGAGTTGTGGTTTGGTTTGGTTTGGTTTTAATAGAAAACATCCATGTTGTTTCCGGTGTAACGTTTATGGCGAATATTTTACGACGAGGGTAGAGAGGCAGGAAATGTAAAAGATATGTTTCAGTACTAAAAGCTAGGCCAGTTAAAATTCAATGAGAGTTGAAGGTAACGTTGGATTATCATGTAAGTCAACAGAATACAAAAATGATCTCGGAAAAATTCTGCTTATACGAAACCTTTTCAAAACCGTGGACCTACAGTAAATGTTCAGTAAAAAAAAAAAAATAAAGCTTTGTTTAATTGATTTGATGTATATTCAGATAAGTTAACGGCATGAGAAAATAAAATAAGTTACCTCGAGCATTTGTTCCATTCATTCATCCATTTAAAGATATTTATTGTACATTCCAAATGAAGTTTATTGAAAAGAAAATTTAAAAAATTGATGACATTCTATTTAAAAAGACCTCTTCTGTTAGGTTATGGATGTACTTCTGTAAGGTTGAGCTGAAGAAATCTGTGCTCCCCATTCAATGTCATTCTTATGAGGCATGTTGTTGTTGTTGTTAACTGCTGTCAAGTTAGCCCCTGACTCACGGGGACCCGTGCACAACAGACAGAAACGCTGCCCGGTCCTGCTCCATCCCCATGACTGGTTGCAGATCAGACCATTGTGACCCACAGAGTTCTCATTGCCTGATGAAATAGATTGCCAGAACTGTCTTCCTAGTCATTAGGTACAATCGTACATTGATTGTAATGCATTCTGATTTTAATTACTTAATAGGAATCTCTCTCTCACTTAAGAACGTCCACTGTCTATAATACTATCAGTGGCTCCATCATCCTAAGGAACTAGATAATTTTGCTTGCAGGCTATAGGAGGCTTGCAAAGCACTGTGCCTAGGTGAACAGCATCTGTCCTCTAAAAAGTTACAGCCTAAGAGGAATTTATGTCATTTTCTTTTTTGGTCACATCCCACTTCCCATTGATTGTATGTCTGTTAAGCACCCATAGTGTCTAGATGCTGACAGGACCAAGGAAACTTGATAAAGCCCAGCTGGACAGTCTCATCGTTTATTATCCCATATTAAAGCTTGATGTAATTCGAGTCTATAGATGCACTTCCGTTTTCTCTTCTCCAAGGTAAAACCTCCCATTTCTTTAGTCACTTTTGTTTAAATTCCACGACTCCCAGACTTCATTAACTTAAACCAAGAAACATGCCTATTTTCTAAGTGATATAAAATTTTATCACTGAAAAATGGAAGCCAAAATCAAATGAAACCTGGAATGAATGGATGTGGGCAAGAAATTTCCTTGAATGAAGTAAGAATGAAATTGCTCAAACCTGCTAGAAGAGAATAGCTAGCAACTGCTCTCCCTCACAAATCCACAGAGTACTTGCCGCACAAAGTTTCTTTGCCTCTGTAAGATGGTTCTTTAAGGAGAAAAAAAATCAGAACCCCCCCCACCCCCCCATAAATGGCACTTCTACCACATCACAATACAAACTTCTCTGGCATCTTTTGGTAGGGCCCTAATTAAAAAGTACTTTCCAGATCGCCTCTCCATTAACCAAAAGAGTAGCTTTGAGTTATTTTATAACTTTAGAAAATAGCAGCCAGCATACTGGTGATGAGGGGTCATCATCACTCACGTGATAACCAGCAGTGTGAAGTGTGTTGCCTCTTCCTTTCACCCTGCTCACCTTCTGTCTTTTCATAGTTATTTGAGAGATATCGTTAGGTGAGAAATCAGTGTGAATGTCGTTAGCTGTGACTTTGCGGTCTTCTTGAGTTCATTTATCTAAGTTAAAATTACTACTTTTCAAGATTGAGTCATTTCCTGAGGCCACCTGAGCATAAATTAGTGTGATGTCACCAGGTCCATCCAGTTGATACCCATTGCCAGGACACAGGTATCTTTGCATATGTTCTAGCCATGTGTTAGAGCTTGGTTACTCATAATAACATAATGTGAATAATACAGTTGACTTATGGTATTAGTCTAAGAGCCAAGTGGTAGATGGTGAGCATATTAGGTGGTTTTAATTATAAATATCATTAGAAATAGGAAAAAGAAGAATGGAAGGACAAACACCATAATGTCAGTCATGGTATCTCTGGATAATAAACTGATAGTAGGTTTTCATTTCCTGTCTTATACTCTTCTGCTATTTCCAAGTTTCTAAAATGAAAAAAAAAATTAATAAATGCAGCCTTAGAAAAAGAAGAGATCGTAGTTGTTACTCTCTCCTTATTTTGTATTGGCATGTTCTAGGATACTTGCCCAGGCTTTTGTTCATCTGTGGGATTCCTCTCCCATGCAGCCTTTCCCCCTTGGTCATGCTGCTGAAGCTCGTTTCTCTATCTTAGCAGTATGGAACGTGCATATCTTTGTATGACTAAAAAAAAAAAAATGACTAGTACCTAAAAATAAATGCATAACTGTAGATGACTTTGATTCTTTTTTTTTTTTTTAATCTTGATAATAAATTAGGTTTGTAGATGGATTCTTGGGTAGATTTTGCTACAAGCCTGTGCTTACGGTCTTTGTATTTGCAGATGGTAAGAGTTCAGGAAGGTGGTTAAGTTGAGACACTCAAGAGGTCTTAGATAATAAGGGAAGTAGAGTGGCAGACTTTGGAGGCTGAATCAGATTTTGGAGATATTAATTAACAGGAAGCCATTCAGCAGCATTTCTCAGGCCCTAGCTCTAGATGTTAGTTCAGATTGAAGTTCCACCTTATTTAAAATGTTTCTGCCTTGATACAATGACCATTTAAAATTACATTTAAACTGTATTAAAGCTATCATCATGGGCATCCTTGCCACTGCTGTCCAAGAAAATAACTCTTTTGGAAATTATTTTCCAGAGTGTGCATTAATTGGGCTTCTGCGATCAAAACTCTATAATGTTGACTCTCAGTAGTAGCTTCAGGTGCCAGAAAGAATTCTTATTTTCTGTCTGATGTTGCATGTGTGTACAGCCTCAGATTAGGAAACAAGTGATTATAAACTTTTAAAAAGTGATTTACTCTTTTAGCTTGATCACAGTGCTTCCGATTTTTGTAACTCTGTAGATGGTATATGTGTTTCTTGTTATTGAAAGAGTTAGGAAGTGGAACTTCCACATCTCGCATATTCCTGGATTTTCAAAAAATATCTCCATCGTAACTTTATGAGACTGTCAAAGAAAAAAAAAAAAAATCCTGCAGCTATCTTGAGATGTTAAAGAAGATAGAACAAAGTTCAATGCCTTGGGAGTTTTGAGTAGTACAAAAAAAGCAAGGAATGCTTTGGTTTACTTGTTTTTTTCCGTCTAATATTTTAGGTACAAGCCTATGCAGAAAGTGGATGGGGTTGCAGATGGTTTCACAGGAAGTGGCCAGCAGACAGGCACATCTGTTGAGCAAACTGTAATTGCCCAAAGTCAACATCATCAACAGTTTTTAGGTATGTTAAGGTGTAACGCGTATTAGTTGCTATTAGGATTTCGGAAACAGAAGAACAAAAACAGTCTCGTTCTCCAAGTGCAATGTCTGTTATAGATGTTAATTACATGGAAAGATTGTGTGTGTGTGTGCGCTGAAACTGCGCACATCATATGATAGTCCTAGTTCACGTCTACTTTCTCGTGTTCGTTAGAGCTTTTTTATTACTTTCATCTTGCGCTATTTAGGGCTTTCAAATGCATGTGCGTTAAAGGCATAGTGCTCACTGCGATAAAATTATTTTCTAGAGTATGCATTAATTGGGCTTCTGTGACCAAAACTCTATCATGTTGACTTTCAGTAGTAACTTCAGGGGCCAGAAAGAATTCTTATTTTCTGTGTCTGATGTTGCATGTGTGTACAGCCTCAGATTAGGAAACAAGTGATAATAACTTTTAAAAAATGACTTAGTCTTTTAGCTTGATCACGGTGCTTCTGATTTTTGTCATTTTGTAGATGGTATACGTGTTTCTTGCTATTGAAAGAGTTAGGAAGTGGCACTTGCCCACTGTACGTGTTCCTGCCGTAGCCAGAGGTGCGTAAATGGCACTCGAACCGACAGCTCTTCTAGAGATGAGCATGCATAATTTCCATGCGACAGACGAAGATAAGCTGAAGCCATCAGAGAGTGCGTGTGTGTACGTGTCTGCGTGTGTGTGTTTGCATCTGTGTGTACTTTCTGACAGAGACGACTACAGTGGACTCTTAGCTGGCGATAGCTACTGCCGTTGAAAACGCTATGGCAGTGGTCCCCCGACTGAAGCCCTCAGGCATGTTTTCGGGGACCTTTGAGCTCTCAGCCAGAATTTGATTTTTTTATTGTGAGTTTTTATTTCAATTATCATTTTAAAAAGACAAAAGCATCTTCTGTATCACCCAGAAGACTAGAAATGAATACCGCTCTGCCACTTTAGTGTCCACGTTCGTGTTTGAATTTATGAGCAAGTAGGCACCAAGGTGTACCGCATCAATGTCCAGAGCGAGCGAGCAAATAACAGAGAGAGACCTACTATGTAAATTTGGCCTTCATCCCAAAGGAGGGCTAAGTGATGTCCCGGCACCCTATGTCGTGTAAATAGGAAGAGTACTGGAAGAATCAGCCACCAGGCAGTGCCTCTTGGTATAGGCTTTTCAAACCCAAAAGGTTCTGTGTCGCAGCAGCCAGTCCCGTGTTCGTATCACAAGAGCTAATCTAGTTACAAGACAGTGGCAGGATCCGTCACATCAAGTGAGTGTTGTTAAGTTTAAGTTATTTTTGTAGTTTTCTTTGTATTATTTGTAGCTCTTTTGGTGTATGATTATAATAGAGGTATGAGCACAATGAGTATAAAGCTATATGTATTCATGGTATATTTGTAAGTAACATAATACTACAAATAACTAAAACTTGATACCAGCAAGTTCAAGAGCTTTTTCTTTTACTGGGAGCTCTGTTTTGAGAGACACCGGGGTATGCTATTCCCAGTATAATTGTAGTGACAGTGTAGTTTCCACAAAATTTTTAGGAACATTCTCTCTACTTGAAGAATGGCCATAAGTTGTCACTGTAGTTAGAGTTAATATTTGTGTTGCTGCTGCTGCTGCTGAGTTTCGCTTGTAAAAATACTAATATGAAAAGCCTTTGCTCTCTGGACCGCTGACCTTTAATTTTCTTTTTCCTTTTTAGTCTTCTTAAATTTTCCCTCATTAATCTGTAATTGGCACCATCCACAATCGCATTTTTCTGTTGTGTTGTCATGGTAACAGATGCATCTCGAGCGCTCCCGGAGTTTGGAGAAGTTGAGATCTCTTCTCTGCCAGATGGTACCACCTTTGAGGACATCAAGTCACTTCAGAGCCTTTATCGAGAGCACTGTGAGGTAAGTCTTTTCAAACGCTGTATGCACACACACCAAGTTTTGCCAGACGGATAAAACAGGATAACAAAGCTTATCCTTAGAGGACAGATGCAGTCAGTTCGCATTTCACTGGGCGCTAATAAATTGATTTTTCTTTTTTCTTCTTGTCTCATTGTGGAGCGGTGAGAGATGCAGGAAACAGACAGTTTTACTCTCCATCTCAGCTTATCCTGGTGTGAAGCCTTTGATTCAACAATTCCACTTGTAGATATTTATCCTACAGATATACTTACAATGGGTGAAGAGACAAGTGTGTGGGGAATTTGTTACATTATTGTTCTTAATGAGAAGTTGGTTATAACTTCAACATCTAACAGGGAACTGGGTAAATAAATTCTGGTACGTTTTGTATAGCCAAATACTATACAGCCATTAACAAGAACAACAACAAAAAGAAATGAAACCCGTTACTGTCGAGTCAATTCTGACTTGTAGGGACCCTATAGGACAGAGTAGAACTGCCCCATAAGGTTTCTAAGAAGCGGCTGGTAGATTCGCACTGCCGACCTTTTGGTTAGCAGCCAAGCTCTAAACCACTGTGCCACCAGGGCTCCTTAACAAGAACAGTCAACTCTAAATGTACTAATCCGGAACAATTTCCAGGATTTAACGTTAAGAGAAAAGAGCAAGATGCAAAACAGTGCATATCGATAGCATTCTGTCATTTGAGTGAAAAAGAACATGCATACTTCCAGGAGGAAGAGCAAGAACATGTTGACAGTGGTCGCCTTTATGTAGGAAACAGGGTGACTGGGAGTCAGGGGAGAGAGATGCAAGTTTTCAGTATTCTCTTTTTACCTTTTGCCTGTTACACCGTAAGCATGTTTCTATTAAAAAATTTCTAGAAGTAAAGCACTTTAGTTGTTCCTCCCAGGGGTCATTGAGGCTGTAGTTTTGTTTATTCTGGTTTGTATTTGTGGCTAACTAGGTTTCTTTGGAGCCCTGGTAGTGGCACAGTGTTTAAGTGCCCAGCTGCTAACCAAAAGGTCTACAGTTCAAACCCATTCAGTGGCTCCACAGGAGAGATGTCCTGGCGAGTTGCTTTCATAAAGATGACAGCACGGGAAGCCTTCTGGGGCAGCTCTACTCTGTCCCTTCCGGTCACCTGGAGTTGGAATCACCTCTGCGGGGCAGTTCTACTCTGCCCTACAGGTTGCCATGAGTTGGAATCAGCTGGATGACACACAGCAACAAGGTTTCTTGGGGTGTCTTCTATCCATCCATTTACTCCCCTCCCGTGTATTCCGTATCAGAACTGGTTGAATTGTCTCCAAGAGGTGCACTGTCCACTCCATCATGTGAAGGCACCTGTAGCTCACCTGGTGGTTGTTGGGTGCTGTGGAGACTTGGTTCTGACTCGTAGCATCCCCATGTGACAGAGTAGAACTGCCCCGTAGGGTTTTCTTGGCTGTAATCCTTATGGAAGCAGATCACCAGGTCTGTCTCCTGCGGAGCAGCAGGGTGAGTTGGAACCACCAGCCTTCCCATTAACAGCCGAGTGCTTAACTGTTGCACTACCAGGGCTCCTTGCTCAGCTGGTAGGAAGGGCAAGGAGCTGCAATAACAGTTTTCTTAAGTGTCCCCCCTTTCAAAAGAGGGTCCTCTTTAGAACTTAAACAGCTTTATTCCAGGGGTATTTATGGTCGGTCTGCTTTGGAGCCAAAGATAATCCTTTGGATCTCATGGGCAGCCCTCCTATCTGCTGACAATGCAGTGTGGCGAGACGTCTCGGCTCACATCATTCACAGGCCACCCTGTTCCAGGACTGAGAACAGCTTGAGTGAATCTGAGTGCGTGTCAAGGGTGCTAGGTTATTAACAATAAAGGGCAAGTTTTCTCCTTGACATTGACTGTGCCAAACGTGTTCCTCAATGTGTCCTGCTAGTTCGTTCTCAGTTTTTTTTTGGAATGATGAAAGCCACTTAAGATTCATTTCTCTATGCTTTTCCCAATAGTGAAGAGTGTCTGGGCAGCCCTCACATATTCAGAAAGAATTTCTTTCTTTCTACACCTACCATCATATGCGATAAAGGTGTGTCTAGACACCCTAAGCGGTTTCTTATTTCTTTCTATTAAGGTGGACCTCACTTTGAGCAAAAGCAGCCTACACACGTATAATTGGGAGCATGACAAGTGACTTTGACAAAGAATGTACAATTGAGGTTGTTCTAAGTGACAGGCTCCTCCAATAAGGTTATAATGTTCTTTAGATTACAGAATTTTCATTAACCTAACAGATTTTCAGGAATCAATAAACTCTCTATATGAAGGGATAGGGCATATGTAGGAATTCCTGTGGGAAGTGGTGCATCCTCCCTTATTGCAGAGTTCCTAGTGTTCATGTCATTTCTGGCAGGGCATACTCATATATATAAAACAGAATGCTAATTGCTTTCTCTCAGCAAACTTCCAAACTTTCCGAGTGCAAGTACCTGAGTGTCATGTCTAGTCTTGTAAATAGCCGTTTGCACTAAGGCTGCAGAATATGGGTTATTTTAACTTATGTTTGTTCATATCTTCTAGTCTGAACATATTGGAAAGTGGGTGGACAAATGATAAAATGTTTTATTCATTTGTAAAACTGTCTCAAATGAGGCTGATGTGAATGTCCTTTTCGAAAGAGCTATTTGCAGCTATTTGAATTGACTGATACTGAATTTAGGTGCACTGAAATCCTTGACTTGCATTATTTTATTTCATATTACCTCCTGATTTTTTTTTTTAAAGAAAGATTAATATACCTGGTTTGGCTATTTGGAATTTTTACGATTTGTTTATCAAAGATACTTTGTGTCACTAGTTGTGTTATGTTAAGGAACAAGTATAATTTTCTACACAAGTTGCTGAGACTGTAATTTTTTCTTTTAACAGAATGTTCAGTGCACTAACAGGTATCTCATACACAAAGCTTCTTAGGTATTAATAGTTGCTTTACCCTTCTAGGAAGCCCTGGTGGTGCAGTGGATAAAAGCTTGGCTGCTAACCAAAAGGTCGGCAGTTCAAATCCACCAGGTGCTCCTTGGAAATCCTGTGGGGCAGTTCTACTCTGTCCTATAGGGTCGCTATGAGTCTGAATTGACTCGATGGCAGTGAGGTTTGGTCACACTTACAGAGACATCTCTGGGGATGTGCCTTAGCTACAGTTGAGAAAGCAGCTATAATGATTTGCCCAATGAGAAGGTTTGGGGTTTTTGCTGGGAATTAAGGACATCGTCTGTAAGCCCTTTGGAAACCCTGGTGGTGTAGAGTTAAGAGCTACAGCTGCTAACCAAAAGGTCAGCAATTCAAATCCACCAGCACTCCTTGAGAACCCCACGGGGCAGTTCTGCTCTGCTGTAGGGCCACTATAAGTCAGAATCGACTCCGTGTCAATGAGTTTGGTTTGGTTTATAAACCCTTTATTTTCAGGGCCTGGACTTTTCATTTTTATTGTGGCCGATATTAAAGACTGAGGAACACCTTAATTGCTCCCTTCTCTCCATGGTCCTCATCCACTATGGGCAGCATTTCCTACTAGTTCCCAGAGAGTGCTCCCAAGCAGTTTGTTTAATATCTGATGTGGTCTCAGAGTGTTTTAGTATAGAGCCTTAGTCATTCTCTCTCTCCTGCACAGGGTCAGGCCCACACAGTAGGACTCAGAGATAGGAAGCTATGGCTTGCTGGCTTTGCACTCTACTGAAAACCCTCCCCTTGGCTCCCTAGCTCACCCGCAGTTCTCACTTGCCTTTCCTTCCGTGAATCGTGATCTTCACAGGGCTGTTTTACCCCTCCTCATCCTCAGTACCCACAGCATCAAAGACCGTGTACTGACCAGGTCTGTCTTTTATGCTCAAAATGAATCAGAAAATCATGCGTTGTTTGCACAGACAAGTTATTCCTGGTTTATGCCTGCTTTCATCCTAAGCTCATTTAGAAACTAATTGGGATTACCAAAAAAACCCACTGCTGTCAAGTCGATTCCGACTCATAACGACCCTATAGGACAGAGTAGAACTGCCCCGTAGAGTTTCCGAGGAGCGCCTGGTAGATTCAAACTGCCAACCTTTTGGTTAGCAGCAGTAGCACTTAACCACATAGCAGGGTGAAATTAAATGTGATCGTCGAAAATAAAGGGGGAAAGTGGCAGATTTGGCATCACCAAAAAAAAAAAAAAAGCCCTTGCTGCAGCTAAAAAATGATCCTGACCCCACTGCCATCAAGTCGATGCCAACTCATAGTGACCCTAAGGACACTTTTCACTGTTCCATAGGGTTTCCTGCCGATCGACGTGGTGGAGCAAACTCATTTATGATACTTTCTTTTCTTGGAACTAAACATCCTAAAAGCAGTCCAAGTTACAAAACTGAAAAACCCATTGCCGTTGAGTCAGTTCTGACTCTGGCAACTTACGGGACGGATAGAACTGTCCTGAAGGGTTTCCAAAGCCATGAATGTTTAAGGAAGCAGAATGCCACATCTTTGTCCTGCAGAGTGGCTGCTGGGTTCAAACTGCTGGCCTTTTGGTTAGCAGCCAAGGCTCCTTGCATGTGATCCTAAAAAAAAAAAGGAGATAAAAATTCAGGAGGAAAAGGAGGTGAGGCCCCAAGGTTAGGAAGCGCCTCTCCAAGGGAATGTGCAGAGAGAGGCTAGAGTTCTTGGAGGCTGGGTAAGATGCATTATGCAGGCAAGGAGAGCCACTTGCTATGCTGTTTCCTGCTCAGAGCAGCGCCTCCTCGAGGGCCAGTCTCACTCGTGGGAACACCCTGGAGCCTGGAGAAGTAGCCTTAATCAAAAAAGCTCCAGCCGCCACACAGGCACCGCCACAGCCTTCACTGGTGTCCTGGTTGATTGGCAGGCTGGAGGACTGGTGTGAGTGCACCGTGCTGGCTCCAAGAAAAGGGGGCCGCAGCAACCATGGAGGCAAAAGGATGCAGTGGGTAAAGGAACAAGAGAAAAGTACGAGAAGAAAATGGAGACAAAGGGAAGCAAGCATGGTAATGAGGGGTAAAACAGGGAAAAGTGAGGTTATTATGGGAAGAACACGTGTCACCCTGCTTAATCTTTCTAGAGTTTTTTTTTTCCCCCTCTCTTTTGTCCCCCCTAGCAAATATCTTGGTTTTATTCGCCTCTGCTGGCAGAATTCAGCTCAATTTCAACATGAGTTTAAATTCTGAACCCAAAGATCTTTGCCACGTGAAACCCCGTCATATTATGCTGTCTTCACACAACCCCATAAGTAAAATCGTAAGGTCGTGTCGATACCCTTTTGTTTTTCAGGCAATATTGGACGTTGTTGTGAATCTTCAGTTTAGCCTGATAGAAAAATTGTGGCAAACATTCTGGCGCTATTCTCCGTCAACTCCAGCGGACGGCACTACCATGACTGAGTCAAGGTCAGAATCAGTGTGCTTTCCCGATCCATCTTCATGGCTGAGTAGATGTCACAGTGATTAAATTAGAGATATGTATACCAGTTGTGAACCTTACCTTATAACATTAAATGAGTAGACTGATGCTTTGGCCGTCCTAGAAATGAACCACAAACTGCTCTCTTGAGGTTTCAGCGCGTGTATACAGCTCCCGTCTTTATTGATTTGGGGGAGCGTGGTAGAGCTGTTTCATCCTCATGGAATGACTGTCATATCTGCCTTTCATACCGTCAGAGATATGAACGTGCACAGGCCGCTCTGGGGGAGTGTTGTATGTGTATTTATATATATCCAGCCGCATGGCGCCAGCGCAGTGGTGGTATAGTTCTAACCTCAGTAATATTTGATAAACTAAAACTCTTTTTAAAGTCCATTTTCTTTTTTATCCTCATTTGCCATCTATTCATTTGCTACATTTATTCACACCAGCAATCTGAGTGAAATAGAAAGTCGACTTCCGAAAGCAAAGCTGATAACTCTGTGCAAACATGAGTCTATCCTGAAATGGATGTGTAACTGTGACCATGGGATGTACCAGGCTCTGGTGGAGATTCTCATCCCCGACGTGCTTAGACCCATTCCTAGTAAGTTACATGCAGACGAGTGCGGCGCTTTTCTTCTCGTACGTTCCACCCAGGAAGGTTGGGGAAGTGACTTTGCGATCTAGAGGGACTCTCATCTCATTTAGATTTGCTGAAGAGAAAACATGCAGCCCAGAGTATCGCCAATAAAAAAGCAGCCTAGAGTAACACTCTAGAAAAAGGGGGGGGAAATGTTTTCCAATCTTCCCTTTTCTTTTTGATAAGAAAGCCGACCTTTGGATGTGCCAGCCCCGGTAACTCCCAGGCCAGTCAACCATGTCAGTCGGTTCCACCCAGGACAGAGTCCCCTTCCTAAAGCCCCCAAATTATTGAAAAATCTATAATTGTGAGGCCAGCCTCTTCTGTAGTTGCTTTTGATTGGAAATGAATTGATCTTGGTTTCCAGTGAAGTTGAGTTCCCTTAAAGAAGCATTTACTTTGTCACCCACATCATGTTAAGAGACTACAAATGCAGTTTCCATGAGCAGGAATGGTTAACTGGCATTTTGAGAGAAAAATCTATGTAACTACACGAGCATTGTATTCCCCCCACGAAGTGGCTAGGAGTTACACAGATGACTTAGATTACTTTAAAAAGTGATGGAGCTTTTTAACCTACCTTGTAGCAAACACAGCTGTTTTCTGCAAGTGTCGGTATAAATGCTACTGAGGATTCCAGCATCAGAGACAGTTCAAACGATATGACACCTATGTCTTTCTGAACACACTGTACTGACCTTCACGTTTAAAGAAATAGGGTGGAGCTTCCTCTCCTCAGTGGCACTAATAAAGTGAAAGCAATCCCTTAGCTTGTGAAATTGGCAGCCATGTCCTTCGAGTATACTATTCACAGATGGCTAGTGTTAAATTATCCCAGAAACTATTTAGATATTTAGTACAAGACAAGGTGAAGACACACATCCATGTGTATGTTTATACTTTCTTTTTTCTAAATCTAAATGACAACAGTGGACAGTGTGAGTTCTTTCTTACATTCCCCAAAACTGTAAAATATATCTTCAGAACATATTTGCATATCATATCAATCAACACACACATAAATTTGTATAGAAACAGGTAAAATAACAATCCAGCTGCCATTTTCCACTCTATCTGCACTAGGTGTCCTCACTAAAGATTGATTAAAAGTGATGTTGTCATGGAAAATTTCAATGTATCAATTCTCTACTGATTTCTGATCCAGACTTTGATTTTCCTTGTTTTTTTCTCTTGCTCCCCGTGCACTGTGTGATAATCTCTAGAGAAGGTGAAGGAGGCTGCATGGGGTAGCTCATTAGCCTATGACATCTTGCCACCAACGAACAGTGTCTCTCACGAGATATGAGAAAAGATGCCAGTGAGCGCTTGCTTTCTTGAGGCAAATCAGCCACTTCGGTATTCATTAAAGAGTTCTAAACTCTCTGGCTTCTCTTCAGTGTTAGCATCGTTAAGACTGTGACCTGTGAGCTCACCGGTTCCCTCATATAAATTATGTATCAATTTTAGACGATTTAAGTTCCATGATTTTAGGGACCCAAAACACTTGAAATTTGCCTTTTGCAAATTTTTATTTTGCAACCAGTGTATTCTGTCAGGTAGTTTGTCTGTCACTTCATTAGACAGCCCAGCTTCAGGGATTTTTGGACGAGTGTCGTTTTATAGTTTCTCTGAAAGGACACGATGCGTTAATTAATTAATGGGCCATCTTACCAGGGACATTGGTTAACTTTATTCCCATTATACAAGGAGGCTTAATAACATAAAATTGGAAAAACACTTTAGAAGATAGCAGCTATCTTCTGATGATAAGCCTTTTAATGTTAATCTGAGGCAGGTTGAGGCAAGTCAGCTTTGGAACAGAGTTTAAATTCCAGACCATTCGGACAGGTTGTCAGTCAATCTTCACAATTTTCATCTTACATGAATCCCTATAGAAAGAGCAAACTGAATTTTGTTTAAAAAGAATTTATTTTCCTGGCTACTCGTATTTTACGCTACCATTTTCTGTCCAGATGGAATTCCTTTTTTTAGCCCCCCAAAAGTCTGCACATCACACTAATTTAAAGTCAGATTGAAGCTACTATATTCAAAAATATACTTATCCGAAAATTTTAGAAAATGTGAAGTGTAAAGAATTGTATAAGACTCAACTGGTAACACTTGAATATATAATGACGAGTGTAATTAAAGGTGGCCCAAAATGACATTCAGTACAAAAAAGTAAAAAATATTTAATATAAAAATCTATCTTTTTATTTTATTATCTCCTTAGTATCAAATTTATTGGGATAGAATAAGACCCAGGTGTTAAGTATTTTTGAGTCACATGTATTGGTTCTTAAGTTTTTTCAGATTAAATAATTATTATTTATGAATTACTGGAAAATGTGGATAGCCAAATTGGATCTTGAACCAAATTTTACTGCATTTCAAAAAGGGTTGTTAATTTTTTTTTTCACTCTTTTTCATTTCCATCCATGCCTGCCCTCCATGGTTCTAATACATAATACACAGAAAAAGTATTTTTCTTTCTTTTTTCTTTTTTTTGGCTAACGTGGGAAGCTTTGGAAATTTCAAAAGAAGTTTCTTTCTCAAGAAATTTCCAATAGACGATTCTTGTTGCTAAGAGTTTGCACTTGAGTGTTTTTCCTAGTGAAAATTCAGGCCATTTAATCTCTCCTCTCATTTGACCAGTTAAATCTTTTAAAAAAGAAAAGATAAGAACATTTTTTTAAATTATTAGACTAGTAAAATTGATTTATTTTGCAAATAAGTTGAATAAGCTAAATTATTTCCAGCCCAGCTCTAACAAAAGTAATAGTTGGAAAAGCATGCCAGACTCATTTGAACACAGAAAGAAAAACCAGGGAACTTAATTCTGTCATTAACAATATCCTCAGTTACCTTGGGCAATAGTGTAACTTCTCTGTTTATTTTACGGTTGACTACAGATTTTAATACTACCCAAACCAAAACAACAAACCCACTGCCATCCAGTCGATTCCGACTCAGAGCAACCCTATAGGAGGGAGTAGAACTGCCCCACAGGGTTTCCAAGACTGCAAATCTTTACAGAAGCAGGCTGCCACATCTTTCTCCCGTGAAGTGGCTGGTGGGTTCGAACCCCCTACCTTTTTGGTTCACAGCCAAGAGCTTTAACCACTGCACCACCAGGGCTGCTAATACTGCCTGCATAGGTTAGTTTTATGCTATGAGTGCTTCAAACACTTAGTTATTAAATACCCCAAACTGCTGCCTACACTGTGGAGCCACAGCACAGATGAGGTAAAGTCATTGGTTGAAGTACTTGTTGAGCTAGAGAGGAGTTTTTACTACGATAAGGTAGCCTCAGCAAGCAGGTCCCTTCCTCTAATAGTCACAGTCACCCCGATAACTGAAGGTGTTTCTCATCATCTTGTGACCGCCATAAAAATCTCTCGTGGACCTTACCCCTATTTCAGGTTTTAGCAGATGTGTGAAGACTATGGAATGGATTGTTTTAAGAATATTATTCTCTGTTAGGAATATTTTAAGACTCGTGTTCGGTGCAATAGCAATTTTATCAGACTGATCTTTTATCCACACCTGCCAAATGAAATGGAGAATAGTTATCCAGAATTTTCAGGTCAGGCTACTTTTGTTTTTACCTTGCATTTCAACAAGAGTGCGAGAGATTTTGGACTTTTTTGGTGGATAACTACTCCAGTTCATATGCTCTACTGTAAATAGAGAGATGCAAAGAGAAAGCTTTGCATTACTTTTCGGTTTAAATAAAGGAAATAGGTTAGAAGCTTGAAACAATCAAGATGAAGACTTTTCAGAGAAAATAGTCTGTAAGCATAAAACAGTTCATGAGTGTTTTATCTAAGATAGATAATTATATCGACAATCTATAAGTATATTCACAACTGGTATATGTTGCTACAATGTTTTCATTTCCCAACAATGTGAAATAAGGATCTGGAAATACAATAGCTTCAAAAACAAAAAACCCAAAATATAATTCTCGTATGCCTTCAAAATTAGGAGTGATGTTAAATCAAGTCTCATCAATCAGGACCATGGAAGTTCTGTGCTACTTCTGATGTTGTGTGTTCCTTTATTCTAGCATAAAGATTGATGTTCTTTGGTATCTTTTTCATTCTGCTTTTATTCTTTAACATTTAGGTGCCTTGACCCAAGCCATTCGAAATTTTGCAAAAAGCCTTGAAGGTTGGCTTTCCAATGCCATGAACAATATTCCACAGAGAATGATACAAACCAAGGTACCGTTTTATGCCTTTGCTTTTTCTCTTGTGTTTAGCAGATTGTTCTAAATTGTGAACTTTATCTCTTCGCCATGAAGTGTTGACATTATAATATATAGAACCTTTTAGAATTGATTTTATATATACGTATTTGTTGTGGTTGTTAATACCCTTGCAAAGATAATTTGCGTTAGAGGTGTTCGACAATGCTCTTTTCAGGCAGATTAGAGAAGCTGTTTCAGCGTGGTATATAAACAGGACTTTTTCTAAAATAAGTATTTCAGATTGCCAAGAATAGCCTAGAATGTTCGAATAGTTATCATTGGAAGAGTTTTAGATATTTTTGAGCCCCCTGCTCTATCTTCGCATTCTGAAAAGGTCATGTACTTTAAAATTCTTTCGCTTTTCAAGGTGGTTTGTATTTTTTAACAGGAGAATGCTTTTGTGAGTCAAGTCATCCTTTCTTAAGGTGAACAATCATCTCATCATTGATTGGTATATATCAGGAATGCAAGTTACTTAGTGAGAAAAATTCTAGTCTTCACTTCGTCTCCTACTAGCCATGTTTCTTTAGATGAATCTGTGAACATATTCTCATGGCAAGATTGGGCTCGTTCTGTCTGAATTTTGGTGCCCAAAATCACATTTGTGGCTTTTTGTCAGTGATTCTGTCCACTGTCAGATTCCAGCAGTGTACTTTGGTTTTCAATCTGGTGGCAAATTGGTAGATGGAAGCTCTCGTCACTGACAAGTATCTATGGGAACACAAGCAGCTCCCACTTCTTCCTGCTTTGGGCTCAAAGTTTGCAGTAAAACTTGCTATCTCTAGAGTGTAAGAACAGAGCATTTCATTGATATGCCCACCTTAGACTGTTGCTCTACAGCTGTGCTGGTCAGTATGGTTCACCGGGAACATAAACCCACCCACTGCCATTGAGTCACATGGCTATTTAAATTTGAACTTAAAATTAAAACTTAAATTTTAATTCCTCAGTCTTACTAGCTACATTTCAAGTACTCAGTATCCTCATGTGGCTAGTGGCTACCACAGCAGGCAGCACAGAGGCAGAGCACTTCCGTCATCACAGAAAGTTCTATCTGGAAGCATGGTTCTAGGGTGCCACGTTGATGTGGGCACACGAAGGAGATGCTATCTGATTATGACAGAGGAAGTCTTTCCAGCTTATGCCCATCAGCTGTATAACAGTACTTCTCATGGCTGAAAGCACTTCTCTGTCCAGTTAGTTCAAAGCGCGATCCAGCGGCAGCCTTGGTCATCTTACTGATCTCCAGAGTTGTTCCTGAGATGATTTACCTTGCTGGAGGGTACCCTCTGCTCTTCCTCTCTCCCTCATATGCAGCCTTTTATCAGTTGAGTGCTAAACCGGTGAAGACAACCTGCCCTGACAGAGGAAGCAGCATAACTAGGTTAAAACTGTGGCCCTTGGAATCAGAGTACCAGGGTTCAAGTCCCACCACTGCCAAGTAGTTTTTGTGTAATCTTGAACAAGTTACTTCGCTCTTTAAATCACAATATGTGTCTAGAAGGATTGTTGATAGACTTGAACAAGCTGATATATGTAAGGCATTTTGACACGTAGTATGTGCTTAATTAATATAAACCACAAAGTGGAAAAATGTACAGGACACTTCTTCAACCAGGGTGTGTGAGCTTTTCCCCACCTTCCACATGGTCCTAAAACGTCTCACCATCAAGATAGAGTATTCTGTGTCTCACAGACCCCCTCTGCTACTCAGCCATCTGGTGAGCCAATCACCTGCTTCATTTTTATTTTTGTTATTGAGGATATACAGCAGAATGTACACCAGTTCAACAGTTCCTGCGTGTACAAGTCAGTGACGTTGAGGACATTCTTCGAGTTGTGCAACCATGCTCAGCCTCCCTTTTTGGAGTTATTCCTCCCCTATTAACATAAACTCACTGTCCTCTAAGTTTCCTATCTAATCTTTCGAGTTGCTGTGGTCAATTTGATCCCATATAGATCGTTCTTAAAAGAGCACAAAGCTCAAGGCAGACATTCTTTTCTAGTTAAGTTTAAATATTGTTTGGTTCAAACACTTGCTTCTTAAATACTTGTATCAACTAAATGCAGTACCACCCATTGTTGTGAATATGTTAAAATGCTCATTAGCTCTACTGTGCATGTAGCAAGTTTCAATGAGATCAGAAGATTTAGATATCTACCTAGGCTTCTTTGTCCTTCTCCATTATCTACCATCTTTCAACGTAACCTGGTTCATTCAAGGTCCCATCAGGAAACAAATGGTACATTCAAAATGGGATTGCTGAGAGAGTCTAAGAAGGGTCTATTTTCCAAGCTGTGAACAGAGTTAACACCAAGGTGGGATGGCAAAGCACCCCAGGACTAGTAGTAACGGCAAGTCCTAAGCATCCAACTGTAGGAGACCTACTTCTACCTAGATCTGTGGCCTGAGGCAGAGAGGCAGGTGCTGCCAAAACCAGGATGGAGCAGAGGTCCTGGAGGAGTGAATGCTCTGACCACTGTCTCTTCTCATCCTCCAGTCTCCTCCTAGGGCCTTTGATTGGCCAAACCCAACTGACAGACGGTGGGCAAGGGAGGTGGTTAATGCTGAAGGTCAAGTCAGCCTTCCTGGGCACAGACCCGGGAGGAGAAGGATGGGAAGTAAGTAGATCTTGAGGGGCCAGTGGAGACTTCCTAGATTGCCCTTTTGCAGAAATTCAAATTCAAAAAGGCTTTTCAAGTTGCTTGTCTCTCGTAAGTTTATTAGTATACCTTTGCTAATAAAGGCTGTGAACTCTCTTGTTTCCCCTCAAAATTACCTGTTCCTATAAAGTAAAGGTAGTAAGAGTGAGTCTGAATGGCAGTGCTCTGCCAAGTCAATTTTTTATCCAATTAAAAAAATAGAAACTGTGTAGTTAGTCTTTCCAAGTAAAAAGAAAGTTTATTCGTCCAGTTTTTAGTTGACTGTCATACAAAGTAAAAAGGAATGAAAACCAACATTTTTCCTGCTTCCTTAGGGAAAGTCGTTTCTGGCTTTGGATGGGTGGTTCCTTGCAAGACTGGTTCCATTAATGCTGCTCAGATGTTGAAGAGTGTGGGTGTTTGTTTTAGTCCTGACCTCAACCTACTCAAAAGGAAAACAGTACTTGGTTTAGAGATTTAAATGCTATAATTTACATGTACACTCTCTCACCAAATGAATTTGAAGTACGTGTCAGAGGGAAGCATTTAAAACTTGGCAAGGGAAAATAAGATCAGAAGGTTGCAGAAGCCTCCTTCCCTGGAGGGAAAAGCACCACAGTGTAACTGGGCTTCTTCGCAGGTTGCTGCTGTAAGTGCCTTTGCCCAGACTCTGCGAAGATACACGTCGCTCAATCACCTGGCCCAGGCGGCCCGCGCAGTGCTCCAGAACACGTCTCAAATCAACCAGATGCTAAATGACCTCAACCGTGTCGACTTTGCCAACGTCCAGGTAACCCGCTCCCTTCGGACCGCGTCCTTTCAGGAACGGGCTGTCTTGGCTTCTTAGTGCTGCCGTAACGGGAATACCGCAGCTGGGCGGCCTCCGTGAACAGAAATTTGTTTTCTCATGATTCAGGAGGCTAGACGTCCAAGTTCAGGAGGCTAGACGTCCAAGTTCAGGGCTCCAGGTCTAGGGGAAGGCTTCTCTGTCTCTTGGCTCTGGGGTGAAGTCCTTGTCTCTTTCCAACTTCTGTGCAGTGGCATCTATCTCAGCCCATCTATGCTTCACTGCTTCTCTTTATTCTGAAAAGTGACTGGCTGAAGACACACCCAATACCGACACAGCCTCGTTAACATGACAACGAAAAACTGTGTTTCCAAATGGGGTCACATCCACAGGTATAGGGGTGAGGATTCCAAAGCATAGTTTACGACGGGGGCAAGGCACAACTCAGCCTGTAACAGGTACCCAATTTGTTCTCGAATTTCTTTTCCAAGTTTCGTATCTGTATACAGCCGGGACCTATACTCACAGTGTCCTGAAAAAGAGGAGCTGAACTCAGACATGACTTTAACATATACCTGTTTTGTTTTGTAGTGGTTAAGAGTTCAGCTGCTAACCAACAATCGGCAGTTCAAATCCACCAGCCGCTCCTTGGAAACCCTATGGGGCAGTTCTAGTCTGTCCTGTAGGGTCACTGTGAGTGGGAATCGACTCAACGGCAACCGGTTTTCGTTTTTTGGTTTTTGGTTTTGTGTTTAAAATCTGCCGAGATTCATAGTTCTGATAGCAACATAATAGATCACCAGGATTTGAAGTACAGTTAAAGGAGTAATGAACTCAGTCATTGAATTTAGACAAGAGATGAAACGCTTCCCTCTGCTAGCTGTGGACTCTTGTGCAAGTTATTTCACTGCACTGGGCTTCACTCTCCCCGTCTTGGGACGCCCATCTTAGGTTATTGCTTGTGTATTTAGTGGTGTGTGAAGGCCTTTGCAATAAATGGTAGCAATTTCCATTAGTAGTGCATCACCGTGAATGAACTAAGAAAAACTCTGTTTCAGAGTTTAAGTGCCTAAGAAACATTTGTTCATTTGATAAAAATTAGGTACAATATGTTTGGCTGTTTTGATGCATGCCACAACCTGGATGAAGCCTAAAAACATTATGCTAAGTGAAAGAAGCCGGCTACAAAGGACCACATATTGTATGAGTTCATTTGTATGAAATGTCCAGAACAGGTGGGGTAATGAAGATGTTCTAAAATTGATCGTAGTGATGGCTGCACAGCTCTGTGAATATACTAGAATGGGTAAACTGTATGGTATGTGAATTATATCTCAACATAGTTGTTATTAAAGAAAAGACATAACATCGTGTTACAATAAATTATTTATTAATTACTCCAGCTCCCAGAAATTTAAATTTCCAGTTCTGGTCTAGTTTTATAATCTAAAATATACCAAAAAGTAATATTCAGGGCTTGATCCATTTTAGGGTACAGTAAATTGTGTTGCTAGGTCCTGTCAAGTTGGGTCCGACTCATAGCAACCCTGTGTACAACAGAACGAAACACTGCTTGGTCCTGCACCATCCTCACAATCATTGCTGTGTTTGAGCCCAATTGTTGCAGCCACTGTGTCAGTCCATCTCATTGAGGGTAAATTAATAAATTAGTGAATATCATTGTGACCTTCACAGATTGCACTCAAACTTGTGATGTGTATAAAGCTTTCTATCTATCTGTAACCACACATACATGCATACATACAAATATAGCTTTTACAAGAACAAACTGTCTCAGCTTTACAAAACCATTGACTTTACATTTTCCAAAGGAATTTGCATCAGCTGATTTTAGTTGAGAATATTAAACGTTCATATTGCCTTATACTCTATTCTGTAATGTTTGTATCAAATCTTCATCTTAAAGGTAGGTTTAAAAGTACCTTAAGAAATGTTAAATTATCAAGGCAGCTTCAAATTTCAAAAAGTAATTTAAGCTCAGTACCAGAAGATAATTTTAAGAATGCTTTCTGATAGTATCAGAGAAAGGTTTGAAAGGTTCTGTTAACATTATCTTCATATATGTCCAAATGTCCGTAATCCTGTGATGGGCTTGCACACGCGAGGTCTTCTCGGTTATAGACACCAACCTCTAGGGCGTCTTTACGTATAATGGTCACCGTGTGTCTGCTCTGCTGTATCCTCTGCCCTCTGCCCTGGGTGGTGTGAACAGTTAAGCACCCAGCCGCTGACCTAAACTTTGGAGGTTCAAGTCTACCCGGAAGTGCCTTGGAAGAAAGACCTGCTGGTCTGCTTCCCCAAAAGCAGGCGCTGAAAACCCGATGGAGCGCAGCTCTGTCTGACGCACGTGGAGTTGCCATGAGTCAGTATGGACTTGGTGGCAGCTAGTTTCCTCTCAGTGATCCACCACCATGACCATTATCAGGGCTGGAAACTGTCTGGTTACTAAATATTTCTCCTCCAGAAACTCATCTTCCCTGAGAGGGTCCTGAGCACAGTGCTGGCCCTTTACGTCCTCTACATTTTTCTTCTCACCACTCTGCTCATTTTAATGAGTAATCTCTTGAGGTTGCACATTTCATCTTTCAAGTACTCTTTCTTTCCCTGTTTGTTCCAAACTTTGTTCGGCTTTCTCAGAGTCCTCTGCCTCTCATTCCGTCTTCATCACCCTTTCCTGTTCTTCATTTGGCACTTACCGCTGCAGCTGCCGGGTTAGCCTCAGTCGGACTTCCCAGTATGCAGGTGATATGCTTGTAATGAGGAAACTTTAATGTAAAAAAATGGAGTTACATGTAAGTGTCAATATTTTTATATGCTCTGAAGAGTGTGGAGGTACCAAAAAGGTCTTTTCAGGATATTCATCAATTTCCTTTCACCATTTCATTCTCCTTTCATTAAATCTTCTTTTCCTCATGCCACCAACATTCAAGATAGGTTTTCTATTGTAGTATAATTGGCTTTCTGTTTTACTTCATTGGTAGCATTATAATGGTATCATTTTCTGATTTTTTTTTTTTTCTTTCTTGTAAATGGATAGTTTTTCTTTGACACTACGGGCAAAATAAATATGTTCGGATGGACTGACCTGACATCCTAATTATCGCATGTACTTGCGTTTCTGTTTTTAGAAGTCATTCTGATTTCAAAGCCCCTGACTCCTTACCATTTTGAATATAAATTTGAAAAGCCTAAATAATATGCCATTAGGTTTTAAGTTATCATTTTCTCTTAGCAAAAACTACCTACCACGTAGACACTGAGTTTGAATTTATGGTAAGAAATGAAATTAGATTCTTCTAAGACACCAGTAAGTTCTTCATCTCACTTATCAATACACAAAACAGAATCTAAAAGAAAAAACCACCTCTCTTTTCTTTGATGCTTGCAGTTCTTCCCTGGGTACTCTCATGAACTCTTGATCAGATATAAAATTCCAGAAGTCATTTGACAGTATGTATTAGAAGATCTTAATTATTTCTTTTTTATAAACCTATCGTACAGGAGTGGAAAAGTAAGCAAAGACATAGATACAGGGTTCTTACTCCTGGCATTGATAATAGTGAACTGGAGCAGCGGTAAATATCTGATTATATGGGATTGGGCATATAAATAATGGTATATTCATTCAGTGGAACAAATTCAATCATTTAACAGTATAGATCTACATTTGCCCCCAAAGAAAGATGATTACCATGTATTGGCAAGTGAAATGAAGCAGAATGGCTAGTCATATGTAAACTATGACCCCCTCTGGTTTTAAATACCCACATCTACATAAGCATTTATTGCTTGTGAAAAGTTGGAAGCTCATTGTACTCGTCTCTTGGTGTTGGCATTTTAGGTATTCTTGATATTTTTTCCCCCTTTTTGCTGATTTCTGTTTTCAGTTTTTTCTATGATCATATTTTCATGTACTTAAAATGTTTAAAAGTGCTGTTTAGGAGGTAAAACCTGAAAGACTTGATGATTAATTAGATGAAAGAAAGAGAAGATGCTAGATGGTGTCATGGACGGAGAATATTAGGGACAAAAACAGGAGGCTTCTGCAGGGAAATGAAGTGATTTGAATGGGGCATTTTCCACCTGAAGTGCCTGCAGGTTGAAAGGTCCCTTGAACAGGGAAGATCCATAGACAAGAAGAGAAGCTGGAACTGGGGGGAGGGGGAGGGTATGGAAAAATGGAAATTCAGGATTTATTCCTTGTGTGGATGGAAGCTAAAATTGTCAATTTGGACAAACTTGTCCTCTGAGAACATATAGGATGAAAGCTAGCAACGCTCTTCAGAAAAATACACACCATATTTACAGCATTTTATATAGAGAATTAGAATCTTCATAGACACCCACTCACAATTTTTTTCAAAGTTGCCCATCTTCGAAAACTCTCTGGACACAGTGAGCCTCAACTTAAAAATTCTCGTTAAATTTTATTTCTCTAAATTTCAGCTTAGGGAATCTAAAGCCTCCAGAGATTAAAACCTTGCTTAAGATCAGTTTGGTTGATTCGGGACCTGGATTAAAATCTATGTCTTTTGACTCTCAGTCAGGTACTAAAACCAGTTATTAACATCTTGACCTTGAGAGAACAGTTTTTGTTTTTGATCTTAAAATGCAACATAATACTGGAAACACCATAAAGCTTATGGCAACCGCTGAAAAGTGGTCTTAAAGTTTCCCGTTTTCGTTGCTGTTACCAAGCACGAAACCTCCCAACCAGAACCAGAAGGAAAATTGCAGTAATTGAACTTCTTGGCAGGTAGCACGCCTACATTTTCTCAGATATGTTTTGGTTGTTGCTGGTGGTGGTGGTTTTCAGTTCTGTGAAGGAATTTGCATTCATTGCCTTGCTGTGATCGCCCTTGAGATTTCCACTCCCAACCCATAAAACCCATACAGCGTATGCTTGAACCACGTGTTTGTTTCCATTTTAATCTTCAGGGACCACTTCTGGCCAGTTGAGTCTATTTATCCATTCTGACTTACCCTAAATCCTCTCAAATGAATTGGCTTTAACGTTTTATCCAAATGGGGAGAAAAGAGAGAACTTTTAAAGGCGGCATGAAAAATGAAATAACTAGGATGAAAGAAGACTGCACACTGTAGGTTCAGGCTTCAGTTTTTCTTAAGTAATATGCTTTAGTCTTTCGCACACACTAGCTGTACCCGAGTGAGCAAGGAGAAATATTAAACCCCTGAAGTTAATACAGGAAGCAGTGGTAGAATCGCAGTGCACCTCCAGCACGGGCACCACCCGCCTGTCAGTAGAGGCTTGCGTGTTGCTGTGGTGCTGAGCAGGTTTCAGGGGAGCTTCTAGACCGAGACGGTCTAGGACGAAATGCTTGGAGAGCTCCTTCAAAAATCAGCCAGTGAAAACTCTGTGGTGCACAATAGTTCAATCCCCGTGTGTGTGAGGTCGCCATGAATCAGGCGCCGACTCGACAGCCAACAACAACAAAATTCAGAAAGGTGGTGGTCATTTTCTCGACAGCTGACAGATAGTTGGTCATGTCTTTGATTCCCTTCAGTGTCTGAAGCTCTCAGTATCATTCTCCATCCGTGCACATGGTTTGCGTGCTGCCATTCAATGGGAAGGCGCCGCGTTGAACTTTTCCTTTCCTCTCTGCGTACTTTCCCAGGAGCAGGCTTCCTGGGTGTGCCAGTGTGATGACAACATGGTCCAGAGACTAGAAACAGACTTCAAAATGACCCTTCAGCAGCAGAGCACCCTGGAGCAGTGGGCTGCCTGGCTGGACAACGTGATGATGCAAGCCCTGAAACCCTACGAGGGCAGACCCAGTTTCCCCAAAGCCGCCAGGCAATTTCTGCTAAAATGGTCTTTCTACAGGTATCACATTTATTTCTCCTCAGCTTTGTTTTTCACATTCTTGCAGATCTGTGTGTATATGTACATGCTCCTCGGACAAAAGAAGAGTGAAGACTTTGCGTTTGCGGAACCTCCCTGCTGTGATTGTCTTCAACCCAGCTCTCCTGGAGTCATACCGGGAGTTCACGGAAATCAGTTTTCTGCTAGGAAAAAATCAAAAAGCTTCTTGCTTAAAGCCCTGGAGGTCCTTAGATGGGAATACTGGTGTCTAGGGTTCTGCTCTAGATAATGTGCTCAGTAAGGGTCGGAAAGGGCTGCAGTCCTCCCTCTTCCAAACAGACCTTTTTTAAGCTTCTTTCTTTAGGCCTAGCCCCACCCTTGTTTCTGCTCTCTGACTCACTGATTCTCCAGGTGTGGCCACTGGACTAGAGACATCACACCCCTCACTTGGAAACCTGTTAGAATGCACATTGTGAGGCCCCTTCCCCAAATCTACCTGAAACAGAAACCGAGGCTAGAGCCCAGTGGTCTAAAGTTTAACCCAGCCTCCAGGTGTGCTGAGCTGTGCTCAGACCCGTCTAGTTAGTTTCCTCATTTTAACAATTATGACTCTTTTCAAAACTGGCTGCACATCAGAATTAACATTAAAAAAAATTCCTAGGTGCCTCCCCAGACCAACTGAACCAAAATCTTGGTGGTCAAGGAGTGGAGATGAGAAATGGGGGCAATTGGGAATTTCTTTCAAAAAATTCTTCTGGTAATTTGAATGCACACCCAATCTAAGGACCAGTAACCTAGAAGACATTGAGTAACATAGCTTATGAGTTAACGTCAATCACTTTTTTGACATGGATGTTTTTGTAGACATGGAAGCACCTCAGAAGAGAAAGGCTTTCTGATTACATGATACTAGGATATCAAATGTTGAGATGAGCTGGTGACTGTAGCTTTGCCACAGGGGCTAAAAACAGAGCCCATGTAAATTGGAATTTATACCATATATTTGTAGGATGGAATTGACAAATGGAGCTCCAATTTCATAAGTTAAATAAGTTGTATTTTTTTTGTGCTTTAAGTGAAAGTTTGCAATTCAAGTCAGTGTCTCATTACAAAAACTTATACACACATTATTATGTGACCTCAGCTGCTCTTCCTACAATGTGACAGCATACTCCTTCTCTCTACCCTGTGTTCCCCGTGTCCATTCAACCAGCTCCTGTCCCCCTCTGCCTTCTCATCTCACCTCCAGACAGGAGTTGCCCACATAGTCTCATGTATCTACTTGAGCCAAGAAGCTCAATCCTCACCAGTATCATTTTCTGTCTATAGTCCAGTCCAATCCCTGTCTGAAGAGTTAGCATCAGAAATGGTTCCAGTCTTGGGCTAACAGAGGGCCCAACGGCCATGACCTCTGGGTTCCCTCCAGTCTCAGTCAGACCATTAAGTCTAGACTTTTTACAAGAATTTGAGGACTGCATCCCACTCTTCTCCTGCTCCATCAGGGATTCTCCATTGTGTTCCCTGTCAGGGCAGTAATCGGTGGTAGCCAGGCACCATCTGGTTCTTCTGGTGTCAGGTTGACGGAGTCTCTGATCTGTGTGCCCCTTTCTGTCTCTTGGGCTCATATTTACCTTGTGTCTTTGGTGTTCTTCATTCTCTTCTGCTCTGGGTGGGTTGAGACCAATTGATGCATCTTAGATGGCCGCTTGCTAGCGTTTAAGACCCCAGACGCCAGTCACTAAAGTGGGATAAAGTGAGATGAAGAACGTTTTCTTAATACATTTTGTTATGCCAATTGACCTAGATGTCATGAGTTGTGTTTTTAATACTGGCATTTTTCTTCTTCTAAGGAGCCCTGGTAATGCAACAGGTAAGCACTCGGCTGCTAACCTAAAGGTTGGCAGTTGCAACCCACCCAGCAACTCTGCAGGAGAAAGACCTGGTGATCTGCTCATGTAAAGATTACAGGCTGGGAGACCCTGTGGGGCAGTTCTGCTCTGTCACATGGAGTCACCGTGAGTCAGAATTGACTCAAGGGCACCTAACAACAGTTGTTCTTCTGGTGGAGGTGGATTTTTTTTGCTTCTTTAGATAAAGGTTGATCTCATTGCTATGACCTAAAAGCCACATCTACTTTGAGGTATAGGCAGTGCCTCATCAGATCCTATGAAACCATGTGTGTATCAGAAAGTAGTGGCCATAAGCCATGCCACTGACTGTGGCTGTGGGCACACCATTGTCATCCTCAGTTTGGACATCAGTGGTGATGCCAAAGCAAGTTGTGAGAAGAGAAGATATAGGAATAAGTAACAGTGTAGGAACTAGCAGCCACTGTGCTCCCAGGAAGCCCAGACTACAGGATGTCCATGTTGTTCTGGCTACCTTTATAAAGATGGTACCAGAGATCTGTAAGTTATGATGGTAGTGACGTGGTTCTTATTATAAGTGGGAATGTCTTTCTTTCTCAACTGATTTGATCTAATCTTTTTTTCTCAATCTACAGTAGAGGTGTAGACCCATAGTGTACCTTTAATTATGAGTAAAATTGTCCCTTCCTCATGGAAATAGCATCTCGTATCTAGGCCAGGGTCAAATGCAGTGGAAGAAAACCTGCCAAAGCTTGTCGTTGATGTTTTGCTTTGTGTTTTGTAGTGGAAGTGCTCCAGAGCGCTTTCTCTCCTGTATTTAGTACCTTTCGTCCGCGTGATTTGAGACGTACCTTCTTAAGGTGTTGTCTGACTCTGTGACCCACTGACGCGCTGCAGTGAAGCCTGGGCTAGCTTTGGATCTGGGTGTTAATGAGAAGGGTGCTGGTAACAAATGGAAGTTTCTCTAGATCTGTGGGGAAAACAGCGTCAGAGCATTCGCAACATAGCTGCCCCAGCAGTCACAGTAATAGCAAAATTCAAAATTTTAATTTGGCAACGTTTAAGAACATTGCAGGTACTTACTCTCTCATTTGCTTGGGAATTGACTTTTATTCATCCATTTTCCCCATGAAAATAATATAGCTCCGTGAACGATAGCTGAAGCAGAAGGCCACCCTAGCTGGCTGTTCTGCCACCTGTACGACCGAAGGCTGGGTCCATCCATCCTCTGAATCAAAGGAAGAAAGGTGGTTTTTTTCTTTCTCCCCTACTGCGTTCTTATGTTGTTAGTGTTAGACTTGCCCTTACTCCTTCCTGTGATTTTTTTTTCCCCTATATTTAGTTGATATCATTTCAGAAATACACTCCTGGAGCCCTTGTCTCCACAGAGATCTGTTGCAGGTACCTTGAAAGGAGAGAAAATTACTTCCTTGTACCTTTTGCTCTCTGCAGATACACAAACCCAGTAGATCATCACTTGCCTGCCCTCCATCCTCCCGGAGTTGGGGATAATTGGCTTGTTATTATTAGACACTATTATGGTTATTATTTTCATTTCAAAAGGACTCGAAGGCTTACAGTTCAGGGCCAGAGAAGGAAAGGCAGAACCAGGCAGATGCAGACCTCCTGCTGGTAGGCAAAAACAATGGCTCAGGAACACAGGAGCCTTTAAAATCTGAACTGTTTTCTACTGAGGCCTGAGAACATACTCAGTAATGAAAACTGCCTTCACCAACTATAAGAGACGTAGAATTCAAGAGGGTTTTTTTTTTTCCCCACTTCTTTTTCCCAAATGTTTTTGGCATTGTCATAAGAATTTGCAGTCACATACACAGACCGTTCGTGTTCTGAAGTCAGATACCCAGTCTCACAACTCGTAAAGTTCTGTCTCTGTACTCATCTTCATGGAGACATACTTGAAGTGAGCTGGCACGGAAGTGTGATAGCGGTAGTTAGTACATTGCAGCACACACTGCCTGCTCCAGAGGGGGTTCACCTGGCTTTGAATGGCTATTATTGGCTCCCTGGGAGGTAGAAGAAAACATCGCCCCCTTTCTTGGGCAGACATGGAGAAGTCATGGGGACTTTGTGTGTTTTATGGGTGACAGAACACAGCCTTCCTCTTTGCCATCCAAAGGGTCATCCAAATATTCCACTTTTAAAGAAGAAAATTAAAGCCTTGACAATGCAATTTGAAAGAAACATAGGGAGCCCTGTTTGCCTACAAGTGGACAATTTGTAACTCTCCCAAACTGGAATTCTCACTTTAAATCAGCCGGAAGCACTGTTCAGAGAGAACTCACCTGGCGGGGACAGGTGTGGCTTCTCCCCTTTCTTCTGAGGCAAGGGGTGATGCACCCTCAAATACACAGACCAGCAGCTGAGTGTCACGTGGTAGGGTGTGTGTTTCACTTTCCACACCACGAGTTAGAAAGACAAATACACAAAGGTATTTTTCATCTGTTATAAAATAATTACTGTTTACAACTCTGATTATAAGAGGAGCTGAATTCCCGGTAACTTAGCAACATGACATTCAATGGAGTCAACTTGGCGACATATCTTACAGAGATCTGCATCGGGCAGTAGATTTCCAGTTAAACTGTTAATTGTGTCATTTCATCCTCAGCACGTAGGGCAAAGGCCCAAGACGGAGAGAATAAAGCAGACGTCGCGTTAATAATATGATGCAACTGCTGCTTTTCTAAACGTGTGGCCATAATTGCATGACAAGCTTACCAGTATTTAAATAAGAAAAAAATTACTAGATATTATAATTGAAGGTCAGGCCTTCCCCCTCCCCCCCCCCATTTTCCAACAGAATTTAGAATTACGTGTGTATTTTGTGCTGAAGGAAGGTGATTGCCCAGCCTTCCAAAAGTTTCCAAAATACTGAGAATAAACTCCGAAGGCCTCAAGGGGTCGCTAGGAGTCAGAGTAGACTTGACAGCACCCAACAGCAGAACGTGGACACATCTCAAGATAATTACCTTGAGTGAAAGAACCCAGACCCCCCCCCCAAAAAAAATCCAAAGACCTCATCAGTGCCCTACAAGACCCTCCTCAGTCTGGCTGTGAGTGACTCCCAGGCCCCGTCATGCATGCGGCTTCCCTTTGCTGACTGGCCTCCAGCCACAGGGCCTGCTTGCTGTTTTCTGAACACAGCACACATAGTTCTGCCTCGAGGCCCTCGCTGTTGCTCGCCCTTCTGCCAGGAGAACTTCACCTGTATGTTCACGGGGCTCTCTTGCCCTCTAAACTCCAGTTTCTGCTCAGGTATCACCTCCTCAGAAAGCATTTCCCCCAACTCCCTAGCCTAAGATGCCTGCACCCATCACCTCTAGCTTCTTAATCTGACTTATTTTCTTTCAAAGGATTTATCAGGACCTAACTTTATAAAAAAAAAAATTTTTTTCTTCTTTTTTTTAACTGTATATTTTATATCTACCTTGTTGATAGAGTAGGAACTCCTACTCACGGTGACGCCCTGCACCACAAAATGAAACATTGCCCAGCCCTGTGCCGTCTTCATGATCCTTGGCATGTCTGAGTTCCTGTTGCAGCCACTGTGTATTTTGAGTGCTTTACAACCTAGGAGATTCATCTTCCAGTACTGTAACAGACAGTATCCTATTGTGATCCATAGGGTTTTCATTGACTAACTTTTAGAAGTAGATCACCAGGCTTTTCTTCCTAGTCTTAGTCTGGAATTTCCACTGAAACCTGTCCATCCTGGGTGGCCCTGCTAGTATCTGAAATACTAATGGCATAGCCTCCAGAACCATAGCAACATACAAGCCACCACAGTACAACAAACGGGTGGCTCAGTAGAATGAAGAGCTCTGTGAAAACCAAAATTTTATCTGACTTGTTCTAAAAGAAGACCCTAACACAATAAGTATCTGTTGAATGAATAAATGTGAATTTTCTTGGAAAAGAAATAATCGACTTTGCATTTTTATAATGATACCAGAAAACTACTTCTCAGTATGAACATTCTTCTTAGCCATTTACATTATTTCAGGGTTATTACTTTTTAAGGAAACACTAAGGCCTAAAATTTGAATTTAGAAATATAAAAGAAATATATAAACTATTAATTCTATATCTGTGATAGTTATCCCCGCAAAGATTTATTGACATTCACCTGACCCAGGATTACCGTATTTTTACTCAAATAACATGCACCTTCTACATTTGCTTGCCAACCGCTCCCTCCCCACCCCAGAGGTATTTTCCTAAGTGAGCTACTTTTTTTTACAGCAACGTGTAAAAAAAATTGGTGTAGCAGCATTTATTAAAATACCTCTCAGAGAGAGGAAGCTGTTGGCAAACAAATGTAAAACGTGTGTATTATTTGCATAAAGATACAGTATTTCTTCGCTATTACAATGATTATCTTTTCCAACAAACATTTTTCTGATTATAAAATTAATATGTGCTCACTTCATACAATTTGGAAAATGCAAAATATATGCAAAGTATAAACTTAAATCACCCATAGTTTTAATTCCCAAAAATTACTACTAATGAGATGTTTTCTTTTAGTGCTATATAAAATGGGGGCCCAGTTGTTTGCCCTCGTTTTCATGCCTGTATTTTCCCTTAACATTTTTCATTTAACATTACATCTTGAGCATTTGTTAGTAAATGTCTTCAGAAGCATAACTTTTGATGTTCTCATAATATTTCATTATGTATATGTCTAATAAGTTATTAAAACATTCCCTTATTTTGAACACAACAGAGAACCCCTGAGGGAGCAGGAGAGCAGTGGGATACAGACCTCAAATTCTCATAAAAAGACCAGAGTTAATGGTCTGACTGAGGGTAGAAGGACCCCAGAGGTCATGGTCCCCAGACCTTCTGTTAGCCCAAGACAGGAACCATTCCCAAAGCCAACTCTTCAGACAGGGATGGGACTGGACTATGGGATAGAAACTGATACTGGTGAGGAGTGAGCTTCTTGGATCAAGTAGACACATGAGACTATGAGGGCAGCTCCTGTCTGGAGGGGAGATGAGAAAGCAGAGGGGGCCAGAAGCTGGTTGAATGGACACGGAAAGAGAGTGCAGAGGAGTGTGTTGTCTTATAAGGGGGAGAGCAGCTAGGAGTATGTAGCAAAAGGTGTATATAAATTTTTGCATGAGAGAATGACTTGATTTGTAAACGTTCACTTAAAGCACAAAAAAAAAAAGAAAAAAAATCCCTTATTTTATTCTTACACATTTAGGTGTTCTTTGGTGGTTTTGATATTACAAAAATATTGTCATGAGTATTTTTTGTACAAAGCTGTACATGTTTCTCCAGATAAATTCAGGTAAAAGGGTATGAACTTTTGAGGGTGACTAATTTTTTTTTAATACCATTTAAAGAGGTGTGCTGTCTCAGTGCTAATTCAGTAGTCCCATTTATTTAGGGCTAGGATTTTTTTTTTTTAACTGTATGAAGAGTTATGTAAGTGGGCTTATATTATTTATTTTGCTTCTGTAACCTAAGATTATATCAGAGACATCTTTCCTGTCTACCTGTTTGTCAACGTCATTTTTTTAACTATTGCATAAAACTCTGTATAAGAATCAGCCCTGATTTATTCAGTCAGCAGTCTCCTAATTGACATTTAGCTTTCCCCTTCGTTTCTCACTAGTACAAATATTAAAAATGTCTTTGCTCACTTATGTACATTTCTGGAATGAGAGTTGGTAGGCCAGAGGATTTGTGCATTTTAAGTTTTGGCAGATAGTGCCGACGTGCTGTCCACAAAGATTGCATGATTTTCCCTTACCATCTGCAGCCCTGGGTTTCTCAGCCGCTCGCATACAGTGGATAAGGTATACTTCCCTGCTGTAATGTGCGTCTTTTAATTCTGAATAAGACTAGTCACATTTTTGTGTATCTGTTAGCTCCTTGTCTTCTCCACGCTACATTTTAAATATTTGCTATCTTTCCTCAGCAAGAGAGCTGCAGTTAGGAGCAAATATTCCACCCTGCATTGTTTAATGTTTCAGGGTCGTTTTTACTTCCCGAGAGCAGATGATTAGAAAGGCTAAAAGTGTTAGGCAGCATTTCATCGTTTTTTGCTTTTGCCCTTTTTAAGGAGGCATTTCTCTACCCGTTAAAGATGTTTCATAGGAACAGAAATGTTTCATCTCAAATGGCTGTTACATTCATAGTAATTATTTTTACAAGTGGGTGATGCGTCACTTGATTTTGAGAAAGGCGTCCGTAGATTCGGAAACAGAATTTTGTCATAGATTTTGTCATAAATCACAGCAATCATCTATTTTTAGCCGTTCGCTTATAGAGTTCTAAATTCAGTCAGGCCACAATTTTGTTTTGAATATAAAAAGAGTTTCTTGTTTGTATTTTATTAATAATTATTCTTTGTAGTTTGAAGCTAATATTTGCATTTTATAAATTAAATGTTCACATTTTTCGAAGGTATGAATTCTTAATTGGTTTTACTAGCCTTCTTTCTTGTGGAAAATAACCGTAATTTAAATGGAAATCAGTAAGAAAGTAGGAATCACCTAATAAATTTGCCTGGGACCAAAACTTGCAGGGACCCTTGCACGTACTATCTATGCTCTGTGTTGCCAGTATGGGAACATGGCTTAGTGTATTTTGTAACCTTTACCTGTTGCAAATACATATTTTTTTCCAAAGTGTACCCCAAAGGGCTTTACTACTGAGAGGTGACCCAGTGTTAACGCACCATCAGTAAGATTTTCACTTTCAGTTGCTTTTTTTTATGAAGGCGATGAGCTGTCAACCTTTCAGAATCTTTATTCAATTTGTGAGTTTAGTAGAGTCGAGAGACTTGCCTCTGAGAGTGAAACAGCGTTCCCAACGCAGACCTGTTTCGCTTTAGTAAGGATCAAGCCTCAGTGAGGATCACCCCTCTGGCACCCCATTTAAACCAGCTGAACCAACCGCTTTCAGTAATGAAATTGTTTCACGGCCAACGTTGTGCCCTACCAGCCTGCTAGGCCCCCTAACTGCTCTCTAATCCCAGTTCCTCACGTCGGCTGCACGTCTGTCTTTTCTCTTGGAACAGCTCAATGGTCATCCGGGACTTAACCTTACGCAGCGCTGCTAGCTTCGGCTCCTTCCACCTGATCCGTCTCCTCTATGACGAGTATATGTTCTACTTGGTAGAGCATCGTGTTGCCCAGGCAACAGGAGAGACACCCATAGCGGTCATGGGCGAGGTAAGAGAGGCCGGGAGAGCTTGGGCCCACTGGGTTTTTCAGAGAGAGCCTGCATCACATCTCAATCTGAATATGTTAATTATCGACTAAAGTCTGGCTTCCTAACCTGTGAGTCTTAGACCCTGGAGGGGCGGTGGTGTTATTGCCAGGGGGCCACAAATCCCTCTGTTGATAATGTATTTCCCTAATCAGAGGATCCTAAAATTGTAGATTGTATCATGTGGCAGTTCATGAAATGTTTGGTACAGCATAAAGGTGTCTGTAAAAGAAAATTTGGGAACCACTAGGTGACAAGTAGCCTGCTGAGTGGAAGTAAGAGTGAGGCTTCTGATAAGGCGGAGGGCTGAGACATACAGAGGCGGGTGTGTTCTGTAGATTCTTTTTCCCAGGGCCCAAGAACAAGCGAATGTTTCTATTTCAGGGGGAAAATCATGACGATGATGGTGACGATAGCAGCTAGTACTCTGGGGGCACACACTACGTGCCTGACACAGTTCTAAGTGCTTTACATGCAGTAAAGCATTTGACGCTTCAAACAGCCCTTTGCGATAGGCACCACTTTGTTGTGTTTCACAGATGGGCATCTGAAGCTAACACAGGAAAGTGAAGCATAGAGATTATTACATAGCTAGTAAGTGGTGGAAACCGTTTTTCAACACTCAGCCTGGTTTTCAAACCCAGGCTTCTAACCATGAGGAGGAGAACGTTCTCTTCTTCAGAATTTCTGGATGGCGATCAAAATGTCTTATCTTTTGCCAAGTGTCGAAAACTAAAACTCTGAAGTTAATATAAACAGGGTTTGTTTAGTAAGAGGGATAGATGCCAATAACTGGCTCATTTTGTTAGAGTTAATTGAGCCTGTTTCATATCTTGCTGTATTATACTAAGTTAAACAATATTGCAAATTACCCAGATTGTAGTAAGCAATAAAGGTGACATTCATTTTTAGTGAAGAGTGAAAATAAATAGTATTAGATGCTTTTTCCTAGCTTAATAATTAACAAGGACAAACCAAAGCCAAAAACCAAACCCGTGGCCTTTGAGTCGATTCTAACTCATAGCAACCCTATAGGACAGAGTAGAACTGCCCCACAGGGTTTCCAGGATGCAGCTGGTGGATTCAAACTTCTGACCTTTTGTTTAGCAGCTGAGCTCTTAACCACTATGCCACCAGGGCTCAAACAATAATAAAGGTATACGTAAAAAACATATTAAAGTACTTATCACTTCAAGGGCCTCCATACATTTCCTAGTATAAATAAAATACATGTCAAACTTGTTCAGGACGTCACTTGAAATATTCTCTTTTCCCTTTCTTGAAAATTGCTTGGTGTACATACTGATCTACATGCACGTGTATGATACTATCCAGTGGTGACTGGGCCTAAGTGATGCCAAACCTGTGTGTGAGATTAAGCAAGAATCACTGTCACTCAAGTGACCCAAACAATCTGCGCTTTTAGATTGGCTTCCCCTCTTTGCCTCCTTCTTTAGTTCTTTTATAGATGCCTGGTTTCAGAATGCCCTGTTGGCTTATAGATTAAACCCATTGCCGTCGAGTTGATTGCGACCCTAACAGGCAGAGTAGAACTGCCCCACAGGGTTTCTGAGGAGCAGCTTGGTGGATTCGAACTGCCAACCTTTTGGTTAGCAGCTGAGCTCTTAACCACTGCACCACCAGGGCTCCCGGCACATGGGTTAGGTACTGTAGAATCTCTCAGCTCGGAGCTCCAGAGTACTGAAAGGACGTGCCCCTTTGGTTTGTTTAATACACCTGCCATCCACCTCATATTCTACGGGGCTTCTTAACAGGACCAACGGGGTCATGATGGCAGGGGTCCTCATTAACGCCATGGGCTAATCTTGATGAGCCCTGCTGCCTGTCTAGGGAACAAAGGCAGTGGGCCTGAGCCGGTCACACCGGGGAAAGCTCAGCTACCTCCTTGCATGCTTGTACCAGCAGCCCTGGCTCACCAGAGTTCAGGTGGGCTGCGTAGTCTGCGCTGCCGAGCGATCATCCTAATAGGCATTCTGTTTGTTAGCACATCTAAGCAATGTAAGTTCATGACAGATTGCCGCACAAGACAAAGATAAGATGTAAATAAAATCTAGATGAGAAAGAGAAGATGAGAAAACAAGGTATAAAATATAGTCTATAAAGTTTGAAGAGCTAAGCACACCTCTTGATTTCTTTGCTTACTATCCCCTAATGCAGTTTGTGGGAAAACCCTTAGAGCTGTTTGTGCTCACCCATTATTCAGCCCAAAAGGCTAATTAAGGCCAATGTTATAGGTTTGACATTGCTGCCCTGTACACCTGTTGTCCACGGGCACATCTTTCTATCTAAAAAGTCTTGATTCTTGGGAAAAGGAAAAGGAAACTCGGGAGAGAGAAAGGCTGTACACTCATGTTTGCCCCACAGTGACACCCAGCCACCCTGGAAACCAGACTGGAGGTGAGAAAGGTTTTTACTTGATGAGGCTCAGTTGCGTTCCTAGCTCACAGGGTGACTTCCTTTCCCAAACACCAAGTCCGGATGTGCCTGCTTGCACAGCTGAGCAGCCCGTCATGCCCAAGGCCATGGAAATCTGTGAAAATCACTGTTACTTTCGACCGCAGCAAGTGGTTTTCAATCATCAGTGACAACAGTAACCACAAAAACAATAATAATCTCCACTGCTTTTTGACAGCTTATTATACACTTAAAGAAAAAAACCATTGCCATTGAGTCGGTTCCAACTCACAGGGACCCTGTAGGATAGGGTAGAACTGCCCCATAGGGTCTCCAAGGCCATAATCTTTATGGAAGCTGACTGCCACATCTTTCTCCCACAGAGCAGCTGGTGAGTTCAGACCACCAACCTTTCAGTTAGCAGCGAGTGCTTAACCACTACACCACCAGGACTCTTAGCGAAATTAAATCTTTGATCTATCTACTAACAGATCTTTAACGGTAAATGGCACTACGATCCCTCCTGTTAATGAAGCTGGAAACCTGAATGTCTTCTTCATGTGTCCTTCTTAACTTGACCCCATATCCAACCAGTAGGAAGTCTGTTGCTGTTACCTCTAAAAACCTCTCAGATCACCTGTCTCTCTGTCTCCACTGCCATCATCCTGATTCTGTGCCAAATTCCTGCTCTTTTCCAAACCCCCCATAGTGCAGTGAGCATCATCTCAGGAAAATGCAGAGCTGACTGTGTTACCTCCTTCTGCAAAGTCTCGGTAGCCCTTTCCTTGGTACAACAGGCCTTGCGTGGTCTGGCCCTGCCTCTCCCATCAGCTGAGCCTCCCACTTCCTGCTCATTCTGTGATGGTCGCAGTGGCCCCTTCTCTGTTCTTACTCACCAGGCTTTTCCATCGCAGGATCCCTGCATAAGCGGTCTTTCTGCCGGGAACCTCCTGCCCACCCCCGCGTGCCTAGTCTAACGCTTCCTTGTCCTTCACGGCTTAAATATCAGTTCCGCGAGGAGACCTGGTTTCCCCAGACCACCTTAGATACCCCTGTTACGCTCACTCATTTAATAGGGTTACCTTTCATTCTAGAACCTACACAGTCGTAATTGTGTGGGCCTCTGAATGACTTGTGTAATTGAATATATAAGGCCTGGGGAAAATAGAGAACTTTGAATCAGAAGAACTGAATTTATAGTGGTAGAATCTTGGGCAAATCGTGTTCACTTAATGTTTTGTGCCACTGAGTCGATTCCGACTTCTAGTGACCTTGTAGGACAAAGTAGGACTGCCCATAGGATTTTCTGGAAGCAGACTGCCACATGTTCCGTACAGTAGCTGCTTAACCACTGCGCTATCAGGGACCCATTCACTTATGTTGTGCCCTAGATTCTGATCTCTGACATTGATTTATTTGTATAGTTTATAAATATCTGTTAAACACCTACTCTGGGCCCAACACTGTGATGGTGAGGATCTAATGATGACAAATGGATTTCGACCCAGCCTTCAGGGACCTTGCATTTTAGTATGAGACACCCGAGGAAGTGATGTTTGAGGTGATATCTGATGGACAAAAGGGGGTCCTGGAAATCTGGAGCTAGGTGTGCAGACCACTGCAGGCACCGACAGACACTGCCTGAGACAGGAGGGAGATGGCCAAGGGAGAGCTGTCCTGGGAGATCTAAGGCTCAGGTACCAGGAAGACCCACTATACACAGTCCAGTCCAGCAGACAAGAGGCAGGATTGGGTGAGGCCAAAAAAGCAAAGATTTCTAGTGATAGCTGGCATCATTCCAAGTGCTTTACGTATATTAATAACTCAAGACAACCCTATGAGCGAATGCCAGCACTATCCCTGTTCTAGAGATGACAGAATGAGACCCAGTGCCACCGAGTAAATTGCCCAAGGTCACAGAGCTAAGTTGTGAAGTCAGGTTCTGCAGCCAAGCTGTTGGGCACCAGGGTCCATGTGGTGGGCTTACGTGCCTTGTTACCTGACCCAGGACAGGGTGGGATTGGGACAGGAATGGTTCAAAAATCAGTGAGGAGAAACCAGGAAAAGAATCGAAGACTTCAGAAGGCATTTGTTTAGCTTTTATGGGTGCCTTATTTGGGGAGAAGGAGCCCTAGTGGTGCGGTGGTTAAAGTGCTCAGCTGCTAACCGAAAGGTCAGCTGTTCAAACCCTCCATCCGCTCTGTGGGAGAAAGATGTAGCAGGCTGCTTCTCTAAAGATTTACAGCCTTGGGAACCCTGTGGGGCAGTTCTACTCTGTTCTTATAGGGTCACTGTGAGTCAGAATAGACTCAGTGGCAATGGGTTTGGTTTGAGTTTATTTGGGGAGAGACATCAGAGAGCTAACAAGGTCCAGAAGCAAAGAAGGGGGGGGGGGAAAAAACAGTTGCTGTCGAGTCAATTCTGACTCAAAAGAGAGTTCCTTTTCAGGTTATTTAAGAACAATGAATGTATCTTTTTATTAATTTGAACACTAACAAATTTTAAAATTAACATTCTTTGCGTTCTTTGAGCACTCACGAGAGCCCAACACGTGTTTTACATATAAATGAAGTATACAAGCATGCAAAATACTGTACTTGCCTTCCTTTGACAGTAGCATTTAAATTGTTGCAATGAAGAATACTGTATAATGGAGACCCCCAAACTGTAAACAGCCCTGAAAACTTTTCTTCTTCTAGATGTCAGTCTGCCGCCACATTAATACTGATTAGTAAGTTATTTAAAGAATTTGCAATTCCAAATTTCCATTATTACTTTTTCGACTAGATGGTAAAAAAGAAAACTGAATTTATTTACTGCTAGAATTAACTAGGTAATTTTTTAAATTTTTATGTCTTATAAATGAGCCCACAGGCTTTCTGGCAGTGGTGAAGTTTTAAGAGTAGGAATAAAATATAAAAAACAAGTTGCATCTGTCTGCACACCTGTTAAATTAAAAAATAAAATCATAAGGCTGACTGAGCAACACTGATCAGAAGAATTAAACAAACAAAAAAAATCCTTTTATTTGGTTTTTATGGTTCTTTGGAATCTCTAATGGGGAGTTCATGGTATGTGTCCTTTATCTCTTTTAAAATATACACAGTCCATTCAGAGAGTCACTGAAACGATAAAATTTTGATTGTTTCATAAAACGATTTTTAATCTATTTAATCTACTTAAATGCAAGTTACCTCTGTAGCTAATTCTTTGAAATAAAAATAGGAACCAAAAGATGCTTTATTGTTCTGTTGTGAATATCAGATAGAAAAGAATACTTCAGTAATATCTTTAGGGAAAAAAAAAATCGAAGCACCCTTAAGAATTTACCATCAAAGGAAACACGTCTTGGACTCATCAAAAAAAGTAGAAGGGGAAAAAAATCTTCAAAACCTAAAAACCAGAGAAGAGCAGTATTAATTCAGGAGGCAGGCTTGGGGGATGAAGGTTCAGCGAAAGCGCTCCATTTGGTAGGAGTACAATTGTGGTAAATAATAAGCATGGATGTTTAAAGTACAGTCCAACCAGGGAAAAACAAATTCCAGCGAGCATTGTTCTCCTGCAGGGGGAATACACTGAAATATGCCCGTGGAATAACAGGCTTGTTACATTTTAAAAAGAGTGAATCGTATCACAAGATCCTTTGCAGGGAAAAAAATCTTCATGGAAAAGTAGCAGCTTAGAAAATACAAGGAATACTCGCCAAGAGTTATGTTGCCTATTTTATAATAGAGCTTAATTATTGCTTGCTGTGTTGATATTTTTCTGATTGAGGTCCAGCCTCATGACAATCACTGTGCTAGGTGCTTTACATTCTTATTTAATATTCACCAAAACCTTGCAAAGGATGAGTTAGTAAAAGGAAGACAAAGGTTAAAAGTTGCCCTCAATCAGAACCAGCAAGTGGTAGAACTAACTAGAACGTAGGACTATCTAACTCCAAGTAGCCAAATAGGCTTAATCAAGGTTTTAATTTTTCACCATGTATATGATTTGTACGGAAACCCTGGTAGTGTAGTGGTTAAGAGCTATGGCTGCTAACCAAAAGGTCAGCTGTTTGAATCCACCAAGGCGCCCCTTGGAAACCCTATGGGGCAATTCTGCTCTGTCCTGTAGGGTTGCTATGAGTTGGAATCGACTTGATGGCAATAGGTTTTTTTTTTTTTTGGTATATTATTTGTAGGTAATTTCAGAATAGGGACCAATTAATATTTCTCTGTACTGTACAACTCCCCCAAACCCACACATGCACACGTACTCGCAGCCATGCACAAAGCAGGAGGCTGGCCCACAAGCCTTCATTGTGTTGTCGGAGGGCCTCTTTTCTCTTCTTTACAGGATGCATTTGGTAGTCCTGCCACCCTTTCCCCTTTCCACGTTTTGTTAGCTGATGCACAGAACATGCAAACAAAGTGGAATATTAGTTTAAGCATATTGCAATTAGAAAGATGAATCTGCCAGAAAACAACAGCAGCAAAATTACACCCTTCAACTCCTCCATACCCGCCCACAGACCAGACCAGAATCAAAATTATATGCCTAGAATTTGTAGTTTGGGTTTAGCTACAACTGTGTTCCCTATATTAGCAGAATTTCTGACCCTTGAAAATCAACAAGGAAAGTGCCCCCTAGAGGAGAGAGGCAGGAGACCCTTCTCCTGCACCCAGTTCCTGGGAGTTGGCTCTATAGCTCCTCTCCCATTTTGTTCTCCTTCTGCCTGGTGTGTCATTCTGTACCTTTCTCTCCTTGCATTTGAGAAAAGAGCCTATTGGCTCAGCAGCCTAGGGCCACAGCCCCCTGGGACCCCTGCTCATTAGCTTCTCATACTTACTTTCCTTCCCTGCTCGCTCTGGGCCTTACGCTCTCCTCCCATCCCCTTCAGGGAATGGAGAGGATTTTGCATGTAACTGATCTAAACCCAGTCTCACCATAAATGGAAAAAAAAAAAAAACCCATTGCCGTAGCTCTTAACCACTATGCCATCAGGGTTTCTAGTTCCACCATAAGTGCTGGGAAAACAGTCAAGGAAAGAAGTACCAAAGAATGATGGAAGGACCAGTTACCAATCTTTTGTTTGTTTTACTGGATTCCTTTACTCAAGAAAATAGACGGAGAAGTGCACCTTCTCCCCAGAACATGCCTGTTAGTGATATCTGAGAGGACCTCTGTGTGAAGTTGGGTCTTCATAGTGTTTACTACTAGACAACAGTTTACCTAAAGAGTTTGGAAGTGGGAAAAGAGAAGAAAATAGAAGTTCAAGATTTCTTAGAGCATCTCAAGAACTAAGAGAATCACTATAGACATCAGGAGGCAAAGCTCAGCACACAGGCCCCTTCAGCAAAGTCCGCCTATAGCCTATTTGTTCAGGAAGAGATAGTCTGATAGTGCTGTGGACAGCCCCAAACGGGGAGCCTGCTGTGTGTAAAGATTCCAGGCGGGGATGAAGCGTGACAGCGCCACCTGCTGGCCCCTCAACCACACTCTGTTAGCCTGTGCCTAGTTCAGCGCTCTGGCTTTGAGATAACCTTTCAGGTGTCTGTGCCTGTGGCCCCAGGTGTAGATGGTGGTTGCCGGCTCTGCTTATAAATAGCCCTTGTTGGAGAGGTGCACGTTCCTATAGTCACAGGAATTGTTTTTTGCTTTTCTTTATACCATCCGTGTATTACACTGCTGTAAAATGAGAGGTTTCTACAAGAAATATGGGCCTTGAGCCCTGGTGGTGCAGTGGTTAAGAGCAAGGCTGCTACTTAAGAGGTCAACAGTTTGAATCCACCAGTCGCTCCTTGGAAGTCCTATGGGTGATTCTGTTCTGTCCTATGGGGTTGCTGTGAATTGGAAGTGACTCAACAGCAAACGGGATTGGGTTTTTTGGGGTGATCCTAGCACAAGCCCTTCAAAACTGATAAATGCTTGTTGTAAAGGTTTTCTTGGTACAAAGGGAACATGTTTCCACATGCGCCCCCTTCCTGCCATTGACCCTCCAGTGTGATCATCTCTCCAGTTGATGGTTTCCAAAACAGAAATGAGATCACCAAAATTAAGAAGCGAGCCCATCCTGACTGAGCTGGGAGCATCAAGGTTCCTTCTCGCCCACCCACCGGCTTACCAATCCACAGCATCTGTTGCCAGGCCCACCCTCCCGTCTGCAGGGCCCAGGGTTCCATATGTCTAAATATTGAAAAGTTACGACTCAAACTATAAATAAAATCTGTTCTACCCACCTACCTTGAAAAATAAATCTTGATGAGCTGGAAGGCCGGCTTTGAATTTAAGATGCTCAGGCCTCTCTGATTTCCGTGCCAGAAAATGGCTACATAGACAGAGGCAGCTTCTGGCCCCACACAAGCCCTCTTCTCTTCACGTCACACCCACCCCATGGCATGGATAGCCTTGTGCTCATTCTTGTGGACACCCTGCCCCATGCCATGGACAGCCTGGTGCTCCTTTTTGTGGATACCTGCCCCATGCCATGGACAGCGTGGTGCTCCTTCTTGTGGACACCCACCCCATGCCTTGGACATGCTGGTGCTCCTTCTTGTGGACACTCCGGTCCATGCCATGGACACTCTGGTGCTCCTTCTTGTGGACACCCATCCCATACCATGGACAGCCTGGTGCTCCTTCTCGTGGACACCTCAATGTCCACACTGGACACCAGTGCTCAGGTGGTGTCCGCCCCTTGCAGACAGCTGCTGTCCTTTCTTCCCCCTGAAGGGGGCGCCTGAGGAAGTAACCTGCACGGGCCTAGAGCGGAACTGGAGGCCTCCAGGCAGGGGTGCTGGGGTCTCGGCTAACAGGAGTCTGGACGGGTCAGGGCACACAGGCCCCAGGAGGGCACCTCCCCTGGATCCAGTGGACTCCTCACACCGGGGGAGCGCTGTGGCCACGGGGAGACCAGAGGCACCCTCGCTTGGACCTAAGTCGTGCAAACGTTGATGCTTTTGAAGCTCTTTCTCCTCAGAAGAATGAAGGCCTGTTTTCTTTGTCACACAAACCCTTCGCTGCCTGTGCACTCACTCCTGAGTGCTTCTCAGAGGTTGTGAAACTGATATGAAGGAACACAGCTAGCTGTGTCCCAGAGGGGGCAGAAAGGCCAGGACAGTTAGAAGCAAGATGAAAACGTGCCACCCTATTCACAGAATAGGAACTCCGGTGGAGTAGTGGCTAAGCACACAGCTGCTAACCAAAAGGTAGTGGGATTCAAACCCATCAGCTGTTCCATGAGAGAAAGAGCTGGTGATCCGCTGCTCTAAAGATCACAGCCTTGGAAACGCTGTGGGGCAGTTCTCCACCCCGTCCTGTGGGGTGGCTGTGGGGCAGTTCTCCACCCTGTCCCGTGGAGTGACTGTGGGGCAGTTCACCCTGTCCCGTGGGGTGGCTGTGGGGCAGTTCTCCACCCTGTCCTGTGGGGTGGCTGTGGGGCAGTTCTCCACCCTGTCCCATGGGGTGCCTGTGAGTCGGATCCACCCTGTCTCGTGGGGTGGCTGTGAGTCGGGTCCACCCTGTCCCGTGGGGTGGCTGTGAGTCGGATCCACCCTGTCTCGTGGGGTGGCTGTGAGTCGGGTCCACCCTGTCCCGTGGGGTGGCTGTGAGTCGGATCCACCCTGTCCCGTGGGGTGGCTGTGAGTCGGATCCACCCTGTCTCGTGGGGTGGCTGTGAGTCGGATCCACTCTGTCCCGTGGGGTGGCTGTGAGTCGGGTCCACCCTGTCCCGTGGGGTGGCTGTGAGTCGGATCCACCCTGTCCCGTGGGGTGGCTGTGAGTCGGATCCACCCTGTCTCGTGGGGTGGCTGTGAGTCGGATCCACTCTGTCCCGTGGGGTGACTGTGAGTCGGAATCGACTCGACGGCAGTGGGTTTATTTATTCACAGAAGGCCAACGGCATACCCTGCTGGGACTGCTGGCCGGCCCCAAGGAGCAGGTCCGCCAGGAACGCAGGGCAGGTCTGCCTTTGTGTGAAGCAAACTGCCAGAAATCTCAGCCTCTCAGCAGGCTGCAATAAGAGCTCTTTGGAAGTACATAGAAAAGTACACCACAGACAAAAAAAGAACTGAGGAGTACGAGGCTTTACCAAGCGGAGCGCTAGCATTGCTTACAAACTTTATAAAACCGGAAATTGCTTTAAAGACAGCAACTGTTTTCCCGCAGTTGTGAAACCCTGTACAAATGGCAACATAAAATGCTTTGGTTAATTTGAATCTCACTTGGGAGATATTTAAAGAAAAGAGTAGCCCTTAATGACAGAAATTGGAAGACATGTCCATCATCATCAAAAACAGCCACAAATAGTTGCCATGTTCTTTTTGATCGGTTCTATTAATTAAGGTTAATGGAACTGAAGTCAAAGCAGCTATGTATGATTTGTAAAATTCAGAGCACAACAAAGGTCAAACTAAGTACAGAGCATTGAGAAAATTCAGATTGGGCCCCGAAGTTCCAAATCTGCGCGTGAACGAACGATCCTCCTTCTTCTGTTGGAGAAGCCGAAAGGGCCTCACACTTTGACTGGATTCTCCAAAGAGCAGAGAGAGGAGGCACTGGTTAAGCCTGGGTCCACTTGCTGATTTTATCCTGAGCTCACCAGCTGTTTCCAGCTCTATGATCACCGCCTGTCTTAGTTCTCTAGTGCTGCAATGACAGAAATACCACAGGGGAGTGGCTTTAACACAGAGAAGTTTGTTTTCTCACAGTTTAGAGGGCTAGAAGTCCAGTTCAGAGTGCGGGCTGTAGGGGAAGGCTTTCTCTCACGGTCGGCTCTGGAGGAAGGCCCTTGTCTATTCTGAGCTTCTGCTCCTAGGCAATCTTCGTGTGGCTTGACATCTCTCTTCCCCCATCTCTTCTTGCTAGCTTGCTTTTAATCTCTTTTATATCTCAAAAGACATTTACTCCTGATACACCCTAAACTGAGCCTGCCTCATTAACATAACAAAGACAACTCATTCTTAAATGAGATTATAACCATAAGTATTTTTAAAGAACTGATTCCGACTCATAGCGACCATATAGGACAGAGTAGAACTGCCCCATAGGGTTTCCAAGGAGTGGCTGGTGGATTCAAACTGCCAGTGTTTTGGTTAGCAGCCGTAGCTCTCAACCACTGCTCCGCCAGGTTTCCGACCATAAGCGTAGAGGTTAGGATTTATAACAGATATTTGGGGGGACACAGTTCAATCCGTAATGTCACCAAGCACACAAAACACATGTATGCGCCATCCTTGCTCAGGCTAGCCCTCCTCATGGTGTTTAAAAAACAGCTGCTGTTGAGTTCATCCCAACTTACCTGACCCCGCGTGCGTCAGACTAGAACCGTGCTCTCTTGGGTTTTCAGTGGTTGATTTTTTGGGTTAGGTCACCGGCCCTTTCTTCTGGGTCTCTTCTGGGTAGACTTGAACCTCTAACTCCAGTCCTAGATCCAGTTTATGGTGTTGACAACCTTCACCTTGAGTCACAGCCTGACGCACACCTCTGTTCCCAAGCAGCACATCTCGTGACCCTGCTCTGCTGGAGGCCTTGCATTTTGAAATCACCGTCTCTTAGCCTGTAGCTCTAGGATTTCATCAGTGGCATTTACTACAGTGAGGAGCCCTGTGCCACAGTGGTTAAAGTGCTCAGCTGCCAACCAAAATGTCAATAGTTCCAACCCTCTAGCCGCTCCGTTTTCATAAAGATTGTAGCCTTGGAAACTCTATGGGGAGTTCTCTGTCCTACAGGGTTGCTTTGAGTTGAGATCGACTCGACGGCATCAGGTTTGTGTATTTACAAGTGTTTGTAAAATTGTCATTTTGAAAAGTCTGTTTTGAAATAATATGTCTTGGGTAGAAGCACTGTCTAGCTCTTTTTGCAAACACGAACACATTTAATCCTCATGGTAACCCTGTCTATTTCATGGATAAGGAAAGCTAAGCCTCAACAAGATGGATTGACACAGTGGCTGCAACAATGGGCTCAAGCATAGCAACGATTGTGAGGCTAGCTCAGGACCGGGCAGTGTTTCATTCTGTTGTGCACAGGGTTGCTGAGTTAGAGCCAACTCAATGGCACCTAACAAGAGCAAGCCTCACAGAGTGTGCCTTGTCCAGGAATACCTAGCCGGCTGGTGTAGGGCTGTGGTTCAAACCTAGGCCAGGCTGACTCCACATCTTTTGCTCTTCTCCCATGCCAACCTGCACACCTGAATTGAAATTCCATGTTCCCTGTCTCACACCTGTGCAATCTGGGCAAGTCATATATCCTCACTGAGTCCTTGTTTTCTCCTCTGCAAAATAAAAATGAAGACAGTGTCTTCAAAGGACTCTTGTGAGGGTTAAATGAGACAGGTGGGTAGGTTGCCTTCCCCTTTCCTTTAGTATATAAATAGCTGAGATTCTGTGTTTACTCAGGAAGACCATATTTGATTTGCTTCTAATTATGGACTAGGTTTTTAAAATGCATTCTGCTCTAATAATCCAAATAATTATGTATACAATTACACCTTCACTTTTTTGACCATACTAAGGTAAAGTTAGTAGTTGAAATTAATAAAACCTAAAATAAAGGCATGTAAAGGCTTTAATAATATTGTATTGCATGGAGAAAAATAGCTTATCAACAGGTTTTGAATGTTGAGTCAAACGATTCATGAAATTACAAAGACCCCAGCGGCATTCCTTGGGATGCAGCCAGAGTGGTAATCAGAGGCAAACTAATTCAGTGCTTTGAAAAACACCACCAACAAAATGGAACAAAGAAAATAAGTCAATTAGAAAGGAAAATAGCAACATTAGGGAAGAAACATAAATATGATTAATCTAACTAGACAGCCATAGCTAGACTGGAATTAAATCTTAACTAGTAAGGGCGAATGAAAGATGATATGATTCCGAAGTGGGAGAAAAGGACTATATATAGAATTTACACAAGTCAAAGGATGAAAGTAAATTCCAAAGAGACATCTTATTCCAACTGTAAGATAGAAACTACTTCAGAGATTTCTGGCTACTCTGAGTAGATAACCGACTCATCGGCACCTACCACCAGTGGGAACTATGTTAGTGCCTGTGACAGTCGTAAAGGTGGTCTTCCCTAGAGCAAATGATTCATTGGCAGAAACTGACAAAGTGTACACACACACACACACCTGTATTCTTTTCTACATGCATGTATCTAAAGCTAACGCTACTGCAAAAACTGGTTTCCGGCATGGGACCATGTTGTTGTTAGCTGCCACCAGGTTGCCCCAGCTCATGGTGACCCCATGTACAACAGAACCAAACGCTGCCCGGTCCTTTGCCATCTACATGATCAGTTCCAGATTGGACCGTTTTGATCCATAGGGTTTTCATTGACTGTTTTTTTTGGAAGTAGTTCAAGTGTTACAGCAACACGCAAGCCCCCACTGAAAGATGGATGGTAGCTGCGCGCGAGATCCGCTGGCTGGGAGTCAAACCCTGGTCTCCCACATGCAAGGCGAGAATTCCACCCGTGAACTACCAGTGCTCTCACTTTATTGTAAATCTGTGTAAAAACTGTTCCTAAAGACTAGCCGAGGCTCCCAAAGTGAGAGTTAAAGATTTTTACTATTTGGCTTATTTGCTGCTGCTGATCAGGGACCCCAGGCCAGCAGGAATGCCTGGGGTCATGAGGTCAAATTGATTTTGTGGATTCTGCTGTATATGTGACCTCGGGGTCACTTCCGTCAACCACTGCCTGCCAATACCCTAGCCTCTGACAGCATGGATCCTCCCAGGGCCATTGTGTAGTGCTAACAAATGGGGGCTTCCCAGGGTCCCCCGGGCAGCTGATGGCACAGCTGGTGGCACAGACTGACCCTCGAGAAACCATCCGAGGAGCAGGATGCGTTCCTAGACCATGGTGTGTAGCTTTAACGCTAGAGCTCATTTGGATGTCCAGCTGAGGGTCCTTCTGACCCCACCACCCAGTACACAAGTTTCTCATGTATCACTAACAAATTCCAGTGTGCCTGTGTGCACAATGAGTGTATCTGTCTGCCTGTAAGACTCACACAGAGACGTCTCGGTGTGATGTGGTCTCTGTCAGGAATATTTACCTGCCTGCCCAGCATGGCTGGTCTTTGTTAAGAGGGCAGTTACGTAAGGTCTGTTTCCCATGGCAGTCTTCCAGGGCACCAGGATAGTGGAGTCAGACTGGCTTCTGCATGTCTGCTTTTCAGTTCTTAGGAGATGATGATGGTGGTGATAATAATAACAACAACAGCTGTAATAACAGTGATCGTTTGTCACGTGCTTACTCTGCACTCAGCACTATGCAGAGTGTTTTCGTTTGCTTCCCTGGAAAGAACCACCTTACCCCTATGAGAGAACTCATTACAGATTGGCTTAAACAGGTAACCTGGCTCCGCAGGTAGAAAGGTCCCTGGGTGGCCCAAACAGTTTGTGCTCCACTGATAACTGAAAGGTTGGCAGTTCCAACCCACCCAGGAGTGCTGTGAAAGAAAAGACCTGGCAATCTGCTCCCATAAAGATTGTTGTTGTTAGGTGCCATCGAGTTGGTTCCAACTCATAGTGACCCTGTGTACCACAGAGCGAAACACTGCCCAGTCCTGCGCCATCCTCGCAAGTGTTGCTGTGCTTGAGCCCATTGTTGCGGCCACCGTGTCAGTCCACCTCATTGAGGGTCTTCCTCTTTTTCACTGACCCTCTACTTTACCAAGCATGATGTCCTTCTCCAGGGACTGGTCCCTCCTGATAACATGTCGAAAGTATGTAAGATGAAGTCTCACCATCCTTGCTTCTAGGGAGCATTCTGGCTGTACTTCTTCCAAGGCAGATTTGTTCCTTCTTCTGCCAGTCCATGCTGTATTCAATATTCTTTGCCGACACCATAACTCAAAGGCATCGATTCATCTTTGGTCTTCCTTATCCATTGCCCAGCTTTTGCGTGTATATGAGGTGATTGAGAACACCATGGCTTGGGTCTGGCGCACCTGAGTCTTCAAGGTGACGTCTTTGCTTTTTAACACTTTAAAGAGGTATTTTGCAGCAGATTTGCCCAATGCAATGCTTTGTTTGATTTCTTGACTGCTGTTTCCACGGGTGTTCATTGTAGATCCAAGCAAAATGAAATCTTTGACAACTTTAGTCTTTTCTGCATTTATCATAATGTTGCATATTGGTCCAGTTGTGAGGATTTTCGTTTTCTTTATGTTGCGGTGCAATCCGTACTGAAGGCTGTAGTCTTTGATCTTCATCAGTAAGGGTTCGAAGTCCTCTTCACTTTCAGGAAGTGAAGTTGTATCATCTGCATAACACAGGTTGTTAATGAGTCTTCCTCCAATCCTCATGCCCCGTTCTTCTTCATATAGTCCACCTTGTTGGATTATTTGCTTAGCATACAGATTGAATAGGTATGGTGAAAGGATACAACCCTGACGCACACCATTAAGTATCCCCTTGTTCTCTCTGAACAACTACCTCTTGATCTACATAAAGGTTCCTCATGAGCAGAATTAAGTGTCCTGGAATTCCCGTTCTTTGCAATGTTATCCATAATTTGTTATGATCCACACTGTCAAATGTCTTTGCATAGTCAATGAAACACAGGTAAACCAACAGCAAAAAGATGGAAGCAACCAAGGTGCCCATCAACAGAAGAATGGATAAATAAATTACGGTATATTCACACAATGGAATACTACACATCAATAAGGAACAATGATGAATCCATGAAACATTTGATAACATGGAAGAATCTGGAAGGCATTATGCTGAGTGAAATTAGTCAGTTGCAAAAGGACAAATATTGTATAAGACCACTATTATAAAAAAAAAAAAATAAGAACTCAAGAAATAGTTTAAACAAAGAAGAAAATATTCTTTGATGGTTATGAGGGTGGGGAGGGAGGGAAGGGGAAGGATATTCCCTAATTATATAGTAGACAAGAACTATTTTAGGTGAAGGGAAAGGCAACACACAATATAGAAGTGGTCAGCACAATTGGACTAAACCAAAAGCAAAGAAATTTCCTGAATAAACTGAACGCTTCAAAGGCCAGAGTAGCAGGAGTAGGGGTCTGGGGACCATGGTTTCAGGGGACATCTAAGTCAATTGGCATAATAAAATCTATTAAGAAAATATTCAGCATCCCACTTTGGTGAGTAGCGTCTGGGGTCTTAAAGGCTAGTAAGTAGCCATCTAAGATGCATCAATTGGTCTCCATCCACCTGGAGCAAAGGAGAATGAAGAACACCAAAGACACGAGGTAATTATGATCCCAAGAGACAAAAAGGGCCACATAAATCAGAGACTACATCAGCCTGAGACCAGAAGAACTAGATGGTGCCTGGCTACAACCAATGACTGCCCTGACAGGGAACACAAGAAAGAATCCCTGATGGAACAGGAGAAGGGTGGGATGCAGACCTCAAATTCTCATAAAAAGACCAGATTTAATGGTCTGACTGAGACTAGAAGGACCCCAGAGGTCATGGTCCCCAGACCTTCTCTTAGCCCAAGACTGGAACCATTCCCAAAGCCAACTCTTCAGACAGGGATTGGACTGGACTATGGGATAGAAAATGATACTGGTGAGGAGTGAGCTTCTTGGCTCAGGTAGACACATGAGACTATGTGGATAGCTCCTGTCTGAGACTATGTGGGCAGCTCCTGTCTGGAGGGGAGATGAGAAGGCAGACGGGGACAGGAACTAGCTGAATGGACACGGGGAATACAGGGTGGAGAGGAGTGTGCTGTCTCATTAGGGGGAGAGCAACTAAGAGTACATAGCAAGATGTATATAAGTTTTTGTATGAGAGACTGGCTTGATTTGTAAACTTTCACTTAAAGCACAATTAAAGGGGGGGGGCACCAGGAGGAAACACAGGTAAACATCTTTCCGGTATTCTCTGCTTTCCCCGGGATCCATCTGACATTGGCAATGATGCCCCTTGTTCCATGTCCTCTTCTGAACCTCGCTTGAATTTCTTGGCAGTTCTCTGTCAATATACTGCTGCAGCTGCTTTTGAATGGTCTTCAGCAAAATTTTACTTATGTGTGATATTAATGATATTGTTCAATAATTTCCACATTCGGTTGGATCACTTTTCTTTGGAATAGGCATAAATATGGCTCTCTTCCAGCTGGTTGGCCAGGTAGCTGTCTTCCAAATTTCTTGGCATAGATGAGTGAGTACTTCCAGTGCTTCATCCGTTTATTGAAATATCTCAACCGGTATTCCATCAATTCCCGAAGCCTTGGTTTTCGCCAGTGCCTTCATTGTGGCTTGGACTCCTTCCTTCAGTACCATTGGTTGCTGATCATATGCCACCTCCTGAAATGGTTGAGCATTAACCAATTCTTTTTCGTATAGTGACTCTGTTCCTTCCATCTTCTTTTGATGCTTCCTGCGTCCTTTAATATTTTCCCTGTAGAATCCTTCACTATTGAAACTCAGGGCTTGAATTTTTTCTTCAGTCCTTTGAGCTTGAGAAATGCCAAGTGTGTTCTTCCCTTTTGGTTTTCTATCTCCAGGTCTTTGCACGTGTCATTTTAATACTTTGCTTTGTCTTCTCAAGTTACCTTTTGAAATCTTCTGTTCAGCTCTTTTACTTCATCAATTCTTCCTTTTGCTTTAGCTGCTCGACATTGAAGAGCAAGGTTCAGAGTCTCTTCTGACATCCATCTTGGTCTTTTCTTTCTTCCCTGTCTTTTAATGACCTCTTGCCTTCTTCATGTTTGATGTCCTTGATGTCATTCCACAACTCATCTGGTTTCAGGTCGTTAGTGTTCAGTGTGTCAAATCTTTTCTTGAGACGGTCTCTAAATACAGGTGAGATATACTCAGGTTCGTACTTTGGCTCTCGTGGACTTGTTCTAATTTTCTTCAGCTTCAACTTGAACTTGCATATGTGTAATTGATGGTCTGTTCCACAGTCAGCCCCCGCCGTTGTTCTGACTGATGATATTGAGCTTTTCCATCATCTCTTTCCACAGGTGTAGATGATTTGATTCCTGTGTATTCCATCTGGAGAGGTTCAAGTGTATATTTGCCATTTATGTTGGTGACAAAAGATGTTTGCAATGAAGAAATTGTTGATTTTGCAAAAGTCTATCATCTGACCTATGGAATCATTTCTATCGCCAAGGCCATATTTTCCAGCTACCAGTCCCTCTTCTTTGTTTCCAACTTTCGCATTCCAATCACCAGTAATTATCAATGCATCCTGATCACATGTTTCATGAATTTCAGACTGCAGAAGTTGGTAAAAATCTTCAATTTCTTCATCTTTGACCTTAGTGGTCAGTGCATAAATTTGAATAGTAGTCATAGTAACTGGTCTTACTTGTAGGCGTATGGATACCGTCCTATCACTGACAGCGTACCTCAGGATAGATCTTGAAATGTTCTTTTTGAATTCAATACCATTCCTCTTCAAGTTGTCACTGCTGGCATAGTAGACTATATGATTGTCCGATTCAGAATGGCCGGTACCAGTCCATTTCAGCTCACTAATGCTTAGGATATCGATCTTTACATATTTCACTTCATTTTTTACAATTTCCAATTTTCCTAGATTCATACTTCGTATGTTCCAGGTTCCGATTATTAATGGATGTTTGCAGCTGTTTCTTCTCATTTTGAGTCGTGCCACATCAGCAGATGAAGGTCCCGAAAGCTTTACTCCATCCACGTCATTAAGGTTGACTCTAAGGAGGCAGCTCTTCCTTAGCCGTCTTTTGAGTGCCTTCCAACCTGAGGGGCTCATCTTCTGGCACTGTATCAGACAGTGTTCTGCTGCTATTCATAAGGTTTTCACTGGCTAATTCTTCTCAAAAGTAGATCACCAGGTCCTTTTTCCTAGTCTTTCTTAGTCTGGAAGCTCAGCTGAAACCTGTCTGCCATGGGTGACCCTGCTGGTATTTGAATACCTGTGATATCGCTTCCAGCGTTGAAACAACACACAAATCCCCACAGTATGAAAAACTGACAGAAACATGGGGGCCCATAAAGATTACAACCAAGGAAACTCTATGAGGCAGTTCTACTCTGTACCACATGGAGTTGCCATGAATTGGAATAGATTTGACAGCAACTAGCTTCATGCATATTAAGAACTATGGTGTCTATAATATAAATATGGTTATGCTTACTCAGCAATCCTTTCTCCTCAGGATGGGGTCAGCTCTTCCAGCAGGGAAGGTGTCCTTAAAGGTGAGGTCTTTATCCTGAGCTCTGTGCTCTTTTGCCTGTCTCTCCAGCCTTCAGTCTCTCTTGTCTACTTCTTTGGGAGCCCTTGGATCAGCATCTTTTGCTGCCTTGGCTCCCTGACTCCTCTGAGGGGTCCACTGTGCAAGAATTCTGGCAAAAGACTTCCTCACGCACTGTGACGGGTCAGCTACTGCTGCTGGAGTCTGGAGACTGGTGTGCGGTGGTCTCTTCCCATCTGGGGGCTGCCTGCCCCTTTGCTCAGCCAGTTTCCTTCCAGGATACCTATACCTAAGGGTAGGAATCGGGCCTCATAGTCCTGTAGTGAGTTGCCCCTTAGCTGTTTGTCCACCCAGTGAGGGTCACACACAAGGGGTCTCAGGTTCTGCCCACAGTTGCCCTGGCTGTGCTGCCTGTTTGTCCAGTTACGCTCAGCAGCCATTGCTGGTCTCATCATAAATTCCTGGCCTAACAGATGCCCCTGGCTGCCTCGACCAGCCAAGTTTGAGTCTGCTCTTGTGTGCTGTTGTCTAGGAGGGGCTTATTGTCAGGACTGGTCAGGACCTGGGGAAAATGCTTCCTACTAGGATAGGAAGTCTTCCTGAAAACAACAGACCTGCTTTCTCTGGATTTGAATTTCTCTGTACATGAAAGGCCTCGTGTTTCTAACCACACTGCACTTTGTTGTTGTTGAAAATAGACACTGCAAACTCAAACCAAGCCAAACCCACTGCCATCGAGTTGATTCCAACTCATAGCGACCCTGTAGGAGAAAGTAGAACTCCCCACAGGGGTTCCAAGGACCAGCTAGTGGATTCGAACTGCTAACCTTTCGGTTAGCAGCCAAGCTCTTAACCTGTGCCACCAGGGCCCGATACACAACAAAACATACACCAATTCAACTGTTTCTACACGTACAATTCAGTGATATTGATTGCATTCTTCAAGTTATACAACCATCCTCACCCTCATTTTCTGAGTTGTTCCTTCCCCATTAACATAAACTCAGTGCCGCCTAGATTTCCTGTCTAATTTTTTGAGCTGCTGTTATCGCTTTGATTCCATATAGATAGTTCTTAAAAGAGCGTACTGTTCAAGGCTGAGATTCTTTACTAGTTAAGCTAAACTACTGTTTGATTTCAAGAAGACTTCAGAGGGTATTTTTGGCTTAAGGTTTAAAGATTATCTCAGGGCAGTAGTTTTGGGGTCATTTAGCCCCTTGGCTCCAGAAAGTCTCTGGAGTCCAGGAGAATTTGAAATTCCTTCTGCATTTTCCCACTTTTGCTCAAAGATTCTCCAATAGAATCTTTGATCAAAATGTTCAGTAATGGTTGCTGGGCCCCATCCAGTTCTTCTGGTCTCATGGCAAAGGAGGCAGTTGTTCATGGAGGCAATTAGCCACATGTTCCATATTCTCCTCCTTTTTAAATCTCTTACATTCCTTCTGCCATGTCTGGAACATATGCACACACGTGCACACATGCATGCATGTACAAACACACACCCTCTTACATTCTAAACTGAGGGCTAGAATATCTGGTCTCAAATTTAACGCCACCATATTTCTTCTGTGACTTTAGACAAATCCACGCATGTTTTCATAGCTGCAAAATGAAATCAAAGCTCTCTGCCTTGCCAGATCTGTAAGTTCGTTGTGAGGTGAAATGAAGAAGCAGATTCATTCATTTGATACATATTTATGCAGGCTTTAATACATCTCAGGTGCTGTGCTAGGTTCAAGGTACAGGTATGAACTTTTCAGGTAAGGTCCCTATCCTGAGGGCACCGACCTGGTGTTTGGGAAGGCAGGTATCAGATAAGAAAACAGAGCAAACGTCGCAGGTTGTGGCTGGTGCTTTAAAGGAAGGAAGCATGGTGCCGAGACAGAGAGTAACAGGAATGGAGTATGTGGACCACCAGGGAAGCCCATTTAAGGCAGCGGTATTGAGAGAATGGTAGTTGAGGACATGATATTGGAGAGAACACCTACTACATAGGATGAGCCATGGATGTATTTTATAAGCTGTAACACACATAAATGAACAGTAGCCCCCTCCAGTGCTTTGGGCAGCCAGGGAGCCTATAAAACAATAAAGAAGACTTCAGTCTCTCAAGTCCTAGTTTCATAATAATCTCTGTACTTCCTTGCGGGCATCGGGTGGGTTTCCCAATCGTTTTTCAATCCAAATCTTTTACTTCTCCCTTCTCTCCTGATTCTGATTTGCTCTAGCCTAATCTAGGGACTTGTCACCTGTCCCCATCTGTCATACCTGCTGCCCTGTCCCCACTCAGTCTTCCTGCCACTGGTGGTGTCCTTTTGCCACTCGGACCTGCTGCTCCAGCCATAAACCTCTGTGAACACTTGCAATGGGGCCTCATTTCTAAGACCTTATTAGCCTCATGCTTCTGAAACCTTCTCTAAAGTTTGATAGACAGACAGACAGATACATGGGTACATAGATGGGTACATAGATGGGTACATCGATAGATAGCTGCCTGCTGTCCAGCCGACTCCAACTCATGGTGACCTTATGTACAATAGAATGAACGTTGCCCAGTCCTGTGTCATCCTTACAATCGCCTGCATATTTGTATCCACCTTTGTGGCTATTATGCCAGTGCCACTGAGAGTCGCCCCCACCACACTGAGGGTCCCCCTTGCCTTTTCTGGCCCTCTACTTCACCAGACATGTTGTCCTCCTCCAGCGGTTGATCCCCTCTGATGACATGTCCAAACCAAAGGGGTCAATGTGTTATTTTGTTCCATAGGGTTTTCATTGGCTAATTTTCGGAAGTAGATCATCAGACCTTTCTTCCTAGTCTGGAAAAAAAAAAAAATTTTTTTTTTTTCCAGACTAGGAAGAAAAAAAAAAAAGTCTGGAAGCTCCACTGAAAATCACATCAGCTGACAAAATGGTGAACAATCACACTATTGGGAATCATGGAGGAGCCAAGCTGACACACATTTGGGGGTGGGGGTTACACAATTCAATCCATAACACTTTCTAAGGAAAAATTTTTGTGTTAAAGAAGTTGTCATAATTCCAGGGTTAAGTAGCAACTAAAAGCAATGTTTCTTTGGAAGAAAATATTTTCAAATATGTTTAGTTTTTTTTAGCCACTTGTAGTGCTTTTATAAATCATTCATGACAGTAATAATTTAGTCACAAACAACTTGTAGAGATTTTTCAAAAATGTAATGTTCACCTTTTGTAGGTAAGAGGTAGAGTCAGGATGCATCGTTGCCAACTTGATTCCAGAGTTGGATCTTAAGTGTTCTTAAGTAATCATTTAAAATAAATAAAAATCTTAATGTGTTGTGTCACTGAGAAATGACTTATAAAAGATCCTTCAGCTTTGGGCATTCTGTGTTTATAGTTCTAAAATATTTAAATAATACCCCAAAATGAATAAACAGTCCCTGTGGTTTTGTTGTTGTTGCTTAGATTATATACTTAAATTCAAGAAATCCTACAGAATTAGAACTGTCATTTTTATTTCAAATATTACAACTGTCTGAACCACTGGATCGAGAACAACTTTAAAGAGAGAGTTCAGTGGTTGTGACTCTGTGTTTTCCCCCCAGTGGGATGTAACTGTGAAGTGACAGGACAGACTTTCAGAGAAGCACACTGGGAGCGATGTGTCCAAGAGACCCGGGGCCCCTTCACAGCGGTCCCCTAGGAAGGCTACACATTTGGTCCAGAAACGCTGCCGCGGCTCAGGATGTTGAAGAATGCCTCTTTCTGAACTGCCCAGAACGGCTAAGAAATAATGAGTAAAATGGCGCGCTAGTTTTCAAAATCCTAAATTGTGGCAAAGATGAATTTGATTGTGGTGAGAAGTCAGCAATCTTTCCAGGACCAAGTGCAGTCAAGAATAGTTGGAATACTGTTTGGAATGATGATGGAATGTAAAGTAACCAGATGGGCTTCCTCGCATGATACATGAGCTAGCTCTTGAAATTGGTTATCACAGAGGAATTCCAGAATCTTGGACTTTGGAATAAATACATAGGCCCCCAAGGCAGCTACTGTGAAGAACTCCTTTAGGTGAAGAAAAAAAAAAATTATGTGTATATGTTTGCAAAATAAGATCAGTTTTATTACTTTAGGGACATACCTTATAGATGAAAAAATACTCCTGTCATGGAACTCTTTATAAGCAAACCTCCAAATGTAAGTAGAGTTCTGTCTCATCCTTCCTAAGCCTGTTGACAAATCTGAATTTCCAATAATGACTTATTCTGAACCTTCAGCTTAAAAAAAAAAAAGTGCTGTGACCATTTAGGAAGTGGGTGCTTCAAGGCTCCACTTCACCTTTTTCCGCTTAGCTTTGTTACCTCTGCTATTTGATTTCCTTTATTTGGTATATCCATTTTTGTTCACTGTAAGCCCCCCCCCAAATGTATTTTCTCGCTGTAGAATAGTGATCAAGCTATTGAACCGAGGTAGGAAATACTGTCTAAGCTGGAGGTTATTAACTGCACCATACTGTTTTAAGCTCTTTTTGTTTGCATTGGTAATGCTCAGATGCCTTTCTTATTTAAAGTGGGACCCTGCTACCTTAGCAAATAGAGCCACTAGTTGACAAGATAAAAGCCTCAAATTAAAGATTTTGTGAAAAGTAACTCCTGTCAACCTGAGACTCTCATGTTTTTCACTTGTACTAACAAAAACTTTAAAAGCTATTCAACCAAACAGCTGAACCGTGTTTCTCAAATCTAGAGACTCCAGGTGGACTCCTGGGCCAGGCCCAGGGACCGGGGCTGACACGGCCTGCTTGATTGGAGTTTTTCCAAATGTAGTCCTCTTCCGGGGGTCCTTTGGGTAAGGCGTCCCTACTTCTTCATTGCTCAGTAGAAATAATAAAAGGTAAAATGGAGTGTGGAAATCAGGAGAAATTGTTACCCTTTTGCAAAGAGGCTGAAACAGCTAAATTGTGACATAGTTTGAACTGTTCAGATTGGACAAGTTTGATGGGAAAATCCTGTGACCCGGGTAGTCGGAATTCAGAACGGTCCTTAGTTTACGGTTTTACAAAGTCCGGCTGTGGCGCTCTCACTGTGGGCTAATAGACTGTTACTGGATTCTGCCTGATAGTAACTGTTGCACAAATGACTATTGTTTTGCAGTTCGGTGATTTAAACGCCGTGTCTCCTGGAAATCTGGATAAAGGTAAGGATTGAAAAGAGTATGAACTTCTATTTTCTTTTTTAATGGAGAAATTCTCATAGGAGAAAACGTAGTGCATGCTCCAGCGCTCTGTGTGGTGGAAGCGGCACAAAGTCCAGGTGAGGGTGACATCTGCGTTCTTTGGGAGCCTTCATTATTTCTCCTTTTTCCTCTCCGCCCCGCCTTCTTTACGTGGGGCCTACAAACTGCAGAGAATTTAATTTAAAGACGGTTTCAAACTCCTTTCGGCTTGTTGCCTGAAATTTACAACAAAAGTAACAGGAAACTTTCTGGCTCTTGCTGGAGTCCTGGAGGGAAGAGATAAAATTGGGCCTGACAGTTTTATTCAAGGTCTACCAGGTCCACCAGGTGAGGCTCTGGGCCCTGAGCCTCCCCACCTCACCAGGTCACACTCTCAGTAGGAGGAGAAGGCAGAGATGATAATGAAATGTACAGTATCCAGGCTTCCTGGAGCCACGAAGCCTGGATGAGCCCTCAGTGCTATTGCCCTGAAATCATCTGTGAACTTTAAAGCAAAAATATCCCCTGAAGTCTTCTTAAAACCAAACAATAGTTTAGCTAAGCTAGTACCGAATGTCTGCCTTGAGCATTATGCTCTTTGAAAAACTATCTATATGGGATCAGATTAATAACAGCAACTCACAAGTTTAAATAGGAAGCGTGGGGGCAGTGATTTATGTGAACGGGGGAGGAACAACTCAGAAAAGGCGGGTGAAAATGGTTGCACAACTTGAAGAATGTAGTCGATGTCACTGAATTGTACATGTAGAAACCGTTGAATTGATGTGTGTTTTGTTGTATATATGCTCAACAACAATAACAAAATAAATAAAATTAGAAAAAAGAAATTTACTGTAAAGGAAGGTCAGTAGGGGCATAGATGAAAAGGCGACATATATACCCCTTAAATTTTAATACAGACATCGCCACTCTAATATGATTCTATGACACACAGTCCTGAAGAACCTCATGGTCTTCAGAATCACGTGGTAAAAAGAACAGGGCTTGAGGGGAAACGAGGTTGGGCGGTTAAGCACTCAGCTGCTAACCAAAGTGTCAGTGGTTCAAACCCACCAGCCGCTCCGTGGGAGAAAAGACCTGGCGATCTTCCCCCATAAAGATTTCTGCCTAGGGAACCCTATGGGGCAGTTCTTTTCTGTCCTGTAGGGTCAGTATGAGTCAGAACTGACTTAATGGCACACAAGAACAACAACAGGATGTCTGTGGAATTGCAGGGGCATTAAATTTGTCCCGAGGAACTGGAGAAAGACCTTGCTTTTGGGTGATTGTTTTATATTCTACCCAAAGGAACCCTGTCTCCACAAGTGGCCCTAAGTACACTGATTGGCGCACTTAAGTTTATTTCTGACCATTATCCCACTGCTGTTTCCATCCACCACGGGGTAAATGAAAGGACTTTCCCATCCCCTGTTCCCTCTCCACCCCCTACCAGCTTGAAAACCATTTTTTTCCTTTCAGTGCTGCCTCTTGTGTTATTTTAACACTGTTTCTGAGGTGCAGGAACATTGGTAGATAAAGGTTAGGGTGATGGAGAGGCACAGAGAAGCAGGCTCCTCCCTCCCCCTGGCTCCCTGTGGTGTGGCCTGCGGGTCCTGTTCACCCCAGACACAGTGCCTCTTAACGTGTGGCCAAACAGGCACGTTTCAGAAACTAATGACTGAATGTGAACTCTCAAGAGTTTTTGAGGATTTTCTTCCACAAAATGAGAATTATTTTCTTGATGATAAAATACTGGCTGTACAGAAAAATCTCAGGTAATACTGTCATAGAGTGGGTTCTCTAGAGGAGCAAAACCAGTGAAGCCTATATAGATACATATATAGAGAGAAAATTTTACTTCAAGGAAATGGCTCACGTGTTTGGGAGAGGCTGCCAAGTCCCAAATCCATGGGTCAGACGACAGGCTAATGACCTCTGTTGGCTCTCATGGTTGCAGGAGCTGGTGAACCCAAAATCTGCAGGTCAGGCAGCAGGCCGGAGGCCTCTGCTGGCTCACACGGTTGCAGGAGCTGGTGAACCCAAAATCTGCAGGTCAGGCTGCAGGCCGGAGGCCTCTGCTGGCTCACTCCCAAGAACTAGAGGTCAGATGCCGAGAGCACAGCAGGGCGGATAGAGGTCAGATGCCCAGAGCACAGCAGGGCGGATAGTGGTCAGATGCCAAGAGCACAGCAGGGCGGATGGAGGTCAGATGCCGAGAGCACAGCAGGGTGGATAGAGCAAGCTTTGCCACAGCATTTGTTTGGATCATGAATGCAGGCCACACGCCCAGGGAAACCCCACTTCAGGCTGATTGGCTGTTCACATCAGATCACAGAAGGGGAGGTGACCGCATAGTGTCTGCCAGACCATTGAGAGTCACAGCCCAGCCACGCGGACACAGAGCACTCGCCATCACAAATACAGAGAATTAGAAACTACTGGAAAGTAAAACTGCGCAGTCACAGAGTACCACCATTAGGCTTTGGCGTGAGAACGCTTCCTGGCATTTTTTGTTTATAAACAGATGCAAGAGCAAAATAAAACCAAAAAGAATCATATAAGCATCTTTCAATTATACCCTTCTTGATAAAACCGATGTCTACCTCATGCATGGCACCCCCTGCTCCCCTTTAGCCTTTGAATGTGGAGACTTACATTAGCAAGTTCATTTTCCAGAGGCAAACCAGTAACGGCATGAAGTAGATGGGCCAAGGCATCTTTTGCCTTATCTACGAGCATTTCTTTGTTTTTCACTTAATGACGCGTTACAGACATCGTTTCCAGTCAGTACGTGTTCATCTCAACCTTTATAATCACACACACCGCTTCTCAGGAGCTGGCACAGTGCACAACCTGCACAACCGTACCTGGAGGTCCTGCTACTTCCCGTCACTGTTTGGAACCATCTTTGCCCCAGTTGATGACAGGAGAAGAGCCAGGAGCCCGTTGTGGGCAGCTGCATGAACAGCAATCCCTGCCGTGGCTGTGGCCCAGCTGGTAGAACTAGTCCGTGCACTGCTTAGAAAGAGCCCAACTTCCTCTGTGCGTGCTGTGCCAGAGAACTGAATATAACAGAGCCCTGACTCTGCTTCTGTGAATCAATGTAATAAGCCAGATCTAACCATAGGTATAGGTACATGTTTAGTTAAGTTGTTGTTGGGTGCCATCAAGTATGTTTTCAACTCGTAGCGACCCCATGTGACAGAGTAAAAGTACCCCATAGGGTTTCCTTAGTCATCTTTACTGGAGCAGATGGCTGGGTCTTTCTCCTGTGGAGCTGCTGGGTAGGTTTGAACTGCTAACATTTTGATAAGCAGCCAAGCGCTTAACTGTCGTGCCACCACGTTGATTATATGGTTTCTCCCTCTCTCTGGTAAATATGTTGAAATGTTTCCTCAGTGGTTTAAAAGGCAAAGTAAAAAGATGATTAAGACAGAAATATATTCCTCGCTTTTAAAAATTGTCACTCATGACAAGGTACCCTCTGCACGGTTCTGGGGAGACTCACGCCGTGGTAAAGCTATCCGTGGGCATTTTTTCTCCACTGCACTTTTGAATTTTAACATTGCACACTGGAAAAAATTAAATGGGATTCCATTATAATTCCATTCTAGTTAATATAAAATGTATTAAAATCGGGGGGTATCAGTGACCGCTTAATAACATAAATTTCCAGAAGCGAATACCAGCTATTAACAGTGTATATCAGCGTGGCTAGGAAGGAAAATTCATTGCACATTTTTAATTTGATACTGCCTCCTCGGTCTTCATAATTTTTTTTTAATAAAAATTAAAAAGCCAAAACCAAAACTCTTTGCCATGGAGTCAATTCGAACTCACAGCAACTCTAGAGGACAGAGTAGAACTGCCCCATAGGGCTTCCAAGAGCAGCTGGTGGATTCAAACTGTCCACCTTTTTTGATTAGCAGCCATGCTCTTAACCACTGCGCCACCAGGGCTCCTTAATACTGTGGGCTACGGCGCTGATGTGTGCCGAGAAACTGGACACCGCCCCTGCCTGTACGTGGGGTTATTTGGTGAATCTCCATTTGTTAACACCAGCGCAGATGAAATTTCCGTCCAGCGTAGACTTTTTAGGCAGTCTCAGAGAACTTTTTTGTTTTTTTTAGTTAGCATTTTCTATCTCAATACATTTCCCCGAGGCCAGCATCGTGGCCCAAAGCAACTACTTTATGATGACAGAAGTTATGCCATAATTCAACATAGTAGCTGTAAGAAATCCCAGAGGTCTTCCTAAAAGCAGTGTTGGAGGCGCCCATCACAAATTAGCCAAAAATAAATTATCTTTGCTGTGTTTGAAAGGAAGGGGCCCTGGTGGCCCAGCAGTTAAGTGCTGGGCTGCTGACCAGAAGTTTGGCTCCAAGGGAGAAAGAGCTGGTGATCCGCTTGCATAAAGATGACAGCCTGGAAAACCCTGTGGGGCAGCTCTGCTCTGTCACATGCGGCTCCTGTGAGTCGGAATCGACTGGAGGGCACCTAACGACAATGACGACGTTTTGAAAGGAATATAGGTACACCAGTAGCGCATGACACAAGTAAAATCTGTTGAAAGGAAAACCTCCGGGGGCTGGTCCCCCGAGAAGAGCTGAGAAGCTGCTGTCCTAGTGGACCGTCTGAGAGCCTTTCTGAAGCGCGTGTTGCTGGCTGTGTTCCGCTTCGCCCTCGGGTAAGAGTGTTGGTACTGTTTGTTTGTGCAGATGAAGGCAGCGAAGTGGAGAGTGACATGGATGAAGAGCTGGATGACTCTTCAGAGCCTCAAGCCAAAAGAGAGAAGACGGAGCTGACCCCGGCGTTCTCGGTGGGCTGCCTGCAGCCGGTGCTGGAGAGCAGTGTGCAGCCGAGCCTGCTGACCCCCATCCACAGCGAGCACGTTGTCGCCAGCCCCCAGACCATCCGGCAGTGCAGCACCACGGGCAACACGTACACCGCCGTCTAACGCTTCTCACGGCTTCTCCTCCCAGCTTACTTTTACCCTGTTGATAGCGGGCTTCAGTTGAAAAATGAATAAGCCTGAAGGTCGAACGTTGTCAAATTCGATCTGTGCTGAACATTACCTTTTTGGAGTTGTGGAATGGAATGGGTGTATGTATTTTGCCAGGTCTTTTTTTTTTTTTTTAATGTAAACACATTATTTGCCTCTTAATAAGAGTTTTTTTTTTTCCTTAGTTTCAGATGTCAAGAAGGAATTTTGCAACACTTAATGTCAATATTTTTGTTCTCTTATAATTAAAAGGTAATTGACATTTTAGTAGCTTCAACTATCTTATTGGTGACTGTTAGTCTTGGTTGTCTGATTTCATGTGTAAGTTTTTAACGAGATGCACTTCTGTGAAGGTCAGAGGAAATGCGTTGCTTTGATTTACACTGGAGCCCTGCCGATTCGGCAGCAGATGCAGCCAATTTGCTTTTGAAAGGTGCTTTTCCTGGGACAGAACCGTAAGACAACACTATTTTGCTAACGTTTTGGGGGACGGAGAGAAAAATACAGAGCAATTTGATTACAGTGCTAGAGGGTTGGAGGGTCGTCCGCTTTTCTCGGCAGAAAAACTGAGCTGTGCATTTATCCGTGGAGAGTAAATGCCAGCGTTGCAAGCGATTGCGCTAATATGTACGTAATGTGTGTACATAATCATTAGACCACGTTAACAACGCAAGCTTCCGTTACACCTCGAATCCTAACTCTGCCGTGCAAACCAGTTCTGCTGCAGAAAGACTACTGACTCTGTATTTGGGACCACCGCACAGATGCAGTCTGCTGGGAAGGGGGGGCTGTTGTAGTTAGATGCTGAAGCTGAAAGAGAAATGAGTTGACTTTTTTTGTTTTTTGTTTTTTAAGTGTACATGCTACTTATGCTGAGCTGGAGATACAGGAAACCATTCCATTTGGATGACTTTCTTTTATTCCAGGTCTTTTTCCTAATAGTAGTTCAATGTGCTGCTATTATAAAAGAAAATATATAGAATGCACGGAATGTAGCAACTTGCATATGGTGATTTCCTTCAAAACTATGTCCTGGTTTCTAAAGTGTGTGGATTTCAATTTTAAGCAGAACCTGAAGGCAGTGTGACTGGCACACCTCACTGTTACCGATTCCCAACTCTGTAGGATTTGGATGGGTGGCTGGATGGACCATTGCCATTGAAGATTGTACATCAGGGATCATCGTACCTCGGCTATTACATGGTGCCTTAACCCAGAACTGAAGCTAAGGTTTAGTAAGGTTTCTTTTTGTTCACGTGAATGACTCTTCCGTCCATTTGACAAGGTGTGCCTGTCATTTTCAGATCCCGAAGCTAAGGGCGGGTCACATGTTCTTCGAAGGAAGTTTAGGGAAAACAAAACCAGACAAAAACTTCCCGTTTCGAGTGACCGAGAACCTATTTTTTATTCTTCGAGCTGAATATTACTTGATTACAAACCAGATTGCTTAAAGGCGTTGGAACAGCAGGCAAGTTTTAATACCAACTTGTTGCATAAAATCGTATCTTGTTTAGACCATTCGTATCTAGTTATCATTTTAGAACATTAATAGAACAAGCAGGTACTTTTCGAAGTGCATCTTTTCAAGTCCAAATGTCTGTATGTATGTCCAGGTGTCTGTGCGTCCATGTGTACACACGAGTTCCGGCTGCAGAGTCAGAAGGTGGAGGAGCCCTTGAGCGTATACGCCGACCTGCTTCATTTACACGAAAATCCAAGGTTCTTTTAAGCACTCAATTATTAAATTTTTTTTTTTAAAGGCACATGCATTCATTTAAGTAGTTGTTTAAAAAGAAAAACAAAACAACTGATCAGCAAAAATAAAGCCAAAAATAAAGCCAGAGGGAAAGCACAACGCGGTTTACAGATTACTGATGAGGCCTATATCGAACTCAAGATGTTTCTCTTTCCAGTTTTATTGGGATGGGGGGCGGGCTTGGAAAGAAGAGCCGGCCTGTGGGGTTTAAAAATACCAAATGGCTTCTCGGGAAATACACGGCAGATTCACCCTGCTCTTGCTTGATTGCCTCAGACTACTCAAGCAACTAAAAGCAACCAAGTTTCTTAAGTAAAATTTCAATGTTTTAGATGTGATTTTTTAAAAAATTGATTCAAATTTTATATTCAACAACTCATATTCGCAAGTCTGCACTGGCATCACCTTCACCTAGATGTCATTCGAATGTTCGTCTCCATTTTTCCTCCCAAAAAGGCAATGAATTTGCATCGTCATTAAAAAATAAAAAAAGAGAGACAAAAAGCAGAACTTCTTAAGCTGCAGAGACTATGTGTTTACGTCATTGTGCATTACCGAATGTTTACAGGTAAAATTAAAATCAAAAAATGAAAAACCCACTCTTCATCACGACTCTCCTTCCAGAATTTTGTTGAGTTTTCTGTCTGTACTCGCCACCCCCAGAATTTTGCTTTGTCTGTATTGGACCAAATGTGTTTACTGATTTCATCTTGTTTAGTGCACGACTCTAAATGTATTTATTATCATTGTTTCCTTTCATTTTAATGTTGGATACATCTGTCATTAGAGGAATCTACTCGTAATGGGCAGATTTAGATTGCTGAGCATTAGGGATGGGGACCCGCCAGGATCCAGCTTTTCTTCCAGTAGTTCATGGTTTGCTGGGAATTAGGACAGATTAGAAATTAAGAAATGTTACCACGTTTCAGTTTGGCTCAGTGAAAACACTATGATCGCCCTGCAGAACACAGTTAGGAATGTTATCTCTTTGTGGCTGAGGTTAGTAGTTCTGGCCGATACACAAAATAATACCTTCCGTTCCTGTTACTTCTAGTTTTTTGTAGTTTGCAGTAAGACACACGCGCGCGCACACACACACACACTCACACACATTTTAACATATCTTGAATCTGACTTGGGAAATATTTGAAAATGAAAACAGAATAACTTTTTCATTCGAGCAAATTGAAGCAACTACACTTACTGCATTTTTTGAGCGTTTTATTCCATTTTCTTCACTCACTGCACTTGTGACTTCTAAATAATATTAGACACTAGCACTGCTCTTGGAGTAGATTTATTGACAAATGCCACGGTACACATGGTAAGAAGAACTTCGTATTTTCCAACACTGCAGTCAAACACGAGTTGTGAAAGCTGTCTCCGTAGACCAGCCGCTGTACTTTCAGTGTGGAGGAGTGTAAATAAGGTCTATTGGCTCATTTTAGATTTCAGAAAAGTGACTTCCAGATACTCAGATTTGCATCAACTTTGAGAATCATACCCAAAAGACTTGTATTCACTGAAACCAGTGAACAATGGGATGAAATGGGGGAGCCGTCTCCTGGGAACACAGGGCCTGATTTGCAGATCTTTCTCTGGATACCAAGTTGCTGGTCACCTCTTTCAGGATTTTCCTCCAAACTCTGTTTGGACCGACTGTGTAAGTCGTGCCGCCTTTTCAGAACTCCGCTTTCCTTTTTGTGCTTTTCTCTTGTACTGTATAGCATGGTTTACGCGCCTCTCTATAGATGGTATACTTTAAACAAACGTCAGTTTTATCAAACGGTTTTAACCCTGAATACCTAAACCTCGGAGCGTGAACATTGTGGCCGCCTTTGATTTGCAGTAGCTGAGAGAAAAGGAACTCGTTCTTGTAGAGTACCATAACAGTCCGTCATTCGGGAGTGGACACACCGACGCCCTCTGCTACACATGCTAACCGTGATATGGTTCCCAATTTTTTTTTAATTCTTCAAATGATGTATTTGAGATGCCTAAAAGAATGCTGTGCTTGAAATACAAGCGTAAAAGGAAAAAAATGTGTGTCACTGTGATGTCAGTCCTCCCAGCGTAGACGCAAGTAGAAAGTCAAAATTGGCAAGTCTCAATTTGAGGCAGTAGTTCCGTATAATAGAGGAAATCGACCTCTGTTGTAACCTCCCCCACCCCCTGCCAAATTCCTGGTGACAAAGTAGCAACCACCCACAGGTTGCAGTCAGAACTTTCGAGATGTGTGAGTCACACCCAATCATGGCGGACGGACCTTGGCCTGCAGTGCTGTTGAAAATTGGCCTTTTCTCTAGATCAGACTGACTTCCGTGGCTATGGTTAGAGCCAGCCAGTGAATGGAATCTTCGCGTTTCTGCAAGTTTGGTGATTTAAAGAAAACTGGAATAGAAGCATTAATTCAGTGCTTAGTTCTAGTATTAGAAAGCCCCTTTGATGTAATGCCTTGTATTAACCCTTTGAGCATTGTAAGATTTACAAGGGGGGACAAAAGCCTTTCAGATCATTTATTTAGACTAGACCGGTAAAATAGACTCTATATCCAAATGTCTAATTATGCTGGTTTGTTTTTGCTTTTATTTTTTTTTTTAACGGGGGAGGGGGGTAGGAAGAGAAAGTGTTTCCAGGCTGAACACTTGCATTTTATATACAACTCTTAATTTCCTTCAAGAGGGCTTGATATATTTATTCCCAGATATTCACTGCCATCTAAGTAAGTGTACTGTTTACAGAAAAAAGAAAAAAAAAATCAGCTTTTCTAGCATCATGTCACAACTCTCTAGAAAAGGACAAAGACACGGGCCTGTGGACCTATGTCATAACTGGTTTCTGCACATTGAAAGTACCTAGATTGCCTTTAAAAGGTATGAAAAAGGGTTACGTTTCTTTTTCTCCCCCCCCCCCTTTTTCTTTTTTCCTCCAAAACAAAAGGCCTCATTTTATTTAGCTTTAGGAAGGAGAAGTGTAGATGAAGCCTTCGGAAGAAATGAGCGGACACAGATAAGCTGAACTCTTTGGGGGCAGTTAGGCTATTTGGGGTTTGATCTCTCATAAAGCATTGTTTGGGAATTTCATTCCGAGCATAATTTTATCTATGCTCTGAACCTGTAATACTTTGTCAGAAAATTATAGATAGGATGGAGAGCAAAGCACTTAATTTTAAGCTCATCTGTCAGGAGATGCTACAACTGACTACTGCTTCTGGTGTCTATACATGTCGGTCTGCTTACACGACTGCCGATCTTGTTCCAGGGACGCGCTTCATGCACCTGGTCCCCTTGTCCCCTGCCTGACCTACACCAGGGCAGCGTGGTCTGCAGACAGATTGGCGCTGCCCTTGCTGGGGGCAAGGGCGAGCGTGACCTCTTCTGATGTCTAGTGTGACAAGGCACCCATAGCCTAGTGCGGGAATGCCGTCAGCCTTGCTTTGCAGGCAGGTGAGGAAGTCAAACCATGCAGATGACTCCCGCGGTAACATGCAATAGTCAAAGGGTTTTAATTTAACTCTCTTCTTTTGGATTCTTCATGATGGTTTACTGTAAATGCTTCTCAGTTTGCATGCCTTGATCATTGCTGCTAGTGATTTTATGTGCCAGTAGACCTGAGTTTAGTTTACCGATTTTACTTAAATAGCGAAAGCCACTTACAAAGTGACTGCCTAGGGTTTGGTTTATTTTATTTTATGTTTTTTTTCTTCCTTTCTTTCTTTGTTTTGTTTCTTTTTCTTTTTTCTTCTTTCTTTTGTTTGAAGTAATTGGTAATTTGTCTTATTCTCAAAAATATGTTTTCTTTCAGTTGGTTCTGGTACTTCTTTTATGTTCCCTCTTTGCTTTGTTTTTGAAATAAATTTATGATGTTGGGATTGGAAGCCCTGAGTAATGAAATCTTTGGTAAGAATTGTTTATGCAGCTCAATAATGTGGACAGGAAATCTTTGTTAGAAGAATTATGGTCCTAGGGAGAAAAAAAAATTTCCCATTGACTGTTGATAACCAAGTAAATTTTCCTTCAATAAATTAGTATTTTTCAACGAATGATTGCCTTGTTTTCACCTGCTAAACACAATTTCAAATGACTCGATAAAGGAGGTATTGAATTTTCTTCATTTAAAAAGCATCTTTTGTACCAAAGCAAATTTCTTCCTCTCCTCATCTCCATTCATCGATTTGGACCTTTGGTGGCGACCAATGTGTTGGTTCCGGAAACTTTAAGTGAGTGCCTTGAGAAAACGGGGAAATTGTGCCTGAGGTGGTAAACTTTTAATTAGGTTAATTGTAGTGCTTACCAATCAGTAATTCTACTATCACTCAGGGCTTTCGTACCTTCTAGGTCAAAACTCCTTTCATTGTGTTTTTTTAAGATAACTGTGTTTTTTTTTTTTAAGTGCCATCATTTGAATTTCACTTAGTAAGTGGCAGATTGCGTCGTTCAGTCCCACAAGCACAGAAACATAGTGACACTAGGAGATATTTGAACATTTATTTTACAATCGAGTGAATATATTATGTAAATGAGGTAAGCAACTTTTGTAGAGATTGTATTGCGTGAGATAATGTAATGTTCTTTTCCAGTTTTTGGACTACAGTTGAATAAACTTTTTAATTATTTAAAAACATCTTTACCGAATAACACGTGATGGTTTTTTGTATAATGTATTTGATTTTGTAAATACGTATTTCCTGATGTGATTTTTTGTGAGAAATGCTAAATCTTTTAGTATATCATGTCCTCTCAAAATTGGCAGGAGCTAAATAATAGTTTGTGGGCGATTTGTATTGTGGACTGTATAATAACTGGGGAACTTTTATAATTATAAAAATATATATTAACTTTTAGTGTGTTGTTTAAACAAATGACTGGAACATACTAAAGATATTAGTAGGATTTTTCTGAATATTTCAGACTTGAACTCAGGCTAGCTTTCTTGTGTTTTTCAAAACAAAATTGTGTCTTGTCTTTTAAAAATCAATAAATTTGTTTCCTTGTTACAAATACATTTGAAATGGCGTGGTTTCTTCACCCCCTCGAATCATCACCAGAGAGCTTGTATCACACAACTTTAGAGGGGAGTCTGTGCGCCCTTTGCCACTAGCTTAGAAATAAAATTGTTTCCCTTTTTTTGCATCAAGTGAAAATTGGCAATATTTGCACATGAACAACCCAGGAAGGGAAAAAAAAAACAAAATTATGAGCCCAGCACGGTACAAATCTTACCCTCTAAGAAAATTAGTGATTGAGTGCTGTTTAATTTCCAAAGCTGTCAACATTTCCCTTGTAGACCCAGATTTTTGGATGTTCATAGTGTGCTTGTTTTATGGCACTTAACATTGGTATATTTGGCACCCAAGTTCCCTGTGTAGATGGAAATAGCTTGTTAAAATTTGTCTCTGTACACTTTATGGGGGCAGATCACCAGGTCTTCTCTCTTGCAGACATTTTAGGGAGCCCTGGTGACATAGTGGTTAAGAGCTCAGGCTGCGAACCAAAAAGGTCAACAGTTCGAATCCACCAGCCAGTCCTATGAGGCAGTTCTACTCACTCCTATAGGATCCCCATGAGTCAGAATCAACTCGATGGCAACAGGTCTTTGGTTTTTGGTATAAAGACTCAAGGAGCCCCTGAGTGGCGCAAATGGTTAAGGGCAGGGCCACCAACCCAGGGTCAGTGGTTTGAACCTGGCGATGTGCGTCTGAAAGGCCATAGCCTTGAGAACCCTGTGAAGCAGTTCTACTCTGCACACATGGGGTCACCTTAAGCCGGAAACAGCTCGACAGCAACTAACAACACCGGTTTTCATTGACCGGAGCAGAGATTCCTAAGAGGCTTAGGTTTCAGGCGTGGTCCTCCTTGCTTCATAAAGCAATCACCCAGTTTCCTTTTGGTAACAGGTCAGCCACCAGAGCAACTCCCTTCTCTACCTGCTTACTTGGTGGCACCGGGAACCCAAAATGGTCAAAGGACAGTCTTAGGGACTACCTCAGCTTCCAGCTTAATGAATTCATGACTGGCTTTCTGGTGAAAGCATTCCTGCCTTGAATACTAAGACCTTCAAAGCCACCAAGTACAATGTTTGAGGTCCAAACGCCAGGAACCTGTTAAATGGCTTCTCTAGTGTAACGGGAGCCCTGGTGGAGCAGAGGTTAACAGCTCAACTGCTAACCAGAAGGTCGCCAATCCAAGTCCACCAGCTGCTCCTTGGAAACCACATGGGGCAGTTCTACTCTGTCCTATAGGGTCGTTATGAGTCGGCATCAACTAGACAGCAACAGATTCCAGTGTAACAGAGGGGCTCCCCCTAGCTCTATTGTTAGATTCCAGGAGCCATGCATCCTGATTTGAGAGAAACACTACCAAATATTGACTGCTGGTTTAAATCGTATACAACATTCAGTGAGACTGCCCCCCAAATTTATTATATATTGTCTCCCAACTGGCACCACAGCTGAGCCTTCACCAGGCCATTCTGTTGTTCTACAGAACGAGTTGCTTCTGGGTGATGAGACACATTGTTGTTGTTAGTTGCCGGCAAGTCGGCCCCAACTCATTGTGACTTTATGTATCACAGAATGAAATGTTGCCTGGTTCTGTGCCATCTTCAGGATCATTGGTATGTTTGAGTCCATTGTTGCGGCCACTGTGTCAATCCATCTCATTGAAGGCTTCCTCCATTTTCACTGACCCTCAACATTACCAAGCACGATGTCCTTTTCCAGCAATTAGTCTTTCCGACAGTCAGGGAGTTGAAATCTTACCATCCATGCTTCTAGGGAACATTCTGGTTGTATTTCTTCTAAAACTGATTTGTTCGTTCTGGCAGTTCACGGTATATTCAATATTCTTCACCAGCACCGCAATTTGAAGACATAAGACCACTGAATCTGTACTGGAAGCCTACATCCTTTAGTCATATAATTAGTTCCCGAATCAGAGATAGGAGCCCTGGTGGCGCAGTGGTTAAGCACTCAGCTGTTAACTGAAAGGTCTGCAGTTCCAACCAACCAGCTGCTCCCAGGGAGAAAGACCTGTCAATCTGCTTCTATAAAGATCACATCTTTGGAAACCCCACGGGGCAGTTCTACTCCATCCTATAGGGTTACTATGAGTCAGAATCAACAGCAATGGGTAATCAGAGGTGACATTGTGTGAAACTACGTGTTTATGAATAAAATACCTACAAAAACAAAAATGGTAGTGCAAGCAGGGAAGGCAAATCCAGATCTGGAATATATATTTCATTAAGGGAATTGGATCTCTCTATGATGAAAAAGAAACAATCTAATAAACCTGCCAGTTGGTCCCCGGGAGGAACACTGCCGTGTGGGGAGACTTAGCGTTGGTTTCTGCTCTTGGAAGTTGACAATCAGCAGTAGCAGTTGCCATATCAGATTTGGAGAGGGGAAGTCCATATTGTCAAGCCCATGTAGAGCCTCTTCCATGCTGCCATGGCCACTTTGTACACAGTCACATTGAGCAAATACCAATATGACTGATGAAAAAGATTGACCATCTTCCTCAGATCCTAAAAAAGAGAGAACATTTTGAAATACCTGAGTGTGCCAGGAATCAGCTAGGTTACATTTCTGCCAACCAGCAAAATGGGAGCTGGAAATAGAGATATAAAAAATACATTTTTCGCCCAGTTGAGTTTAAGGGTTGTGAAATCTATACCCAATAGAGTGAAATTCCTGGGTTGGAGCCATGACCTGGTGCTCCTGGAAGTGACATATCCTCTCTCAGCATATTTCAGCGTTTCCATTTTCTTGGCACTTGGATGTCAGATTTATTAGGAAGCTTGAAGGAAATAAATAATCTGTGGCATCAAGGCAAGTGACCGCTGGGAATACTGACCCACTAGACTTCTTGCTCAGGACTGAAGGACCAGTGGAAGGTTCTGGAGAAGCGGTCACCACCAGCCCTAACGACCCAATGACCTGGTTGGGGGCCCTTCTCTCTCTGCTCACCAGGAACAAGTATTTAGTCGTGGTCACTCTCATCTTTTACGAAAAGACTGTTCTTCAAATTTGACTTTATAATTTTTTTCTCAAACCAAGAATAAATTTGGGTATAAAGTTCAAATTGACCAAGACCTAGTTTTAACCCCACACAACACACCCCACCAAGCAAAGATCAAAATAGGAAAGTAGGTGAGTCCTGGTTCCCGATTCCTTAGACTTCAGATTAATTCCCGTAACAGAACTGTCAAGCAGCCCGGAGGCTTAAAGTGTCAAACCCCGTACAGAAATAGGAGTGAAAGTAACCAGTCCAGATGGGGAATTTATTCCAAAAGGGGGCCAACAACTTTGTACCTCGGGCTGACCAAGCCAAGAGCACGGTAGTCAGGTATCTGCTTGGAAATTGGACTGATTTGATCACCCACCAAAGGGCTTTCAGAATCAAGATATATCTGCTCTGAGAGGAGCACAGATCATAAAGTTTGGATGTTGTTTGTGACTGTGACCACTTGCTAGAACGTTTGTTATTCTCAGATACCTGCGTGGCTCACTCACACGCACGGTCTGCCTCTGCTCCAGTGTGATCTAAGAAGCCTTCCCTGACCACCTGCCTCCCTCCCAGATTTCCCCATGTCCCTCACCCTGCTTTATTTTTCCTACAGCCCTTCCTACGTCTGCCATGTTCACTTCTGCATTGTCTACCCCCTCCTGCAGAATGCAGGTTTCGGTAGGGCAGTGGTTTGAACGACTGCATAGCATCAGTGCAGAACTGCTGCCACATGGCCATCGGCAAATATCTGGTCAGGATTTGAACTGGTGAATGATCCACGTCGGCCTCAAACATAGCTATTGCCAGTTCGTAACCATTCGTACCTGCATCTCTTGCTAGTCACTTAACATGTTATGAACTCACGGTGAATGTTGGAGCATAGGCAGAGGAAAACGATACTGACTCTCAGTTCTACCCAAAGTAATGTATGAATACAACGCAATCCTGATCCAATACCAACAGCATTCTTGAAAGAGATGGAAAAACTAATCATTAACTTTATGTGGAAAGGGAAGAGTAAAGCTCTTTTGAAGAAAAAGAATAAAGTAGGAGGACTCTCACTACCTGACCTCAGAACCTACTATACAGCTACAGTAGTCCAAATAGCCTGGTACTGGTACGATGACAGATACATTGACCAATGGAACAGAACTGAGAACCCAGGTGTAAAGCTATCCATCCATGGTCACCTGATCTTTGACAAGGGGCCAAAGTCCATCAAATAGGGAAAAGACTGTCTTTTTAACAAATGGTGCTGGCAAAACTGGATGTCCATCTGCAAAAAAAAAAAGAAAGAAAGAAACAGCACCCATACCTCACACCATACACAAAAACGAATCCAAATTGGATCGAAGACCTAAATATAAAACCAAAAACTAAAGATTATAGAAGAAAAAATAGGATTAATGCTAGAGGCCCTAATAGACGGCATTAACAGGATACAAACCATAAAAACACACAAACTCCAGAAGTTAAGCTAGATAACTGGGATCTTCTAAAAATTCAACACTTAAACGCTCAGCAAAAGACTTCACCAAAAGAGTAAAAAGAGAACCTACAGACTGGAAAAAAAGGTTTTGGCTATGACAAATCTGACAAAGGTCTAATCTCTAAAATCTACAGGAAAATCCAACCCCTCTACAACAAAAAGACAAATAATCCAATTAAAAATGGACAAAGGAAATGAACAGACCCTTCACCAAAGGAGACATTCAAACAGCTAACAGACACATGAGGAAATGCTAGCAATTACTAGCCATTAAAAAAGATGCAAATCAAAACCACAATGAGATACCATCTCACCCAGACATTACTGGTACGAATCAAAAAAACAAAAAATAATAAATGTTGGTGAGGCTGTGGGGAGACTGGAAGTCTTATGCAGTGCTGGTGCGAATGCAAAATGGTACAACCATTCTTGAAAACGATGTAGTGCTTCCTTAGAAAGCTAGAAATAGAAATACCATATGATGTAACAATCCCACTCCTTGGAATATATCCTAGAGAAATAAGAGCCTTTACACAAATATATGTACACCTGTGTTCATTGCAGCACTGTTTACAACAGCAAAAAGATGGAAGCAACCAATAAGGAAGCATGAACAGATGAATGGATAAATAAATTATGGTATATTCACACGATGGAGTATTACTCAACAATAAAGAACAATGATGAATCTGTGAAGTATCTCCTAACATGGATGAACCTGGAGGGCATTATGCTGAGTGAAATAAGTCAATCACAAAAGACAAATATTGTATGAGGCTACTACTATAAAAACTCATGAAAAGAAACAATCTTTGATGGTAACAAAGGAGGGGAGCTGTGGGGAAGAAAAACACTAAATAGACAATAGATAAGTGGTAACTTTGATGAAGGGTAAGACAGTACACAAAACTGGGGAAGCCAGCACAGCTTGTCCAAGGCAAGGCCATGGAAGCTTCATAGACATATCTAAACTTCCTGAGGGACCAAATTACTGGGCTGAGGGCTGTGGGGACCGTGGTCTCAGGGAACATCTAGCTCAATAGGCATAATATAGTTTATAAAGAAAATGTTCTACATTCTACTTTGGTAAGTAGTGTCTGGGGTTTTAAAAACCTGTGAGTGGTCATCTAAGATACTTCACTGGTCTCACCCCACTGGGAGAAAGAAAGAATGCAGGAAACCAAAGACTCAAGGGAAAGATTAATCCAAAGGACAAATGGACCACAAATACCACAGCCACCACCAGGCTGAGTTCAGCACAACTAGATGGTGCCCATCTACCACCAGTGACTGCTTTGACAGGGATCACAATAGAGAGTCCGGACAGAGCTAGAGAAAAATGTATAACAAAATTCTAACTCCCCCCAAAAAAACGCCAGACTTACTGGTCTGACAGAGACTGGAGAAAGTCCAAGTGTATGGACCGGGACACCCTTTTAGCTCAATACTGGAGTCACTCCTCAGGTTCCCCCTTCAGCCAAAGATTAGACAGACCCATAAAACAAAATGAGACTGAAGGGGCATACCAGCCCAGGGCCAAGGACTAGAAGGCAGGTGGGGACAGGAAAGCTGGTGATTGGGAACCCAGTGTTGAGAAGGGAGAGTGTTGACATGTCTTGGGGTTGGTAACCAATGTCACAAAACGCTATGTGTACTAATTTTTTAATGAGAAGCTAGTTTGTTCTGTAAACCTTCATCTAAAGTACAATTAAAAACAGAAAATGATATTGACTTTGTTTTCCGCCCTCTACGGTAGCATGAGGAGTCCTGGTGGCACAATGGTTAAGCGCTCATCTGCTAACCTGAAGGTCATCGGTTTGAATCATCCCAGCAGCTCCATGGGAGAAAGACCTGGCAAGCTGCTTCTGTAAAAAATACAGCCTAGGAAACCCTCTGAGTCGGAATCGACATGAAGGCACTCGACAACATGACTGCATAATAAAAGTATTTCCAGCAAGTTCTGGACCTAAAACTTGTTTCTCTTCAATGTTAGTGATTATGGCAGAATTGAGGAGTTGAAGAGGACCCTGGGGTGCCATTTGGCCTAGTTCCTTTGTTCTCACCAAGGTCCAAGTAGATTAAACGTTCATCAAAGAAGATGAGGGAAATCGGTGAACAAACAGTGGCCAGGCTCAGGGCTAGATTCCATTTCACAGATGAGGAAACTAAAGCGTCACTAGTGCTCCCCAATCTCCTTCCTTCATGCCACGACGCGCACAGATTGTTACAGTGCAGTGTATGAGAGGGCGCTCACGGTCAGAGGCAGAGACAGGGCTCTGGCTGCCCCAGGCCTTGGCACACCGTTTGCCTTATACCAGTGAGCCGCTGTAGTGAAACAAGTTCCTGTATGTGGCCTTTTGTCTTGATTCTTTGGAAAAAGAGCTTGAGAGGTTTCCCCCTGAGATCTGGGGAGTTACTTTTGCCCTAGTTTTCTACTGCAGAAGGTTTGTTACCTTTTGTCCAGGTTGATTGACATTGCCTGAGTAAACTGTAAACAACTTGGTTTCGATACTTCTTGTCTGGACCTGGGCTGCAGCCTAGCCTGTGATCTATACGCACCTTGCAGGGATTGGTCAATGCTATGCAAATGAAGTGTCTGTGGCCTACTGGGAGGGGATTGGTCAGTTTGTGGCCCCCACTGGGAAGGCCATGCCTTAAAATTGATAAGGAGTTGTGTATTTGGAAACCCTGGTGGTATAGTGGTTAAGTGCTATGGCTGCTAACCAAAGGGTCGGCAGTTCGAATCCACCAGGCGCTCCTTGGAAACTCTATGCGGCAGTTCTACTCTGTCCTGTAGGGTCGCTGTGTTCGGAATCGACTCGACGGCACTGGGTTTTTTTGTTTTTTGTTTTAGTATATATATACAGCCAGCCCCACAGAGGTTGGTCAGACAGAAAGAAGCAGGAAGAAAGCAGAAAAAAGAAGCAGAGGGAAAGGAGGCAAAAAACTTCCTAAAAGACTGTAGCACTGATCAACGGCTGTGACACTGAAGACAGAGGCCTAGCAGCAGAGCCAATGACTGAAGACAGTGAGAGGCCTAGAGGGGGCCCAGCAGCAGAGCCAGTGGTAACAGATGGCAGGGCCAAGGGGAGCCTGTCCTGAGGAGGTCAAGGGGAGCCTATCCTCAGGGAGCCAAGAGGAGCTGGAGAGCTGTCCTACACTAAACAAAGGAGGCTTTGCGTCCTGATCCTGATACTGAATTGTAGCCGTTGAGCCGAACCCTGAGTTGTACCCTCTTCCTTAATAAACCACTAAACTGTCAGTATGGGTCTGTGAGTTCTGGGTGGCCGTTGCAACGAATGGATTATCAAACCCAGAAGACAAGTAGAGAGTGCCATGAGAAGGATAGCTGGTGTCAGAATTGGTAAAAATGTTGGACAGTGGAGGTATGTCTGACCTCCACCTCATAGGGGTCAGCCTCAGGCTGATCCTGGTCATTATCACCTCTTAAGTTCGACAGGTCCTGATGCTGCTCTTACTACTGCTCCTACCGTTTTACAGCCACCATATGCCTGTCCAGAAACCCTGGCTCAAAGGGTCGAAGTCATTTCCCAAGACAGCAAACAAGAGGCACATCTTGATTGGCATTCGGTTAGTTCAGAGCCAGTCTCTGGGTGGCACAAAGGGTTAAGCACTTGACTCCTAACTGAAATGCTGGCAGGATCAAACCCACCCAGAGGCACCTTGGCAGAAAGGCCTGGTGGTCTGCTCCCAAATGATCGCAGCCTTGAAAACCTTGAGGGGTGCAGCTCTGCCCTGACGCACATGCGTTCTTGGGCTCACCATGAGTTGGAATCGACTCGAGGGCACTAATTTGGTGGGTTTGTTTTTGTTTTTCATTTCCGAGCCAGAGCTGACCGTGGTGCTGTAGTGCCCTAAACTCATGTTCAGCATCTCTTAGGCTCCCAGGTGCTGGAGGTTTGGAGAGAAGAGATTCGCGTCTTCTCCGTTACACCCACAGCCTGCTGTTTCAGAGTGTGGCAGACGTATTTCGTGAGGAGCTCTTGCCCGCTCTCAGGGTGTAATCTGGCCCCCATGGCCCAAGCAAGGCCATCACAGAAGTTACCATTAACTTCCCAACGCCCAGGCCGTTTAGTCTTAATGCCACGAGGTGGCTATCAACCATTCAGGCTACAGCCATGTTGTTGTTAGGTGCCATCGAGTCAGTGCCAACTCGTAGGAACTCCATGTACAACAGAACGAAACACTGCTCCATCCTGTGCCATCCACACAATCATTGCTATGTTGCAGCCGTTGTGTCGGTCCATCTCGTTGAGGGTCTTCCTCCTTTTTGCTGGACCCTCTATTTACCAAGCATGACGTCCTTCTGCAGGGACTGATCCCTTCTGATAACATGTCCAAAGTATGTGAGATGAAGTCTCGCCATCCTTGCTTCTAAGGAGCGTTCTGGTTCTACTTCTTCCAAGAAGTACAAGCCATATTTGGTTGGAAAAACTTTTCTACCTCTTGCTAGAACAGTCCAGCTGGAGCTACAATGAACATAAAATCCTTAACTAGATGCTTGCCTCCAAAGCCCACGTCATCCACATTCACACTTGAAGGGAACTTCTTAGTTCAAAGCAAAACCATCGGTGCTTGTTACTTTCATTTTTGGTGCCTGAAGGGCCAACCTTGACAATTGTTCCAAAACAAATGTGATCAGATTTCAGATGTAATCCAAAAATAATCAGATGCCACTTTCAGAAGCAGAAACCAGCCAAACCAGAAAACCAAACTCACTGCTGTCAAGTTGATTCTGACTCACAGAGACACTGTAGGACGAGTAGAACCGCCCCATAGGGTTTCTAAGGCCGTGATCTTTACGGAAGCAGACTGCCACACCTCTCTCCCGTGGAGCACCTGGTGGGTTCGAACTCCCAAACTTTCAGTTAGCACTCTAGTGGTTAACCACTCTGCCAGTGGGGCTCCTAGAAACTTGTCAGGAACCCCCCAGTGGCAGACTTACCCTACATTGCAATACAAGCAAACAAACGAACAACCAACTCCTCCGTCACTGGGCACCCAGCCACACAAAATGGGGTGATGAGTTAGCTAAACAACTGCTACTTAACACCGTGTCAAATGGTGACCGGGGAAAGACGATAAACCCAGTATCCAACAATTTGGTGAAGTTCATACAATGGAGAGGAAACCCGGTGGTGTAGTAGTAAACTGCTATGGCTGCTAACCAAAAGGTTGGTGGTTTGAATCCACCAGGTGCTTCCTGCAAAGTCTATGGGGTGGTTCTACCCTGTCCTATAGGATCACTATGAGTCAGAATTGATAACAGATTTGGTTTGGTTTATACAATGGAGAATACTCGGCAAGGATTAAAAATCAAAGTTATGAAAATTATTTGCAGTTTATTATCTTAGTTACCTAGTGCTGCAGTAACAGAAATACCACAAGTGAGTGGCTTTAAAGAACAGAAATGCATTTTCTCACAGTTCTCGAGGCTGAAAGTCCAAATCTCGGGCCTCAGCCCTGACGATGCCTTCTCTGGCCCCTCTCCTAGTTTCTGGTGCCTGCTGGCGGTCTTTAGCGTTCCTTTGCTTGTAGAGGGGTGATCACACGTTGTCTGGCTTCCCCCCGTGTGTGTCCTTTGTGTCTATTCTGGCCTTTTATACCTCAGAAGTGACAGTTTAGACTCCTCCCTACTCTGGTATGACCTCATTAACATAACGAAATAAAAACCTTATTTCCAAACAGGATCATATTCAGAGGCATCAAAATTAAAACCTAACTTGTTGCCATGGAGTCAGTTCTGACTTATGGCATCCCTGTGTGTTACATGGAGACCTGGTGGTGCAGTGGTTAAGAGTTTGGCCACTAATCAAAAGGCCAGCAGTTTGAATCCACCAGCCACTCCTTGGAAACCCTATGAGGCAGTTCTACTCTGTCCTATAGGGTCACTGTGGGTCAGAATCAACTCCATGGCAACAGGTGTTTTTATGCGTTACAGAGTAGAACTATGCTCTATAGGGTTTTCTTGGCTGTAATCTTTATGGAAACAGATCACCAGGGTTTTCTTCCACAGCACCACTGGATGTGTTCAAACAGCCAACATTTAGGTTAGTAGTCTAGCACAAACCATTTGTGCCACCCAGGGACCTTTGCATGGCTACAAGGGCCAGGATTTCAACACATATTTTGGTGGGAACACAATTCAGTCTATACCATTCATGACATATTTTTGAGTTCAAATGCAGATTTTTAAAAAAAACAACAACAATTTTAAACATCTATGGATATGTGGTGGTACAGTGGCTAAGAGCTCAGCTGCTGAAAAAAGGTTGGCAGTTCGAATCCACCAACTGCTCTTTGGAAGCCCTAGGGGGCAGTTTAACTCTGTCCTATAGGGTCTCTTTGAGCTGGAATGGACTCAACAACAATAGGTTTGGTTTTTTTTTGATTGTTTGGCTTTTATGGGTGTGTACAGAAAAATATTCGGAGGGAATGCACCAAAATATCAACAATGATTATTCCCAGATGCTCGCATTAGGATTCTTATTTGTTTCATTTTGCAAGTATATAGTTTCTGCTTTTTCACAGTGCCCATGGAGTACTCATGTGATTGCTGGAAGTCAAACAAAATATATAAATAAGTAAATCCACCTACTTAATCCACCCATCCATATACCCAAGGGAAAAGCCTGCAGCCCATGTAAATATTTTGCTTGGGTGTTACCTTCAGCTGCCTGACGGAGTGTGTCACACCAGGCCAGTACTGTGCTTTGCCCCCTTTCTGTTGATGGTTGTGTCCCCTCCCCCTCCCCAAACGCCCCCACCAGCTACCGTCTCGAGCAGCCCTGGAAATTCCAGTCATTCTGACAGGACTTTCTTCCTCCTTCACTTTATTGTGAATTAATGAGTTCTCTTCTCCCTGTAGTCATACTTGCTCTTGTAGTCTCTGGGCCACACCTGACTATGTTCAGTTCTGAGCCTCTTGGTTGCCTGCAAGAGACTGGAGTTTTGAGAGAAGATTTCAGCAAGTACTTCAGGGGCCCTGGAGGTGCTGACTTAGGAAGCTGTTGAAATGCGTATGTGTGAATATGTCAGCTCTGCTCTGACTAAATAGGGAATATGGGGGAACAAGCTTCCAGTTTGTGGAGAGCAAAAACACAGGAGCAATCCAGAGGGTGAGTGAGGAGAGTCCGTTGGTGGCCCTTACCAGGGGTGAGGTGGGGTGGGTGAGCGTGAGGGGCAAAGTTTTCTGAACAGACAATTCCACCTCAGAGTGGATGTTAAGAAGGGTGTTCGCAGGAGGCTCGCCAACTCTTGAGGAAACATTGAACAAAGTGAATGGGAATGAATGAGAAGAAAGGAATTTGGGCCAATGGCATGATGAATTGCAATTGACTCGATGGCAACAGCCGGGTTTTGGGGGAGTATGGTAAGCATGCTCTTGGAATTCCTGGGTGCTAAGCACTTGACTGGCAACCAAAGATTGGCAGTTTGAATATACCCAGAGGCACCTTGGAAGAAAGCCCTGATGATCTGCTTCTGAAAAGTCGTAGCCTTGAAAACCCTGTGAAGCAGTTCTCCTCTGCACTCGTGGGTTACCACGGGTTTGCCATGAGTCGGAATGAACTAGATAGCAACTGATTTGGTGTTTTGTTTCTTTGTTTGTGTGGTTAAAAAACCTGTTGACTCTGGGTCAATTTTTGCTCAAGGGTGCTCTGATTTCACATAGCCTGGGGGCAAGGACCTGCAAAATCTCATGGTGGGGCAGTGTGGGAAGAGAATGGAATTTAAAGTCACACACATCTGGTTTTAAAGCTGGCTTTCTGATGGTCCCTAGCTTGTTAGGACCCTTGTGTGAGCCTTAGTTTCCCTATCTGGAAAAATGATGGGGGAAATAGCCCCTTGGGTAGTGGTTGTACAAATTAAAGAGGTAATGCCCGGGACTTGTCACCTCCTTATTGTTGTTGTGGACATCTAGTTGGCTGAGACTATGGTGACTTTCCATATAACAGAATAAAACAGAAGAAATGTTGTTTTAGAAGATGTGGTTCATTCAGAAGAAAACTAAAGACACAAGGGAAAGGTGAGTCCAAAGGACTAATGCGACAGCTACCACAGCCTCCACCAGACTGAGTCCAGTACATCTAGGTGGTGCCTGGCTACGACCACTGCCTACTCTGACAGTGATAGCAATAGAGGGTCCCAGACAGAGCCGGAGAAAAATGTAGAACAAAGTTCTAATTCCCAAAAAAAGACCAGACTTGCTGGCCTGATAGAGACTGGAGAAACCTGAGAGTATGGCCCCCAGACACCCTTTCAGCTCAGTACTGAAGTCACTCCTGAGGTTCACCCTCAGCCAAAGATTGGACAGGACCATAAAACAAAACCAGACTAAAGGGGCGCACCAGCCCAGGGGCAGGGAGTAGGAGGCAGGAGGGAAAAGGAAAGCTGGTAATATGGAACCCAAGGTCGAGAAGGGAGAGTGTTGACATGTCGTGGGGTTGTTAACCAATGTCATACAACGATGTGTGTACTAATTGTTTAATGAGAAGGTAGTTTGTTCTGTCAACCTTCATCTAAAATACCATAAAAAAAATTAAAAACAAAAAAAAAGATTGTAGTTCATTCAGACTTGGTGACTCCTTCAATGCAGGTGCCGAGGAACAGGGGGACACCGCACCCCAGCTCTCCCAACCCACCCTCAACCCATTTGCTGCTTCTCCTTCCATTTAGACTAAATACAGTAACTTCTGAGAGCTGTGGTGAACCCCATTACTTGGAAAGATTTCCAAAAATACCCATGCTGAGGCCCCACTGCAAAGATTCTGAATTCATAGATCTAGGGTGTAGCCCAACACCCATAGTAGTTTACGAAAGCTTTCCAGGTAATTCCAATATTTCTTATGTTCCTCAGAATTGCCAACCACTGAGGAACATAAGAAAACCAAAACCAAACCTGTTGCCCTCGAGTCAATTCCGACTCATAGTGACATCATAGGACCGAGCAGAACTGCCCCAAAGAGTTTCCAAGGAGCAGTTGGTGGATTCAAACTACCAACCTTTTGGTTAGCAGCCTGAGCTCTTAACAATTGCGCCACCAGGGCGCCACTGAGGGACACAGACTGAGGGGCACAGAGGAAGGCAAAGCAAGGACAAAAGAGCATAACAAAATCTCCTTCATCCTCTCCACCTAGAGGCTCCCAATTCCTATCTCTAGAGGGAAACACTTTTTATCAGGTTCTCTTTTATCCTTCCAGAGAGTTTTATGTATATATAAGAGCCTGTGCTTCATCTTCCTTTTTTTTGACTGGCGCAGCCATTAAAGCAATCCACTGCTAACCAAAAGGTTGGCGGTTCAAAAACACCAGCAGCTCCAAGGGAGGAGATGTGCAGTCTGCTTCCGTAGAGATTTACAGCTTTGGAAACCCTATGGGGTCGCTATGAGTCGGAATCCACCCTGTGGCACCGGGTTTTAACATATTACGAAAGATTTGAGCAGAAGATTTCAAAGGCCAGCTCAAGAAGACAAAGTAAAGTATCATAGTGAAATGTGCAAAGACCTGGAGTTAGAAAACCAAAAGGAAAAAACATGCTCAGTACTTCTCAAGCTGAAAGAACTGAAGAAAAAATTCAATCTTTGAGTTGCAATATTGGGAAAAATACTGAACCACAAAGGAAGCATCAAAAGAAGTCGGAAGGAATAAACAGAGCCTCTGTATCAAAAAGAATTGGTCAACGTTCAACCATTTCAGCAGGTAGCATGTGATCAAGAACCAATGGTATTGAAGGAAGGAGTCCAAGCTGCACTGAAGGGAGTGGTGAGAAACAAGGCTCTAGGAACTGACAGAATACCAACTGAGATGTTTCAACAAACAGATATAGCTCTGGAAGTACTCACTTGTCTATTCCAAGAAATTTGGAAGACAGCTACCTGGCCAACCGGCTGGAAGAGATCCATATTTATCCCTATTCCAAAGAAAGGTGATCCAACCGAATGTGGAAATCATTGAACAGTATCATTAATATCACATGCAAGTAAAATTTTTCCGAAGATCATTCAAAAAGCTGTCGCAGCAGCACATCAACAGGGAACTGCCAGAAACTGAAGCTGGAATCAGAAGAGGATGTGGAACCAGGGATATCATTGCTGATGTCAGGTGGATCCTGACTGAAAGCAGAGAATACCAGAAAGATGTTTACCTGTGTTTATTGAATATGCTCAGGCATTCAGCTACGTGGCTCATAACAAATTAAGGATAACATTGTGAAGAATGGGAGTTCCAGAACTTTTAACTGTGCTCATAAGGAACCTGTACGTAGACCAAGAGAGAGTCCTTCCAGCAGAATAAGGGGATACTGTGTGGTTTAAAGTCAGGAAATGTATGCATCAAGATTGAACCCTTTCACCATACTTATTCAATCTTTATGCTGAGGAAATAATCTGAGAGCTGGACTATATGAAGAAGAATGGGGCATAAGAATCAGAGGTAGATTTATTAACAACCTGCATTGTGCAGATAACACAACTTTACTTGCTGAAAGTGAAGATGACTTGAAGCACTTACTGATGAAGATCCAAGACTACAGCATTCCATATGGATTACACCTCCATATAAAGAAAACAAAAATCCTCACAACTGGACCAATAAGCAATAACATGATAAATGCAGAAAAGATTGAGGTTGTCAAGGATTTCACTTTACCTGGATCCACAATCAATGCCCGTAGAATCAGCAGTCAAGAAATCAAACGAAGCATTGCCTTGGGCAAATTTGCTGCAAAAGACCTCCTTAGAGTATTAAAAAGCAAAGATGTCACTTTGAGGGCTCAGGTTCACCTGACCCAATCCATGATATTTTCAGTCACCTTATATGCATACAAAAGCTGGACAAGGAATAAGGAAGACGAAAGAAGAAATAATGCCTTTCAATTATGGTATTGGTGAAGAATATTGAATATACTGTGCAATTCCAGAAGAACTAACAAGTCTGTCCTGGAACAAGTACAGCCTTGGAACAAGTACAGCCAGAGTGCTCCTTGGAAGTGAGGATGACAAGACTTTGTCTCACATACTTTGGACATGTCATCAGCGTGGACCAGTCCCTGAAGAACATCATTCTTAGTAAAGTAGGAGGACAGTAAAAAAGAAGACCATCAACGAGATGGATTGACACAGTGGCTGCAACAATGGGCTCAAGCATAATAATGATTGTGAGGATAGTGCGGGAACAGGCTGTGTTTCGTTCTGTTGCGCATGGGGTTGCTATGAGTCGGAACTGACTCCATGGCACCTAACAACAACAACGTATCGTGGAGATTGCTCTATAGCAGGACATTTAATCTCCCTCCTTTTTATAACAGTTACATTATATTCTGTAGTCTAGAATCTGTTCGATCCCCTTGTTAAGTTGCTTCCATCTCTTTATGCAGTGAATATCCTTGTCTATACATTTTCTGCACTTGTGACACTATGAAGTCTAGTTGCATCCAAGGTGCATTTAAGTGGTCCAACTATGTTGTTGTTGTTTATTATTGAGTACCATCAAGTTTGTTCTGACTCATTGTGATCCTATGTACAACAGACCAAAATACTGCCTGGTCCTGTGCCATCCTCACAATCTTTGCTATGTTTGATCCCATTATTAAAAGCATTGTGTCAACCTATTTCGTTTAGGGTCTTCCTCTTTTTTTGCTGATCCTGTACTTTACCAAGCATGATGTCCTTCCTCAGGGACTGATTCCTCCTGATAACACATCCAAAGTAAGTGAGACGGAGTCTCACCATCCTCTCTTCTAAGGAGCACTCTGGCTGTACTTCTTCCAAGACAGATTTGTTTGTTCTTCTGGCAGTCCATGGTAAATTCAATATTCTTCACCAACACCGAAATTCAAATATGTCAATTTTTCTTTGGCCTTCCTTATTCATTGTCCAGCTTCTGCGTGCATATGAGGCGATTGAAAATACCATGGTTCGGGTCAGGTGCATCTTAGTCCTCAAAGTGACATCTTTGTTAGTCCTCAATGGCACAAGAATTAAGCACTTGGCTGCTAACTGAAAGGCTGATGGTTCGAGCCCACCCAGAGGCTCTGTAGGAGAAAAGACCTGGCAATTTGTTCTGTAAAGTTTACAGCCTAGGAAACTCTTTGGGACAGTTCTACCCTGTCAAATGGGGTTACTATGAGTCGGAATCGACTCAGTGGCAGTTAATAACAACCTTTGTTATTAGTGAAAATTAAAAAGTTCACACAAATGTAGGAAAAGATTCATTGTTGTGTAGCCAGGACTGTTCAGTGGATTAAGAACGTGAATGCATTTTTACAAGAAAATTGATTAGTGTCAACCCCGCCCTTTTGAAACTCAGCTAATCGGGAATGACTCTCAGTCCAGTGAACATGCCTGTAAGTGCCAACCAACCAAACTCTCACCTGAGAAACCACGCTTCTACAGATGATGTCAGCCTGCTTCGAAACCAGTTACCCACAAGTGAGCTCCGACTCATGACCACCCCGTGTGTGTCAGAGCAGAACTGTCTCCACAGGATTTTCAATGGCTGGTTTTTTGAAATATATTGTCAGACCTTTCTTCTGAGGTGCCTCTGGGTGGGTTCGAACCTCCAACCTTTCAGTTAGTAGTAGAGTGTGTTCACTGTTTGCACCACCCACAGACCCTGAAGTCACCAATCTCTGAACTCCCTGCTTTCAAAAACAGACAAAAATCCTGTATATACTCAGCTGCTTGCTCTCTTCAGAGAGACTGTGCCTGACCGGCAAAGCTTCCCCTTACCATAATACTCAATAAATTAGCTTTGTTTTTTATTTCTGATAGTGTTAACAATGGTCTTCTCATGCTTTGATGTTGAAAATACTCTAAAATCATACTTTGCATATGCATTTCTGCTCATTAATATGTTTCTTAAGGAGCCCTGGTGGCACAGTGGTTAAGCACTCAGCTGCTAACCAAAAGGTCGACAGTTCAAACCCACCAGCCACTCCGAGGGAGAAAGATGTGGCCGTCTGCTTCCGTAAAGATTACAGCCTTGGAAACCCTACCAGGCAGTTCTGCTCTGCCCTGTAGGGTTGCTGGGAGTCGGAACTGACTTAAAAATGTTTCTTATATGTACATTATAATTCTAGAGTATGTTATACTTTGAGGCTGATAGAAGAGATTTCAGGGTAAATTATGGATTTTTGCTTAGATTTCTTGACCTTAAAATCTAGCCGCCTCATAAGCTTTGACTCCAGCCTATCTGCAATCCATTTTTAGAAGTGGAATTTCTGGGTGATAAGATGTGTGTATTTTGAATTTGTGTAGACACTGTTCTGCAGAGATCAGACCAGTTTACATCCATCATCAACGAACGTGATACTTATTTCTCTGTTCCTTAACTAATACAATTTTAAAAAAATGTTCCGTTATTCTACTAAGTGGGAAAAAAAAAAAAAGATTTTTCATTAGCTTTTTTAACTGGCATCTTCCAAATTGAGTGAAGCTCAGCCTGTGGCTGACGTATAAAAGACCTTTGTATTTCCTGTGTTGTCAGTTGACCTTATGGACTAAATGATTTTTAAAAATTGTCCTCAAGATTGGTTATTTCTATCAATTAGAGTAATACAAAGAAATCAGGGAAGTCATCGTAATTCAGTTTTACTTAGAGTCCATTTGCCAATAAGTGTGCTGATGTTGTCAGATCAGTTCTCATAGTGACCCTGTGTATGACAAAACGAAACACTGCCTGGTTCCGCACCATCCTCACAATCATTGCTATGTGTGAGCCCATTGTAGCAGCCACTGTGTCAGTCCATCTTGTTGAGGGTCTTCCTCTTTTTCACGGACCCTCTACTTTTCCAAGCATGATGTCCTTCTCCAGGGACTGGTCCCTCCTGATATCACATCCAAAGTACGTGAGACAAAGTCTCGCCACCCTTGCTTCTAAGGGGCATTCTGGCTGTATTTCTTCTAAGACAAATTTATTCCTTCTTCTGGCAGTCCCTGGTATATTGAATATTCTTTGCCAACACCATAATTCAAAGGCATCAATTCTTCTTCAGTCTTCCTTATTCATTGTCTAGCTTTCGTATGCATATGAGGTGATTGAAAATACCATGACTTGAGTCAGGCGCACTTTAGTCCTCAAAAGTGACATCTTTGCTTTTTAACATTTTAAGGAGGTCTTTGGCAGCAGATTTGCCCAACGTGCTATTTGACCAATTTATTTCTAATCGTCAGAAAAACGACTCATTCTTATTTGAAGGAAAAATCATAGATTGTCTGAAGACCAAAGAAGGGGAAAGCTTTGCAAGTGCTGAGGTGCGGGAGCCCCCACCGCCCCCACTTGCGTTAAGCCCACACAAGTTAAAGTGGTTTTCTATTTTTAAAGAGCAGAGATTGCAGCTGTTCTAGAGTGCAGACACTCTTGGCAGGTACCTGGGGAAGATAATTGGCAGGTAGCCGGAAGGTCAGTGCTAAGCACTCAGGAAGACCTAAGGACGCCTGTGCTCAGTGAGCCTGCAGGTGGCGCACTCACAAATGGCTGTCTGGAGCTGCTCCGACCCACAGCCAGCGGCTGAGTTCCTTCCTCCCTCGCGAAGAACACATGACGCAATGTTAATGGCATTATGCATGTAGTTCTCAGGATTACTGAGCGCTTTGGCACAAATGATTGTTATTGCCATACCGTATGCTGTAGAACTGTGCCCTCTGGGGGATGGGAACTATGTGAAATTAGCCCAAGTAAATGAAAATGAAGAAGGTAATTCTGGCCATTTCTCCTGGAGGTTAGCTTTACTGTTGCTGTTGCTAGTTCCCTTTGAGTGGATTCTGACTCATGACGGCCCCATGTTTACAGAGTAGGACTGTGCTCCATAGGGTTTTCTTGGCTGTGACCTTTTGGAAGCAGATCACCAGGCCTGTCTTCTGTGGCACCTCCAGGTGGGTTCAAACCGCCAGCCTTTTATCTAGTAGTCAGGGGCTTAACCATTTTTGCCACCCGGGGATCCTAGTTTTACTATTACCTCTCCCTGCTTTTATAAGGCAGAGCCTCTGTGTAGTGCAAATAGTTAATGCTCTCAGCTGCTAACCCAAATGTTGGAGGCTCAAGTCCACCTAGAGGTGCCTCAGAAGAAAGGCCTGGCAATCCACAGCTGAACAACCAGCCATCAACAACCCTATGGAGTAATAGTTCTCCTCTGACACACATGGGGTCATCATGAGTTGGAGCTGACTCATGGTGTTTTTCTTTGGGTTTTATAAGGCAGAGACACTTGAAGCCCAGAGAGGTTAAGGTGGACCAGCTTGTAAGTGAGAGCGAGACGGAGCCACAGACCTGCTGAATCAAACCCTGTTTCCCCCGTGATAACGAGAAAACTATAAGCCTACATACCTGAAAATATTCTCTCTTCAGCATGTTCTGAGAATGCTTTCCTTAATAGTGACGTCATTTCCCAAGTATAAAAATTCGTGGCTGAAGAAGGAGACTAGCCCCTTACTGCACAGCTGCAGAAGGTTTGGGTTTATTTGGAAAGCTTCCGAAACTAAGGCTGCACTTGACAAACAGCCCAAATACAGTGGGTTCAGTTCTGGTCTCAAGGCTTGGGAAAGCTGTCTAAAATGGCCTGCTTTGCATTCGAGTATCTGTAAAAAGTGTTTCAAGATTTATTTTTATTGTCTGCAATTAGCTCAAGTATGTTGCCTCCTTGTGCTCCTGCACCCTTGGAAACTAAGCTGCTTATTCCCCCTTCCTCCAAGAAAACACCTCTCCTAAGAGCAAAACGATACGTCTTTGTCCTATTGTGCAATTCTTATTTTTAACTTGTACAGTAAAACTGTCACACTAAAAATGTCCTCATACCAAAAATTAATTTTGATCCTTGAAAGGTAAAAATTTCTGTGCTCTGTGTGCCTCAACGCTCTTAGCAATCTAACTGAGCGCTTCTCTTTCCCCACAGACCGTTATCTTCCCTTTGACAAATGTGGCAGAGATTCTGGACTTACCCCCTCCACCCCCCCACCCACCCCACCCTACCACCCCACCACCCCACCCCCACCCCCCCACCACCCCACCCCCACCCCCCACCACCCCACCCCCACCCCCCCACCACCCCACCCCCACCCCCCCACCACCCCACCCCCACCACCCCACCACCCCACCCCCACCACCCCACCCCCGAGGCACGTTTTCTGTTAAGAAGGAGAGCTCAGAAAGAACAGACAGGGCATTTAAAGAAAGCAGATTGTGAAAAAAGGACGACCCAAGGGATTAGTGGCTCAGCCTTTTGTTTCTCATACTGGTGACCAACTCCTGAACGTGAGAGTTGTCGATCTTTGCCTTACAGTGGCACAGAGGAGCTTGAGACTGAACTGTGCCTGCTAACGCTGCATGAGTTTACAGTCAGTTCCAGTGTCACATAAAAAAACAAACACACCTCTTGCCGTTGAGTTGATTCCAACTCATAGCGACCCTATAAGGCAGAGTAGAACTGCCCCCTAGGGATTCCAAGGACCACCTGGTGGATTCAAACTGCCAACCTTTTGGTTAGCAGCCCAGCACTTAACCACTAAGCCACCAGGGTTTCCTACAGGTTCCTAATTACAGGTAGTCCCCAACTTACAAAAGATTCCCTTCTGACCACTCGGTTGGAAGTTGGCTCTGATGTAAGTCAAATACCTCTTTTTTTTTTATTTAACTTTCATTAGTATTGCCTTTGATTATCAGTATCTTTATAAATCCCATCTTTACTTGTGTTTGGGAGTTGGAAACATTAACATAAAACATCACCAAGTTACATGCTACGCCATTGTATATAGTACATACATAATACTAATGATAAGACGCCCACAAAAAAAAAAACCCTACAGACAGTCGTAAGTGAGGTTCATCAAACTTGAATATGTCGTAAGTCGGGGACTACTGGTATTAACAAAGGATCCCTAGTGGTGCAACGGTTAAGCACTCAGCTGCTAACCGAAAGGTTGGTGGTTTGAACACATCCCAGCAGCTCCACCGGAGAAAGACCTGGCGATTTGCTTCTATAAAGATTATGGCCAAGAAAACCCTGTGGGACAGTTCTAGTCTATCACATGGGGCTGCTATGAGTCGAAATCGACTTGACACCTAACAACAATAATTATTAACAATGCTTTGCTTTCCTTAATTTCTCATTTTGATCAAACCTTAGTCTGTTAGTTGCTGTCAAGTCGGCTTTGACTCATGGTGACCCTACATACAACAGAACAAAAACGTTGCCCAGCCTTGCGCCATTTTCACAATCATTGATATGCTCCAGTCTACAGTTGTGGCCACTGTGTATCCTGAGTGCTTTCCAACCTAGGGAACTCATCTTTTAGGACCGTATCGGACAGTGTTCTGATGTGATTCACAGAGTTTCTGTTACCTAATTTTTGGAAGTAGCTCACCAGCTCTTTCTTCCCAGCTTGTCTTAGTCTGGAAGCTCCAATGAAGCCCCTTCAACATCATAGCAACATGCAAGCCTCCAATGACAGACAGGCGGTGGCCATGCATGGCGTGCATTGGCTGGGAATCGAACCCGGGTCTCCCTCGTGGGAGGCAGGAATTCCACCACTGAGCCACCAGTGTCCAACACGGGCATCTCGCTAGGTCCACTTATTCAGAATCACTGGGGACAGGCCTCAGCAATCTGGATATTAACAATCTTTCTAGAGAATTTTTTTTTTTTTAAATAATTTGTTTTCGGTGAAAGTTTACACAGCAAATTAGGGTTCCATTTGACAGTTTCTACACATATTGTTTAGTGACATTAGTTACATTTTCCACAATGTATCAGCAGCATTTTCTTTAACTGCATTCTGGTTGCTCTGTTTCCAGCGCTCTAGTTTCCCTGCCCCCTTATCTTCTCATCTTTCCTTTAGAGTAATTTTTGACCTTTTGGTCTCATAGAGATGGCTTTTTAATGGAACACTGTACTCACAGATAATACCCTTTATTTTTGTGTGCCAAGCTATTATTTCATTAAAGATGACTTCAGGGGGTAGTTTTGGTTTAAGGTTTAAGGAGTATCTCAGGGCGATAGTCTTTGTGAGTCTTCTGGTCTCAACTGGTCCAGCAGGTCTGGACTTTTTAAGAATTTGAGTTCTGTTCTGCATTTTTCTCCCATTCTATCTGGATCCATCCATCGTCACCCTGATCACAACGGTTGGTAGTGGTAGGCGGGCACCATCTAGTTCTTCTGGTCTCAGGGTAGATGAGGCCATGGCTTGTGTAGGCTAATAGCTCTGTAGAATAGTTTCTTCTCTAGGACTTTGGTTTCCTTCTCTTTTGCTCCTGTTGAGTGGAGGCCAAGAGCTGTATCTTAGATGGCTACTATCCAGTTGATTCTTATGCGATAAATTATGACCAGTATTGCTCTTCAGAATGTGGACTAGTGTTAACAGTGGCCTGAAGATAGACCTGCAACCATGTGATAATTATGAATGAGTCAATATATAGAGAGCATTGAATAAATATTACCTATTTTTCCACAAACATACAATATTAGAACTGGAAGGAAATATTAAGATTAACTGGTGGAACAATTTTCTTTTAAGTATGAGGAAATTGTAAAGGGTATCAGCGCCTTAGTTAAGTATATGTTGATGCATTTTTTTGTATCATTGTCTATTTTATTCTTTCTACAATGGTAGTTAACACCTTTGGCTGCTAGCCGAAAGGTTGAAAGTTCAAGTCCATCCAGTGCCTCGGAAGAAAGGCCTGGTGATCTTCTAAAAAAAAAAAACCAGCCATTGAAAACCCTATGGAGCACAGTTCTACTCTGACACACACAGGGTCGCCATCAGTCAGAGCGGATGCAACGGCAACTGGTAACAATGTTCTGTGATAAAAGAGAAAATCAAATGCCTTCTGGTTTGTGGTCAGTTACTGGGAGAATAAAAGTGGGTCAGCTGGCTTACTAAGTCTGCCTTATAATTCCTGCTTGGAGATCAAGAACAGGCCCTTTTGAGACAGCACGCCTAAATCTCAGACAAACATCACTTCTCTGTGAAGAACTCCAGGCTGGTGTTCCACGAGATAATTTTGGTTTAACTGTCCATGGCAGGGGGTCTGGCCCTGGATTTGAATGGGGGTTGTCAGATCAATAATAATTGTTCGGTTCTTTTGAAATGCCCCTCCCACCCTCCAGCCCTCTTCTCAGCTTCCCAGCTTGTTTCCTCCCATCTGTTTCCTACCTTTGCTTTCACCTCCCTACACGCCAATCTGGAAATAGAGCTGCTGTTTGTTTGGTAGATTTACAAAACACGTCACTGTGCCTCTGGCCCAAGTACACTACCAATCACAAGCCATAAATGACAGAACAAGAAAAACAAGGACAAGCTGCTACTTACATGCCTTCATAACAAATAAGTCCTTTTATCTAGGGAAAATGGACTCATATCCTATATCCACCTCTCGTTCATTGGGTATTCACTCTGTTCTTTTTCTCTTCTCCTCCTTCTCTTTCAAGGAAAAAAGCTGACTTAATGCCAAGATGAGCTGGTTTAAAGAAAAAAAAAATTGAAATAAATATCCTAAAATAATTTCAGTGGTTGCCTTCAGAAGAAGGAAGAGGGTTAATTTAACTTTTGTCTTTTTACTTTTCCACGTGCTCTTGAATGAGTAATACTACTAATGATCAAACCAAAACCAAACCCTCTGCCATCAGGTTGATTCCAATTCATAGCACTGTAGTCACTATGTCTACCAGTTGCCCTCGAGTCAGTTCTGACTCATGGTGAGCCCCTGCGTGTCAAAGCAGAACTGTGCTCCATGTGGTTTTCAGTGGCTGATTTTTTGAAAATAGGTCGCCAGGCCTTTCTTTCAAGGCCTGTGTGGGTGGACTCAAACCTCCAACCTTTTGGTTAGCAGCTAAGAGTGTTAACCATTTGCACCACCCAGGGACTCTGATTACTGCATACTAAAAAAACCAAAGTCCTTTGGTGTAGAGTCTATTCTGACTCATAGCGACCCTATAGGACAGAGTAGAACTGCCCCATAGGGTTTCCAAGGAGTAGATGGTGGATTCGAACTGCCAAGCTTTCAGTTAGCAGCCGAGCGCTTAACCACTGCTCTACCAGGGCCCCAATTACTATGTAGTGTCATTTAATTGTCACAATAAACTTACAGGGTTATTGTGAGTTTATTGTAAGGGAGTTCATAAAATCAAAACATGTCAGTAATTTGCCTTTTTGGTTACTCAGGTAAAAAGCAGTAGCTGGGATGGGGCCCCAAGCCTGCCTCCAAAGCTTCTTCCCGTGCTCTCAGCATGGTTTGCGCTCCCAACTCTGTGGGGCTCCCTTTCACTTCTCACCAGTAACAACCTAGAGTCCTAGGCACAGACGTCTAGATAAACTGCTGCTTTCTCTGGATGGGGCCAGCAGGGGCGCCGATGGCAAGTGGCTGTGTTTCTCTTCGTCACTCTGTCTCTGTGACCCATCACCTCAGCACACCAAGCTGCAGAGGTTTATCAGACAGCCTGCACCACCTAATGGAGGCCATCAAAGGAAATGATGACCTGGGATGGGGAAACTGCATGGCAGGTGAGACCGTCCTCTGAGCTGAGGGACCCTCTCAGAATGTTCCCGGGTGCTAACTGGGCTGCTCTTATCTGTGCAAGACCAGACCTCCTTCTACGTCTGACTTTGACCACACCCGTGGCAGCTGACCCCACCCACAGGAGTTGCTTGCACCTCAGGATTCATTCTCCTTCCCCCACAAAAACCAAACTGGTCACCACCAAGTCGATTCTGACTCCAGGCGACCCCACGTGTTATACAGTAGAAGGGCTCCATGGGGCTTTCTTGGCTGTAACCTTAATGGAGGAGCCCTGGTGGTGCAGTGGTTAAGAGCTGGGCTGCAAACTAAAAGGTTGGCAATTCAAAGCCACCATCCACTCCTTGGAAACGCTATGGGGTAGTTCTCCTGTGTCCTGCAGGGTCGTTATAAGTCAGCATCGACTCGACAGCAATTTTTTTTTTTTTTAAATCTTAACGGAAGTGCATGCTGTTTGCACCCCTCGAGGGTCTTTTTTGAGTCTAGGTTATTCATATGAGAATCATGTTCCATGGGCCTCGCAGAACTGACCAAGGCAAGGTTCGGGGCTCCAAGTGCCATCGGGGAGAGCAGGATGGACAAACAGCTCTGCTTCAAGGTCACCCATCAGCGGGGGCTGTTGGTGCACCTCTATTCTTCTGATTGCCTACAGCTATGACTCAATCCATTTATTTATTTATTGCCTTTACTTGTGTGCCTCATAGAGAATTTCCTGACTTCAGAGATTACCTTTACACATGTCTTAGTTTCTATAGCAGAAGTAGCACAAGTGGGTGGCTTTAACAAACAGAAATTTAGCTCCTCACAGTTTAGGAGCCCAGAAGCCCAATTTCAGGGTGCTGGCTCTAGAGGCAGACTCTCCACATCTGCTACAAAGGAAATCCTTGTGTCAGCTTCTTGGCGTTCCTGGAAATCTCCACATGGCATCTGTCTTTCCCCAACTCATGCTGCCTTTCTCCGGTGCCTAATCTGCTCTTTTATGTCTCAAAAGTGATAGGTTTAAGACATACTCACGCTGATGTGGTCTCAATAACATAACAAAGAAAATCCTATTCTCAAATGAGATTGCATCCACAGGTATAGGGGTTAAGATTTACAACACATATTTTGAGGGGAACAAAATTCTAACTCACAAAAAAAGGCCAGAGTTACTGATCTGACAGAGACTGGAGAAACCCCGAGAGTATGGCCCCCTGACACCCTTTTCACTCAGTACTGGAGTCACTCCTGAGGGTCACCCTTCAGCCAAAGATTAGACAGGCCCATAAAACAAAACGAGACTAAATGGGCACAGCAGCCCAGGGGCAGGGATGAAGGCAGGAGGGACAGGCAAGCAGGCAATGGGAAACCCAAGGTCAAGAAGTGGAGAGTGTTGACATGTCGTGGGGTTGGCAACCAATGTCACAAAACAATATGTGTGTTAATTGTTCAATGAGACACTAACCTGCTCTGTAAACCTTCATAAACCTTCTAAAGCACAATTTTAAAAAAAAGAAAAAAAAAATACAAGAAGAAGCTCTTCTTTTATTGTCATAAATTATATGTGTTTCCTTTATCTTAAATTTTATTTCAATGGTACTTCTGCCATAAAATTTTATCCTGGTTGTAATATACTTTATGATTAACATTTTTTATACTGACCTTATTATAATTCTGCAACTAAAATGTATATATATTTAAATGCAACTTTAAAACATGTCTCCGACCATAAGGCCTATTTAACAAAAAAATTCCTTTAATTATTAATATACTTGTCTTAGTTGTCTAGTGCTGCCACAATAGAAATAGCACAAGTGGATGGCTTTAACAAAGAGAAATTTATTTCCTCACGGTAAAGTAGGCTGAAAGTCCAAGTTCAAGGTGTAGGCTCCAGGGGAGGGCTTGCTCTCTCTGTTGGCTCTGGAGGGAGGTGCTTGTCCTCAATCTTCCGCTGGTCAAGGAGCTTCTCAGGCGCAGGGAGCCTGTGTCCAAAGGACACACTCTGCTCCTGCTGCTTCTTTCTTGATGGTATGAGGTCCTCCTGTCTCTCTGCTTGCTTCTGTCTTTTATATCTCAAGAGATTGCCTCAAGACACAATCCAATCTTGTAGGCTGAGTCCTGCCTCACTAACACAACTCATTAACATCACAGAGGCAGGATTTACAACATACAGGAAAATCACACAGCTCAATTGATACACACATTTGGGGGAGGGACATAATTCAATCTCTGACAATACTTTTCATTGATAATCACGAGTGAGGTAATTGCTGTCAATAAGTTGTACACCTGTAAAAACTTAAACTGGCAAAAGTTCTGTGAGAGATATATTTACAATGACGACAAAAACAAAAGAGTAGTTGCTGAGGCTGCTTATGTATGACCAAACACCTCATGGGATCCAGTTCCTTGGTTTGGAGGTTTAGGGTCCTGGTTTCATGAGACATCTCAGTTAATTGGCCTAACAACGTGTTTAGTGCTTCTGTTCTACCTCTGAGTTCATTGGGTAGTGCCTAGGGTCTTAAAAGCTGCAAGGACCATCCAAGGCACAATGATTGGTCTCTGTCCACCTGGAAAAACAGAGGAAGGAGAGCCAGGAACAGGAGGAGGATATGGAATGTGTGGCTAACTGCCTCCATGAACAACTGCCTCCTTTGCCATGAGACCAGAAGAACTGGATGGTGCCCAGCTACTGAATAGTTCATACTGAACATGAATGAACATTTTGATCAAAGTTTCCATAGAAGAATCCTGATCAAAAGGGGGATAATACAGAACAGAATTTCAAATTCTCATGGACTCTAGACTTTCTGGAGCAATGGAAGGTAGATGAACCCCTGGAACTATTGCCCTGAGATAATCTTTAAGCCTCAAACCAAAAATATCCCCTGAAGGTTTCTTTAAACCAAACAATAGTTTAGCTTAAGTAGTAAAGTGTCTGCCTTGAGCATTATGCTCTTTTAAGAACTATCTTTATGGGATCAAATTGACAACAGCAACTTGAAAGATTAGGTAAGAAGCTTAGGGGACAATGAGTTTATGTTAATGGGGGAGGAACAACCCAGAACCAGAGGGTGAGAATGGTTGCAGAACTCAAAGAATGTCATCAATGTCACCAAATCATACATGTACAAACTGTTGAATTGGCGTATGTTTTAGCAACAACAAAATAAATAAAATTTAGAAGGGGGAAAAAAAAAAAGAATTCATGTGACAACCAGAACAGAATTAGTAAGAAAGCTGACACACTGTGAAAATGTAATCAATGTCACTGAATAATTTGTGTAGAAATTATTAAATGGGAACCTAATCTGTGTATAAAGTCTTACCGAAAACACAATAAAATATTATTTTAAAAAAAAACCACAAATGAAGATTAGCCACAAAGCTAAGGAAGCTTAAGTGTCTGGGTCCCTTGTTTGCAGAGCCCCTGTGATTGCTGAGGATCCCTGGTGGCGCAGTGGCTGCTAACCGAAAGGTCAGCAGTTGGAACCCACCGGCTGCTCCATGGAAGAATGATGTGGCCCTTCGCTTTGGTAAAGATTTACAGCCTTAGAAACCCTATGGGGCCGTTCTACCCTGCCCTATAGGGTCGCTATGAGTCAGAATCAACTAGAGAGCAGTGGGTTTGGTTTGCGGTTTGGTTTGAGGTTTCTGGGAGTTGCCAAAAATCACATAGTAATCTATCATCAAAAATTATTTTTAGTGATCTCTCAGTTGACAACTCAATTAGGACCCCCTTGGTTTTATTAAAAACAAAGCATTGGATAGCACTTGACTTTTGAAATAATGACTGTAATTTACTTTCTTTACACCTACAGGCAAGACTTTGAGTTGTCCTTTTGGTGCCCTGGAGGTTTTTATACTCCATGGCAATTAAAACTTGTTCCTGTGGAGTCATTCCGACTCATAGCAACCCTACAGGACAGAGTAGAACTACCCCATAGGGTTTCCACGGAGTGGCTGTTGGATTTGAACTGCCAACCTTTTGGTCAGCAGCCATAGCTCTCAACCACTGCGCCACCAGGGCTCCCTGTGGCAGTTAGCCATGGCAGAATTTAGGACGAGCGAGAGGTAAGCCATTCCCAGTGGAGCAAGGAGAAAGGGAAATCCTCATCTCCACTGTAGGCCTTTCTCAGGCAGAAGGATTTTAGGATAAATATATGGAAGAGTAGAGGATTGGATATTGAGTCCTCTAAAATGATCCATGCTTGGTTTTCCTATACCTCATCTTGGTGATCACTGCTGTAGTGTAATTTTTACGTCATTCTGTCTCTCTCTCACCTCTTCCTAGGCAAATTTTGTTGTTCTTACTGTTGTGTGCCATTGCACTGATTCCAACTCTTAGTGACCCCATGTGACAAAGTAGAACTGCCCCATAGGGTTTCCTGGGCTGTCATCTTTACAGGAGCAAATGGCCAGGTCTTTTTCCCACAGAGCAGCTGGTGGGTTCAAACTGCTAACATTTCGGTTAGCAGCCAAGCACTTAACCACTGCACCACCAGTGCACCTTAGGCAAATATGAAATTGCAGAAATAATATAGTTCCTTTTCTAAGGAAGAAGATAAGCATTCTTGCTAACTTTCTCCATGATGGTGCCCCTCTCTCACAATGAATCCAGACCTTTTCTATACTGGGCACGTACTTTAGTCCTTCCAGTAGTTAGTTCCTATAGCAACTTGAGTCTAGTGACTCCACCTAGTATGCCTCCCCTCCTCCCTTCTCCCCCAGCCCGGCTCTCAAACTGCCCCCAGCACCCCTGCCAGGAACAGGAAGTGGGCCCATCACCAAATCCTGTACTTCCTCACGACCATCCCCTTAGCTATACAAAGGCTCAGCTGAAGATTTAAAATGATGTCTTGTAAGCACACCCTCCTCCTGGAATGTGTGGGTGGATAAAAGGGGTGGTTTGGGTTCTTCTAATGCCCCAAGGAGTTGAGCGGTGCTCCCCACAAATATAAACCCACATCTGCATGACTGTGAACTTATTTGGAAAAAACGTCTTTGCAGATGTGATTAAGTTAAAGATCTTGAGATACAATCATCCTGGATTATCCAGATGGCCCTACATCCAATGACGAGGGTCTTTATAAGAGATGGAACAGGAGAAAACAGACACATGAAGAAGTGGAGGCAATGTGACCGAGGAGGCAAAGATTGGAGTGTTGTGGCCAAGGAAGCCAAGGAACGCGACACCCACCAGAAGCTGGGAGAGGCAAGGGAGGATTCTCCCCAGAGCCTCCAGGGGACATGTGGCATGCAGACACAGTGACTTCAGACTGCTGGTCTCCAGAGCTGTGACAGAATACGCTTCTGTTGTTTTAAGGCACCAAGTTTGTGGTAATTTGTCACAATATCCCTAGGAAACCAATGCACCTAACAACAACAAACCACTGGCTATATGACTTAAATGCACACCATAAGGGAGTCATTCTTTTGAGTTAAAGCAGGGGCTCTGAGTTTATTTTGAAAAATTATGTTGTAGATACAGAGCTCTCTGGCAAACCCCATTAAAAATGCATTTTTATTGTCAACTAACTGCCCAGTTCCTGATCATATGCCACCTCTTGAAAGGGTTGAACATTGACTAATTCTTTTTGGTATAATGACTCTGTGTATTCCTTCCATCTTCTTTTGATGCTTCCTGCGTCGTTCAATATTTTCCCCATAGAATCCTTCACTGTTGCAACCCAAGGCTTGAATTTTTTCTTCAGTGCTTTCAGCTTGAGAAATGCCGAGCGTGTTCTTCCCTTTTGGTTTTCCATCTCCAGCTCTTTGCACATGTCATCATAATACTTTACTTTGTCTTCTCGAGACGCCCTTTGAAATCTTCTGTTTAGTTCTTTTACTTCATCAATTCTTCCTTTTGCTTTAGCTGCTCGACGTTCGAGAGCAAGTTTCAGAGTCTCCTCTGACATCCATCTTGGTCTTTTCTTTCTTTCCTGTCTTTTCAGTGACTTCTTGCTTTCTTCATGGATGATGTCCTTGATGTCATTCCATAACTCATCTGGTCTTCAGTCACTAGTGTTCAATGCGTCAAATCTATTCTTCAGATGGTCTCTAAATTCAGGTGGGATATACTCAAGGTCATATTTTGGCTCTCGTGGACTTGCTCTGATTTTCTTCAGTTTCAGCTTGAACTTGCATTCAGCAATTGAGGGTCTGTTCCACAGTTGGCCCCTGGCCTTGTTCTCACTGATGATATTGAGCTTTTCCATCGTCTCTTTCCACAGATGTAGTCAATTTGATTTCTGTGTGCTCCACCTGGCGAGGTCCATGTGTATAGCCGCCGTTTATGTTGGTGAAAGAAGGTATGTGCAATGAAGAAGTCATTGGTCTTGCAAAATTCTATCATTCGATCTCTGGCATTGTTTCTATCACCAAGGCCATATTTTCCAACTACTGATCCTTCTTCTTTGTTTCCAACTTTCACATTCCAATTGCCAGTAATTATCAATGCATCTTGATTGCATGTTCGATCAATTTCAGACTACAGCAGCTGATAAAAAATTTCTATCTCTTCATCTTTGGCCCTAGCGGTTGGTGCATAAATTTGAATAATAGTCGTATTAACTGTTCTTCCTTGTAGGCATATGGATATTATCCTATCACTGACAGCGTGTACGTCAGGATAGATTTTGAAACGTTCTTTTTGACGATGAATGCAACACCATTCCTCTTCAAGTTCTCATTCCCAGCATAGTAGACTATATGATTGTCTGATTCCAAATGGCCAATACCAGTCCATTTCAGCTCATTAATGCCTAGGACATCGATGTTTATGCGTTCCATTTCATTTCTGACGATTTCCAATTTTCCTAGATTCATATTTCATACATTCCAGGTTCTGATTATTAATGGATATTTGCAGCTGTTTCCTCTTATTTTGAGTCGTGCCACATCAGCAAATGAAGGTCCCAAAAGGTTTACTCCATCCACATCATTAAGGTCGACTCTGAGGAGGCAGCTCTTCCCCAGCCATCTTTTGAGTGCCTTCCAACCTGGGGGGCTCATCTTCCAGCACTGTATCAGACAATGTTCTGCTGCTATTCATAAGGTTTTCACCAGCTAGTGCTTTTCAGAAGTAGACTGCCAGGTCCTTCTTCCTAGTCTGTCTTAGTCTGGAAGCATATGATCAGGAACTGATGGTACTGAAGGAAGAAGTCCAAGCTGCATTGAAGGCACTGATGAAAAACAAGCCTCCAGGAATCGATAGAATATCAATTGAGATGTTTCAACAAACAGATGCAGCCCTGGAGGTGCTCACTCATCTATGCCAAGAAATACGGAAGACAGCTTCCTGGCCAACTTACTGGAAGAGATCCATATTTATCCCAGCTTCCAAGAAAAGTGATCCAACCAAATGTGGAACTTATAGAACAATATCATTAATATCACACACAAGCAAAATTTTGCTGAAGATCATTCAAAAGCGGCTGCAGCAGTATATTGACAGGGAACTGCCAGAAATTCAGGCCGGTTTAAGAAGAGGACATGGAACCAGGGATATCATTGCTGATGTCAGATGGATCCTGGCTGAAAGCAGAGAATACCAGGAGGATGTTTACCTGTGTTTTAGTGACTATGCAAAGGCATTCGACTGTGTGGATCATAACAAATTATGGATAACATTGAGAAGAATGGGAATTCCAGAACACTTAATTGTGCTCATGAGGAACCTTTAGATAGATCAAGAGGTGGTTGTTTGTACAGAACAAGGGGATACTGATTGGTTTAAAGTCAGAAAAGGTGTGTGTTAGGGTTGTATTCTTTCACCATACCTATTCAATTTGTATGCTGAGCAAAGAATCCGAGAAGCTGGACTATATGAAGAAGAACAGGGCATCAGGATTGGAGGAAGACTCATTAACAACCTGTGATATGCAGATGACACAACCTTGTTTGCTGAAAGTGAAGAGGACTTGAAGCACTTGCTAATGAAGATCAAAGGCCACAGCCTTCAGTATGGATTGCACCCCCACATAAAGAAAACAAAAATCCTCACAAGTGGACCAACGAGCAACATCATGATAAATGGAGAAAAGACTGAAGTTGTCAAGGATTTCATTTTACTTGGATCCGCAATCAACAGCCATGGAAGCAGCAGTCAAGAAATCAAGAGACACATTGCATTGGGTAAAATCTGCTGCAAAGGACCTCTTTAAAATGTTGAAGAGCAAAGATGTCACCTTGAAGACTTAGGTGCACCTGACCCAAGCCATGGTATTTTCAATCGCATCACATGCATGTGAAAGCTGGACAAAGAATAAGGAAGACCGAAGAAGAGTTGGCGCCTGTGAATTGTAGGGTTGGCGAAGAATACTGAATATACCATGGACTGCCAAAAGAATGAACAAGTCTGTCTTGGAAGAAGTGCAACCAGAATGCTCCTTAGAAGCAAGGATGGTGAGACTGTGTCTTACATACTTTGGACATGTTGTCAGGAGGGATCAGTCCCTGAAGAAAGACATCACGCTTGGCAGAGTACAGGGTCAGCGGAAAAGTGGAAGACCCTCAACGAGGTGGATTGACACAGTGGCTGCAACAATGAGCTCAAGGATAACAATGATTGTAAGGATGGCGCAGGACTGGGCAGTGTTTCGTTCCGTTGTGCATAGGGTCGCTATGGGTCGGAACTGACTCTACGGCACCTAATAACAACAACAAAGTGAGGAGTAGGTGTATAACAAAAACTTGGCCATTTTAACCATTGTAAGTGTACCATTCAGTGATCTTACTTACATTCACTGTGTTGTATGACCATCACCACTATCCATTCCCAAAGGTCATTCATCACCCGCAGCAGAAACTCAGTGCCCCTTTAGCAATCACTCCCCATCCCCTTCCCCCCAGCCTCTGGTGACCACTAATAAACTTTTTTCTCTATGTATTTGCCTACTCTAGATGTTTCATATAAGTGGGATCACACACATCTTAGTATAAATCAGATTTTCTCCCCAGATTAACTTTCCAACTTCTCAGCATTTGGAGGCTGAATGGGTGTCCTATCATCTAGTGCTGCTCTACCAGAAATACCACAAGTGGATGGCTCTGACAAAGAGACGTTTATTCCCCTACAGTCCAGTAGGCTAGAAGTCCAAATTCAGGGTACCAGCTCCAGGGAGAGGCCTTCTGTCTCTGTCAGCTCTGGAGGAAGATCATCAGTCTTCCATTGGTCTGGGAGCATCTCAGCACAGGAACCTCAGGTCCAAAGGACGTGCTCTGCTCCTGGCACTGCTTTCTTGGTGGAATGAGGTACCCATGTCTCTCTGCTCGGTTCTCTCTTTTATATCTCAAAAGAGACTGACTTAAGACACTACCTAATCTTGTAGACCTCATCAGTATAACTGCCACTAATCCTTCTTATTACATCACAGTGATGGGATTTACAACACGTAGGGAAATCACATCAGATGATAAAATGGTAGACACTCATACAATACTGGGAATCTTGAACTAACCAAGTTGACAGATATTTTGGGGGGATACAATTCAATTCATGACAATGGACTTTTTCCAATGGAGGATAAAGGGATTCAAGTGCTGCCTTGGAAGGTCTTGAGTAGCATACATGTCCTGAGTGACAGCAAGGAAAGGCTTGGGGACAGTATAAAGGAATGGGGAGGGCAGACAAAGGTCTTGAGGAAATTGGAGGCAGGAGAGGCGGAATGGCAGCAAGAGTGGGGTGGGGTGTGAGGTACACTGCTGCTTTCACACCTGGACCCTCTCCATGGCTCCAACTCTTTCAGAAATATCTGACTCCCAGGGGCTTCCAGAGGCAAGAGGCAAGAGGAAGTGAGAATGATATAAAAAGAAGAAAGAACAGGGTAAAAGAACTTAGATGAGAGAGAGTCTAGAAATAGAAGGAGGCTGAGGGAAGAGAAAATGGTGGTAGAGTGAGGGGAGGAGTCAGAAGAGGAAAGGGGAGTTGTTAGGTGACGTGGAATCATTTCCAACTCATGGTGGCCCCATGTGACAGAGTAGATCTGCCCTCCGTAGGGTCATCTTGGCTGTAATGTTTATGGAATTAAGTCACCAGGCCTTTCTTCCCAGAGCGGCTGCATAGGTTCGAACCACCATCCTTTTGGTTAGCAGCCAAGCATTTAACCGTTGAGCCACCAGGGGTCCTTGGATGGGGGAGAAAGGGAGGTAAGTGAGACCATTGTTTTTGTTGTTAGGTGCCCTCAAGTTGGTTCCAACACACAGCGACCCCCCATGTATGAGAGCAAAACATCACCTTGTTTTGTGCCATCTTCATGACTGTTGGTGTTTCAGCCCATTGTTGTGGCCACTGTGTCAATCCATCTCATTAAGGGCTACTTTGTCAAATATGATATCCTTTTCTAGCCATTGATCTTTCCTGATGAGGTGACCAAAGTAAGCTATTGAGATGCCATCCCTGCTTCTAAGGAGGGTTCTGGTTGTAGTTCTTCTAAGACCGTGTTGTTTGTTCTCTTGGCAGTTCACGATATAGTAAATAATAATAAAAAAAAAATAGTAAATACTCCTCGCCAAATGACACCGGGATTTCATAAACCCATGACCGTGGCTGAGTTTAACAGGCCCAGTAGGAACCTCTAAGGTCATAGGCCCCAGGGTCTCTAGAGAAGCTGGTTCTCCCAAAGTCAGCCTGGTCAGTCAAGAAGGACGCTGTCTTCATGGACTGGAATAGATTTATAAACCTTGCTGCCTTCCTGCAATCCATCTGTCAGGGGCTCACAGACCAAAGACCAAAAAAGCTGGTTCAGAATCTGAAGAAAAGGCCCCTCAATGACTTGACGGCACTGGGTTTCGTTCGTTTCTTCATGGCACATGTGTCTCAGGGGAGGGGGACCCTTTCAAAACAAGGACTGGCTCCTTTTCTTAATCTTGGCAGCAGAAGACTAATTTGTCTGCCATTTGACTAAGAAAGTGTGGCTTGGTTCCCAAAGGTTTGGAGACCACGCCCTTGGACACTGGCCCAGTGGAAGTAGGTAGCTGCCTGGTGTCTGGAGCCCCCTTTGGGGCCAGAGTTCCTGGCTCTCCCGGCCCACTTTTGGAGAAATGGCGCACAGCGGACCAGCGAGGAAGGTTTGAACTCCCAGTGAGGTGATGGGGGGTGAGTGCGGTCATTCCAGCCCAGCCAGTTGCTAGGGGCGTCTCTGGGCACCCCCCCTCCCCCGCATTGCTGCTGTCAGGACCCTGTCGGGGAGGAAAGGAAAGGGGACTTGACCTCGCTTACACGTGGATGCCAGTAGCCCCAGACCCGCGCCGAGAGCGAGCGCCCGCCCAGCCGAGAGCCCTGGCTGGCCCAGGTGGTCCCAAACGGCCGCCCTGGGCCGCAGAACTGCCCCGGCGAACAGCAGGTGTCACCCTTCTGGTTCCAAACCCACCTCTTCCAGGTGCCTGGCGTCCTCCGTAAACTTGGGTTCCGAGCAGCGGCCCGCGGGGCGGCCGAGCCGGGTTCCGGGGAACAGAGGGGACGATGGGGCAGCGGCAGGTGTCCGCAGACCCCCGCGGAAGCCTCGGGTGTCGCAGGCCGGCCTCGCCTCGAGGTGGGGAGTGACCCGGCTCGTGGTCCCGCCCTTCCTCTCGCGGGTCCCGGACGGAGGCAGCTTCCCGGGCTCCGCTGAGGCGCTGGGACATGGGGGCAGTCCCCACTCTGGCCCGGGTCCCTGCGTGCCTGCAGCGCCGCGTGCGACTGCGCCTGGCGACCGAGGAGCAGCTGCTGGTCCCCCGGCTGCTCGCTCCCCACGACCCGAGGGCGCTGCGGCCGGACGTGCGAGCGGCGGGGACGGTGGAGACGACGGTGACCGACGGTGAGGCTGGCGCGCGTGTGCGGGGCTGCGGGGGTGTGTAAAGTACGCGTGAGGCCAGGGGTGCGGGTGGGTGTAAAGTAGGCCTGACGGGGCTCGGGGGTGCGTCCGCGCGTGTGGAGACGGGCGGCCGTGTGTATAACGCAGGCCTAAGGCCCGGCGAGCGCGTGTGGAAGGGCGAGTGTGGACAGGGGTGCGGTGTCCACTCTGAGCGCGTACAGGGGTGGGGGTGAGCGGCCGGGTACAGTGCGCGGTGTGAACGCCCCGGGCGCGCGTCCCGAAGTGCGGGTTGAGCCCTCCCGGAGCCCCCAGCAGGTGCGCGCCCCTGGCAGCTCGCGGAAGGAAAAGTGGGGCTCCCTTTCCAGTTCTGGGAGGTCCCGGTCGATCCAATTGTGTCTTAATTGCGCTCGGAGCACTTTGGAGATTGAGCAGCCAGCCTCGGGGATCTAGCGGTGGCCTCACTGTAGATGAGGAAAGTGAGGTCCCGCCCAGAGCCCGAGGAGCTCCTCGCAGGAAAGGTGGTCAGGGGCAGGTGGGGACCCCAGCCCAGGCCCGGCCCGCGTCGCTGTCGTTTTCTTTCCAAAACGGTGGGCCACCTTCCAGTGGCACCTGAAAGCTTTCCGGTGGGCGAAGTTCTGACGTGTAGGAGGGATGGAGTGGGCTGCTCTGCAGGCCAAGCTGCTGGCGTGTGGCCCGTGCGCCTTCCACTTGGCGTTACTTTTGAGTTCAAACAGTTACTTTACCAAGGAAGTGCAAGCGCCGTCCCGGGGCTCCGCTAAGGAGCTGCTCAAACTGTAGTAGGATCTGGTCACTCTTGAGAACTTGAGAAATGCCATAGACTCTGGTCCCTGAAAATGAACAAACTTGCTCACAAAATTTTGCGTGTAAATAGGAGGGTTCACGCCCCTTCCTCCCTTCCAGCTCATATTAAATCCCGGGCCACAGTGAGCATAATCAGATCACTGGGGTTTCTTTGGTCCTGGCACGTTGAGTCTACGGGGTTTAGAGTGCTCTGCGCTGGGGCTTGGCTCAGGAATGTCGGATAATCCGCAGGTACTGTGGCCGGCTCCCCGTGGTAAGTAGGCGGCGCATTCAGTGTTACCATTCCCAAAGCCTACGAACAGTGTCAGGCCCTTAGGAGGCACTCAGTGAGTACTTGTTGGAGCCCTGGTGGACCAGTGGTTAAGAGCTCAGGCTGCTAACCAAAAGGTAGGTAGTTTGACTCCACCAGCTGTTCCTTGGAAACCCAGTGCGGGCAGGCAGTTCTACTCTGTCCTGTAGGGTCACTATGAGCCGGAATCCACTGGTCCGAAATGTTTTGTTTTTTTTTTTTAATATATATAGAATGAAAGAAAGCTCTGGGACACGTCTTCCTTTGTAGGCTGAATGGGGGTTTGGATCTTTAAAAAAAAAAAGTATTAAATGGCATTTGACTAGTGTCTTAGGAAGTTTGAGGCTTGGGAAGGGATCAAAAGCCTTATTTACCAACTAATCGATTTCCGTGTTTGGATGCCAAAAAGGAAAAGGGGTAGCTTAAGTGTTTCTTCAGGCAACTCTGAACCTCAAGGAGCCGGAAAAGAGTTTGGTTTAGTTTGTATCCTGATGGTGCGGTTCTTAGCTGCTGAGAGTCAGCCCCAGCTCAGGCCCAGCTTGTGTGTAGCACAGCTATCATGTCTGGTAGTTGTAGGGTGGTAATTTTGTTTCTTCTGTAGCCATACCCACAGAGAAACAGAAGAGCAGATTTATGTATTACCTGCCAGCCTATGATTTCCTTTGCCACAAACATGTATTAAGAGAAGAAATAGCTGGGGTTCAAGCTGGTTGGAGTTGTAGACTTCCCAATACATTACGCAAAGAGGACATAATTATTCCATGGAGAGAAATAAGCTTCCTCTCGATGCAACAACCTGAGTCCAGAGATGACCTCTGTGGTCTAGATTGGACCAAAAACCTAAAACCAAGCCCTTTGCCCTCCAGTCGATTCCAACTCCTAGTGACCCTACAGGACAGAGTAGAACTGTCCCATAGGGTTTCCAAGGAGCGGCTGGTGGATTCACATTGCCAACCTTTTGGTTAGCAGCTGAGCTCTGAACTACTGTGCCGCCAGACTGATGGAAATGGGAAGGATAATTAGAGCTAAGGCAGGCCCTCATTGTCACAGATTATGGCTAAATTCCTTGGGAGAGACTCGCTAAGAATGAAGCAGAGAGCTGGCTCTTCTCACAGCTTGAGTTCTCAGACTCATTCTGTATACATTGATGCAGGTATTACAGCTCGGCGCTCCTCCGTGGAGAGCTTTGGAGAGAAACTATCCTAGGGTTTTCTTCAGGGTAGCTCATTTCACTGCATCATCAGCTAGACCTCTGTGGTTGGTAGCTAGGCAGAGCAGGCTTAAAACCCATTCTTTTTTTTTTTTCACTTTTTTAATTGTACTTTAGACAAAGGCTTACAGAACAAACTAGTTTCTCATTAAACAGTTCGCACACGTATTATTAATTACTTTGGTTGCCAACCCCAGCACATGTCAACACTCTCTCTTCTCGACCTTGGGCTCCCTATTACCAGCTTTCCTGTCCCTTCCTGACTTCTAGTCCTTGCCGCTGGGCTGGTGTGCCCCTTTGGTCTTGTTTTTTTTATGGGCCTGTCTAATCTTTGGCTTAAGGGTGAACCTGGGGAGTGACTTCATTACTGAGATAAAAGTATGTCCAGGAGCCATACTCTCAGGGTTTCTTCAGTCTCTGTTAGATACTAGGTCTGGCCTTTTTTTGTGAGTTAGAATTTTGTCCTACATTTTTCTTCAGCTCTGTCTAGAACCCTCTATTGTGATTCCTGTCAGAGCAGTCAGTGGTGGTAGCTGGGTACCATCTGGTTGTGCTGGGCTCAGTCGGGTGGAGGCCGTGGCAGTTGTGGTCCATTAGTCCTTTGGACTAACTAATGTTTCCCTTTTATCTTTAGTTTTCTTCATTCTCCCTTGTTCTGGAAGGGGTGAGACCAGGGGTGGGGCCGCTCACACGCTTTTAAGGCCCCAGACGCTACTCACCAAAGTAGAATCAGAACATTTTCTGTATAAACTATAAAAACACATTTCTTTCTAACGCTCTTTCTGGTATACTCTGGTGTTCTCAAATATTGTATGTTTAGCAGGGGGATCTTGAATGGGTAGGATTTCTCCTGGGATGAAAGTTGGCCTTATTTCTTCAGGAACGTAACCAATAAGCAGTGTACCTTTAGAAAATTATACAGTTCCTTAGCTCATATCTGGAGTTGATTGTTAAACAAGTAGACCCTGGAGGAACTGCCTGGATTCAAATCCTAGTGCTGCCACCTGCTAGCTGTGTTACGTGTAGCAAATCATCCACCCTCTGAAAACTTCAGTTTCTTCACTGTAAAATAAGGATGGTACTACAGTTATTCTGAGTGCTAAATGAAACAATTCCTGCACCATGCGTGAGACAATGCCTGGAGTGTATTAGGAGCTCAGTAAGTATTGGCTACTGTTATTAAGGAATCCCTGGGTGGTTCTGATGGTTAACGTGCTCAGCTGATAACAGAAAGGTTGGAGGTTCGAGTCTATCCAGAGGTGCCTCGAAAGAAAGGCCTGACCATCTACTTCTGAAAAATTAGCCATTGAAAACCCTACACAGCACAATTCTCCTGAGACATGTGGGGTTGCCATGAATTGAATCAGCTTGATGGCGACTGTTTTATAAAAAAAAAAATTATTCTTATTAATATTGTATTTACTTTCTATACAAAAAACAGGAGCCTTGGTGGCACAGTGCTTAAGAATTCGGCTGCTAACCAAAAGGTTGGCAGCTCGAATCCACCATCTGCTCTTTGGAAACCCTATGGGGCAGCTCTACTCTGTCCTTTAGGGTTGCTATGAGTCTGAATCAGCCAATGGCAATGGGTTTGGTTCTTGGTTTACACCAAAAACAAACAAACAGCTTCCTGAGACTGTTGTGAGGATTAGCTAGGCAGGGTTTTTATGAAGATTTTCCAAAGGAGGTGCAATTAAATCTGGTAAATAATAACTTGGAAAAATGGAATAATCTTTTAGACCCCCTTTCTCAATAGCTTGATATATAAAGAATGGAATAGAGAAACCAGTTTATTTCTATATTAAGCCCTCCACGATTGACAAAGACTTGATGACGGGAACACACTAAAGGCTCCAGCAAGCTGTGTGCTCTGGCTGGTGAACAGTCAGCCCTTCTTGTCTTTTCTCCTGCCAGGAGACTGGCTGAGAGCATGTGTAATACCTCCTCTATCTGAGCCTTCCCCCACAACCTAGTGCCCACCAACAAAGACCCACTGCTGCCCAGTTGATTGCTACTCATAGCGACCCGGTAGGACAGGGTAGAACTGCCCCATTGGGTTTCCAAGGCTGTCATCTTTAAGGAAGCGGACTGCCACATCTTCCTCCCGTGGAGGGGGCTGGTCAGTTTGAACCACCGACCTTTCAGTTAGCAATTGAGCATTTAACCACTGCTCCACCAGGGCTCCTTACTACACACTACTACACACTAGGCATCAAAAAAATGTTGCTGGAAATGACACTGGTGAAGAGTGAGCTTCTTGGATCGAGTAGATACATGAGACCATGTTGGCAGCTCCTGTCTGAGGGGAGATGAGAGCGCAGAGGGGGTCAGAAGCTGGCTGAATGGACATGAAAATAGAGGGTGGAGAGAAGGAGTGTGCTGTCTCATTAGGGGAAGCGCAACCAGGAGTATACAGCAAGGTGTATGTAAGCTTTTATGTGAGAGACTGACTTGATTTGTAAACTTTCACTTAAAGCACAATAAAAATTAAAAAAAAAAGATAACTACGATGAGCAATGTGGTCCTTAAGCTTTGGGACAGTCTCTGCTCAGTTTTTCATCTTCAGTTTTGTTGTAGATTGAATTGTGTCCCCCAAAATATGGGTTGTAAACCCTAACCTCTATGCCCTTGGTTATAATCTCATTTAGGATTGTCTTTGTTATGTTAATGAAGCAGGATTAGCATATGGTGTGTCTTGAGTCAATCTCTTTTGAGATATAAAAGAGATTAAATAAATAAGTGAGATGGGGAAAGAGACATGCCAAACCCAGGAGCAGAAGCTCAAAGAGACAAGGACCTTCCCCCAGAGCCAACAGAGAGAGAAAGCCTTCCCTAGAGCTGAGCCCTGAATTCAGACTTCTAGCCTCCTAAACTGTGAGAAAATAAACTTCTGTTTGTTAAAGCCAAAAAAAAAAAAAAAAACTAGTTTCTGGAGTGAATTAACGCTTTTAATCAAGAGTGTTTGTTTAAATCTTGCTACAATAAACTTAAAATACTGAGCGAGGGAGAATGCAGAATCAGAGCTGCCCAAAGACGAACTGGTCACTGATTTTACTCACAGTCTAAAGGGAGAGTCAGAATACAAGGAGCTCTGGTGGCGCAGTGGCTGAGCACCCAGCTGCTGCCCACAAGGTCCGTGGCTCGAACCCACCAGGTGCTCCACGGGAAAAAGATCTGGTAGTCCGCCTCTGCAGAGATTCCAGCCTTGGAGTCCCATGCTACCCCGTCCTGTAGGGCTGCTGGGAGTTGGAATCAGTTCCACGGCAACGACTAACAAGGAGATCAGTAAGTATATGGAGTCTGTGAGTGGCGCAAATAAAGGATTAAGTGCTGGACTACTAACCGAAAGGCTGGAGGTTCGAGCTCACCCACCCAGAGGTACCTTGGAAGAAATGCCTGGCAATCTGCTTCCAAAAGATCACGGCCTTGAAAACTCTATGGAGCACAGTTCTGCTCTGATACACACAGGGTCACCATCAGTCGGAATCAGTATATGCAGCGGGGGCAGTGGGTGTGTGGGGGCTTGGAGGGTAGCTGGCACATAGGAAAGGCTGCATACAGGGACTTGAGTTTAGGTGGGAGAAATACTTGACTGTTTTCAAATCTCAAGTGCGCCCAAACCAAGAACTAGAAAAGGGAGGGAAAAGAAGTATGGGGGATGGGCCTGCTTCTGCAGGCCTCCCCACCCCACCCCAAACCCTCTGTAAATCCCATGCCAGAGGGCTGGAGGAGAAAGAGATTAGGAATTCAAACTGTATTACACAAAGGCTGGGGAGAGCCTGATCTCTTGCAGAGAGGAGAGGAAAATTCTTTCCTTTCTCAGGTTAGTTTTTTTTTTTGTTTTTGTACTTTAGATGAAGGTTTGGAGAGCAAATTCATTTCTCATTAAACAATTAATACACATATTGTTTTGTGACATTGGTTAACAACCCCACGACATGTCAACACTCTCCACTTCTTGACCTTGGGTTTCCCATCACCAGCTTTCTTGTCCCCTCCTGCCTTCTCGTGCTTGCCCCTGGGCTGGTGTGCCCATTTAGTCTCATTTTGTTTTATGGGCCTGTCTGATCTTTGGCTGAAGGGTCAACTTCAGGAGTGACTTCAGTACTGTGTTAAAAGAGTGTCCAGGGGCCATATTCTTGAGGTTTCTCCAGTCTCTGTCAGACCAGCAACGCTATTCTTGTGTGTGTGTGTGTGTGTGTGTGTGTGTGTTAGAATTTGCTGTACATTTTTCTCCAGCTCTGTCGCAGACCCTCTGTTGTGATCCCTGTCAGAGCAGTCAGTGGTGGTAGCCGGGCACCATCTAGTTGCGCTGGACTCAGTCTGGTGGAGGCTGTAGTAGTTGTGGTCCATTAGTCCTTGGGACTAATCTTTCTATGTGTCTTTGGTTTTCTTCATTCCCCCTTGCTCCAGATGGGGTGAGACCAGTGAAGTATCTTAGATGGCCACTCTGAACCTATTAAGACCCCAGAAGCTACTCACCAAAGTAGAATGTAGAACATTTTCTTCATAAACTATGTGATGCCAATTGAGCTAGATGTTTCCCGAGATCATGGTCCCCACAGCCCTCAGCCCGGTAACCTGGTTCTTCAGGGAGTTTGGCTGTGTCTATGGAGCTTCCACGACCTTGCCTTGGTCAAGTTAGTCTTTTAATTAATCTGGAAGTTAGGAGAAGTGTGTAAATTAGGCACACAGATGATCAAGTGTAAAAAGGCAGTGGTTTTGGTCTCTGAGGTATTGTAAAAGCATGTTTTGTTTTTTTGTTCCCTTGTGAATACTTATCTCATTAGGCACATATTTATTGTTGGTAGCTGCCGTCAAGTCCACCCCATTCATGGTGACCCCATGCACAATGGAATGGAACAGTGCTTGGTCCCGCACCATTGCGTCATTGGTTGTGGATCAGACCATTGTGCTCCATAGGGTTTCCACTGGCTGACTTCTGGCAGCAGACGGCCAGGCCTTTCTCCCTAGTCTGTCTTGGTCTGGAAGCTTCGCTGAAACCTGTTCAGCACCATAGCAATAAGCAAACCTCCGCTGACAGACAGGTGGTGGCTGCAAATGAGGTGCAATGGCTGGGAACTGCGCATGGGTTTCCTGCATGGAAGGTGAACCACCATTGCACCCCATTAGGCAAATCAAGGGGAAAAGGGCACAAGAAAAATTAGAGAACACATTCTTGTATCACACGGGAGCACTGCTCTTCCTCCATCACATTCCATGATAACAGAGTTAATAAGGAGCCCTGGTGGTACAACGGCCAAGCACTTGACTGCAAACAGAAAGGTTAACAGTTTGAACTCACACTGTGCTTCTGTAGGAGAAAGACCTGGCGATCTGCTTCTGTAAAGATTACAGCCAGGAAAACCCTATGGGGCAGTTCTACTCTGTCACATGGGGTCGCTATGTGTTGGAGTTGACAGCACCTAACGATAACAGCAACGACAACAAAGTGGACAGGCTCCTGTGATATGAGCATCTGTTACGTTTCATCCCACAAATATTTATTGAACACATATTCTATCCCAATCACTGCGCAAGTGGTAAATGACTTAAAGGAGACTCACCCTCATGGAACTAATATTTTAGTCGGGGAGGACCGTAGCCAAAGACACAAGCAGGATAATCTCAGATCGAGGTGAGCGTTTTGAAGAAAATGCATAGAATGATGACACATAGAAGGAAGACAAAGAAGGGAGCCCACTTTAGAGAGTGTAATCAGGAAAGGTCTCTCTGAAAAAGTGATATTTGATCTGAGGCAGGAAAGACTAGAGGAGCCAGCTAAGGAAGATCTGGAGGAATAATATAGGCAGAAAGAAGAGCAGACAGAAAAGCCCTGAGGCTCTGAGGAAGGAGATGGGGCGCTTGAGATGGCCAAAGTAGCTGAAGCTTGTGGGGTTGTGGGGAGATAACATGACTTAAAGTTAGGGTTCCACTTGTTACTGCAGCATAACAAGCTCCCTCAAAACTCAATGACTTGCAATAACAATTTTATAACGCTCCCAGATTCTGTGGGTTAGGAATCAGGCGGGGCTTGGCTGGGTGGTTCTTCTGCTCTTTGCGATGTTGACCGTGGTCACTCAGTGGCACACACCTGGTGGCTAGTCTGGTCTGGACGGTCTAAGAAGGCTTCATACACCTGGGTTGGGACCTGGGTTGGAATGTGTCTTAGTCATCTAGTGCTGCTATAACAGAAATACCACAAGTGGATGGCTTTAACGAAGAGAAATTTATTCTTTCACAGGCTAGTAGGCTACAAGTCCAAATTCAGGGCATCGACTCCAGGGACAGGGACCCCGGGTTCAAAGGATGCGCTCTGCTCCTGGTGCTGCTTTCTTGGTGGTATGAGACCCCCATGTCTCTCTGCTTCCTTCTCTATATCTCAAAAGAGATTGGCATGAGACACCATCTAATCTTGTAGATCTCATCAATAGAACTGCTGCTAATCCATCTTATTAACATCATAGTGATAAGATTTACAACTCGTAGGGAAATCACATCAGATGATAAAATGGTGGACAGTCATACAATACAGGGAATCATGACCTAGCCAAGTTGACAGATATTTTGGGGGGACACAACCCAATCCATGACAGGATGATTCAAAGACGAGGACTATCAATGGAGTGCCTACACGTGTGGCCTCTCTGTGTGGTGTGGTTTTTTCACACCGTGGTTTCCTCACACCATGAACTTCTTACATGGATGCTCAGAGTTCCAAGTGTGATTTTCCCAGCAGACAAGGCAGAAGCTGCAGTGCTTTTTTTTTTTTTTTAAATGATATTGTGTTTTCAGTGAAGGTTTACACAGCAGTTTAGGTTCCCGTTCAACAATTCCCGTACAAATTGTTCAGTGACGTTGGTTACATTCATCCCAATGCGTGAACATTCTCATTATTTCCATTCTGGTTGTTCCATTTCCACTAATCTAGTTTCCCCACCCCCTTACATTTTCATCTTTGTTTTAAAGTAATTGTTGATCATTTGGTCTCACGTAAGTGATTTTTTAAAGGAGCACGGTACTCACGGGTGGTATTCTTTATTTTGCGAGCCAATCTGCTATTCAGTTACAAGGTGACCTCAGTAGTTAGTTTTGGTTCAAGGTTTGATAATGGTCTCCAGGAGTCCTCTAGTCTCAGCTGGTCCATGGTGTCTGTTTTTTGTTTTTTTTTTTTTAAATAGGAATTTGAGGTTCTGTTCCACATTTTCCTCCCATTGTGTCAGGACCCACCTATCGTGGCCCTGGTCAGCTGCACTACTTTTTGTGACGTGTTGGGGGAAATCAACCAGCATTTCACCTGTTATACTCTGTTGGTCAAAGGAGTCTTAAACTTACCTAGGTTCAAGGAGAGAGGACACAGACCCCACCTCTTTATGGAAAGAGCATTGAAGAATTTGGGAACCATGTTTTAAAGTTGCCATGGTCAGACCAACTAGGTCATGTAGGATGTAAGCGAGATACATATAAAACCAAACCCAATTGCCACTGGGTTGATTCCAGCTCATGGTGTCTATATGTTACAGGGTAGAACTGCATTCCATAGGATTTTCAAGGCTGTGACCCTTTAGAAGCAGATCTCCAGGACTTTCTTTCAAGGTGCCTCTCGGTGGGTTTGGGCTGCCACTGTTTTGGTTAGTAGTCAAACACTTGACATTTTGCACCACCCAGGACTCCAGGATATATGTGTATATGTGTATTTGTAGGTATAAGTACACACACACACACACTCAGTAGTGGGTTTTGTTGTTGTGTGCCACTGAGTTGATTCCAACTCATAGTGACCCTACAAGACAGAGTAGAACTGCCCCATTGTGTTTCCTAGGCTGTAATCTTTATGGGAGAAGATCGCCAGGTGTTTTCTCCCCCAGAGTGGCTGGTGGGTTCAGACTGGGAACCTTTCAGTTAGCAGCTGAGTGCTTAACCATTGTTCCATCAGTGCTCCTTATGGGGTTATAGAGGAACTATAATTACATCCGTCTCTATCCAGAGTTGAAAACCAGCTGAGAAATAAGACATAGGAGACAGAGAAATCAGGACTGGGATCATTACTAAAAACGCTGGCTGAGAGCCCCGATTTTGCCATGTACCATGGTGGACTTCATTATTTACTCCCAAATTGAGCGTATCCCCCTGAAAACACTGCAGACCTCCCCCTGTGGGTAAGCACCCCAGAAAACACCTCTGCAGGCAGGCAGACCAAGAGGAAGTGTGGAGGGGACTGACCTGGGTGGGCTCCCTTCCTTCTCCCAAAGGCATCGATCAGAGAAGCCTGGGAGGAGAGAGTGGCGTGGGGAGCGGGGCCTGCATTGCTACTGGGGTTCAGTATTTTTGAATAGGGGCAGAAACAGCATTAGTGCGGGGAAGTCCTTCTTCCTGAGGGGCATTGCTGCATGGTTGGCGTGCCTGCACGGTTCACAGTAAGTGCCAGCAAGACTTCTTTCCCACCTCAGTTTCTGTGACAAGGGAGCCCATGGTCAGGCATTGCTAGAAAACTCCCTTCATACGGGCACGTGAGGGAGGAAGAATCCAGAACCCCTTCCCCCAACAGTCACAGACTCAGCACTTTCCGTCAAACCATTTGAAAAACACTACATTTCTCTTGGGCACAGTGTCTGCCTCCTCTCCTCGTAAGCAGATGACTACTTATATTCTCAGTCAAATCTGACCTTGCTACCATTTAATCCCAGCAACTGTTAAATGTTACTGCCGCCCCGAAGAGCTGTTAACCAACATGAAATACTGCAGGACCCTGCCAAGCCACTCCTTTCTCCTATTGTTATTTTACCAGGAGCAGCGCTTTCATGACTTCATTGACGCTTTACCAGAAAGCTATTTAGTGTGACTGCCTTGAGATGCTCGGCTAGGTTTTGAGTTTCAGCATTATGGGATGGATGCATACCAGTCAAGAGAATGAGTTTCCTTCCTCCCTCAGACAATGATGGTATCTTGAATGGATGATGGATGGAAAACCATCCAAGGCACTGGGGTGGCTGAGTCTAAAGACACCGGAAATGAAAATAGATGAAAAGACTTGTGTTCCTGGCCAAACAAAGGCCCTTTAGGGCTTCTTTCTGTCCCTATTTTCAATGGTTATGCTAAGTGGTGGTTCTATGTTCATCGCCAGTGAATGAAGCCGGTCGTTATTGGCAATCTGCTGATTAACGTGTACAGTAAACGCCCCTTGGGAGCCAAAAGAGGCAGCGGGCTCTTGTGAATATTAATTTTAAGAGTTAGTACTTGAAACAAAGAGACAGTTGAGGCAAGACAGTTCCATATCGGTGACAAAATATTTGTGCTTTGTGTTGTGAATGGCCACAGGGCATTTGAAATAAACAATTGCTTTACAAGACAAGGCTTATAAAAATATCCCAGATTAGAACCACTCTGAAGGGGAAAATCTCTTCTCCCCCATTCTTCCCTCAAAGATGAAATGCACACGCCTCCCCCTGGCTGTTGGAAGCAAAAAGTAGGAAGTGAGCATACTTTGCAATCTGTGTCCTCATCCTGGGGTCCTGGTGGTGCTGTGTGTTTGGAAACCCTGGTGGCGTAGTGGTTACGAGCTCGGCTGCTAACCAAAAGGTTGGCAGTTTGAGTCCACCGGCTGCTCCATGGAAACCCTATGAGGCAGATGTACTCTGTCCTGTAGGTTTGCTATGAGTCGGAATCGACTTGAAAGCAAGGGGCTTTTTTTTGGTTTATCCTCTTCCTGGAGTCTCTGGGAGGTGCAAACAGTTAAGCGCTTGACTGCTAACTGCAAGGTTGGAGGTTTAAGTCTACCCAAAGGTGCCTTGGAGGAAAGGCCTGGCGACCTGCTTCTGAAAAACCAGCCATTGAAAACTTCATGGAGCACACTTCTACTCTGACACACATGGGGACACCAGGAGTCGAGGACTAATTTGATGGGAGCTAACAACAACAATGGTGGCGTAGTGGTTAAGAGCAGTTCTACTCCATCCTGTAGGGTCAATATGACTCGGAATCAATGTGGCGGCAATGGGTTTGGTTATTTTTTTTTGGTTTAACAATAACTCCCGGGCCAGCCATCTAAATAAAAGTGCACATGACTTTCTCCTTTTGTTAATTGCTTCCCACCATTTTAACTTCTGTTTTATGTTTTATGATGATTTCGCTGATGTGACGTTTGGATCAGCCATTCCGGTTCCCCATTTACTAGCTGGGTGTCCTTGGACAGGTTTACTGAACCTGCCTGAGCCTCAGTTTTCACTCCTGAAAGCAGGGGTCATGCCTACGTCCTAAGATTCTGTGAAAAATAAACAGAATAATGAGAAGTAAAAGAAAAATGCAAAATGATTTCTATTAATATTGAAAGTAAATGAAGTCAAAACCATCCGATGGAAATAATGCAAAGATATTTCGCAAGTAGTTGTGTATAGTTGTCTTTCTCATTCACAACGTGGCTGACCTTGTGAATGTCAGCCTCTCTGCTGGGGGACTTTTTATATGCTGTTCCTTCTGCTTGAAATGCTATTCCACGTGCACACTGCACCTGACTTTTTTGCATATTTGGGTCCTTCTCATTCTTTGACCAATCCTGGTGGGAAGGACAAGACTCGCTTGGGGGCACCACTGGGTTTAGACATATATGGAATCAGCCTAAATCCACGTGAGAAAGTGCTTCTCCTTCAAGAAACCAGTTGCCATTGATATGACACTCATGGCGACCCCATGTGTATCAGAGGAGAAATGTGTTCTATAGGGTTTTCAGAAGTACATTGTCAGACCTTTCTTCCAAGGTGCTTCTGGGTGGACTTGAACCTCCAACCTTTTGGTTAGCAGCCAAACACATTAACTGTTTGTGCTACCCAGGGTGGGGTCACCATGATTCAGAATCGACTGGACAGCCACGGGTTTTTTGTTTTTTTTTTTTTTGGTTTCTCATCCTTTGATTCAAAATTTGAAAGTCACATTTTCAGAAAGACCTTCTCATGCTAAACTCCCACCACCCCACTGCCTCCGCCGCAACGGATCCCGATCCTCTCCTCCCTCATAGCAGTGATCTCAACTTGTAATGAGAAGTAAAACATCCTTGATTCACCCTTGGTTCAAATGAGGTTGGAATCACAGGCCACAAATCACAGGGCCTAGTTAATGAGAAACCTTGGGAGGAAGGAAGGGACCCAAAGGCTTCTGAGAATGTGAGGGAGAAGGTGGAAGCCTGTTTTCCAATCAGAAGTGATAAACACATGAAAAATAAAGAGCCAGGCCAAGTGACAGGACTATTTAGGGTAGAGCTGTGCACGTTCTGAATCTTGTCATCATGAAATTGAGCTCCTAGCCAGGCTCTTTACTAAAAGGGGTAAAAAGGTCCCTACTGATATTTTGTTTTTAGCTATAGGACGTTTATTGTTATCTCCTAGGAAATAAAAGTCAATCCTAAGGCTGTTATGATGACCGAAAAGCTTGTTTAACATGTTTGTTATGGAAAATTGTATTGACTCACTATTTATTTGTTTTAGAAAATTACATTTGTTAGAATGTTTGTTGTAGGAAATTGAGTTTATTCTCCTAAGTTGTGTCGTACATAGCAGCACGTTGGTAAATAGTTTACTGACTTCAGTAAATCTTCTTGTATGTAAGTGACAGGAATTAATTTCATTTATTGGTTTATGCCATTCCTATGTACTGTGCATCTTCTGTGTGCCAAACACTGTCCAAGGCACTGGGAAAGTAGCAGTCTATTCCTTATCTGTTGTAGGGGCATTGGCGGTTCAGTGGTAGAATTCTCACCCTCCATGTGACGGACATGAGTTGCATTCCTGGCGAACATACCTCGTGTGCAACCACCACCCACCTGTCAGTGCAGGCTTGTGCCTTGCTATGATGCTGAGCTGGTTTTAGCAGAGCTGCCAGACTAGGACAGACCAGGAAGAAAAGCCTGGCCATCTACTTCTGAAAATCAGCCAGTGAAAACCCTGTGGATCACAACAGTCCGATCTGCTACTGATGACAGGGATGGCATAGAACCAGGCAGCGTTTTGTTCCACTGTGCATGGGGTCACCATGAGTTGGGGGTCGCCATGGGTCAGGGGCCCACTCAACGGCAGCTAACAGCAACAACAGTTATCTATTCCTGCATAACAGGTTACCACAAACATTGTGGCTTACAACAATACATCTCAACAGCTTCTGTGGATCAGGAATCTGGGAATGGGTAGCTCAGTCCCCTCTAAACGTTCATCAAAGGCTGCACTCATAGGCTGCACTGAAGGCGCCAGCTAGGGCCGGGGCCAGGCTTGACTGGGAAGGACCCCCTTCTAAGCTCACTTATGTGGTTGTTGGCTTAATTCAGTTCCCCAAAGGGTGTTGACAGAGTCTCAGTTCCTGGCTAGCTGTTCTTTGAAGGCTACCTCAGTGCCTTGGCTCATGGGTCTCCCCAACGTGGCAACGTGCTTCATCAAAGCCAGCAAGAGAAGGAGCCTGATAGCGAGGCTGAAGTCTCACCCTTGTGGAGCTGGATCACAGAAGTGACAGCCCATTACCTCTGCAGTATTCCATTAGCTAGTTACTTGGCCAGACCGCACTTGAGGGGAAAAAGTACATAAGAACATGAATATCAAGAGGTAAGGATCATTGTTGTTGTTATTAGGTGCCGTTGAGTCCATTTTTAACTCATGGCAGCCACATGTGACAGAGTAGAACTGGCCCATGGGGTTGTCTAGGCTGTCATCTTTTTTGGGGGGAGGTGGGGGTTAAAACAACATAAATTTATTATCTTACAATGCCGGAGGTCAGGAGTCCAAAATGGGCTTCACTGGGCTGAAATCAAGTTGTTGGCCTCTAGAGGCTCTAAGGGAGAACCTGTTTCCTTGTCTTTTCTGTCTTCTATAGGCTCAGTGGTTAAGAGCTTGGCTGCTAACCAAAAGGTCAGCAGTTCAAATCTACCAGCTGCTCCTTGGAAACCCTGTGGGTCAGCTCTACTCTGAATCAGAACCAACTTGGCAGCACTTAATAACAATCACAACAACATAGGCTGCCTACATTCCTTGGCTCATGTCCCCTTCCTTCATCTTCAAGTGCATCGTGTCAGTCTTTGCTTCCATCATTACATCTTCTTCTCTGGACCTGATCCTCTTGCCTCCCTCTTATAAGGACCCTTGTGGTTACATTTGGGTCAGCAGAATAATCCAGGATAGTCTCTCCATCTCAAGATCCTTAATTTAATCACATCTACAAATTCTCTTTTGCCATTTAATGTAACATATTCACAGGTTCCATGGATTAAGACCTGGATATCATTAGGCCTAGGCTGTAATCCTTCTGGAAGCAAATTGTCAGGTCTTTCTCCTGCAGAGCCGCTGGGTAGGTTTGAACTACCAACCATTTGGTTAGCAGCTGGGCGCTTAACCACCACGTCATTGGGGCCATCTTAAAGTCTGCCTGGCTCAGCAGTGAACGAAAGAAAGTTACCACTTACAGAGCTTACATTCTGGTAAATTCGAAAAGCATCAGAATCCTTTGTCATGTGTAAAACCCATTGCCGTTGAGTTTATTCCACCTCACAGCAACCCTACGGGACAGAGTAGAACTGCCCGATAGAGTTTCCAAGGAGCATCTTGTGGATTCAAACTGCCGGTGTTTTGGTTAGCAGCCATAGCATTTAACCACTACGCCACCAGGGTTTCCTTGTCATTTATATATATATAAATGATTCGTTGCTAAACACCAGCACCACATGAAGTACTCTCTTGTTTAAATTAGGAATCAGATGTAGTTCTACCTTAAGCTTCTCAAGGTGTTTGCAGTTGAATTACAGAACTAAAACATGTCCATAAAAGTGTAGGGAAATCTCCCAGCAAAGCTGCAGTGATCAATGGAACAGAAAACCAGCTGCAGTGTGACTTTGGCTCCTAGATCCTTTGCTCTGCTTTGGACAGCTGGATAGAAGAGGCCCCCATTTATGAAGACTTCTGTGTTTTACTCAGCTTTTCCTCATCACTTCTCTATTCCTTTGTCTGGAGCTTTAGCTAGCTTTTCGTCTGAACCCTTGCTGCTACTAGAATCTGGTGCACACAACTATCACCACTACTTCTCTAGGTGGATAGGTGACAGTCTGCACCACACACTTGATGACCCAAAATCAGATTCTACTCAAGAGTAGTGAATGGACTCTTAGGCTTATATATCTGGTAACAGCCCAAACCAGCTGGTAATAGGACATAAGTGATTCAAGGGCTACAACAATCAAGACAGTGCAATCTAGTAGCCCATCTACATATATTGAAAGAAAACAAAACAAGATAAGACTCAGTGAGCAAATATAGAATAAATCACTCCAATATCTTACAGATGGCTCAGAGACAGCAGTCGGTATCAAACCACATAAAGAAGCAGACCATAACTGCTTCTACAAGTCCCTAAATTAAAGAATCAAAATCTTTCCCAAATGAAGATACAATCCTGGAATTGCCAGATGCAGAATATAAAAAACTAATTTACAGAATGCTTCAAGACATCAGGGATGACCTCAGAAATGACATAAGGCAATCTACAGAAAAAGCCAAGGAACACACTGATAAAGCAGTTGAAGAACTCAAAAAGATTATTCAAGAACATAGTGGAAAAATAAGCTCCAAGAATCCATAGAGAGACAGCATTCAGAAATCCAAAAGATTAACAGTAAAATCACAGAATTAGACAACTCAATAGGAAGTCAGAGGAACAGAGTTGAGCAATTGGAATGCAGGGTGGGGGATCTGGAGGACAAGGGAATTGACACCCATACAGCTGAAGGAAAAAAAATTAGATAAAAGAATTAAAGAAATGAAGAAACCCTAAGAATCATGTGGGACTCTATCAAGAAGAATAACTTGCGTGTGATTGGAGTCCCAGAACAGGGAGGGATAACAGAAAATACAGAGAGAATAGTTGAAGATCTGTTGGCAGAAAACTTCCCGGACATCGTGAAAGACGAAAGGATATCTATCCAAGATGCTCATCGAACCCCATTTAAGATTGATCCAAAAAGAAAATCACCAAGACATATTACCATCAAACTTGCCAAAACCAAAGAGAAAGAGAAAATTTTAAAAGCAGCCAGGGATAAAAGAAAGGTCTCCTACAAAGGAGAATCAATAAGAATAAGTTCAGACTACTCAGCAGAAACCACGCAGCCAAGAAGGCAAAGGGATGACATATATAAAGCACTGAAGGAGAAAAACTGCCAGCCAAGGATCATATATCCAGCAAAACTCTCTCTCAAATATGAAGGTGAAATTAAAACATGTACAGATAAACATAAGCTTAGAGATTTTGCAAAAACCAAGCCAAAGCTACAAGAAATACTAAAGGAAATTGTTTGGTCAGAAAACTAATAATATCAGATACCAGCACAACACAAGGTCACAGAACAGAACATCCTGATATCCACTCAAATAGGGAAATCACAAAAACAAATTAAGATTAATTTAAAAAAGAAAAAAAACACTCAAAACAGGGAATCATTGAAGTCAATATGTAAAAGATCACAATAATCAAAAAGAGGGACTAAATACAGGTGGCATAGAACTGCCATATGGAGAGGGAAACAAGGTGATATACAACAATACAAGTTAGGTTTTTACTTAGAAAAATAGGGGTGAATATTAAGGTAACCACAAAGAGGTATAACAACTCCATAACTCAAAATAAAAACCAAGAAAAACATAATGACTCAGCAAATATAAAGTCAAATACTATGAAAATGAGGAACACACAATTTACAAAGAAAAACGTCTCAGCACAAAAAAGTAAGTGGAAAAATGAAATTGTCAACAACACACATAAAAAGGCATCAAAATGACAGCACTAAACACATACTTATCTATAATTACGCTGAATGTAAATGGACTAAATGCACCAATAAAGAGACAGAGAGTCTCAGACTGGATAAAGAAACACGATCCGTCTATATGCTGCCTACAAGAGACACACCTTAGACTTAGAGACGCAAACAAACTAAAACTCAAAGGATGGAAAAAAATATATCAAGCAAACAACAAGCAAACAACAAGCAAAAAAGAGCAGGAGTAGCAATATTAATTTCTGACAAAATAGACTTTAAAGTTAAATCCACCACAAAGGATAAAGAAGGACACTACATAATGATTAAAGGGACAATGGACCAGGAAGACATAACCATATTAAATATTTATGCACCCAATGACAGGGCTGCAAGATACATAAAACAAACTTCAACAGAACTGAAAAGTGAGATAGACACCTCCACAATTATAGTAGGAGACTTCAACACGCCACTCTCGGGGAAGGACAGGACTTCCAGTAAGAAGCTCAATAGAGACACGGAAGACCTAATTGCTGCAATCAACCAACGTGACCTCATAGACATATACAGAACACTCCACCCAACTGCTGCAAAGTATACTTTTTTTTCTAGCGCACATGGAACATTCTCTAGAATAGACCACATATTAGGTCATAAAACAAACCTTTGCAGAATCCAAAACATCGAAATATTACAAAGCATCTTCTCAGACCACAAGGCCATAAAAGTGGAAATCAATAACAGAAAAATTAGGGAAAAGAAATCAAATACTTGGAAACTGAATAATACCCTGCAGAAAAAAGACTGGGTTATAGAAGACATTAAGGAGGAAATAAAGAAATTCATAGAATGCAACGAGAATGAAAATACTTCCTATCAAAACCTCTGGGACACAGCAAAAGCAGTGCTCAGAGGCCAATTTATATCGATAAATGCACACATACAAAAAGAAGAAAGAGCCAAAATCAGAGAACTGTCCCTACAACTTGAACAAATAGAAAGCGAGCAACAAAAGAATGCATCAGCCACCAGAAGAAAACAAAAAATAAAAATTAGAGCTGAACTAAATGAGTTAGAGAACAGAAAAACAATTGAAAGAATTAACAAAGCCAAAAGCTGGTTCTTTGAAAAAATTAACAAAATTGATAAACCATTGGCCAGACTGACTAAAGAAATGCAGGAAAGGAAACAAATAACCCAAATAAGAAATGAGATGGGCCATATCACAACAGACCCAACTGAAATTAAAAGAATCATATCAGATTATTACAAAAAATTGTACTCTAACACATTTGCAAACCTAGAAGAAATGGATGAATTCCTAGAAAAACACTACCTACCTAAACTAACACAATCAGAAGTAGAACAACTAAATAGACCCATAACAAAAAAAGAGATTGAAAAGGTAATCAAAAAACTCCCAACAAAAAAAAGCCCTGGCCTGGACGGCTTCACTGCAGAGTTCTACCAAACTTTCAGAGAAGAGTTAACACCACTACTACTGAAGGTATTTCAAAGCATAGACAATGATGGAATACTACCTAACTCATTCTATGAAGCCACCATGTCCCTGATACCAAAACCAGATAAAGACATCACAAAAAAAGAAAATTACAGACCTATATCCCTCATGAACATAGATGCAAAAATCCTCAATGAAATTCTAGCCAATAGAATTCAACAACATATCAAAAAAATAATCCACCACGACCAAGTGGGATTTATACCAGGTGTGCAAGGCTGGTTTAATATTAGAAAAACCATTAATGTAATCCACCATATAAATAAAACAAAAGACAAAAACCACATGATCTTATCAATTGATGCAGAAAAGGCATTTGACAAAGTCCAACACCCATTTATGATAAAAACTCTCACCAAAATAGGAATTGAAGGAAAATTTCTCAACATAATAAAGGGCATCTATACAAAGCCAACAACTAACATCACTCTAAACGGAGAGAGCCTGAAAGCATTTCCCTTGAGAATGGGAACCAGACAAGGATGCCTTTTATCACCACTCTTATTCAACATTGTGCTAGAGGTCCTAGCCAGAGGAATTAGGCTAGACAAAGAAATAAAGGGCATCTGGATTGGTAAGGAGGAAGTAAAATTATCTCTATTTGGAGATGACATGATTATATACACAGAAAACCCTAAGGAATCCTCCAGAAAACTACTGAAACTAATAGAAGAGTTTGGCAGAGTCTCAGGTTATAAGATAAACATACAAAAATCACTTGGATTCCTCTACATCAACAAAAAGAACACCGAAGAGGAAATCACCAAATCAATACCTTTTACAGTAGCCCCCAAGAAGATAAAATACTTAGGAATAAATCTTACCAAAGATGTAAAAGACCTATACAAGGAAAACTACAAAGTACTAGTGCAAGAAACTAAAAAAAAAAAAAGACCTACATAAGTGGAAAAACATACCTTGCTCATAGACAGGAAGATTTAACATAGTAAAAATGTCTATTCTACCAAAAGCCATCTATACATACAATGCATTTCCGATCCAAATTCCAATGACATTTTTTAATGTGATGGAGAAACAAATCACCAACTTCATACGGAAGGGAAAGAAGCCTCGGATAAGTAAAAAGTAAAGCATTACTGAAAAAGAAGAAGAAAGTGGGAGGCCTCACTCTACCTGATTTCAGAACCTATTATACAGCCACAGTAGTCAAAACAGCCTGGTATTGGTACAACAACAGGCACATAGACCAATGGAACAGAATTGAGAACCCAGATATAAATCCATCCACATATGAGCAGCTGATATTTGACAAAGGCCCAGTGTCAGTTAATTGGGGAAAAGATAGTCTTTTTAACAAATGGTGCTGGCATAACTGGATATCCATTTGCAAAAAAATGAAACAGGACCCATACCTCACACCATGCACAAAAACTAACTCCAAGTGGATCAAAGACCTAAACATAAAGACTAAAACGATAAAGATCATGGAAGAAAAAATAGGGACAACATTAGGAGCCCTAATACAAGGCATAAACAGAATACAAAACATTACCAAAAATGAAGAAGAGAAACCCGATAACTGGGAGCTCCTAAAAATCAAACACCTATGCTCACCTAAAGACTTCACCAAGAGAGTAAAAAGACCACCTACAAATTGGGAAAGAATTTTCAGCTATGACATCTCTGACCAGCGCCTGATCTCTAAAATCTATATGATTCTGTTAAAACTCAACCACAAAAAGACAAACAACCCAATCAAGAAGTGGGCAAAGGATATGAACACGCACTTCACTAAAGAAGATATTCAGGCAGCTAACAGATACGTGAGAAAATGCTCTCGATCATTAGCCATTAGAGAAATGCAAATTAAAACTACGATGAGATTCCATCTCACTCCAACAAGGCTGGCATTAATCCAAAAAACACAAAATAATAAATGTTGGAGAGGCTGCGGAGAGATTGGAACTCTTATACACTGCTGGTGGGAATGTAAAATGGTACAACCACTTTGGAAATCTATCTGGTGTTTTCTTAAAAAGTTAGAAATAGAACTACCATACAACCCAGAAATCCCACTCCTCATAATATACCCTAGAGAAATAAGAGCCTTTACACGAACAGACATATACATACCCATGTTTATTGCAGCTCTGTTTACAATAGCAAAAAGCTGGAAGCAACCAAGGTGTCCATCAACGGATGAATGGTTAAGTAAATCGTGGTATATTCACACAATGGAATACTACGCATCGATAAAGAACAGTGATGAATCTGTGAAACATTTCATAACATGGAGGAACCTGGAAGGCATTATGCTGAGTGAAATTAGTCAGAGGCAAAAGGACAAATATTGTATAAGACCACTATTATAAGATCTTGAGAAATAGTATAAACTGAGAGGAACACATACTTTTGTGGTTACGAGGGGGGGAGGGAGGGTGGGAGAGGGTTATTTACTGATTAGTTAGTAGATAAGAACTACTTTAGGTGAAAGGAAGGACAATACTCAATACACGGAAGGTCAGCTCAACTGGCCTTGACCAAAAGCAAAGAAGTTTCCGGGATAAACCGAATGCTTCAAAGGTCAGCGGAGCAAGGGCGGGGGTTTGGGGACTATGGCTTAAGGGGCCTTCTAAGTCAATTGGCAAAATAATTCTATTAGGAAAACATTCTGCATCCCACTTTGAAATGTGGCATCTGGGGTCTTAAATGCTAATAAGCGGCCATCTAAGATGCATCAATTGGTCTCAACCCACCTGGATGAAAGGAGAATGAAGAACACCAAGGTCACACGATAACTATGAGCCCAAGAGACAGAAAGGGCCACATGAACCAGAGACTTACATCATCCTGACACCAGAAGAACTAGATGGTGCCCGGCCACAACCGATGACTGCCCTGACAGGGAGCACAACAGAGAACCCCTGAGGGAGCAGGAGATCAGTGGGATGCAGACCCCAAATTCTCATAAAAAGATCAGACTTAATGGTCTGACTGAGACTAGAAGAATCCTGGCGGTCATGGTCCCCAAACCTTCTGTTGGCCCAGGACAGGAACCATTCCCGAAGACAACTCATCAGACATGGAAGGGACTGGACAATGGGCTGGAGAGAGATGCTGATGAAGAGTGAGCTACTTGTATCAGGTGGACACTTGAGACTGTGTTGACATCTCCTGTCTGGAGGGGAGATGGGAGGGTAGAGAGCGTTAGAAACTGGCAAAATTGTCACGAAAGGAGAGGCAGGAAGGAGGGAGCGGGCTGACTCATTAGGGGGAGAGTAAGTGGGAGTATGTAGTAAGGTGTATATAAGCTTATATGTGAGAGACTGACTTGATTTGTAAACTTTCACTTAAAGCACAATAAAAATTATTAAAAAAAAAAAAAAAGCAAAGATTGATGACTATCCAAAAACTAGAACAGGGAAGAGAAAAGTGGATCTGAGTTGTGTGCACGGCTCGTAGCCTAACCAAGTCCAGATAATGACTTCCTAGATCCCACGGTATTTGTGTTGTTGTTGTGAGTCAACTCTGACTCATGGCGACTCATTTTCAACAGGACAAAATCTTGCCTGGTCCTGCATCATCCTCATAATTGTTTGCGTGTCTGAGTCTATCACTGTGGCTGTTGTGCCAATCCATCTCATTGAGGGCCTCCCTTGTCTTCTTGGGCCCAAACATGATGTCCTCCTCCAGTAACTGATACCTCCTGATGATATATCCAAAGCAAGCAAGTTGGACAATATTTTGTTGTGATCCATAAGGTTTTCATTGGCTAATTTTCCAAAGCAGATGGCCAGGCCTTTCTTCCTAGTCTTTCTTAGTCTGGAAGCTCCACTGAAATCTGCCCACCATGAGTGACCCAGCTGCTGTTTGAAATACTAGTGGCATAGCTTCTAGCACCATAGTAACACGCAAGGTGCCACAGTACAACAAACTGATAGACGGGATGTTGTTGTTGGATGTCACCGAGTAGTTTCTGACTCATAGCGAACCTGTGTACAACAGAATGAAACACTGCCTGGTCCTGCACTACCCTTGCTTCGAAGGAACATTCTGGCTGAACTTCTTCCAAGATGAATTTGTTTGTTCTTTTGGCAGTTCATGGTATATTCACTATTTTTCACCATCACTGTAATTCAAAGGCAGCCATTCTTCTTTGGTCTTTCTTATTTATTGCGTAGTTTTTACATGCATATGAAGCGATTGAAAATACCATGGCTTAGGTTAGGTGCACCTTAGTCCTCAAAGTGACATCTTTGTTTCTGAACACTTTAAAGAGGTCTTTTGCAGCAGATTTGCCCAACACAATTCATTGTTTGGTTTCTTGACTGCTGCTTTTATGGTATTGATCGTGGATCCAAGTAAAACGAAATCTTTGACAGCTTCAATTTTTTTTCCATTTATGATGATGTTCTTTATTGGTCCAGGTGTGAGGATTTTTGTTTTCTTTTAAGTTGGTGCAGTCCATACTGAAGATTGTGGTCTTTGATCTTCATCAGTAAGTGCTTCAAGTCCTCTTCACTTTCAGCAAGCAAGTCCAGCTATATGAAGACGGGTGACGAAAGGTATTTGTAGATAGTCCAAATGAATGTGAGATGCGGTTCTGCACTTGGTAAAAAGCGTCGAGGCACGGTTCAGTAAGTGGCTGACGCTGTTGGGAGAAAAGAACAGAGCTGAGATGCCAGCCAGCTGTCAGGTGTAGAGCCCGAGCTCTCATTCTGGGGCTCTGTCCTTGGAAAACAAAAGCTTTGTGTAATTGCTTCCCCAGTTTCCTTTGGATAAAGCTGATTTTTTCCTTATAAGGCAGCTCATTTCTGATTTCCTATTTTTTCTCACTCAGAGAGGGAAAGCCTATTAGCCTGTTTCCACAAGATGGCAGTTCCTCAGGATGTGAATTCCATTTCCTTAGAGTTCGGAATCTCAGGCCAGAAGAGCAGAGGATATGTCAACTAGAGGCCATGAGTATTAATTTTTTACAGCCGAGGAAACCGTATGGGGCAGTTCTATTCTGTCCTATGGAGCAGCAGTGAGTTGGAATGGACTGGACAGCACACAACAACAACAGCAGCATAAAATAATAGCATAAGAAGAGACAGTGGTTCAGAGAGGTGGCAGAAATGGACAGGTTTGCATAAAAACTAGTTACGATCAAGTTGACCCTAGCTCACGGCGACCATATGTGTGACAGAGTAGAACTGTGCTTCACTGGATTTTTTTTTTTAAATAATATTTTATTGTGTTTTTGGTGAAGGTTTACACAGCAGTTTAGGTTCCCGTTCAATGATTTCTACGCAAGCTGTTCATTGATTACGTTCTTCACAATGGGTGAATGTTCTCATTATTTCTGTTTTGGTTGTTCTGTTTCCATTAATCTAGTTTCTCTGCCTCCTTATATTCTCATCTTTGTTTTAAAGCAATTGTTGACCAGTTGGTCTTGTGTAGGTGATTTTTAAAATAATTTTTATTGTGCTTTAAGTGAAAGTTTACAAATCAAGTCAGCCTCTCACATATACACCTTACTACATACTCCCACTTACTCTCCCCCTAATGAGTCAGCCCACTCCCTCCTTCCAGTCTCTCCTTTCGTGGCCATTTTGTCAGTTTCTAACCCCCTCTACCCTCCCATCTCCCCTTCAGACAGGATGTAGGTGATTTTTTTAAAGGAGCACATTACTCACAGGCAAGAGTCTTTACTTTCTGAGCCAATTATTTAGCTACAAGGAGACCTCAGGGATTAGCTTTGGTTCAAGATTTGCAGAGTATCTCAGGGCAGTACTCTCAGGGAGTCCTCCAGGCTCCTTCAGTCCGGTAGGTCTTTGTTTGTTTGTTTTTAGGAATTTGAGGTTCTGTTCCACATTTACTCCCATTCTATCAAAGTCCATCTATTGTGGCCCTGATTCTGTAGGGTTTTCAGTGGCTGATTTTTTGCAAGTAAATTACCTGGCTGGTAGATAAAAGAGCTGGGGCTGGAGCCCAGTCTTCCCAGAGCTCAGTTCAGCCTTTTTCCCATCAGTCTCATTTGAGCATCTTTAGAATGGGTTCTCTTAACCAACTTTGTATCTCTTGACTACCACAAATAATTGTGATTTTCCTCATTCATTTACAAAGAGGACTTTTCCCCCATAAGTCATAAACTCCTTGATGTTCCAGTTAGAATGGTAATGTTTCATCTGGTGTTGAAACATGTCAATAGTGCAGATTCTCTACTTCTGAAAACTCAGCTATCGAAAACCTAATGGAGCAGAGTTCTACTCTGACGCACCTAGAGTCACCATGAGTTAGAGTTGACTCTGTGACAACTGGATGGCACAAATGGTTAACACGCTTGGCTGGTGACCCAAAGATTGGAGGTTCGAGTCCACCCAGAGATGCCTCGAATGAAAGCCCTGGTGACCTGCTTCTGAAAAACCAGCCGTTGAAAACCCTGTGGAGCCCAGTTGTATTCTGACACATGTGGGGTCAGCATGAGTCAGGATCATCTTGACAGCAGCCAGTTTTTTTTTTTACATCCTTTGCATTTCCTGAATTCTGACTCTTCACTTTCAGTTTCTCGTGACTGTGAACTTCTTGTGGTCAAGCATTCCGTCTTACTCATTTCTCCATTTCTAGGATGACACAGTAGGTCTAGGTTCTAGTGGGCATAGTTATGCAGCATCCAGTACAGAGAGCGGTATCTTTCCTTGGCAGATACGAACCTAGAATCCATACCACCTTTATCCAGGCTTTAGGACAATGAGCTCATTTATCTGTAACCTTTTTTGTAAATGAACCAGTTCTTCTTTGGTTTTCATAGTTAATTCTATTCCTTTTGGAGCAGATTCTTTTTAACCAGAATGCATGCCTGACCTTTAGAATAATAATAAGATAAACAAGGGGAACCAGTTGAGCTAATTTGCAACGTCTACTTCAAGAAAGCATCATTTAGTGTTTTGGAAATAATTTTCAGGTTTTTCCTTTTTTTTTTTCTTTTTTACCTTTTTTCTTCAATGTGTTGTTGTGCTTTTCATTAGGTCAATTCACATGGGGCAGATCATTTGCAATTTGTAAACAACACTCGCCTTTGTAAAAGGTCCTGTGATTTCTAACAAATAAAGCTCCTTAGAAAGTCAGAGAGACACTTTCTCCCTGAAGCTTTGATCTCATGCAATAGGGCCTCTATACGGCTTGGCGCAGAGCGTTAGCCTTTAAACAAACCTTTTTTAAAGTAGCATATTCTGTCATTAGCAAGTAGCAAGATTATAAAATGTCGTAATCATTTTCATTATTTCTGTTAGGAGCCTCTGTCTGATACAAACGGTTAATGCTCTTGGCTACTATTTAAAAGGCTGGAGCTTGGTGTCCACAAAGAGGCACCTGAGAACAATAGTCTGGGAATCTACTACTGAAAACCCAGCCATTGAAAGCTCTATGGAGCACAGTTCTACTCTGATACACATGGAGTTGCCATGAGTTGGGGTCAGCTCAATGGCAACTGGCTTATTCATTCATTTAAGACTATTTATAAAGTACCTTTCTATGCCTGCACCATTCTACCACTTTACCAAACCCATTGCCATTGAGTTGACTCTGACTTATAGCAACCCTACAGGACAGAGTAGAACTGCCCCACAGAGTTTCTAAGGAGTGGCTGGTGGATTTGAACTCCTGACCTTTTGGTTAGCAGCCTGAGCTCTTAACCACTGTGCCACCAGGGCTCCAGTTACTTTGTATGTCTCTTACTGTTGGAGTGGCCCCTAACAACAACAATTTACTCTTGATAATTTGACCTAACAGAGTTTGTTGTCAGTAGTTGATATGCCCCAGAGCCCCTGAATTTATGAAAAGTTACATTCTTTCCCTTACACTTCTTGGCTTGTTCCTCCACCATCTTTTAAATTCATAGAATTTAAGATATGAATAACACAATATTAATATAATAAGAGACGAGAGACATAAACCACAGAAGAACTGAGGCATGAGAGGTAGAGTAGTGAATGCTAGAAAGAACCATGAACACATATCCATCTTTTTATAAGAGTCTTGAGAGATTAATGACCAAATATCACATTTCCTACTCAGCCAAGTCTTCTATCAGGTACCTGTGTACCACGTAACCGTTCCTCAAGATTCTCTTCCTTTTTTCCACACACTTGAACCTTCAGCTAGTCAACCATTAGGAGGGTCCATCTTTTTGGACAGACCCTCAAATACATGCCCATCTTCTATGAATCTAGGATGCCCAGTTTTCCTATGAAGTTTCAAGTATAACAATGTTAGTTGTTATTGAGTTGTGTCCAACTCATGGTAATCTTATGTGTAACAGTACAGAACATCACCTGATCCTGTGCCATCCTTACAGTCTTTGCTATGTTTGAACCCGTTGTTGCAGCCACCATGTCAATCCATCTCATGGAGTAATTCCTTTATTTTTGCTGATCCTCTACTTTACCAAACATGATACTTTATGAAACATGATGTACTTTTCTAGCAATTATTTTTTCCTGATGACGTGTCCAAAGTAAACAAGTCAAAGCCTTGGCATCCTTGTTTCTAAGGAACATTCTGGCCATACTTCTTCCAAGATGGGTTTGTTCATTCTTCTGGGGGTCCATGGTATATTCAGTATTCTTTACCAACACCATAATTCAAATGCATCAATACTCGTATGTGTAAATCTAAAAAACACATACAGAACTTGCATACTGAAAACTACAGAATATTGATGGAAGCAATCAAAGAAGATCTAAAAAACTGGAGAGATAAACCACATTCATGGATTAAAAGACTTAACATAGTAAACATACTAAATCTCTCCAAATTTATATACAAGTTTAATGCAATTATGATCAAAATCCCAACAAGGATTTTTTTTTTTAAGATATTGAAAGGATTATTCAAAATTTATATGGGAAAACAAAGAAACTAGAGTGACCAAAACAATTTTCAAAAAGAACAATAAAGTTGGAAGAATGAATTTACCCCATTTCAAATTTTATTAAATTGCTTCAGCAATTAAGATTCTGTGGTATTGGTTGAGGGACAGACATATAAATCAATAAAAAAGAATAGAGACTCCGGAAATAGATCCCCACATATGTGCCCAACTGATTTTTGACAAAGATGTAAAATCATTCAATGGAGGAAAGGTAGCCTTACACCGAATGGTGCTGGAGCAATTGGACATTCATAGCCAAAAAAAAAAAACAAGGGCCACAAAAGCTCTTGACCTATGTATCACTTCTTTTATTAAAATTAACTCAAAATAGATCATGAAGCTAAATTTAAGTGTAAAACTTCTAGGGAAAAACAAACAAACAAGCCCGGAGAAAGTCTTTGGGATATAGACCTAGGCAAAATGTTCTTAGATTTGAAACCAGAATCATAATTCATAAAAGGAAAAGTTTAAAAATTTTACTTCATCGAAACTAAATACTTTTATTCTGCAAAAGACTCTGTTAAGAGGATGAAAAGCATGCTGCAGACTTGAAGGAAATAACTGCCAAACCACATATCCAACAAAGGACGTATATTTAGACCAAATGAAGATTCTCAGAACTCGACAGTGAAAAACCAAAAAACTAATTAGAAAATGGGCAAAAGACAAGAAGAGATATTTTACTGGAGAGAATATACAGATGGCAAATAAACACATGAAAACATGTTCAACATCTTTAGCCATCAAAAAATGCAAATTAAAACCATAATGACATATAGCTACACACCTCTTAGAATGACTAAAATAAAAAATAGTAACGACACCAAATGTTGGCAAGGACGCAGATAAATTGGATCATTTGTACACTGCTGATTGGAATGTAAAATAGTATAGTTACTCTGTGATATGTATTGAATTATGTCCCCCCAAAATATGTGTTCTAAATCCTTACCTCAATACTGTAGTTATAATCCCAGTTGGGAATGTGTTGTATTTTGTTATCTTAATAAAAAAGAGCTTAAGCAAGCAAGCAAGCAAGCAAGCAAAGAGTAGAGATGGGGAACGAGAGCTGCCAAGCCACTTGATGATCCCCCAGGAGCAGCAGCTCAAAGGAGACAAGGACTTTCCTCCAGAGCCGACAGAGAAAGCCTTCTGCTAGAGCCGGCACCCTGAATTCAGACTTCTAGCCTCCTAAACTGTGGGGAAATAAATTTCTGTTTGTTAAAGCCACCCACTTGTAGTGTTTCTGTTATAGCAGCGCTAGATTACTAAGACAGAATTTGGAACCAGAACAGTGGGGTGTCACTCTAACAGATACCTAAAATGTGGAAGCAGTTTTGGAATTGGGTAATGGGTAGAGGTTGGAAAAGTTTTAAAGTGCCTAATAGTAAAAGCCTAGATTGCCTTGAAGAGACCATTGGTAGAATTATGGGCATCAAAGGCAATTCTGTTAAAGGCTCAGAAGGAAGTGAGGAGAGACATAGAGAAAGCCTCCATCATCTTAGAGAATACATATGGCTCCATCAATAGAACGTTGCTAAAAGTGTGGACATTAAATGTGCTTCTGGTGAGGCTTCAAAGGAAAATAACGAACATGTGATTGGACAGTGGAGGAAGAGCGATGGTTGTAATGCAGTGGCAGATAACTCATTCAAATTATGTTCAAATGTTAGGTGGAAGGTAGGACTTGTAAGCGATGAACTTGGATATCTGGCTGATGAGATTTCTAAGCAAGATCTTAAAGGGTCCACATGGTTTCTCTTTGCCATTTGTAATAAAATGCAAGAGGAAAGAGATGGACTTAAAAAATAAACTGTGCAAAATGAAAACAGAACTTAAAAGATTTGGAAAATTCTGTTGTACAAACTAAGGACATGTGTCCTAGAATGTTCACCAAGGTTGTGACTCCACAATCTTTGTCAAAAGGCCTTTCTCCATCAGCCTATGACTGATGGATCTAACCAACTACCACAGCAGAAAACTAATCAGCTTAGACTGAAGGGGACAGAGAAAGAACAGAAGGAAAAAACACTGCCTGCCTCTTGGAATTCCACAAGCAGGAAACAGGCCAAAGGAGCTACATCTGTTGTCCTTCAAGAAAAGAAAAGGATCACCCTTGGAGTGGCTCACAGATCAACAGAACTGTTGGAAGGAGCATGGGAAGCATGGCCTTCAAGGTTTCAAAGGGTGGGGCCATGGTCTCCTGGATCTTAAAGGTGGGGCTGCAGACTCCTAGGTTTCAGAGTTGGATCTTTACCAACTTGGTTATCAAGTGTGGGGCATCCACTAAGGTCTGCCAGGGGATGGGGCCATTGCCCAGAGCTGAGGCAGGGCTGCCATGCTCAAGGGGCAGAAGAATGGGACCTGCCAGGGCTGAGGGGATAGGGTCACCGTTCAGATGGACTAGGGAAATGGGGCCATCCAAAGCCAAGGGAGCACAGTTGCCATCCCAGTGGGCCTGGAAGGCAGAGCTGAAGCCCAGGGCCAAGGTATCTCCACCCATAATCCAGAGGGAATGGCCAACACCCAGAGTCTGGAGGGCAGGGCCACTGCCTAGATGGTCTCAAAGCCTTGAGAGCTAACATAAATAGTTCTGCTAGGTTTTGGACCTGCTTGGTGCTGTTATCCCTTCTTTCCCTAAATTTTCTCCCATTTATAATGGTAATATGTACCTTGTGCCTGTTCCACCATTGTATTTTGGAAGCAGATAACCTATATTCTAGATTTCACAGATGCTAAGATGAAGAGAAATTTTGCCCCAGGATGGATATGCCTAATGTCTCACCTGTACTCGGTTTAGATGATTCTGATTTTAGATTTGGAGTTGATTTAAAACATTTGGGATGGGTGTGATGGGGTAAATGTTTTGCATGTGGCAAGGACATGAACTTTGGGGGGCCAAAAGGTGGTGTGTTATTGATTGAATTGTGTCTCCCAAAATATGTGTTCTAAATCCTAACCTCTATGCCTGTGGTTATAATCCCATTTGGGAATGCGTTGTCTTTGTTATGTTAAAGAGGCAAGTTTAGTGTAGGCTGTATCTTGAGTCAATCTCTTCTGAGATATAAAAGAGATTAAACAAGGAAGCAAAACACAGAGATGGGGGAAAAGAGATACCAAGGCGCTTGAAGATCACCTGGGAGCTGAAGCTGAAAAGAGACAAGGACCTTCTTCCAGAGCCAACAGAGAAAGCCTTGCCCTGGAGCCAGCACCTTGAATTCAGACTTCCAGCCTCCTAAACTGTGAGAAAATATATTTCTGTTTGTTAAAGCCACCCACTTATGTTTTTTCTGTTATAGCAGCACCGGGTAACTGAGACACTCTGGTAAACAGTTTGGAAGTTTCTTAAAAAATAAACACGCAACTCTCATGTGACCCAGGTATTGCACTCCTGGGCGTTTATTCTAGAGAAGTGAACACTCATATTTACACAAAGACTTGTGTATGAATGTTTATTGGAGCTTTATCTGTGAAAGTCAAAAACTGGAAACAACCCAGATGGCCATCAGGACGTGAAAGATTAAATGAACTGTAGTACATTCATACCATGAAATCCTGTTGTTGTTGCTGTGTGCTGTCGAGTTGGTTCCGACTCATAGTCACCCTATAAGACAGAGTAGAACTGCCCCACAGGGTTTCCAAGACTGTAACCTTTACAGGAGCAGACTGCAACATCTTTCTTCCCCGAAGCAGCCGGTGTATTCAAATCTCCGATCTTTCTGTTAGGAGCTGAGTACTTAGCCATGGCGCCACCATGGCTGCTTCATGGATTACTGCTCAGCAATAAAAGGAACTGGCAGTTGGTACAAGTAACAACCTGGATGGATCTTCAGAATTATGCTGTGTGTCTTTACTTGCCAATTCTTACATTTTATCAGTTTTGGGGTGGTTTTGATTGATTGATTTTTATCCTCATTATAGATCGTATTTTCCTACTTCTTTTCATGCCTGGTAATTAAAAAAAAATTAATTCTAGACTGTGAATTCCATTGATTGTGAGTTTTAACTTTGTGTGTTCTGGATATTTTTGTGTTCCTGTAAATATTCTTAAGCTTTGTTCTATAGTTTGCTTTTATAACTTGTTACCTGCAGCCAGAGCAGGGCTTAGTGTAGGACAAGTTATTACCCATTATTGAGGTTAGGGAGTCCCTGGGCGGGGGGGGGGGGGGGGGTGCAAACAGTTAAGAAGCTGGGCTACTAACTGAAAGGTTGGCAGTTTGAGTCTACCCAGGGGTGCCACAGAAGAAAGTCCTGGCAATATACTTCCGAAAATCCAGTCATTGAAAACCCCATGGAGCACAGTTCTACTCTGACACACATGGGGCCGCCCTGAGTCGAAGTCAGCTCACCAGCAATTGGTTTTGGTTTGTATTGAGGCCAAGACCCTTCTGAGTACTCTACCCGATGGCCCATGAGTTGTGAGGTTTTCTAATCTGGCCAAATGGGAATAAGCACTCCTCTTCTCCATGTGTGATTTCTGGCCACTGTTTCTTCTAAGGAAACCCTAGTGGCATAGTGATTAAGTGATATGGCTGCTAACCAAAGGGCTGGCTGTTCGAATCCACCAGGCGCTCTTGGAAACTCTATGGGGCAGTCCTACTCTGTCCTATGGGGTCGCTATGAGTCGGAATCAACTCAACAGCAGCTGGTTTCTTGTAATCCCGTTAAGTGGCTCTGCCCCTTACACACACACGAGTCACCACTGTGAACACTCAAGGGGGACTGTCTGCAGCTCTCTGGAGTGCTCTCTCTCTGGGTGTAACTCCATACTTTCTGGTAGTTGGCATTATTGACTTGAGCTGCCTTGGCCTCCTGGACTCTGAGCTCCACCTCCTCAATCGGGGCGGGGGTGGGGGTGTTTACAAGACTCTGCCGATGTCCCCACAAGATTCTGCTGATGTCCCCCTCCTTCGCTGCAGCCTAGGAACTCTCTCGGTTGGTAAGCTGGGACAACCCTGGGGCTTACCTTGTTTGTTTCCTGTAGGCCAAGCATCAGTATCCTTAACTGGCTGATGTCCAACTCCTTGAGAACTCTTGTTTAATTTGTTTTGTTTTTCAGTTGTTTTATGTGGAAGCATAAATCCAATCTCTGTAAGTCCATCTTGGCTGGAAGCAGAGTTCAACAGTTACTTATATTAAAAAAAAAAAAAAAAAAGATAAATCATGACTTTAATGGGAACACACAGTTTTTATGACTGAGGTGCCTGTAGCTTGTAACCCACCACTGGCAACAGATTATTCCTTTATTTTCTGATTTGCTTCATCTACCTTTTTCCAATGACAAGAAAATATACCGAAAACCAAACCAGGTGCTATTGTAATATGTATATTCCTATATATACATATATATATACCAAAACAAATATATGTATTGTTTTTAGATGCTGTCGAGTCCATTCCAACTCATAGTGACCGTATGTACAACAGAGCTAAACACCGCCCAGTCCTGTGCCATACTTAAAATAGTTGCTCTGTTTGAGACATTGTTGCAGCCACTGTGTCAATCCATCTCTTTAAGGGTCTTCTTTTTTGCTGACTCTCTACCAAGCATGATGTCCTTCTCCAGGGATTGGTTCCTCCTGGTAACATGTCCAAAGTACCTGAGATACGTCTCATCATTCTTGCTTCTAAAGAACGTTCTGGCTGTACTTCTTCCAAAGTAGATTTGTTTGTTCTTTTGGCAGTATAAAAATGGCTTGGGAGCAGTGCCTGAGCTCCTCCAAACCCACAAGTGGGGAAGGGAACCAGGATCAATAGCACAAGGCTGACTCAGAGCCTCCAGCCTCTGCCATCTCTATCAATTCTGACACCAATTGCTCCTCCCACAGGACACTCTACCGAGTTCGATAATCCATAGCAATGGCCACAGAGAACTCACAGACAATATGCACAGTTATGTGGTTCATTAGGGAACTAACAGCTACAATTCAGGCTCAGGAACTCTCAGGATACAGCTCCTTCATCAGGATAGCCTCTCCCCAGCTATGTTCTCAGGCACGTCTCTCCCTGATCTTGGCCTCTGCCCAAAGGCACTCAGCTTTCTCTTTCCGTGGGCAGGGGAGCCCATTGCACCATCTCCTGCTGCCAGGGCTCTGTTGCTGCATCTCTCCTCCTTTGGTGATAGTGGGCTGCTCTCTGTGCTCTGGAGTTGGCTCTCTTTTAAGGCAAAGCTGACCAATTCCCTTGGTAGGCCACAATTACCCTATCACACAGTCACCTGGGTGAAAGTTACAAACCTATGACTAGAAAGGCTACACACAAAAGTAATCGCACTTCAGGCAGCCTGTGGTATATTCACTGATCTTCTCTAGCACCATTATCCAAAGGCATCAGTTCTTCTTTGGTCCTCCTTATTCATCGTCCAGCATTAGGCAGTGGAGAACACCATGGCTTGGGTCAGGCGCACCTGGGTTGTCAAAGTGACATCTTCGCTTTTGAATAAAGAGATCTTTTGCCGCAGATTTGTGCGATGCAATATGTTGTTTGATTTCTTGACTGCTGGATGTTGATTGCGGACCCAAGTAAAATGAAATCCTTGACAACTTCAACCTTTTCTCAGTTTATCATGACGTTGCTTATCGGTCCATTTGTGAGGATTTTTGTTTTCTTTATGTTGAGGTGCAATCCATACTGAAGGCTGTGGTCTTTGATCTTCATCAGTAAGTGCTTCAAGCCCCCTTCACTTTCAGCAAGCAAGGTTATGTCATCTGCATAATGCAGGTTGTTAATGAGTCTTCCTCAATTCTGATGCCCTGTTCTTCTTCATATAGTCCAGCTTCTCGGATTATTTGCTCAGCATATAGACTAAATAAATGTGGTGAAAGGATACAACCCTGTCACACACCTTTCCTGACTTTAAACTATGCAGTATCCCTTCGTTCTGTTTGAACGACTGCCTCATCTGTGTATAGGTTAGTCATGAGCACAATTAAGTGTCCTGGAATTCCCATTCTTCACAAAGTTATCCATAATTTGTTACGATCCACACAGCTGAATGCCTTTGCATAGTCAATAAAACACAGGTAAGCATCTTTCTGGTATGCTCTGCTTTCAGCCAGGATCCACCTGACATCAGTAATGACATTCCTTGTTCCACGTTATCTTCTGAATCTGGCTTGAATTTCTGGCAGTTCCCTGTCAATGTACTGCTGCAACCGTTCTTTAATTATCTTCAGCAAAATTTTACTTGCATGTGATGTTAATGACATTGTTCCTTAATTTCTGCATTCTGTTGAATGGCCTTTCTTTGGAATGGCACAAATATGGAGCTCTTCTATTTGGTTGGCCAGGTAGCCGTCTTCCAAATTTCTGGGCATAGACAAGTGTGCATTGCATTCATTGTTGAAACACCTCAGTTGGTGTTCTGTCAGTTCCTGGAGCCTCATTTTTCGCCAGTGTCTTCAGTGTAGCTTGGACTTCTTCCTTCAATGCCATCAATTCATGATCACCTGCTACCTCCTAAAATGGTTGAAGGTCAACCAGTTCTTTTTGGTACAGTAACTCTGTGTATTCCTTTCATCTTCTTTTGATGCTTCCTGGGTCATTTAATATTTTGCTCATAGAATCTTTCAATACTGCAACTCAAGGCTTGAAGTTTTTCTTCCACTCCTTCAGCTTGAGAAATGCTGAGTGTATTCTTCCCTTTTGGGGTTTTCTAACTCCAGGTCTTTGCAAATTTCTTTACAGTACTTTACTTCATCTTCTCAAGCTGCCCTTTGAAATCTTCTGTTCAGCTCTTTTATTTTGTCATTTCTTCTGTTTGCTTTAGCTACTCTACTTTCAAGAGCAAGTTTCAGAGTCTCTTCTGACATTCATTTTTTTTTTTTTCTGCCTTTTAAATGACCTTTTGCTTTTTTCATGTGTGATATCCTCAATGTCATTCCACAACTCATCTGGTCTTCCATCATTAGTGTTCAGTGCTTCTTCACATCTATTCCTTATACTCAAGGCTGTTCTTTAGCTCGCATGGACTTGTTTTAATTTTCTTCAGCTTCAACTTAACAAGCATAGAAGTAATTGGTGGTCTGTTCTACAGTTGGCCCCGGCCTTGTTCTGACTGATGGTATTGAGCATTTCCGTCATCTCTTTCCACAGTTGTAGTTGATTTGATTCCTGTGTATTCCATCTGGTGAGGTCCGCATGTATAGTCACCGTTTATGTTGATAAAAAAAGGTATTTGCAATGAAGAAGCTGTCGGTCTTGCAAAATTCTGTCATGCAATCTCCTGCGTCGTTGCTATCACCAAAGCCATATTTTCCAACTGCCGATCCTTCTTTGTTTCCAACTTTTGCATTCCAACCACCAGAAATTATCGATGCATCTTGATTGCATGTTTGATCAATTTCTTACTGCGGAAGTTGGTAAAATTCTTTAATTTCTTCAGTTTTGGCCTCAGTGGTTTGTGTGTCACTGAGGTTCACTCTACTTTGAGAAGGCAGCTCTTCCCCAGTCATGTTTTGAGTGCCTTCCAACCTCAGGGACTCATCTTCTGGTCCTATATCTGAGAATGTTCTGCTGCTATTCATAAAGTTTTCACTGATCGATTTTTTAGAAGTAGATCAGCAGATCCTTTTCCTGATCTGTTTTAGCCAGAAAGCTCCGCTGAAACCTGGGTGACTGAGCTGGTCTTTGAAGTGCCAGTAGCAGTGCTTTCAGCATCAGAGCAACGTGCAAACCACAGGACGACAAACTGACGGACAGGTGGTGGAAATACACATATATCAAAACAAACCAAACCTGTTGCCGTGGAGTTGATTCTGACTCATGGCCTCCCTGTGTACTGCTCTATGGTATTTTCTTGGCTGGACAATGAATAAGGAAGACTGAAGAAGAATTGATGCCTTTGAATTATGGTGTTGATGAAGAATACCGAATATACTATGGACCGCCAAAAGAACGAACAAATCTGTCTTGGAGGAAGTACAACTAGAATGTCCCTTAGAAGCAAGGATAGTGAGACTATGTCTCACATACTTTGGACATGCTCCTCTATCAACCTAAAGGTTGATGGTTTGAACCAAACAAGCAGCCCCATGGAAGAAAGGCCTGGCCATCTGTTTCCGTAAAGATTACAGTCAAGAAAAGGCAATGGGGCAGTTCTACTGTGTACCACATGGTGTCGCTATGAGTCAGAATCAACTTGATGGCAATTTTTTTTTCTTATTAACTTGTTCACTTGTTTTGCTTGTTTTTAATTACTGACCCACTGTGGACTCTGATTATGCACGTCTGTCACGGACACTGTAGGTGACTAGATTCTTTTTTATTTTAACTAGAACAAATTAATTGTTGACAGTGGACAGACTTCCAAAAATGCAGCCTTCTATCTCAAATCTGTTAGTTCTGGCAGAATATCTTCTGAGTGGGTAATAGCTAAGTGTGATATATATACTCTCTATTTCGCTGCTTTCTCTTTTTAATTCTAAGCTAACTCTCCCCACCCCTTGATTTTTGCAAATTTTCTCATTCCCTAAAATTTCTCGAATGATGAACGTTTGGCCTTTCAAATGGCAGATGTTATAGTTAATATGGGGGCAGTCGTGGTTCAGTGGTAGAATTCTCCCCTTCCGTCCGGGAGATCCGGGTTCAATTCCCGGCCAATGCACCTCCACCACCGTCTATCCGTGGAAGCTTGTGTGTTGCTGTGATGCTGAACAGGTTTCAGTGGAGCTGCCAGACTAAGATGGACTAGGAAGAAAGGCCTGGTGACCTACTTCCAAATATCAGCCAAGGAAAATCCTGTGGGTGACAACAGCCCAGTCCACCACGAATTGAGGTGCTGGCACAGGACCAGGCGGTGTTTCGTTCTGTTGTCCATGGGCTCACCAAGAGTCGGAGGGCTGACTCTATGGTGGCTAACAACATGGCTCCTATGAACTAGATCTTGGGTTACGTGAAATCTTGGGCTCTAGGTAACACACTAAATTTCAAATATCTTTGAAGGAAAGTCGCCTTAACAATCAGTTTGGGTCGGCTAACACTAAGCCCACTTTTGCTGCATAATCTGATTTTTATAATCTGGTATTTTGTTTCTCTCATCTCAATCAAGTCATATCAATTTCTCCTTTTAAAACTTTGTTGTGTGAATTAAGTGCAGGCAATTATTTGATTACTGCCCCTGTGCTAGTTGGAGCCTGGTGTTTAACGTGGCTGAGGCCCACAGGCCGCAATTTGAACAATCGGGAGAGTTTGCTGCAATTACCATCAATCCTATCATTAACCACGACAGACGTTCCCTCCCACAGAGTTTTTTTTTTTTTTTTAGTACCAGTTAGCTCCTGAACTCCTCCTGAAGGCCAGATTTCACTATAGTCAAGTGGATTTCACCATCAGCTGGCAGAACATAAAGTCAGAGCCCATGTTGGAAAAACACTGAAGTCCCAGGAGGTGGAGTCTGAAGAGGTCACGCTAACTTTAAGAGATGCGCTGCTCAAACAAATACGCCACACACGCAGGCCATCTGAAAGAATAATTTGTGAAAGGATTATCTGCGAGAAGGCTGTTTAATTTTCTAACAGGGAAACAGATGGAGATCAAGATGTGAAGCATACTTATATTGTTACATTTTGGTCATTTATATAAAATACACCTGCTACCGTATGGAGCCTTCATGGGATGGAAAATATGAAAAGAGGAAATATTTTAAGAGGAATATTTATTGCCATGTTATGCCAGCTTATTATATAATAAGTACATTTTAAAATAAAGATTTAAATGTAGTCTATATTCAGGGCGCTACCACGTTAAAAACTTCACCTTCACATTTGCCCCTTCGTATGCCTGATGTTGGAAACCCTGGTGGCACAGTGGTTTAAGAACTACATCTGCTAACCAAAAGGTCAACAGTTCGAATCTACTGGGTGCTCCTTGGAAACTCTGTGGGGCAGCTCTACTCTGTCCTATACGGTTGCTGTGAGTTGGAATCAACTCGATGGCAACAGGTTTGGTTTTTGGTATGCCTGATATTAGTGTATGATGCAACAAATCTTTTCTTGAGATGGTCTCTAGATTCAGATAGGATATATTCAAGGTCGTATTTTGGCTCTTGTGGACTTGTTTTAATTTTCTTCAGCTTCAACTCAAACTCGCATGTGAGCAAGTGATGGTCTATTTTATAGTCGGCCCCTGGCATAGTTCTGACTGATGATATTGAGCTTCTCCAACATCTCTTTCCACAGATGTACTAGATTTTTGATTTCCGTGTATTGCATCCAGTAAGGTCCATGTGTATAGTCACTGTTTATGTTGTTGCAAGAACGTATGTACAATGAAGAAGTTGTTGGTCTTGCAGAATTCTATCATACGATCTCTGGCATCGTTTCTATCTCCGAGGCCATATTTTCCAACTTCTTCTTTGTCTCCAACTTTTGCATTCCAATTGCCAGTAATTATCAATGCATCTTGATTGCATGTTTGATCAATTTCAGACTGCAGAAGTTAGTAAAAATCTTCAATTTCTTCATCTTTGGTTAGTGGTTGGCATAAATTTGAATAATAGTCGTATTACTGGTCTTCCTTGTAGGCGTATGGATATTATTCTGTCACTGACATCATTGTACTTCAGGATAGATCTTGAAATGTTCTTTTTGACTGTGAATACAGCACCATTCCTCTTCAACTTGTCATTCCCAGCATAGTAGACCATGAGATTGTCCAATTCAAAAAGGTCAATACCAGTCCATTTCAGCTCACTAATGCCTAGAATATTGATATTTATGTGTTCATTTCATTTTTGATGATTTCCCATTTTCCTAGATTCATATTTTGTACATTCCACATTCTGATTGCTAATGGATGTTTGCAGCTGTTTCTTCCCGTTTTGAGTCATGCCACATCAGCAAATCAAGGCCCCAAAAGCTCGACTCCATCCATGTCATTAGGTCGACTCTGCTTTGAGGAGGTGGATCTTCCCCCAGTCATATTTTGAAGCATTGACTAAAGACCATATGAGTTGTGGATGACATCAAGGACATCATACATGAAAAAAGCAAAAGGTAGTTACAAAGACAGGAAAGAAAGGAAAGATCAAAATGGGATGTCAGAAGAGACTCTGAAACTTGTTTTTTGACGGTAAAGCAGCCAAAGCAAAAGGAAGACATGATGAAGTAAAAGAGCTGAACAGAAGATTTCAAAGGGCAGCTCGAGAAGACAAAGTATTATAATGACATGTGCAAAGACCTGGAGTTAGAAAACCCAAAAGAAAGAACACATTCAGCATTTCTCAAGTGGAAAGAACTGAAGGAAAAATTCAAACCTTGAGTTACAACATTGGAAGATTCTATGAGCAAAATATTGAACGAAGCAGTAAGCATCAAAAGAAGATGGAAGTAACACCCAGAGTCATTGTACTAAAAAGAATTGGTCGATGTTCAACCATTTTAGGAGGTAGCATATGATCAAGAACCGATGGTATTGAAAGAAGAAGTCCAAGCTGCACTGAAGGCATTGAGATGTTTCAACAAAAGGATGCAGTGCTTAAGGTGCTCACTTATCTACGCCAAGAAATTTGGAAGATGGCTACCTGGCCAACCATCTGCAAGAGATCCATGTTTGCACCCATTCCAAAGAAAGATCATCCAAGAGAATGCAGGAATTATCAAAGAATATCATTAATATCACATGCAAGTAAAATTTTTTCTGAAGATAATTAAACAACAGTTGCAGCAGTACATCGACAGGGACCTGCTAGACAGTCAAGCCAGATTCAGAAGAGGATGTGGAACCAGGGATGTCATTGTTGATGTCAGATGGATCTTGGCTGAAAGCAGAGAATACCAGAAAGATGTTTACCTGTGTTTTATTGACTATGCAAAGGCATTTGACTGTGTGGATCATAACAAATTATGGATAACATGATGAAGAATGGGAATTCCAGACAATTGTGCTCATGACGAACCTGTACACAGACCAAGAGGCAGTCGTTCAAACAGAACAGGTGGATACTGCCTGGTTTAAAATCAGGAAAGGTGTGAATCAGGGTTATATCCTTTCACCATACTTAGTCAATCTGTATGCTGAACAAATAATCCAAGAAGCTGGACTACATGAAGAAGAATGGGGCACCGGAATTGGAGGAAGACTCATTAACCCCCTGCAATATGCAGATGATACTACTTTGCTTGCTGAAAGTGAGCCAACCTTTGGTATGGATTACACCTCAACATAAAGAAAACAAAAATCCTCACAACTGGACCAATAAGCAACATCATGATAAATGGAGAAAAGATTGAAGTTGTCAAGGATTTCATTTTACTTGAATCTACAATCAACGTCCAGGGAAGCAGCAGTCAAGAAATTATGTGCCATATTGGATTGGGCAAATCTGCTGTAAAAGACCTCTTTAAAGTGTTAAAAAGCAAAGATGTCACTTTGAGGACTAAGGTGCACCTGACTCAAGCCATGGTATTTTCAGTCACCTCAATATGCATACTACAGCTGGACAACAAATAAGGAAGACCAAAGAAGAGTTGATACCTTTAATTATGGTGTTGTTGAAGAATATCGAATATACCATGGACTGCCAGAAGAAGGAACAAATCTATCTTGGAAGAAGTACAGACAGAATGCTCCTTAGATGTAAGGATGGTAAGACTTTATCTCATGTACCTTGGATATGTCATCAGGAGGGATCAGTCCCTGGAGAAGGACATCATGCTTGGTAAAGTAGAGGGTCAGTGAAAGAAAGGAAGACCTTCAACAATATGGATTGACACAGTGGCTGCAACAGTGGGCTCAAGCATAGCAATGATTGTGGGGATGGTGGTAGACCAGGCAGTGTTTCCTTCTGTTAAACGTGGGGTCACTATGAGTCAGAATTGACTCGAGGGAACCTAACAACCACAGCAATACCTGATATGTAGCCACATTTAATAGTTTATGATTTTAAATGAGATACTCTTCTTCATTGCCCACTTGGTGTTGTAACTGTTGGCTGTTGCTATAAAAGATGAGAAATTTATGTGCTTTTGCTCCTACCTTACTTCTCCTTTTGTCTGTTGATTTTGTTGTTAGCTGCCATCCAGTTTGCTCTGACTCAGGATGACCCCATGTACAACAGAGTGAAACATTGCCCAGTCCTGTGCCATCATCACAATCATTGGTATGCTCCAGCCTATCATTGTAGCCACTGTGTGTTTTGAGCGCCTTCCAACCTAGGGCATTCATCTTCCAGCACTGTATCAGACAATATTCTGTTGTGATCTATAAGGTTTTCCTTGGCTAATTTTAAGAAGGAAATTACCAAGCCTTTCTTCCTAGCCTGTCTTAGTCTAAAAGCTCTGCAGAAGCCTGTCTACCATGAGTGAGCATACTGGCACTTGAAATGGTAGTGGCCTAGCTTCCAGGGTCATAGCAACATGTACGCCACCACAGTGTGATAAACTGACATATGGGCGTTGGACTGATTTTGTTAAGTGTGTATTTTTCACGTGATTGATGTTTTTACCATTTATACCCTGTTCCACATCCCCCAGTCTCCTTTGCTTTGTCTATAAACTCAATAAAATAGCACAGGATTACGATGACGCCAAGTGGTGGTTAAGACTTGTAGAGAAAGAAATGGAATTCCCTGGGTGGTGAAAACAGTTAAAGTTCTTGGCTGCTGACTTAAAGGTTGGCAGTTCAAGTCTAACCAGAGGTATCTTGGAAGAAGGGCCTGGAGATTTACTTCCAGAAAATTGGCACTGAAAACCCTGTGGAGCACAGCTCTACTCTGACACATGTAGGTTTGCCAGGAGTTGACTCTGTGGCAACTGGTGGTGTTAGGTAGCTAGGGAGGTCAGGAAGACTGCTTCTGGGAAGAAACACTTGAGCCAAGACTGAATGGGAGCAAGAGTGAACAGTATTGCAAAACCCTGTGGCTGGCATATGGAGTAGAAAGGACTAGAAGAGGCTAGAAATGAGCGAGCAGAGCTGAGCACACATAAGAAGAGGTTGTAGAGCAGCTGATATCTGCATCTGCAGGTCCCTCTGGGCTATGCTAAGTAGCTTTTTTTTTTTTTTAATTAAATTACCCTCCTTTTTCAGTTGTTCCTCCTTAATTTGTAAAAACTTACTGCACCCCGGAAGCAGCAGTCAAGAAATCAAAAGACACATTGCATCGGGCAAATCTGCTGCAAAAGACCTCTTTAAAAAGTTAAAAAGCAACGATGTCAACTTGAAGACTAAGGTGTGCCTGGCCCAAGCCATGGTGTTTTCAGTTGCCTCATAAGCATGTGAAAGCTAGACAATGAATAAGGAAGACCGAAGAAGAATTGACAGCTTGGAATTATGGTGTTGGCGAAGAATATTTAATATACCATAGACTGCCAAAAGAATGAACAAATCTGTCCTGAAAGAATTACAGCCAGAATGCTCCTTAGAAGCAAGGATGGCGAGATTACGTCTCACATACTTTGGACGTGTTGTCAGGAGGGATCAGTCCCTGGAGAAGGACATCACGCTTGGTAAAAGCAGAGGGTCAGTGAAAAAGAGAAAGACCCTCAGCAAGATGGATTTACACAATGTCTGCAACAGTGGGCTCAAACAACAGCAATTGTGAGCATGGCACAAGATCAGGCAGTGTTTTGTTCTGTAGTACATAGGGAACTGACTTGATGGCCCCTAACATAGCAACTACCTCCCTAAGGTTCCCATCTAATCTTTAGAGTTTCTGATTTGATTCCATACAGGTAGTTCTTAAAAGAGCATAATGCTCAAGGCAGACGTTTTTCACTAGTTAAGCTAAACTATTGTTTAGTTTTAAGAAAGCTTCAGGGGATATATTTGATTTTGAAATCTAAAGATGGTCTCAGGACAATAGTTTCAGGGATTGATCCAGTCTCTATGGCTCCAGAAAGTCTAGCATTCTTAAGAATTTGAGAATCTGTTCTACACTTTCCCCCTTTTGATCAGGATTCTTCTATGGAATCTTTGATCGAAATGTTCAGTACTAGTATCCAGGCACCATCCAGCTCTTATGATGTCATGACGAAGAAGGCAGTTGTTCATGGAGTCATTAGCCACACATTCCATCTCCTCCTCCTGTTCCTGACTCTCCTTCTTCCTCTGTTGCTTCAGGCAAATAGAAACAAATTATTATGCCTTGGATGGCCCTTGCAAGCTTTTAAGACTGCAGGAACTATGCAACAAATCGGGAGGTAGAACAGAAGTACTAACCATGTAATTAGGCCACCTAACTGGAACTGGAATGTCCTATGAAACCATGACCCTAAACCTCCAAACCAAGGAACCAAATCCCATGAGATTTGGTGAAGAAACCTGAGCCACTACTCTTTTTCTTTTTTGTTTTTATGGTTGCTGTAGATTTGTCTATCACGGAGCTTTTGCCAATTCAACTTTTTACAGGTGTACAACTTATTGACAGCAATTATGTTAGTTGCCTGTGCAGCCCTACGCCTATCAATGCGATATCCCCATCACCGTAAACCAAAACTCAGTACTCCATGAGCACTCACCCTCCTTCCCCTCTCCCTATGCTAAGTAGCCTTTGTCTTAAGGTACAGACCTTTGGGACCAGCCTGCGTGGGTTTGCTTCCCGGCTGTAGCCCTTACTTGCTTTGTCACCTGGGCAATTCTTTGTGCCTCAGTGTCCTCTTCTGTAATGTGAGGATCGTACATGTTATGGGTCTGTTTAAAAAGCCTGAAGAACAGTGCCTAGCGTTGTGAATGAGTTCAGTGACAATTAAATGAGTTAGTATAAAAATCACTTGGAGCGAGACCCAGAACATTGCCCTGTGACCATCGTTAGTCGCCGTGATTACTGTAGAAATGATGCTTCCCGCTGAAGTGTGGCTTGCTGTAACTATTTACTTGTATCTCGTCTTGCCCGTATTTATTTTGGAGATATGCCTGGGAAAGACATACTATATTGGAAAGGAGACGGAGAAGGGAAATGAAAGGATTGTGTCTCTCCACTTTTCTCTTTTGAAAACTATGATTTAGGACTTAGGAAGACTTTTGATACAGTCAGGAACCTCTGTGTGGAAAGGACTACTTTCTACTTTCCATTCCTTACCCCTGTCTAAGAGCACTAAGGTCCTGTGGGTAGCATTTTGCTGCAGGTTAACAAACAGCATGCTTCAGGCGCCTAGATGCATTTATGCAGCGCCTAGATGCGCTTATTCAGCGCCTGGATGCGCTTATTCAGCGCCTGGATGCACTTATGCAGCGCCTCTTGATCCCTGATGTTGAGGTGGATGTGCACTTGCACAAATCTTGCAGATAAAAATCTGCTTTTCCAAAGCCCCGAGGACTACTTAGACCTACCTGCATAAAGGGAATGAAGGGATTTGATTTCAAGCTTCGTTGAGTTGCGAAGGTAAAGTTATATATAACTTGTTTCATTGGAACTGTTACTTGGGAGGCGTTATTGATTTTCATTGGTGAGCGCCTGTAACGTGTAACATTTCCTTCAGTGATGACTTTAATTGCAGCTGTGTTAAAACAGCTGCCAAAACACAAACACGGGAAGAGAAAGATTTCGGCCAGAACACTTCTTTATTCAGCGCCTGCCTTGTGCTATTTGGAGCAGGTGAAGCCGTGTGTGTACATGTTCATATATGTGCGTGTGTGTGCATGTGTGTACTGTGTGCTGTGCACTTGTGTGTGTACATGTGTATGTGTACCTGGGTGTGTTGTCTGTGTACATATGTACACATACATGTGTGGCTATATGTGTATATCTGTGTGCATGCAGGCACAAATGTGTACATGTGTGCATGTGTACGTGTGTCATGTGTACGTGTCATGTGTGCATGTGTCGTGTGTGCATGTGTGTGTGTCGTGTGTGTGTCATGTGTATGTGTGTGCGTGTGTACATGTGTCCGTGTGTGCGTGTGTCATGTGTGCGTGTGTCATGTGTGCGTGTGTACATGTGTCATGTGTACGTGTGTCATGTGTACGTGTGCATGTTTGCATGTTTGTGTATGAGTGTGTGTGTTTTCCACAAGTACCACCAAGTGTAGTGGCTCTTAAACGATACTATCTTCTGCATCCGTCTGCACCCTGAAACAGTGTTTCCCTTTATCTCCCTTTGTCCTTGTTAATCAGGAAACACTGCCAGATCCCTCAGCTGTGGCCTAATTTAAAAACCTGAGAACCAGATGCTTGAAAATATGATGAAATATAATAAATACCATGGCAGTTTTTAAATTACAGCTACAAAACATATTGTAGCTAATCTCTACTGATTAGGAAGGGCGTTCAGAAAGCACAGAACATTGTCAGGGGAGAACGATAGCTTTATCTGCCTAATTCAATGTAATTATCGGTCATGAGGTTTTCCTGGAGTGTGGGCGGATGGGCCAAAATGTGTTTGAAGATGGAGAATATCAGTCAGCAAACTCCCTTCTAGATTTTTGTTTCTTAATTCTGTAAAAAACACAGAAATAAGTTTAGTGTGAAGTCTTCGCTCTTCTTTTTCTTTGCGAAAGTGTCTATCGATTGATACTCCTTAGCAGCTGCAGTGATCATCCGAACGGGACTGGTGATTTTACTAGGCGTGTTGGTGCCTTGTACATACTGACGGACATAGTCTTCCTACAGATGTTAGAAAACCCAATCTTTTCCAAAGTTTTAAAAAGTTACGTAGGTGTGATGATGTTCGTTCTTGATCCCCCCTGACCTGGGCTCACGTGTCACTCTCCCAGAAGCAGCCTTCCCTGACCTCCCTAACTACCTAACGACCCCGGCTGCTGTTCAGTTGGTTCTGACTCATGGCGCCCCCTGTGTGTCAGAGTGGAACTGTGCTCCGTAGGGTTTTCAGTGGCTGATATTTTGGAAGCAAATCCCCAGGACTTTGTTCTGAGGCACCTCTAGGTAGACTCAACCCTCCTGCCTTCTGTTAGCAGCTGAGCACATTAACCATGTCCACCACCCTGGGACTCTGTATATGCTAGAGGGTGGGCAAAAGACAAAAAAGGTTGCCTTGAGTTTCCAGCATTTGTGAAAATAAAGGCAGCTAGAGAGCGAGGATGTTTTTTTCTGTCTGTTCCTTCATAGAGGAATGCCTTAAACTTGTTTTCGATCCTGTGGCTTTGCCGAAGCCTAATGTAATGATATAGGGTCGCTATGAGTTGGAACCGACTCGCTGGCACCGAACAAACAAAAAAACATCGTAATAATGCATGTCAACTTAGAAGGTGCCTTTTGGTGAAGCCCCGGTTTCTCAAGCACCGGTAGACTGAGTCCACCAGATCCCCATTGAATGATGAAAACCCCAGGAAAGAGCATTGCCAATTTTTTTTTCTTCCCAACAGACTGCCAAGTTAATAAGGGGCTAACTATAAAATAGTAGTGACACTCTGAACCAGAAAATCTGTTCTTCTCAGCTCTGATACGTTTCAAAATAGAATTGACCTGCTTAGATACTCAGAGCAGTTAATACAGTTAGTTGTCCATGGCTAGGAGCTCAACGCAGAGAAGACACCAGGAGAAAGAATTAAATGGTGCATAGGCGAGAGCAGGAGGGAAGGAAGAGGACCAGGAGGTGGGCTCAAGGAGCTCCTGGCCCCCAGGCTGGGCCCAGTGTTAGGGAAGTTATAGCCCAATGGTGAAGGCACAGACCCGGATCCTGATGATATTTACAAAAGCCTGCAGACTCGGTTCCCTTCAGCCCCATGGTTTTATGGAGGTGCTGTGCAGGCCAGGATTGGTGTGACCTGGGGGAGGTGAACAAATGGGAAGTGGGCTAAGGAGAGGCTAAACCAGCCTGCCCCGCACCCCGGCCTTTACCAGCCATCCCAGCTATTACATATATTGGAGTTCTGTGTGAGATTTTGTTAAAACATAATGAAAAAGGTTCCGCTTTGAAAACCATTAGTATTGTCACAAGAAGCCTTGGTGGCAGAATGGTCAAGTGCTCAGTTGCTAACCAGAAGGCGAAAGGTTTGAACCCACCTAGCGGCTCTGTGGGAGAAAGACCTGGCAATCTGCTCCCATTAAGATTACAGCCTAGAAAACTCTTCCAGCAGTTCTACTCTGTTACATGGGGTTGCTATGAGCTGAAATTGACTTGACAGCACCTAACCACAACGACAATTCACCATAGGTTGGAATTGACTCAACAGTAGCTTTTTTTTTAATTTTTAGTATTGAGAAAAACAGCACTGGACTGAAAATCAAAGAGCTGATTCTTAGTTTCAGTTATTCATTTAGAAATTAATCTGCTGTGCAACTTTGGTCAGGTGCCTTGACCTCTCTGTGCCACTATTTTTTCTCATCTGGGTGATGAGGGGCTCAGAGTAGAATTTCTGAGGACCTTTTCAGCTCTAACATTTTGGGAATTTTCAAGTGTATTCATCAATCTACTGCGCTATTGTGAAGGAGAATTATATGGTTGCTGTGATAGCTAACGTTGTATGTCAGCTTGGCTGGGCCATGGTTCTCAGTGGTTTGGCAGTTATGTAATGATGTAATTTGGTAGTTATGTAATCAGGTAGTTATCTTCCATTTTGTGATATAATGCAATCACCTCCATGATGTGACCAGCTAATCAGTTATAAGGGGAATTTCCTTGGGGCTGTAGCCTGCATTTAGTATATGTGGATGTTCTGGCAAAGGTTACTGGCTTTCACTCACTCCGGATCCTGCATCCGGATTGTCATCATCTGACCTCCAGTTCTTGGCACTTGAGCCAGTGGTCTGCTATATTGCCTGCCAATCTTCGGATTCGTCAGCCTCCACAGCCTGTGAACCAGGAGCCTGCCATCTGACCTGCTGATCTTGGGTTCTTCAGTCCCTGCAGCTCCCTGAGTCAGGAGAAGCCTCTAGCTCGATGCCTGACCCAAGGACTTGAGGACTTGAGACTTGCCAGCCTCTCCAACCATATGAGCCATTTCCTTGAGATAAATCTCTCTGTCTCTCCCCCTCTACGCACACAGACACACACACACTTCTCTAGTTTTGCTTCTGTAGAGAGCCCAGCCTAAGACAGTGGCCTAAGTATGTATTTATTCACAGATGAACCGCAAGGAATACCTAGGAGAGTCTAGGCTTTCAATATGAAGTTATAAGCGGTGTGAAATTCAAATGAGGTTATTTATGGAAGTTTGCAGTTCCGTGCACTCACAGTTGCTAGTGGTTTCATCCAGGCAGAATCTCGATGAACAAAGAACCGGAGCCCTAATTCATCAATTTCAGAAACTCTGGTGGTACAATGGTTAAGTGCTTAACAGCTAACCAAAAGGTCGGTGGTTCAAACCTACCCAGCGGTTCTGTGAGAGAAAGACCTGACAATCTGCTCCCGTGAACATCACAGCCAAGAAAACCCTATGGGGGCAATTCTATTCTGTCACATGGGGTCGTTATGGTCAGAATCAACTCAACGGCACCCAGTGACAACACTGCCAAGTATTCTAGTTCAGGTCTATAACTGGAGCAAGGACCGGGCCAGCCCTGCTTGGGTAGATGTGCTGAATTTTACGAGTAACTAAAAACTTCACAATGGAATGGTCAGAAAACTGTCCTTCTGACGCATTTGGTAAATGTTTATAGCTAGCTGGACACAATTGCATGGGGTACTTATTTACTTTTGTATGAATTGTTTGATTGGGCAACACTCATGATGTGACTGTGTTTCCAAGGCAAGGACTTGTGCAGCCCGATAACATTTTAAAAATTGTGTTCCGTACAGAGTTTCAAATTCTTGAGGAATGCAGACTTTCAGGAGCCATTGAGGGTGAAGGAACCCCTAAAACTATTGTCCTGAGATAGTCTTTAAACCTTAAACCAAAAATATCCCCTGAAGTCTTCTTTGAACCAGGCAGTAGTTTAGCTTTATCAGTAAAGAACGTCTGCCTTGAACATTCTGCTGTTTTAAAGAACTGTCTATACGGAATCAAATTCACAACAGCAACTTGAAAGGTTAGATAGGAACCTTAGGGGGCGGTGAGTTTATGTCAGTCGGGAGGAACAGTTCAGAAAAGGAGGGTGAGAATGGTTGCACAACTCAAGGAGCGTAATCAGCGTCACATGGGGAAATTGTTGACTTCGCGTATGTTCTGCTGGACACATTTTCAACAATGCCATCAAAGATTAAATTATTAAAAAAATCGTGTTCCTTTTTGGCCCTCTGTTCATTTTAAGTGTATTATCCCAGCTGAAGGTCCAAGCTGCTTGTTAGGGAGCAGGGCCTCTGAGTTCTGTGAGCATCTCCTCTATTTGCCTGGGTAGGTCCCTCGGCCATTCGCCAATAACTTAGAATGCTTTGCAGGATTGCTGGGTTTAGGCTAGCTCTCTGCTTATTTTGAAATATATTGGCTGGCATGCAGGTAGTTTGTTTAGAATGATCTCTGCATTAAAGGGGGAAATGAAGTGCCCCAGGAGAAGGGCAGAGTCAGCCCATCACTACACAGAGCAATTACACAGCCACGTATCCATATCGCTTCCCGTGGTCCTGAGCGTATTGACTGGTGCAGGGCGTTCATATATGGCATTCACAGAGAACTGTGGGTATGCCAGGTGCTAAACACTACACTCGGATCATTACCTGATAATGCCTTATGAGGGAGGCGTTTTTATTATTACCATCACCATTGTTATTATATCCCAAAATCATCGTAGCTGATGACATTGAGGCTTCTCGTTGTTGTTCGTAGCTGCTGCCAGGTCAGCCCCCAACTCATGGCGACCCCAAGCACAAGGGAATGAAATGCTGCCGGTCCTGCACCATCCTCATGATTGGTTGCGGATCAGACTGTTGTGATCTCTAGGGCTTTCATTGGCTGATTTTCAGAAATAGATCACCAGGCCTTTCTTCCAAGTCTTAGTCTGGAGGCTCCGCTGAAACTGTTCAGCATCCTAGCAACCCGCAAGCCTCCACTGATGGATGGGTGGTGGCTGCGCATGAGGGGCCTTGGCCGAGAATCAGACCTGGGTCTCCCTCACGGAAGGCGAGAAGCCTTAGGGGGATGATGTAACTTATCCAAAGTCTCATAAGCTGTCCTCCAGTGCTTAGCAAGCTCGCTTAGTTCACCGTACTTGGTGGTGGTTTGTAGAAATTGAAAAGACATATGGCGATATCTTCTTCCGTCGCAAGTACACTTTCCTAGTCTTATAGCCCAGATTTTTGTGTGAATATAAATTGCAACGAGACTGCATGGTTTGTATTAGATCAGTTCACTCTCAAGTCCGGTCAAGTGTCATGGACACAAGATGACCTCTGACTGTCATTTCATAAGAGCCTTTGCATTGTGGCTGTCAACTTTGCAGTTTATTGGCAACCCACCCATCACGGTGTCCAGACAAAGGGAAGCATTTCTCGACTGCAGTGGCATTGCTCCCGAATGCCTGGCCGCCGTTGTCTCAATGATATTTTGTGGTTCCTGGCTGAGAATATTCCATTTCCTTTCCTTTATCGTACCTGAAAGCAACTCAGAAGCCTGAAGTCTTTATCTTGTTCAGTGAACACACGCAGACCAGCAGCGAGAGAAAAAGATTCATTAGACATTGTCTTTCAGCCTTTCTAACAAGGGAGGAAAGCGAATAGGTGAGCTCAAGTGTCAGGTACCTGTGCCGGCTTGTTTTTCCCGCCCCACATGATTACACCTCTCAGAAGATGCCAGCACGTAAAGTAGCCTTGACTCCACACTCTTCCGGCAATCACAGTGACACAGTCAGGTAGCACAACGTTAAGGCATTGTGGCTGATGTCTGCTGAGTTCTCCTGGACGCTTCCGGGGGGGCTTGTCACCAGTTTTCCCTCTTCTGACCTCACCGAATCTTATAAACAGCCTTGAATCCTCATCAGAAGTCGACAGGGGTGTAAGCTGTAAAGGAACGCTTTCTACTCGCTGCATCCCTTCCCACTGCCCAGCCAGACTCTCTGTTTACACTGATTTCTTGCACTTTTTCTTTTACATGTTGCTTGTTAATTATTTTCATTTAATTTCACAGATGTGCAAATTGTCTAAAAGTTCTTGAGAGCGTGGAATTATTTTCATTTTTCAACATAAAGGTGTCCCCCCCCCCCCGCCCCATCTTGGCATAGAAGTACAGCAAACTCAGTACGAAAAGAAAAAAAGGCGACTGCAAAGGTGAAAGGAAGACAAACCAAAACCTGCCCGTAAGACAAGCATCATGAATACTTTGTGTTCCTGATCTTGTTGTCGTTGTTGGATGCCATCAAGTTGCTTCTGACCCATAGCGACCCCACGTGACAGAGTAGAACTGCCCCACAGGGTCTTCTTGGCTGTAATCTATATGGAAGCGGGTTGCCAGGTCTTTCTCCCACGGAGCTGCCGGATGGGTTTGAGCTGCCAACCATCTGGTTAGCAGCCGAATATGCTTAACCGTCGCACCTCCGGGTAAAACCTGCAAAAGCTGGAATCTGTATGTAAGGCAGAGAAGACAAATTCAAGTATTTTCCACTAAAATGAGTGACAGAAGAGTAGTAAGACTGTGCCCTGTCAAAGGTGGACCACTTTTTGAGACCCAGAAAAACAAAACAGGCCTGTCGTGTTCCGGCTCTCACAGGTTTCACTATAGATAAAGATTTAGATTAGATGTAGGTATATAACTTGTGTTTAGAATGTAAGAATGTAAATAAAATCGGTGTTCTGGTTTTTCATCTACCATACCATAGCATTTTTCCACATTAAGTAAAAACGCCGTAAATATCATTTTAAGTCACTGCAAGGTAACATTATGAAGAAAGAGCCAACACAGTCTTCTCTATTAAACTGGGGAAGAGGATTCTTAATATGCGCAAGGTGTCTATCTTCGCCAACAGCCTTTTTCAGAAGGATGGAATCTGAGAAGCTTCAGCCATGGGTAAGCACAGCGTAGGCACCCAGGTCAGGATGGCCAGGAGCCTTTGAGTTGGAGCAGAGACCTTGAAGCCCCCTTCTGTGCGAGGCATTAACATTTTGGGGGGCGAGAGGGAGGTTTTCTGGGAGCGTCAGGATAGTAAGTCCTTACAAGCCTTAAAGACCATACCAAGGATTCCCTGGGCAGTGCAAACAGTTAAGCACTGGACTACTAGCTCAAAGGTTGGAGGTTCAGACCTACCCAGAGTTCACTTGGGAGACAGGCCTGGTGATCTGCTTCTGAAAGGTCACATCCTAGAAGACCCTACAGGGCAGTTCTACTCTGCACACATAGGATCGCCATGATTGAAATCAACTCGACAGCAACCAGCAACAAGGCCATACCAGTCTGAGAGTCTTTGCCGTTCCACAGAAATGTGTGAACCATTGTCATCTTACCTGACGCTTTTTGAAAATATTCACTTGCCTTTTTTTTAAATTCTTTTGCTATATAAACAATATTTTGTTTTCAGTATATTATTATGGGAGGAAGTATATTTGGAAATTAAGATAATACATTGTATGATCAGACAAGCATAGATTCAAATCCTAAATCTGCTAAATGTGTTGTTTACTGTTGTCCTCCCCAGAGTTGGAATGTGTGAACTATAATTTCTATCTCATGGATTTGATTTGAGGATTAAGTGGGATAATGTATGGAAGAATTTACCACAGTGCGTGGTACATGTATGTAGTCTATAAATGCTAGCGTTTATTAATATTATTTCATCTGAAAATATTTGGAAATTGTTGTTGTTAGGTGCCATCGAGTCGGTTCTGATTTACCAAGATTCCATGTACAACAGAACAAAACGCTGCCCAGTCCTGTGCCATCCTCACAATCATTGCTATGTTTGAGTCCGTTGTTGCAGCCACTGTGCCAAGTCCACCTCGCCGACGGTATTCCCCTTTTTATCTGACCCTCTACTTTACCAAGTGTCTTAGTTATCTAGTGCTGCTATAATAGAAATACCACAAGTGGATGGCTTTAACAAACAGAAATTTATTCTCTCACAGTTTAGGAGGCTAAGAAGTAAAAAATCGGGGTACCAGCTCCAGGAGAAGCCTCTCTCTCTCTCTCTGTCGGCTCTTGTGGAAGGTCTTTGTGATCAGCCTTCCCCTTGGGTCTAGGAGCTTCTCAGCATAGGGACTCTGGGTCCCTTCTCATGGCCTTTCTTTCTTGATGGTACAATGTCACTTTCTCCTCTGCTCAATTCTCTCTTTTATATTTCAAAACAGATTGACTCAACTTACAACCTAACCCTGTAGATTGAGTCCCGCTTCATTAACATAACTGCCTCTAATCCTACGTCATTAACATTATAGAGATTAGGATTTACAACACATAGGATAATCAGATCAGATCACAAAATGGTAGACAGCCACACAATACTGGGAATCATGGCCTAGCCAAGTTGACACACATTTTTGGGGGACACAATTCAATCTATAACACTAAGCATGAAGTCCTTCTCCAGGGAATGGTTCCTCCTGATAACATGTCCAAAGTACATGAGACGAAGTCTCAACGTCCTAAGGAGACTTCTGGCTGAATTCTTCCAAGACAGATTTGTCCATTCTTCTGGCAGTCCATGATAATTCAGTGTTCTTTGCCAACACCATAATTCAAAGGCATCAATTCTTCTTCTGTCTTCCTTATTCATTGTCCAGCTTTTGTGTGCATGTGAGGCAATTAAAGCTACTGTGACAGCTCTACTGTGTCCTCTAGGGTCAGCATGGGTTGGAATCAACCCGATGGCAACAGATTTGTTTTTCGTTTTTAGTTTTTTTTGGGGGGGGGAGGGTCTGGCGCACCTTAGTCCTCAGAGTGACATCCTTGCTCATTAACACTTTGAAGATGTCTTTTGCAGCAAATTTGGAAATTAGGCATCTTAATTTTTTTCTAAGATATTATCTTTAAGATTTTAAGGTACATTCTTAAGTCTGCATTTATCTAATTATTAAAGATAAAAAATGTAATAACTTTTGACTCTTAAGGAATATAAGAAATTTTGTGTAATATTTTTCCTGTCTCCACAATTTATTCCATCAAAATTATCATGAACCTTATAATTTTTACTTGGCTTCTGGAAGCATCTTAGAAATAAGTCATGTATATCTATGATTCTGTTATATGTAGTATGTCTACTACTTATGTACAGTGTTGTTTCCCTCAAGATCCTTTTACCACTTAGGTATGATTTGAGTTTCTGAATTAATAAAAAAAAAAAAAAATTAATGCAATGTCAATAAAACTCTCAACAGAATTTGTTTAATTTCAATTTAGTAAAATGATTCTAAAATTTATTTGGAAGAATGGTTTAAAAAATGTTTTGAAAAGAAAAACGTTTAAGGAAGACTTTCCCCTACTAGCTATTTAAACTGTGTCATAAAACTCCCAAACTACAATTGTGTTGTACTCTCTAAGACTGGACAGTAGATTTGTGATATCGTAGAAAATCCAGAAACAAATTTTAGTGTTTTAAAAAATTAAATATATGATAAGATTGCCATTATAATCAGTAGGAGAAGATAGATTATATAGGTAATTTTGGTGGGATGAGTAAAGTTAGATCCTTACCTCACACCATATAGTAAAATAAATTTCAACACTAATTTAAGGGTAAACTCATTACAGTTTTTAAGTCAGTTACCATGTTTGTGATTTTCACACAGACTTTATCTTAGCCTACACCTTTCTTATAATATGCAATTGAGGTTTTTTCCTACAGTAAATCTTTGTCTTTTAGAAAGGTGACTCCTTTATTTAGGAGCATTAGCACGCTTTTCCTGTTCAGCAGAATAATTTCATAGGCCCAGGTCAGTTTTTCTTTCCTTAATTATTCTTGCAGAAAGTATAATTGTTTTATAGTAGTAGAGTAAGTTTTTAATGTTTTGAAGAGGGCTTGTAGGGTCTCTTAAGGAGAACTCTGAAGGGGCTTGTCAATGTATACCCTCAGGTGCCCATTGTTACCAAGTAGAAAGAAACCCCAGGTTTTGCTCAGCCAATAAGCGAGAGGCTGAGGTGGGAGAGTATAAAAAAAAAAAAAAAAATTTTTTTTTTTAAAGGTAACTTTATTTTGTTGCACAAGGAAAGGCAGCAATCGGGGCTCTTACTACCAAGACTGCTTCGAGAAGGTGAGGGAGAAAAGTTATTTTTAAGGAGTTTAAAAGTAGGGAGTTCATACAAGTTACATCAGCAACGTTCTTAATCATACCATGCAGGCGCCAGGATTTTCACAGGCAGGCCAAGGAATGGTACTGTAATTTTAATGCAAATTGCGTGGATGGCCAAGCAATGGAACTGGAAATGGCGAGGCCGGCCAAACAAGCTACAGTGGAATTTTCTACAGCCTGGGACCTCTGTGTTACATCATGACTTATGTCTAATTTTTTGGTTCTCTACCTCTTTAACTTTGTATACAGTAGATGCTCACTGAGTTCCTCTCACTTCAGGATTCAATTTACTATGGAGAGTATTCTACTAATTTGGATTTCTGTGGCTTCCAAATTAGGCATTTGACTTGTATATCTCATGTAACTGTTTCATCAGATAGCAACTGGAAATGCATGCGAAGATACTGACACACTTAGCATTTTAATTGTTTAATGGTAGGGCGATGTTCCCAAGATTACCCATGAACCCCGTGGCTGAGTGATTCTTTCTTTGCAATGCCCTCTTCACTTTACTGGGTTGTGCCTGTAACTTGTCGCATGGTAGGATGGCTCCACCATGAACCTTGACATTTGTCTCATCACCTAAAGATTCCCACTCTTGGTTTCTAACATGCTGGGTATATTCAGCAATTTAGCAGTCTTAGAAAATTCTAGAAGCAATTCTCAAGGTAAAATTAATGGACTTACTGTGAATAAAAAGTTCGTCAAATGGCTTCTGGGAGAAAGTAGAGAAGAGTGATGTAATTAGTGTAAAAAATAATAGGTTGGTGATCAGATAATAAACACTGATAAAGAAGTCTGATACACTGGTATCTCAAGCTTTCCCCATTGGTGTGAAACTGATGTTTGTACCTTTTTTTTTTTTTTAGTAAAGCTTGCAATAAAATCATTGTTTACTTCTCCTTTTCCCGCACTTGCTGGGAGAATTTATGGCTAGGAATACCTTTGTCTATTTTTAAACTGTGTGAGAATGCGCTTTGGAAAGATGAGTATTTTTTTCTTCTTCAAAATACTCTTGTAATAATCTTTATCTTGTGTTTGGCTGAATTTCCAACATGTTATAAAAATGATCGTATAATCAGCATTGTACAGTAAGAGTCATTGTCATATTCCTTAACCTGTTGTAACCCCACGTGTTACAGAATAGAATTGCTCTGTAGGGTTTTTTTGGCTGTAATCTTTGTGGGAGCAGATTGCCAGGCCTTTCTTCCATCGCACTGCTGAGTGGATTAGAACTGCCAACCGTTCAGTTAGTAGTACAGCACAAACTCTTTGCACTACCCAGGGTTTTTCTTTAATTAGCTACTTACTGAGAAAATTTACCTTGTATTGACTTAGGACTTTCAGGTATTATAAGCACTTGGAGTATTTATTTGGACAACATTAGGTTTTGAATGAAGGTTATTTTTTTAAGGGAATAAAATTCATTGCATCACTGCTGTGCACCACTCCCAGTGGTTTAAGATGGTAATTTAGTCCATTTGCTAACAAAGATATGATTTCAGTGTTCTATAATATGAAAGATACGTGTAACTTGTAAAATCTGTAGGAACCCATTTGTGTATTCTGAGATGGAAAATAGGCGCAGGAAGCTTTTGTCATATCTAGTAAAGATGAATTAATTAAGGTAGCCGTTGGTTTGCTAATCTGTAAACCTGTACAAATTTCCTTGTATCATGTTTCCGATTCCAAATCAGAGTGGGACTAGAGTAATTTTAGTTAATGTTCCCTTGAAATGATAAGGAACTTTTCCATGGGGACCTTCAGTTTCAGTCACTTTGTTGTGGCTGATAGGTGTCTGAGATGATCCATGAATTCATATTTGAAAGGTTGCCACCTGGCAAAGCTTTTAGAAGTCTTTGATTTTCATGCAACACTATGACTTGCATATCTGTGTGGTTTCCTCCTGTACCTTCCTTTGCAGGGTTGTGCTGATCCCACAAGGGGAGAAAACACAGGCTGTGTCCTTTTTGTACAGAGGAAACTAACTTTCACTGCGGTCTTAGTTACCTAGTGCTGCTATAACAGAAATACCACCAGTGGATGGCTTTAACAAACAGAAATTGATTCTCTCACAGTCTAGGAGGCTGGAAGTCTGAATTCAGGGCACCAGCTCCAGCTCCAGGGGAAGGCTTTCTCTCTCTGTCGACTCTGGGGGAGGGTCCTTGTCATCAGTCTTCCCCTGACCTAGGAGTTTCTCAGTGCAGAGACCCTGGGTTCAAAGGACTCACTCTGCTCCCGGCCCTTCTTTCTTGATGGTATGAGCTCTCCTCTCTGCTTGATTCTCTTTTTTATACCTCAAAAGAGATTGACTCAAAATACAACCTAATCCTCTAGATTGAGCTCTGCCTCATTAACATAACTGCCTCTAATCCGACCTCATTAACACCATAAACCATAGAGGTTAGGATTTACAGCACAGAGGATAATAGCATCAGATCACAAAACGGTGGACAGTCACACAATATTGGTAATCACGGCCTAGCCAAGTTGATACACATTTTGGGAGGATACCATTCAATCCGTAACAGATGTTTTCCCCAGAGTTACTCAGTGAAGTGGCACAGGTAAGCTTAGAATGTGTTCATAACAATTACATGATGGAATTTATATTTTATTTCTTTTTATCACTTATCTCAATACCCATCATTAGCTTCTCTATCCAGTTGGCCTATTTTGGTAGTTGACATGGCCAAAAATCCAAGCTTGACCATTCGGATGTCCTGAGCTCTTTTGGCCTATGGACAAGCTCTTAAGAACAACATATAGTACAAATGTCATGTATTGTGTCAAATATTACCATCCCTACGACAGCAGTAGCTGATGATTCACTCCTAGATAGAAATACCAGTAAGAACACATGCCAAATGTAACCTCAGACATTTTTGAATCACAGATTTTTCATGAAAAACAACTCAAAGCCAGCCAAGGAGAGCGGGACCCACTCAGCAATGTCAGATTTGAGCTGGCCTCCCTGGCTTGGAGAACCAGGGGGTCAGGCAGGTCTCGTTGTTGTACTTGTCTCCTTCATGCAGCTGTGCGATCTGCAAGGACCCCCTTCAGAAAGCCTCTTCTTCCTCTTGTTTTCTGCTTTCCTCAAATATTTTTGCTTAAATTCAGGGCTTATTCCTCCCCTCCCCCTATGTTGAAATGTTAATAAATGTAACTGTGTAACACGATTAGTTGGAAATGTGTCATGTTGAGTGCCATAGTGCATGTTATTGGTTGAACTGTCCCCCCAAAATATGCACTGAAGTCTTAACCCTTGTAAATGTGACCCTATAGAGGCTTCTTTTGTTATGTTAAAGAGGTCGTACAAGGCTATGCTGGGTCCTAAACATAATCACTCAGAAATGTCTTATAAAAAGAACAGAATAGACACAAACATATGCAAAGCGGAAAACAGATGCCACGTGAGGGTTTGTCCACAAGCCAAGGTATCCCCTGAAACCCTAGGTGCTACTGGCAAGGAAGGGCCTCCACCTAGATCCACAGCCTGAATTCAGACTTCTAACCTCTAAAAGTGTGAGAAAATAAATTTCTCTTCGTTGAAGCTACCCACTTGTGGTATTTTTTGTTACAGTTGTCCTAGGTAGCTAAGACAGTACCCAAGCATTTTCTTTGAAATAACAAAATGCGTTTTAACTGAGTACGTATTACACACTGCGCATGGTGCTAGAAATTAAGTAAGTTACACAATAACCCTACCAAGTAGATATTAATATCTCCTCTTTAGATGTGGAGAAGCCAAAGCTCAGAGAATCTAAGCCACAAGCCTACGGTCTCAGGTCCAAAATGGTTTGGGAGCCATTTTAAAGTTTAAGTTCAACCCTCTTGCACAGAGCGATGGCCGCCTCTTGGCTGTCTGCCCGTCAGGTGATTACCGTATTTTATGGAAATAATGCGCGCCTTCTGCATTTGTTTGCCAACCGCTCTCTCCCCTCTCCCCCTCCCCAGGCAATTTCATAAGTACCACTGTGCCAGTTTTTACATGTTGCTGTAAAAAAAAAAAAAAAAATTAGCATATGGAAATACCTCACGGGGGAGGGAGCTGTTGGCGAACAAGCGCGGAAGGCGTGCGTTATCTGCGTAAAAATACGGAACTTGTGATTATTAGTTGCCGTGGAGTTGGCTCTGAGTCGTGGTGTCACTGTGTACAACAGAAGGCCGTGTTGCCCACTCGTGCACCAGCTCCATGATTGTTGGTATGTCTGAGCCCATTGTTGCAGCCACTGTGTCAACCCGTCTCGTTGAGGGTTTCCTTTGCCTTCACTGGACCTCCGTGTTACCATCCTGATGCCTCCTCCAGTGACTGGTCCCTCCTGATGACGCATCATCTAAAGCAAGCAAGCCAGAATCTCAGACATGATCCATAAGGTTTTCATTGGCTAATTTTTGGAAGGAGATCACCAGTCCTTTCTTCCTAGGCTCTCTTAGCCGGGAAGCTCCACGGAAACCTGTCCACCCTGGCTAACTCTGATGGTATTTGAAATACTGGTAACACAGCTTCCGGCATCCGAGCAACATGCTGGCTACCCCAGTACTACACACTGACAGATGGGTGGTGGAGATGATTATTTATAGGACGGGAAAAGCAACCTTGCCCTCCTTCCCTCCCCCACCCCGCCAGATTAGCTGTGGATAATGGCCCAGTTACAGAGGCAATGTCACCCACTCCCACTGCCGTCGAGTCGATTCCGACTCTTAGCGACCTATAGGACAGAGGCAATGTGTGCAATGGAATTTGGGAACAGCCACTTAGGATATTATTACTTTTAAATCTTACTTCAGACTTGTCATTGCCCTAATGAACCTCAAGAAGAACTCCTGTAGGGAGGACCCCGATGCAGCAATGAGAAAGAGCAGCTAGTGTAAATTCAGTTTCCTATGAGATGGATTTCAGACATGAGGATCATGGGAGCCCATACTCCACCTAACCCCAAGAGGCTTGCTTTCATCAGCTTTATAAACCAAACATAGAAATCCCTGAGTGGTACAAATGGTTAACATGCTCAGCTGCTGACAGAAAGTTTGGAGGTTCAAGTCCCTTGAAAGGCACCTTGGAAGAAAGGCCTGGCAATCTACTTCCAAAAAATCAGCCATTGAAAACCCTGTGGAGCACAGTTCTACTCTGACACACATGAGGCCTCCAGGTGTCAGAACTGACTCGATGCCAACTGGAAAATAAACTAGAGCTGAATGGCCAGCTTGAGTTTCCTAGATGTTTGTCCCTTTTCTGTCAGGGAATAACTAAAGTCTTTTCTAAGGATCATTAAATCAGCCAGTTAGAATGTTCTGTCCCCCAAACTCTTCATAGTCTACTCTATTGTTAGGTGCCATCAAGTTGGTTCTGACTCATAGTGACCCTATGTACACTAGAACGAAACACTGCCCTGTCCTGCACCATCCAAACAATTGTTGCTATGGTTGAGCCCATTATTGTAGCCACTGTGTCAATCCATCTCCTTGAGGGTCTTCTTCTTTTTTTTTGCTAACTCTGATCACTTACAATTTATCTATTTAATTCTACAGAACCATTGTACATTCTGTTCTTTTCTGATTTAAAAGGACAAGCTTACATAACCACTTTCTTAGTTGTCTGGTGCTGCTATAACAAAAATACCGTAAGTGGGTGGCTTTTTTCAGTTTAAGAGACTAGGATTTCAAATTCAGGGCACCATCTCTGGGGGAAGGCCCTTACTCTCTGTCTACTCTGGGGAAGGTCCTCGTCTCTTTTCAGCTTATATTCCTGGGTTCCTTGGAGACCCTGTGGTATGTATCTTCCCTTCATTTGTGCTTGCTTGCTTGCTTGCTTGCTGAATCTGCTTCTTTATATCTCAAAAAAGATTGAATTAAGACATACCCTACACTAATACTGCCTCATTAACATGACAAAGAAACCCATTGCCAAATGGGTTTAGAACCACAGGTATAGGTGTCAGGATTTACAACACATATTTTGGGGGGATACAATTCAATCGGCGACAACTGCCGTCCCCCCAGATTATAGATCCGTTAATTTTTGAACATCCCAGCCAAATTGTATTCCAGACATCTTTGACAAAAGAACTCTGTGCTTGTGCTTCTTGGGCCACACTAGTACAGCATAGTGTAGTGGTTAGAGCTTGCCTCTAAAGTTAGACCACCGGGGGTGGGAGTGTGTTCTGCCACCTGCTCTCTTTGTGAGTTTGGCAGGTTACTTCATCTTCCTGTGCCTCCATTTCCTCATCTGTAAAACTGGGCTACAGTAGTACCTAACTTAGGGGATTGTTTAGGGATTGCATGGGACAGAGACTATAAAGTATCTAGAATATGCCTATCAGATGGTATGAGGTCAATGCTTGGTGGCTGTTACTGTTACACCTTGACAAGTAATGTGCTTTAGGTAGAGCTAGTGTTCAATACCCAAAACCCAAACCCACTGCCATCGAGTCAATTCTAACTCATAGTGACCACAGGGTTTCCAAGGCTGTAAATCTCTGTGGAAGCAGACGGTTGCATTTCTCTCCGGTGGAGCCACTGTGGTTTCGAACCACCAACCTTTTGGTCAGCAGTCGATTGCTTTAACCACTGTGCCACCAGGGCTCCTAGCATTCAATAGACCACTAATACGCTTTTAATAGCCATATGGAGAATGCTGTCAGGAACTATATTATGTTTTTCTCCAGATTTTTATTGCTCTTCCCTCTTTCACCCTATGTACAGGAACTAGCTAACCTGTTTAACCTCAATAAAAATTTTGTCTATAGATGTTTACATAGAGCTTGAAATTAATACTCCTAAAAAACTCAGACAGGGCAAGGAAAGGTCTCCTGTCAGAGAAAATAATATTTCCTCCTGCTGTAAAACTGGGGAGAGTTTGGCCAGTTCCTCTCTTACTTTTAACTTGATCTTAAAGACATCAAACAATTTTTGGATCGCATTCTTTTAGACAGAGAAGAAAAGTATAAGGGGTATGGTTTTATTGCCGCAAACTGGGATTGAACTCAACTGACAGCTGATTAGAGTTAGAACAAAATATGGCCCGTGTCCAAGTTCTCCTCAGCCATAATTGTGATTTTTGACTGATGTTCTGTAATATTTAATTGGTCGACGTTCAATTACTCTGTAAGAGGTCAATTCATGGTGTTACTTAGGGGCTTACTTTGCAACTAACCCAGCCTGGAGGGTTCACCAGGAAGTAACATTGCTTACAATTAATAATGCCTATTTTGAAAATTTTCCAAGATAAAAATATCACAGCTGTGCTCTGTTTGAAAAACATATGGCGCAGCCATTCTTTTTCTCCTCTGGGTGAGAATGGATTCAGAGCTGTTTCTTCAAGTACATGTTGGCTCTATCCCTGGTCCTCTTATCAACTCCTTTGGCCCACCCACATGAAGGTGGGGTGGCTTATTCTTTGAGCACGGATCCTATTTACGCTCCTCACTTTTCAATATCGAAGCGTGTAGGTCTTGTTTTTTAGGCAACACCGAATATGGGCATCCTGGTCTCTTGAGAGAGACTACAACACAACCATCTGCTACCTAGAGTTTAATTAAACTCAACATTGTAAAACAATACTCATGAGAGTAGGTATCTAAAAAAAATGAATTTCATCCTTTTCTCTAGGTAGACTAAACTTTATCTTGGATAAAACTAGGCCCTGTGTAACTGGAGAGTATTATTTTGATCACTTGTAGAATAGCTTTTCATTTTTTTATAATTTGCCATGAAACCTCAATGTCAGTTGAAAGAAATTAAGTAGTAGCTGTATTAAATGTTCCCTTGTATTCCATGTAGGGATGTTGAAAGTGTTATCTACCATAAAATTCTGAGTTCTCCTCATGAAAATCTGGAGGACAGATTTCTTTAAGTATCCCTGATTTTCAGAGCCCTGGTGGCGCAGTGGTTAAGAGCTTGTCTGCTAACCAAAAGGTCTGCAGCTCGAATCCACCAGGCACTCCTTGGAAACCCCATGGGGCAGTTCTACTCTATCCTATAGGGCCACTATGAGTTGGAATTGACTCAACGGCAATGGGTTTGTTTTATCCCTGATTTTCATAAGTAAATGATGTGTATTTATTTTCTGGACACTATACGCTGGTAATTCATTGGGTTTATCTCTTTGTGTTGGTTGATAAGAAGCTCAGATAAGTTTATAGCCCAATTCTGGCAAATGAGTAAGTCTTTGTGGAATGCATATCTGTGTACTTACCCCACCTTCAAGCAGAGAGGTGGGAGAGCCCCGCTGATTAAGAACGTGGTCTCTGAAGCTGGACAGCTTGGGCTCAACCCTCAACACCTCCATTTGCTAACTTAGTGACCCTGGGTAAGTTCATTTCTTAGTCTTTTATGTCTCAATTTCCTTCCCTGTAAAAGGGAGACAATAGTATTTACTTTCTCATTGGTATGTTGTGAGAATATGTGTTGTTATTTATGTGTAGACAATGAATAAGGAAGACTCAAGAAGAATTGATGTCTTTGAATTATAGTGTTGGTAAAGAATATTGAATATACCGTGGACTGCCAGAAGAACAAACAAATCTGTCTTGAAAGAAGTACAGCCAGAATGCCCTTTAGAAGCAAGAATGATGAGACTTCATCTCACATACTGTGGACATGTTATCAGGAGGGACCAGTCCCTGGAGAAGGACATCGTGCTTAGTATAGTACAGGGTCAGTGAAAAAAAGAAGACCCTCAGCGAGATGGATTGACACAGTGGCTCCAACGATGGGCTCAAGCATAACAAGGATTGTGAGGATGGTGCAGGACCAGGCAGTGCTTCGTTCTGTTGTACATAGGGCAGCTATGAGTTGAAACCAACTGGACAGCACCTAAAAAGTTTCTCAGAGAGTGGCCTTAGTCTGTGGGTGGCTGGATACTTGGGGGTCTCATATGTTGATTCCCGGGTTTTTCAGGGAAGTTTAATAGATCGAGATTGAGTTAAGGAAAGGAAAAAAAAAAAAAAAAGGCACCTGGTCAGGTCAGGAACGCTCATAATTCAAAATGCAGCATGGTGTTTTTAGATGCAGTGTGCTTGGAACATATGCGTGCGAACTGTACTGTTTGTGAACCTACACTCATTTCTCCGGAAACGTATATCATTTTTTAGTAAAATGTGGGAAGACAGGCAAACTCAGGCTTGATGGTCTCATTATTTATGATGCACTTAGCGAACTCTGTATGGAAATGCATTCTAACAATTCCCTCAGGTGCAAAATCAGCATTGGTTTATGCAGCCCTACTATTCATTTTCTGTGCATTTCTGTTCTGTATAACACCAAGTTCTTATTACCACTGCCAGGCATTTGAGATACATGCTATGTTTCTCCCTCTGGTTTTCTTTTTTAAATATCTTTTATTATTAAAAAAGCAAAGCATATTAATTATTGGAAAAATTTAAAAATGAAGACCAGCAAGAAAAGTATAACTCCTAATTCTACCTATGAAAAAAAAACTAAAAAATACTCTTAATACTTTAGTACATATGCTTCCAGACACTTTTCTAAGCATATCATTTTTCACCTTTAAAATTAAGGTTATGCAAAACATTTTATTCTCTTAAGAAATAAGAACAACTATCCAGTTAACATTACTTTTGGTAATTCCACGGTGTTGCTTTATGTGGATGTACAATTATCTATTTAATTCATCTCCTATTGCTTGTCATTGTTTTTTTTTTTCTGTTTTTCATAAGTACAAACAGTACCATGATGAATAGAATCGTAATTAAATCTTTCACCCACTCTTTATTACATTAAAAAAAATAAACTCACCAAACTGCATTACTGGGTCAAAGGGCATGACTATTTTAAACTGTGCTCCATAGAATTTTCTGTGGCTGGTTTTTTTTTTTTTTTTTTTTTTGGAAGATTGCTAGGCCTTTCTTCTGAGGCACCTCTGGGCAGAATTGAACTTCTAACCTTTTGGTTAGCGGATGAGCATATTAACTCTGCACCACCCAGAGACACAGTTCTATTCTAACATACATGAGGTTACCATGAGCTGTAATCGACTCAACTGCAGCTGATTTTATTTTAAAAGGTTTTGATATGTATTGCCAAATTCACATTTTAAAATAGTCTATCATTTACACTCTCATTGTATGAGTGTTCCATTTCTCTGCATCTTATTACATACTTACTACTAAGATTGAAAAAATCGTCACAAATTTGATAGATAAAAATGTTATTTATCTCTTTGTGAGTCTCTAAACATGTGCTGGTTAAAGTTGTGTGTCACCTTGGCTGGCCATGTTTCTCAGTGGCTTGGCAGTTATGATGTAGTTTGGCAGTCGTATAATGATGTAATCACCTCCATGATGAGATCTGATGTAATGTGATCACCTCCATGTTGGGATCTGCTGTGAGTAGCCAATCAGTTCAAAGGGAGTTTCCTTGGGGGTGTGACCTGCATCGAATACAAGGCTCGGGGGCTTTTGCTCACTCTGGATCCTGCAGCAGTTCTTAGGACTTGAGCTAGCAAGTTGCCTGCTGATCTTGGGATTTGTTGATCTTCAAAGCCTATGAGCAAGAGCCCTGCTCTCTGACCTGCTGATCTTGGGTTCACCAGCCCTTATGGCTAAGTGAATCAGGAGAAGCCTCTCTCCTGATCCACAGACTTGGGATGTTCCGGCCTCTACAACCACGTGAGCCATTACCTTGATATAAATCTCTCTCTATATATATTTATATGCTATACTGGTTTTGCTTCTCTAGAGAACCCAGCCTAAGACAACCCATTTGTTATATATCCCAGTATATTTTCCAGTTTCTCATTTGTCTTAGTTTGTGTGCTTTGTAAGAATACACTGTTAAATATATCTTATTCTTTCACAGATCCTGCCTTTGCTATCAAGCCTGGAAAGCTTGTACAGATATTCCACAGCTCAAGTTTATGTGGAAGTTTACCTATATTTTATTCTATTGCTTTTTGGTTCTCAATTTTTTTCAAGTAAATCTTTAATCTACTGGTAATTACATTTGGGGAGAAATAAGAGGTAAATATGTAACTATTTCTATTCCTGAACTATTTATCCAGTTGTCCCTACTCATTTGGACTATATATGTGCTTTCTAAAAAGAGCTCTGGTGGGGCAACAGTTAAGTGCTTAGCTGCTAACCTAAAGGTCAGTGGTTTGAACTTCTTCATGGGAGAAAGAGCTGGTGATTTGCTTCCCATAAAGATGACAGGAGAAAAACCCTATGGGCAATTTTCCTCTGTCATATAGGGTCACTATGAGTTGGAATCTACTCAACAGCACACAATAACAACAACACGTGCTTTCTAAAGTTAAAACGTAATTCAAATTACTTAAAAACTTGCATTGTGTCCGATAAAAACATGCTGATTTCAACATTCAAGCATCTTTCTGTGTCTGCAGTAAAAATACAAGTGCTGAATCAGATCAAGTCTTAGTGCTTTTTATAAAGATATTTTTTATTCCTTTATAAAGTGAAGCCTGGGGAGAAATGATCATTGGGTTCTTTCTTGGTCATCTAATGCTGCAATGACAGAAATACCACAAGTGGATGACTTTAACAAACTGGATATTTATTCTCTCACAGTCTAGGAGGCTAGAAGTTGGAATTCAGGGCACTAGCTTCCTCTCTCTGTCGGCTCTGGAGGAAGGTTCTTGTCATCAGTCTTCTGGTCTAGGAGCTTCTCAGTGCGTGGATCCCAGGTCCAAAGGACTCACTCTGCTCCCAGTATTGCTTCCTGGGCGGTATGAGGTCCCCATATCTCTTTTATATCTCAAAAGAGATTGGCTCAAGAAATAACCCAATCTTGTAGATTGAGTCCTGCCTCATTACCATAACTGCTGCTAATTCCACCTCATCGACATACTAGATATAGGCTTTACAACACATAGGAAAATCACATCAGATGACAAAATGGCGGACACTCACACAATACTGTGAATCATGGCCTAGCCAAATTGATACACATATTTTGGGGGGACACAATTCAATCCATAACAGACTCCCAGCGAGGCTCCTTGGTGATAGTCATCTCCTTACCCTTTCTACAAGCCTAGGATCTCTTGGGAAGTTGCAAGGCACAGGCGAGTTAAGATCTGCAGTATTATGAGAACATTAGAAAAACACTCCCTAATTGGTCTCTAAAAGTAAAAGAATGTTGAAAATGTTCTACATTCTGAAATCCCAGCTGGCTTATCTATCTAGCAATCACCTCGAAAAAGAAAACATGAGCTGCTTTTGTACTTGATAAAACAATAATGATACCATTAAGGAAAACTGGAAATGCTTCCTAGACCATTGATTATCATGAAAGCTGGTGGCACATAGAGCTGAAGTCACTCGGTAGCAAACTCTATTATTTTGTATTTTGCTATATGCACACAAAAGAGCAAAAACATTTAATGATCTACAATATTTCTTAGGGTAATTGAAGTGATCATTGAAATGAACGTAATGTAATGGTGTTAGAAATTATTTTTGAAGGGTTAGTCAAATGACTAATGGGATTTGGAGTCCTGTTGTTCATGTCTAGCAATTCTATTTTTCAAATCACGAAGTTGCTGAGAGTATAGGCTTACGTGCTTGTAAGGGATGAATGAGAAGAAGGGAATAAGAAAAGGAAATGTGCAGTATGGTGTGGTCATTAGGTGCCATCAAGTCAGTTTTGACTCACAGTAGCCCCACGTGATGGAGTATAACTGCCCCCATAGAGTTTCCTAGGCTGTAATCCTTAGATAGAAGCAGATTGCCAGGTCTTTCTCCTGCGGAGCCAATGGGTGGGTTCAAATTGCCAACCTTTCAGTTAGAGGTATGATAACCAAAAAACCCGTTGCCGTCGATTCTGATTCATAGCGACCCTATAGAACAGAGTAGAACTGCCCCATAGGGTTTCCAAGTAGCAGCTGGTGGATTTGAACTGCCGATCTTTGGGTTAGCAGCTAAACGCTTACCACTGCACCACCAGGGCTCCACAGAGGGACTTATAAAAATAGAATAGGCACCTCTCTCTTTTAGATGTTTTAGAGTGTTTCTCAAACTTTATTTTGTATCCGAATCACCTGTGATCTTGATAAAATTCACATTCTGATTCAGTACCTGGGGTAGGGCCTGAGATTCTGCGTTCTTAACACTCCCAGGTAATGCAAAGGCTGCTGATCCTTGGGCACACTCTGAAGAGCAACAATTTAGAGGAACTTCAGTTCTTTCCAGCTCTGCAATTTTAGGCCGAGCTAACAATTAAGAACACTTAATTGTGCTCATGAGGAACCTGTACCTAGGCCAAGAGGCAGTTGTTTGAACAGAACAAGGGGATACTGTGTGGTTTAAAGTCAGGAAAGGTGTGTGTCCTTTCACCATACCTATTCAATCGGTATGCTGAGCAAATAATCCAAGAAGCTGGACTGTATGAAGAAGAACAGGGCACCAGGATTGGAGGAAGACTCATTAACAACCTGCATTATGCAGATGACACAACTTTGCTTGCTGAAAGTGAAGAGGACTTGTGAAGCGCTTACTGATGAAGATCAAAGACCACAGCCTTCAGTATGGATTGCACCTCAACATAAAGAAAACAAAAATCCTCACAACTGGGCCAATGAGTAACATCGTGATAAATGGAGAAAAGATTGAAGTTGTGAAGGATTTCATTTTACTTGGATCCACAATCAACAGCCATGGAAGCAGCAGTCAAGAAATCAAAAGACGCATTGCACTGGGGTAAATCTGCCGAAAAGGACCTCTTTAAAGTGTTGAAGAGCAAAGATGTCACCTTGAAGACTAAAGTGCGCCTGACCCAGGCCACGGTGTTTTCAATCACATCATATGCATGTGAAAGCTGGACAATGAATAAGGAGGACCGAAGAAGAGTCGAGGCCTTTGAATTGCGGTGTTGCTGAAGAATTTTAAATACACCATGGACTGCCTTAAGAGCAAACAAATCTGTCTTAGAAGAAGTACAACCAGAATGCTCCTTAGAAGCCAGCACGGCGAGACTGCGTCTTACATACTTTGGACATGTTGTCAGGAGGGATCAGTCTCTGGAGAAGGACATCATGGTAAATTACAGGGTCAGTGGAAAAGAGGAAGACCCTCAATGAGGTGGATGGACCCAGTGGCTGCAACACTGGGCTCAAGAATAACAATGATTGTGAGGCTGGCACAGGACCAGGCAGTGTTTTGTTCTGTTGCGCATAGGGTTGCTATGAGTCGGAACTGACTCGACAGTACCTAACAACAACAACAATATTTACTTAATAAGGAAAGGCCTCGGGTTTAATTATCCAAATATATTTCTGTTTCAGTGGGCTGAACATCCATGCTACCATCCAGAATCTTGACCCTCAAGGAAATTACTTACTACCTAAGGGTGATAAGGAAAGCAATAGGCTGTTCTCAGATTTCTCCAGGCGGAATGGTCAAACTATAGCGTAGCCAACAGAACTTCGTCGGTGGTGAGCAAGGGAAATACTGCTACAGGGCATGCAAAAGAGACTTGTGCAGTCTTGTAGGAGGGTAGAAAAGAGCAGCCACCATAGAGTGTCCCTGCAACAAGCCACCCAAACCACAGCAGAGCTGCTTCTCACTTGTAGAACTTTCCAGAAGACCTGATCATCTTTGGTCTGTTCTCTAATCAATGATAATTGATTATTGGTGTGTGTAGAAGACATGTGGATATGAATGTGTATGTGTAAATTGGTAGATAATTTAAGGTTTTTTGCAGTTTTTTTTTTTTAAGGCAAATATAACAAACTAAATAAAATCCCAACTTTGAAGATTTCCCCTTGCAAAGAGGTTAAAGGAAAATGTTAAAGGTCTAGTCCCAGATCTGCCACTAGCTAACTGTGTGGTCTTGGACAAGTCACTTTACCCCGTGGGCCTTGGGTCCTGATTTTTAAAATGAGGGAGTTGGACTAGATGGCATGTAATGTCTTATGTAGCTTTCAAATCAATGCTGTCATAGAAATTGCTTGATATAAAGCTTCAGCTTTGGCTTGGACCCTTTCTTTTGTTTTCATAGAGAATTAAGACATTTCACATTATAGGACCAGAGAGCCTCCCTTATAAATCAAACGTATTTTATTTCTGATTCTGAAGATTGTTTTTAATTGGAACAACCTCCTTTCTTTTGGCAATGTCAGTACATTTTCACTCTTTTATAGTTGATTAGATTTTTACTCTTTGGCTGCTTTCATAAATTTTTTTCTCTTTGATTTGGTACAGGGGCAGATCACCCCATAGACAAGGTAAGCACAGGCTTACTGTGCTTATTTCCTAATCCGTAGTGAAGAATTTCACAGGTTTTTTGATCATGTGAAATTGTTCACTGCGGATTAGGAAGTAAACACAAGTAAACCTGTACTTAACATTGCTAACTGGGTCATCTCCCCTGTCGGATTGTAAATTTGAAAAGAGGCTTTGATACAATAGGAAGGAGGTGTCAGGTTGGGAGAGAGACAGATGCCAGCCATACCTAGAAGCAAGTCTTTGATGTGATAAAAAAAAATGTGAAATTCTTCACTATAGATGACCTGGTAAGCAAGGTATGTTCAGTGCTTACTTTGCCTATTGGATAATCCACCCCTGGTTTTGTATATGAAGATTCCCCAAAGGATCTAAATTTAGAATTTGTTTTACTTTACTCAGATTGTGTCTTATGCTTCCAGTGTGTGATCCACATTTTCCATCAGTTCTAGAAAATTCTCATCCATTTTCTTTTCAAATATTACTCCCCTCCATTCTCTCTAGTTTCTTCACCTAGAATTCCTATTGGCTGTATATTAGATCTTCTGGTTCTGTCTTCAGTCTCTTAACTGTTTTCCGGTGTTGTTTCTCTTTCTCTGATGCGTTCTAGAAGATTCCCTAAATTGTGTCTTCAGTTCATTAATTCTTTCTTCAGCTGTGTCTAATTTGTTTTTAAACTCTTCTGTTAGGTTTTAGTTTAAGCTTTTTTTTTCTTTTTAATTTCTAAATTTTCTCTGGTTCTATTTCAAGTCCACCTGTGTTTTCTTCATCTCTCTTGCTCTTTCCCTATTATATCTTTTTTTTATGTACTTCTTTCATAGTTAAAAAAAACATGTAAATTATGGTTGATTTCTCATTGTTGTATTTTGTGCAATCTGGACAGTTATTTCTTCCATCTGTTGCATTTGCTGATTTTCTCTCTTGACAGTTTATTAGCTTCTGCGATTCATAATTGTTTTTTGGTAAATTCATCCTAGGTGGTGACTTTTTATGTGTGTGGGAGGTGGTGGGTGGGTGGGTGTGGTGGGGAAGGGAGCTCAATGTGCTATGAGTGGTTAAACTTGTTTATACAGAGTCATTTTTGTTTGCTTCTCCTGGAATCTTAGGATTTTAAGTGGTCCTAATTGAACTTTTTGTTGTTGTTAATTCTTGGAGGTTTGTGCAACATGGGATTTTTTTCCCTTATTTATTTATTTTTGTATCCTCTTGGTAATTTTTTATAGTTTATGCCAATGGCCCTGCACAGATGAGAAGCTTCTTTACTGATTTTCCTGGTTAGTGCACAGAGTTTTTATCATTCCCTTTTAAAGGAAGCTCTAGACTTTATCTAGGTCCTCTCCTTGGTCCTGGGAAAGTCTTACACCACAGTTCAGAAGCCCCCTGTGCCTCCACCAGAGAGATGATAAGAGCCATGGAAGATAGTTTGGGAAGGTGTAACACATAACTGATTGGAGTTTCAAAAGGGAAAAAAAAGAAACAATGAGATAGGGGCCATCTACGAAAAGTAGATGTTTCGTAAATGCCAAGTCATAGCGCATTATAGCATTGAACATTTGAAACCAGTGGGGCTGATGTTACAGAATTAAAACAGCATTAGATCTGACATCAGCCATACCTTGGGGTGGATGTGGACTCTGTAATTTACCAGTTATAATCTGGCCCAGCTACTTTACCAATTTAGCCCTGATTTTCTCATCTCTAAATTAATACTAGCCTCAGGGATGGATTATCCAATAAGCAAGGGGTATACAGGCTTAGGAAACCCTGGTGGCACAAGGGTTAAGAGCTAGGGCTACTAACCAAAAGGTTGGCAGTTCAAATCCACCAGGCACTTCTTGGAAACCGTATGGGGCAGTTCAACTCTGTCCTATAGGGTGACTATGAGTTGGAATCGACTTGATGGCAGTGGGTGTTTTTTTTTTTTTTTTTTGGCTGACACAGGCTTAATTGTGCTTACTTACTAATCTGTAGTGCACAATTTCACCTCTGGTGAGTGATGCTAAAACCAGGTGAGATTGTGCACTACAATTAGTAAGTACGATGAAGCCCATGCGTGGAGCTCTGGTGGCGCAGTGGCTAAGAGCTTGGCTGATAACCAAAAGGTCAGCAATTCAAATCCACCAGCTGCTCCTTGGAAACCCTATGGAGCAGTTCTTCTCTGTCCTATAGGGTTGCTATGAGTTGGAATTGACTCTACAACAACAAGTTTGGCTTTTTGGTATTGTTGGTACCTTGATGTAGTGAAAATCATGTGAAAGGGTGCACTACAAATTAGTAAGTAAGCACAATAAGCCCATGTGTACCTTGATATAGTGAAAACCAGGTGAAATTGTGCAGTACAGATTAGTAAGTAAGCACAATCAAGCCCACGCATACCTTGCTTACCGTAAGCTGGTGCGTACCATGCTTATTGGTTAATCTGCCCCTGAGCAGCCTCATAAGGTCATCATAAGAATTAATTACTAAGATGTGTAAAGTGCTTGGCACTTATTAGGCACTCAGTTGGTGGAGATTTTTATAGTTGATGATGCTATCTGTCATCATTATTATTTACCTAATAAAGTTATAAGGGTCAGGACACCATAGGGCAGTTTTCACAATGGCCACTAGGTGGCAGAGAAATTCTAGGTGTGGCCTTTCATCTGGATAAAAAACGAAACCCGCTGCCATTGAGTGGATTCCGACTCATAGCGACCCTATAGGACAGAGTAGAACTGCCCCATAGAGTTTCCAAGCAGCGCCTGGCAGATTCGAACTGCTGACCTCTTGGTTAGCAGCCGCAGCACTTAACCACTATGCCACCAGGGTTTCCTTTCATCTGGATGGGACCATTTATTTTCCACAAAAATATCAAGGTGATTATTAGGAGGTTTTCTTCCTTTGTGTTGTTAGAATATTTTTATTTCTTTTATTTAATGGCTCTCTGAGCTTCTTGAAACTCCTCAGCTTTAGGCCAGACTGCAGCTATTGCTTTGAAAATGAGGCAGTGGCCTAGCCAGGGAAGTTGTTGCAGCGTGGGTGAGCTAGTACCTTAAAGTGGAACGAGCACAGTCTTTGGGGTAAGACTGGACAACTGGGTTCCCATCCTGGCATCTCGGCTTGAGGCAAAGCCCCTGAGTGTCCTGAGGCTCAGTATCCTTATCCACGAAACCACAAGTATCCCGAGAAGTAGGTTTTACTGTCGTTGTTGGTTGGTGTCAAGTCAGTTCTGACTCATGGTGATCCCTTGTGTGCAGAGGAGAACCGCTCCAAGAAGTTTTCAAGGCTGTGACCTTTCGGAAGCAGATTGCCAGGCCTGTCTTTCCACGCACCTCTGGGTGGGTTCAAACCCCCAACCTTTCAGTTAGTAGTTGAGCGTTTATCCGTTTGCACCCCCCAGAGACTCCTGGTTTTACTGAAGGTATTAGTTTATTCCCTGCTGCTTTTATTAAGGATTTAGGGTGATTTGCAAAGATGCAAAAAGAGCAATATGATTAAAAAAAATAAGTGAAGAGTTGAAAATGTTATTTATTCAGGATAGTAAGTTTTGATCATCCCTTTGCTCACTAAGCCTTTAGGGAGTGTAAGGTTCTATGGCTGTGCCTGAAGGTTGTCAAATAAAATGGCCAAGGAGGCAGATGTGTAAATAAAACAATCTATCATTTCAAGCTAATTTAAATATTTGCCGTAATAGAAATATAAGCAGTTTGTCCTGCCTTGAAATTGAGATCATTCTATAGAATGTGAGCCGGAAGTTGAGCAAACATAAAGAACTTCGGGAGACAGGTAAAGCATAAGCGAGTGGGGTGAGGGCTGGAAAGATAGAGGGACCCTCATGAGCCCAGACCGGGATATGGAAAGCTCCAGAATATTCTGAGAATGTTGAGCAGTTGGATATGGCTGAAATGTAAGGTGGAGAATGAGAAAGAAGCCTGAGAAGGTAGCTGCACCCAGGTTGGGAAGGGCCTTGAATGCCTCACCTAATAAAACAAGCAACCATCAATAGATCAACATTTCCCAAAATATCTCCCACCTAATTTTAATCCTGAGGAATGCTCTCTGGTAAAAGAGGTTTTTGGTTGTTATAGATGAATTGTGTCCCCTCAAAAGATATGTGTTGGAATCCTAACCACTATTCCTGTGGATCTGATCCAGCTTGGGAATGGTGTTTTCTTTGTTATGTTACTGAGGCCCCATATCAATGTAGGGTGGGTTCTAAACCTAAACACTTCTGAGTTATAAAACAGCAGATTAGGCACGGAAAAAGTACAAATGGGGGAAGATGGACACCAAGTGAAGATTGTAAAGGAACGGAGTGTGCCGGGGCTACAGAAGCTGAAAGAGACAAGGATCTTCCCCCGCAGCTGACAGGGTGAGAGCCTGCACACTTCTAGCCTCCAGACTGTGACAAAATAAAATTCTGTCCTTTAACGCTACCCACTTGTGGTGTTTCTTTTATGGCAGCATTAGCTAACTAAGACAGTGGCTAAATAAGTTTGGGAAATACTGCCTACCTGCCTCTCTCTATAGAATTACATTGTACCCTAGACTGTAAAGGCTCTGAGAAGTCCTGAAAGAACCCAGTTTAACATTACTGAATCCAGCATTCTCACGTCCATTTGTCCAAGAAACTCTTTTCTTACAAAACACTTATTAGCGTCACATGTAAATACTATTCCAAAGAACACAACGTGGAAAATACTCTGGGGGCAAAGAGGAGGTATGGAGGATGCTGGCCGTCCATTTCATCCTCAGATGGTTCTCCCAGCCTCTGTTATGGATTGAATTGTGTCCCCTAACAATAGCGTTGTAAAGCCTAAGCTCTACACTTGTAAATGTAATCCCATTTAAGAACAAGGGTGTCCTTTGTTATGTTAACGAAGCCATATTAGTGCAAGGTCAGTCTTTAGCCAATCACTTTTGAAATATAGAAGTGCAGGTTAAGCAGAGAAGAAGACAGACGCAGGGAAGACTGACACTATCTGAAGACAACGAGACAGACCAGCCTACAAGCCCAGGAACTCCAAGGAGGGCCGGCTAGAGAAGCTGAGACAAGGATCTTCTCTCAGATTGGACAGAGAGCCTTCCCCTAGAGCCAGTGCCCTGAATTCAGGCTCTAGTCTCCTGAACTGTGAAAAAAATTGCTAGTCAGTAAGAGAGGCAAGGCCCATTCTCTTGATCTGACCCCACGGTCTGTTCCATGTTCCTTTTCTACATCTGTAAAATGGAAGATCCTGGATTTCTAGGGGTGTCTTTTGAAGTTTTGCCAAGTGTGGTGAAAGGGGGTGGATGGAGGCAGAGGGGGAGGGTGGCTTCACCATCATTATGAATTTCTTTGAGAGAAACTGAGAGAGCATGTAGGTGACTGAATTCTGCGCTGTTGTGTGCCATCAAGTTGATTCCCACTCGTAGAGACCCTATAGGACAGAGTAGAACTTCCCCCACAGGGTTTCCAAGGCTGTAATCTTTACAGAAGCAGAGTGCCACATCATTCTTCCATGGAGAAGCTGGTGGGTTGAACCATCGACGTTTCGGTTAGCAGCCGAGTGTTTAACCGTTGCCCTACCGGGGCTCCTTAATTTTCCAATTGTTGTTGTTGTGTTGTGGAATCCATAGCGACCCTATGTACTTCAGAATGAAACACTGCCTGGTCATGCGCCATCCTCACAATCGTTAAATTTTCCAATAGGGATGCTTATTCATTTCTTGTTTTTTAGAGCTCATTGTGTATTGGGGATACTAAGTCTTTGTTATTTGTGTTGCACGTATTTTCCCAGCATTTCATTACCTTTCATATTTTTTAATGTATTTAAAATATTTTTTCCATGTGCAGATTTTACAATTTTGAGTAGTACTGGAACTTTCTAGATTTTATGGCATATCAAATATTTAATTTAAATAGAGACTAAAGGAGGAGGGTAAAAAAAGGGGGATCCATGGGCTGGGCAGGAGCCCTGGTGGTGCAGTGGTTAAGTGCTTGGCTGCTAACTGCAAGGTTGTGAGTTTGAATCCACCAGCTGCTCCCTACAAGAAAGATATGGCACTCTGCTTCCATAAAAATTACAGCCTTGGAAGACTTGTGGGGCAGTTCTACTCTGCACACATGGGGTCTCCAGGGGTTGGAATCAACTCAACAGCAACTAGTAACAACAACAATGCACAACAGATCTTAAAAGCCTAGAACCTTCCTTCCTTCTTCATTCTATCATCCTATTTCTAAACCATAAAAGGAACAGTTGGTAAAATACTAAAAATTCTAATCTCTTGTAAAAAAAAATATTTCTTGTGATTTCAAGAGAAAATATTTAAAAGAGGCCTGTCATAGATTGAACTGTGTCCCCCCAAAATATGTGTAGCAATTTGGCTAGGCCATGATTCCCAGTATTGTGTGATTGTCCACCATTTTTTCATCTGATGTGATAACCCTATGTGATGTAATCCCTGTCTCTGTGATGTTGATGAGATGGGATTATCAGCATTTAATGAGGCAGGACTCAATCTACAAGATTGGATTGTGTTTTGAGCTAATCTCATTTGAGATATAAAAGAGAGAAGTGAGCAGAGAGACATGGGGACCTCATACCACCAAGGAAGAAGCACTGGGAGCATAGTGTGTCCTTGGACCTGGGATCCCTGGGCTGAGAAGCTCCTCGACCAGGAAGGATTGATGGCGCGTACTTTCCTCCAGAGCTGACACAGAAGAGAAAGCCTTCCCGTGTATCTGATACCCTGAATTTGGACTTGTAGCCTGCTAGCCTGTGAAAGAATAAGCTTCTCTTTGTTAAATCAATCCACGTGTGGTACTTCTGTTACAGCAGCACTAGGTGACTAAGACAAAGCCCAAACTCCCTTTCTACATCTGTGTCCAGTTGTCTCCCTGGTGGGAGGTACAGATGCCTTTGAGATGTTAACTGGGCTGCAATAACGAAACCTGCAACTGTGTTTTTTGCCAGGAAAATATTTTCAAAACTTCTACTCTATTTAACTAGCCAAGACATTTTGTGAAAAATATTTGTGACTGTTCCTATCAAAAGGTACTCATTCATTTGAAGTAATGGATGAAAATATTAGGTCATCTTAGCTTTGTGTGTATGTGTGTGTGTTTGTTTTGAGTGTGGATAAATGCATGTGCCTATGCTCGTGTGTGGCAGAGTAGACTTTTACATATAACTGTGTTCTTAAGTCAATACACTTAATATGCTGGATTTCGTAAGGGAATATGGAAGACATGAAGAATCGGAACCGAGATCTATTTTAAAATGAGAGAAATAACAATCATCTCATATTGCCTTAATAGTATTTTAGAATTTATAAAATTATGTTACCTCTATTTTTTCAGTCTTCAAAAAAAAAAAAAGCCCATGAAGTAAACGCCAGTATTTTCATTTTATGTGATGAAAAAATGTGACTCGGGTCAGATTGAGTGATGGAAGTTTTACAGTTAGTAAAGATCAGAATTAAAACAAAATCCCAGGTTTATAGCTCTTTCCACCCCACTACAGCTGCCCCAATGCTAAAGGCCTGTCTGAGTGTGTAAGAATTTGTCAGTTAGTTCCCACTTCCGTATAGATGATTCTGGTGGGACACTAGCCTCTTACCACGGGCCCTACTTACTGAAGCTGAGTCCAGCGTTACTGCGCTTGCCGTAGCATGTTGTGGTGGAGGGAACGTGGGTTTTGGAGTCAAGCTGTTGTCGTTAGGCACTGTTGAGTCAGTTCCAACTCATAGCAACTCCATCTACATCAGAACAAAACACTGCCAAGTCCTGCGCCATCCTCATACGTATCGCTGCTTGAGCCCATTCTTGCAGCCACCGTGTCAATCCGTCCCACTGAAGGTCTTCCTCTTTTTCAATGATCCTCTACTTTACCAAGCATGGTGTCCTTCTCCAGGGACTGGCCACCCCTGACAACATGTCCATAGTATGTGAGACATAGTTTCACCATCCTTGCTTCTAAGGAGCATTCTGGCTATATTTCTTCCAAGACAAATTCGTTCATTCTTCTGGCAGTCTATGATATATTCCCCCCACCTGTCTGTCAGTTTGTCGTACTGTGGGGGCTTGTGTGTTGCTGTGACGCTGGAAGCTATGCCACCGGTATTCAGATACCAGCAGGGTCACCCATGGAGGACAGGTTTCAGCTGAGCTTCCAGACTAAGACAGACTAGGAAGAAGGACCCGGCAGTTTACTTCTGAAAAGCATTAGCCAGTGAAAACCTTATGAATAGCAGCGGAACACTGTCTGATATAGTGCTGGAAGATGAGCCCCCCCAGGTTGGAAGGCACTCAGAAGATGATTGGGGGAGAGCTGCCTCCTCAAAGTAGAGTCAACCTTAATGACATAGATGGAGTAAAGCTTCCGGGACCTTCATTTGCTGATGTGGCACGACTCAAAATGAGAAGAAATAGCTGCAAACATCCATTTAATAATTGGAACCTGGAAAGTATGAAGTATGAATCTAGGAAGACTGGAAATCGTCAAAAATGAAATGGAACACATAAACATCGATATCCTAGGCATAGTGAGCTGAAATGGACTGGTATTGGCCATTTTGAAATGGACAATCATATAGTCTACTATGCTGCAAATGACAACTCGAAGAGGAATGGTATTGCATCCATCGTCGAAAAGAACATTTCAAGATCTATCCTGAAGTACAACGCTGTCAGTGAAAGGATAATATCCGTACACCTACAAGGAAGACCAGTTAATACGACTATTATTCAAATTTATGCAACAACCACTAGGGCCAAAGATGAATAGAAGATTTTTATCAGCTGCTGCAGTCTGAAATTGATCGAACATGCAATCAAGATGCATTGATAATTACTGGTGATTGGAATGTGAAAGTTGGAAACAAAGAAGGATCAGTAGTTGGAAAATATGGCCTTGGTGATAGAAACAATGCCGGAGATCAAATGAGAGAATTTGCAAGACCAACGACTTCTTCATGACAAATACCTTCTTCCACCAACATAAACGACGACTATACACATGGACCTCCCCAGATGGAGCACACAGAAATCAAATTGACTACATCTGTGGAAAGAGACGATGGAAAAGCTCAATATCATCAGTCAGAACAAGGCCGGGGCTGACTGTCGAACAGACCATCAATTGCTCATATGCAAGTTGAAGCTGAAACTGAAGAAAATCAGAGCAAGTCCACGAGAGCCAAAATATGACCTTGAGTATATCCCACCTGAATTTAGAGACCATCTCAAGAACAGATTTGACGCATTGAACACTAGTGACTGAAGACCAGACGAGTTGTGGAATGACATGAAGGACATCATCCATGAAGAAAGCAAGAGGTCATTGAAAAGACAGGAAAGAAAGAAAAGACCAAGGTGGATGTCAAAGAAGACTCTGAAACTTGTTCTTGAGCATCGAGCAGCTAAAGTAAAAGGAAGAATTGATGAAGTAGAAGAACTGAACAGAAGATTTCGAAGGGCCTCTTGGGAAGACAAAATAGAGTATTATAATGACATGTGCAAAAAGCTGGAGATGAAAAACCAAAAGGGAAGAACACGCTCGGCGTTTCTCAAGCTGAAAGAACTGAAGAAAACATTCAAGCCTCGAGTTGCAATAGTGAAGGATTCCCTGGGGAAAATATTAAATGATGCAGGAAGCATCAAAAGAAGATGGAAGGAATACACAGAGTCATTATACCAAAAAGAATTAGTTGATATTCAACCATTTCAAGAGGCGGCATATGATCAGGAACTGATGGTACTGAAGGAGGAAGTCCAAGCTGCTCTGAAGGCATTGGTGAAAAACAAGGCTCCAGGAATTGATGGAATATCAATTGAGATGTTTCAACAAACAGATGCAGCGCTGGAGGTGCTCACTCATCTGTGCCAAGAAATATGGAAGACAGCTTCCTGGCCAACTGACTGGAAGAGATCCATATTTATGCCCATTCCCAAGAAAGGTGATCCAACTGAATGTGGAAATTATAGAACAATATGATTAATATCACATGCAAGCAAAATTCTGCTGAAGATCATTCAAAAACGGCTGCAGCAGTATATAGACAGGGAACTGCCAGAAATTCAGGCCAGTTTCAGAAGAGGACGTGGAATCAGGGATATCATTGCTGATGTCAGATGGATCCTGGCTGAAAGCAGAGAATACCAGAAGGATGTTTACTTGTGGTTTGTTGATTATGCAAAGGCATTTGACTATGTGGATCATAACAAACTATGGATAACACTGCGAAGAATGGGAATTCCAGAACACTTAATTGTGCTCATGAGGAACCTTTACATAGATCAAGAGGCAGTTGTTCAGACAGAACAAGGCGATACTGATTGGTTTAAAGTCAGGAAAGGTGTGCGTCAGGGTTGGATTCTTTCACCATGCCTATTTAATCTGTATGCTGAACAAATAATAAGAGAAACTGAACTATATGAAGAAGAACGGGACATCAGGATTGAAGGAAGACTCATTCCTCCAAGCAACCTTGCTTGCTGAAAGTGAAGAGGACTTGAAGCACTTACTAATGAAGATCAAAGACCACAGCCTTCAGTATGGATTACACCTGAACATAAAACAAAAATCCTCACAACTGGACCAGTGAGCAACATCATGATAAATGGAGAAAAGATTGAAGCTGTCAAGGATTGCATCTTACTTGGATCCACAATCAACAGCCATGGAAGCAGCAGTCAAGAAATCAAAAGACTGATTGCCTTAGGCAAATCTGCTGCAAAGGAACTCTTCAAAGCGTTGAAGAGCAAAGATGTCACCCTGAAGACTAAGGTGCGCCTGACCCAAGCCGTGGTATTTTCAATCGCATCGTATGCATGTGAAAGCTGGACAATGAATAAGGAAGACAGAAGAAGAGTTGATGCCTTTGAACTGTGGTGTTGGCGAAGAGTATTGAATATACCGTGGACTGCCGAAAGAACGAACAAATCTGTCTTAGAAGAAGTACAACCAGAATGCTCCTTAGAAACAAGGATGGCAAGACTGTGTCTTACATACTTTGGGCATGTTGTCAGAAGGGATCAGTCCCTGGAGAAGGACGTCATGCTTGGCAGAGTACAGGGTCAGCAGAAAAGAGGAAGACCCTCAACAAGGTGGATTGACACAGTGACTGCAACAATGAGCTCAAGCATAACAACAATTGTAAGGATGGCGCAGGACCAGGCAGTGTTTCGTTCTGTTGTGCACAGGGTCGCTATGAGTCGGAACTGACTCGACCACAGCTAATGACAACAACAATGATATATTCAGTATTCTTCACCAGCATCATAATTCAAATGCGTCAATTTGATTTAAATTCCAGTTCTGCCACTTGTTAGCTATGTATGTTGTTGTCGTTGGTTGCCATCGAGCAACTTCCACTCATGGAGACCAGTGTGTACAGAGTAGAACTGCTCCATAATAAGATTTTCAAGAATGTGACCTTTCCGAAACAGATCACCAGCTCTTATTTCCAAGGCACCTCTGAGTGGGTTTGAACCACCAATACTTTGGTTAGTAATCCAGCGCTTAACCACTTGCACCAGCCAGGAACTCCTTTAACTGTGTACGTTTGTGTGTGAACTTCCTGTTGTCTTCGCCTAAGAACATGGCATTTATAACACTTGCAATGGAGGTTGGTTGTGCTATCCCTGACAGATAGTAGGTGCTCAAGAATTACCCAGGGGGCATTACCTGGACTCTTCTGGCATGGTTACAAGATAGACAAACGTTGACATGGGGAATATAGGGGATGGAGGCATGGAGCCCAGGACATGGAGGCAAGGGCCAAATGAAGTCAGTTCTGAGCCCTGCATTAAGAATTAGTATATGGCCATGGTCAGATCGTGTCTATATCTGATTCTCAGGCTTACGTATGTTCTTTTGTTGTTAGGTGCTGTTGAGTCGATTTTGACTCATAGCCACTGCATATGACAGTAGAACAGCCCCTTGGCTGTGATCTTTAAGGAACCAGATCATCAGGTTTTTCTCCCATGGAGCTACTGGCTGGGTTTGAACTACCGACCTTCAGTTAGCAGCTGAGCTCTTAACCATTACACCGCCAGGGCTCCCTTACATATGTTTAAAAAAAAAAAAAATAGGGGGCATTATATCAGCTGCCAAGTGAAAAGTCAGGTGCCAAGTGAAAAGTCAGCAGTTCGTATCCACCAGCCGCTCCTTGGAAACCCTATCGGGGTCACTATGAGTTGAAAGGGACTTGGGGGCAATGGGTTTTATATTAAGAAGATAGACGGGGGGAGACTTGAGACCATGAGAGAAATATAGGAATGGTATTCATGAACATTTTTCACAGTGCACAAAATGGATTTTCCTAATTCTTTTTTTTTTTTTTTAAATATATACCCTTTATTTCTGATGGTGCCCATGCCTTTAAATGCCTACTCAGCAGAGGCACTGAATGCTGCCTTGTGGGGAAGGAGTCAGTCCTGATCACTCTGGGATACAACAGTGCTTTGCTGAGGTTTGAGTCTCATACCGGTAAGTTTTTTGTCTGTCCCATTCCCTGTCTTTTCCAATGATCTTGAACCTCCTGACTGCTAACTTTGAGCTGTTACTGATTGGTTGGCTTTCAGAAGCATGTTTCCTAATGTGAGTTGTCATTGATTGATGAAATGATTTAAAATCGGTTCTGGGGCTTACTTATTACCATGGCCACAGGCCAGTCTTTTCCTGGAGTATGAGAGCTCTTTCTGTTTGTTTTTAGCCCCACTTTTGGTCCTCCTTCATCCAAAGCTGCAGGAGATTGTCCAGTAACCATCGTTACTGATTTTCCTTGAAGTTGAGGTTGTTTGCAGAAATGTGATTTTTAGTTTGAGTGTCAATCAGAATGAATTCCTCCTGCTTTTTTCTTTGAATCATTTGTTCAGTGTTCTTGGACTGTGGACAAGAAGTGTCAGGCAAAAGGAAAATAAGCTAAGGTATGTTGTTGTTGACTCATAGTGAACTCATATGACATAGTAGAGCCGCCCCATAGGATTTCCTAGGCTATAATCTTTACAGGAGCAGATCAGCAGGCCTTTTCTCCCACAGAGCTGCTGGTGGGTTCCAACCACTGACCTTTTGGTTAGCAGCTGAGTGCTTAACTCTTGTGCCACCAGGGCTCTAAATTAAAGTATAGCTGGAAGTATTTTAAAAGGAATAAAAAGGCACAGAGGATGCATGACCCTAGATTTCCAGCCTGATAAGAAAACTAGGCCAACATTTCTTGATTTTGATGTGTTTTGGTGTGGTTCACGTGTGAGGAGTATATATGTTTATTTTAGGGGTTCGCTGAACTTTTTAGATCTGTGGGTTGGTAGTTTATATAAAATTTGAAAAAAGTTTAATCCTAGTTCTTCACATAATTTTTGTCTAGTTCTCTTCTATGGGTCTCCAATTATACATATGTTAAGCGACTCTGTAACTCCTGGTTCAGAGATGAAAAAGTACGTTACTTACAGAAAAGGAGTAGCTAGCCAGAGTGTCAGCATATTGTGTCAGTTCTCAGAGGCTCAGTTCCCATAGGGAGCTGCAGAAGGCCACACGAATGCCTGTATGTGCAGTGAGTTATACGAGAGGAACGCTGAGGTTGGAGAACCCAGCATTTTATAGCAAGCAGTAAACAAGCCTGCTGTTTGTTCCAGAGGGAGATATTACTTCATATCTCAAGGTTGCTCACTGCACATACAACCCTGAGAAATAGTCCTGGGAAGCAGTGATTAATTAAAAAAAACAAACTCGTTGCTCGAAGTCAATTCTGACTCATGGTGATTCCATGTGTTAAAGAGTAGAAGGGCTCAATGGGGTTTTCTTCTGCAACACTGCTGGGTGGGTTTGAACCACTGCCCCTTTAGTTAGTAGTTGAACCCAGACCATTTGTGCCACCTTGGCATGTTCAGGAAGACATGTACAAGTGTGAGAGACTCATGGAGGGGTGTTTCTTAACACTTTTCCTCTGAGAGGAGGAGCGGTGGAATTTCCTCATGTATAAGCATGCAGACACCCAGTGAACTGGTAGTGCAGGAAACCTCATTTTTGGGTCAAATCAAACACAGTCACAAACACATGTGAGATATGGACAAGAAAATTTGGAATTCCTTCTACCACTGGAGAAAATAATATCAGCAGTGTGGGCTCTTCCACTGGGCAATCTTCTCCACCATTCAGTTGAGACCAGCCTCTAGTTTTGGTTAATTGTAGCTTCCCTAGCTCGGTTGCAGAGAAGGCGGAACTTCAGCCCCCTGAGGTATCCTGAGAACTGTGGACGGAGACACAGCCATAAGGATCAGTAACCACCTCTCAGTACTTTCCATGCACCGGAGGGAACCAGACAGCCATTAGACAACCATAACTCAAATAGACCTGGCGATCTACTTCTGAAAAAACCAGCCACTGAAAACCCCACAGAGCACAGTTTTACTCTGACACACATGGTGTTGCCATGAGTTGGAGGCTACTAAGCAGCAATTGGTTTAATGACATCTGGATTCAATTTATTTACTTCTGCTAATTTAGGATACAGTTCTCTTTGACCTGTTTATAAAAATTTTATGCCAATCAAAAAAGCAAGGAGGAATATTTCTAAATAAGGAGCCCTTAGCTGCTCGTTCTGTTGTATGTGGGATTGCCGTGAGTCAGAACCAACTCGACGGCACCTAACAACAGCAACAATAAACAGTTTGAATCTACCAGCTGCCCCTCGGAAACTCTATGGAGCAGCTCTACTCTGTCCTGCAGGTTTGCTATGAGTCGGAATTGACTTGACAGCAATGGGTTTTTTTTTTTTTTTTTTTTTTTATGTGAAACTGATATTTCACTGTAACTTATATTTCAGGAATGAGCACAGGACCTTGCTTTAGAACGCTGGCTAAGATCTATTTGTTCTGTTTGAAGGAGAAGGATATATGCCAGGAGCTGCAGACTCTACTCGACAGTTTTCCCAAGAATCCCTCATAATTTCGTATCCTGGAGTTTATTTGTTGCATGAGCTCTGCTAAGAGTGAATCCTTGGTGGCACAACAGTAAAGCACTTGACTGCTAACCAAAAGGTTGGTGGTTTGAACCCACCCAGTGGCTCCATGGGAGAAAGACCTGGCGATCTGCTCCTGTAAAGATTACAGGCTAGAAAACCCTATGGGGGCAGCTCTACTCTGTCACATGGGGGTTGCTGTGAATCGGAGTCGACTCACAGCAACAACAACAGTAATAGTGAATCTCAGCACCGAAGGGTTTGTAGATGCAGGCATTGCCGAGTTGATGGTCCTCCTTGCTTTAACTTAACGCTAGCTTGCCAAGTCAGTGAATGTCTTTGGAGTTTGTTACCTGTCGGATTTGCCTAGCCCTGGACATGGCACAAGCCCAGCAGCGGATCCCTCGCTCTGGATCTGCCAGAACAGGTTCATGACGGGAAGGACTGAAGTTCTCAGTGGCAAGCGAGGAGCAAGCTGGCTGTGACTCGGAGGGTCCCAGATGGCCTGGGTCCCAGGTGACGGTAGGATCTTGATTGTCATTTATCAGCCTGGGTGTAGACAGAAAGCTGTCTGCTGGTGTCACTGCCCATCAGATACAATTGGGGAGATTTTGAGAAGTGCTCTGCTTTTCGAAGTAAGAGAATGTGGAGTTTGAAATGTGAGGCTGCTGGTTTATATTTAGAAGTGAGCAAACAGCTGCCAAGTATCTGTAACTTGGGTTAAAAACAAAAAAAGAAAAAGACGACCAAATCCAACTGTTGGGGGGAGATGACCTGTGTTGATAATTTGGTGGCAGTACTGGGGAAGAAATGATCAAACACCCAGATATGTCTGTGTGAGGACCTTTTCTTACCCCCTCCCTTCTGTCTTCAGGACTGTGATGCCATGACTTACGAGCTTAATTTGGTGACACATCCCATAATCTCCAAGAATCTCAAAGGCCACTGTGAAATACTAGAAACACAATAAATTTCAACTCATTCCCTTTTAGAAAGGAGCCCTGGTGGTACAGTGGTTAAGCGCCTGACTGCTAACCAAAGGGTTGGTGGTTTGGACCTACCTGCTGCTCTGTGGGAGAAAGAAAGACATGACAGTCGGCTTCCGTAAAGGTTTCAGCCTTGGAAATCCTATTGGACAGTTCTGCGCTGTCCTACAGGGTCACTGTGAGTAGGAGTTGACCTAATGGCAACAGGTTTTGATGTATTTATTTTAGAAAGAGTGGGAATATTTGATAATGGTGGAAGCCGACAAAGAAAACCATTCGAAGTGAAGAGGCTTAGATCGGTATCTGTGAAGCACGGACCGGGTACCGACCAGATGCTGGGCAAGGTTTGGTCCCCGTTCTTTCATTTAACAGATATTTATTGAGCATCTATTACATGCCAGGCACTCACTTACGTCCTGAAGAAATAGTACTGAACAAGTAGAAATCCTTATAACCATATAAGGAGCCCTAGTGGTGCAGCGGTTAAGTGCTCGGCTGCTAACCAAAAGGTCAGCAGTTTGAACCCATCCAGTGGCTCCACGGGAGAAAAGCCTGATGATCTGCTCCCGTAAAGATTATTGTTGTTGTTAACTGCTGTTGAATCAGTTCTGACTCACAGCAACCCTGTGTACAACAGAACGCAACACTGCCCAGTCACGTGCCATCCTCACAGTTGTTGCTATGTTTAAGCCGATTGTTGTAACCACTGTGTCAGTCCATCCCGTTGAGGGTTTTCCTCTTTTTCACTGACCCTCTCCTTTACCATGCATGATGCCCTTCTCCAGGAACTGGTCGCTCCTCGTAGTATGTCCAATGCACATGAAATATAGTCTCCCATCCTTGCTTCTATGCGGCGTCCTGGCTGTACTTCTTCGAAGACAAATTTTTCATTCTTCTGGCAGTCCGTGGTATATTCAGTATTACTCACCAACACCATAGTTCAAAAGTGTCAATTCTTCTTTGGTCTTCTTTATTCCTTGTCCAGCCTTTGCATGCATATGAGGTGATTGAAGATACCACGGCTTGGGTCAGGCGCATCTCAGTCCTCAAGGTGACGTTTTTGCTTTTTGACACTTAAAAGAGGTCTTTCGCAGCAGATTTGCCCAATGCAATACATCATTTGATTTCTTGATTGCTGCTTCCTTGGACCTACCATAAAAATTACAGTTCTACTCTGTCACATGTGGCGCTATGGGTCGAAATGGACTTGACGGCACCCAACAACATAACCTTAACTGACATTTTAATGGAGGAACACAGATAGTAAAGAAATAGACCTATGGTAAGTTGTGTGGGGTAAGTGCTGAAAAAGAAAAATAAACCAGGGTAAGTAGGAGAGGCGTCCCTGGATGGCGCAAATGGTTAAGCGTTTGACTCCTAACTGAAAGGTTGGTGGTTTGAACCCACCTAGAGGTGCCTTGGACTAAAGGCCTGGGGATCTGCTTCCAAAAGGTTATAGACTTAAAAACCTTATGGAGCGCAGTTCTATTCTGACACACATGAGGTCGCTGTGACTTGGAGTTAACTCGACAGCAAATGTTTTTTTTTTTTTTTGGTTTAAGAGACAGAGAGTGACTGGGATTGAGTGTGTGTAGTGTTTGCAGGTAAGGTTTCGGGGACGGCCTTACTGATAAGATGACATTTGAGTAGAGAACTGCAGTGGAGGTGGTAGGTAGTATGCGTGTGTGCGTGTGTGTGTGTTGGGCTAAGGGTGGTCCAAACAGAAGAAATGCACGAGCAAAGACCCTGTGGCTGATGTGTTCCAAGAATGGCAGTAAGGCCAAAGGGCCTGGAATGAAATGCACGAGGAGGAGAGCAGAGAGCCGGAGGCCGGATCAGCTCAGAAGCTGGAGGCCACAGGAACCGTGGGGTTTTCTTCTCAGGAAGGTGGGAAGCATTGAAGGGCTTGGTGCAGAGGCTAGACGTGGTCTGGGAATCGCCGATGGCTGCATAACTTTAAGGTTGCGTTCATACCCTCACTCGTCTCCATTCTCACAGCAGCTGGCGCGGTTGCTTTGTTGTCGCTGTTTATTTTCACTGCTAAGCGAAGACACGGAGGCTCAGAGACGTTAAGGAAAGTGCCCGTGTTAGTCATCTCGTGCTGCTGTAGTAGAAATACCACGAGCGGATGGCTTTAACGGCAGAAGTTTATTCTCTCACAGTCCAGGAGGCTAGAAGTCCGAATTAAGGGTGCCAGCTCCAGGGGAAGGCTTTCTCTGTCAGCTCTGAGGGAAGGCCCTTGTCGTCAATCTTCCCCGGTCTAGAAGTTTCTCAGCACAGGGATCCTGGATCCCAAGAACGCGCTCTGCTACCAGCTCTTCATTCTTGGTGGTAGGAGGTCCCTCTCCTCTTTACTCTATCCTTTTATATCTCAAGAGATTGACTCAAGATACAGCCTAATCCTGTAGAATGTGTCCTGCCTCATTAATATAACTGCCTCTAATTCTGCCTCATAGAGGTTAGGATGTACAACACGGAGGATAATTACATCATGTCACAAAATGGTGGACAGTCACACAATACTGGGAATCCAGGTGTAGCCAAGTTGACACACATTTTGGGGACAAAATCTGTAACAGTGCCCAAGGGACAGGAAGCATGTAAGGCCCACGCTCTTTCTACCGTTCCAGACTGCCCCATCACTCCTTATTTATTCTAGACTTTTTTCTAGAATCCTCGTATCACTACAAGATCAATACCACAAACAAGGAAAAGCCACCTTTTGTGAATGTTTCACTAATTGAGAAAAACAAAGACACTGGTGGACTTTATTCTCGGTGTCCATGCTGCAGGGGAAGATTTCTCCATCTTGGTAAAAATTTTTCAATTTGAAAAAATTTCAAACTTACAGAAAAGTTGCATAAACAGAACAGAATTTTCAAAATACTCTTTACACAGATGCATCAATTTATGATATTTTGTCAAATTTGATTTATGTCTTCCTCTGTCTAGGTGTGAGTGCGTCACTGAGCATATCCTATGAACGAGAATATTCTCTTACATAACCACACTACAGTAATCAAATCTAGGAATTTAACATCTCTACAATATTTATATTTAATCAACAATTTATAGTCCGATTTCAGAAACTGTTCCAGTAATGTTCTTATAGCATTTTTTCCTTCCTCTTTTAGTACTGAAACCAGTCCGCAATCATGTATTGCTTTCAGTGGCCGTGTCTCTTTGTTGTTGTTGTTAAGTGCCATCAAGTTGATTCCAACTCATGGGGCCCCATGTGACAGAGCAGAACTGCCCCATTGGGTTTTCTAGGTTGTAATCTTTACGGAAGCAGAACACCAAGTCTTTCTCCTGCAGAGCAGCTGGGTGGGTTCAAAATACCAACCTTCCGGTTAGCAGCTGAGTGCTTGATTGTTGTGCCATCAGGGCTCCTTCATGTCTCTTCATTCTTCTTTAATTTTGAACAGTTCCTCAGCCTTTTTCTTTCTTTCATCACACTGAGATTTTTGGAAAGTTTTTAAGGAATTTTTGAAGAATATAGACTGGTTATTTTATAGAATCCAAGTTGTTTGTTCTGATGTTTCTCTCATAAGATTCCAGTAACGTATCCTCTTTCAGAATATTCTCTAACTGATGTTGTGTCCTTCTTAGGGTGTCACATCAGGGAGCACTTGAGGGACCTACAGTACAGTATCTTGGTGGCCATTCCATGTGCACTGGAAAAGAACGTGTGTTCTGTTATTGTTGGGTGGTGTGTTCTCTAAATATCTATTAGGTCAAATTGGTTGAACTATGATGATTCTTTGTCTATTGGTTCTATCCTTAATTGAGAAAGGAAACCCTGGTGGCGTAGTGGTTAAGTGCTACGACTGCTAACCAAAAGGTCGGCAGTTCGAATCCACCAGGAGCTCCTTGGAAACTCTATGGGGCAGTTCTACTCTGTCCTTTAGGGTGGCTATGAGTCAGAATTGACTCGATGGCAGTGGGATTGGTTTTTTTGTTTTTTATTGAGACAGGAGAGTAGAATCTCCAACTGTAAGTATGGATTTGTTTACATCTTATATTTCTTTGGAGTCGCTGGGTGGCACAAACAGTTAAGCACTCAGCTACTAGCTGGAAGGTTGGTAGTTCAAACCCACCAAAGGGCACCTCAGGAGAAATGCCTGGTGGTTTGCTTCTGAAAGGTCCCAAGCCTTGAAAACCCTATGGAACACAGTTCTACTCTGCACACATGGGGTCTCCATGAGTCGGGATGGAGTTGATGGCAACTAATAACAACACCAAATACGAAAATTGAGCTTCCATGGATCCTACCTGTGATTATTCTTCAGAGAATGACTCAAGAAACCAAACAGTAAAAACTGCAAGGTTCTGGGAGCTGTTTTTCCTTTTTTATTTTCCCCTCTCCTATGGGGAAAACTCATGCTTCAGTGAAACCCAGCCAGAGCCTGGCTGCTGCATGCGGCCCTGCTCTCTGTATTTATTATGGTAAACTGTATCCTCTCGTCCTTGCCTCCTGCTGAACACATGCAAGGAACATCTGCATACTACTGAAGTATTTATGGATGAAATGACATGTTGTCCGGGATTTGCTTTAAAACATCCAACCAAAAAGCAAAAAATAAAGATGAATTAAGTTTGACAAAATCCCGTTAAGTTTTGAAGCTTGGTGATTCAGTTCTTTGTATTAATCGATCTTCTCTATGTATATCTGAAAATTCTCATAATAATAAAAGTATAGAGTGCAAGAGTCCATAAAAATAGGATTTGGGGTATCACAAGCAACTAACTTTTCTCCAGGAAACCAATCTTATTTAAATGCTGGTCAATCGACCTCCTGGCCATCTGAGGTGTATTGATCAAGAGCTTTGGAGCTGCCTTGAACGTTTCGTTCTGTTCTACGTGAGGTCGCCATGAGGTCGCCATGAGTTGGAGCCAGCTCCACAGCAGCTAAAAGCAAGCCAGGGTTTCTGAAGAGACACATAGCTCTATTTTCATGTTCTCAGTTCAGTAGCCACCTGATTCTTTTTCCCCTTTTTCTCTCTTTCCATCACAGGCATTATTGTAGGTGCCTGCTTTCATGGACAGACTCCGTTCTAGATGTATCTTCTGCATGAGCAGCAGAGAGCCCCTCTCAACTGGGGAGCATTTTTAGCTTTTGCTCAGTTTCCATTTAAGCTTTATTTTTACACTTCATCTTTGCCAAAAGGCCGAGAAGCAATATAAGGTTTATTCATTATTCTATTTGAGAAGAAAATAATACTAATACAACCGTTGTTGGCATTTTGGTTTAGTTCTTGCCGGCATTTTTCTTTTGTATGCATTTTTGAAGAGTTGTGATCGTTTTTTACAGAGTATTTTGTATCTTGCATTTTTTTTTTCATTTTACTCTCTTGTAAGCCCGTTTCCATGTTTCTTCGACTCTGTAAGCATCATTGGAAAGATATAAATAATATTCCCAGGTTAACTCCTATAGTTTACTTAGCCAAATCCTCTATTGTAGAACTTTTAGGTCATTTCTGGTTTTTTGCTGTTGTAAATAATACATCATGTTTTTGCTATTATAATTACTAATTACAACCTTTTTTTGGTTACATATAAATAAAGGTCTTTGGGTATATAGGTTTTAGATGGTTTCATTCAGCTCAGTTCCCAGAAGTTGAACAAATGTGTCAAAGGACATGAACAAAAATTTTTTTTTCTGGCTCTGATACATACTGCCAAATTATTTTCCCAAACACTTGTTCCGATTTACAGAGATACCACCAACAGTGTTGGAGAGTATCATCTCTCTGCAACCTTACCAAAAACAGGGATGTTGTAGGTTTTTTTAAAAAACAAAAGTTTTTGTTGATTGACTTGTCCCAAAGAATGTTGCCTCTTTAATTTGCATACCGTTGCTTCCTATTAGTGTGAAGCAGCAGGGGATTTTGTTAGAACAGCTGACTTTGACCAGGGGACATTGGGTGCCTTCATGTCTGACTGTGTGAGACCCTCACTCAAGCATTGGTAGTCATCAGAGCTATTCGTGAATATTCTGGTTTCCTTTCTCTAGTGGTACGGTAGGACTGCACTTCCCTGCTCCCATGACGCAGATGCGGACGTATGACTGGCTTTGGATAATGAAGGTGAGTTAGAGAGATGTAACTTCTGGCTGAAGATTTGACAAGCCAGGGTGCGAACAACCACGTTCCTGTTTTCTCACCGCCATGATCTTTCTAAGCCTGAGTCCTTGGGCGAGCAAGGGGAAGCAAAGCCCCCATGACCTGTGATGAACATGCAGCACGAATGAGCAACACCTGTCGTTCTAAGCTCCTGAGATTTGGGGATTGTGGGTTACAAAGCCCACCTACCTGTCCTACTGATGTGAGCAGTGTGCCGGGCCTCAGCCCAGGCCTCTAGACCCACTCCTTCCCCACCAAGCATTGCAGTAGGTCCTGAAGTCAGGACCAAGAAAAGACAGGGTGTGGTGGTATTTATGTCTAATTCGTTCAATTCCAGGCAACAAAGTGCGTGACAACACCATGCCATCTGCTAGCTCAAATTATTTTTGTCGTCTCAGATTAATTCTGTTTTAATATTCGCAGAGAAATGACTGGCTTTGGGCAACTGTTAAAAATTTGCTTTTCCTCCACAACAGGCTGGAAAAGCTAATAAAAAGAGCTAAAATTTATTGATATTTCATTAGTCTTAGGGACCGTGCCCAGTATCTTATCGACATGGTCTCTTATTTCTCCTCACAAGGTGACAAGGTCAGTGCTGCCATCAGCCTTGGTTTACAGATGAAGAAACTGAGGCTCAAAGTGAAGGTCGCTTGTCAAGGTCATTCGCTGGTTAGTAGCAGCACTGGGATTTGAACCATGTTCTGTGTCATTCCAGCTGCTGTGCACCAGCCACTACTCCACAAGGCCATCCTGGTTCTTCCCAGGCTTTCCATGTATCCAAGTTTGGCTCATTTTGGTTCTGCCCAGTCTTTGTCCTTTACTGGTGTTATCTTTCCCTTCCACAGGCCTTTGCCATATTGTCATCAAGGCTTTTAGCCTATGTATGATTTTATCTGGAGTCCCTGGGTAGTGCAAACAGTTAATGAACTCAGCTGCTAACCAAGAGGTTGGAGGTTTGAGTCCACCCAGAGATGCCTTGAAAACCCTATGGAGCACTGTTCTACTCTGACACAGGTGGGGCCACCATGGGCCAGAGTTGACTCAGAGTCATGTAGAACAGTGAGTGCAGAGAACTAGGTCAGAGTTAGTGATATCTTCAGGAACTGTTCCCAGCCCACGCTTTGGCACGGGCATCCTGTTCCTTGGTTACCTGGCAGGAAGCCCATGGAACTTGAGGGTGTGTGGGTGACCAGCTCCTGCCCTCTGCCGAGTCATCCCACACCCTGCCCAGGGCTTCTTTCTTGCCTGCAGGGCTCCCTCTGGCTGCTTCCTCTGGGTTCCTTTGGCTGGTCAGAGAGGAGGATCCGTCAGACCACCTCCTCTTGCAGGATCATCTGGGCATCTGGCCTGGCCCTCTCCTTCCTGCCGCCTGCCTCTGGCTGTTACCGCTCTGTTAGCATCCCTAGCAGAGGGTGGTGAGCCCCAAATCCATCGATTCTGCAACTTGTTGGCAGCTCTGCAGAGGGCTCAGCAGGAGAGGAGGCTGCTGACTTAAGACGAAATATGATTTCTGTATCAACTGTGGACCTCAGTCATCTGCAGTATGCATATTGCTTGCAAATTGGCCAAATCCGCCAATGGCTTCTTGAGCGCTCTTGATGACCTTCACAGCTACCATCAGCTCTACCTGCTCTGCCAGCCAGTGAGCCTGAGCAAGGCCAGGAGCTGCCTCACTGATTTCAGGCGTGCCCCACTGCAGCCGTGGCCTTCAGGGTGGGGTGCTGCCTAGCTCACCTGACACTTGTCACTCCATGATTTCTCTCGCCTGTGTGCCCGTCTGCCCGCACTGCTAGCTATGTATCTAGAGCAGCAGTGGTCAGCAAAGCTTTTTCTGTAAAGTTCTTGTTGCTAGGTGCCATTGAGTTGTTTTCAACTCCTAATGACCCCATGTGACAGAGTAGGACGGCCCCATATGGTTTTCTAGGCCGTAATCAACTCTGCCCTTGTGGTGTGAAAGCAACCATAGACAGGTCAAAAATGAGTGAGCTTGGCTGTGTTCCCATAAAACTTTATTTTTGGACTCTGAAATTTCTCTAATTTCCATATGTCGTGAAATATTATACCTGCTGTGATTTTTTTTTAACCGTGTAAAAATATAAAAAACTATTCTTAGCTTGTGGGCTATACAAAAACGTGTAGGGGGCTGGATTTGGCCTGGGGGCTGCAGTGTGCTGACCCCTGATCTAGAGGCAGGGTAGGATAGGGTGGTGGTTAGAGGCATGGCTTCATTGATGCAAATCCTGGTCCTGTCGCCACTCAGCCATGTGACTTAACATCGGTGACTTCATCTTTTTAAGCTTCGGTTTCTTTGTTTGTGATAATCCCAGGACGTGCTACCGAGGGCTGCTGGTTGATTGAGGTAATTAATGGGCGTAAGGTACTTTGCCCAGCACTGTAAGGCTCCACTCTGGACCAAGTGCTAGGCTAGGCACTGCGGGAAACCCAGAAATGAGCCCGGCACAGCTGCACTCGCTGGCAGCCTGGAGGCCATGGGAGGTGGCTGCATGCCTCAGGAACTGTCACATAAGGCAGAGTGGTTGTGGCCCTAAGGGAGGCACAGCAGCAACCGTTTGTCATCTGACTGTGCAGCACTGCTCCTGGGCGTTTCTGCTAATCTCCTGCCGTGCACAGCTGGGCTGTGTCATTTGAAATCCAACCTCACCATAGCCCTTGCAGCCCACCCCTCTGCTCTTCCCTCTGTTCATGTCTGTCTTAGTTTCCTGGTGCTGCTCTCACAGAAATACCCCTAGGGGGTGGCTTTAAAGGACAGAAATTTATGTTCTCACAGTTCTGGAGGCCGGAAGTCCAGATCAGGGTCTCCGCCGTGTCAGGTCCTTCCTGTCGGTAGCCCTGGGTATTCCTGGGTTCCTTGGCTTGTAGGTGATCCGCCCGTAGCGACTGCCTTCCCCTGGGTGTGCTTGCCTCTGTGTCTAATCTGCTGTTTTTATAACTCAGAAGCGATTAGGTTTAGAACCCACCCTACAAGGTATCATCTAATTAACAAAGAAAACCCTGTTTCCAAACAGGATCACATCCACAGGTATGTTGTTGTTAGTTGCCATCAAGTTGGCTCTGACTCGTGGCAGCTCTGTTAGTCATCTAGTGCTGCTATAACAGAAATAGCACAAGTGGATGGTTTTAACAAAGAGAAATTTATTTCCTCGTGGTAAAGGAGGCTAAAAGTCCAGATTCAGCGCGTCAGCTCCAGAAGGCGTTCTCTCTTTGTTGGCTCTGGAGGAAGGTCCTTGTCCTCAATCTTCCCCTGGTTGAGGAGCTTCTTGGGCGCGGGACCCTGTGTCCAAAGGACGTGCTCTGCTCCTGGTGCTTCTTTCTTGGTAGTGTGAGGCTCCCAACTCTCTGCTTGCTTCCCTTTCGTTTTATCTCCTGAGAGATAAAAGGTGGTGCAGGCCACCCCCCAGGGAAACTCCCTTTACCTTCGATCAGGGAGGTGACCTGAGTAAGGGTGGTCTTACAATCCCACCCTAATCCTTTCAACATAAAATTATAATCACAAAATGGAGGACAGCCACACAATACTGGGAATCATGCCCTAACCAAGTTGATACAAACATTTTGGCAGGGGGTGGGGGGGGGGACATAATTCAATCCATGACAGCAACCTTATGTAAAACAGAAGGAAAACGTTGCCTGAGTTTAAGCCCACTGCTGTGGCTATTGTATGTGTCAATCCATCTCATTGCGGGTTTCCCTCATTTCCTTTGGCCCTCTACTTTACCAAATGTGATGTCTTTTTCTAGCAATTGGTCTTTCGTGATGACATATCCAAGCTACCGTGTTTTTATGCAAATACTGCATACCTTCTGCGCTTATTTGCTGACTGTGCCCTCCCTCCGAGAGGTTTCCTCTTCATAGCAATGTGTGGAGTGGATCAGCATGATGGCATTTGTGAGGGTGCCTTGTGGTGGGGGAGGGTGCAGCTGGCAAACAAATGCAGAAGGCACGTGTTATTTGCATAAAAATACTGTAAGCAATTTGAAGGTTCACTGTCTTCGCTTCTAAAAAGCAGCTTGTTATATTTCTTCTAAGACTGATTTGTTTGTCCTTTTGGCAGTTCACAGTATATTCAATATCCTTCACCAACACAACAATTCAAATGCATCAATTCTTTGGTCTTCTTTTTTCATTGTCCAGCTTTTGCATGCATCTGAGTTGATTGAAAATACCATGGCTTTTTTTGGGTCAGGTGCACTTAGACATCAAAGTGACATATTTGCTTTTTAGAACTTTAAAGAGGCCTTTTGCAGCAGGTTTGCCCAGTGCAATACTTACAGAGGTCAGGGTTTCAACACATATTTGTGGGGAGTGGGAAGCACAGTTTATCCATACCACCACAGCTTGGCAGTCGAGAGGTAGACTGCTGCCTTCGTCCTTTGTCGTGGAGCCCCATGGTGCTTGTGACAGAGATCCCTTGTTCTTGGTGAATTTCTATTAAATGGAAGACATTCTCATCAAACATATGCGATTTGTTGATAAAATGATAAAATGAAAAATATATGGTAACTCATGCTTTCATGTGCTTGCATTATTTTAACTTCCGCTCAAAAAACAATCTTACCCTTGCCTCTTTGTAAGGGTTCTGATTACTTTCTTTGCCCAACCCGGCCACCAGCCAGATCCTGACTGGTCTCATTACCCAGGGTCCAGCTAGGCTATACTCCTCTTTAGTTATAGAATTCCTTGATTCAGCCCATGAAGACAAAAGATAACAAAAGGAGTCATCATCAATGACTGGGACCTCCAAACAAAAATAAATAAATAAGCCCAAATCCTGTTGCCATGGAGTCTATTCCAACTCTGCAAAGCCATGTGTTATAGAGTAGAATTGCTCCATAGGGTTTTCTTGACTTTAGTCTACAAAAGCAGATCACCAGGCCTTTTGCAATGCAAGTGGGTGGGCTCAGACCATTAACCTTTGGGTTAGTAAAACCAAAAGCCAACAAAATCCATTGCTGTCCAGTTGATTCCGACTCATGGCGACCCCATGTGTTACAGAGTAGAATTATTCCATAGAGCTTTCTTGCTGTAATCTTTGTGGAAGCAGATCACCAGGCTTTCTTTTGCACTGCCGTTGGGTGGGTTCAACCCATCAACCTTTGGTAAGTAGAACCAAAAGCCAACCAAACCCATTGCTTTCGAGCTGATTCCAAGGCATGGTGAACACATGTGTTAGAGGTTATAACTGAGCTCCATAGAGCTTTCTTGGCTGTAACTTCATAGCTTAGCCCCTGTCCACTGGGAAACCAGGCCACCTCCCTGCCCACACAGGGGACTCAGAGAGAGTGTGGGTGACTGTACACGTGAAAAATGTTAAATTGGCAAATGTTTTATTATATATATATTTTTTACTGCAATAGAAAGAAAAATTTTCCTGCTCAGAGCTTTGCTTCAGGCCATTCCCCTCCTTCCTCTCTGTCCAAATTCCTCCTTTCACCTTTGGCTCACAGTTCACCTCTCCAAGCCTCCTCCCCGATGGAATCCACAGTGCTCTGTTTCCCTGCATCTTGTGAATACCCATGACCCTGCACCATTTTGTTTGTTGCGATGCATTGCTTTGTAGTAGTTCTTGTGTGTCTCTCTCTAGTCATATATTCCTTGAGGGGGTAACCTCATTTCTAATTTTCTTTGTAGCCCCTCTCCACAGCCCCCACTACTGTGCATAGCACACAGCAGGTGATCGAAAATGCTTTTGAATAAGCAGCTGACTCACTGCCACCACTCCAGCGCCCTGAGTTCTGGTTGTTCTGAGGCGCGAAGCCTTCCAAGAAAATCTGGCTTTCTTAGTTTCCTTCCATAGTGCTGGTGTGAATTTCAGTTCTAGACCTTCAAAGAAAAAATCAGAAAGGGCCATCTTACACTTGGGTAATCGTGAAAGAAACAGATCCCAATGGAGGGGGCCTCTAGGGGTCACTTGGATGAAATTCACACCCATGTCTACTCATTTTCTTCTAGCAAAATAAAACAATCTCCAGCCTAAGCTAACGGCACTTGCTACGTGCCAGACACAAAAAGATAGATAGATAGTAGGTAGGTAGCTAGATACATAGATAAACCAAACCCAAAACCTGTTGCCATCAAGTCAATTTTGACTCATTGCAACTTTATAGGGTAGAGTAGAACTGCTCCATAGGGTTTTTAAGATTGTAATCTTTATGGAAGGAGACTGCCACATTTTCTCCTGAGGGGCAGCTGGCGGGTTCAAACCACCAACCTGTCAGTTAGCAGCCAACAGCCTAACCACTATGCCACCAGGACTTCTAGGTAGATATAAATAGATAAATGTTTGTCTATATACCTGTACTGTTTATCTGGACTCACTGGGTTGTGCAAACAGTTAACGCACTTGGCTGCTAACCAAAAGGTTGGAGGTTTGAGCTCGCCTGGAAGAATCTTGAAAGAAAGGCCCGGCAATTTATTTCTGATAAACCAGCCACTGAAAACCCTTTGAAGCACAGCTCTACTCTGACACGCATGGGGTCGCCATGAGTCAGAATCAACTTGATGATAACTGGTTTATGTCTTGTATCTATGCTTGCATCCGTATTTTTATAATTCCACAACTTCCCTAGGAGGTAGATATTATTATCATTCTCGTTTTACAAGGGATGAAATGCAGACAGAGAGAGGTGAACTTATCCACCTAAGATCACACAACTAGCAGAGGATAGAGTCAGGATTGGACTCTAGATGGGCTGCTTTCCAAAGACTGTGGTCTGGCCTCTGCACTACACTCAGTCTCCTGTACGTTATACCCCTTGGGAATAACTCGTGTCTGTGTGTGTGCATGTGTCTGGACAACCAAGGAAACAATTTTAAGGTACAAAAATATTTTATAAACTTGGCATTCTTGGTGCTTTACTGGAATATGTCATACATTGTGTAATTGATAGGTACTTAGTTTATTTAAAAAAAAATTTTTTTTTTTTTAGTTTATAAGGACAATGAGAGCTCAGCTTGTGTATTTTTTTTTAATTGTTGTTGAAAATACACATACACCAATTCAACAATTTTTACACATATAATACAGTGACGTTGATTACATTCTTCAAATTGTGCAGCTATTCTCACCCTCCTTTTTCGATTTGTTCCTCCCCTATTGACATAAATTCAGTGCCCTTCAAGCTTCCTATCTAAACTTTTCAGTTGCTGTTGTCAATTTGATCCCATGTAGAATTTTTTTAAAAAGAGCACAATGCTCATGGCAGGCATTCCTTGCTAGTTAAGCTAGACTTGTGCTTGGTTTAAAGAAGGCTTCAGGGGGATATTTCTGCTTTATGGTTTCAGGGTTAAAGATTGTCTCACGGCAGTGGTTTCAAGGGTTCAGCTAGCCTCAGTGGCTCCAGAAAGTCTGGATTTTCTGAAAATATAAGTTCTGCTCTATTTTTTCCCCCTTTTGATCACAGTTCTCCTTTAGAATCACGGATCAAAACGTTCAGTAATGGTAGCCAGGCACCATGCAATTCTTAGCTGGTGTATTTTTATACATCACTGACAATACTTTGCCAGCCTCGAGCAAGTGATAACTAGTCTTCAAAGAAAAATCTCCAGAGAAGGAAATTCTGTGGTTACCCTTCCCTGTCATGATTTTGTAACACTTGTAATCAAACCCGGTTTCTGTCTTGCCAGTCTCTACAGCTCCTGCTGAAGCCATTTCCCAGTTATTCATGTTACGTCAACACGTTACATCTTAATTTTGTCTTTGCGTCTTTTCTTCTCAGCTTTGCTTGATTAGTATTTGGACGACTGATCCCAAGTTCGAACACTCCCTGAGGGAATGCCTGTGTTTTAGAATTCCCACTTTCTGGAAATGCAGACACTAGTGCAGGAATGAACATCAGACCTGCTAGTTGGACTCTGAGGAAACTGTGCCTGTATCTCTTCCCCAGTACGTACATGGAGATCGTAACACCCGTCTGGAGTGAGGACTGAACTCAGTGAGGCCATAAATGTGAAAGCATTATAAAATAGAGCACTTCCTAAATATGTATTGCTTTTGAACCATGGCTGAGACTGGTAGCAGGAAGCAGCTCTCTTCTTCACTCCCGACTGTTCTTTTGTGTTTCTCGCCCCTCGTGCACTTTCTCCTCCAGCCTCCTCTTCTCTTTGCTTCCTGGGCAGCAGCTCCTGTGAAGACAGTGTGGCTCCCATCTGCTTCCAGCATATGGGACCAAGGCTGTTGCTTCCAAAGTTCTTGTGTGTGTTGTTCAGAGCAGGGCAGGTTATCCTGTGGAAAGTGAGGCAGAAAATTGCAGAGTGATCCCACCAGTCTTTGTTTCTTTGTCAAATCGTCCTTTAGTACTGATGGAAGAAATCGATCCATCCATCTGTCCATCCGTCCACCCGTCCATCCATCCCCCAACTTTTACCACAAAAAATTTGAGTTTCCTCATGTATCTATATAATGAAACACAAACATTAATTGACACAATTCAAGATCAGGAAAAATATAGAAAACACAGAAGGCGAGGCCAAGAGGAATTTAAAACATGAATGTCCATATTAGAAAACGAGTAGCCGTCAAATCAGTTCTAACTCATGGCGACCCATGAGTGTCAGAGTAGAACTGTGCCACAGTGTTTTCAATGACTAATTTTTCAGAAACAAATTGCCAGGCCTTTCTTCTGAGATGCCCCAAATAGATTCAAACCTCCAGCCTTTCGGTTAGCAGCTGAATGCATCAACCATTTGCACCAGCCAGGGACTCCATCCATATTACAGGACTCACGAATATTACCTCCAACTCAAATTGGCACTGAGCATCCTAGCACTCAAGCAAAAGGGGAAATACTGTCAGTTCACAAGGTTCCCAATGTCCCATAAGGCAGAGCAAATCTTCTCTTGGCACTTAGATCTAGAGAAAATTTTTCATATGGGTTCCTAATAAGATTTGGGCCATCATTCGTACTAGAGTATCAGGGGTTCCAGACCCAACACTCATTCCAGGGCTGGGCTGCAGTTAATTCTTCAGGCGTCATAGAAAGAACTGCTGGTTGTGGTTATAAAAACGTTGACTGATGACCAACATCCCTGGATTTATTTCTCCTGACTCTGGGTCCATGGTCTCCTCATTCCATAGGAGGAACACGCAAGTGGATGTTCACCAGGAAGCATAATCCAAGTGCTGCTGACCCCATTGGTGCTTTCAGAGGAATAGATGGTTGGGTCAGTTTGTTAGGGGAACATGATAATGCAGACGATGCTATGGGCATCCTTCCTGTAGTGGGATTGTTCCTCAACTGTAGAGTCCACATTCCTGAGTCCCGTAGATCATCACTGATTATGGGGGAGAGCCAGAGGAGGTAAAGGTCCAATAAAACCCCATCTTCACTGATGAAATCACACACTGGGTCAGTCAACAGTGCAAATGTGTTGTTTGGGAATGAAGCTGACTGGTTCACCTGAACTTAGCTAATCGCTCCACACTTCGAGTTTGAACCAGGCTCTTATGAGAGTCTGCACCAAAAGGACCAGTTAAGGTCATTGCCAAGACCCTCAGTGGCTCCTTGGACTGCATTCTTTTATAAGCTTGAAGTAAAACTCTTAGTTGATTGTAAGGTAGCATGATAAACTCAAATGCCTGATAGAGGTCAGGCAGGTCTTGGAAATGCACGAAGCAGACAGGTTACAAAGAGTATAGTGGCAAACCAGACAAAAAACCCATTGCTGTCCAGTTGATCCCGACTCAGCAATCCTGCGAGTAGAACTGCCTCGATAGGATTTCCAAGGAGCAGCTCATGGATTTGAACTGCTGACCTGGTTAGCAGCCATAGCTTGCCATAACTCTTAACCATTGCACCACCAGGGCTCCAGAGAATAGTGGTAGCTGGGGCAAACTAGAGATCTCATAGCCATTCAAAGGGTGGCAGCAGGCTTCTTCCCTTGTACTGGTTGTTGCCACACAGAAACTCAGACCCAGTTTTCTGGAACTGAGTCTTTGACTCCAAGTAACATGAACATGGGAGGGTCTTCACTGTGATCCACCACCCGTCTCTCAGTTTGTCGTACTGTGGTGGCTTGCGTGTTGCTGTGATGTTGGGAACTTTCTTGTGCAAATATCACAAGATGCATCTGTCTTCCTCCTTTTAACAGATGAGAAAAAGTCATGTTGCCTATTTAGGAGTTCAGAGAGTGAATAGATTTTGGCTGAAAATACATCACGGATCTAATTCGGTTTTGCCAGTGAGACCTAACTGGCAATGTTTGATTAATTAAGCTTTTCTCCTCAAGTAAGAGAGAGCAGTTGAGCCTGAATGAATTCACACACCGCTCACTGGGGAGGAAATGTCACAGAGACAAGAAATCCTTGATCCTGAGTTAATTGCTTTGGGAGAACCGGACCTGTGAGTAAGTGGAAGTGGAAAAAGGATACCAATAAATGAAGAAAAGAAAAAAAAAAAGAAAAGGCGGGGATGAATGCTTTCATTCATTCATTTAATGAATATCTACTGCATTCCTACTGTTATGGATTGAATGTGTTCACCCCAAAAGATATGTTGAGGTCCTAACCCCTGTATCTGTGGATGTGATTCTATTTGGAAACAGGGGTTTTCTTTGATTATGTCAATGAGGTCATGCCAGGGTTAGGTGGGTCCTAAACCTAATCACTTTTCAGTGGTGTCTTATAAAAATAGCAGAACATACACAGAGGCAGACACACAGGAGAGGGCAGGTATATCTACAAGTCCAGGAATGCCAAGGATTGGTGGCAGCTCCTAGAAGCTGAAAGAGACAATAAAGGCCCTTGCACCAGAGTGGATGCCCTGAATTTGGACTTCTAGGCTCTTGAACTGTGAGAAAATAAATTTCTGTTCTTTAAAGCCACCCACTTGTGGTAGTTTGTTACAGCAGCCTGAGGAAACAAAAACACCTAGTATGTGTCAGGTATTGTATTAAACAGTAGGATTTAATGGCGAATAAATCTTTTTACCCTCATGGACAGAAAACAAAAGCAACTAGACAGATAAAATTATAATTATTGTACCATACGTTATGCCTAGAACCAATGAGGGGCTGACATCGAGAAGAAGATCAAAATGGCAGGTGTTGGCGTCACCCCATCTTCTTTGAATGATGCCTGGGGATGTGATCCCCTTCTCCAGCTCTAGTCAGCTACGAAATACGGTGAATCAATGCGGTCCACCTTAAGCCAGATCCATCTTAAGGGGGGAAAAGCCCAGACCATGAGACCAGAGGGAGGAGCATGGAACGGGCGAGGGTAGGGGGGCACCTGGAGCGAGTGATCAGCATCGTTCCTTTCTGTGTTGTTGTCGTTAGCTGCCATTGAGTGACTCATGGTGACCTTCTGTACGGCAGACTGAAACATTGCCTGGTCCTGCGTCATCTTTACGGTCACCAACATGTCTGAGTTCATTGTTGTGGCTTTTGTGTCAGTCCATCTCACCAGAGGTCTCCTTCACCCTCTTTGGCCCCCTACTTCGCCAAACGTGATGTCTTCCTCCAGTGACTGGTCCGTCCTGATGATGTGTCTAAAGCAAGAGAGTCAGACAATGTTCTGTTGTGATTCAAAGTATTTTCATTGGCTAATTTTCACAAGTAGGTGTCCAGGCCTTTCTTCCTAGTCTGCCTTAGTCTGGAAGCTTCACTGAAACCTGTCCACCATGGGTGACCCTGTGGGCATTTGAAACACCAGTGGCATAGCTTCCAGTATCATGGCAACACGCTAGCCACCACAGTACAACAGAGAGGTGGCTGCTTTGTTTACTGCCTACCGTAGAAAGAAAGTTTAATTTGCCACACTTGGGCTGATAGACTAGAGAGCATTGAGATGGACCGTCTGTAAATTATTCACGAAAGCCCACAAGCAGCTCTGCAGCAGTGTTTGACATTTATGTTGTTGTTGTCGGGTGCTGTCAGGTCAATTCCGACCCATAGCAACCCTGTGCACAACAGAACAAAACACTGCCCAGTCCTGCGCCATCCTTACAATCGTTATGCTTGAGCTCATTGTTGCAGCCACTGTGTCAATCTACCTTGTTGAGGGTCTTCCTCTTTTCCGCTGACCCTGTATTCTGCCAAGCATGATGTCCTTCTCCAGGGACTGATCCCTCCTGACAACATGTCCAAAGTATGTAAGACGCAGTCTCGCCATCCTTGCTTCTAAGGTGTATTCTGGTTGTACTTCTTCCGAGACAGATTTGTTTGTTCTTCTGGCAGTCTCTGGTATATTCAATATTCTTCGCCATCACCACAATTCAAAGGCGTCAACTCTTCTTCGGTCTTCGTTATTCGTTGTCCAGCTTTCACATGCATATGATGTGATTGAAAACACCATGGCTTGGGCCAGGCGCACCTTAGTCTTCAAGGTGACATCTTTGCTTTTCAACACTTAAAGAGGTCCTTTGCATATATATGTGCATAAGCTACACAAGGTGACTATCACCCTGTCAGTTCTATATTTTCTGGTATAATTTTGGGACATGTGATCAGAATAGCTGAGGCAGTCAGGCAGGTATTACCCTCTTCTGGCATAAGAAGATGCTAGGATCTTGGTGAATAAATTCTTTGTACAGAAAGCTCCATAGACAGCATCGTTTGAAAATAGCAGCTAGTATTTAGGAGACGCAAACAAGAAAACAGATCTCTTCAATCTGGTCTTTTAGGAGCAACAGAACAGAAAGGGGATGGCACGTCTGAGTGGTCTGTATTGGTCCACGAGGATAAGGACATGCTAAAACGGAGAGGCAGTGCTTTTGTCAGAAAGGAACCAAACCAAGCCTAAGAATCAGAGGAAAATCGTGGAATCCTGGCCATGGCACGGAGCTGCTGCAGCCCAGTTAATCTGTCTATGTGAGAGAGAAAATGAAGTCTGTGTATTTGTGGTGAAAAACGACAACACATTTTTATAGCAAGGCTCTTTATGATAGTAACGGTTTCTCCAGACCCAGCTTCAGAAACTGTGTGGGCAAACGTGCCCTTGGAATGAGCTTTTTTATTATTTTAATTCTTTTTTTTTTTTAATTGTGGTGTGTGTGTATACACATGTATACATATATGTATGTGTCTGTGTGTGGATATAAAAAACTCATTGCTGTTGAGTCTATACCAACTCATAGCAACCCTATAGGACAGAGCCCCACAGGGTTCCCAAGGCTGTAATCTTTACAGGAGCAGACCGCCACATCTTTCTTCCGTGGAGCAGCTCATGGGTTTGGACTGATGACATTTCGTTTAGTAGTCAAGTGCTTAACCATTGTACCACCAGGGCTCCTTAAACACACACACAACAAAACAGTTGCCATTTCCACATTTTTTACACGTACAATTCAGTGACATTAATTACTTTTACCATGTGGGGCAATCACCGCCACTAACTTCTTCCAAATTTTTCCATCACCCTTAAGAGAAGCGCAGTATTCCCTAAGCAGAGACCCCTCCTCCCCCTCCCTCTCACCCTGGCACCACTAATAAACTTCGATCTCTATACATCTGCCTATTCTGTGACATGACTCTTCCTGTTAACCTGGGGTGGCACCTCATCCTTATCTACCCTGCCCATGGTCCTCAGGCTCCTGGGAGATCCACACAGGAACCTCTTTATTCACAGCGGTGGTTCGCACCCATGCCCTCCACCGTTTCTGCCCTGAGGAGCAGAAGGAGCCAATATGGAAGTGTGAAGTCCCCTGCTTAGACATGGCGCTCTCAACTGCTGGCCGAGTCTCCTGTCCTCTGGGAGCCATCCTGGTCCTGCCAAGCTAATGGCATCTTTCACAGAAGGGGGTCTGCAGAGCAAAAAGTTCCTCCATCCAAAACAGTGGACCCCTTGCTAAGATGCTCTCCAGAGAGAAAATTACCAGCTGGATTTTACGACCCCTTCCTTTTGGAAACCCTGGTGGTGTAGTGGTTAAGAGCTACGTGTGCTAACCATAAAGGTCAGCAGTTCAAATCCACCAGGGGCTCTTTGGAAAGTCTATGGGGCAGTTCTGCTCTGTCCTATAGGGTGGCTATGAGTTGGAATCAACTTGATGGCCATGGGGTTTTTGGGTTTTTTTTGTTCGTTTTTTCACTCTTCTTGGCACAGTGGTTAAGAGTTTGGCTGCTAACTGCAAGGTCGGCAGTTTGAATCCACCAGCGGCTCCTTGGAAACCCTATGGGGCAGTTCTACTCTGTCCTATACAGTTGCTATGAGTCGAAATGGACTCGATGGCACAGGGCTTTTTTTGTTGTTGTTGTTGTTCGTTCCTCTTACTAAAAGTCCTACTCCACCCCTACCCCGCAGTCTGGAGAATGAGGAAGAAGAAAGTGAGTGATTACTCCTTCTAGGGTCTCCAGGGAGTGTCTGTCTTTAGTGGCTACCAGGGTTCTTTCTTCTGGAAGCTGAGAGGAGGGATGAAATCAACAAATCTGCTGCTTTTCCTTTGTGTATCTTTGCATCTGTGTGTGATATATGGAAACCCAGGCACTTCCTGTCTTTGCACATGTTTGTTTAGGTAAGGGTGAAGTGTGAAGAAAACATTCTCACAGCGGCAGAGTTCACTGTAGATGGAAGCTAACTGATGACAAGTGCCAAACCTACCAGGATCCTGGTTTCCCAAAGCCTGTGGCATGTATCCTATAATTACAGCTCAGATTTGTGAGACAACAGCCCTGATTTTTTTGGTTTCTCAAAGATGGTCCACGTACCAGGATTATAAGAACTTGTGATTAGAGTGTCTGTAGGGTAATAAGCCTGGGTTTTTAAAATAGCACACACAGTCAAGCTGGCATACGCAGATCAGTATTTATCTTCTCAGGTTCTTTATGTAATCATGGATACTGGTGGAGGACGCAACTTCCTTGAAGCTTGTCTTTTACATTTTCCTATGGAGACACGTGGTGTCATACTACTTATAGTCAAAATTTTGCTTTTTTTTTTTTTTTTAAATTGTGGTAGAAATGTATATAATACAGCATTTGGCAATTCACCATTTTTTACAAGTACGATTCAATGTCACTGATTACGTTCATCATGTCGTGTAATCCTTGCTGGTTTCTGTTGTCAAATTCTCCATCCCCGTTAACAGACACTCAAGGCTTCCTAAAACTACGCTTTTCAACTTGTCACATATCCCGTTTTGCTAAGGTAGACAACCATCATTTGGGGCTGTGTTAAAAGCTCAAATTTCCCCCCAAAGGATGGGGACTGGCAACCATAGTTATACTTGTTAGGTGCTATGCAGTCGGTTCTGACTCATAGTGACCCTATGCGCAACAGGACAAAACACTGCCTGGCCCTGCGCCATCCTCGTGATTGTTGTTATGCTCGAGCCCATTGTTGCAGCCACCGTGTCAATACATCTATGTCAAGGGACTTCCTCTTTTCCACTGACCTTCTACTTAACCAAGCATAATGTACTTCTCCAGGGACTAATCTCCTGATAACACGTCCAAAGTATGTGAGACATAGTCTCGCCATCCTTCTTCTAAGGAGCATTCTGCCAGTACTCCTTCCAAGAGAGATTTGTTTGTTCTTCTGGCAGTGCAAGGTATATTCGATATTCTTTGCCAACACCATAACTCAAAGGCGTCAATTCTTCCTTGATCTTCCTTATTCATTGCCCAGTTTTCACATAAATATGAGGTGATTGAAAACACCATAGCTTGGGTCAGGCGCACTTTAGTCCTTAAACTGCCATCTTTGCTTTTTAACGTTTTAAAGAAATCTTTTGCAGCAGATTTTCCCAGTGCCATGCATCTTTGGATTTCTCGACTGCTGCTTCCCTGGGTGTTGATCATGGATCCAAGTAAAATGAAATCCTTGACAACCTCAATATTTTCTCCCTTTATCATGATATTGCTCATTGGTCCAGCTGTGAGGATTTTTGTTGTCTTTATGTTGAGGTGTAATGCATACTGAAGGCTGTGGTCTTTGATCTTCATCAGTAAGTGCTTCAAGTCCTCTTCACTTTGAGCAAGCGAGGTTGTGTCGTCTGAATTTGTAGGTTGCTAATGAGTCTTCCTCTAATCCTGATGTTGCATTCTTCTTCATATGGTCCAGCTTTTCGGATTATTTGCTCAGTGTACAGATTGAATAAGTATGGTGAAAGGATACAACCCTGACGCACACCTTTCTTGACTTTAAACCATGCAGTATCCCCTTGTTCTGTTTGAATGGCTGCCTCTTGGTCTATATAAAGGTTCCTCATGAGCACAATTAAGTGTTCTGGAATTCCCATTCTTTGTAATTGTTATCCATAACTTGTCATGATCTACACAGTCAAGTGCCTTTGCTTAGTCAATAAAACACAGGCAGACATCCTTCTGGTATTCTCTGCTTTCAGCCAGGATCCATCTGACATCAGCAGTGATAGCCCTCGTTATACATCCTCTTCTGAATCAGTTTGAATTTCTGACAGTTCGCTGGGGATATACTGCTGCAGCCACTTTTGAATGATCTTCAGTAAAATTTTACTTATGTGTGATATTAATGATATTGTTTGATAATTTCCACATTCAGTTGGATCACCTTTCTTTGGAATGGGTACAAATATGGATCTCTTCCAGTCAGTGAGCCAGGTAGCTGTCTTCCAGATTTCTTGGCATAGACGAGTGAATGCTTCCAGCGCTGAATCCTATTGTGGAAACATCTCAGTTGGTATTCTGTCAATTCTTAGAGCTTTGTATTTAGCCAATGCTTTCAGTGCAGCTTGGACCCCTTCTTCAATACCGTCAGTTCTTGACCATATGCTGTCTCCTGAAATGGATGAATGTCAACAAGTGTTTTTGGTACAGTGACTCTGTGTATTCCTTCCGTCTTCTTTTGATGCTTCCTGCATCGTTTAGTATTTTCTCCATAGAATCCTTCAATATTGTAACTCGAGGCTTGAGTTTTTCTTCAGTTCTTTCAGCTTGAGAAATGCTGAGCACTTTTTCCCCTTTTGGTTTTCTATCTCCAGGCCTTTGCACATTAAATTATAATACTTCACTTTGTCTTCTTGAGTTACCCTTTGAAATCTTCCGTTCAGCTCTTTTACTTCATCATTTTTTTGTTCACTTTAGCTACTGGACGTTCAAGAGCAAGTTTCAGATTCTATTCTGACATCCATTTTGGTCTTTTCTTTCTTTCCTGTCTTTTTAATGACCTCTTGCTTTCTTCATGTATGATGTCCTTGATGTCATTCCACAACTCGTTTGATCTTCATTCATTAATGTTCAATGCATCAAATCTATTTTTGAGATGGTCTCTGAATTCAGGTGGGATATACTCAGTGTTGTACTTTGGCTCTCATGGACTCATTCTCATTTTCTTCAGCTTCAATTTGAACTTGCATATGAGCAGTTGATGGTTTGTGCCACCCTCAGCCCCTAGCCTACTTCTGACTGATGATATTGAGCTTTTCTATTGTCTTTTTCCACAGATGTAGTTGACTTGATTCCTGTATATTTTACCTGGTAAGGTCCACACGTATAGCCAGCCTTTATGTTGTTGAAAGAAAGGTATTTGCAATGAAGAAGTCATTGGTCTTGCAAAATTCTATCATTCGGTCTCTGGCATTGTTTCTATCACCAAGGTCTTATTTTCCAACTACGGATCCTTCTTCTTTGTTTCTAACTTTCGCATTCCAATCGCCAGTGATTATCAATGCATCTCGATTGCACGTTTGATCAATTTCAGACTGTAGGAGTTGGCAGAAACCTTCAATTTCTTCATCTTTGGCCTTAGTGGTTGGTGTGTAAATTTGAATAATAGTGTCATTAACTGGTCTTCCTTTAAAAAAAAAAAAAGTTGCCATTGAGCTGATTTTGGCTCATAGTGACCCTATAGGACAGACTAGAACTGTCCCATAGGGTTTCCAAGGATGGCCTGGTGAATTCAAACTACAGACCTTTTGGTTAGCAGCTGAACTCTTAACCACTAAGCTACCAGGTTTTCCTGGTCTTCCTTTATCCGTTGCCATCACATTGATTCCGACTGATAGTGACCCTATAGGACAGAGTGAAACTGCCCCATAGAGTTTCCAAGGAGTGCCAGGTAGCTTTGAACTGCCAACCTTTTGGATATTATCCTATCACTGACTGTGTTGTACTTCAGGAACAGACCTGGAAATGTTCTTTTCGCCAGTGAACGTGATGCCGTTTCTCTTTAGTTCGTCATTCTAGGCATAGTAGACCTTATGACTGTCTGATTCACAATGGCCAGTACCAGTCCATTTCAGCTCATTAATGCCTAGGATATTGATGTTTATGTGTTCCATTCATTTTTGACGATTTCCAATTTTCCTGGATTCATATGCCATGCATTCCACGTTCCAATTATTACTGGGTGTTTGTAGCTGTTTCTCCTCATTTTGAGTCATGCCACATGGGCAAATGAAAAGTCCCAAAAGCTTGACTCCATCCACATCATTAAGGTTGACTCTACTTTGAGGAGGCAGCTCTTGCCCAGTCGTCTTCCGAGTGCCGTCCATCCTGGGGGACTCATCTTCCAGCACTATATCAGACAATGTTCTGCTGCTATTCATAAGGTTTACATTGGCTAATGCTTTTCAGAAGTAGACTGCCGGGTCCTTCTTCCTAGTCTGTCTTAGTCTGGAAGCTCAGCTGAAACCTCTCCACCATGGGTGACCCTGCTGGTATCTGAATACCGGTGGCATAGCTTCCAGCATCACAGCAACACACAAGCCCCCACAGTACAACAAACTGACAGACGTGGAGAATTCACTAAGTCAGGCAACCATTATTTGGGGCTGTAGTAAAAACTCAAGTTTTCCCCCAAAGAGTGGAGACTTGCAACCATAGAGAAAATTTAAATTTGCTGAACAAATGAATTTACCATGGATTTGAAAGCCCAAACAACTGAGATCCCCAGGACTCAAAGAACTCACAGATGGGTGGCAAAAACCACAGCTGGCAAACTGAGAACTCAGTGAGAATTGGAGCGCTGACAGGAGAATAGGAATGGGTAAATATCGTCCAGGATCTTTTTAAGAGAAAAAAATTTAGAGTATAGGAAATGGGAATTGAACAGACCTGGTATTTTTGATCCCCCCAAATTTGATAAGTAAATAATTGTTGTTGTTGTGTGCCGGCAAGTCAGTTTCTACTCATAGCAACCCCGTGTGACAAAACAGATCTGCCCCATAGGGTTTTCTTGGCTGTAATTGTTTTTTTTTCTTCTGAACTTCATTGTTTTAATATCATGAAATAAAAATACTAAATATTGTGCAAGTTTTTTACCACATGAAGAGGGAGTAGTACCTTAGTGTTTTTACCAGAATCTGTATCAGCCAGCACTAGCCACCGTACCAACAGCTTTACCCAGAGATTTTTTTTTAATGAATTCTGAGGTTTTATCATGACTTTTTTTTTTTTTTTTTTTTAATTAAAAAACCTCAGAAAAAACTTAACAGCTCTTTTCTGTTGCAGATTTACAGTTGCCGTAATATTCCTATTAAGCTGCTTTGGAGAACCGTCAATAAATATAAAATTGCCTTTAGCCAAGAGTGCTGAGTGGGTCATCTTATTTCACATTGGCCAAGGTCTCCTGTGCTGACATGGAAAAGACACCGTGCACTTATTTGGGATAAGAAAACATGTGGTCTCAATAACCTTCTTCCTGTTTAGAAAGGCAAATGACCGAGTCCTGAAAAGTTCAGATTATAATAGATAGTTGATGGTTAACTATTAATTCATGTGAACCCCATTTACATAAGACAAACCAACAGCCGCAGAGAGTCATAAAACGCCACAGGTGCTGAAGAAAACTATGTCTGGAAATATTCATAGCGTCTGTCTTTCCTACCTCTAAGCTGGTTTAACCACATCAAGTCAGAGCAACATCAGCCAAGAAGGAAAAAGTAAATGGTGCTAGTGCCCAGCATTCAGTTTGGGGCTATTGCAGCTCAGAGTTTTCTTACCACAGACAAAATACGATGAGGGCAGCATTTATTTTATAGGAAAATATAAATAAAATAAAATACTGCTAGTTTCATAAAATATTGGAAACGAATTTTGTTTTTTATAAATAAATAAAATGGTGTTTCTCTTTTTAAAAAGTTTTAATCACCATTCTTTTTGCTAAAAAAAAAAAATTCAAAGTTATGTCAATCTTTAAGGATAAATTTTGGGGTATTTAAAGTGACATGTTTGGAAAACTGAACCACATTTTTAATTGCCAGCATTATGCTTTGTTCTTGGAATAAGGACGAAGCATAACGCCGGCAATTAAAAATGTTTGTTTCTTCTTTTTACATCCCAATTACGAACGCTGGCCGTATTGATTCTGTGGCAGTAAATTGACCTGGAAGAAAGTCAACGTCTTAATAGAATCAAGATTCTTTGCGGCCGCTGGTAGGTTCTTGCGCGCCAAGGTCTGGGCCTCATCAGGATCATCTTCAAGCACTCCCTCAGCCCCCAGCCACAGCACACTGCATCCGTAGGGGAACCGAAGCTGTAAAGTACAGGTTATCTGCCAATAAGAATCTGGTCTCCAGTGAATTGGTGGACTCTTTTTTTCTTCGGCATGGACTTAAGAATTTCTAAAGTCTGCTTAATATCTGGAATCTGACCTTTTAGCCTCCTTTTCTTTTGAGCAAGATTGAGTTCCACCAGAACTTATACTTCTGGTGTTGTTCATCCAACTTCTTACTACCGTATCTTCAGTCTCATTCCCAGGCTCTGTCATGAAGGAATCTACGTCTTCCACAAACACGGCCATGGGAATCCCCCGGTGGAGCCGCCGCCTGGTCCCGTGGCCACTTATCTGAAGTCAGTGGCCACCCTTAGCAGCCGCCATCTTGGGAAATGAGTCTTAGCTGTAATCTTTACAACAGCTTATCACCAGGTCTTTCTCCCATGGAGCCACGGGGTAGGTTGAACCTCCAGCCTTTCAGTTAGCAGCCAAGCATTTAACCATTAGCCACTGGGGTTCCTTCTAAGTAAATAATTAGGTCCAGTATTTGGAGAATACACTAAAAAATCTTGTTGAAATTAAGATCTACTCTATCTCAGCCAGCCGCTCCTTGGAGACCCTATGGGGCAGTTCTACTCTGGCCTATGGGGTCGCTGTGAGTTGGAGTCGAGTCAATGGCAACAGGTTTGGTTTTTTTGGATTTTGTGTCTCAGATGTTGCCTCTGAGAATAAATTGGAGAAACAAGGGCAAAATGACAGTACAATGAAAGGAATTTGTAGCTTTATGTGTACTTGAGTGATTCAGAATAAGAAGTGTTGACACAGAAAAAGCTAACAACACAGGTTCAGTGAAAAAGCTGTTATAAAACAGCAGACTACAATCCAATCATTGTAAAAAAAAAAAAAAAATAGAGGTATAAATATACAAAGACAAATTACCGGGAGATTATATCCCAAAATGTTATTAGTGGATATTGCTGGATTTTTTTTTTTCTTCTTTTGCTTTTCTAAATTTCATATGATTAAGTTACATACAATTAGTTTTTTAATGCAAAAGAAACAAATCATGTAATATATTGATTTCAAGTTAGGAGGACGTTGTGAAGGAATGGTGTCTCTTCTACCCTAATGTAGAGTTCTTATTATATGAATGCTGGCATATTCTGTTAACTGGAATTTCCAAAACTCTCTTGTCACCAGAATAACCAGGTATGCAGTTAAAAATACAGATGTTTTCATCAAAGATTCTATAGAAGAATCCTGATCAAAAGGGAGACAATTAGGAACAGAATTTCAAATTCGCAAGGAATCCAGACTTTCTGGATCTATGGAAATTGGATGAGCCCCTTAAACTATTGCCCTGAGATAATCTTTAAACCCTAAACAAAAAACATCCCTGACGTCTTCTTTAAACCAAATAATAGTTTAGCTTAACTAGAAAAGAATGTCTGCCTCGAGCATTGTGCTCCTTTTAAGAACTCTGTGTATGGGATCAAATTGACAACAGCTACTCAGAAGGTTAGATAGGAAACTTAAGGGGCAGTGAATCTATGTTAATGGGGAAGGAACAATTCAAAAAAAAAAAGATGAGAATGGTTGTACAACTCAAAGAATATAATCAATGTCACTGAATTGTATGTGTAGAAATTGTTGAATCTGTTTACGTTCTGCTATAATATATTCTCAACAACAACCAAATAAAACAAATTATTAAAAGAAAAAAAAATACAGATGCTGGGCTTCACCATAAAGATTCTGATACAGTAGGCCTGGGATAGAGCCTGGGATTCAAACCAGAGTGAATTGGTTAAATTATGGCACATCCATAAAAGTTGAAAATATCTATCCATTAATAATAATGGGGAAGAGACTAGGTAGTGACCCAGGAAGTTATTCATAGTTGATTAAATGAAAAGAGCAGGTCATAAAACAGGATGATGAAATTTTATAAATAAGAGAAATTTGTATACATACACACAAAGATGGAAAGAACGTGCCCCAAAATATTAACAATCATTAATCGCCAGAGTAATGGGATTCTGTGTCATTTTTCTTTTCTCCTTTCTTGTTTTATTGCATTTTCTAAATTTTATACATTCCTTATGTGTTGGTTTTGTAGTTTTTTTAAAATCGCTTATACAATATACCTCATTTCCTTTATGAGGGTATAATTGTAAAAGATAAGAGTTGATAGAAAAATTTTGTATTGGAGAAAAATTTTTAACCAAAGAAGCATTCCGTTTTCATAAAAGAGAGATCTACATGGAAACACCAGCTTGATAAGGACTTTTAAATTGGAATGAGCACTTGGGAGTGGGTGAAATATTATTTGATCAGGGTACATTTTAAGACTACACTTGATTTTTATTTCCACCGAGGAGGACGCTTCTCTTTACCCATCTTCAAGTTTCTGTAGCAGGGACTGAGGTTAGGTATATTTGCATAATTATTTTCCACTGAGATCTTTTTAGGATCAATCTGCCCTCACGTGAAATAGATCCAGGCCTTCACAGGCTGCCTGGCCAACTATAAATGGTTTCATCTACCTGATTAGTCACTTGCACAAATTGATTAAATTTGCGTTTCAGACCTATTTATTCAGTGACTGCTAGTTGGTTAGTACTATGCTCTTGAGACCTAGAGATGAATAAGGCTTAACCCCCGTAAACCATACCCTAAAAGGGCTCGATTTCAGTAGAGAGATGAACATTTAAAAAAAAAATCTATAAAGTCAATGGAGCCATGGTGGCGCAGTGGTTAAATGCTTGGCTGCTAACCAAAAGGTCAGAGTTCGAATACACCAGCCATTCCTTGGAAACCCTATGGGGCAGTTCTAACATGTCCTATTGGGTCACTATGAGTTGGAATCAACTCAACTGCAGTGGGTTTATAAAGTCAGTAAATCTTAAACTGAGAGCATGAGGTCAGAGCAAAGGTCCCTGGCTACATATGAGAGTGAACTCTGGAAGCTTTTGAAAATATAGACAGTGCTCTGTCTTTACCCCCAGAAAGCTGAATTCCCAGGTGTAGGGTGAGATCCCAGCATCCACATTTTGAAAAATCTTCCCAGGTGATTCTGATGTATAGCCAGGTGTTGGGATCCACTGAATTAGAGCAGCTCCTTCTGCCTGTGGATGTCCTGGAACCCGGCACTGGAGAGATGCTAGTTGACTTGACCTTGCAGGGTATAAATAGACATTTGGTGACAAAAGATAATCTAAACCCAGGAGATCCGGGGTTCAAAGTCAAAAGGCCGGGACAGGATCAGGGAATCTGTTCTGGGAAACTTGTAAGCGGTTCAGCATGGCGGGTGTGCAGAGGGCATAGAGCAGGTCGACTACATGCAGAAGGAGGGTACGTGTGCAGGGGGCAGGGGCTGATGGGAGCATGAGTGGTGGTGTGCAGAGTGTGAGGGGCTGGGCTCATCGTGAACAAGAGTGTGTGGGCAGTGGGGATCCAAGAGTGGTCTGTAAGGGAGAGGCCTTAGGCAGTGAAGACTACGGGCAGGACTGGAGAGACATTTCTGAGGTAAAGCCACAGAATCTGACAATTCTGCCTGCGGTCTGTCAATAGTCTCACTCCTAGGGGTTTCTGAGCCTGCACTTCTGTGTTTTTCCCTCAGAAAACAGGAAGCATTCCTTCCTATTCCCATAGCCCCAGTTATTTTACCTTTTTTCCACCAGTATTTGAAATATTAGCAGGGTCACCCATGGTGTACAGTTTTCAGGGGAGCTTCCAGACTAAGACAGACTAGAAAAAAGGCCTGGTGATCTTCTTCTAAAAGTTAGTCAGTGAAACTTTATGGATGACAACAGCACACTATCTGAGTCGCTTGCTTTGGACACGTCATTAGAAGGGATCAACCACTGGAGGAAGACACTGTCTTTGGTGAAGTAGATGAACAGCAAGGGTGAAGGAGACCCTCGAGACGGATTGGCACAATAGCCACAACGGTGGACTCAAGCATGCCAGTGACTGTGAGGATGACGCAGAACAAGGCCAAAGTTGATTCTGTTACACGTAAGTTCCCCGGGAATCGGAGTCAGCTTGACGGCAGCTGTCTATCTATCTGTCCTTACGTGTGTTGTTGTCGTTGTTGTTGTTAGGTGCCATCAAGTTGGTTCCAACTCATAGTGACCCTGTTTACAACAGAACGAAACACTGCCCAGCCCTGCACCATGCTCACAATCATCGTTATGCTTGAGCCCATTGTTGCAGCCACTCTGTCAGTCCATCTCTTTGAGGGCCTCCTCTTTTTCGCTGACCCTCTCCTTTACCAAGCATGATGTCCCTCTCCAGGGACTGGTCCCTCCTGATAACATGTCCAAAGTATGTGAGACGAAGTCTCCCCATCCTTGCTTGTAAGGAACATTCTTGCTGTACTTCGTCCAAGACAGATTTGTTCATTCTTTTGGCACTTGATGGTATAGTCAAAATTCTTTGCCAACACCACAATTCAAAGGTGTCAGTTTTTCTTCGGTCTTCCTTATTATTGCCCACCTTTCACATGATTGAAAACACTATGCTTGGGTCAGGTGCACCTTAGTACTTAAGGTGACATATTTGCTTTTTAACACTTTGGAGGAGTCTTTCCTAGCAGATTTGCCCAATGCATTGCGTCTTTTTTTTCAATAATTTTTATTGTGCTTTAAGTGAAAGTTTACAAATCAAGTCAGTCTGTCACATATAAGCTTATATACACCTTACTCCATACTCCCACTTACTCTCCCCCGATAAATCAGCCCGCTCCCTCCTTTCAGTCTCTCCTTTCGTGACAATTTTGCCAGTTTCTAACCCTTCTACCCTCCTATCTCCCCGCCAGACAGGAGATGCCAACACAGTCTCAAGTGTCCACCTGATACAAGTAGCTCACTCTTTGTCAGCATCTCTCTCCAACCCATTGTCCAGTCCCTTCCATGTCTGATGAGTTGTCTTCGGGAATGGTTCCTGTCCTGGGCCAACAGAAGGTTTGGGGACCATGACCGCTGGGATTCCTCTAGTCTCAGTCAGACCATTAAGTATGGTCTTTTTATGAGAATTTGGGGTCAGTGTCCCACTGATCTCCTGCTCCCTCAGGGGTTCTCTGTTGTGCTCCCTGTCAGGGCAGTCATTAGTTGTGGCCGGGCACCAACTAGTTCTTCTGGTGTCAGGATGATGTAAGTCTCTGGTTCATGTGGCCCTTTCTGTCTCTTGGGCTCATAGTTATCGTGTGACCTTGGTGTTCTTCATTCTCCTTTGATCCAGGTGGGTTGAGACCAATTGATGCATCTTAGATGGCCTCTTGTTAGCATTTAAGACCCCAGACGCCACATTTCAAAGTGGGATGCAGAATGTTTTCCTAATAGAATTATTTTGCCAATTGACTTAGAAGGCCCCTTAAACCATAGTCCCCAAACCCCCGTCCTTGCTCCGCTGACCTTTGAAGTATTCAGTTTATCCTGGAAACTTCTTTGCTTTTGGTCCAGTCCAGTTGAGCTGACCTTCCATATATTGAGTATTGTCCTTCCCTTCACCTAAAGTAGTTCTTATCTACTAACTAATCAGTAAATAACCCTCTCCCACCCTCCCTCCCTCCCCGCCTTGTAACCACAAAAGTATGTGTTCTTCTCAGTTTATACTATTTCTCAAGATCTTATAATAGTGGTCTTATACAATATTTGTCCTTTTGCCTCTGACTAATTTCACTTAGCATAATGCCTTCCAGGTTCCTCCATGTTATGAAATGTTTCACAGATTCGTCACTGTTCTTTATCGATGCGTAGTATTCCATTGTGTGAACATACCACAATTTATTTACCCATTCATCCGTTGATGGACACCTTGGTTGCTTCCAACTTTTTGCTATTGTAAACAGAGCTGCAATAAACATGGGTGTGCATATATCTGTTCGTGTAAAGGCTCTTATTTCTCTAGGGTATATTCCGAGGAGTGGGATTTCTAGGTTGTATGGGAGTTCTAAGTTTTTAAGAAAACGCCAGATAGATTTCCAAAGTGGTTGTACCATTTTACATTCCCACCAGCAGTGTATAAGAATTCCAATCTCTCCGCAGCCTCTCCAACATTTATTATTTTGTGTTTTTGGATTAATGCCAGCCTTGTTGGAGTGAGATGGAATCTCATAGTAGTTTTAATTTGCGTTTCTCTAATGCCAAATGATCGAGAGCATTTTCTCATGTATCTGTTAGCTGCCTGAATATCTTCTTTAGTGAAGTGCATGTTAATATCCTTTGCCCACTTTTTTTTTTAATAACTTTTATTAAGCTTCAAGTGAACGTTTACAAATCCAATCAGTCTGTCACATATAAGTTTACATACATCTCACTCCCTACTCCCACTTACTCTCCCCGTCTTGAGTCAGCCCTTTCAGTCTCTCCTTTCTTGACAATTTTGCCGGCTTCCCTCTCTCTCTATCCTCCCATCCACCCTCCAGACAAGAGTTGCCAACACAATCTCAAGTGTCCACCTGATATAATTAGCTCACTCTTCATCAGCGTCTCTCTCTCACCCGCTAACCAGTCCCTTTCATTTCTGATGAGTTGTCTTCGGGGATGGTTCCTGTCCTGTGTCAACAGAAGGTCTGGAGAGCATGGCCGCCGGGATTCCTCCAGTCTCAGTCAGACCATTAAGTTTGGTCTTTTTATGAGAATTTGGGGTCTGCATCCCACTGATCTCCTGCTCCCTCAGGGGTCCTCTGCTGTGCGCCCTGTCAGGGCAGTCATCGATTGTGGCCGGGCACCAACTAGTTCTTCTGGTCTCAGGATGATGTAGGTCTCTGGTTCATGTGGTCCTTTCTGTCTCTTGGGCTCTTAGTTGTCGTGTGGGCTTGGTGTTCTTCATTTTCCTTTTGCTCCAGGTGGGTTGAGACCAATTGCTGCATCTTAGATGGCCGCTTGTTAGCATTTAAGACCCCAGACGCCACATTTCAAAGTGGGATGCAGAATGATTTCATAATAGAATTATTTTGCCAATTGACTTAGAAGTCCCGGCAAACCATGTTCCCCAGACCCCCGCGCTTGCTCCGCTGACCTTTGAAGCATTCATTTTATCCCGGAAACTTCTTTGCTTTTGGTCCAGTCCAATTGAGCTGACCTTCCATGTATTGAGTGTTGTCTTTCCCTTCACCTAAAGCAGTTCTTATCTACTGATTAATCAATAAAAAAACCCTCTCCCACCCTCCCTCCCTCCCCGCCTCGTAACCACAAAAGTATGTGTTCTTCTCAGGTTTACTATTTCTCAAGATCTTATAATAGTGGTCTTATACAATATTTGTCCTTTTGCCTCTGACTAATTTCGCTCAGCATAATGCCTTCCAGGTTCCTCCATGTTATGAAATGTTTCAGAGATTCGTCACTGTTCTTCATCGATGCGTAGTATTCCATTGTGTGAATATACCACAATTTATTTACCCATTCATCCGTTGATGGATGCCTTGGTTGCTTCCAACTTTTTGCTGTTGTAAACAGAGCTGCAATAAACATGGGTGTGCATATATCTGTTTGTATGAAGGCTCTTGTATCTCTAGGGTATATTCCTAGGAGTGGGATTTCTGGGTTGTATGGTAGTTCTATTTCTAACTGTTTAAGATAACGCCAGATAGATTTCCAAAGTGGTTGTACCATTTTACATTCCCACCAGCAGTGTATGAGAGTTCCAATCTCTCCGCAGCCTCTCCAACATTTATTATTTTGTGTTTTTTGGATTAATGCCAGCCTTGCTGGTGTGAGATGGAATCTCATCGTAGTTTTAATTTGCATTTCTCTAATGGCTAATGATCGAGAGCATTTTCTCATGTATCTGTTGGCTGCCTGAATATCTTCTCTAGAGAAATGTGTGTTCATATCCTTTGCCCACTTCTTGATTGGGTTGTTTGTCTTTTTGTGGTTTTTAACAGAATCATATAGATTTCAGAGATCAGGTGCTGGTCGGAGATGTCATAGCTGAAAATTCCTTCCCAATCTGTAGGTGGTCTTTTTACTCTTTTGGTGAAGTCTTTAGATGAGCATAGGTGTTTGATTTTTAGGAGCTCCCAGTTATCTGGTTTCTCTTCATCATTTTTGGTAATGTTTTGTATTCTGTTTATGCCTTGTATTAGGGCTCCTAACGTTGTCCCTATTTTTTCTTCCATGATCTTTATCATTTTAGTCTTTATGTTTAGGTCTTTGATCCACTTGGAGTTAGTTTTTGTGCATGGTGTGAGGTATGGGTCCTGTTTCATTTTTTTGCAAATGGATATCCAGTCATGCCAACACCATTTGTTAAAAAGACTCTCTTTTCCCCAATTAACTGACCCTGGGCCTTTGTCAAATATCAGCTTGCGTTGAGTCTTTTGATTTCTTGACTGCTGCTTCCATGGGTGTTGATTATGGATCCAAGTAAAATGAAATCCTTGACAACTTCAGTCTTTTCTCCGTTTATCATGCTGTTGCCTATTGATCCAGTTGTGAGGATTTTTGTCCGCTTTATTTTGAGGTGTAATCCATACTGGTCTTTGATCTTCATCAGTATGTGCTTTAAGTCCTCTTCACCTTCAGCAAGGAAGGTTGTGTTATCTGCATATCACAGGTTGTTAATGAGTCTTCTTCCAATCCTGATGCCACATTCTTCTTCATATAGTCCAGCTTCTCAGATTATTTGCTCAGCATACAGGCTGGATAAGTATGGTAAAAGGATACAACCCTGACGCACACCTTTCCTGACTTTAAACCGTTCAGCACCTCCTTGTTCTGTTTAAACAACTACCTTTTTTTTTATTATTATTATTAACTTTTATTGAGCTTCAAGTGAACGTTTACAAATCAAGTCAGTCTGTCACATATAAGTTAATATACATCTTACTCCTTACTCCCACTTGCTCTCCCCCTAATGAGTCAGCCCTTCCAGTCTCTCCTTTCGTGACAATTTTGCCAGCTTCCCACTCTCTCTATCCTCCCATCCCCCCTCCAGACAGGAGATGCCAACACAGTCTCAAGTGTCCACCTGATATAATTAGCTCACTCTTCATCAGCATCTCTCTCCTACCCACTGTCCAGTCCCTTTCATGTCTGATGAATTGTCTTCGGGGATGGTTCCTGTCCTGTGCCAACAGAAGGTTTGGGGACCATGACTGCCGGGATTCCTCTAGTCACAGTCAGACCATTAAGTCTGGTCTTTTTATGAGAATTTGGGGTCTGCATCCCACTGATCTCCTGCTCCCTCAGGGGTTCTCTATTGTGCTCCCTGTCAGGGCAGTCATTAGTTGTGGCCGGGCACCAACTAGTTCTTCTGGTCTCAGGATGATGTAGATCTCTGGTTCATGTGGCCCTTTCTGTCTCTTGGGCTCTTAGTTGTCGTGTGACTTTGGTGTTCTTCATTCTCCTTTGATCCAGGTGGGCTGAGACCAATTGATGCATCTTAGATGGCTGCTTGTTAGCATTTAAGACCCCAGACGCCACATTTCAAAGTGGGATGCAGAATGTTTTCCTAATAGAATTATTTTGCCAGTTGACTTAGAAGTCGCCTTAAACCATGGTTCCCAAACCCCTGCCCTTGCTCCGCTGACCTTTGAAGTATTCAGTTTATCCCAGAAACTTCTTTGCTTTTGGTCCAGTCCAGTCCAGTTGAGCTGACCTTCCATGTATTGAGTGTTGTCCTTCCCTTCACCTAAAGCAGTTCTTATCTGCTAATTAATCAGTAAAAAACCCTCTCCCTCCCTCCCCCCCTCGTAACCACAAAAGTATGTGTTCTTCTCAGTTTATACTATTTCTCAAGATCTTATAATAGTGGTCTTATACAATATTTGTCCTTTTGCCTCTGACTGATTTCACTTAGCATAATGCCTTCCAGGTTCCTCCATGTTATGAAATGTTTCAGAGATTCGTCACTGTTCTTTATCGATGCATAGTATTCCATTGTGTGAATATACCACAATTTATTTACCCATTCATCCATTGATGGACACCTTGGTTGCTTCCAGCTTTTTGCTATTGTAAACAGAGCTGCAATAAACATGGGTGTGCATAACAACTACCTTTTGATCTATGTCCAGGTTCCTCATGAGCACACTGAAGTGTCCTGGAATTACCATTCTTTGTAATTATTATTCATAATTTGTTAGGATGCACACAGCTGGATGCTTTTGCATAGTCAATAAAACACAGGTAAACATCTTCTGGTATTCTCTGCTTTGAGCCAGGATCCATCTGACATCAGCAGTGATATCCCTGGTTCCACGTCCTCTTCCGAATCCAGCCTGAATTTCTGGCAGTTCCCTGTCAAAATACTGCTGCAGGCACTTTTGAGTGATCTTCAGTTGAACCCGGAAGCACAATGCTGTCAGTGATAGGATAATATCCATACACCTATAAGGAAGACCGGTTAATTTAGGCAATAACCACTAAGGGCAAAGATGAAGAAATTGAAGATTTTTTACCATCTTCTGCAGTCTGAAATTGATTGAACATGCAATCAGGATGCATTGATAATTACTGATGATTGGAATGTGAACATTGGAACCAAAGGGGAAGGATCAGTAGTTGGAGAATATGGCCTTGGTGATAGAAATGATGCTGGAGATTGTATAATAGAATTTTGCAATACCAATGACTTCTTCATAGCAAATACCTTTTTTCAACAACATAAATGGTGACTATACATGTGGACCTTGCCAGATGGAATACACAGGAATCAAATTGACTATATCTGTGGAAAGAGACAACAGAAAAGCTTGATATTATCAGTCAGGACAAGGCCAGGGGCCAACTGCGGAACAGACCATCAATTGCTCATATGCAAGTTCAAGTTGAAGCTGAAGAAAATTAGCACAAGTCCATGAGAGCCAAAGTATGACCTTGAGTATATCCCACCTGAATTTAGAGACCATCTCAAGAATAGATTTGATAGCTTGAACGCTAATGGCTGAAGACCAGACGAGTTGTGGAATGACATCAAGGACACCATACATGAAGAAAGCAAGAGGGCATTGAAGAGACAGGAAAGAAAGAAAAGACCAAAATGGATTTCAGAAGAGACTCTGAAAATTGCTCTTGAACATCCAGTAGCTAAAGTGAATGGAAAAATGATGAAGTCAAAGAGCTGAACAGGAGATTTCAAAGGGCAGCTTGAGAAGACAAAGTCAGGTATTATAATGACATGTACAAAGACCTGGAGTTAGATCCCTCCATCTAGAGAATACCAAATGTGCAAAAATGGTAACTATGGTGATAGAACGAGGTTTGATATTTATATATGCTGTTGTGTACCATTGAGTCGATTCTGACTCATAGTGACCCCATGTGACAGAGTAAAACTGCCCCATAGGGTTTCCTAGACTGTACTCTATGAGTTGGAATCCACTTGATGGCACCTAACAACAACAGTCTTTATGGAAGTGGATCACCACCTAGGTCTTTCTCCCACAGAGCTGCTGGGTGGACTCTAACCGTCAACCTTTCCATTAGCAGCCCAGCACTTAACTGTTGAGTCAGCAACAAAAAAGAGGAAGACCCTCAACGAGATGGATTGACACAGTGGCTGCAGCAACGGACTCAAGGCTAGCAATGATTTTGAGGCTGGTGCAGGACTGGACAGTGTTTTGTTCTGTTGTATGTAGTGTCTCTATGAGTCGGAACTGACTCAATGGCACCTAACAGCAACAATATATGCAACATACATATAACATATAAATATATGTGAATATGAAAAACACAAATCATGTGAATGTATCATGTACTTTTTTTTTCTTATCATCAACAATCACTCTCTCCAAACCATAGACTAAGTATAAGTCTATGAGCTTTGTAAGCCCAGCCTCCACCTGTGTTCCATTCTGCTCTCATTTGACATTTTGGAATGCAGATAAGTCTGGCGAGTATAAACACGAGTGTTCCACCTCAGCGTAGCCCGATTTCCACCTTGCCATTCCTCAAAGGCGTGTGTTCAGGGATGAGCACGCCATTGTAGTCTTCTCATGTGTCCTCGGTTAGAATACGTTTGAGAATGCAGAGTGAGTTCTGTGGTTTCCGAGATGCAGAAATGGGTCTGTTTTCTCCCCCTTGCAGAACTCAGTGCATTTTCAAACACCTTGAAAAGATGCAGTGATCCAAACAAGGAAGCCTCTGTGTTCAGCCAGCGGACCAAAGAGGCCTCGGCTGCACAGTACTTCCAGGTAGGGAAGGTGCCCCAGGTGGGGTTGCCTTGTTTCAAGGTGGTGCACACCTGTGGCCAGTGAGCAGACAGGGCGGAGAAGAGACAATTGACACTCTACTGCAGTGGTTCTGAAAATGTGGTTCCCAGCCACCAGCAGCAGTAACAGATGGAACTTGTTAGCAATGCAGATTCTCAGTCCCCTCTTCTCCGCCCCCAAACCCACTGCCAGTGAGTCAAATCTGATTCAGTGACCCTATAGGACAGAGTAGAACTGCCCCATGGGGTTTCCAAGGGGTGGCTGGTAGATTTGAACTGCTGACCTGTCTTAGTCATCTAGTGCTACTATAACAGAAATACCACGAGTGGATGGCTTTAACAACCAAAAAAAGCCAAACCCACTGCCATCGAGTCGATTCTGACTCATAGCGACTCTGTAACAAAGAGAAGCTTATTCTACACGTCTGAATTCAGGGCGCTGGCTCTGGGGCAGTCTTTCTCTCTCTGTCGGCTCTGAAGGAAGGTCCTTGTCATCAGTCTTCCCTTGGTCTGGGAGCATCTCAGCACAGGAAGCTCGGGTGCAAAGGACACGCTCTGCTTTCTTGGTGGTATGAGGTCCCCAACTCTCTGCTAGCTTCCCTTTCATTTTATCTCTTGAAAGATAAAAGGTGGTGCAGGCCACATCCCAGGGAAACTCCATTTACATTGGATCAGGGATGTGACCTGGTAAGGGTGTTACAATCCCACCCTAATCCTCTTTAACATAAAATGACAATCACAAAATGGAGGACAATCAGAGAATACTGGGAATCATGGCCTAACCAAGTTAATACACACATTTTGGGGGGGATACAATTCAATCCATGACATGACCCTTTGGTTAGCAGCTGAGCTCTTGACCACTGCACCACCAGGGCTCCCTTCTCCCCCAAAACCAAACCAAACCTGTTGCCATCAATTCAATTCCAACTCATAGCAACCCTATAGGATAGAGTAGAACTACCACATAAGGTTTCCAAGGAGTAGCTGGTAGATTTGAACCACTGACCTTTTAGTTAGCAGCTGAGCACTTTAATCATTGCCCCACCAGGGCTCTCCTCTTCCTTAAGAAATTAGAACCTACTACATCAGGAAGTCCATAGGTGGGCACGGCTATCTGGGTTTTAGCAAGCTCCCTGGCTGATTCTAATGCACACTGGAGTTTGAGAACTGCTCTCCTGCAGGAGTCCCTGAGTGGTGTAAACAGTTAACACGCTCGGTTGTTAACTGGAAGGTTGGAAGTTCCAGGCCAGCCAGAGCTGCCTCAGAAGAAAGGCCTGGTGATTCTGTTCTGAAAACCCAGCCAAGGGAAACCCTATGGAGCACAGTTCTACCCTGATACACATGGGGTCGCTCTGAGCTGGAGTTGACTCAGCAGCCACTGGTCGGGTCTGGACTGTGCTGCATCTCATCCTCTGTTTCCTGCCTCCACACACCCCATAATCTAAGAAACGGGGCCAGGACTGGAGGTTTTGCGCCTCACCTGCCTCACCCTAGTCCCAGCCCTGGATTCAAATCCTCACTCTGTCATTGATCACGTTGTCAGGGTTTGGCAAACTGCTGCCTCTTTCTGAGCCTGGGTTTCCCCTGCTGGGGAAGATAGTTCACCTGATTGCAGTGATGGCTTAATTATGTAGAGGGTGTTTACGAAGCTCTTAGTGTGGTGCCCAGCACGTGGAAAATGCTACCAAATGGTGGCTCCTAGGTGATGGTATTTATTGCTAACTCTCAGTGTTCGTGGGCCACATCCCCCGGAGGGCTCGCCTCTGTTTCAGTAAGGATTAGCTCCACCTCTCTACCTTCTGCCCTACCCCACCCACCCAGGAACCTGTCAGTTCTGTTTACCTCTCTAGGCTGACAGGCTCATCATGGAAAGCCACCTCTTTGGGCTCTGCCCCATTTCTCTCTTGACTCTATTATTATTATTATTGTGTTAAGTATATATACAGTCCCTAGGTGGCCCTAGAAACCCTGGTGGTATAGTGGTTAAAAGCTACGACTGCTAACCAAAAGGTCGGCAGTTCGAATCCACCAGGTGCTCCTTGGAAACTCTATGGGCAGCTCTACTCCGTCCTCTAGGGTCACTCTGAGTCGGAATCAATTCGAGGGCAATGGGTTTTTTAGGTGGCCCAAGCAGTTTGCAGTAGACTGCTAATCTAAAGGTTGTCGGTTCAAACCCCCCCAGTGGCTCTGCAGAAGAAAGGCCTGGCGGTCTGCTTTCATAAAGATTGCAGCCTAGACAACCCTGAGGGGCAGTTCTGCTCTGTCACATGGGGTCACCATGAGTGGGAATCCTGCTGTGCTTGAGCCCATTATTGCAGCCACCGTGTCAGTCCATCTCATTGAGGGTCTTCCTCTTTTTCATGGACCCTCTACTTTACCAAGTATGGTGTCCTTCTCCAGGGACTGATCCCTCCTGATAACACGTCCAAAGTACGTGAGACGTAGTCTCGCCATCCTTGTTTCTAAAGAGCGTTCTGGTTGTACTTCCTCCAAGACAGACTCGTTCGTTCTCTTGGCAGTCCGTGGTATACTCAATATTCTTCCACACCGCAATTCAAAGGCGTCAATTCTTCTTCAGTCTTCCTTATTCCATATATATGTATGTTGTCGTTAGGTGCTGTCGAGTCGGTTCTGACTCACAGCGACCCTACCTACGACAGAACGAAACATCACTCAGTCCTGCCCCGTCCTCACAATCATTGCTATGTTGGAGCCCATTGTCGCAGCCACTGTGTCCATCTATCTTTTTGAGGGTCCCCCTCCTTTTCACTGATCCTCCACCAAGCACAATGTCCTTCCTTTGGGACTGGTCCCTCCTGATAACATTCAAAGTACGTGAGACTAAGTCTCGCCTTCCTGGTTTTCCAAGGACCATTCTGGCTATACTTCTTCCAAGACAGATTTGTTTGTTCTTCTGACGGTCCATGGTATATATACACAAAACATTTGCCATTTCGACATTTTGTACATGTACAATGCAGTGACGTTAGTCACATTCATCTAGTTGTTCAACCGTCACCTTTATCGGTTTCCAAATTTCCCCATCACCCTTAATAGAAGCTCAGTGCCCCCTAAGCAATGATCCCCTTTCCCCCTCCCTCCCAGCCCTGCTAACGACTAATAAACTTTGGTCTCTATACATTTATCTATTCTAGATTTTTCTTATAAGTGTGATCACGCAATATTTCTCCTTTCGTGACTGACTTACTTTGCTCAGCATCATGTTTTCAAGTTTCATCCATGTAACATATATCAGGACTTCGTTTCTCTTTATGGCTGAGTAGTATTCCGTTGTATATGCCACATCTTGTTTATTCCTGCATCTGTTGATGGAATTTTGGCTGTTCCCACCTTTTGGCTATTGTGATTAATGCTGCAGTGAATGTTGATGTACAAGTCTCTGTTCGAGTCCCTGCTTTCAAGTCTTTTGGGTTTGTACCGAGGTTGACTCTATTATTTTTCGTCTGTTCCTTCTCAGCCTCTGCCTTAGGAAAGGACCTTGGGCACCCATCCCATCAAGATCTGAGCCTGAATCTATTGTATCTACCAGCAATCAGAAGACTGGGGTCGAGTTAAAGCTAGAATCACTAGATTGATAGCTAGATTGGTAATTAATTATATTCCTTTCTCTTCTGAGTTCTGAACCAAGTTAGAAATAGATACAGAAGTCAGGTAGAAATCACAATATCAGTTTTATTGTTGGCAATGCTGGTTGGAGAACTGGGCTTGGACCTACTGTCAAATAAGGCTTCCTAGTCCTTCTTCCCGAAACTCAGCTTTCCCCCATCTTGGGCAGACATGGACACTCTCTGCGTCTCTTAGTGCCTCAGCTTTCCTGGGTGTTAAATGCTATGCCTGTCTCAACCAGGATGGCTGTAAGAACCTGATGTTCATGAAGGTGCTGCCTTGTGGGTTGTTTACGCTCCGTGCCCTTCTCTCTCCCTTTCAGTTTTACAGCTACATCTCCTAGCAGCAGAACATGATGCAAGATTTTGTGAGGACCACCATTTACCACAGAGCAATCCTTCAGAACCACATTGACTTTAAGGACAAGGTGACGCTGGCAGCAGATTGTTAATCTCATACCATTTTAAAAAGCCTTGTCAGGAACCCGAGTCAAAATGAAGCTTTGAGTGCCAGGAACTCGAGAGACTGAAGGCACTATGGCTTGGTGCACAGAGCAGGTCAGGAGCTTTATTGCTACATAATGAATAGCTCTTTGTGAATTGCTCTACTTCAATGTCTTCATAGACTCATCAAGTGCACGCATTTATTTTCTTCACAATAAAATGGATCTGAATGATTGCTAACACATTTCACAACAGTTATACCTCTGTCAAGGAGCCCTGGTGGTACGATGGTTAAAGCGCTCAGCTGCTAACCGAAAGGTCGGATGTGCAAACCCACCAGCTGCTCTGTGGGAGAAAAGACCTAGCAATCTGCTTCTGTAAGGTTTACAGCCTAGAAAACCCTATGGAGCAGTTGTACTCTGTCCTGTTGGGGTTGCTATGAGTCGGGATCAACTCAATGGCACACGTCAACAACAACTGCGTCCGGAGACCGACCCTCAAACTGTTAATCATACTAATAATTTGCTTCCTATGACGCTGCCACTGAATTTTCACAGGAATTATGTCACTTGACCGTTTCATTTGTCTATCTTTTCATCTCTAAAACTTAAGATATTGGGCCAGATCACTCCTAGCTCTAACCTCATTTGATTCTACAAAATACTGTGTTCCTGACAACCTGGAATGGGTGATGTATATGCCAGAGAAATACAATAGGCATCTATCTGTTGGGGGTCTATGAACCAAAACCAAACCGAACCCAGTGCAGTCAAGTCGATTCTGACTCATAGCGGCCCTACAGGACAGAGTAGAACTGCCCCATAGAGTTTCCAAGGAGTGCCTGGCGGATTCGAACTGCCGACCCTTTGATTAGCAGCTGTAGCACTTAACCACTACGCCACCAGGGTCTATGAAGGTGATAATTAATTACATGGCTGCTCATTAATTATATCCCTTTCCCTTCTGAGTTCTGAACTGACTTAGAAATAGATGCAGATGTTAGGTAGAAATCGCAATATCAGCTTTATTGTTGGCAATGCTGGTTGGAGAACTGGGCTTGGACCTACTGCCAAATAAGACTCCCTAGTCCTTCTTCCCCAAACTGAGCTTTTCCTCCTATTTGTGTGCTGAACAACTGGTCTGCCCAGACAAGTCCACATGGGGGATTCCAAACTCATGCTTGAGTAGGGGTGGGCAGGCTGGCTTCTCCCTAGCACCTGGGCTATGTGTGCTTGGTCCTATTTCCCAGTGTCTCCAGTCAAATGGCTCATGCCTGCCATGGGGAGGAAAGAGGAAGCGGACCACTCTCACCTCCAGCACTGCTTCTCCTGGGAGTAAATATCCCTTCCACTCAGAAAAAGGAAGGAGCAAGCTCTCCCAGTGTTAGTGCTGAAAATCCCATATCCTCATTCTCAGGCAAGTCAGGTTGGTCACCTTAACTCCTCATCACCATAAATCCAAACCTTTTTTAGTCCTTTTATGTTGCTTTCATTATATTGGAGACCATTCTAGAATAACCCCTGTGTGTCTGTGGAGGAAGCAACCTTTTCATTAAACTCTTCTAGTGTTTCTCAAAGGAGTGCTGGTGGTACAGTGGTTAAAACACTTGGCTGCTAACTGAAAGGTCAGCAGTTCGAACCCTCCAGCCCCTCCATGGGAGAAAGATGTGGCAGTCTTCTCCCGTAAAGATTATAGCCTTGGAAACCCTGTGAGGCAGTTCTCCTCTGCCTTATAGGGCCACTATGAGTCAAAATCAACACACAGCACACAACAACAGTCTTTCTCATTGAAATAGGCTACTCAAAAGGAGGCGGACTTAGTATGAGCAATACCCATGGCTATTATTTATTGTGGAACTTATTACGTGCAAACATTGTGCTAAGGGCTTTTGGGGTGATATGTCCATTAATCTTCATTACAGCTTTATGAGGTAAATACTATGACTCATAACATTTTAAAGATGAGAGAACTGAGGCCTAGGAAGGTTAATTTATCTGGTTTTACGCTACTGAAATGGAAAGGCCAGGATTTGAACCCAGGTAGTCTTACTGAAGAGCCCACATACAGAACCCTTGAAAGGAGCTGCTGGGAAGGCTGGCTGCAATTGCTATGGGAGACTTTTGTTTCCCTGGGCTAAGGATGGGGCAGAGCCCTGGTGGCACAGTGGTTAAGAGCTCGGCTGCCAACCAGAAGGTCAGCAGCTGCTCTTGGAAACCCTGTGGCCCAGTTCTACTCTGTTCCATAGGGTCACTATGAATCAAAATTGACTCAATGGGAAGGATGGGATAAAAACATTTTGGTTACTTGAACATCACCCTGCATATATGAGGCAGTTTTGCACAATGGTTATGTTCAGCAACTCTGGAGCCAGAGAGCTGAGTTCAAATCCCTGCGCAGCCATTTACCATGTACTTGCTGTAGACCTCTGTCCTGTTTGTCGTGAGATCTTGGGCAGGTTAGCTGCTGTTTCTAGGCTTCCATTTCCTTATCTGTAAGAGTGGACAGTGATAAGAATAGTAGCTCCTTCTTAGGTGCTTGCAAAGTCAAGATGATACAATGTGTAAGAAGTGCTTAGGACAGTGTCTGGGCCATCATATGAACTCAATAAATACTAGCAAATATTATTATTGCTCCACCACCCTCTGTCAGTTTGTTGTATTGTGATGCTCTGGGTGTTGCTATGATGCTGGAAGCTATACCACTGGTATTTCAAATACCAGCAGGGCCACCCGTAGTGGACAAGTTTCAGCAGAGCTTCCAGACGAAGACAGACTAGGAAGAAAGACCTGGTGATCTACTTCCAAAAATTTAGCTGATGGAAACCTTATAGATCACAACAGAGTATCATCCAATATAGTGCTGGAAGATGGCCCCTCAGCTAGAAGGCACTACACAATAGCGACAACAATGGGCTTAAGCGTACCAATGATCGTGAAGATGGTGCAGGACCAGGCAACATTATTTTCTGTTGTCGTGGGATCACCATGAGTTGGAGCCAACTTGACAGCAACTAACAACAACAAGGAGCCCTGATGGCGCAGTGGTTAAGCACTCAGCTGCTAATTGAAAGTTGGTGGTTTGAGCTCACCAGCCCCCCTGTGGGAGAAAGACGTGGCAGTCTGCTTCTGTAAAGATGAAAGCCTTGGAAGCCCTATGGGATAGTTCTACCCTGTCCTAGGGGGTCTCTGTGAGTCAGAATTGACTCGATGGCAGTGGGTTTAGCAACAACAAATTATTATTGATAGTGTTGGGGTGGTGCTGTGGTTTCCACCTCTACCGTGATCATAAATCTTTCCAGTCTCGAGTTTCCATCCTGCCTCCCCCATGCGGTGTTGATCAAACTCCTTTCTTGGCCTGAGCATTGCTGGCTGAGAGCTCCATTTGGAAACCATCCAGGAAACTGACCCTGCTGGAACCCACCCCACCTCCCCTCCTCAGAGATTCTGCTAATTGCCATCTGGCTATTTTTAGTTTCTTCAAAGTGTGCTTGGGGCACAAGCAGGGAAGCCCGTCCTGCGGAGGGTGTGGGGCTGTGTGAGCTGCGGGGCTTTAATTTGGAAATGTTTGGACACTTCATTTGTCAGAGCACCAGTTGCTGCAAAGTTCTGAGAGTAAGCAGGAGCTGGGAGCTTATTATTTCTTGAAATCAGCGTTTTCACAGAGGATCAAGTCCCCAGTTGCAACAGCTGCTTAGGGCATCCAACGTGATGTTGGCTTAGACAGAAGGGATTGAGGGATTTGAAGGTTTAAAAAACACACACACACGTAAACAACAAAAAAAACATGCAGAGCAACCTGTCCAACTCTCAGCTGATATTCTGATTTGCAGAAGCTGACTTTCAGGCTCTTCTGTGGGGGTTTTCTTCAGTGTGGGCGGACCATGCGTTTGGTCAAAGGCCCTTGAGCCCATTTCTGATCCTGCTCTGAAATTCTCCTCCCACTTTCAAACACTGTACACCCTGGGTGAGCGGAACAAACTAATGAGGCCTAACCTTCATTGTTGATGGAAATAAATGCCACAGTGAGGCCTGGCTCAGAGCACTGTCTCTGGGTGATGAAACAGCCCTCGCTTCCTTTCATTTCTTCTAATCCTCTACCTCTCACCCCTAGGCACCATCGTTAGCCCGGGGATAGCAGAATCCCTGTTCAGAGTTGTGTAGGGAAGAGGAATAAGAAGGAAATGGCTGATGATTCCTGCTACCAGATGCCATTAAGTCAGCTCTAACTCGTGGCAACCCCATGTGTGTCAGAGTAGAACTGCACTCCATAGGGCTTTCAATGGCTGTAATCTTTCAGAAGTAGGTTGTCAGGCCTTCTTCTGAGGCACCTCTGGATGGATTCAAACTGCCAACCTATCTGTTAGTAATTGAGTACTTCACTACTGAGGGACAGATGCTAAGTGCTTTGTATATCTTATTTAATCCCTGTGTGTCAGTTGGGGATCTTAGCTGTGAGCATCGGAAACCAACTCTGCTAATTTAAGAAAAAAGAATTCACTAAAAGGATACAGGAAGATCAGAGAACTAGGCTTGGAGACCTACCCGTAACCAGTTGCCATCAAGTTGACTTCAATTCATGGCAACCCCGTGTGTGTCAGAGTAGAACTGTGCTCCATAGAGTTTTCAATGGTTGGTTTTTTGGACATAGATCACCAGGCCTTTCTTCCTAGGTGCCTCCGAGTGAACTCAAACTGCCAACCTTTCAGTTAGCACCCAAACACATCAACCATTTGCACCACCCAGGGGCTCCAGGCTTGGAGGCTATGTGTTATTGGTGTTGTGTGCCATCAGGTTAATTCCGACTCATAGAGACCCTGTAAGACAGAGTAGAACACTTCCGTAGGGTTTCCTAGGCCATAATCTTTATGGGATTGCAAAGTGATATTTTATTTATCTGTGTACTTTGATATGTGTATTGGGAGGGCCCACCACCTGTCTATTTTGTCATACTCTGGTATCTACATGTTGCTATGATGGTGGAAGCTATACCACCGATATTTCTAATACCAGCAGTCACCCATGCTGGACAGATTGCAATGTTGCTTCCAGACTAAGGAAGACTAGGAAGAAAGGCCTGGTGACCTACTTCTGAACACTGGCCAATGGAAACCCTGTGGATACAACAGACTATCATCTGATAGAGCACTGGAAAATGAGCCCCCCAGGTTGGAAAGCACTACACGGTAGCTGCAACAACAGACTCAAACATACCAAAGGTCTTGAAGATGGTGCAGGACTCAGCTGTGTTTTGCAGTGTTGTTCATAAGGTCACGTAAGTCAGAGCTGACTTGAAGGCAACTGACAACAACAACATTGGGAGGACAGTGATAGTGAAAAAAGCCTCTACGAGCAAAAAATATACTCTATGGTTTGGGCTTTGGAGAGCAAGGTTCAAGAAAGGTCATATATCACAGAACTCAGCCCTGGATTACTTCTCTGTGATAGAGGTGAAGAGGAAGACCTAGAAAAGGGGCCTAGGTCTTCACACACTTTGGCCTCTTAAGCCCTCAGGGGGCTCTCAGCATGGATTTCCTGCTTTGGTGTCTGAAGCCAATGTCAGGTCAATGCCAGAGTTCTCTTCTCCTGGAAGGTTGCTGGAGAAAGACGCCCAAGTCAGCAAGGGAAAATGCTTCCATTTGGTATGAGACCAAGTGCAGCATTCAAGGTGGGCCAAGAAGACTGCAAAAAAGCATTGACCACAGACTATTTGGGCAGGACGGAGTTGGGACTTTAGGGTAGAGTGGCTGCACTCAGAGATTATCTTTGCCCCTTTTAAGATGTGTGACATGTGACCTTAATATTTCTGAGGCTAATTTTAAACTGAGAATAAGAATGCTTAACCTCACAGTGGCTGGAAGAATTTAGTAGGATCCTGTCTGAAGAGTCTCAGTATAGCACCAGAATGCCGTAGACGTAACTGTGGAGTCTGAAAGAGCAAATTATCAGAGCTGCAACCATTTGGCTTGCCCAGGCATGTGAGTCAGGATAGGCCACATTATGCTGCTGTGACAAACAGCCCGCAAATCTCCTGTGACTGGTTTAGGCTTGGGTGTGGGATACAGTTTTGTTAATGAAACCTTGAGAGGAAGTCTCCTGGGAGCTACTGGGAAAGAGTTCCTCCCTTCTGAGAGAGACACAGGGAGAGACACTCTCTTTGACATGGTGAAATTTGGATGTGATGCCCAGAGGGATTGGATTAAGACACTCTGGAGTCCCACCACCTTGAATTGTTTGCTTTTTGGAGATGATAATTTTCCTTACTGTTTTAGCTCTTTTGAGTTCGGACATTCTCCTACTTGAAGTCAAAGACATCTTAACTAATATAAGCAGAGAAACTAGTTGGGAAACTTCTGCAGTATTCTAGGAGAGAGTCCAAAAGAACAAGAAGGAAGAATTCACTGTGAGGCAGAGGAGTGGAAAGGTTTCAGAGATGCTGGGTTCTCAGACCCTGAAGGACTTGGAGGCTGAAAAGGAGAAGAAAAAATCTAAATTGACTCCAGGTTCCCCCAAGAGAGCTTCGTTTCTGGCGGATGTTGTGTGTCCGGTTTGAATTAGTAGTGGCTCTGTTTTGTATCATTCTCACTCCAGGACCCAGGCTGATGGAACAGCCTCCATGGGAAGCATTACCAGTTCCTGTCGCCAAGGGAAGCGAGGAGTCAAGCATGGCATTACAGTTCCTAAGTCTTCTACCTGGAAGTGACCCGTGTTACTTCCGATCGTATTACATGGGCCAACGCAAATCATATGGTCACTCCTAACCTCAACAGAGGAGCCCTGGTGGAGTAGTGGTTAAAGCGCTCAGCTGCTAACCGAAAGGTCGGCAGTTCGAACCCGCCACCCACTCTGTGGGAGAAGGATGTGGCAGTTTGCTTCCGTAGGGATTACAGCCTTGGAAACCCTATGGGGCAGTTCTGCTCTGTACTATAGGGTGGCTATGAGTTAGAATTGACTCAGCGACAACAGGTTTTGGTAACTTCAACAGGGCAGGGGGGTGCAGTTCCACCATGTGCCCATGGGAGAACCAGAAACATTTGGTAAGCCGCCCTGGTGACTCTCACACCAGGTATCACATCTGCAAACTGTCTAAAGACGGAGTAGGTTGCTCAAGTGTTATTCTCAGTGCATCTGCTGTGCATGAGGGGTGCTAGGAAGGAAAAAGGGAGGTTGAAGGATTAGATGGTTTTATTGGTTAACTTCACATGACCTTCTGCCTGGTGGCTTCCTACCCACTGATGGCAAGGCATTTTAGGAAGTTCTGAGGGTTGCATTTTTAAACCTTTCATCTTCCCTCTAAGACAGTATCCTGAAGGGCCAGCTTGAGGCTGAAGGCTTACGGAGAGGACTCTGAGCAGCAGTAACTTCTAAAGCAGATGACTTTGTTTTAATATTCGCTTTCTATAATAAGAATATATATTGATAAAGAGGACATGGTCAATAAGAAGCAGTTAAATTGGTCAAAACAATCAATGAATAAGCAGTTCAAAGTGCTGTGCTAGGGAAAAAGACATGGCCTTCTCTAGCACTGAACTAGGAATTGGGCTTGGCTGAACTTGGCGCTTTTACCTAATTCCTCTCTTCACTTAATTCCACAAATCTGACGTATGGACACAGTCACTCAGCATCAGAGTGATGGCTTACGTTCAGGATTTAGAATTTCCTAGAAACCCAGAAAAGGCAGGATCACAGAAAAATGTCACATCTGTTGAATTTCCTGCAAGTAACCACCAACATACCACCAACATCTTAGTCTGGGCTCCCTGAATCACAAAGCAAGAGCCAAAGGCTCACGTGCTAATACTTTCTTGTTGTTGTTGTGTTGTTGGGTGCCATTGAGTCAATTTCAACACACAGCGACCCCGCTTGACAAAGTAGAACTGCCCATTGGCTCTGTAGTCTGTGATCTTTACGAGAGCGGGTCTTTCTCCTGAAGAGCCACTGCGTGGATTTGAACCGCCGTCTTTTCGGTTAGCAGCTGAGCACTTAACCTTTGCGCCAGCTGGGCTCTTTAATACTCTACTAGGCAGTGCAATCCCAGGGAAGCAGAAATAAGGGAGAAGGGAGAAGGGATGTGGGGCAGGGAAGAGGGCAGAGCCAGTGTAACGGGGGATGTTCCTGCGCTGGCCACAGCTTGATGAAGATCTGATTGGATGGTGCCACAGAGCGTCTTCAGAGAGGCCACATGAAGCCAGCACACCACATCATCGAACAGTTCATGCAGGAGAAGAAAAGGAGGCCAGTTTGTCCCTTGGCTGTCCTCTCCCATTGACTGAAACATGCCTCCACAGGTCTCAGGTCCCTGGCACCGCAAGATTACACATTCATGAGCACCAAGTGGGTGGTGGGTGTTGGAGTGTGTGCTTCATGCCTCAACAGCAACAAAAAAACAAGGCCATCTTCACGTGACAGCTGCCTCCTCCTGTTTGTGCTCAAGCCTGTGTCTAACCTGCTCTGTCTCAGAAGTGATTAGGTTTAGGGACACCCTACACTGACGTGGCTTCAGTAACATAACAAAGGGAACCCTATTCCCAAATGGGATCATATTGCTGGGTATAGGGGTTAGGGTTCCAACACATATCTTGGGGGACACAACTCAATCCATAACAGACACATTTCACCAGAGCCCCAGGTGTAATTTCCATTGTCTCTTAATTTTGTATCCATATTTTTGGCTGAACTTGGAATCTAAGGTGTTTTATTTATTTTCTCTTTTAAGTTTATTCTTTGTAAAAATATACACAGCAAAGGATACGCCATTTCAACAAATTCTACATGTACAATTCAGCGACATTCTTCAAGTTGGGTAACCCTTTCTCGCTACCCTTTTCTGAATTATTCCACCATCGTTAACGTAAAGCCACTGCCCCTGAAGCTTCTCAGCTAACCTTTCGGGGTGCAGTGGTCAACTTCATCCCACACGGATAAATCGTTGAGAGAATGCAATGCTCAGGGCAGACATACATCACTAATGAGGCTAAACTGTTGTTTGATTCAAAGCTGACTTCCAGGAACCGTTTTGGTTTGAGGTTTAAGGTTTGAAGTTTATCTCAGGGCAATAGTTTCAGGTGTTCACCCTGCCTCAGTGGTTCCAGAAGTTCTGGATTCCATTGAGAATTTGTAATTCTGTTCCATGCCCTCCCCCGCTTTTGATCAGAAGTCTTCTGCAGAATCTTACATCAAAACGTTCAGCAACGGTAGCCGGGCACAAGGTGTTTTATTTTTAATTGAAGAAGGCTCTGGAAAGATTTTTCTGAATGTGATGCATCTTTCTTTTGGGCCACTTGTTTAACCAACTCTATTTCCTAAACAACAGCCATGTGTGTTCTTGCTGCCATGATTTATTCATGGGAAGGTGTAAGGAAATGTGAATATTGGTATCTCTAAAAGTATAGACAGTCTATCAGCCAATTCCGGAGACTAGGTGACATTTTAAATTGGTAATGCTCCTAATTACCCAAGCCCTAGGAATCCGTATGGAATACAGCCACAGCTCCAGAATTAATAGAAGTGAGCACTGTGAACCCATTACTAACAGCACGCTCTGTTAGAATAACAGCACAGCGGCCACGTCAGTACAGTGTGGTGTTGCCTGTAGTTAAAACCACACACACACAACCTCTTGATATTTCCTAGTCTATGAAAATTTTTTCTTGCTAGTCAAGTTTAAATAAAAATTTATATATATATATTTTCTTATAGACAACAATACTTTGTTTCCTTTTCAAATATTGCCGGGTGGGAGTTCCGTATTGAAATGCTGGGATCCTACAGGATGGCGTGCAGAAACAACGTACGGTGATAAGGAGCGGGAGCTTGGAGGGCGGCCATGCCCGGATCCCCCTTAGCGCCCCTCGCCTACGACTGGGTGGTCTGGCCTGGCTGTCTCATCTCCCTGATTTTCAGCTTTCTCATCTATAAAGTGAACGTAATTATGCTGTTCACTCACAGGGAAGATTTAAAAGCAAAGTAAAATGCCTAGCTCAAAGCTAGTGCTAAAAAACAAAAAAAGCTCTTCCATTTATTTGGGTATTATTTAATTTCTTCCAGCAACAATTTATACCTTTCTGTGTATCAATTTTCTCACATCTTTGGTTAAATTTATTCTTTGGTATTTTATTCTTTTAGATGCTCTTGGAATGAAATTGCTTCTTTAATTGCCTTTACAGAGTGCTCATTTCTGATGTCTAGAAACCCGACAGATTTTTGTGTGTTGGTTGGCCTTTTATTCCGCCATTTTGCTGAACTTGTTTATCGGCTCTAGTAGCTTCTTGTGGATTCTCTGGGGTTTTCTATACATAGCATCATGCCATGAGCAAAAAAGGGATGGCTTTACTTCTTCCTTCCTGATTTAGATACGTTTATTTCTTTTCCTTGCCTGATTTACCTGGCTAGGACTTCCAGTACGATATTGAATAGCAGTGGTGAGAGCGGGCGTCCTTGTCTTGTTCCTGATCTTTAGGGGAAAGCTCTCAGTCTTTCTTCATTGAGTGGGATGTTAGCTATGGGCGCTTCATAAATGCCTGTTATCACACCAAGGAATTTCCCTTCTATTCCTGGCTCGTTGAATGTTTTCTTCATGAAAGGGCATACATGTGGAAAATGGTGAAGTGGTATTTTTGTGTGTGTATATATATATATGTATATACACACCACAATAAAAAAAAAATATTTTTTTAAGAAACAGATGATGGTATACTATATACTATTCTACATATTGGTTTTACAAATTTTCCCTAAATGTGAATTAAAAATCTTTCTATATTTTAAATAATGCTAAGATAAGTCACCAGTAAGGCAGAAATTACAGTAACCTGAAATTTCAGTGATCAGACCTGAGGTTCAGGCCTCGGCTTCAGCAGTGTCTGGGGACAGGGACCCAATACACATTATCCTCCGCTAGCCTCTCAATAGGTCCCTCAGTAGCACAGATGGTTTGTCCTCAACTACTAACTGAAAGGGTAGCAGTTCGATCCCACCCAGGCCCACCTCGGAAAAAAGACCTGAGGATCTGCTTCTGTAAAGATTACAGCCAAGAAAACCCTGTGGAGCAGTTCTGCTCTGTGACATGGGGTCGCCATGAGTCAGAATCCACTGGACGGGTTGGCCTCGCAGCACATGGGTCCCAAGTGCTGGTCCTTTGTGCCAAGACATGGCATTTTGTTGGTTTAATTTCCAGGTCCGAACACAGAGAGAGAGTAGGAGAAAGTTCCCGTAAATTCCATCAGCCCTCTCTGCCTGGCTCCTTCACGCCCTCCAGATGAACCTCCCAGCTTCATGGAGGGGACGTGTAAAAACAGTACATACCTCACTTTTGGATTTTTCAAGACTTTAGTTCCAGTTATTTCTGAACACGTGTGTATCATTCCAAAAAGTGTCTGATACTGAATTCACGCTGATAGATTTGATGGAAAAACCATCCCCACTGCCATTGAGTTGATTCCGACCCATAGCAACCCTATAGGACAGAGTAGAACTGCCCCATAGAGTTTCCAAGGGGCGCCTGGAGGATTCAAACTGCCGACCCTTTGGTTAGCAGCCATAGCACTTAACCACTATGCCACCAGGGTTTCCAATTTGATGGAACAAACTCATTAATGACACTCTCATTTTCTTGGAACTAAACGTCCTAAAAGCAATCCAAGTTACAAAGAAACTATAATCATAACAGCAATGATTTGAGGAATCCTGATTATGCACCAGGTGCTTTCCTTAAATCTTGTATCGTTTAATCCCTACTGTAGGTGTAAGGGAGCCCTGGCGGCGCAGTGGTTAGGAGTTCGCTTGCCAACTGAAAGGTCAGCAGTTCAAATCTACCAGCTGCTCCTTGGAAACCCTATGGGGTAGTTCTATTTTGTCCTATAGGGTTGCTATGAGTCAGAATTGACTCGAAGGCATTTGGTTTGATTTTTTTTTTTTTTTTTTTTTGGTAGATGTAGAAAAGTAAGCATTTAACATATGAGAATAACGAGTCTCACGGAGCTTCAAAACTGCCAAGATCACACTGCTAGTAAATAAGTTGATATTCCAACTGTACCTGGCTTCAGCGCCCAAAGTTGGCGTTCTGCCGACAGCCAAGCACCTGTTTGTGTTTTCACCCTGTCTTTGTCTTCCCCTTTCCTTCCAGGTGGCCCTAGATGTTGGTTGTGGATCAGGAATACTGTTGTTTTTTTGCTGGAGAGGCTGGAGCTAGCAGAGTTTACGCGGTCGGTGGAGGCCAACTCAGCCGCTGTATGCTGAGGTGAGCCCTTGGCTTTTAAGGAAGCCACTAATCAGGTGCCATGTGATGGAGGTCATTTTGAAGAATTTTTCCTGTTTAACCAGTCTCTGATTTTTTCCTTTTGTAATGTTGCTGCTAAAAGATTCTGTCTTTGCTGCAGTGACTGATATGAAAACAAGTATAAAAAATTTCACTGGTACTAGAAATGTAGCAAAGCCTTTTCCCTCCCCATCCCCGAGGCAGCAGATGGAGCTGGGGAGCCGGTAGGGAATGTTTTCTTGTCTTTAGTGATTTACCAGAGGGAAGAGTCAGATTTCACTGAAGTCAGAATCAACTCCACGGCAACAGGTTTTTTTGTTTTGTTTTGTTTTGTTTTGTTTTGTTTTTGTCTTAAGTGCTGTACTGACTGCGTCTGTACTTACCAGTTGCTGTGGGGTCGATTCCGACTCAAGGCAACCCCATGTGTGTCAGAGTAGAGCTGTGCTGCATGGGGTTTTCAGTGGCTGATTTCTTAGTAGATTGCCAGGCCTTTCTTCCAAGTTCCCTCTGGGTGGCTTTGAACCTCCAGCCATTTGCACCATTGCTTTTGGGTTAAGGGGCTATCATTGCATGGTGACAGTTGGAGCAGGAGACAGGTGTCTGGGTTTCCAGGGGCTTTTTCAGATTTCAGAGTCTGAGGGGAGGGCAGGAGATGCTTTGTTTTGAATACAGTGCTCTGTCATCATTATGAAATGTGTACAAACATTAGAGAGCTAGTCAAAGTCAAAAGCAGGCAACAGTGACTTTCAGTAACGTTTAGGTATAAGAATACCCCTATCAAGCTACGGAGGTTGGATGTGTGTGTGCGCACGGCGCATGAACGGGGTGATGTGCCTGTCATTCACACCTGGAGGAGGCCTGGATTTTAATTAAGGAGTAGAGTGACAGACAGAGAGGAAAGCTTGACTGCTTCTCTGCATCCCTGGACAGCTGGCAGCTCTGAGCGATGGCTGATGTGAAGTGAGGGAGCCACCAGGGACCAGGAGATGAGTGTCAGCATACCAGGCTCGGAGGGAAAGGGTGCCAGGGCCCAGTGGCACTGCTGTGTTGTTGCACTCTTGATTCTTCTTCCAACCACATCCTGGGGAGAACATTTTCAGTCATTTGCTTCCTCACTCTTTCTTAAATCCATTTTTATTAAATATTGGAATCCCTGGGGTGGGAAGTCCCAGGGTGGTGCAGAAGGTTAATGTGCTTGGTTACTAACTGAAAAGTTGGAGGTTTGAGCCCATCCAAAGGTGCCTTGGACAACACACCTGGTGATCTACTTCTAAAACCTCAGCCATTGAAAACCCTGTGGAGCACAGTACTACTGTGACATACGTGGGCTCTCCACGAGTCGGAGGCAACTAGATGGCAGCAACTTTTGAGTGGTGCAAATGGTTTATGCACTGGGCTGCTAACCAAAATGTTGGAGGTTTGAGTCTACCCAGAGTCACCTCGGAAGAAAGTCCTGGCAATCTACTTCTGAAAAGTCAGTTATTGAAAACTCCGTGGAGCATAGTTCTTCTCTGACACGCGTGGGGTTGTCAGGAGTCAGAACCGACTCCACAGCAACTGGCTTGTTTTTACGCAGAAAAGAATTTGTAAAATATATACAGTGTAAAAAACCAAAACAAAACCCATTGCCTTCAAGTCGATTCCAACACATGGTGACCCTATAGGGCAGAGTAGAACTGCCCCATAGGGTTTCCAAGGCAGCAATCTTTACGGAAGCAGGTTGCCGCATCTTTCTCCAGCAGAACGGCCTGTGGGTTCTAACCACCAACCTTTCGGTTAGCAGCCAAGCACTTAACCACTGCGCCATCAGGGCTCCCTATGCTATAAAGAATACCCATTTTAAGAAATATATATAACATTAACCAAGCCAAACCCATTGCCCTCAAGTCAATTCCGATTCATAGTGACCCTCTGTAACAGAGTAGAACTACCCCATAGGGTTTCCGAGGCTGTAATCTTATGGAAGCAGACAGCCACATCTTTCTCCCATGGAGCGGCTGGTGGGTTCGAACTGCCGACCTTTTGGTTAGCAGCTGAGCTCTTAACCACTGGGCCGCGAGGCTGCGTGTATAGCATTAGCACGCCCATTAAAGGCCTTTTTGCCTTGTCCTGATCGCGTTTCCTTTCCTCCCTATGCAGAGGGAAAACCATTGCCTTGAATTTTTGCTTATCATCCTCTTGGTTCTCTTTATGGTTTTACCGTATATGTTTCTGTCTATCCCTCAAAATAATTTGTACATGAACTTTCTGTACATGGTGTCTTAGTCATCTAGTGCTGCTGTAACAGAAACACCGCTTTAACTGTTTGACTTTAACAAACAAGTTTATTCTCTCACAGTCTGGTAGGCTAGAAGTCCAAATTCAGGGCATCAGCTCCAGGGAAGGCTTTCTCTGTGGGCTCTGGAGGAAGGCCTTTCTTGTCAATCTTCCCCTGGACTAGGAGCTTCTCCACACAGGAACCCTGGGTCCAAAGGACAGGCTCTGATCCTGGCACTGCTTTCTTGGTAGTATGAGGTCCCCCACTCTCTGCTTGCTTCCCTTTCCTTTAATCTCTTGTAAGATCACAGGTGGTGCAGGCCACACCCCAGGGAAACTCCCTTTACATTGGATCAGAGAAGTGACCTGAGCAAGGCTGTTACATCCCACCCTAATCCTCTTTAACCACAGGCAGAGATTATGGTTTATAACACATAGGAAAATCACAAAATGGAGGACAACCACACAATACTGAGAATCATGGCCTAACCAAGTTGACCCATATTTTGGGGGGACACAATTCAATCCGTTAGACATGGAATCAAAATGCATGTATTTTTCTTATTCTTTTTATTTACTCAACATTATGTTCCTAAGTCATCATTGTTGGTGCACATAGCTGTCGTTTAATCATTTTTATGCTGTATTATGTTCCATTGTGTGAGATACCTCACGTCCTTATTCCCTGGAGTGACACATGGCTGCAACTATGGGCTCAAACATAGCTACTATTGCGAGGATGGTGCAGGACCAGGCTACATTTCGTTCACTTGTACACGGAGCCACAGTGAGTCGGAGATGACTCGATGGCACAGAACATCAACATTCCGTTGCACAGTTGACAGGCTTAGGGTGGCCTTATGGACTGAATTGCATCCCCCCAAAATATGTGTATCAATCTGGCTAGGCCATGATTACCAGTACTGTGCGATTGTTCACCATTTTGCCATCTGATGTGATTTTCCTATGTGTTGTAAATCCTACCTCTATGCTGTTGATGAGATGGGATTAGTAGCAGTTATGTTAATGAGGCAGGACTCAATCTATAAGATTGGGTTTTTGTCTTGAGCGAATCTCTTTTGAGATATAAAAGAGACAAGCAGCAAAGAGACGGGGGACCTCATACCACCAAGTAAGTAGAGCCAGGAGCACATGCTAATACTATATATGGAACCTTGCAGCACAGTGGTTAAGAGCTTGGCTGTTAACCAAAAGGTCGGTGGTTCGAGCCCACCAGCTGCTCCATGGGAGAAAGATGTGGCAGTCTGCTTCCACAAATATCAGAGCCTTGGAAACCATATGGGGTAGTTTTATTTCATTTTCTAGTGTCACTATGTCTCATAATTGACTTGAGGTCAATGGGTTTGGCTTGGTTAATGTTATATGTATTTCTTAAAATGAGTATTCTTTATAGCATAGGGAGCCCTGATGGCGCAGTGGTTAAGTGCTTGGCTGCTAACCGAAAGGTTGGTGATTAGAACCCACAGGCTGTTCTGCTGGAGAAAGATGCGGCAATCTGTTTCTGTAAAGATTACAGCCTTGGAAACCCTATGGGGCAGTTCTGCTCTGCCCTATAGGGTCACTATGAGTTGGAATCGAGGTCCCTGCACTGAGACGCTCCTAAAGCAGGGAAGATTGGTGACAAGGACCTTTCTCCAGAGCCAGCAGAGAGAGAGAGAGCCTCCCCTGCGGCTGATGCCCTGAGTTCAGACTTTTAGCCTCCTAGACTGTGAGAGAATAAACTTTTGTTTTTCGAAGCCAACCACTTGTGGTATCTCTGTTTTAGCAACACTAGATGACTCAGACAGGTGGATTCCATTATAAAGTATTGTTATGAACAGTCTTGTACACAATCCTTGCTGCACCTGTGCAAGAATTTCTCAGGTAGATACCTAGGTGTGGGAGTGTCGGGTCTTTTGGCATGCACACCTTCAACTTGGCTATATGATGCCAAACTGCTCTCCAAAGTGTTTATACCAATTTTTACTCCCACCGTCAGTGCCCTGGTGGTACAGTGGTTAAGCAATATGGCTGTTAACCAAAAGGTCACCAGCTCGAATCCACCTGCTGCTCCTTGGAAACCCTGTGGGGCAGTTCTACTCAGTCCTATAGGGTCGCTATGAATCAGAATCGACTCTGACAGCAACAAGTTTGGTTGTTTTGTTTGTTTTTTAATCAGTATATGAGAGTGCCCATGGTTCTACACCTTTGTCAACACTTGATATTGTCAGATTTTGACGTGTTGACAATCTGGTGCTTATAAAATTTCATATCACCGTGTTGAAATTTGTATTTTCCACTTACAAATGAGTTTCTTTGCAAGTGTTTTGGCCATTTGTGTTTTCTCTTCTTTGAAATACCTGTTCAAGTCTTTTGACATTTTTTTTTCTTGTGAATTTTTTGTCCATTTCCAATTAATTTGTAAGAATGATTTATATATTCTGGCTATTAATCCCATGTCAGTGGTCTACGTGGGAAATGTCTTCTTCCAGCTTTTCCTTACCTTTTCTCTTTATGGCCCCCGTAAACTTTAATATGGAACTCTAAATGAGAATAGAAAAGAGGAGAGTATAAACTTACAGAGAACTCCATAAAGTGCCTTCTGCTTAGATCTCAGTAGATCTTGAAATGAATTCTTAATAGTAAGGAGCGGAGTTTAAAACTTTGTCTCAGGTACTTCCTATTCCTTTATCCATAGTTGTATTTAGTGTATCCTACAATCCTGGTTGCTGGATGCCATGGAAGAAACGTGACGATTGATGTCTAGTCCTCTACCCGGGGAGCTTCCATTCTAATAAAGGACTGATGCGATTGTATCTTCTGTCAGAGACCAAAAAAAGATTGGCATGAATAATTCAGGGGTTTTCTTTTGCTCACGTGTTTTCTCATATATTTTAAGGTGGTTTGAGACACATTACGTAGATGTTTTTAAAACGTTAAAAACCTGGTGCCGTCAGTTGTGGTATTTTAAGGGACAAAACCAAAACCACACCCGTTGCCGCCGCACTGATCCCAAATCACGCGCCCCGGTGTATTACCGAGTGGGACTGCTCCACAGGGTTTTCTTGGCTGTCATATTCACGGAAGCAGCTCACCAGGCCTTTCTTCAGCACCTCTGCTGGGTGGGTTTGAACCACCATATGCGAAAAATTTGGCCACCCAAAGCCCCAGTTTAAGAGAAGCGAGGAAGAAATTAGCTATATATATTCTTGAATCCCTTAGCCATAATACAACCTTAATACAAACTTTTGATAACCACCAGTACACCTGGGAGGAGCCAGCATTCCAGAACTGTCTTTGTGATTGTCTTCTCTAAAGTAATTCCCGTTCTGGTTAAACACATGAGCAAGACGGTTGCCTTCTCACGAGGCAGGGCTACCCTCATGGACGTTTTTACCCAGAGTGTGGCTGCTGTGTAAATATAAGGTCTCTAGCAATAAGCTCAAGGAGCCCTGGTGGCACAGTGGTTAAGAGCGCGGCAGTGGTTAAGGTTGGCAGTTTGAATCCACCATCTGCTCCTTGGCAACCCTATGGGGCAGTTCTACTCTGTCCCATAGGGTTGCTATGAGTTGGAATTGAGTTGATGACAATGGGTTTGGGTTTTTTGGTTCTAGCAATAAGCTAAAGGAGCCCTGGTGGCGCAATCGTTAAGCGCTCGGCTACTAACCAAAGGGTCATCACTTTGAACCTACCAGCCGGTCCACAGGAGAAAAGACCTGGTGATCTGCTCCCGTAAAGATTACAGCCTAGGAAACCCTATGGGGCAGTTCTACTGTGTCCTGCAGGGTTGCTATAAGTCAGAATCAATTTGGCACCAAACAACAGTAGCAATAAGCTGGGGGCATTAGTGGTAGAATTCTTGCCTTCCATGCAAGAGGTTTGGGTTCAATTCCCAGCCAGTTCACCTCACGTGCAGCCACCGTCTGTCTGTCAGTAGAAGCTTGAGTGTTGCTATTAACTCAAAAAGTTTTAGCAGAACTTCCAAACTAAATGGACTAGGGAGAAAGGTCTGGCAATCTATTTCCAAAAATTGGCCAGTGAAAGCTGTATGGATCACAACAGTCTGATCCGCAGCTGATCGTGGGTGAGGAACTGGGCAGTGTTTTGTTCTGTTATACATGGGGTCAGGGCCAACTCAAAGGCAGCTAACGACAATAATGAATTGCAAAGCACCATGATTTTATGCTGTCTTTGGTTTTAGCTTCTGTGAGGGATGCTTTTGTCTCAGTCATCTTTCTTTTCTGTATACGACTGGAGCGAGGTGGGGATGGGTAGCTTTCTCAATGCTGTCAGCGTTTGCAGGGATCCCCTGAAATCCTTGCAGGCAAGTCTCTTCTGTCTCCTGGCCTCCCCTGTGTCTCCCCATGTGGTCTTTGAAGGACAGGCCAGTGTAACACGTATTCCAGGCCAAGGATAATGCTCAAGGGTGGATTTTACCGAAGCCTGGTCCCTCCTGATGAAAACTGTGGCCTCTCCCAAGCCTGTTGCTCCCACTGTTGGTGTCTTAGATGTGCTCGTGGCACCAAGCCATTTTCACTCTTGCGGCAGACACTGTGTCCCAGCTGGTGATTGCTGCTTCTCACGCCGACACTTCTCTGTACCGCTTGTGGGTGGCAGAATGCAAGTGTGAACAGTACACAGAAGATTTCTACTCTAAGAATAGGCTCGCGTGGCAGCTCAGTGCATAGTGCATGGTGCTCCTGTCGACCTTTTCATTTCTTGGTAATTCAGCCAGCAGACATTTAATTCTTTCCTCTGGAGTCCTCATTAAATCGCTCAGAAAAAATGAAATTGCAACAAGAAAGAAAAGCGGCCACATTTAGCCACCATCGCCTATCCCTGCGTCCTTCTCCACACACAGGCTTCAGAGTATTTTCGAATGGCATTGAATTCAATTTCTATTGCACTGAGTGGCTCAGCCTGATTTGGGGAGCTCTGGTCCTCGATGGCAAGATGATGCTCATGACTCCTGGTCTGGAGGGCTTGCACCTGGAGCTGCTTCTTTGCAGCAGAGTCATGAACTTGACCTAGTGTAGCCTTGTGCCCTTACCCTGGGCTCCATATGACATTTCTGGGTCAGCAGTAGGACACCACCCCTGTCCATGGAGCAGGGCAGAGCGAAGCATCTCCCATGCATATCCAACCTGCGAACCTGCCCACCCGTAGGTAGCAGCCCTCACTTGCTGTCTGCATTTTTCTTTTCTTGTATATGAAACTAAGGTGCCTACAGACCAAACAGAAAAGAAAAAGGCATTAATCAAAAATGATGAATATACCGTGGACTGCCAATCAGTCTTAGAAGAAATAAAACCAGAACATTCCTTAGAAGTAACAATGGCTAGACTTGGGCCGCACTGACTTCGGACAAGTCATCAGGAAAGACCACGTGCTAAAAAACGACCTCATGTTTTGGTAAAGTAGCGGATCAGCGAAAATGAGGGAAATGCTCAGTGAGATGGACTGATACAATGGCTGAAACAATGGACTCATACCAAAAATCGTGAAGTTGGCAGGGGACCGGGCAACGTTTGGTTCTGTTATACATGGGTCACCATGAGCTGGAGCCAACTTGATGGTAACTAACAGCAACAATATGACATGAAAAGTGAGACAGTCCTTAAAAATGAATTACCACAATGTTTCCAAGGGTGCACCAAAGAGACCCTTCAGGGACTAAGAGAGGGAAGCTCCCCCCTTAAAATAAGAGCAACACCCCTCTTTTCACTTTACCTGCTGGACTTCTGGATCAACTCTTGTTTGAATAAAGAGCCTGGAAACCAGAAACACTTCTGAAATGGAGGCCCAATTTCCTCAATTTTCAAAGAAGTCTTGCTCAAATTCACAGTTTCCTTTATTGTGGAAAGTTGTCCCTGTTTCCCACATTGGCTTGTCTTTCATCTGGATATTTAAACCACAATTCACAGCCATGTCTTAGCTTGCTTTGTGGTTTCCAGAATCTACTTTCCATCAGCCACAGCCTTTACTCACAGCCACCCACCTCCCTCTTCTACCTTCCCTCCTTACCCATCTACCCGGGACTAGCCGGCCAGCTAGCCAGTTGCCATGGAGTCAGTTCCAACTCATGGCGCCCCGTGTGTGTCAGAGTAGAACTGCTCCATAGGGTTTTCAGTGGCTGATTTTTTTCTGACGTAGATCTCCAAGCCTTTCTTTTGTGGCACCTCTGGGTGGACTTGAACTTCCAACCTTCTGGTTAGCAGCTTAGTGCGTTAACCATTTGCCCCACGCGGGGACTCTGGGTGGCACAAATGGCTTGCATTTAACTACTAATATAAAGGTTGATGGCTGAAACCCGCCCAGTGGCACTGGAGAAAAAGGATTGGCAATCTGCTTTGGTGAAGATTACAGCCAAGAAAACCCTATGGAGCAGTTCTACTCTGCAACATGTGGGGGCGCCATGGATTGGAACTATTGGATGACAACAGATCTGGTTTCTTGTGTTCGTTTAGGTCTGATTTGATTCTGGGCTTTAGAGGAGAGAGGCAGCAGGTTTAGAGAAAGGCTTGCAGCTTTAAAGCATGCAGTGATCGGGCCACGCATTTTCTTGGCAAGAAGAGCATGGAAAGTGGAAGAGATGGTCATTTAAACCCACCGAGTAAGGAAGGCACCACTGGCTGGGTCCCCAGGAATGAAAACCAAAGGAACATTCAGATGGCTGATTACTAATCATTACTATGTCTTAGAACTTCCCTCATCTTTGCTGAGAATTTGCCTCCCCTTCCTCCCCAACTCTCCAACTCTGCCTTTCTCAGCCAGCTCCTGGGAGTTCAAAAGTTCCACCCTGTGGGAGGTCCTCAAGAGAGAAAATACCAAGACCTGTGAATTTTGCTGGGTGAGGCTCTTTGAGAGCCGACCACCAAGTGAAGAGCAAAAATTTCGGTCAAATCAACAGGTTGCCTCCTCCGTACGATGCCCAGAAACCACCCTGACTCCTTATTTCCCTCTGAATTGACGAATCCTCTCTCGCTCCAAGCTGATGGCTCTGTGTTCCTGGTAGCCTCAGATGGGCGTCCAGTCTGGCTCTTTCATCTGCCGTGGCTGAGGGAATGATAGCTGGCTTTGCCACCCGGGTTACTTTTTAATGATCTGAAAGACCACTAGAAGCCAGCATTTCTTTTGTGCAGTTCCTCATTCAACAACCTAATAGCTGTCCAAAAAAAGCTTTCTTAAAAAGAAGTCAGTTCCTCTCAGGCAGAAGTGATAATACTTCGCGATTCTCTGATTAAACTATCATGCTGCGCGTATTACTGGGCATCGCACCTGCTGGAAGTGGACTTGCTACTGAGGTTTCTTGGTCTCAGCGCTGCTGGTTTTCTGCCAGCAAGCCGTGAAATGACAGAAGAATGTCCTGAAACTGGAGTACGAAAGGCAAGAAAAGTGCCCAAGACGTCGCTGGGCCCAGCTGCCTCCTGAGGTAATGCTGGAAGGGAAACGTGTTTTTCTTTAGGGTCCCCTCTGTGCATATGAACTCCAACCAAAGCTAGCACCGCAGGGCAGACAACACCAAAGTGAAAACACACTGCTTCCTGTCTCCGCCGCCCCATCAGACACAAGGTCTCCTCTAACAGGTACCAGGCTCATCACTGAAAGCAGGAAATCCTTCTCTCGCCTCCCTAAACTCTGAAAAAATACCACATTTGAAACCTGAAAATCTCCAAAACAAGTAGTGTTTGAAAAAGCAACTTTCTACATGTTGAAACTACTACCTGTCTGTCATTTTGTGATGCTGTGGTCGTTTGTGTGTCACTATGATGTTGGGAGCTGTCCCACCAGTTATTTCAAATTCCAGCAGGTTTCAGCAGAACTTCCAAACTAAGACAGACTAGGAAGAAAGAACTGTAGATCTTCTCCTTCTGAAAATTAGCCAGTGAAAACCCTAAGGATCACAGCACATTGTCTGAGACTTCAACTCACCTGCTTTGGGTATATCATCAGGAGGGACCAGTCACTGGAGGAGGATGTCGTGTTTGGTAGAGTGGAAGGCCAGCAAAGGCCAGGGAGACCCTCAATGAGATGGATTGACACAATGGCCACAACAATGGGCTCAAACATACCAACGATCGTGAATATGGCACAGAACCGCGCAGCCATTCATTCTGTTAGACATAAAGTTGCCCCATGAGTTGGAGCAAACTCGACGGCAGCAAACAACAACAGCAGGTGTTGAGTCGAGTGGTCAATGCTTAAGGCAGCTACCTGATCATCACAGTGCAGAAGCATCTAGGAGGTTTTGATTGTGTCTCATGATCAGTAAACATTTTTGGCTGCCCATCAATACATCCATATTGATTTATTTTGGAAATTGCGTATGTATGACTGTATTCACACATCATGTACATTGTAAGCATACTCCAAAGTTAAAATGATGAAATGCCACTTCACACTCATAAATACTAAAGCTTAAAAGACTTACAATACCAAATTGGCAAGGAGGTGGAGCCAGTGGAACTCCAATATGTCACTGGTGGGAATGCACAATGATACAACTTTCGAAAAGAAAGTTGGGCAATTTCTCATGAAGTTAAACATACCCAGCGATTCCACTCCTAGGCGTTTACCTAAGAGAAATGAAAGTATATTGTCCACAGAAAGCTCTGTCTTTCAAAACCTGGAAACAACCCAATTGTTCATCAAGAGATGAAAAGATAAGCCAATTGCTCTGTTATAGATTGAAATGTGTCTCCTCCAAAATATGTGTTGAAACTTTAACTCCTGTACCTGTAAATATGACCCTGTTTGGAAATATTTATGTGTTATGTTAATGAGGTCATACCAGAAGTAGGGTGAGTCCTAAACCCAATCACTTCTGAGTTATAAAAAGAGCAGGACAGAGACACACGCAAGGGGAGACACCATATGAAGACAGATACACACAGCAGATGCGTGCACAAGCCCAAGAGTGCCAAGGACTGCTGACAACTAGAAGCTGAAATAGAAGAAGAAGGACCTCCCCCTGGGGCCACGCCCTGAATTCAGATCTTTAGTCTCCTGAGCTCTGAGAAAATAAGTTTCCGTTCTTTAAAGCCACCCACTTATGGTACTTTTTTGTTAGAACAGCACTAGCTAATAATGATGGGGTATATCCAAACAATGCAATACTGTTGTTGCTGTCGTTAGGTACCGTCGAGTCGGTTCCAACTCACGGTGAGCCTGTGTACCATAGAACGAAACACTGCCCAGTCCTGGGTCATTCTTACAATCATTGGTATGCTCGAGCCCATTGTTGCAGCCACTCTGTCAATCCATCTCGTTGAGGGTCTTCCTCTTTTCCGCTGACCCTGTAGTTTACTAAGCATGATATCCTTCCCCAGGGACTGATCCCTTCTGACATGTTCGAAGTATGTAAGACGTAGTCTCGCCATCCTTCCCTCTAAGGAGCATTGTGGTTGTACTTCTTCTGAGACAGATTTGTTCATTCTTTTGGCAGTTCATGGTATAGTTAATATTCTTCGCCAACACCACAATTCAAAGGCTCCAGTTCTTCTTCGGTCTTCCTTATTCATCGTCCAGCTTTTACATGCTTCTGAGGCGATTGAAAATACCATGGCTTGGGGCAGGTGCACCTTAGTCTTTAAGGTGACATCTTTACTTTTCAACACTTTAAAGAGGACCTTTGCAGCACATTTTCCCAATGCAGTGAGTCTTTTCATTTCTTGCCTGCAGCTTCCATGGGTGTTGATTGTGGATCCAGGGAAAATGAAATCCTTGACAATTTCCGTCTTTTCTCCATTTGTCATGATGTTGCTTATCGGTCCAGTTGTGAGGATTTTTATTTTCTTTATGTTAAGGTGTAATCCACACTGAGGCTGTGGTCTTTGATCTTCATCAGTAAGTGCTTCAAATATTCTTTGCTTTCAGCAAGCAAGGTTGTGTCATCTGCATAACATAGGTTGTTAATGAGTCTTCCTCCAATCCTGATGCTCCGCCTTCTTCATATACTCCAGCTTCTCGGATTATTTGCTCAGCATACAGATCGAATAGGAATGGTGAAAGGATACAACTCTGACACACACCTTTCCTGACTTTAAATCACTCAGTGTCTCCTTGTTCTGTCTGAACAGCTGCCTCTTGATCTATGCTCCTCAAGAGCACAATTAAGTGTTCTGGAATTCCCATTCTCCGCACGTTATCTGTAATTTGTTATGATCCACACTGTCGAATGCCTTTGCATAGTCAATAAAACACAGGTAAACCTCCTTCTGGTATTCTCTGCTTTCAGCCAGGATCCATCTGACATCAGCAATGATGTCCCTGGTTCCATGTCCTCTTCTGCATCCAACCAGAATTTCTGGCAGTTCCCTGTTGATATACTGCTGAACCCGCTTTTAAATGATCTTCAGCAAAACTTTACTTGCATGTGATATTAATGATATCGTTCAATAATTTCCGCATTAGGTTGGATCACCTTTCTTGGGAATAGGCATAAATATGGATCTCTTCCAGTTGGTTGGCCAGGTTGCTGTCTTCCAAATTTCTTGGCATAGACCGGTGAGCACTTCCAGCACTGCATCCATTTGTTGAAACATCTCAATTGATATTCCATCAATTCCTGGAGCCTTGTTTTTCGCCAATGCCTTCAGAGCAGCTTGGACTTCTTCCTTCAGTACCATCAGTTCCTGATCATATGCCACCTCTTGAAATGGTTGAACGTCAACTAATTCTTTTTGGTATAATGGCTCTGTGTATTCCTTCCATTTTCTTTTGATGCTTCCTGTGTCATTAAATATTTTCCCCATGGAATTCTTCACTATTGCAACTCGAGGCTTGAATTTTTTCTTCAGTTCTTTTGGCTTGAAAAATGCTGAGCACGTTCTTCCCTTTTGGTTTTCTATCTCCAGCTCTTTGCACATATCATTATAATACTTTACTTTGTCTTCTAGGGCCGCCCTTTGAAATCTTCTGTTCATTTCTTTTACTTCATCAATACTTTCTTTTGCTTTAGCTGCTTGACATTCAAGAGCAAGTTTCAGTGTCTCCTCTGACATCCATCTTGGTCTTTTCTTTCTTTCCTGTCTTTTCAATGACCTCTTGCTTTCTTCACCAATGATGTCATTTGATATCATTCCATAGCTCATCTGGTCTTTGGTCATTAGTGTTCAATGTGTCAAAGTTATTCTTGAGATGGTCTCTAAATTCAGGTGGGATATACTCAAGGTTGTACTTTGGCTCTCGTGGACTTGCTCTGATTTTCTTCAGTTTCAACTTGAACTTGCATATGAGCAATTGAGGGTCTGTTCCACAGTTGGCCCCTGGCCTTGTTCTGACTCATGATATTGAGCTTTTCCATCGTCTCTTTCCACAGATGTAGTCGATTTGATTCCTGTGCATTTCATCTGGCAAATGTGTATAGTTGCCGATTATGTTGATGAGAAAAGGTGTTTGCAATGAAGAATCCATTGGTCTTGCAAAATTCTATCATTTGCTCTCCGGCATTGTTTCTATCGCCAGGGCCATATTTTCCAACTACCGATCCTTCTTCTTTGTTTCCAACTTTTGCATTCCAGTGACCAGTAATTATCAATGCATCCTGATTGCATGTTTGATCAATTTCAGACTGCAGCAGCTGATAAAAATCTTCTCTTTCTTCATTTTTGGCCTTAGTGGTTGGTGTGTAAATTTGAATAATAGTCATATTAACTGGCCTTCCTTGTAGGCATATGGATGTTATCCTTTCACTGACAGTGTTGTACTTCAGGATAGATCTTGAAATGTTCTTTTTGACGATAAGTGCAATATCATTCCTCTTTAAGTTGTCATTCCCGGTATAGTAGGTTATATGATTGTCCAATTCAAAATGGCTAGTATCAGTCCATTTCAGCTCACTAATGCCTAGGATATTGATGTTTATGTGTTCCATTTCATTTTTGACGATTTCCAATTTTCCTAGATTCATACTTCTTACATTCCAGGTTCCAATTATGAATGGATGTTTGCAGCTGTTTCTTCTCATTTTGAGTCGTGTCACGTCAGCAAATGAAGGTCCCGAAAGCTTTACTCCATCCACATCCTTAAGGTCAACTCCACTTTGAGGAGGCAGGTCTTCCCCAGTCGTCTTTGGACTGCCTTCCAACCTGGGGGGCTCATCTTGTGGCGCTATACCAGACCATGTTCCGCGGCTATTCATAAGATTTTCACTGGCTAATGCTTTTCAGAAGTAGACTGCTGGGTCCTACTTCCTAGTCTGTCTTAGTCTGAAAGCTCAGCTGAAACCTGTCCTCCATGGGTGACCCTGCTGGTATCTGAATACCAGTGGCATAGCTTCCAGGATCATAACAACACTCAACCCACAATATGACAAACTGACAGACAAGTGGGGGCATGCAACACTAATAAGTAAAAAAAAGGAACCAACTAGTAATACATATACCAACATGGACGTATCTCAAAAACATTATGCTATGTGAAAGAAGCCAGAAACAAGAAAAGCACATACTGTACGAATTCATTCATATGAAATTCTAAAACAGGCAAAACTAATCTGTAGAGACAGAAAGCAGATCTGGGGTTGCCTAAGGCTAGGTGGTGGTAAGCTGGGTGGAGGGAGCAGGATTGATTATAAAGAGGCTTGAAGGAAATTTGGGAGGAAGGGCGACAGATATTTTCTCTACCTTGATTGTGATGGTGGTTTCATGACTATTTTTTATTAAAACACATCAAACTATACACTTGAAATGACTGTTTCACTATATGTAAATTATGTCTCATTAAACATGATTTTAAAAAACAAAAGTGGACTTCTATCCAACATCATACTGGAAGTCTGAGTGTAATAATATGAGAAAAAAATAAAAGGGCTAAAAAGAGGGGGAAAGATAAGGATGAAATAAACAATGTTTTTAAATATTGTTTTTTTTTCCACTAATGGTACACAGAAACCTATGTTGTTGTTAGGTGCCACTGAATCAATTTAGACTCATGGTGACCGTATAGGACAGAGTAGAACTGCCCCATAGGGTTCCCCAGGCTGTAATCTTCACAGGAGCAGATGCCTAGGTGTTTCTCCTGCGGAGCCACTGGGTAGGTTTGAACAGCTAACCTTTCGGTTGGCAGCCCAGGGCTTAACCCATTGGGCCACCAGGGTGATAATGTGATTTAAAGGTCTGGCTCTATGTTAATTTTATTTAGACACTTGGTTATAAGGTCTGTGAGGACCTCTGGTAGAGTAGTGATTAAGTGCTCCGCTGCTATCCTGAAGGTCACCAACCACTCTGTGAGAGAAAGACCTGGCATTCTGCCTCTGTAAAGATTACAGCCCAGAAAACCCTCTAGGGCAGTTCTTCCCCATCCCATAGGCTCACTATGAGTCAGAATTGACTTGACGGCATTGGGTTTTGAGTCTGTGGCCAAAAACGAATACACGTACATGCACAAAAGATAATCAAATGGAAGAAAGGCAAAATGGGTTGAGCTAACTAGATTATGATATTCATTTTCAACCCATCCACCAACTATGCAAAGTCCTTGAAATTCAGTGAATACTTTTCTCTCTCCCCTGATGTCAGTCAGGTCTTACCAACTAATCAGAGGTGTTGCATTTTTCCATTTTTAAGAAATAGGTTTAAAATTACCAAAATTCTTCTGGAGGATTTTTCAAGAAGTTAGAAGATTACATTTCCAAGTTTTTAAAACATTGCAGGTACGAGACCTTTTATATGATTTCAGCTACAAAATCACGTAACGGTGAAACAGTCCCAAGTAACGATTTTCAAATTCTTTCCATAGTGTGAGTTTCTTTTGAAAAACAGTTTTTCTCTCATTCATTACTAAAAGTCATCTTTACCCTGGGAGGACAAATTAAGTTTATTTTTTTCCAAAACGCCTGCCAGTTAGAATAATTCTGACAGCTACTTGCCATTACAGAAAATCTCAGCAAATTACAACTCTTGCCTTTTTTTAACAAGAAAATTTTATAATTCATCTGTAAGTGGAACAGTTCTTGATACTTTGCTATAAAATAACTAGTGAAGGCCCTCTGCTAGAAAGATTTTCAAGGACATCCCCATATTATTAAAAAGTACTGGAAACAGTTTTTTTTTTTTTAAATAATTTATTTTGTTGTTATTGTTGTAGAAAATATACACAGGAGAATATATACCAATTCAACAATTTCTACATGTGCAATTCAGTGACATTGATTACATCCTTCAAGTTGTGCAGCCATTCTCACCCTCCTTTTCTGAATTGTTTCTCCCCCATTAACATCAACTCTGCCCTCAAGCTTCCTATCCAAGCTTTCCAGTTGCTCTGGTCTATTTGATCCCATACAGACAGTTCTTTAAAGGAGCACAATGCTCAAGGCAGTCATTATTAACTAAGCTAAACTATTGTTTGATTTAAAGAAGACTTCAGGGAATATTTTTTATTTAAAATTTAAGTCTACTATCTTTTAGAGGCCTTTTTTTTTTTTTTAAAATCATAGTGTTGTGGACACTGGGTTTTTAGTATTGTGGATTCAATGGCCTTTCCCCAAAATATGTGTTGGAATCCCAACCTCTGTGCCGTGGATATAGGGGTTTTGGAAATATTTCTTTTTAGGTTAACGAGGTCATGTTTACGTAGGGTGTGTCCTAAACCAAATCAGTTCTGAGATATGAGGAGCAGTGTAGACACAGAGACAAGCAGACACAAGATTGATGCCACATGACAATCGGCAAGGAACGGAGGAACAGAAGCTGAGAGAGACAAAGGTCTCCCTTCAGAGCTGACGGAGAGAGCCTTTCCCTAAAATTGGTGCCTGAGATTTGAACTTCTAGCCAACTGAAATGTGAGGAAATAAATTTCTCTTCTTTAAAGCCACCCACTTGTAGTATTTCTGTTACAGCAATGTGAGGAAACTAACTAAGGCAATATAAAATTAACCATATTGATGAAATCCCGAAGGCCATGTGGACTTCTGACCGTGTGTCTCCAATAACTTTCTGATGTACGAAGTTCTGACCGTGTGTCTCCAATAACTTTCTGACGTACGAACTTCTGACCGTGTGTCTCCAATAACTTTCTGATGTACGAACTTCTGACCATGTGACTCCAATAACATTCTGACGTACGAACTTCTGACCATGTGACTCCAATAACTTTCTGACGTACGAACTTCTGACCGTGTGTCTCCAATAACTTTCTGACGTACGAGGCTGTGAGTGTCACATGTGGAATTGTCTCTGGAACTTTCTCTTTATGTGAAGTTTTCAAAGTTCTCATCAGAGTAACTGCTCCATCAGTGGTTGCATTTACACAGCTTTTCCTATGAAACTTTGGTTTTGTTAAAAACCACAGAATCTTCTCAAGTAATCATTCCTTTAGTTGGCTCACAGAAAAGCACTTGTTCCAGTATTTGTTGTTAAAGCAGAATTCAAAATATAACAAAGCTCATGTGATGAGATTTGTACTGAATACAAACATATAGCATACTTTCAACAGAGCACAATTTTTCTGAACTGTTTCTTAAAATCATCAGTAATGTTTTCTCTGTAGTATCAATCATATTTACTCTTAAATAAATGCCTTTTAGATTTTTGCCATGTTATTCGATGTATTATTTCACCATTTTTGTCACAGCAGGAAGAACAAATATTTCCCATTGGTGAGTGACTCTTATCTTTTATTATTATGTAAGGAATCACAAAGTAGCATATAAGGTTTGAAGAGATTTTATGAAACTAAAGTTAAGTAATGCTTAACTTTAAACATTGCTGGAAAAAAATTATAGAAGTGTATCTTCACGTCTCAGACCCTAAATTTTTTTTAAATCTGTTGCAAATTCTGGCATTTTTTTCTAGCACAGTATATACCCTGAGACAAATATTGTTTTGTATGATATTTGGTGTAAATATAGATTTCAAATAGTGTTCCCGGTGATTTGGAATTTTTAAAACTGTCTTCTCATGAGATCGTTAGTGGTCATCAATATCACACACAAGTAACATTTTGCTGAAGATGATTCAAAAGTGATTTCAGCAATACATACACAGGGAACTGCCAGAAATTCCAGCCGGATTCAGAAGAGAACGTGGAACCAGGGATATCATTGCTGATGTCAGATGGATCCTGGTTGAAAGCAGAGTATACCAAAAAGATGTTCACCTGTGTTTTATTGACTATGCAAAGACATTTGACTGTGTGGATCATAACAAATTATGGATAAGATTGCCAAGAATGGGAATTCCAGAACACTTAATTGTGCTCATGAGGAATCTATACATAGATCAAGAGGCAGTTATTTGAACAGAACAAAGGGATACTGTGTGGTTTAAAGTCAGGAAAGGTGTGTGTCAGGCTTGTATCCTTTCACCATACCTATTCAATCTGTATGCTGAACAAATAATCTGAGAAATTGGACTATATGAAGAATATGGCAGTGGGATGGGAGGAAGGCTCATTAACAGCCTGCGATATGCAGGTGACACAGCCTTCCTTGCTGAAAGTGAAGAGGACTTGAAGCACTTACTGATGAAGAGTGAAGACCACAGCCTTCAGTAGGGATCACACCTCAACAGAAACCAAAACCAACCAAACCCATTGCCATCAAGTCGATTCCGACTCATAGTGACCCTGAAGGACAGAGTAGAACTGCCGCATAGGGTTCCCAAGGAGTGCCTGGTAGATTCAAACTGCTGACCTTTTGGCTAGCAGCTGCAGCTTCTAACCACTACTCCAGCAGGGTTTCCCTCAACATAAAGAAAACAAAAATCGTTACAACTGGACCAATAAGTGCCATCGTGATAAACGGAGAAAAGATTGAAGTTGTCAAGGATTTCATTTTTCTTGGATCCACAATCAATGCCCATGGAAGTAGCAGTCAAGAAATCAAAGAATGTATTACATTGGGCAAATCTGTTGCAAAAGACCTCTTCAAAGTGTTAAAACATAAAGATGCCATTTTGAGGGCCAAGCAGCGCCCGACCCAGGCCATGGTGTTTTCAATTGCCTCATATGCATGCTAGAGCTGGACAATGAATAAGGAAGATGGAAGAAGAACTGGCACCTTTAAATTATGGTATTGGCAAAGAATATTGACTATACCATGGACTGCCAAAAGAATGAACAAATCGGTCTTGGAAGAAGTGCAACCAGAATGCTCCTTAGAAGCGAGGATGGCAAGGCTTTGCCTCACATACGTTGGACATGTTCCCTGAAGAAGGACATCATGCTTGGTAAAGTAGAAAGTCATTGAAAAAGAGGGAAACACTCAACAAAAGGGACTGACACAGTGGGTGCAACAGTGGGCTTAAGCATACAAAAGATTGTGAGGATGGCACATGACTGGACAGTGTTTCATTCTGTTGTACACAGGGCTGCTATGAGTCGAAACCAACTGGATGGCACCTAACGACAACAACATTGCATGGGCTCTGAATCCTGGCAACCTATGTGTAACAGAATGAAACATTATCCGGTCCTGCACCATCTTCATGATTGTTGGTATGTTTGAGGCCATTGTGAGAATTCGATATCCATTATTTTTGCATCAAAATGGACCTGATGCGGAGCTGGTAGTAAGAAGGGTCAGCTCTACCATCTTCTTGTTGTTTGATCATGTATCTATTATGATGAGAGCGGCATGTCTTGGAGCCTGAGATAGAGTGAAAAATGGTATTATGTAGGAAGAAAATGGGTGGCTTGATATCCTCAATTGGCTCTTTGTTTTTTTTCTATGCAGGTTGCCAGGCCCATGACTAGTAAGGCAGGCAGTTCCTGATTTCTGATGGGGTTCCATTCCAAAGACTCCATTGTAAGTTAGTTCAGACGTAAGACAAACACCTTATTTTTTTTTTCTTCAGTTTTTGTTATTATTGCCTTTTATTATGAATATCTTTATAAAGCTGATCTTTATTTGTCTTTGGGGTTAGAAATCTTACGTATAAACTTACAGATCTATTTTAATAGTACATGCATAAAAAATACACAAATCATAAAATTTTACTCCAATAATGAAGAAAAGTTGGATAATATTAGCATTTTGTCCCTTGTGGTAATAGCTCCACTTGTGGAAGGTTCTGGATCATTTGGATTGTCCTTGGGAATGGGATGGCATTTCTATTCAGAAAAATAGTGAGAGTTGTCTGTTTGGTCCTTTCCTTTTTTCCTCCATATATTTTGTGGTAACATCTCATTGCTTCCCAAATCTGCCTATCGACTTAAGCAAAGTAATCAGTATTTGGGTCCATGTTTTCAACCAACCAAAGCATCTGATTTGGTTTAGAAAAAACTTTAGCTAATCCTTTCATTGTAAAATGTTTTGACAACTTCTCTATTTCCTCTTTCTCATTGTTACTTTTTTGTTCAGCATTTCTTCCCTCTTCAAAATCCATTAGGTTCTGATCGGTCATTTCCCCTTCTCCGTGATCTACGAGGCTTTCCACATTGGTGATATCAAGTTCTAAATTAAGTATTCTTGCCATACGGATGATTTTTCCACTGATCTTTTCCATCACATTATTCTGATCAAATGCCTAGAGCATGTTCACATAACTCAGCAATTTTTTCCAGGTTCCCTGTGTCTTAGTTATCTAGTGCTATAACAGAAATATCACAAGTGGATGGCTTTAACAAAGATAAGTTTATCTCTTCACAGTAAAGTAGGCTAAAAGTCCAAATTCAGGGTGTCAGCTCCAGGGGAAGGCTTTCTCTTTCTGTCAGCTCTCTCATCAATCTTCCCCCAGACTAGGAGCTTCTCTGCGCAGGGACCTCGGGTCCAAAGGACACGCTCTGCTCCTGGCACTGCTTTCTTGATGGTGTAAGGTCCCCAACTCTCTGCTAACTTCCCTTTCCTTTTATTTCTTGAGAAAAGGTGGTGCAGGCCACAGGGCATACCCCAGGAAACTCCCTTTACGCTGGACCAGGGATGTGACCTGGTAAGGGTGTTACGGTCCCACCCTAATCCTCTTTTACATAAAATTACAATCATAAAATGGAGGACAATGAGAGAATACTGGAAATCATGGCCTAACCAAGTTAATACACACATTTTGGGGGAGGACATAATTCAATCCATAACACCCTGCATGCATTTTCCCCTAACTTCGTCCCAGGAAGGTGTACTAATGATAAGATGTACAAAACAAAACATAAAAAAGTGGACAGCCATAACTGCAGTTCATCATAACTCGAACATGGCATATCTTGGGGACTACCCATGTAATATAGAGACTAAGAGTATGGATTCTGAAATCATGGTGTCTGGGTATAAGCCTAGTGTTATTAATTGAATTGTGTCTCCCCCCGCCAAAAAAAATATGGATAGTCTCACTCCTGTGCCTGTAAATGTGACCCTGTTTGGAAATAGGAGTTTTCTTTTGTTTGGTTAATGAGGTCATAGCAGAGTAGGCTGGGTCCTTAACCTAATCACATCTGAGTTATAAAAAGAGCAGAACAGGCACAGAGACACACACAGGGAAAAGAGGAAGACAGAGTACACAGACAGATGAATCTAAAAGCCCAAGAATGCCAAGGATTGCTGGCAGCTACTAGAAGCTGAAATAGGTAAGGAAGGACCTCCCCCTAGAGCCACACCCTGAATTCAGACTTCTAGCCTCCTGAACTGGGTGAAAATAAACTTCTGTTTCTTTAAAACCACCCACTTGTGGTTTTTTGTTGTTGTTGTTGTTGTTACGGTAGCACTAGAAGACCAAAACATGTGGCTGTACCAATTACTGGCTATCTGACCTTGGGCAAGCTTCCCGAACTCTCTGCACATTGGTTTCTTCATCTGTAAAATGGAGGTAATAATAACAGTACATTCTTCATGCATTGACTCCTTGTAAAAATGGTGCAGAGGCGGCATCTGACCTTCTCTGACTTCACGAGGCAGAAGGTGAAGCAAGATCAACAGCCCGAGGCAGATTGCTATGAGGACATGCCTCCTCTCTCTGCCATCTTTACCAATTCTGACACCGACTGTCCCTCCCACGGCACTCTCTCCTTATCTGCTGAGTTCAATAATTTGTTGCCATGGCCACACAGAGCTCACAGACCAAACTCACACTTAAGGGGTTTATCATGGCCACACAGAGCTCACAGACCAAACTCACACTTAACTGGCCACACAGAGCTCACGGACCAAACTCACACTTAAGGGGTTTATCAGGGAAGTAACAAGTTATAATTCAGGTTCAGGAACACACAGGATACAGTTCTCTGATCAGGAGAGACTCTTCTCAGCTGTGCTCACAGGCATGTCTCTTTCTGGCCCCTTTGCCTCTGTCCTGCTTGGGCAAGTGTTTCAAAGCTCTTTTAGCTCCACCAGTAAGTGCCCAGAGGTACCCCACTCCATCAGTAAAGCTCGGCCTGAAGGTGCTCAGCTGTAGCTCTCCACTAAGTGCCCGGAGGCTCCCTACTCAGCCAGCAACCCTCCTGTCCAAAGGTGCTCAGCTTTCTCGCTCCATGGGCTCCTGGCTCACCTTAATGTGTCTTGCCGATCTCCTGCCTCTGCTGCCACCCTTTCTATGCCACCGCTTCTCTCAGTCTTCAGTGTTACAGCTCTCTTTTTCAGTCTCCTGGTTCCAGGATTTTCTCAGTGTGGGGATCTCAGGTCCAAAAGATGAACTCTGCTCCTGGCTCGGCTTCCTTGGTGGTGGTGAGATCCCTTCCTCCCACCGCTGGGATGGCTCATTTTAAGCCTAGCAGGATGGCAAAACTGACCAATCTCTTCAATAGGGTTCCATATACTTTTTTATATCGTCTCATCCAACCATCGTAGCCCTAATGGTGCAGTGATTAAGAGCTATGGCAGCTAATCAAAAGACTGGCAGTTCGAATCCACAGCCGATCCTTGGAAACCCTATGGGGCAGTTCTAATCTGTCCTGTAGGGTTGCTAAGAGTCAGAATCAACTCCGCAGCAACAGGTTTTGGTTTATTCAATCACTGTGGCTAAGTCTCAAAGACTGTGCTTGAACGGCCATGTTAAGCAATTCAGTACGTCACACCCCCTCCCGCAGCCTCCTGCCCTGTGCGTTGACAGATCTAGTCAGCTTTTGCCTTCAAATACACCGATAATCCAGCCATTTCTCGCCACCTCCGGCACTTTCCTCCAAGCTAACCATCTCTTACATGGGCTACTAGAGTAGCCACCTAACTAGTCTTCTTGCACCTATACTTGTCCCTCTTGTTCTGTTCAGCCATAATGACTCTTCAGAAGTGTAAGTTAGAACCTGTCACTTCTCTGCTGAAATGTTCCAGTGGCTGCCATCTGACCTTGAAGAAAGTTCAGAGTCCTGGCCACCCCGTGACTGCATCTCCTACCCTATTCCCCTGGCTCACACTTCTCCAGCCCCTCTGGGCTCATCAGCATTCTCAAAAACAACAGCACACTCCCACCTCAGACCCTTGCTCTAAGTGGTCCTCCAGTGGGAAGATTCCTCCCCCAGATAACCACAGAGCTAGCACTCGGTTCATTCCGTTCTCTTCAAATGTTCACTTAAAAGAAAGGTCTTCTCTGACCATGCTTATCTAAAGGAATGCACGTTCTATTCCTTTACCTCCTTCGCTTCTCTTTGTGGCACTTTTATACCAGTCTTAGTTCCCTAGGCTGCCATAACAAAATACCACAAGGTGGGAGTTTTAAAGGACAGAAATTTGTTTTCTCACAGTTCTGGAGGCTAGAAATCCAAGCCAGGGTATCAGGTGTGTCGACTCCTTCTTGAGAGCTCTGAAAGAACTGTTGCGTGCCTTTCTCCTAGTTTCCTGTCATGGCCAGCAATCCTTGGCGTTGTTTTGCTGCTTGTAGAAGTATTTGTCTCAGTCACCACATGGCATCTGTCTTCCCACTGGTGTGATTTAATTAATAACATCTTCAAAGAAAGACTTTATTTACCCAAACAAGGTCACATTTACAGATACAGGGCTTAAGACTTCAACATGTCTTTTTGAGGAATACGATTCAATTTGTAACATTACCTAGCATATTTCAAGTCATTAGTCAATTTGTCTGTCTCCTACCACTAGTCTAGTGGTTCTCAACTGGGGGTGACGTTGCCCCCAGGAGACATTTGGCAATATCTGGAGGTATTTCGGGTATACCTTAGAGAAGGGATACTGCTGGCATTTGGTGAAGGATGCTGGTGAAGGTCATCTACATGTGGAGAGAAGGACCACTGGCAGCCCCTAAACAAACCACTTTCAGACCCATGACCCAGAAAACAAACTACTTTCTCCTCCAGGTCCGTATTGAAAAAGCTCCTGGGGGAGGGTTTTGGTTGGCACAGTTGTCTACCTGTGGACCAGTCATTATTGTCTGAACAGTGTCAGTACTGTGGTTGCCTGGACTGGGTCACATGCCCAGGCCTAGGTGGGGAGGGGTGGCTGTCAGTGGCAGTTCCCAGCTTCACAGGATCAGAGCAAAAAAAAAAAAGAAAACAACAACAACAAAAAAAAACCCAGTGCCGTAGAGCAGGGGAGTAAGAATTTCTCCAGGAAGGTGAGATCAACAAAGGGTTCACACAGTGCCTGCCTCCTGTTATCACCCTGAGCCGATAAAGTCTCTGAAAGCATTTGTAAACTGGAAAGCTGTGTCCAAATGCTAATTGCCATTATGATTCCATTCAGGTTGAATAAAAGCTGCAGAATGTAAGAAGGTAAATGAACGCTGGTGGCAGGCAACTATTGTTCCAGGCACTTAGGTGGGGGAGACTACGGCTGCAACAAGTAAGCAAGAGGTTACCAGCATACTGGGTAAATTAACAACAAAAACTGCTTGGTATTGGGTCTAGAAGTGGTGCTTGTCACTTAGGAAGGTGGCTGCATCTGCAAGACAACAAGTATCAGCTGTAATGCGAGGCATTCTGCAGTATGTCTTTCCTGAGTATGACGATGTCCCGGGCTTGGTCTCAAGGGACATTCTAGGAGACTAAAGCACAGCCCCTGTCTTGGAGAAACTTCCCACTCCATCCAGATCTGATAGCTCCAAACATGCAGATTATGTCAAGGAAGGATCCGGACAAATTGGCTGAAGTTTCCACTTTTCCTCCTGATGGCTTGACAGCCAGTTTCTCCTGCTTCCTGAATGATGTTTAATTGAATTCCTGCGCTTGAGGCAACGACTCTGCATTGCAGCTGTGTGCGGTGTGTTTGAAAGGGCTTGCCGGCAAGGCCAAAAGGCAGGAAGCACAATGCCGTGATACCTTGATGAATGGATCCCTTGGGAAGGAGGCGCCTTTATAATGAAGTCACAAAAGAAACCATAAATCCTCCGAAGCCCGCAGCTTGCATGTGTGAGTGCAACCAAAATACTTCCAAGACAGCCCTGTGGAAGGTAAATAAGGCCAACATGAGGCAGAATTTTAAAACATCTGACTGCTGTGTGTCCAAGAACCATTCCTATAATCATCTTCCCACACACATCACACACACACACACACACGTGCACACACACAGAAACACATGTGCATCCATACACGCACACACACATGCATACATATACACACACGTGCATACCTATACACGAAGACATTCACACAGACACACACAAATGTACACACACGCATGCGTATACACACAGACATGCACACACAGACACATGCTCAGAGAGACACACACAAACACACACAGGGATGCGTATACACACAGACATGCACACGGAGACACACATACACACATGCACGCATATACACAGACGCGCACACACACACATACAGAGACACATGCCCATGCACACACAGACACACACGCATATACACAGAGACACACGGGAACATACACACACAGACACACACACACTGCATCCCTCTCTGGTATGTGGCCTTTGTTCCCACTTCCAGCTCCCAATTCCTCCCACTTTTCCAATCACCAGGGAAGAAGACAATCATTGTCACTTTCTCTTGTTGACTGACCAGCTGGGTTACGCTTGTATTAATGAATTTTACCTACTCCATCGGCATTGCATTTTTTAAATTGTGGTAAATATATCTGTAACAAAACATTTGCCATTTTAACATGTTTTACAGTGCAATTCAGTGACATTAATGATGTCCATCCTATTGAACAACCCTCACCACTATCCGGTCCCAAATTTTTCCATCACCCTTAGTGGGAGCTCAGTGTCCTCTAAGTAAGGCGTCCTCCTTCCCCCTTCCTCCCTTTTGCCCCCGGTAACCACTAATGAGCTTCGCTCTCTGCACTGTTGCCTATTCTAGATGTGAGCTCACAGAGTATATGTCCTTTTGTGACTGTGCAGCGAATGTTCAGGCCCTCAGCTCTAACTGGGGGAGGTGACAGCTACTGAGGAAGGGCGGGGGGCTGGGATCGTCATTACCGTTATTGTGGCAACAGTCCTGAAGGTGAATCTGAGTCAGTCTTTTTGTGAGGGTATGTTTGATAGACTGAATTGTGCCCCCCTCCCCCGCCCCCACCAGTGTGCGTTGTAAATCCTAAACCACTAAACCCGTGGATGTAATCTCATTTGGGAATAGGACTGTCTTTGTTATGTCAGTGAGGCTATATCAGGGTAGGGTGTGTCTTCAGTCAATCACCTGAGATAGAAAAGGAGCAGTTTAGGCACAGAGGCCAGCGAGGACAAACTGGGGAAGGTCAATACCATGTGCAGATGGCCAAGGAACTGAGGAGTGGAAGCTGGAAGGAGACAAGGACCTTCCCCTGGAGCCTACACAGAGAGAGGCTTCCCCCTGAATTTAGGCTGCTGGCCTCCTAACTGTGGGATAATAAACTTCTGTCCCTAAAGCCACTCACTTGTGGTGTTTCTGTTAGAGCTGCACTAAGAAATTAAGACAGTAGGGGACAATGATTTGGGGTCTGCATCTCTGGGGGCCCCCCACTTCCCAGAGCCCTCACCGTTTGAAGCTTTTTGCCGCCAGATCTGACATCCAGAATGGCTTCTCCCTTGCTCTTCAGTCCAGGAGCCTGAGCTGCCTCCAGGGGAGTGAGGGTTCACAGAGAGTGTTTCCCTTCATTTTCCGTCATCACTTGCTACCTCCCTTTACCTTTGTTGGGGGAGGCTTTTGCCTCCCTCAACTACCTAATCCAGGGCCTTAGCTGCCAGATGCATGGAGCCGGAGGGAAAAACCCAGGGACCAATTACCCAATAAGCAAACTAAACAGGTGCTTAGGGCATCAGCAAAACAGGAGCACTCGTTGTCCAGAGCAAATACCCATACATGCCAAGGAGACAGAACACAAGGAGAAGCAAGCACCACAGTGGAAGGGAACTAGCAGGGCACTGAATGAAATTGATAGCATTTTATAAACTTTGTATACAATAACAATTATGTTTCCCTTTTTGTTTTGGACTGATTGGGTATAACCTCACATTCAGTTCTCATTTGTCTACCACATAAGAACACACCAGCAGCTCTATAATCACGTGACTCATGACGTATCTCGTCCTGTGCAGAGCAAACAAGAATGCGTGCTCAGATTGAGTATTCCCTTGTATCTGTACCATGTTCTTTGCTATCGCTCTCACCCCTGTCAGGTATCAGCAGTAGTCCAGTGAACTGTGAAGATGCAGCATCAAAGGACAGAAAATGAGGGTGCAAGTTTTTAAGAATTATCTTAAGATGAAAAACACTCGTGCAGATCTGCAAAGGGCCAGCCAACGAACATTGTACAGCAAAGCAATGAAATTATTTCTAACTGCCTTGTAAGTACCATTTCTTTTCACTGTCTCAGACCTGAAGAACAAAATTACATGCTCCAAATCAAATTTTTTTTTACTTGCTAATTGCCAAATATAAATTTTTGTGTTAACATTCAAATTCAAATGTAAATTTTATTTTATAAATTTTACTTGTTTTATAAATTTTATTTATTTTCAATTAATCAAAGTTTCTTCCTACAATCAAACCAAAGTTAAAAAGTGACATAATTTTATAGACAGGTAAATTGAAATGGCAAGAACTAAGTAGAGTGCAAAAACGAAAGCTCACAGAAGATAAAGAGAAAAGGATTTGTGAATCCCTAAAGACAATTCCAAAATTAACTTCCTTTTTCAAACATAATGAGTCAGAAGAGACCTGTTCCATTGAACACTTGAGTTTAATGGGTGCAAATCATTGTACTAGTACTGACAATGCTGAAATTACTAATAGCAATATGAATATAACAATTTGTTCCAAATTCTCATCCATTCCTTGCTGTGGTAAAAAAAAATTAATAATGGTTTAGGAAGTGAACCTATTTTAGAATCTGAAGTTGTCACATCTGCAGATCCCATAAATAACAGAAATACAGATCTTGCTTTGTGGAATCATTTTTCTTCTAATGATGTCAATTATTGGATTGAAAGAGGGCCACGTGATTGTCAGCACCATAGTGGACCATTTGAAAATTCATGTTGAAAATTTTTGGATGATAAACAAACAAGGTTCTGTAGCCAAAATATATTTCTAAGGTGCAAAGCTAATGGTAAAAATTATAAGAGGTATTGGCTATCATATTCTCCATCAGTAGACTCTGTATATTGTTTTATTTACAAATATTCAACCCTAAACCATTTAATTCTTAATTTGCTACAGATGGATTTAGCAATTGGCACAACTTGAATATGGTTGATAAATGTGAAAACAGTTCAATTCAGAGAGATTGTATGTTGTCATATTTAAATCTAAGACATGGTTTTGGCTTAACTCATGAACTGGAAACACAAATTAATAAAGTCGGTATTGGAAAGCCAGCTTGCAATACATGTTGCTGTTATTGTAGCAATCACTGAACGTGGACTATCTTTTCGAGGAAGAAATGAAATGTTTGGGTCCCCACAAAATGGAAATTTTGGGGGTTTACTTGAATTTGTTACTCAGTTTGATCCATTTTTAGCAGGTCACATCTCAAAATATGATAACACAGGCAAGGGCAACCCATCGTATGCCTAAAAAAAGGGTGAAGAATTAATAAATTTAATAAGTGATAATGTTCAGTTAACTATTTTCAGTGAAATAAGTATAGCTCAATATTTCAGTTTGTCTGTAGATCCACTACTGATCTTTCTTATACAGATCAGCTAAGTACTGTTTTGTACCAGAAAGAAATGGTCGACATTCAGCCTTTTTAGGAGATAGCATATGATCAAGGATCAACGGTATTGAAGGAAGAAGTCCAAGCTCCACTGAAGGCATTGGCAAAAAACAAGGCTCCAGGAACTGACAGAATACCAATTGAGATGTTTCAACAAACAGATGCAGCCCTGGAGGTGCTCCCTCATCTATGCCAAGAAATTTGGAAGACAGCTACCTGGCCAACCAACTGGAAGAGATCCATATTTGTGCCCATTCCAAAGAAAGGTGAGCCAAGAGAATTAGAAAGTATTGAATAATATCATTAACATCACATTCAAGTAAAATTTTGCCGAAGATCCTTCAAAAGCGGTTGCAGCAGTACATTGACAGGGAACTCCCAGAAATTCGAGCCAGATCCAGAAGAGGACGTGGAACCAGGGATATCACTCCTGATGTCTGATGGATCTTGGCTGAAAGCAGAGAATATCGGAAAGATGTTTACGTATGTTTTATTGACTATGACTGTGTGGATTGTAACAAATTATGGATAGCATTGCCAAGAATGGGACATTACAGAACACTTAACTGTGTTCATGTGGAAAACCTGTACACAGACCAAGAGGCAAGCTTTAAAGTCAGGAAAGGTGTGTGTCAGGGTTGTATCCTTTCACCATAGTTTTTCAGTCTGTATGCTGAGCAAATAATCCAAGAAGCTGTATTATATGAGGAAGAATATGATATCAGGATTGGTGGAAGTCTCATTAACAAGCTGCATTATGTAGATGACACAACCTTCCTTGCTGAAAGCGAGGAGGACTTGAAGGACTTACTGATGAAGATGCAAGACTACAGCCTTCAGTGTGGATTACACCTCAACATAAAGAAAACAAAAATCCTCACAACTGGACCAATAAGCAACATCATGATAAACAAAGAAAAGATTGAAGTTGTCAAGGATTTCATGTTACTTGGATCTACAGTCAACACCCACGGAAGCAGCAGTCAAGAAATCAAAGGACATATTGCACTAGGCAAATCCGCTGCACAAAGCCTCTTTAAAGGGTTAAAAAAAAAAAAGCGCAAAGATGTCATTTTGAGGACTAAGGTGCATCTGATCCAAACCATGGTATTTTCAGTCACCTCATATGCATGGGAAAGCTGGACAATGAATAAGGAAGAACGAAGAAGAATTGATGCCTTTGAGTTATGGTGTTGGCGGAGAATATTGAATATACCATGGACTGCCAGAAGAACGAACAAATCTGTCTTGGGGGAAATACAGCCAGAATGCTCGTTAGAAGCAAGGATGGCAAGACTGCATCGTACATACTTTGGAGATGTTAGCAGGAGGGATCAGTCCCTGGAGAAAGACTTCATGCTTGGTAAGGTAGAGGGTGAGTGAAAAAGAGGAAGACCCTCGACACAGATGGATTGACACAGTAGCTGCAACAATGGGCTCAAACACAGCAACGGTTATGAGGGTGGCGCAAGGCCGGGCAGTGTTTCGCTCTGTTGTACGTAATGTCACTATGAGTTAGAACTGACTGGACAGCACCTAACAGCAGCGAGTATTGTTTTAAGATATGTATCTCTGAGAGATGGAAAACCTGTTGAGCAGTTTATCACATTTACTAGCTTAGAAAGTCATACTGCTGAAGAAATTGCCGATCAAGTACTTCACTATTTATGTGAAGTTTGCAAAATGGATTTTTCTAAGTACAGAGGCCAGTACTGCGACAACGTTGCCAGTATGTCAGGGCGTCATAAAGGCAGCAACACAAAGTTTTGGAATGTAATGGATATGCTGTTTTCAATGTGCTGCACTTTCACTTAATCCTGAAGGCTGTAGCTCGGTAGATTGGAAGCAATTGATCTTTTTTCCACTCTCCTGTTACTCTACACATTTTTTGCCTCCTCTGCCCATCAGTGTTGTCGTTGCTGTTAGGTGCCGTCGATGGGCAGTTCTTAAAACATATTTTGTCAATGATTGAGCGTTAAAATTTTTTTCTAATACACATTGGAAATAGCAACAAGTGCAATCCTGAAGTCGTACGCCCAGATTCTAGGTGCCTTAGAAAATGTTGCTGAAGACCAGACACAAAAAAGAGATACCAGAAGAGAAGCTGAAAACATCGCCAACTAAATGCAAACGCCGGTGTCCGTGTACGTATGCTAGTACGTGTTCGTGATGGCTGTGTGGTTACACTGGAAACCCTGCTGGCGTACTGGTTAAGGGCTACAGCTGCTAACCAGAGGTCAGCGGTTCAAATCCGCCAGACGCTCCTTGGAAACTCTATGTGGCAGTTCTACTCTGTCCTATAGGTTCGCTATGAGCTGGAATTGACTCGACGGCACTGGGTTTTTTTTTTTTTTTAATGTGGAGTAATATGTTGCAGCATTTTCATCAGACATGTCAAGCTCTCCAAGATTCAGAAGTAAATTTAAAGACATGCACAGACCTCTACCAGCCATTAACAGGGTATTTATACAATTTAAGAGAAAATTTTGGAAACACAATAAAACAAATACTGCCAAATACTGATTATCAAGCAGTTCACTGTTGCAGAGACATTAGAAAGAAACAAGGAAATGATGGAGGCCCTCCAGAAGTGTCATTCAGCGCTAGAGATCTATCTCATACAACCTCATACTGTACCATCATTGACACGCTTGAATCTTGCAGGAAAAGAAGGGCGACAGTGTCTGAAGTTCCTTCAAATAGATTTGCCTTCTTTAACAACGTGGATCTACCTGACGACGAACCCATGAAGGCACCCAGGAAGTTAGCACAGGCTCATCCTGATGTCCCAAATACAAAGTTTTGCCATGAGAACTAAGTTTACGGATTCCGGAAAGACAAATTTTCCTTATGTAGGTATATAAAAAAATATATAGGATCCCATAACAGAAGGTAAAATACAACGTGTGTTTCCCAATGTTGAAATTGCTTACACATATTCCTAACTTTAATGATCACAAACTGCACAACGGAACACTCATTTTCGTCCCCCAAAGAGACGCAAAAACCCCTCAGCATACAACAGTGATTCCAGAAAGACTCAGTTCATTATCCTTATTACGTATGGAAGTAGATATTTTCTGGCAGCTTAATTGTGATGAAATCATTAAAGAATTTGTAACAGCAAAGAATAGAAAAGTTTTTAATTGTAACGTGTAAGAGATGAAAGATCTGTCTAAAAATAATATATAGTAATTTGTTGTAATATTTGTTTTCTGATCATTAAGTCTTCTTTTATGATACCTTTTCATTTGTTCATAGCTTTTATTATGAAACAAGCATCAAAATCGAAGTATGAGCTGCTTAAAGCAAAATTGATGAAAGTTAGTTTTTCGTAGTGGGCAATCGACAAAATTTTACCGTGATTATTGAACTAAGTTCGTAGACTCATTTTCCTTGGTGTAGACTATGTGGAATATTCTTTTTGCAGAAAATGTGCTATATAGTAAAAATCTTGGTACCCTGCATTCACTAAAAATTTTATAATCCAGTTCATCTCATTCTGCTAAAATGGCATGTTACACTTTTGCACTCAGTCACTTACAGCCACATTTAAAACGAAGTTACATCGTGGATAGCTAAGACACACGCACGTATACATGTATAACTTATATATCCCATTGGAATGCGTGAGTAAGCAGAGGAGAGGGCACCGTGGATAATCAGTGCTTAGGGCCCCCACATGCCTTAATCCGGCCCTGGAAAAACCAAATGGTCCCTCCCTAAAAAAGCGAAAAGGAGCCCTAGTGGCTCAACCCTTAAGCATTTGGCTGCTAACTGAAAGGTCGGCAGTTCGAACCCACCCAGTGGCTCTGTGGGAGAAAGATCTGGCAATCTGCTCCCATAAAGATTATAGTCAAGGAAACGCTATGAGGCAGTTCTCCTGTGTCACGTGGTGTCTGTATGAGTCGAAATCAACTCAACAGCTTCTAACGACAACAAGAAAGCCAAGAGACAAAGCCAAGAAGCACACCTGCCTTGTGCTGCTGTAACAAAAATACCAACAGTGGGAGGCTTGAAAGAAGAGACATTTATGTTTCTCACAGTCCTTCAAGCTGAAAGTTAAACTCAGGGTCTCGGCTGTGCGGGTTCATTCCTCGTCAGTATCCCCAGGTGCACCTTGGCTCCCTGGCATTCATTGGCATGTAGACGATCCTCACAAGGTGTCCGTCTTCCCCTGTGTGCGTCTCTGTCTTTTTAGAACTCAGAAATGATTAGGTTTAGGGTCCATCCTACCCTGGTATGGCCTCATTAACGTAACAAAAGAAACCCATATTTCCAACCAGGATCATATCCATGAGTACAAGGGCTAAGAATTCAACACATATTTTTAGGGGACACCATTCTATCCATAACAACTTCCAAAGAGGAGGCGAAAAGCTTGGAAGGTTTGAGATGGTTACCTGGAGTTGGGGTTTAGATCTGAGGAGTCAAGCAACCATAGAAGACAAGAATGAGGCTGATAAAGCAAAACAGGGACAAGAGGGTATTCCAGGCCCACACCAGCGTTAGCAGGCTCTAGCTCATATCTGGTTTCTGGAAGTTGGTAGCGTAAGAGCCTGAGATAGAATGAGTATTAACCCAGTCTTATATGATCTATTCAAAATCTGGGCTTTCCCTTCCTTGCCTTGTTGTCTCTGGTTCACAATCCTCTGATATTACACACACCGCTTTCTCTACTCAAAATGCCCTTCAGCTCGCATGCTTACCTGGTGGTCTCCCACGTGTCCTTCCAGATTTTACTAACATGTTACTCCTACTGTCAAGCCTCTCTAACTCCACATATTTTACTTTAGTTGTTCAGAGATCCATCTAGATTATTCGAGTCCCTGGGTGGCTAACACTATTAAGCGCTTGACTACTAACTGAAAGGTTGGCATTTCGAACCCACCAGACGCACCTCAGAAGAAAGGCCTGGCAGTCTGCTTCCGAAAGATCACAGCCTTGAAAACCCTATGGAGTACAGTTCTACTCTGAAATACGTGGGGTTGCCATGAATCAGAATTGCCTCAACAACGTTCACTGGATAAACCTCTGCTGAGAACTTGCTACTGGGGGTTCAAAAAGCGCAAAGACGTGTCTCTAGCCTCATGGAATTTAATAATCTAGATGTTTTGAACGAGGTTGGTCGGTCCTTTCTTTGAGCTCCATTAGCTTAAACAACCACTCACGTGTCACTCAGATTCTGCCTTTTATGTGAGGAAGTGTAGGATGTACAGCAGCCCCTGGGTGGTGAATGCCGTTAAACGCTTGACTACTAACTGAAAGGTTGGCAGTTCGAATCCACCAGGGGGTACCTCAGAAGAAACCCTGGCGATCTGCTTCTGAAAGATCACAGCCTTGAAAACCCTACGGAGCACAGTTCTACTCTGAAATAATGGGTTGCCATGAGTCCGAATCTCCTCAGCAACAGCTGGTTTGGTTTTGGTTTGGGTAGAGTGTATAAACCGTCGCCACCGAGTTGATTCCAGCTCATAGCCACACTATAGGACAGAGAAAAACTGCCCCACAGGGCTTCCACGGGGTGGCTGGTGGATTCCAACTGCCGGCCTTTTGGTTAGCAGCCGAGCTCTTAACCACCACGCCATCGGAGCTCCAGACAGTGTATAGCTCAGTGCTTTCAATGGGACAAGCAGTTTACTGAAATGTTAGGAACGCACACTCTGGTGCCAGTCTGCTTGGGTTTCAATTCTGACTGCACAGCTTCCTGGCTCAGTAACCCCTGGCAGGTGACCTTTCAGTTTCCACATGAGCAAAATGGGATAATAATACCGCATCGCTTAGAGAACTACTGTGTGCTTTGATAAATTAATATACATAAAGCACGCAATACAGCCCGTGCCACCAGTAGGCCCTGCGTTGGCGCTGGTGGTTATTTTTGGCTGTGTGCCTGCCTGCCTCCATCACTAGCCTGTTATGAATGGGGACCGTGCTTGGTCATATTTATGATGGCATGATGTCATATATAGCACAGCAAACGGCAGAATACTTTGTGCCTGATACATGAACTTGGAATTGGATTGATAAAGCTAAGTGTAAGGCAGAGACCATTCGGCGTGACGCAAGGCTGGAATTGAAAGTCGGCCTGCATTGGTGAGGTATGTAGGTGGCAAATTACGCTTCATTCCGCCATTCACAGAGCTGGGCCCCAAAGGCTTGCTGGGAAGGCATCTGAAACGCCTCCTCTCTGTTGGCCCCTCCTGCTTTCTTAGAAGTGCTTGGGGAATTTAGGTGTTGTGCATACAAATGCTGCTCTGTCTTCAGGATGGAGAGGGCAGCCGCTGGAGCACTTACCCGCAGCTACTGGCGTCATTAAATGCTGCATTCTGTGGTTCTCTACGCCGTGGTCATCTTATCCGTGAATGGCAGGAAAGAGAAGGGAATATCAATGGAATATTTCTTCCTCGGAGGCCTGAGTGGACCATCTGGCCATCCTTAAATCTGGGTGCCAGATTGAATAACATGCTTTGGGTGACTTTTTAAATGTATTATTCAGGGAGATATTGTTTTAACCTCTACGCTTCACACAATTTCTGAACTGATGGAAATCTTTTTCTCTCTGTGCTTGAAAACGATGTGGAACCCAGCTCAAGGGAGACCCATAAATCAGCGTGAGAATTCCTCAGCTGGTCAGAATAGCAGCTAAGGATGGAAAAGGTGGTTGAATTCTTCTGCATAAAGCAAGGACAAGGAAGAGGTGCAGTTGTTCAGTCAGCAAGTATGAGCCACGGTCAGGATCCTGAACGATGCAGCAGCTTGGAGCCCCCTCTTGTTCCAGCAATAGTGGGGGATACCTCCATGTGGGGGTCTACGCAGTGGAATAAGAAAACTGCCTGGGGGGCAGCGGGCTCTGCTTCTACCTTGACTGGATTGCCCATTGGTTTCTGAAGTTGCAAGTCACTTCGCTGTTTAGTCTCTTCTTTCCTACAGTCAGGTTGTTGAACTCCCACCAGGATCTCTTCATAGAGGCCCCGTCTATGCTTTCACATCTTCCATCACATAGACCCTCAGTCTTCACCTCCAGGCTAAATAGTTTCTAGTTTCAGACAACCCACCATTTAATAACTCTCTTGGAATCGAGTATCTATTTTCTAAATTATATCGTCTCAAACTGGACACAAGACTTAAATGAGACCTCAGTCCTGTTTTACAAGCCAACCACATGACACAAGGGGCCCACAGGGTCTACTCTGCTTCTTAATACTGAGAATTTATCTGAATGGAGCAGCAAAGAGGTGTCTCCACATGCAAGATCAGAGGCTCTATTCATCATCATCGTGTGTCTTTGCAAAGTCTTGGAGTAGAACAGAAATTGAGCGAAGGAAATACAACGAATGAGAAGCATCCATGGATTTCGCCTTCCAACTCAAGGCTTCTAACAAGGGAGATTGAGGTCACTGAGAACCAACAGACATAGATGAGGGATCTTCCAGAAGGATGTCAGCAGTCCCTTTTCAACCAGATGGTGTTGAAATCCTTGGGGCTGGTAATGAGCCAGTTAGCGCATTAACTCGTGCTGGTGAAATTGTCTTTGGCAGACTTCACTGGAGGCACCGTGTGCTTTGGGGTCGTCTTGGAAGAAAGTTGCTTTCTAAGTGTAAAGTGATCTGGGTCACTCTGCCCAAGTGTTGCTGTTAGTTGCCATTGAGTCGGCTCCAACTCACGGCAGCCCCACACACGACAGAACAAAACGTGGCCTGGTGCGGCACCATCTTCCTAAGGTCGTTGAGATGCTTGAGCCCATCGTTGCTGCCATTGTGCGTTTTGAATACCTTCCAACCTAGACGGCTTATCTTCCAGCACTAACGTGCTGAGACGGTATTCTGTTGCGCTTCCGTATGGTTTTCATTGGCTAATTTCAGATGCAGATCGTCAGGGCTCTCTCCCGAGTCTGTCTTAGTCTGGAAGCTCCCTGAAACCTGTCCACCCGGGTGACCCTGCTGGTATCTGAAAAACTGGTGGCATAGCTTCTAGCATCACAGCAACATGTGAGCCACCATAGTCTTGACAACTGACAGACAGGTGGGGGTGCATATAATGGGGAGACATAAAGAATATTCCAGAAACAGCTTCTACTCACTCGCTGTTTATGTACCACAGAAGACCAGCCTAGAAGGAGGGAAGGGCAAAGAGTGATCTTGTCTCTTTCAACTGTCTCAGTGTGTTTAGTAAGTTTCCAGACTAACATGGAAGATTGCCCTCCAAGACCTGACCCAGCACATTGGTGAGGTAAGTGGTTAACAAATGTTGTTGTTAGGTGCTGACTAGTGAGTTCCAACTCATGGGGACCCCATGTACCACAGAATGAAACGCTGCCCAGTCCCGCATCATGCTCACAATCATTATGCCTGAGCTCATTGTTGCAGCCACTGCATCAATTCATCTCGTTGAGGGTCTTCCTCTTTTCCGCTGACCCTGTACTTTACCAAGCATGACGTCCTTCTCCAGGGACTGATCCCTTCTGACAACATGTCCAAAGTATGTAACATGCAGCCTCACCATCCTTGCTTCTAAGGAGCATTCTGGTTGTACTTCCTCCGAGACAGATATGTTCGTTTTTTTTGGCACTCCATGGTATGTTCAATGTTCTTCGCCAACACCACAATTCAAAGGCATCAATTCCTCGGTCTTCCTTACCCATCATCCAGCTTTTGCATGCGTATGACGCAATTGAAAATACCATGGCTTGGGTCAGGCACACCTTAGTCTTCAAGGTGACATCTTTGATGTCAATTAATGAATACTTACTATGTATCTTTGATGTGCCAGGTCCTCAGCTAGATGAACAGTGTAGATGTGACCCCTGCTGTCGGAGACTTCCAGTCTGCAGGGGAGAAAGCCTGCAGAGTAAACTCACATTCCAGCAGAAAGCAAATAAGCCAGCCAATAGGATATACAAAAGTACATTTCTTCACTCTTACCCATACACACACACACACACACACGCTCACAACTGGGTGACTTGCTTCTACAGACATGAAATGTTCTTAGCGCTTGCTTTCTCACTTGGTCCAAGCAGCCTTCCCACGCCTAGCCAGCTTGCCTGCCTCCCTGATGTTCTCCCTCCCCAGCTGGGCAGCATTCTGGAACATCATCAGAGGACAAGGCCTCTGCAAATCAAAGTTGCACTGTGGGTTTTTTAGCTGGTGACCAGACTCTAGGACTGCCATCGTTTCCCTCATAAAAGCTTCATATGACTTTTTTTCTGTCACCTTTGGAGACTCTGCAGTGATAAAGGGGTTCACGCTTGCCAGTGCAGAGAAGCCCTGGGGCTCCTCAAACTCTACCCTGAAATCAGCCTAAAGAGACCCCAGGAGGAAGAGTCTGTGTCTCTATCTGCTTCCCTTCAGCCGCTGTCTGCCTCATCTGCCATCCGCTGTCTTTCCTCACTTGGGGGTTGTCCCCATTGTGCTGCCTGCTAGTTCTTCTCTGCAAAGGGTTTTGCGTTCACATTGCTGGCTGCTTCCTCCAGGGACCCATTTATTCTTTCTTCCCAGCAGATTTCAGAGGGCCCTTGTTATGGATTGGATTGTGTCCCCCAGAAATGTGTGTCAACTTGGTTGGGCCACGATTCCCAGTATTGTGTGATTATCCACCATTTTTTCATGTGATGTGATTCTCCTATATGTTGTAAATCCTACCTCAATGATGTTAATGAGGCAGGACTGAATCTATAGGATTAGGTTGTATCTTGAGTTAATTTTTTTTGAGATATAAAAGAGAAAAGTGAGCAGAGAAGAGAGGGACCTCATACCACCAAGCAAGAAGAGCCAGGAATGGAGCACATGTGTCCTTTGGACCTGGACTCCCTGCACTGAGAAGTTCCTAGACCAGGGGAAGATTGGGACAAGAACCTTCCCCCAGAGCCAACAGAGAGAGGAAGCCTCCCCCTGGAGCTGGCACCCTGAATTTGGGCTTCTAGCCTCCTAAACTGTGCGAGAATTAGTTTGCTAAAACCACCCACTTGTGGTATTTCTGTTATAGCAGCCCTAGATGCCTAAGGCAGCCCTGTTTTCTGCATGCTGATGAGTAAGCACCAGTGGCCTGAGAGCGTGTAGAGAGCTAAGCATTCACCTTGATGACAGGTGAGAGGTGGGCATGGTCTGAGGGAGGGGAAGGAAAGGAGAGACACAGTGGCCATGTGCAGTTGTTCTTCAAACCCTTCTCTGAAAGGAGCCGAGGATAATGCTACCGTCTCTGGTAATAGTTACAAGCTAATCTTGTTTAAAAGAGCCCTGGTGGTACCATGGTTAAGTGTTCGCTGCTAACTGAGAGGTTGGTAGCTCAAACACACCAGCCGCTCTATGGGAGAAAGACCTGCTGATCTGCTCCCGTAAAGATTACAGCTTAGGAAATCCTATGGGACAGTTCTACTCTGTCAGATGGGGTCACTGTGAGTCAAAAATTGACTTGACAGCACACAGCAACAATAATCCTGTTTAAAACAAACAAAAAAACTGTTGCCATGGAGTCAGCTCCAACTCATGGCAACCCTATGTGTGTCAGAGCAGAACTGTGCCCCGTAGGCTTTTCAATGGCTGTAATCTTTTGTAAGTAGATCACCAGGCCTTTCTTCCAAGGCATCTCTGGGTGGATTCCAACTGCCAACCTTTCAATTAATAGCTGAGTGTTTAACCATATATGCCACCCACACTGATCACTGTCCTCCAAGTATGCACTGCCTGGTTGAATATTGGGTTGAGTATTGGCCTACTTAGGGCATGGCTTCCTGATTCTCAAACTGAAGGGTCAGGACAGGTAGTTTGCATAGAACTTCATCTTAAGCATTTTAAATAACCTAAGACCATTGAGGTTTTTGTTGTTGTTGTTGTTTAGTAATATTTTACTCTTTTCAGTGGAGATTTACACAGCGGTTTGGGTTCCTATTCAACAATTTCTACACAAGTTGTTCAGTGACATTGGATACACCTCTTCACAATGTGTGAACATTCTCATTATTTCCATTCTGGTTGTTCTGTTTCCATTAATCTATTTCCCTGTCCCCTTACATTCTCATCTTTTGTTTTAAAGTAACTGTTGACTGGTCTCATATAGGTGATTTTTTAAAGGACCAAGTAAGGGTAATAGTCATTTTTTTTTTTTGAGCCAATTTGTTGTTTAGCTACAAGGTGACCTCAGAGGTTAGTTTTAGTTCAAGGGTTGAAGAGTTTCTCAGGGCAATTGTCTTAGGGGGATCCTCCAGTCTCAACAGTTCAGTAGGTCTGGTTTGAATGTTTTTAGGAATTTGAAGTTCTTTTCCACATTTTTCTCCCATTCTATCAGGGTCCTTCTGTTGTGACCATGATTGGAATTGTTGGTAATGATAGCTGGGCACCATCTTGTTTTTCTGGTCTCAGGGTAGATGAGGCCATGGTTTGTGTAGACTACTTGTCCTGTAGACTAGTTTCTTCTTTGAGTCTTTGGTTTCCTAGGCCACTGAATTTTTTAAAAGTAAGATGAATGTTGCTTTTTATAAACATGTAAACAGATGTTCAGAATTGCCCATAAAGGAATGGGGCTTAAACGGAGAGAATAAAAGAAGTATTGATTTATGTCCCGCTGTTTGGAGATGGCTAATTGTCTTTTTTTTGTTTGTTTTAAAGTAATACCTGTATATGGGAAACCCTGGTGGCGTAGTGGTTAAGTGCTACAGCTGCTAACCAAGGGGTCAGCAGTTCAAATCCACCAGGCACTCCTTGGAAACTCTATGGGGCAGTTCTACTGTGTCCTATAGGGTCGCTATGAGTCGGAATGGACTCGAAGGCACTGGGTGGGTACCTGCATATGAGGGGGGCGGGGAGGGATATCACACAATATAGGAAAGTCAAAAATAAAAAGGGGAGCCCTGTTGGCACAAGAGTTAAGTGCTGGGCTGAAACTGAAATTGGCAGTTCGAATCCACCAGCAGCTCTGTGGGAAAAAAGACCTGGTGATCTGTTACCATAAAGATTACAGCCTAGGAAACCCTGTGGGGCAGTCCTACTCTGTCCTGTAGGGTCACTCTGAGTTGGAATCGACTCAATGACACACAACAACTACAACACAAGTAATCATCTGCAGGCCACCTAACTCACACTCAATCCCATTCCCCAGTATTAACCCCTCTGAACTATTTCTTTCTTTTTTATTTTTAGTTCTTCAGCTGACTGCCATGATAACTTTATATCATAATACCCTTATTTCTGTTTCCTCGATTATCGACCTTGTATAAACTTTTATAGTGAATTAAATGGCGGCCCAAAAAGATCTGTCCAGACCCTAATCCCTGGAACTTGTGTATGTGACCTTATTTGGTAAAAGGGCCTTTGCAGATGTAATTAAGTCAAGCATCTTGGGATAAGGTCATCCTGGATTAACAGGGTGAGTACTAAATCCAATGACAAATATTCTTATAACCTACAGAATAGGAAAAAGTTATAGGCATAGGGAATAAGAGGAAAAGGCCTTGTGGAGACAAAGCCAGAGATTGGAGTTATCCAGCCATAAAACAAGGAATGCCTGGAGCCACCGAAACTGGAAGAGATAAGGAAGGATTCTCCCCTAGAGCCTTCAGGAGGAGCGCTGCCCTGTCAACACCTTGATTTCAGACTTCTGCCCCCAGAACTGTGAGAGAATAAATTTCTGTGGTTTTAGGCCATCCAGTTTGTAACAATGTTAACGGCAGCCCTAGGTAACTAATAGAGTCTCTGACTGTTATGGATTGAAATGTGTCCCCCAAAAATGTGTGCCAACTTGGCTAGGCCATGATTCCCAGTATTGTGTGGTTTTTCACTGTTTCATGATCTGATGTGATTATCCTATGTGTTGTAGATCCCAACCTCTATAATGTTAATGAGGCAGGATTAGAGGCAGTTATGTTAATGAGGCAGGACTCAATCTACACGATTAGGTTGTATCTCGAGTCCCAGTCTCTTTTGGGACATAAAAGAGAGAATTGAGCAGAGAGGGGAAGGACCTTCTACCACCAAAAAAGAAATGCTGGGATTGGAGTGTGTTGTTTGGACCTGGGGTTCCTGCACTGAGAAGCAGCTAGACCAGGGGAAGATTGATGACAAGGACCTTCCCCCAGAGCTGACAGAGAAAGTCTTCCACTGGAGCTGATGCCCGAATTCAGACTACTAGCCTTCTAAACTGTGAGAGAATAAATTTCTGTTTGTTAAAGGCATCCACTTGTGGCATTTCTGTTATAGCAGCACTAGGTAACTAAGACTGTGCAAATGGTTAACATGCTTGGCTGCTTAATGAGAGGCTGGCGGTACAAGTCCACCCAGAGACACCTCAGAAGAACTGTCTGGAGATATATTTCCGAGAAATCAGCCATTGAAAACCAGCTCTACTCTGACACACACGGGGTTATTATGAGTTGGAGTCGATTTGATGGTGACTGGTTTTAGGACACTAATACACTGTAGACTCCCAGGGCAACAGAAAATGAACATAGGCTCCATTTTACCTTCCACTGGAAGACTTAGAAAAGAGTGATTATATTTATCAATGTGTTTAAGCAACGTTGTTGTTGTTAGGTGCTGTCAAGCTGATTTTCATCTCACAGTGACCCCATGTTACAGAGTAGAACTGCCCTATAGGGTTTTCTGGGCTGTAATCTTTATGAGAAGCCCTGGTAGCTCAGTGGTTAAGAGGTTGGCTGCTAACCAAAAGGTTGGCAGTTCCAATACACCAGCCACTCCTTGGAAACCCTATGAGGCAGTTCTACTCTGTCCTAGAGAGTCGCTAGGTAGCAGCTGAGCTCTTAACCATTGCGCCACCAGGGCTCCTTTAACAAGATTGGTTCATAGCTGTTAGCAGAGTGGTGTATCATGCCTTGGCTCTTTTCTGAGAAGGGTCCGAAGAGGACACACCTTCCACACTAGAATCTCTACTATGGCATATCCCAAAAAGCAGGTTAAGAACGTTAGGCAGTGGGCAAAACCCAGTGATGTCAGCTGCATATATTCCATATGCCCAAGGGAGGAGGAAGAGAGGCCATGCTGGACCACATGGTAGTCCTGTGGGTTTCTGCTCTTCACATTTTCTGGCTCAGGATTTGGACTTCTGTCCCACACACCCTTATAGGGGCCTTCCTTAGCTCTGATATTTAGGATTGCAGACAAACCTGTTCAGTTTTCTCCATCCCAATCCAGTCCATCCTGGTTTCGTCTTCTAGAGTTCCTTCAGAATTTCTCCTCCCCTGCTAGCTCTTTTTACTGTTCATGCATGTGAAGGTGTCTTTGTGATGTACGTCATTTTCTTTATTTCTGCGAAACCTCAGAAAAGAGGGAGGCAGGTATGTTTGTTTCAGTCGCTACTTTTACTGAATTTTTTTTTCTTCAAAAAAAATTGCTTTGTAAAAATAGCACCTTATTAAAAAGAAATTAAGCAATTCAGAAAACAAGGAAGAAAAATCTTAATGCCCCCCCGCCCATAAATAATCCTCATTAATATTGGGTGAACAGAAAGAAGAATGGCTAGAGAAAAATGTTTCTAGGAAAAAAGGATTATACGTTAGGTGGTATTTAAGTAAAAACTATTACATGAAATTTTATTGAATTTAGAAGATGAAAAAGATACTGAGGTATAAGAGAAGGAATTGCCAAATTTTAAATAAATGTTTCTTCAGCGAAAGAGGTATTACCTCTTAAAAGATCCCTCTAAAGTTATGAAAAAGGAGCCTTGGTAGCGTAACGGTTAAGCACTCGGCTGCTAACCAAAAGGTTGAGGGTTTGAACCTCCCAGGGGCATGACCTGGCAACATGCTCCCATAAAGATTACAGCCTGGAAAACCACATGGGGCAGTTCTCCTCTGTCACATGGGTTGACTAGGAGTCGGAATCAACTCGAAGGCACCCAACAACAATTACAATGTTAAGAAAAACATTAATAAATTGGAAACCTTTTTTTAACCTCATGACAAACCTTATGAAAGAGGTAAAGTCATTAATACTCTCATATCTCCTTCCTACTTTCCGTTTTGTTGTTTTAGATGTATATATATTTTTATACCACCAAGGTGTAATGTTCACATCACAATATAATCAAAATTCTTGCAATCGCTTAGTATTTGTTCTATAATGAAATGGATGCATTTCTTACCATCAGCCTTTCTATCATAGCTTCTTTATTACCAAGTTCTTTATTGAGAATCATCTCTTAATTGCATGGATTTATTTTTCTTTTTGGCAAAGCATTTTTTTGAAAAAGGGTTTATGTGTGCTACATGCCCTGAGTTCTTTCATGTTGAAAATATTCTCCTATTGTCTTTATACATGAGCAGTGCTTTCTCTGGGTTTAGTATTCTCCTGCTCACACTTTTTTTTTTCCTGAATTTTGTAATCATCGCTCCATTGCCTTCTCAAAATGATGTAACTATGAAGTTCAGTGCCAGCCTGATTTTCTTTCACTTTGAAGGTGATTTAGTTTTCTGTTTGAGTTTCCAAAGAATTCATTCTTTATCCCCTAAACTCAAATTCTTGAGCAGAATATAAATCCATATTACTGTCACTATATTAAATTTTTCTATGACCCCTATGTTTTTTTGTTTTTTTGATGAGTAGATTTAGTTTTTTTATTCCAGGGAAATTTTCTGTTAATATATCTTTGAATTATTTTCTATTCCATTTTCCTATACTTCTACGATGTTAATTAACTTTATGTTGCATTGTTTTTGAACCGACTCAAAGGCAACTGGTTTGTTTTGGTTTGGCATCATTTTTATCTGTCTTCTATGTCAATTATCTTCTTTGTAATTGTAGAAGTCAGTTTGTCTTTTTTAATCTGCATCCATTATGATTATCTCAAACTTTTAGTAGCATAATTAAAAATTTTATGATATTTCAAACATACAAAAAATAGGTGAGTGTCTTAGTCATCTTGTGCTGCTATAACAGAAATACCATAAGTGGATGGCTTTAACAAAGAGAAATTTATTCTCTCAGAGTCCAGTAGGCTAGAAGTCCAAATTCAGGTGCCGGCTCCAGGGAAAGACCTCTCTCTGTCGGCTCTGGAGGAAGGTCCTTGTCATCAGTCTTCCCTTGGTCTGGGAGTATCTCAGTGCAGGAACTTCAGGTCCAAAGGATGTGCTCTGCTCCCGGCACTGCTTTCTTGGTGGTATGAGGTCCCTCTGTCTCTCTGCTTGCTTCTGTCTTTTATACGTCAAAGAGTTTGGCTTGAGACACTATCTAATCTTATGTATCTCATCGATATAACTGCCACTAATCCATCTCATTACATCATAGTCGTAGGATTTTTAACACACAGGGAAATCACATCAGATAATAAAATGGTAGACAGTCATACAGTCATACCAGGGGATCATGACCTAGCCAAGCTGACAGATATTTGGGGGGAACACAATTCAATCCATGACCTTGAGTGTAAATATAAAGAATGATAACCAAATAAACATCCCTATTCCCAAACCCAGCTTAAGAACTAGCATAACTATATATTAACATTCCCTACACACCCCTCTCAGATTCCATGCCCCTCCCTTCACTCCCAAGGGTTACCTGTATCTTGAGTTTGTTATCATAAAAGCATTGCAAAAAGTAATCTTACTATATCCTAAACAATACAGTTTACTTTTAAATACTTTTTTGACCTTTGAATAAAAGGAATCCTACTACATATTCTCCAGCAACATATTTTCTTTCCTGTTAAAATTCTGTGAAATTAATTTATGTTAATACATGCCACTCTTGTTCTTTGTTTCTCCTTGGTAAATAGTATTCCATACAAAGACTTTATGGGGACACTTGGAGGAATGGTGTTCTTGACAGGAACCTGAGGTAGGTTCTTCACCTGTTGATATTAAGGCTATGACAGAGCACGCTGATGGAAGGTGCAGGTGATGGCTGGAGCTCAGGTGAGAAAGAGCGAACCTAAAGATGTAGTGTGGAGAGTCATTCACAGTAAAACCGTAGTTAGAATCATGAAGATTAACTGACTCTCTTGGATAGAGACTGTAGAGAGAGAAACAGGGAACCCAAAACTTACCCTTTAGCTCAGGCTTTCTCTCCACAGAACTCCATGAACTCACTTCTGTAAGAATGGAATGATGGTGGAATGGAATTCCAAGAGTCCTCGTGCATGGGCAAATGTGGACAATGGATGATATATTCAAATAGTATTCTCCATTGTTCTTTCTTAGATCAGAGATAACTTGATTTTTTTTTTCATATGCAAGGAGAAAAGACATTTAGTAAGCTTATAGTGAACAAATTGGTGCATCACACCTTAGAAGATAGGATTAGATATGAAAGATATTCCAGCCATTTGAAGGAGTGGTCAGGTATTGAGAAGGTACAGGGAGGCCATGACAAATGTACAGCGCACTTCATTTAGGATGAGGAAAAGGAACAAATTACAAAAACATAAAATGAAAGGTTTATGAGGATGTATAAATACAATTGACAAAGATCTAATGATCTCAGGGAACTATAACTTTAAAAAAATGCTATATATATTTATGCTGGCACATATGTTAGGCATTTTTTCAAGTAGTAGAACAATATAAATATAATTATATGATCACCTTGTCATTCTTGTTATTAAGAATACGTTAGATACCGCATTTTTACACAAATAACGCACGTTATACTTTTTGCCAACCACACCCTCCCCTGCGAGGTATTTTCCTAAGTGTGCCATGCTAACTTTTTACATGTTGCTGTAATACAGTGAATATAAAGAAAAATATATTTGATATATAATAAGTATATTTCGATTTCCTCTTATTCCTCTTAAGAGAGTTCAAAGTTATTAAGGAGAATACAGAAGACATTGAAGAAAAATGAGGATATAACTATAAAAATGTACTAAGAAAAGGTTAATGAGCATGGTTTTATTTATTCTGGAAATCAAAACACCAAGGGATAACTTAATAAGGATCAGGATCATTAATTTGTGGAATATTATAATAAAGAGTGGTTTTCCATCTTTATTGCAGGTACAACTAGGGGAGTAAGCTGAAATCACTAACAAAAAACAATTTCCGAGAATGTACACATGTGTATACACACAGATATACACAGGCCACACATACTTGCACACATACACATACATGTGTATGTTTATATGTGAAGAGTCCATAGGTATACATCAAAATATTAATAGTTATTATTTGTTCAGGTCTATAGGTTTTTTTTTTTTTTTTTTTATAGGTGTTATTTGCTTCTTATCTATTTCTTTTAATTTATCTATAATAAGCATGCAATATTTGTATGGTAAGAAAAATGGGTTATTTTTTCTGGAGAAAATATTTGCAAATCATGTATCTGATAAGGATTTAATATCGAAATAATGTAAAGAACTCCTATAACTCAACAACAAAAAGACAGACAACCCAATCAAAAAATGGGCAAAGAACTTGAACAGACATTTCTCCAAAGAAAATCTGCACATGATCAATAATCACATGAAAAAAATACTCTTCATCTTTAATCATTAGGGAAATGCAGATAAAAATCACAATGAGATATCACTTCACATCCACTAGGATGGCTATAATAAAAATAAATAAATAATGGAAAAATTTTAAAATGAGTTTTTTTCTTTAAAAGTGTTTCTAGAAACAAATAAATATGCTGCTTTCCTCTTGCCCCACACCTAATCTCATGAATAATCTCATGAATAATCCGAGATATGCAGATGACACAATTTTGCTTACTGAGCGTGAAGAGGACCTGAAACACTTATTGATGAAGATCAAAGACTACAACCTTCAGGATGGGTTATGCCCCAACGTAAAGAAAACAAAAATCCTCACAACTGGACCAGTAAGCAACATCATGATAAGCAGAGAAAATACTGAAGTTGTCAAAGATTTCATGTCACTTGGATCCACAATCAACACTCATGGAAGGAGCAGTCAAGAGATCAAAAGATGCATTGCAGTGGGCAAATCTGCTGCAAAAGACCTCTTTAAAGTGTTAAAAAGTAAAGATGTTACCTTGAAGACTAAAGTGCGCATGACCCAAGCCATGGTGCTTTCAGTCGCCTCATATGCATGTGAAAGCTGGGCAATGAATAAAGAACTGACGCCTTTCAATTTTGGTGTTGGCGAAGAATATTGAATATACCATGGAGGGCCAAGAGAACTAACAAATCTGTCTTGGAAGAAGTACAAACAGAATGCTCCTTAGAAAGAGGATGGGGAGACTCCTTCTCACATACTTTGGACATACTATCAGGAGGGACTAGTTCCTGGAGAAGGGCATTATGCTTGGTAAAGTAGAGGGTCAGCAAAAAAGAGGAAGACTCTCAACAAGATGGATTTACATAGTGGCTACAACAGTGGGCTCAAACATAGCAACATTTGTTGAGGATGACACAGGACCAGGCAGTGTTTCCTTCTGTTGTACACAGGGTTGCTATGAGTTGGAACCAACTCGACGGCACCTAATGGCAACAATCTATAAAACTTATTGTTCGTAAGATTCTGTATAACAACACTGCTAGTTCCCCATTTTGTCTTTTTCAGATTCTGGTGAAGAATAACCACCTTGCAGATAAGATCACTGTCTGGCCAGGGAAAATTAAAGAAGTCTTGCTTCCTGAGGCTGTGATTGCTTCTGAACCAATGGGGCATATGCTGTTCAATGAATGGATGCTGGAGAGCTACTTTCACTCCAAAAAATGGCTGAAATCCAACGGTGAGTTGGCCAATTCCCAGTTTAGACAACAGGCTATCTTTTCCCTAAACCATTGCCACTCTCTTTTCCCCACCTTTGATTCTGGACAGAAAGGAAGAGAGGGCATTTCTATTACACTGAATTCTTTGGTCTTTTCGTCTTGCTCTTCCACAACAAACGAGCTAGTCTCCAGCCACAAGAATTCAGGTTTTCATGCTGAGCGTAGAATTCAATATGGTAGAAGGACGAGCTCACAGTTATGCATTTTTGTGCTGGTTCTTTCTTATCTTTCTTAAATGTAAGCGGGCTTACAATTGACCTTTAGTCTCTGGTTTCCTCATCTGATATTGTTATTAGGTGCCATCAAGGTGATCCTGACTCAGAGATTCTGTGTGGCAGAGTAGAACTGCTGTAATTTTTTTTTTTTTGTACTTAGACAAAGGTTTATGGAACAAACTAGCTTCTCATTAAACAGTTAGTACACACACTGCTTTGTGACATTGGTTACCAACCCCAGGACATGTGAACATTCTCCATTCTCCACCTTGGGTTCCCTATTACCTGCTTTCCAGTCACCTCCTGCCTTCCAGTCTCCACCCCTGGGCTGGTGTGCCCCTTTAGTCTCGTTTTGGCCATTTTAACCATTTTTAAGTGTAGACTTCAGTGGCATTAATTACATTCACAAAGTTATGCAACCATCACCTCTATGTATTTCCAAAATTCTTCCATTACCCCAAATAGAACCTCTGTAACCGTTCAGCCATATATTCCCATTCCCCCACGCCCAGCCCCCGGCAGCCTCTCAGCTACTGCCTGTGTCTACGAATTAGCCTATTGTAGATATTTCATGTAAGTGGAATCATACAGTGTTTGTCCTTTTTTGTCTGGTTTACTTCGCTCGAACTACTATAATCTTTACAGAAGCAGACTGCCGCATCTTTCTCTGGTGTAGTGGCTGGTGGGTTCAAACTGCGGAGCTTGTGGTTAGCAGCCGAGTGCTTAACCATTGCGCCACCAGGGCTCCTGCATGTTTAATTTCCTATATGTTTCAAAATTTAGGGGCTCAGGAATAGACACTAAAAAAAAAAAAAAAACTCAAGCAAAAATAAATAAATAAATTCAGGCAAAGTACACCTCATGTCAAGAACTTCATTAGCATTCCCGCAGTAAGAAGGCTGGGGCCGATCTCCGAAGCCCTGTGTTCCTGAGACATCACGGGACTGTGGGGATGAAAGAAGCAAAGCTGCTTGACTTGCCTCTTCGAGGCCCCGAAGGAAGGTTTTTTTTTAATGGTATTCCTTCTGGATTTTTTCAGATGGTTAGGTGTTTTGATATGATGAGATTTTAAACATAGCTAATGAACATGCACCTACCGCGCCTTTCGGAGCTGAATATTTAGACCTAATATCTGGGCATCATTTTATTCCCCTGTGGTTTGAAGTGGTTCTAATATTTTATATTGGGATAAGTATCTTTAACTAGACATGCAGAGATGAATATTGATTTTTATCAGCTTTCTAACCTGTGTGTTCCTGAGGGGAGGGATGATTGATTTTTTTTCTAATTATTTTTATTCTCCATCAAAGGAAGAGGTAGGTTAAAACATCAAATAATAATAAAAAGGCTCATAATGAAAAATAGTAGCCATCTGCCGCACCTCTTCTCATTCCAGACTGGTCCCCTAAGGCAACTGCTTTCAACCCTTTTTACTGTTTTTTTTTTTTTTTTTTCCCTGTTATTTATCTACATATTTTGCTATAAAATTCTTCTATCTCTATTCTAGTCACTCTCAGGTTGAGAATTTTGCTCTCCTACAGAGCATCTCCTTTGCTTATCAACGCGCCCCCCCCACCCCCCCACCCCCCCCCCCCCGACACACACACCATCCTCTCAGTTATCTCTTGGTGTTGTCAGGTGCCATGGAGTCAGTTCCAGCTCACCGTGAGTCCATGTACAGCAGAACGAAACACTGCCTGGTCCTTCACCGTCCCCACAGTCATTGCTATGTTTGAGCCCACTGTTGTAGCGACTGTATTAACCCACCCCATGGATGGTCTTCTTTTTTGCTGGCTCTCTACTAAGCATGATGTCCTTCTCCAGGGACTGGCCCCTCCTGATAACATGTCCAAAGTACGTGACACGAAGTCTTACCATCCTCGCTTCTAAGGATCGTTCTGGCAAGTCCTCAATTCCTCAAGGAGCCCTGGTGCTGCAGTGATTAAAGCCCTTAGCTCCTAACTGAGAGGTTGGCAGTTTGAATCCAACAGCCGCTCCATGGGAGAAAGATGTGGCAAACCGCTTCCATAAAGATTGTTGTAGCTGTTGTTAGGTGCCATGGAGTCTGTTCCAACTCACAGCGACCCTGTGTACAACAGAACGAAACTGCCCAGTCCTGCGCCATCCTCACAGTCGTTGCTATGCTTCAGCCCATTGTTGCAGCCACTGTGTCAACCCATCTCCTTGAGAGTCTTCCTCTTTTTCACTGACCCTCTGCATTTATTTGTATCCATAAAGGTTACAGCTCTGGAAACCCTGTGGGGCAGTTCTACCCTGTCCTATAGAGTCCCTAAGAGTCAGAGCTGACTTGACGGCAACAGGTTTGACTTTTTGGGTTTCAATTCCTTATCTAAACCCTTGGGGCCAGATACATTTCAGAATTCAGAACTTGGAAGGCTTGAGAAAGGAAATACAATCATATACCATATATTCCTTAATGCCCCAGTGGGGTCTAAGGTGATACCCCGTAATGAGGCACATTACGTTTCTATAACAAAATATATGCATATCGAAGCCAAGTGGAATAAGTAAAGACTATAAAGAGGCTCAGGTTTGTCATTAAATGATGTTGCTGCAAACTTTTGAGATTTTGGCATTTCAGAAGAGGGAATACGGCCCTATATCCTTATTGGGTTAAATCAGAGATCAGTGTTTGCATTAACGTGACGATGTAAATATCATTCAGTGCTGGGTCAGATGGTGTACTAGACATATTATAATTATGCTTATTTTATCAAATAGTCCCCGCCCCCCCGGAGTTAATTGCCTTGTTTTTTCCTTAGGTTCATTTTCTATGTGAACCAAAAACCAAACCAGCTGCCGTGGAGTCAGTTCCAACTCATGGTGACCTCGTGTGTCAGAGTAGAACTGTGCTCCATTGTTTTTCAGTGGCTGGTTTTTCGGAAGCATATCACCAGACCTTTCTTCTGAGGTACCTCTGGGTGGACTCAAACTACCAGGTTTTTGGTTAGCAGTGAGCATGTTAGCCATTTGTGCCACCCAGGGGCTCCCGTTTGCTACGTACTTATGGCTAATTGTTTCCATGTCCCCAGATCTGACACGTATCGATCAATCTGTGCTCTACGGAGGCCTCCTCCTGTCATCCTAGGCCCTCCTCCACCAGACAGGAACTGCTTGCTCTCTGTCCAGTCCTGTTGCCTGGCTGGCTTCCTTGGACTTACTATCACCATTCGTTTGTCTTTTCGTTTCTTAGTCTACACCATCATTGCAGCAAAGGATAATCCCTACCAGCTTCTGGAGAGACGACGCTGGGGAAGGTATTTTTGATTGAGTCCCCCCCAGTATAATCATTTGGCAGGGTGGAGAGTTCTAGCTTGGAAACAGTTTTTGCTCAGCATTTTAAGGCTTCTTCTTTGGTTTCTGGCTTCCAGTATTGCTACTGAGAAGTCCAGTGTGATCTGACTCCTGAACCTTGGGAGTGACAGTTTTTCCCTCTGGAAGCTTGTAGTATCTTCCCTTTATTTCCAGTGTTCTTGGTGTGAGTCTTTTTAATTCTTGTGCTCAACTTCCAGTGATCATTTTTAATCATAAGACTCACGTCCTTCAATTCTTAAAGTTTTTTTTTTTTTTAATATTTTTACCTTTGATGATTTCCTCCTCTCCATTTTATCTAATCTCTTTGGAATGCCTGTCAAGCTTGGGGCTCAGAACATCCTTCTCTAGTGCTTTCCAAGCAGTGATATGTGTTACTTTTCTAAGGCTGTCTCATATTTGTCTATCTTGAAAAATTACCAGTCATTATTCTTTTTGATACCAATGCATGAGATTTAGATGGGGGCCTAGGAATGATGCTATAATAGTGTTTTGTCTTGTCCATCTCTGAGAACATCCTAAAATAAAACTAGACGTTCTATTTCAACAGACACGGAGGGCAGCGTAAAGTATGGGGCCAGTGACCCTCAGGTGAGATTCCAGTCCCTGGATTTTGCTCTTTTACTTATTAGCTTTGTGATCTTGGTCTGATCCTTTGAATTTCTCTGTTGTTTAATTTCCTAGTTTGTAAAATGAGTAGAATAATAGTTGTCGTTAGTTGCTTTAACTCCAGCTCATGGGGACCTTATGTATAAGAGAATGAAATGTTGCCTGGTCCTGTACCATTTGCATGAACGTTGGTATAGAATGATAAAAACCAGTTGCTGTTGGGTCAGTTCCAGCTCATGGTGACCCCATTTGTGTCAGAGTAGATCTGCGTTCCATAGGGTTTTCAGTGGCTGATTTTTTTAGAAGTAATCACCAAGCCTGTCTTCCGAGGTGCCTCTGAGTAGACCCAAACCACCAAACTTTTGATTAGCAGTTGAGTGTGTTAACCATTGCACCACCCAGGGACCCCATAAATGGCACCTACTTTATATCGTCGTGAGAATAAAATGAGTTAATACAGGCAATGTCCATAGCAAAGTGCATGGTCAAGAAATGTTAGCTATTACTATTATTGTTTGTTGTTGTTACGGCAGCATCTCTGATTTCTTAGGCTATCCTCATTCCTGAAATTAAGTTTGTGTTTCTTTCATGTATAATTTGATAAATGGCTATGAAAAAGAATCTCTCTAAAGGAACAAGAATAGTAACGCTGATTACCAGGTCTACCTGACTAGAAAGTGCCAGCTTCCAACCTGCTAGTCTGGCTGCTCGTTTGCCCCGAATGAATCTGCCTTTCCCCTGACATCTGCAGACGCCAGGAACGAGAGAAAAGTGTGCACTTCCCAGCGTGGGGATGACGAGCCTCTGTAGAAACGCAGGGTCTACCAGCACATTTGAGCAGCTAGTCGGTCTGGTTATCACGGATATATGCACAAAGACTGGGGACGGAAATAATAATGCGACAGAATTTTGATTATTTCCAAAGCTAGGTTGTTTTTACAATAAGTGAGGGTGAAAACAAATAGTAAAAAGGAGCACCCGGAATTCCAGAGGAGACCCTGGATGGCACAAACAGTTAAGTGCTCAACTACTAGCCAAAAGCTTGGTGATTTGAACCCACTCAGAGGTGCCTTAAAAGAAAGGCCTGGCAATCTGTTTCCGAAAGGCCACAGCTGTGAAAACCCTGTGGAGCACAGTTTGCTCTGTGCACATGGGTCTGTTTGAGTCGGAATCAACTTGATGGCAACCATCAACAGTTGAATTCCAAGCCCAGGACATACAGAAGGGAAGAGAGGCAGGAGCTGAGAAGGTAGTCCGCCAGGTTAAGTGCCTCTCCTTAGCCTGCGCCGGCTTTTCTTGGCCAACAGCTTTCTGACTTGCTTTGCCATTTTCTTTTCTGTCCCCTCCAATTTTCTGCCTAATTTGCTTTTTCTTGCTTTGAGGCAAAATTGTATTTTAGTGGTTAGGTGATACCTACAATGAATTGAAGAATGTGCTTTGTCTCAGAAGGCAGGGGAGTGCACCCTTCAGTCAGAAGGCAGGACGAGTCAATTTCTGGGTCTGTTGACTTTTGCTTGTTAGGAACCACGTTGCCGACTTTCACGACATCCACCGGGCCCCCTTCTCTGACAAACAGCTCCGCATAGAACACTACGCCATCCAGAGCCAACGTTTGGTAATGCGCTCCTCACTGGCCTTCCTTTTCCTTCCTGAGAAACCACTGTTTGTCAGTCACTGACAGTTTGGACTATATAATGTGAGGGGCTGTCCTGTGTCCTATGGAGCCCTGGTAGTACAGTGGTGAAGCATTCAGCTACTAACTGAAAGGTCAGCTGTTTGAATCCACCAGCTGCCCTGTGGAAGAAGGATGTGGCAGTCTGCTCCCAAAAGGTTCACAGCCTTGCAAACCCTATGAGGCAGTTCTACTCTGTCCTATCGGGCCACTATGAGTCAGAATTGAGTGGGTAGAATGTGCCTTTGACAGAAAGCCTATCATTCAGTAACCCTCCATGTAAATGAGCTGATCCAGCCTTTTTTACAGTTTTCCCATTGATTAGCTGTTGGCTTTTGGGCAACTCGCTTTACTCTTCTGAAACTTGGTCTCCCCCTTTGTAAGATGAGAATGGATACAAGAGCCCTGCCCGTTCTAAGCCATTCCTTCTGGGGTTCTCTTCTGAGCCCTGACTAAAGAGAAGGAAGGAAGGAAGGAGATGAGGGTATTCACTCTGTGAAGGGGAGACTGAGAACAGATACCATCCACATGGGAATGTCCTGGGTGGGAGGGTGCGCACATGTGTGCTGGCAGGTGGGTGAAGATGGGTGCGGAATTTGAGATTTGGGTTCCGGCTGAGGTGTATAGAACTCTGTAGCACAGAGATGCCCGAAGTCGATTCCTGGAGTTTCCATTTTATAATCCAAACAGTATCCTTGGTGAAGGGACAGCAAACAGGGAGTGCTGTGACTTCCTGGGTTAAAAAGTTCTTTGAGGAGTGGGGTCAGAAGGCTAGAATTTTTCCATCTTCCGGTGGTTTTTTCCTGCAAAATGGCCATTGCTCTTTGAGTTCATGCTGACCCTAAGTGTTTATATTTCAAATGTGACTCCGTGAGCCAATGGAGGGGCTGAAGAAGAGTTAGGAAATAGAGCAACAGAGTAGACCAACCTCGTGGGGAGGTATTGTTGTCCAGGGAGTCCTTGTGTGACCCCCCAGCTGTATCATCCACTGCCTTTTTGCTACCTTGGGCATATTAATGATCAAAGGCAGATTGCCTAGGCTCCCCATCAGCATACAGACATGCTGCTAAAACAAACAAGCAAAAAAAAGAAAAACCCAAAAAACATTCTCTGGATCTCAGTCCCCAGATAGCCACTGGCCCATCTCTCCAAGCATAAAGCAAAATTCTTCAGAAGACCCCCGAGACTATGGTCCAGGACACCTGCTAACTGAGAAGTGAAGCCACTCCCGAAGTCCACCTCGCAGCCAGAGATTAGACAGGCCTATAAAACAAACAATAGTGCATGTGAGGAACGTGCTTCTTAGTTCAATCAAATGTACAGGATCAAATGGGCAGCGCCTGTCCAAAAGCAAAGACAAGAAGGCAGGAAGGGACAGGCAGCCTGAAACCTGGAGAAATGGACACGGGGAACCCAGGGTGGAAAGAGAAAGGGAGAGAGTGGCGACGCATTGCGGGGATTGCAACCGACGTCACAAAACAATCTCTATAGATTTTTGAATGAGAAACTAATTTGCACTGTAAACTTTCACCTGAAGCACAATTTAAAAAAATTAAAAAAAAACCTCAGAAAGGTTGTCTATACTCACAGGCTCCAGTTCCTCCTTCAACTTCTCCTTGAAGCCGTTCTTCCAAAATAGCTCTTACCAGGGTCGCCTGAGCCCTGTCTGCCACATTGCTAAATCCAGTGTTTGATTCTCACTTCTCAGTTTACTCAACCTATTTACTCATAGCGAAGACGTCACCTTGAAGACTAAGGTGCGCCTGACCCAAGCCATGGCATTTTCAGTCACCTTATATGCATGCGAAAGCTGGACAATGAATAAGGAAGACCAAAGAAGAATTGATGCCTTTGAATTGTGGTGTTGGTGAAGAATATTGAATATACCATGGACTGCCAAAAGAACGAACAAATCTGTCTTGGAAGAAGTATAGCCAGAATGCTCCTTAGAAGCAAGGATGGCGAGACTGCATCTTACACATTTTGGGCATGTTGTCAGGAGGGATCAATCCCTGGAGAAGGACACCATGCTTGGTGGTAGAGGGTCAGTGAAAAAGAGGAAGATCCTCAACAAGATGGATTGACACAGTGGCTGCAACAATGGGCCCAATCATGACAACGATAGTGAGGCTGGCGCAGGACCGGGCAGTGTTTCATTCTGTTGTACGTAGGCTTGGTATAAGTCGGAATTGACTCGACAGCACTTGACAACAACAACAATAGTTTACTCAATGGCAGCATGTAGCAGTGATTGAAAACCTTTGACCCACACTCTTGATTTTCCTCCTGCCTCCCAGGTCACTTTCTCATACAGGCCTCCGCAGTTGTTCCTCATGTCCCTGGCCTCCTGATGTCGCAGTGCCCAGGGTGTAGTCTTTGGACCTCCGCTCTGCCTACAGTCACTCCCTTGGTGAGCTCACCCATCCCCATCTATCTGCTCACCCCAAATACCACCTATCTGCTAATGACTTCCAAATGTCCATCTCCAGCCCAGACCTGACCCCTGCACTCCATATTTTCACAGCCATCTACCTCGTGAACACCCCTTAGAGAAACTTCTTGTTGTCTTCGACTCATAGCGACCCCATATTACAGAGCATAACTGCCCCATAGGGTTTTCTTGGCTATAATCTTTATGGAAGCAGATAGTTAGGTCTTTCTCCTGTGCAGTGGCTGGGTGGACTCAAACTACCAACCTTTTGTTCAGTAGCCAAGCACTTAGCCACTGCTCCACTAGGGGTCCTCTTGGAGAAACTTATTCATGTCCAAAACTAAACTTCTGATCTCCCTCCCCACTACCCCAAACCTGTTCTACTTATAGTCTTTCTATCTCAATTGACGACATTATCCTCCCATTTATTCAGGCCAAAAGCCTTCAAATCCTCTCTTATTCTGTCCGCTGTAACTCAACCATCAAGAAATCCTTTTGGTTCAACCTTCACAATATCTCCAGAACCTGACCAGTTCTCACTACATGGTTTTTGACGGTGATCTGAACACCATCATCTCTCCTCTAGATGATTGCAGTAGCCTCCTAACGTGGCTACTCTCACTATAGCCAAGTCCTTATGTTTGCGTATGTGGTTCTTCCCTGTCTGACTCCGTTTCCAGCAACTGGGCTCGCTCTCCTCCAGCCACACAGCCCTCCCAGCTGTTCCTTGGACACGTCAGACTGCTCACACCTACCCCAGGGCCATTGCACTAGCTGATCCCTCTACCTGGAATGCTTTATTACCTGCATGGCTAATTCCTTCACCTGCGTATAACCTTTGCTCCAATGCCACCTTCTTATTGAGATCAACCCTGACCACCCTATTTAAAATGATAATCATTCCACTCCTGACCCCTCTTCTTCTGCTCTGTGTTTTCTGTTTAGCGTGTATCACCTTTTCTCTTAGTCTCCTGGTGCTGGAGCTGCTGTAACACAAACCCCACAAGTGGCTGACTTTGCAGAGCAGAAATTTATCTTCTTACACTTCTGGAGGCTGAAAGTCCAAATCAGGGTCTCAGCCATGTCAATTCCTTGCTTGTTGGTAGCCCTGGGCATTGGTGGGTTCCTTGGCATTCCTTGGCTGGCAGATGATCACATGGCGTCTGCCTCCCACCCCCGCCCCCATGTATGTGTGTGTCTGTGTCTCATCTGCTCTTTTTATAACTCAGAAGTGATTAGGTTTAGGATCCACCCTACTCGGTTAGGTTACTGACATAACAAAAGAAAGACTATTTCCAAACAAGGTCATATTTATGTAGAGATGGAGGCAAGGATTTCACACGTATTTTGGAGGGGACATAATTCAATCCATATTGTTGTTATTGTTGTGTGCCATTGAGTCAATTCTGACTCATAGAAATCCTGTATGACAGAGTAGAACTGCTGCATAGGGTTTCCTAGGCTGTGATCATTACCTGGAAACCCTGGTGGCGTAGTGGTTAAGTGCTACGGCTGCTAACCAAAGGGTCGGCAGTTCGAATCTACCAGGTGCTCCTTGGAAACTCTGTGGGGCAGTTCTACTCTGGCCTATAGGGTCGCTATGAGTCAGAATTGACTCGACGGCACTGGGTTTGGTTTGGGTTTTCTGGTAATCATTCCCTGGACAGATCGCCAGGCCTTTTCTTCTACAGAGCAGCCGATAGGCTAGAACAGCTGACCTTTTGGTTAGCAGCCAAGTGCTTAATCGCTGCACCACCAGGGCTCCTTGTACAATCTATAAAAACCCAGAATATTCAATCTATAACACATTCTAAAAGATGTCATTTCTTTATTATGGCATATTGTCTGTCTCCCTGCTGATAGGATACAAAGACCAGAAAGACAGGAAATTTGTCTGTTCGCTAAGGTCTCAAGCACCTGAAGCAGTGCCTGCCCCAAGCAGGCCTTCAGCAAATATTTGTCAAATGTGTGAAAACTCCGGGAGTCTCAAGCAGGAGCAGAAATAACTACTGTTAAGATTTCCACTGATGCCTTTCCAATTTTTTAATTCTTTTTCTTTACAAAATTGGAACCATTCCATAAACACCATTTTATAACTAGATTTTATTTTTTTTACTTTGATAATAAGGCTTTGTTAACCAATTCTCATGTCTTGGAAATAGTCTGTAATGCAGAGTATTTCTTTTGTGGCTGTATTATGCTGTTTGTCTCCAGCCCTGATGTTCAATATTCAATTAGTTTAATTCCTTTCTGTAAGAAACAACACTAAGGTGAACCTCTTTGTACAGTAATCTTCCTGTGCAATCTGACGATCTCTTTAAGAAAAGTTGCTCAAGACAGAATCACTGGATCAAAAGGTGTGAAGTAGAACTTTTTAAAAAAGTTAGTTGTACATATTGCCAACTTGCCCTCTAGAAAAGTTTCACCAATTAACACTTCCACCAGTGGTATATGAGAATGTCTGCTGAGTCTGGCCCATACGGGGTATGTTTTTTAAAATGCCAATTTGATTTGCAAAAAAAAATGGTGGCCAGTTTATTTTTAATCTGTATTTCTTTGATAGCGGGTGAGTTTGCACGGTTTTATTTTTAGTCAACAAGGACAAAAAACTTTTTTTCAGTGTATAAAGTTATCAGAACGCACAGCCTTTCCTCTCAACATCCCCCTCCCTTTCTGGAGGCTTCTGCATTAGACCGCTGCCATTGGGGCCCTGTGTTCCCTTGATCCAGGCAACAGGAGGTAATGAACATTGGAGGAATCTCAGAAAGCTTGTTGATTTCCATGAGGAGAGCAAAGATGGGAAAGGCTGGCTGGGTAGAGAGAGAGGGAGGCTGGGTGGAGAGAGAGGGAGGCTGGATAGAGAGAGGGAGGCTGGGTGGAGAGAGAAGGAGGCTGGGTGGAGAGAGAGGGAGGCTGGGTGGAGAGAGAAGGAGGCTGGGTGGAGAGAGAAGGAGGCTGGGTGGAGAGAGAGGGAGGCTGGGTAGAGAGCAGCTTGCTGGGTGGAGGAAGAGGCTGGCTGGGTAGAAAGAGGCTGGCTGGGTGGAGAGAGAAGGAGGCTTGGTGGAGAGAGAGGGGGTCACAGAAATTGAATTTCGGTGAGTTGTGAAGGAGTGGGAAGCCCTGGTGGCGTAGTGGTTAAGTGCTATGGCTGCTAACCAAAAGGTCAGCAGTTCAAATCCACCAGGCGCTCCTTGGAAACCCTATGGGGCAGTTCTACTCTGTCGTATAGGGTTGCTATGAGTCGGGATCGACTTGACGGCAGTGGGTTTGGTTTTTTTGGGTGGGTGAAGGAGTGAGCTGAGAGGCTGAGCAACAACAAGCTGCCTAAATGAGATCATTGGATATAAATGAGTCTGTTATCTGTCCTAACCTGACTTTCCTATCAACAACACTTAGCCCAGTTGGTTCATTCTTCACTTCACTTCATAAGCGTGCGCCTGGTTTTCCTCCTACCCTCCTAGGCACTAAGGAGCCCTGGTGGCGTACCAGTTAAACACTCAGCTGCTATCTGAAGGACTGGAGGTTCCAATCACCAGTGGCTCCATGGAAGAAAGTCTTGGTGACCTACTTCCTCAAAGACTACAGCCGAGAAAACCCTGCGGGGCAGTTCTGCTCTGTCGCGTGGGGTCTCTGTGCATCGGACCATCCCAGCGACGACATACAGCAACTGGCCCCTTCTCCTCAGTCTCCTCTTCGGTCCCAAATCTTTAACGTTGTCACTCCAGGTTTAGTTCTTAGAGGTCTTCCCAGAAACATACTCAGGGCGAAGGTTCTTCGGTCTTTCATAGTAAATCCTTCTAGCATTCTCACCTCCCTGAGCCTCCTGACCTCCTTCAATCTATGCTGTGGAAGTTCTGGAGTCTTCACCTTGTTTAATGTAGGCCATCACGGTGACTAGTCTTCAAAGAGATATTCTGGGAGACTATTAGGACTGATTCCTGGTGTTTTGCTAGAACACTGAATTCTATGATGCACCATGTCAATGAATCGCACCCTTTCCTGGCTTATATTTTACCCTCCTTAGGCCCTCATCCTCAAAATCCACTCCCAAACGTATTTCCCTGCCTCTTAGCCTGGACTCCCTGGGGGGGGTGAAAATGGGTAATGTGCAAAAGGTTGGAGGTTCAAGTCCACCCAGAGGCACCTCAGAAGTAAAGCCTGGTGATCTACTTCCAAAAAAATCAGCCACTCAAAACCCTATGGCCAAGGCACAACAATTAGTCTCTATTCGCCTAAAGCAACAGAGGAAGGAGAGTCAGGAATAGGAGAGGAAATGGAACGTGTGGCTAATTGCCTCTGTGAACAACTGCCTCCTTCGCCAGGAGACCGGAAGAACTGGATGGTGCCTGGTTGCCGTTACTAAACATTTCGATCAAAGATTCTATGGAAGAATCCTGATCAAAGGGGGGAAAATGTAGACAGAATTTCACATTCTTGTGGACTTCAGACTTACTGGAGCCGTGGAGGCTGAATGAATCCCTGAAACCATTGCCCTGAGATGATCTTTAAACCTTGAACCAAAAAATTTCCCTTGAAGTCTTTTTAAAACCAAACAATAGTTTAGCTTTAAAAAACCAAACAATAGTTTAGCTTAGCTAGTAAAAATATCATCTCATATCATTTCGTAGGGTCTCTATCTTGAGCATTATATGCTTTTTTAAGAACTACCTCTATGAGATCAAATTGACCACAGCAACTCGAAAGGTTAGGTAGGAAACTTAGGGGGCAGTGAGTTTATGTTAATGGGGAGGAACAACTCAGAAAAGGAGAGTGAGATGAATCCAATCAATGGCACTAAATTTTACATGTAGAAACAGTTGAATTGGTGTACGTTTTACTGGGTATATTCTCAACAAGAAGATAAATAAATTTTTTAAAAATCCACAGAGCACAGTGCTACTCTGACACACATGGCGTCACTGTGAGTTGGAGTCGACTCAATGATAACCAGTAACTGGTAGCAGAAAATACCCAGTCTCTGCAATTTCTGTTACGTCCTGTCTTTCTGGAGTAGGAATTTTACTTTCTGCTCAGTCTGCTCTTGAGTTATCAGCTTGACAGCATTGCCTATAAAACCCATTGCTGTCGTGGCAATTCCGACTCATAGCGACCCTATAGGACACAGTAGAACTGCTGCATAGGGTTTCCAAGGAGTGGCTGGTGGATTCAAACAGCTGAACTTTTGGTTACCAGGCATAGCATGCTAACCACTGTGCCACCAGGGCGCCTTGACAGCATTAGGGACTATTAACCTCAAGGCAATGAATGATAGTGAGGCAGATCTTGAGAACAAAAATTACCTTGCGAGGCGCTGGATTCAGGAAAGGTCACTGAGCAGCCTCCAGGCAAGGGGAGGCTCTTCTCCTCCAGTGAGAGAGAGGCGAATTCTGCTTCTGCTGGCCTGAAGGACTCGGGGATTTGGAAGGCGTTTTGGGGATTCTCATCCTGGTCCAGCTGACTATCCAAATGCCAGGTCTCAGGAGGGATTCTCATCCTGGTCCAGCTGACTATCCAAATGCCAGGTTTCAGGACCATACTCTGTCCCCACGAGAGCCCTAGCTTCATTGGTTTTCTGTTTTGCAACACATATATATGTTGCTGTCATAGACTGAATTATGTCCCCCCCAAAATGTGTGAATCAATTTGGCTGGGCCATGATTCCCAGTATTGTGTGGTTGCCTTCCATTTTGTGATTGTAACTTTATGTTAAAGAGGATTAGGGTGGGACTGTAACACCCTTACTAAGGCCACATCCCTGATCCAATGTTAAGGGCATTTCCCTGGGGTGTGGCCTCAACACCTTCTATCTTACAAGAGATAAAAGGAAAGTGAAGCAAGCAGAGTTGGGGACCTCATACCACCAAGAAAGCAGTGCTGGGAGCAAAGTGCATCTTTTGGACCTGGGGTCCCTGCACGGAGAAGCTACTAGTCTGGGAGAAGACTGATGGGAAGGCCGACAGAGAAAGAAAGCCTTCCCCTGGAGCTGGCGCCCTGAATTTGGACTTTTAGCCTACTTTACTGTGAAGAGATAAACTTCTCTTTGTTAAAGCCATCTACTTGTGGTATTTCTGTTATAGCAGCACTAGATGACTAAGACTGTTGCCAACCCCACAACATGTCAACACTCTCCTCTTCTCGACCTTGAGTTCCCCATTGCCAGCTTTCCTGTCCCCTCCTGCCTTCTCGTCCTTGCCCCTGGCTGGTGTGCCCCTTTAGTCTCATTTTGTTTTATGGGCCTCTCTAATCTTTGACTGAAGGGTGAACCTCAGGAGTAACTTCATTACTGGTCTAAAAGGGTGTTCAGGAGCCATACCCTCAGGGTTTCTCCAGTTTCTGTCAGACCAGTAAGTCTGGTCTTTTTGTGTGTGTGTGTGTTAGAGTTTTGTTATACATTTTTCTGTCCAGGACCATCTATTGCGATCTCTGTCAGAGCAGTCAGTGGCGGTAACCGGGCGCCGTCTGGTGCTGGACTCAGTCTGGTGGAGGCCATGGTAGTTGTGGTCCATTAGTCCTTTGGACTAACCTTTCCCTTGTGTCTTTGGTTTTCTTCACTCTCCTCTGGAGAGCTCTAACTTTGAATAGAACCTGCCAAGATTACGCACCGAGTCACCTTGAAGCTCTTCTGTGCTCACTGTTGTACTAGTTTCTTTGGGGTGGGAGAATGGGGCAGTTTCTGTTTCATGGTTGGGGTTTGTACTTGTCAAATTCTGCAGCTGATGCTCAGCACAGTATGCCTTAAAACTCCAAGGAGACTGGCATTTCCTTCAGTTCTGCTAGAGGGGCAGTCTGGACTTCAGTCTGGACTTCATAGCATGTCTTAAATTGGCAGTTGGCTGCTCTGAGATTATAATTTTCTTTTTGCAAAACCACCAATACTATTAACAGAGCCTGGCCTACTGCTCAACCCATGTAATCACCAGCACCCCAAAACGTCTCAAGCACGCAGCCACCATGTCCCAGCACTTCCCCTTCTACCATTACTGCATCCGTGTTAACCGTTCCTGAGACCCTTAGTAATTGTGACGAAGCTGCATGCCAAGGGTTACCACCCCCCTCACCGCCAGCACTGAGGGTTCACTGTCATCAGACTGGTGAGTAATTCCATCATGGGGGTCTACATTCTAGGGCCAATTGTCTCAGGTTCTCCAGAAAGCAGGGCTTTAGGCAAAGCTTGGAGTCCTTGGGTGGTACAATGGGTTAATGTGCTCAGCTGCTAACCGGAAGATTGAAAGTTCAAGTCCACTCAGAGGTACCGTAGAAGAAAGGCCTGGTGATCTACTTCTGAAAAACCAGCCACTGAAAGCCCTTTGGGGCACAGTTCCACCCTGGCACGCGTGGGATTGCCGTGAGGCAGGGCTGATTCCATGACAACTGGTGATAAGGCAAAGCTTAGTCCATTTTCTTAGGGAATGGAATCTCGGTGAAGCAGGAATGAGGAGAAAGGAGAGCGAGGTAGGAGAGAAGGGAGAGTTAATGCAAAGACGCACTGCTGAGCTGACTGCCACTCATGATCAAGCACCAAGAGACTGCTTAATTTCACAGCAGCGTATTTGACTGGTCGAATGGACTACATCTCGGGCCAGTTTATGCAGAGAATGGAAAGAAAAGAGTATATCCACTGGTTCTTATCTCCCATTGGTCAAACGCTCACCCCTAGCAAGAGATCTCTTTAAAGTACTAAAAAGCAAAGATGTCACCCTGAGGACTAAGGTGTGCCTGACCCAAGCCATGATGTTTTCAAATGCCTCATGTGCGTGCAAAAACTAGACAGTGAATAAGGAAGGCCGAAGAATTGGTGCCTTTCAGTTCTGGTGTTGGCGAAGACTATTGAATATACCATGGACTGCCCAGAGAACGAACAAATAGGTCTTGGAAGAAGTATAACCAGAATGCTACCTGGAAGCAAGGATGGCGAGACTGCGTCTCACATACTTTGAGCATGTTATCAGGAGGGATCAGTCCCTGGAGAAGGACATCATGCTTGGCAAAGTAGAGGATCAGCGAAAAAGAAGGCCCTCAATGAGATGGATTGACATGGTGGCTGCAAAAATGGGCTCAAGCATAGCAACAATTGTGAGGATGGCACGGGACCGGGCAGTGTTTTGTTCTGTTGTGCATGGGGTCACTATGAGTTGGAACCAACTGGACAGCACCTAACAACAACAGACGTTAACTACCCCACACTTCTGGGTTGTACATGGGTGGACACCAAATGGGTCTCATGGCGTCTCACACCTCAACAGGGATGTCCCTGGCAGAAGGTAAGAGGTACAAAGTACACACCTGAGGTAAGGCAGTGTCAGGCTGTGTCCATATGAGGTCAGCTGATGAGGTCAAATTTCTCCATCACCCTTAACAGAAGCTCAGTGTTCCCTAAGCACTGAGTCCCACTTTCCCCCTCCCTCCCTCCCAGCCCAGGTAACCACTAATAAACTTTGGTCTCTGTACACTTGCCTATTGATTAAGCAATTCCATCTGTGGGGATATGCCCAAAAAAATTGAAAACAGGGACTCAGACAGATACCTGTACACCAATGTTCATTTCAAAACTATTCACAATAGCCAAAAGGTAGAAACAGCCTAAATGCCCATCAACAGATGAATGCATAAACCGCATGTGGTACGTGCATACAATGGAATATTTCTCAGCCATAGAGAGAAATGAAGTCTTGATACATACCACAACGTGGACGAACCTTGAAAACATTATGCTGAATGAAGTAAGTAAGCCATAAAAAGATAAATATCATATGACCCCCACTTAAGGGAAGAAAGCTTCTTAATGGGGGTGAGTGGATTTTCTGTTAGGATAGAATGAAGATGCAAAGATTTTTAGTAGAGTAAAATATCTGAATTATGCTTTGAGAGTGCATAGGAGTTTATATTAGCCAGAGAAAAGTTTGCTTGTATCACAGAACCTCCCCTTTGTTGAATCTTAGAGACCAGTGCTGACTTCTACAATAGGACGGAAGGCTATGTATGGCACCATTCTTCTCAGACAGACGCAGACCACTGGTGGGCAGGGGAGACGTGTGGAGATGGGAGAAGCACAAAAGACCAAGGTGGACCGGAGGAGAGACCATGAGAAGGAAAGAGTGCACGGAGGGAAGGTTCTCTAATGCCTCTTGTCTTAGTTACTTGTTGTTGTTGGTTGCTGACTAACTAGTCAAGTTGATGCTGACTCAGAGCAGCCCCCAGTGTTGCAGGGTAGAACTGCTCCATAGGGTTTTCAAGGGTGTGATCTTTTGAAAGCTCGTCTCCAGGCTTTACTTCTGAGACACCTCTGAATGGATTTGAACCCCCAACCTTTCAGCTAGTAGTCTAGTAGGCTCCATTTTAACTACCTAGTGTAGTCATAATGGAAATACCGCGAGTGGTGCCTTTAAGAATAGAAATGTATTTTCTCACAGTTCAGGAGGTTAAAAGTCCAAATTCACGATATGGCTCTAGGGGGAGGCCCTTCCTTCTCGGTAGCCCAGTGAGGTCCTTAACGTTCCTTGATGTCTGCCTTCCCTCCATGTGTGTCTCTGTGTCTGTTCTGCTCTGTTTATACCTCAGAAGTGATTAGGTTTAGGACCCACCCTAAACACTAGTATGACCTCATTAACATAACCAAAGAAAAACTCTGTCCAAACAAGGTCATAGTTACAGGTACAGCAGATAGAATTTCAGCATGTATCTGTCGGGGGAGAAAGGGAGACACGATTTAGTCAGTAACGCCTCTCCAAGCCAGGCTCTGGGCAGAGTAGTTAGTGTGAAGGTGGATGGGGCGCCTCTTTCTCTGTACACTGGGTATGTTAAAAAAAAAAAAACCCTTACCGTTGAGTCGACTCATAGCGACCCTATAGGACAGAGTAGAATTGCCCCCATAGAGTTTCTATGGAGCGCCTGGTGGATTCGAACTGCTGACCTTTTGGTTAGCAGCCATAGCATTTAACCACTATACCACCGGCGTTTCCCTGGGTATATCTAGGAGTTGCTAATAGGAAGCTTGTTTTTCTTCTGGTCTGGATTTGCAGGCCTCCCAGATGTTGCATGTGTTATGGCAGACTGGGGAGGAGAGTAGAATTGCAAATGTGAAGTCAAGAGGAAAGACAAGCATCGATTCATCCCCTTTTGTGCCATGAAAACTCCCTCAGCCCCGTCTTCCAAGTCAGCAGATGAATTCACTGACCCACTCCGCACCCGACAATGTATCTTAAGAGACCCAGAGAGACACAGACGTCCATCTGCTTTAATTATTTTATGATGCATTTCAGAAGGAGGTTGAGATTTCTAAGAATTAGAAATGTGGTCCAGCCAGAAAGTGTTTCAAGCCCAGGCAGTGGGCTCTTTGCCCACGGCTCTCCGTCTGCCCAGGAACAGTGCATCAAACTGCATGAGGCTGCTGAGTTTTAATTGGTATCCAACACGCAGAGCAAATGGCCCACGCACCCCTCTGCGAGCTGAGGTGGTGTTCTGAGAAGAAAAAGCAGTTTTCAGCCTTGATCACTGCCAAGTGGGGGCTCATTTTGCCCCTTGGGGTTTTCTCATCCTCCTGGTTTGGCCCGGATTTTTAGGGCAGCTAAGTCCCTGGGAGGCACAAACTTTTGCACTTGACTACTGACCTAATGAGCCTCGATGGCGCAGTGCTTAAGAGCTACGGCTGCTAACCCAAAGGTTGGCAGTTCAGATCCACCAGCTGCTTCTTAGAAACCCTATGGGGCAGTTCTACTCTGTCATATAGGGTTACTATCAGTCAGAATCAACTTGACGGCAATGGGTTTACTACCCTAAAGGTGGGCAGTTTGAACCCACCCAGTAGTACCCATGGAAGAAAGGCCTGGTGAACTGGTTCCATAAATCCCAAGTAACACATTGGGTCGCCATTAGTTGGTGTCGGCTGGGTGGCAACGGGTGTGAATTAGGGTTTTCGTTTAGTAGTCCTCACTCCTGGCTACACATTAGAATTACCTGTTGAGATTTGAAAACAAACAGGCACTAGGGATGCACCCCAAAACAAATATATGTGGTTCAGGCATTGGGACATTGGTGGTTCAGTGGTAGAATTCTCCCCTTCCATGCAGGAGACCCAGGTTTGATTCCCGGCCAATACACCTCATGTGCAGCTATCACCCATCTGTCAATGGAGGCCCCTGTGTTGCTATGATGCTAAACAGGTTTCAACAGAGCTTCCAGACCAAAAAAAAAAAAGACTAGGAAGAAAGGCCTGGCGATCTATTTCCAAAAAACAGCCAGTGAAAACCCTATTGTTGTTGCTGATAGGTGCTGTCCAGTTGGCTCTGACTCATAGCAGCACCACATAAAACAGAACAAAACTCTGCCTGGTCCTTCACCATCCTCACAGTCATTGTTATGTTTGAGTCCATTGTTGCAGCCACTGTGTCATTCTGTTACACTGAGGGTCTTCCTCTGTTTAGCTGACCCTCAACGTTATCAAGCATGGTGTCCTTCTCCAGGGACTGGTCCCTCCTGATAACATGTCCAAAGTATATGAGACAAAGTCTCGCCATCCTCGCTTCTAAGGAGCATTCTGGCTGTACTTCTTCCGAGGCAGACTTGTTCTTTCTTTTGGCAGTCCATGATATATTCAATATTCTTCATTAGCACCATAATTCAAAGGCATCAATTCTTCTTCAGTCTTCCTTATTCATTGTCCAGCTTTCACATGCTTACGAGGCAACTGAAAATACCATGGCTTGGGTCAGGCACATCTTAGTCTTTAAAGTGACATCTTAGCTTTTTAACACTTTAAAGAGGTCTTTTGCAGCAGATTTGGTCAATGCAATACGTCATTTGATTTCTTGACTGCTGTTGGAAACGCTGGTGGCGTAGTGGTTAAGTGCTACAGCTGCTAACCAAGAGGTCAGCAGTTCGAATCCACCAGGCGCTCCTTGGTAACAATATGGGGCAATTCTACTCCATCCTATAGGGTCACTATGAGTCGGAATCGACTGGACAGCAATGGATTTGGTTTTGGGTTTTGGTTTCCATGGTGTTGATTGTGGATCCAATCAAAATGAAATCCTTGACAACTTCAATCTTTTCTCCGTTTATCATGATGTTGCTCATTGGTCTTGTTGTGAGGATTTTTGTTTTCTATATGTTGAGATGTAATCCATACCAAAGGCTGCAGTCTTTGATCTTCATCAGTAAGTGCTTCAAGTCCTCTTCACTTTTGGCAAACAGGGTTGTGTCATCTGCATGTCCCAGACTGTTGATGAGTCTTCCTCCAATCTTGATGCGGCACTCTTCTACAAAGAGTTTAACTTCTCAGATTATCTGCTCATGGGCTGTGGATCACAACAACTCTTATCTCCAACTGATCATGGGGATTGCCCAGAGCCAGGCAACATTTCGTTCCATTGTGCATGGGCTTACCATGAGTTGGGGGCTGACTTGATGGCAGCCAACAACCACTGTAGTCAAGGCATCCCAGGGAATCCCAAAGTATAGGTAAGACTGAGACCTTCTGGGCTCTCTGGAAAATTCTCTCTCTGTGCTTTCCCCTCCCTTCTTCCCTCTCAAATAGGCTTTTCTACGATGATTTATTTTCCTAACAACATTCCCACTCTCGTTCTAAATACAGAAAAGATAGTTTAAATTTAAGGTATTCTGTTTTCAAGTGTTTTCCTAGAATTTTAAGAGCTTTGTTTTTGGTATTTGCATCTATAAAGTTATCTGCAGATACGAGCTGGTTTTCCCTGTGGGCCACCTTGACTCTGGTCCTTGTTGAAAGAAAGATATTATGAAATGAGTAATGAAGCTGAAGAAACATGGATGAATGATTTTCTGTTTCTTCATAATTGTTATTGCCACCTGTGCCCACACAAGGGGCCATTTAGGACACCAAGTCCTCCAGTCCATTCATTGATTTATTTATTCACTAAATAAAGAAATACGGAGAGATCAATATTTTTGGCCCTAACAATATACCAGGGCCTTGCTTAGTGCTAAATATACACTGATGAGTAATAAAATGTTTCTATTTAATGCAATTCTGATCCAAATCCCATCGACATTCTTTAATGACATGGAGAAACAAATCACCAACTTCATATGGAAGGGAAAGGGGCCCCGGATAAATAAGACATTACTGAAAAAGAAGAACAAGGTGGGAGGCCTTACTTTACCTCATTTTAGAACCTATTATACCGCCACAGTAGTCAAAACAGCCTGGTACTGGTACAACAACAGATACATGGACCAATGGAACAGAATTGAGAATCCAGACATAAATCCATCCACATATGAGCAGTTGACATTTGACAAAGGCCCCAAAACAGTTAAATGGGGAAAAAACAGCCTTTTTAACAAATGGTGCTGGCATAACTGGATATCCATCTGCAAAAAAATGAAACAAGACCCATACCTCACTCCATGCACAGAAACGAGCTCAAAATGGATCAAAGACCTAAATATAAAATCTAAAACGATGAAGATCATGGAAGAAAAAATAGGGACAATGTTAAGAGCCCTAATACATGACATAAACAGTATACAAAACATTACTAAGAATGCAGAAGAAAAACTAGATAATTGGGAGGCTCTAAAAATCAAACACCTATGCTCATCCAAAGACTTCACCAAAAGAGTAAAAATACTACCTACAGACTGGGAAAAAGTTTTTAGCTATGACATTTCCGATCAGTGCCTGATCTCTAAACTACATGATACTGCAAAAACTCAACTACAAGAAGACAAATAATCCAATTAAAAAATGGGCAAAAGATATGAATAGACACTTCACTAAAGAAGACATTCAGGTAGCTAACAGATACATGAGGAAATGTTCACAGTCATTAGCCATTAGAGAAATGCAGATCAAAACTACAATGAGATTTCATCTCACTCCAACAAGGCTGGCATTAATCCAAAAAACACAAAATAATAAATGTTGGAGAGGCTGTGGAGAGATTGGAACACTTATATACTACTGGTGGAAATGTCAAATGGTACAACCACTTTGGAAATCGATTTGGCGCTTCCTTAAAAAGCTAGAAATAGAACTACCATATGATCCAGCAACCCCACTCCTCGGAATATATCCTAGAGAAATAAGAGCCTTTACACCAACAGATATATGCATGCCTATGTTCATTGCAGCACTGTTTACAATAGCAAAAAGATGGAAGCAACCAAGGTGCCCATCAATGGATGAATGGATAAATAAATTATGGTATATTCACACAATGGAATACTACGCATCGATAAAGAACAGTGAGGAATCTGTGAAACATTTCATAACATGGAGGAACCTGGAAGGCATTATGCTAAGTGAAATCAGTCAGTTCCAAAAGGACAAATATTGTATAGATCACTATTATGAGAACTTGAGAAATAATTTAAACTGAGAAGAAAACATTCTTTTGTGGTTACGAGAGGGGGGAGGGAGGGAGGGTGGGAGAGGAGCATTCACTAATTAGATAGTACATAAGAGCTGCTTTAGGTGACGGGAAAGACAGCACACAGTGCAGGGGAGGTCAGCACAATTGGACTAAACCAAAAGCAAAGAAGTTTCCTGAATAAACTGAATGCTTCAAAGGCCAGCATAGCAGGGGCAGGGTTCTGGGGACCGTGGTTTCAGGGGACCTCTAAGTCAATTGGCATAATAAAATCTATTAAGAAAACATTCTGTATCCCACTTTGAAGAGTGGCGTCTGGGGTCTTAAACGCTAGCAAGCAGCCATCTAAGATGCATCAATTGATCTCAGCCCACCCGGATCAAAGGAGAATAAAGAACACCAAAGACACAAGGTAATTACGAGCCCAAGAGACAGAAAGGGCCACATGAACCAGCGACTACATCAGCCTGAGACCAGAAGAACTAGATGGTGCCTGACTACAACCGATGACTGCCCTGACAGGGAACGCGACAGAGAACCCCTGAGGGAGCAGGAGAGCGGTGGGATACAGACCTAAATTCTCATAAAAAGACCAGACTTAATGGTCTGACTGAGACTAGAAGGACCGCGGTGGTCATGGCCCCCAGACCTTCCGTTGCCCCAGGACAGGAACCATTCCCGAAGCCAACTCTTCAGACGTGGATTGGACTGGACAATGGGCTGGAGAGGGATGCTGGTGAGGAGTGAGCGTCTTTGATCGGGTGGACACTTGAGACTATGTTGGCATCTCCTGCCTGGAGGGGAGATGAGAGGATGGAGGGGGTTAGAAGCTGGCGAAATGGACACGAAAAGAGAGAGTGAGGGGAGAGAGCGGGCTGTTTCATTAGGGGGAGAGTAATTGGGAGTGTGTAGCAAGGTGTATATAAGTTTTTTTGTGAGAGACTGACTTGATATGTAAATTTTCACTTAAAGCACAATCAAAATTATAAAAAAAATGTTTCTGCTTTTCAGTGGGTGAAAACTTAATTGTAACATTTAATTGTAACACAAGGCTTTAAATGTTTAAATGAAAATACTTGAGCTGGATCTCAAAGATTGAGTAGTGAGTAGCAGGGCAAAAGAGGAACAGAGGCATTCTAATCAATCAGCCAGCCAGTTGCCATCAAGTTGAGTTGATTCCAACTCATGGTGACCCCATGTGTGTCAGAGTAGAGCTCTGCTCCACAGGATTTTCAGTGGCTGATTTTTTGGAAGTAGAGCACTGGGTCTTTCTCCGAGGCACCTCTGGGTGAACTTGAACCTCTAACCTTTTGGTTATTAGCCTAATACTTAACCATTTGCACCATCTAGGGACTCCTGGGGTATTCTAGACAGAGGGAAAAACAATCAAAATCTCAGAGGTGAACAATGGTCCAGGCTATTCCAGAATCAGCAAGTAGCTCATGGAACTTGAGTTGAGTTGAGTTGCATGTTGAGTTGAGTTGCTTGTTGAGTTGCATGTTGAGCTGAGCTGAGTTGCATGTTGAGTTGAGTTGCTTGTTGAGTTGCATGGTGCAGACTGGCTGTTGACGTAACGTTACTAGACCTGCCCGGCGTCACTGTTGCCCGTGAGTGCATCTGAAGTTTTGACTTGTGATTTAGAGCCTTGCTTTATCTGATCCTTCACTCAAAATCCCACTGCACCATGATTTTCCTTATGAATAGTCTGTGTGGTGCCCCTCTCCTTCTCCAGGTTGATGGGATTAGGGGTTGAGGAGGATGGGGACTGACAAATAGCATTGCTGTGACTGTGCAACCACTCTCACCCCCCTTTCCCAAACTGTTCCTCTCCCATTAATGTAAACTCACTCCCTCAGTTTCCTATTTATCCTTTCAAGTTTCTGATGCCAATTTGATGCCCCATAGGGTTTTCAAGGCTGTACCTTCAGAAGCAGATTGCCAGGCCTGTCTTCTGAAGCCCATCTGGGTGGATTCAGTCCACCAACCTTTCAGCTAGTAGTCGAGCACTTAACTGTTTGTGCCATCCAGAGACTCCTCCTGGCTCTCTAGGGGAAAAAAAAAAAAATCCTGGTGTGAACCATTTGCCAATTTCTGTGGGGTAAATACTCCCCCTCTGGCTGATTTCAAACTACCAATGGGTCAGCTCTGATGAGCCATACAAACTGGCTCCATTTCATCATTGGACACAGCCCTCGCTTACAGGCGATACGCTGTCTGGTGCCGCCATCACAGGAAGTGCCCTCATGAGGGTGCAGGCCGGTGGGAATGGAAGAACAGGAAAGGGAATTGTTTCCCAAAACAGCAGGAGTGTTGAGAGGCTTTGAAATCGGAAGTCAAGCTTGGGTTGAGGTAGTGAGAGGGCCGAGGAATTGTACGTTAGGACTTGGACAGCATGACACAGAGCAACGTGTGAGCATGCAGTCAAGGGAGGGGGCTCAAAGCCCTTCCTGTGCCATGTATCTTTCTCAGTAATCTCCCCACAAGTAATCTCCCTCAAGTGAAGTACCTCCTTCTTCTCTCTTTCTTCCCACCCCAGGTCAGGTAAAAAAAAAAAAAAATGGCAGTGGCCATTGGGTCACCTCCAACTCATGGTGACCCCATGTGTGTCAGAGTACAGCTGTGCTCCGTAGGGTTTTCGATGGCTGATTTTTCAGAAGTAGATCACCAGGACTTTTTTCCAAGGTGCTTCTGGGTAGACTCGAACCTCCAACCTTTTGGTGGGCAGCTGAGCACATTAACCGTTTACACCACCCAGAGACTCCCCAGGTCAAGTGCAGGTCTGCAGACTGTCCAGAAAGAACTCCCCCTCTGCCACTCCCTAGAGAGTAGATGCCCGTGGCACGTTCTAGCGCTCCCTCCAGGGCTAACTTGGAGCCTCGCCGCAGATCACAGCTATGGGGGCATGGGGACTTGGGTGAGGAACAAGGTGCACGGTGAGTCTCTCCGTTCAGCGCCCATCTGTCACTGACTGTACATTTGTGCCTCCTATTTTAGGTCCAGCCATGCTTCTGTAGGGTCAACCTGTCCAGTTTCCTGGGTGCTGCAGTGGACAAATACTTCAGACAGCCAGTTGTAGTAAGTGTGTGCTGTCCTTACAGGCTTTCTCCCCTGTGTTTACGTATCGACTCACTCATGCACTCATTCATTCACTCATTCGTTCACTCTGTCACTCATCCACTGACTTATTCACTCACTCACTCACTTATCCACTCATTCATTCACTCTATCACTCACTTACTCATTCACTCACTCACTTATCCACTCATTCACTCACTCACTCATTCACTCACTCACTCGTAACACTTGTTCACTCACCTAGCACATACTGTTCTGCCAGGCCCCATGCTTAGATGTCACCAGAAGAGAAGAAGTGGCTCCAAGAAGCACCAGGTTTTCAAGGCTTCCAACTCTGATCTCCCGGTCAATTAAGAAAATAGAGAATGTTGAAAACGGGATTATCTAACTACCTTTCAATAAGTAACTTCAAATCCCCCCACTGCCCTGCCCCACCCCGTACACCCACTCAGCCCTCATACATGCTCAGTAATTCACACCCCGGTTAATTCCAGTGGCCCAGACGCAGTAGAAGAGGCAGCATTGCCTCACAGTGAGAGCAGGAGCTTTGCTGTCAAACAGATCTGGGTTCCAGTTGTGGCCCCTTCTAGCTGTGTAACCTTGGGCAAGCTTTTTAACCTCTCTGTGCCTTAGTTTTCTCGTCTATAAAATGGGGAAATGATAGATACCATAATTTTGTATCATCTGAAACTCTTTGATTTGTAAGTGGAAAAAACCCAGCTCGGACTGGCTTAAGCTAAAACAGAATTGTTGCTGCTGCTGCTGCCATTGACTCGTGTGACCCCGTGCACTACAGGATTGGATCGTTGCGATCCACAGGGTTTTCATTGGCTGACTTTTTGAAAGTAGATCATCAGACCTTACTTCCTAGTCCGTTTTAGTCTAGAAGCTCTGCCGAAGCCTGTTTAGCATCATAGCAACACGCAAGCCTCCACTGACAGACAGGTGAATTACTGTCCTTCGGAAATCGCAAAGCCTGGAGATAGAGCTTGCTTCAGCGACCTGTTTCAAGGGCCCAGACAATGTCACCAGGATCTGATTTTTTTATCCTCATCATGCCTCTCTACTTCTCTGATTTGACTCTGCTCCTAGGCAGGCTCTGCCCTCCTGGCAGCAAGGTGGCTGCAGAAGCTCCAGCCTCATATTCTCACAACTCCAAGTCCACAGGAGAGATTGCCTTTTGCTAATTGCTTAGGCAAAAGCCCCAGAATTAGTTTGTGGCATTAATTGCTGCCGAGTTGGCTTCAACGCGTGGCAACCTAGTGCCTGATTGTCCCACCTTGGGTCATGTGCTCATCTGTGAACCAGTCACTGGCTTCAGCGGGGAAAGTAATGCTCTGATTGGTCAAGCAGGAGTCACATGCTACCCTTGAGCTGAGGACAGACCATGTCCCTGTGGAACTTCTCATACAGAGTCTGGAGAAGGGGTAAATCCTCACACATAAATAAATTCTGGATGATCCAAAAAACACCAGATGCTTGCTTCATCGTGAGGAATAAATGAACTAATCTAGAGGTTGCTGGGTGGGGCTTGTCTAATAACCTAGGTGTTGGCAGTCTGAGCCCACCCAGCAGCACTGCAGAAGAAGCGCCTGGTGAACTGCTTCTGTAGAGATTATAGCCAAGAAAACCCTGTCACATGGGGTTGCTGTGAGTCAGAATCGACTCGACGACAACAGGTTTGGGTTTGTTTTTTTTGGCATATAGTAAGAGCTTAATAAATGTTAGCATTTATTATTGACATTATCATTATTATTAAGCTCATGCCTCCTAATTCCTAAATCCTTGCTGAGTTAACGCTACAGGAGGGAAGTCTGCAAGCTTTCTCGAGTTCAGTTAACACCTTTGATTTTTTTTTTTTCCTCAAGAACACATTTGATATTAGGATTTTGATGGCTCAGACAGTCAAGTACACAGTCAGCTTCATGGACACGGAAGGGAGCATCTACACAGGTGGGTACAAATCGGGGCTGCTCTGGATTTTTGAAATCTTCAGAACTTCCGTGTAGAGTTTTGCTGCTCAAACAGGGGCGTGATTTCCGGTGGGAGTCACACACGGGAACGGTGGCGTCAACACTAGTTTCATCTGTGGAAACAAGGAGATAATGATGCCTCCTTCATAAAGTTCTTTTCAGAATTGAATGAGACAGATGAAGTAGCAACACATAGCACGTATATAGCCAGACACTGTTCTAAGCCCTTTGCCTATAATCCCTCTTAGTTCTCACAGCGATCCTATGAGAAAGGTACAATTGCTACCCCACTGTTACAGACGGTGATACTGCGGTAGAGTGGCATAATGAGTTACACGTGACCACAGAGTTCACGGATCTGTTAGAGCTAGGATTTGAGCCTTTCAGAAGACTCCAGAGTCTCTGCTCTTAGCCACTTGGCAACAAGGCCTTTCAAGCGAGAACATATGTATGAGTGTACCCAGCCCAGCGCCTGGTCACAGTGCCAGAAAGAAGAGCTACAGCTGGTCGAGGGGGCACTGTGCTAAGTGTTTTGCAAGCACTGGTTCATTTTCCAAGAGGGCTTTTGATAAATGTGAGTTTGGGGTCCCTTCCATCCCCTTGGAAAGACTCTTCCCTTTCACTAATAAACTGCCCTTTTCTCCCTGAGAAAGTCAGTGTTAGTTTTTTTTTTTTTCTGGAAAAGTAAGTGAAGACCCAGCCAGGCTCTGATTTGCCTGGAGCTACCGGGGAAGCCAGAGTCACGCTTCAGAAAGCACCGCTGGCTCACTCAAACCATCATCTATCTTGAGATAATGACGGACAGAAAGTGCTGTGTCAGTCAGGATAGGCTCAGACATGCTGCAGTAACAAAAAAAAATCTCAGTGGTTTGTAACAAAGAGTACAGGTGCCTTCGCCCCTACGTTCTTTAACTATTGTGGACTAGCTTCAGCTCTGCTTGGCGTCAGCTACTCCAATAACCAGGCTAATAGAGCAGACTCTATCTGCAACAATGCTGGTCACCTAGGAAAAAGAAAGATTCCTAGGTGGTGCAGATGGTTAAGTACTTGGCTACTAACCAAAAGGTTGGCAGTTCAAACCCACCCAGAGGCACTTCAGGAGAAAGGCCTGGTGATCTGCTTTAGAAAGAGCACAGCCATTGAAAATCCTGTGGAGCACCATTCTACTCTGTGCACATGGGGTCACCATTAGTTGGAATCAACTTGATGGCAACGAGTTGGTTGATTTTGCTGTCTCCAGGAGTCAAACCCAGTTCCAGAGGCTTCGCCTGCCTTGTGGAGTTCTAGATCATCCCAGCACAGTGGTGTGGCCTGGCAGGGTATTGACAAGAAGCTTCTCCCGTGTGTTGCGTCACCTAGCGTGAATCACACACTGCTAGAATCTGCTGCCCAGCTGAAAGTGCGTACGAGAAGAAAGCCACTCATCCGTGGGTGTTCCCACCCGGCTCACAAATGTATCTGTTGGCAAAAAAATAATTCCGGGCGTTTCTTCTTTCTCTCTTTTCTTATTTCCTTGCGGAGTAGAAATCCCCTTTGCGTTCCACTTGGTGTAGTCTGGCCTCATCCATGGCCTGGCCTTCTGGTTGGACGTGGCCTTTGTGGGGTCTCTGTGTGTATCTTTCCCCTGCTTAGCCCACCCAGCCCACATACTGTTCTCTGTGATTTGTGATCACTGTTAGAAAATCTTAAAAAAAATCCATCTAAATAACGATACTGTCTGTTTCTCCAGTTTTCAAGAAATTGAACACTGATGCTAGTGTCCCGCTGAGATTTTAGAGCGAAGTGAAAATGCTACCATTTTCTGTAGCAATCCGTCAGCTCGAGCTAAAACACTGTAAAAACCTCTGAAACCAGCTGGATTAGATTCGGAGGCATGAGAGAGGATCTGTGCTTTTTCAACCCTTCTCTTCTTTTCTGGAATCCCTGGGTGGTGCAGACAGTTAACGTGCTGACTGCTAACCGAAAGGTTGGAGGTTTGAATCCACCCAGGGGTGCCTTAGAAGAAAGGCCTGGTGATCTAATTCCCAAAAATCAGCCAGCGAAAATCCTACGGAGCACAGTTCTGCTCTGACCCACGGGGGTCGCCATGAGTAGGAACCGACTCTGCAGCAACTAACAGGAACAACATCCGTACCGTAAGAGGATTCCGTAAGTTAAAAAGAATGAAAACTGTTTATCATCCTGCACTCCTAGTCCAACCCATTAATGTGGGCCTGGAGCACAGCTGGCCTTTAACTCTTTTCTTGCCCCGCAGGGTGACAGTCTGGCTGTCAACAGCCACCACGGAACCTCTGAGACTCACTGGTGCCAGGTGAGCTGCCTTCTCCAGATGCCTCTCTTTGCCCAGGAAGGCAGGACTGTCTCAGGGAAAGTGCCGTTTGTAGCCAACAAACGGCAAGCAGGAAAGTACAAACACGATTTCCTCTCCATTTACTGGGCATTGGTGGTTCAGTGGTAGACTTCTCGCCTTCCATGTGAGAGACCCCGGTTCAATTCCTGGCCAGTGTACCTCCTGTGTAGCTACTACCCATCTGCCATTGGAGGCTTGCATGTTGCTAGCCCAAGACAGATTAGTAAGAAAGGCCTGGCGATCTACTCCTGAAAACCATCTACTTGTGAGAACTCTGTAGATCACGGCGGTCCTAGCCAAAGCTGCTTATGTGGGTGGTGCAGGTCCGGGCAGCATTTTAGTCCATTGTGCATGGAGTTTGCTGTGAGTTGGGGGCTGACTCAATGGCCACTAACAACTGGGCATTGAGGGATCGGAGTGAGAGGAAGCTGGCCAGCCCCTGAGACTCAGCCCCTAGAAATGGACAGCAGGCTTTGTAAAGGCCCGGCTGGGTGTGCACTGCTGCCCTTAGCTCCAAAGCCTGCAGAGTGAATTCCACCCTCTGCCCCGAGTGTGCAAGGAAGAGGAGCTTCGGATAAACTCCAGGGCAGCGTTCTCCACTGAGCACGGAGGAAGCAAGGAAATCCGTTAGCTCGTGCGAGCTCGGGCCAAAGGCTTGAATTATCAAGTCTTTAGACCCCAGAGCAGCTTCCTGGGCTTACTTACGTCTGTCTAGCCCCAGACCTCCAAATTTAGGACAATAAAATGGATCCACACCACAGGGGTAGTATATGGCGTGGGCTGACGGAGTTCTGAGGTCTCTGCAGCAGTTGCCTGGACTTGCCCTGTTGTTAAGATGCACTCTTTCCTTTCACCGGGTTGAGCTCTGCTGGGTGAGGTAGAGGAGGGAGGGGAGGGGAGTGGCCCAAGGGCTCTCGGGGTATGAAGGCCACTCGGGTCATCTCATTCAACTTTCTTCCTTCTTCCCTCTTGCCCTGCCTTGAGCCTCTGTTTGAATACTCCAGTGACGGGAAGCTCACCACCTACCAAACCGGCCCGTCCATTATTAGTCTTTTTTTGTGTAACTGGTCCCTGGGTGGTACAAATAGTTTGCACCCAACTACTAATTTGACGATTCAAACCCAGTCAGTGACGCCACGGAAGAAAGGCCTGGCGATCTGCTCCCATAAGGATTACAGACAAGCCAACTCAATGGGGCGGCTCTACTCTAACACGTGGGATTGCCATGGGACAGGATCGACTCCACAGCGACAGGTTGTTTCTTTAGTTACATAAACCTGACATGCTAATATAAATTCAAAAATCCAAAAGCTTATAAAGTCAAATGGGAGCGTCCTCCACCTCTCACCCCTTACCTTGCCCCCCACCCACCCTCCCACCCTTTACCCCAACCCCTGATGTGAGGTCCCTCACCTCTCAGGTGGCTTTCTGTACATGTACGAGCAATTCTCACCATCTGGGGGCGTCTCACAGGAAGATGACACTGGCATTCTTCAACACGTTTTTATCTGCTCCCTGGCATCAGTTACCCGATGCGTGGTTTTCATCCGTTAATACATTTTGCCCCTCTTTTTCTACTTTTTTTGTAGTAATGTCTTTGTAGGTTGTCCAGTTAATGGGACTCTCCTGGACAGCTATGTACAAAAACAGGGTTTCCTGTGGCAGGCAGACGCGCGAGGGTCTCCTGCTGTCTGTTTTTCTCCACCCAAAGCCTCTGTCCTTCTCTGCCGCCACAGTGTCACCCTGCTTCCTGCAGTTATGGCGCCTCCTGTGGCTCTGTGAGTAGCCCTGCTTCCTCTGCTTTTCTCAACCAAACCCAGGTCCGGGAGCCTTTCTGCCCAGAGCCCGGCTCGCTCCAGTTCCTGCACAGGATGCCGCAGGCAGGGATCTACCTTTCGAGTTTCAGAAAATGTTCCTTGCCTCCAGGAATGCGTTTTGCTGGCACACGCTGAGCTATGCTGCCCACGTTCTGCCCTCGTTTGGTTCTGCTTCCGTGTGGCTTCTAGCCAATCTCACCTGCCTTTGCAGCCCTTATACACATCTAGGAGACTGCAGATTCTGCCTCCTGGCGTCACAGGCAAGGAGGCCTGCAGTGTCTTTCGGTTTTCCTGGTTACAGGATAGCTTCCAGGAGGAAAAGTGGAAAATGCTGACTTCAGCCCTGTTCATCTGGAAGTTTCCACTCTCTTCCTAAATGTTCATAAACCATCTGCTTAATGACCAGTTCTAAAAAAAAGAAAAAGTGCTAAAGAGCAGTAGTCTTCATCTGCCAGGAGTTCTGGAATTTTCCCTTTTCTCTTTTTGCAAACCCAGATAACGTTCTCTTGCCTCTTAGCTGAGTGAATTGAATGTTGCGTTATGTGTTTTCTGACGCATCTTGGGTTTCATTTCTGTCGGGCACATTTCCTACCCTTCCCTCCTCTGTTCCCCGTCGTAGGAGAGAAGGAAGCAAACCACTTAGCTCACACACTCGCTGCCTCGTAGCTCCCTGGGCTTCTCCAGCCCTTGCCTGACCCATTGTGTTACTATGACGTCCCTGTATGTGAGCGTCCCAAGAAGAAGGACTGAGTCTTACTCTGTGGCGTCTCCGTCCTCGTCAAATCCACCACAGGGACTCATCAGTGCTGTAGAATGACTAACTGCACCAACGAGCCCTTAGTTAATGACACTTTTGCTGTTAAGAATTTAGTCTGTTGGTTTTTTGTTTTGTTTTATTTTTTGTCAGTCACCTTGGAGTTGAGTCATAGCGACCCCGTGTGTTACAGAGTGGAACTGCTCTACAGGGTTTTCTTGGCTGTAATCTTAATGGAAGCATATCGCCAGGACTTTTCTTTCGCAGTACCGGCTGGGTAGATTCAAACTGCCAACCTTTAGGTTAGCAGCCAAGCACAGATCGTTTATGCCACTTAATGAATGAATCATGAGCTGACAGTCTCTTTCTTATTAAGGGCTTAGCCTAGCACATTGGAAGGAAGAAGCCTAAGATATCATGGGCATGCCATACTTTGCAGGAGGGAGAAAGGAAAGGGAGGAGGGAAGAATTCCTTCCACTTAGCAGACCAGAACCCTTGCGTACTGAAAAGAGACCAGATTTTGGAGTCTGATGCATCCTGATTTCATCCAGTCTCTTCTTGATATTTGCATGACCTTGCTATTGGAGTGACCTTAAGCAAATAAATTAACCTCTCTAGCACCCAGGTTTCCTCATCTCCTCGTCTATAAAGTATAGCTTATAAATGTCTCACCAGGCTTTTGTGAATAGTAAAGGAAAGAACGTAGTTCAGTAATCAGCTTGTAGTAGGTCCCGGGGTAGTGCGAACGGTTAATGCAGTCAGCTGCTAACCAAAAGGTTGACAGTTATTCCACCCAGAGGTGCCTCAGGAGAAAGGCCTGGAGATCTACTTCCAAAAAATCAGCCATGGAAATCCCTGTGGGGCACAGCTCTACCCCAACACATACGGGGTCGTCATGAATTGAAGTCTATTTGATGGCAGCTGATTTTTTTGCTTGGCTGCTTACCTAAAAGTTGGCAGTTTGAATCCACCCTGTGGTACTGCCAAAGAAAAGCCCTGGTGATCTGCTTCCATTAAGATTACAGCCAAGAAAACCCTGTGGAGCAGTTCCACTTTGTAACACACGGGGTCGCTATGACTTGAAATTTACTCCACAGTATATTTTGACTCCATGTCCTCTGTCCTTATTCTATTTCTTGTTCCCAGTGTATGTCTTCAGGGTTTTTTTGGTTTGAAAATTATGGTTTTCCTTGGTCATTCCAACAAACCTCCAACTTACTGAATGCCAGTGTTCTTCACGCTCTTTTTTCAGCAAGGTGCCCCCCTTTTGTACTGCTCTGAATGGGATCTCCTCCTTCCTCATTGTCAAATACTCCTTAAACCCTGACCTCTTGGGAGGACCCCCCCCCCCCAGTGCAGCCACCACAGTGTGACAATACCTGCCTTTCTCCTCCCCACCAGGGTCCTTTGTGCTTTTATTGTTGGCATATCATTTCTGACAACCCCCCATCACTCCTGAGCTGCCGCTCATTTTACTGCTCTGGGCAATAACACAGAAGCCACCTTTTTATGACTTTGTGAGATTTATATCCCTGGAGTACACAGAAGCGGTCTGCCGAGTTTTTTGACCACACACACCTATGAGTAAAATCACTTCATTTACGTCCCTCCAAGAATACTAATACAAGTATCTCTGGCTTTTCAAAAGTTCACTTTACCCCACTTCACTTTATCTTTTAACGAAAGACCTACATGGTAGTATTTATCTTTTAACTATGTGCAGACACAACCATAATAATGGTAGCAGAAAGCCTGGGACACTAATAATCTCTCTCTCTATATATACGTATATATTTTGTCTCTATGTATTTATCTCTTTCTATATATAGGTGTAGATTTCTACATATAAGTGCGTGTAGACAGACAGAGAGAAATAGAAAGAGAGATCTTTATTTATGGGGCACAGTTCTACTGACATACATAGAATTGCCATGAGTCAGAGCCTACTCGGCGGCAACTGCTTTGATCTTTTTAGTTATATCTATGTGTACATATACACACACACACTTGTATAAACACACATGTCGTTGTTGTGTGCTGACAAGTTGATTCCAATTCATAGCAACCCTGTAAGACACAGTAGAACTTCCCCATAGGGATTCCTAGGCTGTTGTCTTTACGGGAGCACATCGCCAGGTCCTATCTTCCACAGAGTGGCTAGTGGGTTCGAACTGCTGACCTTTCAGTTAGCAGCTGGGCACTTAATGGTGGAGCCACCAGGGCTTCTGTATATGTTGTTGTTGTTAGGTGCCATCGAGTCAGTTCTGACTCGTGGGGACCCTACGCACAACAGAATGAAACACTGCTCCGTCCTGCGTCATCCTTACAATTGTTGTTATGCTTGAGCTCATTGTTGCAGTCACTGTGTCAATCCATCTCGTTGAGGGTCTTCCTCTTTTCCGCTGACGCTGTATTTCACCAAGCATGAGGTCCTTCTCCAGGGACTGATCTCTCCTGACAACATGTCCAAAGTATGTAAGATGCAGTCTCACCATCCTTGCTTCTAAGGGGCATTCTGGTTGCACTTCTTCCGAGACAGATTTGTTCATTCTTTTGGCAGTGCATGGTATATTCAATATTCTTCGCCAACACCACAACTCGAAGGCATCAATTCTTCTTCGGTCCTCCTTATTCATTGTCCAGCTTTCACATGCATATGACGGAATTGAAAATACCATGGCTTAGGTCAGGCGCACCTTAGCCTTCAAGGTGACATCTTTGCTTTTCGACACTTTAAAGAGGTCCTTTATAGCAGATTTACCCAATGCAATGTGTCATTTGATTTCTTGACTGCTGCTTCCATGGCTGTTGGTTGTGTATCCAAGTAAAATGAAATCCTTGACAACTTCAATCTTCATTTATCATGATGTTGTGTACTGGTCCAGTTGCGAGGATTTTGTTTTCTTTATGTTGACGTGCAATCCATACTGAAGGCTGTGGTCTCTGATCTTCATTAGTAAGTGCTTCAAGTCCTCTTCACTTTCAGCAAGGAAGGTTGTGTCATCTGCATAATGCAGTTTGTTAATGAGTCTCCCCCAATCCTGATGCCCCATTCTTCTTTATATAGTCCAGCTTCTCGGATTCTTTGCTTAGCGTTCAGATTGAATAGATATGGTGAAAGGATACAACCCTGACGCACACCTTTCCTGATTTTAAACCACTCAGTGTCCCCTTGTTCTGTCCAAATAACTGCCTCTTGATCTATGTAAAGGTTCCTCATGAACACGATTAAGTGTTCTGGAATTCCCATTCTTCGCAATATTACCCATAATTTGTTATGATCCACGCAGTTGAATGCCTTTGCGTAGTCGATAAAACACAGGTAAACATCTTTCTGGTATCCTCTGCTCTCAGCCAGGATTCATCTGACATCAGCAATGATATCCCTGGTTCCATGTCCTCTTCTGAAACTGGCCTGAACTTCTGGCAGTTCCCTGTCGATATACTGCTGCAGCTGTTATTGAATGATCTTCAGCAAAATTTTGCTTGCATGTGATATTAATGATATTGTTCTATAATTTCCACATTGGGTTGGATCACCTTTCTTGGGAATAGGGATAAATATGGATCTCCTCCAGTCAGTTGGCAAGGTAGCTATCTTCCAAATCTCTTGGCATAGACGAGTGAGCACCTTCAGTGATTCATCCATTTGTTGAAACATCTCAATTGATATTCCATCAATTCCTGGAGCCTTGTTTTTCACCAGTGCCTTCAGAGCAGCTTGGACTTCTTCCTTCAGTAATTGGTTCCTGATCATATGCCACCTCTTGAAATGGTTGACTATCGACTAATCCTTTTTGGTATAATGACTCTGTGTATTCTTTCCATCTTCTTTTGATGCTTCCTGCATCATTAATATTTTCCCCATAGAATCCTTCAATATTGCAACTCAAGGCTTGAATTTTTTCTTCAGTTCTTTCAGCTTGAGAAACACCGAGCGTGTTCTTCCCTTTTGGTTTTCCATCTCCAGCTCTTTGCACATGTCATTATAATACTTTACTTTGTCTTCTCAAGACGCCCTCTGAAACCTTCTGTTCAGTTCTTTTACTTCATCAATCCTTCCTTTTGCTTTAGCTGCTCGACATTCGAGAGCAAGTTTCAGAGTCTCCTCTGACATCCATCTTGGTCTTTTCTTTCTTTCCCCTTTGCAAAGACTTCTTACTTTCTTCATGGATGATGTCCTTGATGTCATTCTACGACTCGTCTGGTCATCAGTCACTAGTTTTCAACACATCAAATCTTTTCTTGAGATGGTCTCTAAATTTAGGTGGAATATACTCAAAGTCATATTTTGGCTCTTATGGACTTGCTCTGATTTTCTTCAGCTTCACCTTGAACTTGCATATGAGCAATTGATGGTCTGTTCCACAGTTGGTCCCTGGCCTTGGTCTGACTGATGATATTGAGAGTTTCCATCGTCTCTTTCCACAGATGTAGTCAATTTGATTCCTGTGTGTTCCACCTGGTGAGGTCCATGTGTATAGTTGCCGTTTATGTTGATGAAAGAAGGTATTTGCCATGAAGAAGTCACTGGTCTTGCAAATTCTGTCATTCCATCTCTGGCATTGTTTCTATCACCAAGGTCATATTTTCTAATTACCGATCCTTCTTCTTTGTTTCCAACTTTTGCATTCCAATCACCAGTAATTATCAATGCATCTTGATTGCATGTTTGATCAATTTCAGACTGCAGCAGCTGATAAAAATCCTCTATTTCTTCATCTTTGACCTTAGTGGTGGGTGGATAAATATGTATAGAATATATGTGTGTGTGTGTGTGTGTGTGTATATATATATATATGCATATATGTGTGTATATATACAGAAGGGGGCCCTGGTGGCACAGTGGTTAGGTGTTTGGCTGCTAATCAAAAGGTTGGCAGTTCAAATCCACCAGCCACTCCTTGGAAATCCTTTAAGGTGGTTCTACTCTGTCCTGTAGGGTCGCTATGAGTCAGAATTCACTCGACAGCAATGGGTGTATATTCACATATGTACATATATATCCATACAGGTATCTATATGCATATACATATATGGAAATCCATATGTATTTTATAAGACATACCAAAAAAAAACAGAAATAGAAAGGATGAACTGAAAAATAAATATAGGGTGATTGTTGGATCTAGCTCAGACACTTGTCCTGTGCCAAAATGTTTTGAACCATTATTGAATATTATTGGATCCCTATGAGGGCCTGCTCTACTAGGTGTGCCAGGAGATTTGGTTTGGCCAGAGTTAATGAGCTTTATGGTTTATATAACTAGAAGAAATGCTGACCAAAAAGTCAATTGGAGTCTTCAAGTGCTATTCCTAATGGTCACCATTAAACTGCTTTACCTTGGCTTTTGTGTAAGGGGAACCCCGGCCCCCAGATCCACACGTGGGTAGCTGCATCAAAAGGAATCCCGGGAGCACCAGGAACCTGGGGTGGAAAGGGAAAGGGGGAGAGTGCTGACACATTGTGGGGATTGCAACCAATGTCACAAAACAATTTATGTACACATCTTTTAATGAGAAACTAATTTGTGCTGTAAACTTTCACCTAGAACAATAAAAAGGAAAAAAAAGGAATTCTGGATGGAAGTCATTGTACACAATTAGGCACAATGAAGAAATAGTGTGTGTGCTGGTGTGCTGAACTAGTTACTAGGTGTGAGTATCATGGGGGAAAACATTTAAAACAAAACAAAATGGCCTGACTCAACTAGATAAGTTGAAATAGGATCAAAGAACAAACTTTAATTGATTTTTAAAAAATGTGTGACTATGTTTTCCCTTATTTCACCCCAATACAAACTAGAATTTGAGTTGCTGGTCTCACATGACAAGATCAAATATTTCGGCCTACCCAAGCCACGAGGGCATCGTTTTGGTGATGATGGGGTCAGAGTGAGAGAGGAGGAATAGCTGATAATACTCAAGAGGCAGCTGTCTCTAATTTAGGGAATTTTTAAAAAGACGTTTGTTGTTGTTTGCTATCAACTCGATTCCTGCTCATAGAGACCCTATAGGAGGGAATAGAACTGCCTCATAGGGTTTCCTAGGCTGTAATCTCTATGGGAGCAGATCTCCGGGTCTTTTCTCCCCCTGCAGAGCAGCTGGTGAGTTCAAACCACCAACCTTTCAGTTAACAGCAACACTTAACCATCGTGCCACCAGGGCTCCTTGAAGTGAATCCTCCCTAATAATCAAAGAAAGTCAAATTAAAATAATCAATAATATTCTAACTCCAAATATTTAAATATTAAGGATTGGAAAGAGCGTGGTGCAGTGAGCACTTCATGCGTTGTAGGCAAGGAAGTAACGTGTTACATTATTTGGAAGACATTTTAGCCACAGTTGTGGGGAACTTCATATCCATCTGTGTGGTTCAGCCCAGTGAGTCTGCCTCAAAGAATTTATTCCAAAGACATAATTGTCAATAGGTCATAAAGACGTATTATGAGAACATCCTTTGTGTAGTAACCCACGGGGCTGCTGGGGCAGGAGGTGAAAGGTCAATAGGCCAACGGGAGTCCATCCAGCACCCCCAGCATGACCTCCAGGAAAGGACTGACATGCCCACGTTCCCCCACTGGCCAATGGCTTAAACATCCCCATCCTGGGACTGAGTACTTCCCATCAGGATAGCTATTCCAATGAAGCTGTGGTATAAAAAGGTATAGACATTAAAAAAAATGTGATGTCCGTCATATTAACCCAGTCAAAAGACATAGATTCATGGCTGTGAATCTATCTTGGGAGAAGTCACTCAAGAGAGTGACTTGAAATGTGAGGATCTCTGGATCACCACAAAGTTATGGCTCAGTGACTATGGCTTTGCTAACACTCTGCAGTCCTGTCAGGAGTCCTATAGATGGCTTCCCATAGAGTACATAAGATGCCTTGCAGTTATCTTCAGTCATGATCATCCATTCTGAGACTCAACCAATTTTTAAAAATATATCTTAAGGAATTAATAATTTTGTAATGCTGTGTGAATCTGGACATGACAGATGGTAGAAGAAATATTGTTATATGATTTTAAAGAAATAAAATTTTTATTGTGTTTTGGAAAAAAAAGAATGTCCTTTGCAGCATTAGTGTCAAAAACTAGGTCTTTGTTATTGTAAATAATGGTGTTATAATAAAAATACAGGTATTCAACCATTGGCATTAAACCAGTGGTTCTATATCCATATAACGCCATTGAAAAATGTATTTTCGAGAACTTTTTCAAAAATTATCTCATGACATAAGATGAATGCTTGCTAACGTTCAATAAGAGAAGCATGCTTTTGTTAAAATACAAAAATAATGCTTAAATATTACTTCATCTCTTGCTTCTTTTATTCTTTACATCTATAAATACATATAGAGAAAAAATATATAGAAGGGAAATATCCTACAATGTTAACTGAGAGAATCTTTGATGGTATTAGGTTGATTTTATTTTCTTTATATTTTTCCTTTTTTAAAAAAATTTTCTGCAGTGAATATTTAACACATTTAGAATCAGAAGGAATGTACATATTATTAAGAATGACTAATAAAAATCCCACAAACATGGCTCCTTTAGATTAGTTATAAACAATATATAATGTTAAACAGAATACATGATTTTGCTTATTCTTATCAGCCAGTTCTTTTCACTATAATTTCATGAGCCTTCATTTGGAGCCTCTTAAGATCAATCACGGAGTCCCTAGTGGGTACAGTTAACACGGTCAGCTGCTAACTAAAAGGTTGGAGGTTTGAGTTTAATCACATAAAAATCTACAAATATTACAAAAATAAAAAAGAAGCTATGTCAAAACTACAAAAGATTGCTTAAAAGTTTTAAAAAGCAAAGATATCACTTTGATGACTAAGGCACGCCTGACCCAAGCCATGGTCTTTTCAATTGCCTCATATGTGTTGAAAACTGAACAGTGAAAAGGAAGACAGAAGAACTGATACTTTCAAACTGTGGTGCTGGCAAAGAGTATTGAATATACCGTGGACTGCCAGAAGAAGGAGCAAATCACTCTTAGAAGACATACAATTAGGATGTTCCTTAGAAACGAGGATAGGGAGACTTTGGCTCACTTACTTTGAAAAGGTCATCAGGAAAGACCAATCACTAGAAATGGACATCATGGTTATTGAAGCAGAGAGTCAACAAAAACAAAGGAAACTCTCAGTGAGATGTATTGTGGACTAAACATACCAGTGATCGTAGATGGGACCAGACAGGGCAACGTTTTGTCCTGTTATGCATAAAATCACCATAGATTGTAGCTGACTCAATGGCAAGTAACTAACAACAACATACCAAAGGGATAACAGAATTCCTTAGATAAATTTTAAAATGTATAAAAACAGTAATGTGGTAGCAAGTGGCAGGGCCGGGGAAAGAAGAGATGGGTGTCGTTTACACTGGGTGGTCTGGGAGACCTCTCTGAAGAGGTGGCATTTGAGTGGAGATCTAGTTGTCGCGAAGGATAGGGAGCAGACAGATGTCCAGACAGAAACTTCCAGAAGAGAGCAGCAAGGGCAAGTGCACCTGTTGCGTGGTAAGAAGAGAAAGAAGTAAGTCAGTGTTTAGTGTTTGCTATAAACCATCTACTTTCAGTGATGGAAAATCTGGACCATCGTCTCAGATCTAAATTTAGGCTATGCATAATCAAACTTCCCTAAATATAGTGGGCAAAGATAGATCCAAGGCTGCCCATCACAACTCCTGGGATGAGAGTGAGAGAAGGGGCGGGGGGAGAGTAGGGACAAGGAAGGACATAAAAGTAAAACTTGCTGGCTTAAACCCTTGGTCTGGGTAGAACTTAATTTACTTCAAAGTCATAGAATCCCCATCGCTGCTTGGAAGACAGCGACGAGCCAGCAACAAGCGGAATAAAAGCTTGTGAAATCCCTCGACCTCCAAGTTCATGTTTCATGTTCTAAACCTTGCCATCTATCTAAATTTTATAAGAATGTTTCTATTTATTTAAATCTTTTTTTTAATCTAAAAATTGGCTTCTTAATTTTATGTAAAAATTTATTTCTTGGTACTTCTTGGACTGGCCCTTTAGAGCTAGCTAACTGCATGCAGCTAAAACATAATTTTTTTCCATTTTTGGTTTCTTTTTATTTATATAAAGGCAACAGCATTGCTTTAATTTTTGAAGTATTTTCAAAAGAGATTTAACAAAACGCTACCTCATGTTTGCATGTATGCACATGTATCACACGGCACAGGGCATGTTAGGAGTGACCCTCTCTATGCAATCTTGATCTGATTTTTTTGCATATATTTTCAACAAACCAGTAGCGAGTTCCTAGCTCAGCAATGTGTTACAGAATTTTTGCCTTATTCCTGTAATGGGACGCTTTGATGATGTCAGGGATATTCTTCACTGGCAATATGTGATGACTCTGTGTGTAGTCAAGAAAATAAAGATGGACTCTTTCTCGGTTCCCTTGGGGTTATAATAAAAATGTACAGTGGGAGATATCTGAGGCCTCCCTTTACGTTAAGGCATTTGTTATATGCCATATGTCAAGTGGAGAGGAAAGACGATCTTTCCAAAGAGCACGTTTTCCCCTGGCCAATCCACCCTGATAAAAATGAACGTCACACAGCTCGACAATCTAATGAAGCCCAACAGGCAACCTGCTCTCTCCATGGGGGAAACTGGAGTGAACAAGAGCTGCATATTCCCATCAGCCAGTCAGCCACCCAGGGCTTCCAGGTTTCCACTCTGTTGCTTTTGCTTCTTCCGGCCACTCAGATTGAAACGGCCTTCCCCTTCTATCCTTAGCTCTCCCCGCCCAGTGCACCTCAAGCACGGCCACCAGGTTTCTGTCAGTGGAGGCTTGCATGTTGCTATGATGCCAAACAGGTTTCAGCGGAGCTTCCAAACTAAGTCAGACTAGGAGGAAAGGCCTGCCAGCCTACTTGTGAAAATTAGCCAGTGAAAACCCTATGGAACACAAAGGTCTGATGTAACCAATCATGGGGATGGCACAGGACCAAGCGGCATTTTGTTTCATTGTGCATGGGGCCGCCATGAATTGGAGCCAGCTTGGTGCTGACTAGCCACCACCACAATAGCTCTGTAATTCTCCTACAAAATACAATGGGTTAACACTTTAATAAGTAACCCCCCCCTTTGATTCCTAATAATTCTGTAGGTATAAGACTGAAATAATTAGCAAAGTTACTCAAGTAAATTCCTCCATTAAAATAAACACTATATTACATTACATCACATCATTCTTAAATGTTTGCTATTGTGGTTAGGTGCCATCGAGTCAGTTCTGACTCATAGCGACCCTATGTACAGAAGAACGAAGCACTGCCCAGTCCTGCGCCATCCTCACAATCGTTGTTATGCTTGAGCTCATTTTTGCCGCTGCTGTGTCAGTCCACCTCGTTGAGGGTCCTCCTCTTTTCTGCTGACCCTGTACTTTGCCAAGCATGATGTCCTTCTCCAGGATCTGATCCCTACTGACAACATGTCCAAAGTATGTAAGACGCAGTCTCGCCATCCTTGCTTCTAAGGAGCATTCTGGTTGTACTTCTTCCAAGACCAGATTTGTTCATTCTTTTGGCAGTCCGTGGTATATTCAATATTCTCCAACACCACAATTCAAAGGCGTTAATTCTTCTTCGGTCTTCCTTATTCATTGTCCATCTTTCACATGCATATGAGGCGATTGAAAATTCCATGGCTTAAGTCAGGCTCACTTTAGTCTTCAAGGTGACATTTTTGCTTTTCAACACTTTAAAGAGTTCTTTCACAGATTTGCCCAATGCAATGCATCATTTGATTTCTTGACTGCAGCTTCCATGGCTGTTAATTGTGGATCCAAGTAAAGTGAAATCCTTGACAACTTCAATCCTTTCTCCATTTATCATGACGTTGCTTATTGGTCCAGTTGTGAGGATTTTTGTTTTCTTTATATTGACGTGTAATCCATACTGGAGGCTGTGGTCTTTGATCTTCATCAGTAAGTGCTTCAAGTCCTCTTCACTTTCAGTAAGCAAGGTTGTGTCATCTGCATAATGCAGGTTGTTAATGAGTCTTCCTCCAATCCTGATGCCTTAATCTTCTTCATATAGTTCAGCTTCTTGGATTATTTGCTCAGCATACAGATTGAATAGGTCTGGTGAAAGGATACAACCCTGATGCACACCTTTCCTGACTTTAAACTATGCACTATCCCCTTGCTATGTTCAAATTCTGCCTCTTGATCTATATACAGGTTCCTCATGAACATAATTAAGTGTTCTGGAATTCCCATTCTTTGCAATGTTAACCATAATTTGTTATGATCCACACAGTTGAATGCCTTTGCATGGTCAATAAAACACAGGTAAACATCTTTCTGGTATTCTCTGCTTTCAGCCAGGATCTATCTGGTTCCACGTCCTCTTCTGAAACCGGCCTGAATTTCTGGCAGTTCCCTATCAATATACTGCTGCAGCTGCTTTTGAATGATCTTCAGCAAAAATTTGCTTGCATGTGATATTAATGATATTGTTTGGTAATTTCCACATTTGGTGGCATCACCTTTCGTCAGAATAGGCATAAATACGCATCTTTTCCAGTCGGTTGGCCGGGTAGCTATCTTCCAAATTTCTTGGCATAGAAATAGAACCCAGTGCTCCATCCGTTTGTTGAAATATCTCAAGAGATGGATCCTGAAAATAACTAGGGATCTAGTCCCAAAGAGACCATGGCTCGGGTCAGACACACGTTAGTCATCAAAGTGACATCTTCTCTTTTTAAGGTTTTAAAGGAATCTTTTACAGTAGATTCACCCAATGCAACATGCTGTTTGATTGAAGAGACCAAGCCAAGCCATAGTATGTTTGGTCGCCTGATATATATGCAAAAGCTAGACAATGAAAAAGGAGGACGGAAGAAGAATTGACACCTTCAAGTTATGGTATTGATGAAGAATATTGAATACACCATGGACTGCCAAAAGAACAAACAAATCTGTCTTGAAGGCAGTACAGTCAGAATGCTTCTTAGAAATAAGGATGGAGAGACTTCATCTCCCTCACTTTGGGAACGTCCGTCAGGAAGGACCAATCCCAGGAGAAGGACATCATGCTTGGTAAAGTAGAGGGTCAGCGAAAAAGAAGAAGACCCCCAGTGAGATGGATTGACATAGGGGCTGCAACAATGGGCTCAAACATACCCACTGTTGTGATAGTGGCACAGGACCCGGCAATGTTTCATTCTGTTATAGATAGGGTCTCTGTGAGTCAGAAGCAACTCAACGGCACCCAACAACAAATTCCCAAAGAAGGGGAGTGGACGTAGCAAACAACAAACCCTGCTATGAGCAACTGCCTACCAACAGTCCATCTTCACTACTAATTCCATTGCCTTCTGTTTCCATAAGAGAGCATGTTACACCATAGTCATCCATTGGTGAATCTCTACCGCCTCCTGCTCACTTGCTGGCACCCCAAGGATAGGAGCCGTCTTACACATCTGTGTATTCCTCACAGGGCCTGGCTTATTTCCTTGCACACAGAAAGTGTTCAAGAAATGTTTGTGCATTGTAATTGAATTCTCATTCCTGAAGTTGACTTAGAGAGCTCAAGAGTTGGCCATACTCAAGGCAGGCAGATACTGTATTTTCACATGGATCTAGCAATCAAGTGTGTTCTAAGAAACTTCCCTTGCCATCCAAAATAGCATGGAATCCTACGTTAACACCGGTCAGCATAAAAAGCCCAAATTTATTGAATTGTTAGCGTCTTGTGCTCAGCACCTTTGGAGGTAATGTTAATGTCACAGTTTTATTATGATTTGACATTTCCACTAATATTTAGAGAAACACATCAGAGAGCCATACAAAAGTCTCTTGGATAGCACCAAACCAAAGCCAAACTCACTGCCATTGAGTCTGTTCCAACTCATAGGAACTCTTTGGATAGAGTAGAACTGCCCCACAGGGCTCCCAAGGCTGTAATCTTTACAGAAGCAGACTGCCACATCTTTCTCCCATGGAGTGGCTGGTGGGTTTGAACCACCTTCCTTTTGGTTAGCAGCCCAGTGCTTTAACCACCGCGCCACCAGGGCTCTTCTTTCATAGCACACCCTATATAATTTGTAGACAGAGCTTCAAACTGGTTAGGTCTGGTTCGAACCCTTGTTGAGAATTTGCATCTCTAACGAGTTCCCTGCTGAGAATTTTCGTTTCAGCCCCAGATACACTGAGTCAGAATCTACATTTTAACATGATCCGCAAGTGATTCTTATGTATAATTTCCCGGGAACTTGTTAGAAATGCAGATTCTCAGCAGGGGTTCAAACTGGAAAGGAACCAGTTCAAAGCCCCATTTGTAGGACGCAGGGCAAAGTGAAAATGCAGGTCCCCAGCTGGGGTGGATAAATTAATCCCTCCTCCCCATGGATCCATCACCCCAACCCATGGCAGATGGGAGATACCCAAGGGATTGCAACATCCTCACCAGTACACGCTCAGTACCTGGATGGGGGGTGGGGGAGAAGACCCCTAGAGCTGCCACTGAACTCACACTGGCACTGACTTGCCCAATGCCAAGGTGCCAAGTATGCTTGATCCCAACCCTACCTCCACCCGTGCCCAGGCCCCCACTGGGGCAGAATGCAACAGTAAAACTCCAGCGCTCCCCACAGAAGCGACCTAGCTACCATTAGGGCAGAGGGCGGCAGCAGTCGGAGGGCAGAGGTGCATGGGGTGGGGGAAGGTAAGGCACGGCTCAGCATCTGGTGGGTAGCTGAGAACCTACCCCAAGGAGGCAGCGGGAGGTGGAATGGTGCGTGAGCCAAGGCTCCAAGTCTCCATGCCTGCTCCACTGTCCCATAGCATTTCACTTACAAAACACAAATTCCAAGATGTTATTACTAAGGATTTCAAGATGGCGGCCACAAGCATCAACCCCAAGAACAAGGCGCTTCTGATCCTCAGATCTCGTGCTCCTGCATGGTTTTCACACTCACAAAGCTGGCCCAGGCCATAGATGTGCCTTGTTTTACGGAGTGTCCTGGCGGTGCAAACGGTTAATGCGCTCAGCTGCTAACCAGAAGGTTGGAGGTTCGCATCCACCCAGAGACACTTCAGAAGAAAGACCTGATGATCTACTTCTGAAAAAGCAGCCACTGAAAATCTGGTGGAACCCAGTTCTATGCTGACGCACATGGGATCCCCAGGAGTTGGAGCTGACTCTGCAGCACCTAGTTTAGTTTTATTACTTCCCCTAATTCATAATCTATTCTTACAGCCCTGGAGACATAATGCTAAAGTGGTCAGCTGACTGAAAGGTTGGCATGTGGGACCTACCCAGTGGCTCTGTGGGAGAAAGACTTGGCAGTCTGCTCCCGTAAAGATTAGAGCCAAGAAAACCCTGTGGGTCAGTTCTACTCTGACACCCGGGGTCGTTATCAGTCAAAAGCAACTTGACGGCAGCTAACTACACCCTCATAATCTCACTCTTCCACCTTCCGGCTGCAGCCTCCAGAGCTAGGTATCAAATATGGAGTGGCATCTTCTTTACAGAGAAACTCCTGCGAGGGTCCCTGAAATGTGAAAGGAATTTAGAAAAAGCGACTTTCTGTTCATAGCCTAATTTTAAACATATCATCTCGCTAAAAGAGGTCGTCTCATTCATTTTTCCATTCAGTCATTCATTTACGCTCTTTTGCCCTGGGTCAAAAAGCCTGTGTAAAGAAAACGATTAAAGAATAATGCCTTGACACTTTGAAATGTGGCGTCTGGGGTCTTAAATGCCAACAAGCGGCCATCTAAGATGCATCAGTTGGTCTCCACCCACCTGGATCAAAGGAGAATGAAGAACACCAAGGTCACACGATAACTATGAGCCCAAGAGACAGAAAGGGCCACATGAACCAGAGACTTACATCATCCTGAGACCAGAAGAACTAGATGGTGCCCGGCCACAACTAATGACTGCCCTGACAGGGAGCACAACAGAGAAACCCTGAGGGAGCAGGAGATCAGTGGGATGCAGACCCCAAATTCTCATAAAAAGACCAGACTTAATGGTCTGACTGAGACTAGAGGAATCCCGGCAGTCATGGTCCCCAAACCTGCTGTTGGCCCAGGACAGGAACCATTACCGAAGACAACTCATCAGACATGGAAGGGACTGGACAACGGGTTGGAGAGAGATGCTGACGAAGAGTGAGCTACTTGTATCAGGTGGACACTTGAGACTGTGTTGGCGTCTCCTGTCTGGAGGGGAGATAGGAGGGTAGGGAGGGTTAGAAACTGGCAAAATTGTCACGAAAGGAGAGACTGGAAGGAGGGAACGGGCTGACTCATTAGGGGGAGGGTAAGTGGGAGTATGGAGTAAGGTGTATATAAGCTTATATGTGACAGACTGACTTGATTTGTAAACGTTCACTTAAAGCTCAATAAAAATTAAAAAAAAAAAGAATAATGCCTTGAGGGAGCAATAAAAATACATTAATATTTGCAAAATATTGTCCCGACTGAAGAGATCATTTGTCATCGTTACAGTGATGTAATAAGCGAAGTCATTTGTGGAAGCCCCAAGTCTTGTCAGGATGCGTGTAATTCTGGAAACACAACAAGAGTGGATTTACCAGAAGCACCAGAGGCTGCTGGCTGTGTGTGCCAGGCGTTAGGAAAGACCTAGAAATTGAGTGAAAGAATGTGCTCGCCGAGGTAACCTCCAGGGTGTGCCCCTGGGCGTTAGAACCAGGCACATCAGATCGCAGGTGTGGAGCGAGGGGGAGAGTTAGCAATCAAATGGGCAAAGCCTGTTGGGGGTGGGCCCGTTGCAATTGCATTTCTGGCCATTGGGTGATAGCTTCAAGGAGCCCTGGCGGCGCAGTGGTTAAACACTCAGGCGCTAACTGAAAAGTCCACAGTTCAAACCCACCTGCTGCTCTGTGAGAAAAAGATGTGGCAGTCTGCTTCCGCAAAGATTACAGCCTCGGAAACCTCATGGGGCAGTTTTACTCTGTCCTGTAGGGCTGCTAGAAGTCAGAAGCAACAGCAGTGAGTCTGGTTTGGGGTTTTTTGAAATGACGGCTACAGATGAGGAAGTATGTGTTTTACGACCTCCTGGGCCCTAATGGTCAGTGTTAGGGACGAGATTGTGTCCTCTACCAAAATGTGTGTTGGAGTCCTAACACCTATACCTGTGGATGTGGTCCTGTTAAGAGACAGAGTTTTCTTTGTCATGTTAATTAGGTCATATCCTCATAGCATGGGTTCTAAATCTGATCACTTCTGAGTTATGAAAAGAGCAGATTAGCACAGACACATGCGGGGAGGACAGACACCATGGAATTATAATCTAGAAGCCAAGGATCCAAGGAATGCTCGGGAGCCTACAAGGGAGGAATGGACATGGCCAAGACCCTGATTTGGACTTCTAGCCTCCAGAACTGTGAGAAAGTAATTTTCTGTTCTTTAAAGCCACCCACTTGTGGTATTTGTGTTAAAATAGCTCTAGAATACTGTTGTTGTTGTGGTACGTTGAGTCGATTCCAACTCATGGTGACCCTACATGACAGAGTACAACTGCCCATTGGATTTCCTAGGCTGTAGTCTTTACGGGAAGGAGCCTTGGTGGCGCAGTGGTTAAGCACTTGGCTGCTAACCTGAAAGTGTATGGTTCGAACCTGTCAGCTGCTCTACGGAACAAAGATGTGGCAGCCTGCTTCTGTAAAGATTACAGCCTTGGAAACCCTATGGGGCAGTTCAACCTGGTCCTTTAGGGTCACTATGAGTTGGAATCGACTCAGCGGCAACAGGTGGGCTTTATGTGAGCTGATCACGAGGTCTTTCTCCTGCAGGGCAGCTGGGTGGATTCAAACCGCCAACCTTTAGGTTAGCAGCCAAGCTCTTAACTTTGTGCCACCAAGGCTTCTTCTAGGAAACTAAGACAGTCAATTAAAGAAGTTGCTGCTGAGGCAGGGGAGGAACCAGAGATGCAGATGATGTCTGGGTGTCCCTCCTCAAACTTTAACGTGCAAATGTGCATATATGTACATATATGTGTATATAATGTGCATAGGAATCTTCTGGAACTCTCCTTAAAATGCTGAGCCTGATTCAGGAAGTCTGGATGGTGCAGCTTGAGAGTCTGCATTTCCGACAAACTCATCATTGATGCCAGTGCTGTCGTTCCTGGACCTCACTCTGAGCAGCCAGGACCATGCTCTGTTGAACCCTCCTGGTGTGACCTGCATTACAAACCTCTTTATCTGAAGTCACTCTCTTGCTCTCACTCTTTTTCTTCAAAGCTGCCATCGTCTTAATCCTGAGCAGCAGCCTTCTAGTTTCAGAAAAGAACTGTTGTTCTTGTTGTTAGTTGCTCTAACTCATGGTGACCCCATGTACAACAGAAGGAAATGTTGCCTGGTCCTGGCCAAGTCCATTGTTGCAGCGCTGTGTATTTTGAATGCTTTCCAACTAGGGGACGCCTCCTCTAGCACTATATCAGACAATATTCTATTATGGTACATAGGGTTTTCATTGGGTGATTTTTGGAAGTAGATTGCCAGGCCTTCCTTCCTAGTCTGTATTAGTATGGAAGCTCCACTGAAATCTGCCCACCATGGTGAACCTGTTTGTATTTGAAATACTGGTGGCGTTGTTATTGTCAGGTGCCATCAAGTCAGCTCCCATTCATAGCGACCCTATTTACAACGGAATGAAACACTGCCCGGTCCTGCACCATCCTCACAATAGTTGCTGTATTTGAGCCCATTCTTGCAGCCATTGTGTCAATCTATCTTGTGGAGGATCTCTTCTTTTTTGCTGACCCTCGTCTCCTTGACCAAGCATGATGTCCTTATTCAGGGATTGGTCCCTTCTGATAACATATCCAAGGTACCTGAGGAAGTCTTGCCATCCTCGCCTCTAAGGAGCGTTCTGGCTGTATTTCTTCCAAGACAGATTTGTTCATTCTTCTGGCAGTCCATAGTATATTCAGTATTCTCCACCAACACCATAATTCAAATGCATCAATTCTTCTTTGGTCTTCCTTATTCATTGTCCAGTTTTTACATGATTTTTCAAAATTCTATCATGCAATCTCTGGCGTTGTTTTTTTTCACCAAGGCCATATTTTCCAACTACTGATCCTTCTTCTTTGTTTCCAATTCTCCATTCCAATTACCAGTAATTATCAATGAATCTTGATGGCATGTTTGATCAATTTCAGACTGCAGAAGTTGGTAAGAATCTGTAATTTCTTCATCTTTGGCCTTAGTGTTTGGTGCGTAAATTTGAATAATAGTCATATTAACTGGTCTTCCTTGTAGGTGTATGGATATTATCCTATCACGGACAGCAGTGTACTTCAGGATAGACCTTGAAATGTTCTTTCTGACAATGAATGTGATACTGCTCCTCTCCAATTTGCCATTCCTGGCTTCGTAGACCACATGTGTATCTGATTTACAATGACCAATACCAGTCCATTTCAGCTTGCTAATGCCTAGGATATCTACCTTCAAAAATGAAATGTCATTTCTGACAACTTCCAATTTTCCTAGATTCCTACCTCGTACATTCCACGTTCCAATTATAAATGGATGTTTGCCACTGTTTCTTTTCATTTTTGGTCATGCCACATCATTCACATGAAGGTTCTGAAAGCTTGACTCTATCCACATCGTTAATGTCCACTCTACTTTGAGGAGGCAGCTCTTCCCCGTCGTCTTCTGAGTGCTTTCCAACCTGAGGGGCTCATCTTTCGGCTCTAAATCATTGTTCCACTGCTATTCATAAGGTTTTCACTGGCCGTTTTTTTCAGAAGTAGACTGCCAGGTCCTTCTTCCTAGTCTGTCTTAGTCTGGAAGCTCCATTGAGACCTGTCCACCATAGAGAGTGAACCTGCTGGTATTTGAAATACTGGTGGCATAGCTTCCAGCATCACAGCAACATGAAAGCCACCATAGTACAACAAATTGACAGATGGGTGGTAAACGAGTGGTATTGTACCATATGTAGTCTTCTGTGTCTATGAAGCCTGGAATTTGACAATGTGAGGAGTAAGTGGATTTTTGTAGCTTCACCTAGCAGTTGCTGAATTCATGATAAATATTTTTTAGAGGAGCAGTTTTTTAGATCGTAGGCCTGTCAAGCTGGGTCTCCATTGTCTTCTCCTGTGTCTGGGAGCATCTGTTGAACAGAGTAGACATGTAGGGAGGTAGAAAGTAGAGGAATGAAGCGGGGGATGTGACATTTGTGTCTAAGCATCCTTATACCAGTTCCCCAGGGACTGTCATGGAACATGGCCATCAAAGCTACGTTCATTCCTCATGATCCCATCCTTTCTGGAATGCCTGGGAAGAGTCTGCCCTCCTGCCAGTATACCCACAGGTCCCTGGCTGGCTCTTCTGAAGTTAACAAGCTGCCAGCATCACCACCTGTCCCCCATCAAAACTGACTTTGTACTCCAAACTCCTCCTCTCAGTTGGTGGACCATCCTTGTAACGCCTCCATCATGGTTTCTCTTTAGCCAGGTCCCCAGGCTTCCCACCCCGTGAACCAGCTGCACGCCTGAGCCCATGTCCTCACAAAGGGCACATGTCTCTTGAATGTGAACCAATTTGAATATAAAATGACCACCTGACATGCCAAGTAAAGTGAAGCTCATTTTCAAATGATTCTCAGCTGTCAGCATAGCCACCTCCTTGGATGGCTTGGTCATCGCAGGAGTCAGGAGGGCAATTTCACTTCATATTTGACCTGATAGCAGGAAATGTGGTTGGAACTAAACTGGAGAGACTCAGAACAGCCACTTAGCATCACGTTGGTTAACATTTGTGCATTTTCTGCTGTTTACACAGCACTTTTATGTAGACTCTCATCGTATGTTAGGGAGGGATGGGGGCTCCAAGCAGAGAATAAACCTGCCTCATGTTACTTCCTAAGCTTTGAAACAGGGAGGAAAAAGCCAGGTTCTTGCAAAAGGGACTAGCAAAAACAGATGACAGAGCTAAGCACAAGAAGCATTACCAACTCCAGACCCAGTGAGGCTGGAATGAAAGCATCTCCAACTCCAGACATATTCACGATGGAGGAAACCAAGCCAAACTGAGATCCCGTACCAAAGTGCTCAAGACTAAGTGCTGAGCTCAAGACTGTTAGGTCTGAATAGATTTCTTATTGTTGTTGTTTTCTGTTTTGTTTTGTTGAGGGGGGGTGCTAAATACATTTATTGGCTTGATTTGAGTGGAATTTTTTTTTTTTTGGCTTTGTTTTTTGTTTTGTCCTTTAAGTGACAGTTTACAGCTCAAGTTAGTTTTTCATACAAAAATTTATACACATATTATGTGACCCTGGTTGCTCTCCCTGTAATGTGACAGCACGCTCTTCCTTTCCACCCCAGATTTCCTGTGTCCATTCAACCAGCTCCCACCCCTTCCTGCCTTCTCATCTCGCCTCCAGAGAGGAGCTGCCCACATAGTCTCATGTATCTACTTGAATTAAGAAACACGCTCTTCACAAGTATCATTTTATGTCTTACAGTCCAGTCTAGGAAACCCTGGTGTATAGTGGTTAAGTGCTGTGGCAGCTAACCAAAAGGTCAGCAGTTCAAATCCACCAGGCGCTCCTTGGAAACTCTATGCGGCGGTTCTAGTCTGTCCTATAGGGTCACTATGAGTCAGGATCAACTCGACAGCGACAGCAATGAGAGTCCAGTCTATGTCTGAAGAGTTGGCTTCGGGAATGGTTTTAGTTCTGGGTTAAGAGAGAGTCCAGGGTCATGTCTTCCGGGGTTCCTCCAATCTCAGTCAGACCATTAAGTCTGGTCTTTTTTAGCATAATTTGAGTTGTGCACCCCACTTTTCTCCTGCTCCATCAGGGAGTCTCTGTTGTGTTCCCTGTCAGAGTGGTCATTGGTGGTAGCTGGGCACCATCTAGCTCTTCTGGTCTCAGGCTGATGGAGTCTCTGGTTTACGTGGCCCTTTTTGTTTCTTGGGCTAATATTTTCCTTGGGCTAATGTTTTCTTTGGTGTTATTCATTCTCCTTTTCTTCAGGTGGGTTGGGACCAATTGATGCATCTTCCATGGCTGCTTTGCTAGCTTTTAAGACCCCAAACACCACTCATTAAAGTGGAATGCAGAACATTTTCTTAATAAACTTTGTTATGCCAATGGACCCAGATGTCCCCTGAAACTATGATCCCCAGATCCCCACCCTTGAAACTCTGTCCCTCAAAGTGTTTGGTTGTGTTCAGGAAACTTCTTAGCTTTTGGTTTAGTCCAGTTGTGCTAACTTTCCCTATATTGTGTGTTGTCCTTTCCTTTACCTAAGATGATTCTTGTCTATTATCTAGTCAGTGAATTCCCCTCTCTCTCCCTCCCTGCCCTCATAACCATCAAAGAATGTTTTCTTCTGTGTTTGAACCTTTTCTTGAGTTCTTATAATAGTGATCTCATATGATATTTGTCCTTTTGTGACTGACTAATTTCGCTCAGCATAATGCCTTCCAGATTCATCCATGTTATGAGATGTTTCACGGATTCATCATTGTTCCTTATTGTTGCATAGTATTCCATTGTGGAATATATCATAATTTGTTCATCCATTTGTCCATTGATGGGCACCTAGGTCGTTTCCACCTTTTTGCTATTGTGAACAGTGCTGCAATGAACATGGGTGTGCATATATCTGTTCATGTAAAGGCTCTTATTTCTCTGGGATATATTCCAAGGAGTGGGAATGCCAGATCATATGGCACTCCTATTTCTAGCTTTTTAAGAAAGCACCAAATTGATTTCCAAAGTGGTTGTACCATTTTATATTCCCACCAGCAGTGTATAAGTGTTCCAGTCTCTCCATAGCCTCTCCAACATTTATAATTTTGTGTTTTTTGCAAAATTTTTTAAATAATTTATTTTATTTTGTTGTTATTGTTGAACATATACACAGCAGAACACACACCAATTCAACAGTTTCTATGTGTTCGATTCAGTGACATTGATTACATTCTTCAAGTTGTGCAACCATTCTCACCTGCCTTTTCCGAATTGTTCCTCCCCCATTAACATAAACTCACTGCCCCCTAAGTTTCCTGTCTAACATTTCGAGTTGCTGTTATCAGTTTGATTCCATATAGATAGTTCTTTAAAAGAGCACGATGCTCACGGCAGACATTCTTTACTAAACTATTGTTTGGTTTAAAGAAGACTTAAGAAGATATTTTTGGGTTAAGGACTAAGGTTTACAGATATGTCAGAGCAATAGCTTTGGGGGTTTATCCAGCCTCAATGGCTCCAGAAAGTCTGAATTCTATGAGAATTTTAAATTATGTTCTGCATTTTTCCCCCTTTTGATCAGGATTCTTCTATAGCATCTTTGAGCAAAATATTTGGTGATGATAGATTGTCCTGAAATTTTTTTAATTTCATATAATTAACACATAACTTTGATCTTTTAAAGTAGCAACTGTAGATAAACCAAAAAAAAACTTCCACAAGTTACCTAGGAAGTAGTTGGTAATAGGATTAATAGGGCACAAAAACCACTTTGTCTCTAAAAAAGAATCCTGTAATTTCCATTTCTTTGTGAACATGATTGTTATTACTTTGTTCCTTTATTCATTTATTACTTTATTCCTGGACTACTGGAAAAGAATATAGCCCTTGTTACCAGAAGTAATTGCTTGGATTTTTTGCTTCTTTGACAGTTCATTTCTCAAGACAACCTTCTCTCCAGAGTTCTACAGTTGTACCCAAATGCCTCAAGTATAAATTGATCTGAGTTCTGGGAGAAAACAAGACTCAGGCCATCCTGGGCAGGACACAGTCAGAGATGAACACTCCAGAATGAAGAACAGTGGGAAACAAGGGAATGAAATGAGGACAGGAAGCAGGCCAATGAGATTCATGCTGAAATGTTATCTTAGTTATTCAGTGCTGCTATAACAGAAATACCACAAATAGTTGGAGGAAGGTCCTTGTCTCTTTTAACTTCTGCTTCTGGAAGATCTTCATGTGGCTTGGCATTTCTCTTCCCCATCTGTTTCTTTCACTTGCTTGTTTAAACTCTTTTGTATCTCAAAAGAGATTGACCAAAGATACATCCTATACTAATCCTGTCTCATTAACATAACAAAGAAAATCCATTACCAAATGGGATTATAACCACAGGCAAAGAGGTTAAGATTTATAACACATATTTTGGGGAGACACAAATCAATCCATAACATTCCACCCTTTGGCCCCAAAATTCATGTTCTTGCCACATGTTAAACATATTCATCTGATCACATCATCCCAGAAGTCTTAAATCCACTCCAGAATCTCATCTTCTGAATCATCAAAATTAAATATGGGTGAGACTTTAGGCATATTCCATCCTGGGGCAAAATTCCTCTCCATCAGCAAACCTGTGAAATCTAGACTACAAGTTCCCTGTTTCCAAAGTACAATGGTGGAACAGGTACAAAGTAGACATTTCCATTACAAATGAGAGAAACTGTGGGGAAAGCATAGATAACAGAAAAATCCAGAACCCAGCAGAATACATTACATTAGCTGTCAAGGTTTGAAAATGATCCTGTTCTCTGAAACCACCTGGGCGATGGCTCCATCCTCCAAACTCTGGGTGTTGGCCACACCCTCTGGATTCTGGATAGAGGCCCCTCAATCCTGTGCTTCAGCTTTGCTTTCCAGGCCCACTGGGACGGCAAACCTGCTTCCTTGGTTTTGGGCAGCCCTATTCTCCTAGTCCATCTGAATGGCGAACCTACTCTCTCAGCCCCAGTAGGCCCCATTCTTCTGTCCCCTGGGCATGGAAACCCCACCTCCTCAGCTTTGAACAATGGCTCCATCTGACTGGCACACCTTAATGGCAGTCCCACACTCCAGAACCCAGTTGGCGAAGATCCAACTCTTTGAAACCTAGGAGGCTATGGCTCACCCTTTGAGATCCAGGGGACTGTAGCCTCACCCTTTGAAACTGAGAAGGCCCTGCTTCCCATGCTCCTTCCAACAGTTCTGCTGATTTCCAAGCTTACTCCAGGGATGGTTCTTTTCTTTTCTTGGAGGACAACAGATGTAGCTCCTTTGGCCTGTTTCCTGCCTGTGGAATTTCAAGAGTCAGACAGCATTGTCTCCTTTTGTTGTTTCTATCTCTGCTTTAGTCTAAGCTGGTTGGTTTTCTATTATGGTAGTTGGTTAGATCCCTCAGTCACAGGGTTAATCTCTTTAACAAAGTTTGTGTAGCCATGTTATTGGAGTACGTTCTAGGACACATGTCTTTAGTTTGTACCACAGAATTTTCCAAATCTTTAAGTTCTGTTTTCATTTTGCATAGTTCATTTTTAAGCCCATCTCTTTCATCTCACATTTTACTATAAGCAGCAAGGAGAAACCACAAGGCCCCTTTAAGATCTTGCATAAAAATATTCTCAGCCAAATATTCAAGTTCACCATTTACAAGTTCTTTGTCAATGCATAGAAAGCATCGCCCTTGCTCCACTGTCCAATCATATGCTTGTCATTTTCTTTTACATCCTCACTAGAAGCACATTTAACATCCACATTTCTAACAACGTTCAGTTGCCAGTGTCATATGTATTCTCTAAGACGATAGAGACTTTCTCTATTGCTCTCCTAGCTTCCTTCTGAGCCCTCACCAGAATTGCCTTTGACATCCATAATTCTACCAACTGTCTCTTCAAGGCCATCTAAGCTTTTAATATTAGGCACCTTAAAACTCTTCGAGCCTCTACCCATTACCCAATTCCAAAACATGGAAGCAGCATTCTACTCTCCCAGTACGAAATTCTGTTTCAATTATCCAATACTGCTGTAACAGAAGTACAAGTGGATGGCTTTAACAAACAGAAATTTGTTTTCTCACAGTTTAGGAGGCTAGAAGTCCAAATTCAGGATTCCAGCTCTAGGCCAAGTCTTTCTCTCTCTATCAGCTCTGGAGGAAAATCCTTGCCTATTCTGAGCTTCTGCTCCTGGGCAATGTTCACGTGGCTTGGCATCTCTCTTCCCCCATCTTTACTTCCTTTGCTTGCTTGTTTAAACTCTTTTATATCTCAAAAGAGATTGACTTAAGAGACACCCCACACTAACCCTGTCTCATCACCTTAACAAAGACAACCCATTCCTGAGTGGGATTATAACCACAGGCATAGAGGTTAAGATTTACAACCCATATTTTGGGGGGACCCAATTCAATCATAACCCATGGTCCAAACAGTTAATGTGCTCAGCTACAACTGAAAGGTTGGCAGTTCAAGACCACCCAGAGATACCTCCAAAGAAAGATCTGGAGACCTACTTTAGAAAATCAGCCAGTGAAACCCTATGGAGCACAGTTCTGCTCTGACACACACGGGTCACCGTGAGTCAGAGTTGACCTAACAAGTGGTGGTTTTCTTTTTTAGCATTTCTGAAACATCATTGAGGGGCTTTTCCCCTCCCTCTGGAAAATACAGATTTCTTGCTCCCACCTCAGACTCTGCTCTGTCCCAGAGATGAGATAAAGAGCAGGAATGAGGCATAGGGGGAAAGACAAGAGAATGAATGCAAAGACATGTTGAATTGGAGGGAGAAAAGGGGATTGTAAGTAGAATCGATTGAATTATCAACAGCCCTTTTCCCAGGTAGCTGTTGAAGAGTGTCTGTCTGTCTAGCTATCATTATTTATTTATCTCCCTTACCCAGTTTTCCAACCTACCTACCCATCCATCCATCCATTTACCCATCTATCCATCCTTCCTGCCTTTTTCTAAAAATATCGACATTAGCTCCCAATGACAAGTTGTATATGATGTTATAGTGCAAATTAAAATTACAAGGAAACCCAAGGATGGGGGCAAATGAGCCTGTGCTACCACACACACTTGTTGTGGCTGGACCACAGTGCCTGTCATGGACAGCCTATGACAACAGAAGGCAGTGACACACCCCAGGTGAGCAGCTTGCTACACCTGGCACGTTGACCTGTGACACAGGTCTTCCATTCCAGATTTGCTTGAACTCAGCCTCACCCAGTTGGGCTTTGTGTTGTTGCTGTTACTAGTTGCGACCAAGTCAATTCTGACTCATGGCGACCCCATGTTTGCAGAGTAGAGCTGCACTCCACAGGGTTTTCAAGGTTATAACCTTTTGGAAGCGGATCGCCGGTCCTGTCTTCTGAGGCGCCTCTGTGGGTTCAAACTTCCAGACTTCTGGCTAGTAGGCGAGTTCTTAACCATTCTTGCCACCCAGCGGTGAGCGATGAGTGGCGAAGGGAAGACAGGCTAAAAGTGTGAGTATTATGTATGTTAAAACCCAATGCAAAACTTAACTTCACTTGCAGAAGGCAAAGTAACAGAGGAACCCACCCAGCTACAGAAGATACCTTGTCGGGGCCATAAAACAGAGCAAATAATTTTTTCAGAGCTCGAAAGATAGGAAATTTTAAAACCACTTTATGAGTTAAAAAAAAAATAGATATAAAAGTGTGTTGCTAGGAAAGTCCTTTTCTCATCTGACATCTCCCTCTACTGAGAGCAGTCCCTAGCTTCCCGCTAACAACCCAGCAGGAAAGCCTTTGTAAGGGGTATGTGGTGAAAGGCCTTTAAGCCCTTGCCTGGAGATCGCAGGAGGCCCAAGGTTGGTGGGGGAAGATCAGAGGTTCTGTTTGGGATTTGGGGAATTGGAGCCCTCCAGGTTCAGGCAGCAACAGGTTACATGCCTGGAGCTCAGAAGACAGATGGCAGACAAAGGCATGTGAGAGTGGATGAAAGGAAGGAGGACATCACCTGAGTCTCTGATACATAGGGGTCAGGTTGATGGTAGGCCACCAGCCATCTGTCAGTTTGCAGTTCTCTGATGGTTCTCGTGTTGCTAGGATACTGGAAGCTATGCCACCAATATTTCAAATACCAGCAAGTCACTCATAGTGGACAGACTTCAGCAGAGCTCCCAGGCTAAGACTAGGAAGAAATGCCTGGCAAGCTACTTCCAAAAATTAACCAATGAAAATCTAGTGGATCGCAACAGAATATTGTCTGATACAGTACTGAAAGATGAGCCCCCTAGGCTGGAAGGCATTCCAAATACACGATGGCTGCAACAATGGAGTCAGGCATACCAATGATCACGAAGATGGCAGGGGACCAGGCAATTTTTCATTCTCTTGTGAATCTGGTCGCTGTGAGTTGGAGCCAACTCCATGGCAACTAACAGCAACAGACGGGTAGGAGCAAAACCACGTAAATTTGGTCATTTATTCCTCCAAACGCCTTTGACGGCTTTTCCAGACAGACACGCCCATCTTTGGCATGTGTGATTCCAATGTCGGGAAACTCACTTCTTTGTCACTGTTTAATCATTTGTTGTTGTTGTTGTTGTTGTTGTTAGAACATAATCATTCCTTACAGTGAGCTGGAATCAGCTCCCCCACAATTTCTATCCTTCCCCCCTCCCCGATTCTGCGTGATAAAGATAGAATCTGTCGGCTCACACATTCACCCGACAAATGCTTCCCCACGAGAATCCAGTGAGACAAATATGACTAAATGGTTAAATCACTCCTTTCAAGGTCTGTTTCTGCCCCTCGCCCCTGCCTCACCATAAGCCCTTGAGAAGAAGGATGGTTTCGATGTTCCTCCCTCCCCCCACCATCCAGAATGTTAAACATTTTAGGGAGGCTTCCTATGTAGTACAACATACTCAGCTGCTAACTGAAAGGTTAGCGACCCAAATCCACCCAGAGGCACCTTGAAAGAAAGGCCTGGCAGTCTTCTCCAGAAAAAGTAGCCACTGAAACCCATGTAGACCACACACGGGATTAACATGAGTCAGCGTGGACTTGACAGCAACTGGCTTGGTTTTTTTCTTGGTTTTCTACGTTGTAAGTGCTTGGTGTAAATGATCTCTTTAGACATCACATCAAACGTATAAGCCAGGTGTCTTTCTTCATTTACTAATGAGGAAACTGAGGTTCAGAGAGAGAGTCAGCTTCCACGAGGCTGTATTGCTCGTGCGTGGTAAAGCCTGGCTTAGAACACACGTCTTTCTGATTCCGAAGCCTGAGCACCTAAACCAGCATTAACCCACCGCTCTGCACCTCGACAGAGTCTAGCAGGGAAAAAGGCCACGGTAGTACCCGCTGGACTGAACCAAACTGTGATCACTCCTCTTTTCAAATCAGTATATTGGGGGTCACAGGTGGCTGAGTTACAGGTAAGACAAGCTAAGACTTTGTCTCTGGAACCAAGCTTCTCCTCAGTTAACACTGCTGTTGTTGTTGTCAGGTGCCATCCAGTCGATTTTCATGTGACAGAGCAGAATTGCCCCGTAGGGTGTTCTTGGCTGTAATCTTCATGGGCGCAGATTGCCAGGTCTTTCTCCCACGGAACCAATGAGTGGGTTCTGTCAAAAAATAAACAGCTCAGGACTCCATTACTGTATTTTTACCCAAAAAATGCATGGCTTTTACTTTTGTTTGCCAACTGCTCCCTTTCCCCACAGGGTATTTTTGCAAGTACCGCTATGCCTATTTGTTTTTCTTTTTTTTTCACATGTTGCTGTGAAAAGAATTAGCCTAGCACACTTACAAAAATACTTAATGGTGTGGGGAGGGGCAGTTGACAAACATAGAATAGAAGCAGCCTGTTATTTGTGTAAACATACGGTAATGGGTCGCTATATAGGTTTAATAGACAATTTTTAAGTGAGGCAGTGCCTCATTTACCCGGTAAACAAGCGCTCCGATTAGTCAGGATTCTTAAAGTGCTTATATACAAAGATATCAGAAGCTCTTCAACAAAAATTCTGATTGGTTGACATTTATGTAACATTGCTAAAAATCATGAGACAATCACAAGATTAGTGAGTCTTGGTTACAAGACTCCTAAAGTTTTGGAAACAGGCTATTTTCATCAATCTTGAAAACAGAATATGTTTATTCATTTCAATTGTTTTCTGAGTTTTAAGTGAAAGTTAATTAGTAATGAAACCAGTCTTTCTGGTTTCAGTGAGACTAGTCACCTAACTACTCTTAAAGGTTAGTTTATAGCATAGCTAAAATTATTTGTTAGGATGCAGAAATTTTCAACATTTAACGTGATAACCTTTAGCATTGTGGGTAAGAGAATTCTTTACGTTTTCATAATGCAAAACTTGTGATTTCCTGACAGTTCGAACCACCAGCCTTTCACTTAAGAGCCAAGCGCTTAACCATTGTGCCACTAGGGCTCCTTCAATTAGCCACATTGACTCTTAAAAAACTTAATAAAGTTCTATTGGGCTATAGTTCACAAGGTCCCAGGAAGTTATACATAAGAATCAGCTGGGGGATCTTGTTAAAATGCAGATTTTGATTCAGTATATCTGGGGTGAAAAGGCAGATCTTCGGCAGGGAACTCGTTAGAAATGCAGATTCTCAGCAGAGGTTCAACCTGGAATGAACCGGTTCAAAGCCCTGCTTATCCCAACAACTGCCATAAATCAGCTCCCCTTGGCTTATTCCATCAGCGTAGCCATTCTGACCCTGACTCTTCTGTATGACCTTCACCTGCCCACAGCTCCCCCCAGCCCTCTCCACTGAACACTGCATCCACATAGGGACCCCTGTTGTGCTAAAGGTTTGGTCCCTCAGTGCTTCCAGCTCCCACTGCTCTAGATTCCTCCAGAGGGCAACAGATTCTGGCTTGCCGTATTTTGAATGTAATTGGCTCTGCACTAACTAGTTTATTTAACTCCTTTGGGCTTCAAGTTTCTTATCTTTAAAATGGGAATGAGAACTAGGGCTTGAGGGCATATTGTGAGTTTAAATGAGAATGCGCGTACAGCTTCCAACCCAGTGCCTGAGCTGTACCTTGTCCCTTCAGAAGGAGTAGCTACTATGGATAAGCACATGGATGGCCCTTGAAAACATGGTGCTGAGTGAAATAAGTCAAGCACAAGAGAACAAATATGGTATGATCCCACTTATATGAAATACCCAGAATAGGCAAATGGGTAGAGACAAAAGTAGATTAGAGGTTCCCAGGGCTGGGAGGCGGAAAACATGGGAAGTATTGCTTAACAGATAGTGAGTTTCTGTTTGGGTGATAAAAAGAAGTTTTGGAAATAGATCACAGTGATGGTTGCACAATATCATGATGTAATTAATATCACTGAATTGTATGCTTAACCTAAAACCTGGTACCGTCGAGTCGATTAGAAATGGTTAAAATGGCAAGTTTTATGTTATAAATACTTTATCACAATAAAATGTTTTGAATAGTAGTAGTTATTTTTGCTCTGTGGATGGAAACTGGAAAGTCTGTGGTTGTTCTTTCCACCTGGAGAAGATGCAAAATTAGAGGAAATAGAGACAGCAAAGAGAGAGAGAAGTCGCAGGGGAGAACGAGCAAATAAAAGATAACATCATGGAAGATGTAGAAAGACAGCGTGCCATCGTTAATTCCTATTTCCTAGTAGGTGTTCAAGAATTTTCGTCTTGTGGGAGTATAGAGACCAAAGCTGACTAGTGGTTACCCAAGGTAGGAGGGAGGGCAGGGGAAAGAGGGGCCTGTTACTTAGGGACACTGAGGATCTGTTAAGGGTGATGGAAAAATTTGGAAATGGGTAGTGGTGATGATTGTACAACGTGACGACCCTAATCAATGCCACTAAATTGTACATATGAAGAATATTGACGTGGCCAGTGTTACACACATGTTTACCACAAAACAAAACAAAAACTCACAGTCTTGTGTTTGGCAAAGAGACACAGGGGACTTTGCAAAGCTTACATGTGTAGAGAAGTGGGGATAAAGGCAGATGGCAGAGAAATGAAGATAGCAAGATCGTAAGGCAATGATGACAGTTATTGGTGACTACTGCAGGAAAATGGAGGAGGAGGCAGCTATCGGAGAGCAACACATTCACGTTAAGTAGCTGATCAATAAATGCTCCCCAGATGAATGGCTGAGGGAACAAGTCAATGAGTGAATGAGTGAGGATGCTTGGAATTCGATTAAATGATTTTGATAATGTTGATGTAGAAATAGCTTAACACTTGGTGGGGTGGAGAGTACTCATTGCAGACCCATGAGTTCCAGATGGCTCATTTACTACAGATGAGCTGATTATTGTTGGCTCCATGGCATCTATAAACCTTTTTGGCAATAGTGGTGGTAGTCGGGGAGGTGGGGAGAATGGGAGGATTATACAAAGTGTTCAGTCAAAATAACACATCAGATGACCAGCAGCATTAGGTAAAAACTCTTTCACCTCCTCTGTTTGTGCATCCCTAAACCACCAAGCCTTCCTGAATACCCTCCAGTTGTCTGAAATCTGAAAGAAGGGGCTCGTTGGAGACCCAGGAACAGCAGTTTTTGGATACAAGCTGTTATGGATTGAATTGTGTCCCCCAAAAATGTATGCTGAAATTCTGACCTCTGTACCTATAAATATGACCCTCTTTGGAAAGAGGGCTTTTCTTATGTTAATGAAACCACACTGGAGTAGGATGGATCCTAATCCTAGTCTGAAAAATCAGCCACTGAAAACTCGCTGGAGCACAGCTCTACTCTGATACACATGGGACCGCCATGAGTTGGAATTGACACCATGGCAAGTGGTTTGGTTTTGTTTTTTTCTCACTCACAAAAGAGCAGGATAGTCACAGAGACACACAGGGGGGGAAATAGACACTGTGTGGAGTTATATCTACATACAGCAAGGGAACCCCAAGGAACACCTGGGGCTATGGAAGCTGAAAGAGACAAGGACCTTCTCTCAGAGCCCACAGAGAGAACAAGAACCCTGAATTCACACTTCCAGCCTCCAGAAATGTGAGGAAGTAAATTTCTGTTCTTTGAAGCCATTCGCGTGTAGTATTTTTGTTACAGCAGCACTAGGAAACTAAGATAGAAGCTGATTTTTCAGGATTTGCATCTGGACAGGTATCATGAGCTGAAATGGACCCCCCCCAAAATATCTGTCAACTGGGCTAGGTCATGATTGCCAGTATTGTGTGATTGTCCACCATTTTGTCATCTGATGTGATTTCCCTATGTGTTGTAAATCCTTTCTCTATGATGTTGATGAGATGGGATTAGTGATAGCTTTTTTTTTTTTTATGTAGATTCAATCTACAAGATTAATCTACAATTTAAACCAATCTCTTTCGAGATATAAAAGGGAGAAGTGAGCAGAGAGACAAGAAAGGAGCACCACAAATGGAGTGTGTCCTTTGGACCTAGGGTCCCTGTGCTGAGAAGCTCTTCGACCAGGGAAAGACTGATGACAAGGACCTTGCTCCAAAGCCATCAGAGAAAGAAATCCTTCCCCTGGAGCTGACACCCTGAATTTGGACTTGTAGCCTACTAGACTGTGAGAGAATAAATTTCTCTTTATTAAAGCCATCCACTTGTATTTCTGTTAGAGCAGGCCTAGATGACAAAGACAGCAGGTGAGGCTGAGACTTGAAATCCATGTGGGAGTGGCTTCTGAGAGTCTTGCACTCCAGTCGTTGAGGGCAGGATGAAAGCCCGCTGATCTATTCCCCTCTGCCCTTTCCCAGATCCAGAACTTCCCTCCCTGAGGGCTCTTGGTTAGGCAGAAGTAGTCTAAACTCCACACCAGTTGGTTGGAGAAAACAGACCCAGTGAGGACAGATGGTCACTTATTATAAATCAACACAGATCTCCTGGGAATCTTATCAAAATGCAGATTCTGATTCTGTTAGTCTGGGGTGGTAGGGATTGAATTGTATTCTGCAAAAAGGTATGTTGAAGTCTGTAATGGTTGATATTATGTATCAGTTTGGCTAGGCCATGATTTTCAGTGTTAGGTAATCAGCCTCCATTTTGTGATCTGATGTGAGCAGCCAATCAGCTGGAAGGGGAGTCTCCTTGTGGGTGTGGCCTGCCTTCAGTATATATGGATGTTCTGGTAAACCTCACTCTCTTGATCCATCCCTCCTGCATTTGTCTCACTGCCACCTGACCTGCTGATTTTGGGTCCATCAGCCCCTGCAGCCACATGAATCAGTACAAGCATTCAGCCTGTCGCCTGACTCATGAATTTGGGACTTGCCAGCCCCCACAATTTCATGAGTTATGTCCTTGAAGGAAATATCTGTATATATCTATATGTGCTTCACTGGTTTTGCTCCTCTAGAGAAGCCAGACTAAAACAAAGGCCTAATCCCAATACCTATGAATGTGATCTTCTTTGAAAATATTATTAGTTAACATGAGGCACCAGAGTAGGAGGGTCCTAATCCAACCTGAGTGGTGTCCTATAAAAGAGGAGAAGAGACACCGAGGGAAGACAGCCATGTGACCACAAGTTACACTACAGCTGCAAGCCGAGCAACACCTGGGGCCACCAGAACTGAGAGAGACAAAGATCTTCCCCTAGAGCTTTTGGAGAGAGCATGGCCCAGCCAACACCCTCAACTCAGACTCCCGGCCTGCGGAACTGAGACAGTACATTGCTGCCACTTGAAGCCACCCACTTTGTGTTACACATCACTAGGAAACTAATACAATGGGACCTGAGAGTCTCCCGTTGAGAAAGCACCCACATGATGCCGGTAGTACAACTGAGCTAGTTTGCCTGCACCCAACTTTGTGACATTTGCTGCGTAGTTGAGACATCCTTGGTGTCCGTCAGTATTAGGACAGGTTCTCTCCCATCCCCACCTCCCACCAACCCCACCCCAGACCTGGGAAATGCAATGAAAAATGGTAATAGGAGCTGTTCAGACTTCAGAGTTCACAGCTGAAAGATTTTTTTGCTTTGCAAAAAAAAAAAAAAAAAATGTGGGGGGAGGGGGCTTCTCTCTTTCTGAGATCCGAGAATTCTTGATTTTCCTGACCTTAAAGGTTTGATGCAAACCCACTTTTGTTGATCTGGCATTTCCTCTGTGGATAAACCTTCGGACTTTGGAAAAAGTCTCCTTCCTTTTTGAGGTTCCTGTCACCTGCAGGATTTCCATTTAGCCTAATTGGCATGTTTACGTATTGACACGGGGGCCTAGAGGGCTTGGGCCACGGCATCTTTTGTATAAATCAGAAAAAAATGAAATGAGCTCTTCTCACAGTCACGTGCCCTTCAGTCCTGCGGAGCGCAGCGCTAAAAGGCTTGGCACCCACAGGCTGCCAAAGCTCAGGAAGATCAATGAGCATTGTGCAACCCGGACCCATGCAGAAGAGCAAAATGCGTCATCTTCAAAGCCCAGTTATTTCAAGAACTTGGCCATTACTAATTCCCTGGGAAACCCTCCTGGGGCCTTCCATAACTCCCCTGCTAAGGAATGGGCTGCCCAGCTCCTGATGTACTTCTTCCTAAGTTAAGCTGGAAGCCATCTCCCAGGGCGGGGTAATTTGTAAACTCTGGGGAGCCTGGACAGTGTGTAAATTCCGGCTCCCGTCAACCTCTCAGATCACGAGCCCAGCTGGGGACTGTCACCGGTCAGGTCACGTCCGAAGCCCAGCACCCTCGGAAGGCAAGCGTAAGAGCTGACACTGGTTAATATCTCTATGGTTAATGGCTTATGGATTTTGCTGCAGTCTGGCCCTGCTAGGAGTGTCTGCTAAGGTTGATAGAGGTCAAAGGGACTGAGACAAAGACCTGACTCCCCCAAGCCAGACTGAGAAATATCTCCTTAACAAGAGTTCTTAGGACCTTCTGACAATTTGCAAGAAAGAGGAATTTTGCTTGGCCCTTGCCTTCTAGAATGCACTTTTCACGAGAGGTGAGGAGGACATCCGAAACAACAAACAAACAGTTGCTGTCAGGTTGACCCATCATGACCCCAAGTGTGTTGGGGTAGAAATGTGCTCCACAGGGTATTCAATGGCTGATTTTTTGGAAGTAGATAGCCAGGCCTGTCTTTCAAGGCTCCTCTGAGTGGGCTTAAACCTCCAACCGTTTGTTGGACCTTACGGGGATTCTGACAATAATAGCAAGGTGGCACAAATGCCCCACAGGGTGAGGTCATTGTTAGGTGCCACTGAGTTGATTTTGAACTCACAGTGACCCCATACAACAGAGTAGAACTGCCCCCTAGGGTTTTCTAGGCTGTAATCCTTACAGTAGCAGATTGCCATGTCTTTCTCTCTAGAAATCACTGGGTGGGTTCAAACCACTGACCTTTTGGTCAGCAGCCAATCGCTTAACCATTGCACCATTAGGGCTCCTTTTAATGGGATGAGAAGTTGATGGAAACAGGTTCAGGGGAGCCAGCTACCCCTGGAGTTTTCATCTTCTGCCAAGATGGTCGATGATTTAGGTTGCTGGCTCCCTCCTCCAAAATCAACCCTGGAGAAACTCTTGCACCAAAAGGAAAACCTGAATTTCAGAAACTAGTGAAAAAAAATGTGAGATGCCTTCAAGGATCCTGAAGGCTGTTGTCTGAGTCACCTAGCGCTGCTATAACAGAAATACCACAAGGGGGTGGCTTTAACAAAGAGAAATTTATTCTCTCACGGTCTAGGGGGCCAGAAGTCCGAAGTCAGGGTGCCAGTTCCAGGGGAAGGCTTTCTCTCTCTGTTGGTTCTGGGGAAAGATCCTTGTCATCAATCTTCAGCTGAACTGGGAGCTTCCCAACACAGGGATCCCAGGTCCAAAGAATGCACTCTGCTCCTGGCTCTTCGTTCTTGGTTTTATGAGGCCTCCCTCTCTCTCTGCTCACTTTTCTCTTTTATATCTCAAAAGAGATTGACTCAAGATACAACCTAATCCTATAGATTGAGTCTTGCCTCATTAACATAACTGCCTCTAATCCTGCCTCATTAACATCATAGAGGTAGGATTTACAACACTTAGGAACATCACATCAGATGACAAAATGCTGGGCAATCACACAATATTGAGAATCATGGCCTAGCCAAGTTGACATACATTTTTTGGGGACACAGTTCAAATCATAACAGCTTTCTTGCCTTGGGGTAGAACAGGTGGGGAGCTATAGGCAAGAGGATGACCTGAGGCAAGAGTAAAAAGAGATGTTGGAGGAAAGCTCATTAAACTCTGACCCTGCTTCTCCTTCAAGTTACTAGGGCTGGTCGCCAACTAACTCTTTACTACAAAAACCCCCACAATTGGCCAGGCTTCCTCTGCCAGTGTCCACAGGGTGATATAGATGAGGGCACAAAAGCTTTGTGTCTTAGTCATCTAGTGCTGCTATAACACAAACAACACAAGTGGGTGGCTTTAACAAACAGAAATTTATTTTCTCACTGTTAGGAGGCTGGAAGTCCAAAATCAGGGGAAGGCTTCTCTCTCCTGGCTCTGGAGGAAAATCCTTGTCTATTCAACTTCTATTTGCGTGATAGAATTTTGCAAGACCAACGACTTCTTCATTGCAAATACTTCTTTTCACCAACATAAACAGTGACTATACACATGGACTTCCCCAGATGAAATACACAGAAATCAAATCAACTACATCTGTGGAAAGAAATGATGGAAAAGCTCAATATCATCAGTCAGAACAATGCCAGGGGCTCAGACTGCAGAACAGACCATCAATTGCTCATGTGTAAGTTCAAGTAGAAACTGAAGAAAATTAGAATAAGTCCATGAGAGCCAAAGTACAACCTTATGTAAAACCAGAAGACCTGTTGCCATCAAGTCAATTCTGACGCATAGCAACCCTATCAGACAGAGTGGAACTGCCTCATTGGGTTTCCAAGGGGCGGCTGGTAGACTTGAACTGCCAACTTTTGGTTAATAGCTCAGCTGTAACCGCTGGACCACCAGGACTTAGCCTTGAGTATATCCCACCTGCATTGAGAGACCATCTCAGGATAGATTTGACACGTTAAACACTAATAACCAAAGACCAGACAAGTTGTGGAATGACATCAAAGACATCATACATGAAGAAAGCAAGAGGTCATGGAAAAAACAGGAAAGAAAAAAAAAGACAGAAATGGATGTCAGAAGAGACTCTGAAACTTGCTCTTGAACGTCAAGTAGCTAAAGCGAAAGGGAGAACTGATGAAGTTAAAGAGCTGAACCAAAGATTTCAAAGGACAGCTCGAGAAGGCAAAGTAGTATGTATTATAATGACATGTGCAAAGACCTGGAGATAGAAAACTAAAAAGGAAGAATAGGCTCAGCATTTCTCAAGCTGAAAGAGCTGAAGAAAACATTCAAGCCTCGAGTTGCAATATTGAAGGATTCTACATGGAAAATATTAAATGACACAGGAAGCATCAAAAGAAGATAGAAGGAATATACAGAGTCACTATATCAAAAAGAATTGGTCAACATTCAGCCGTTTCAGGAGGTACCATGTGATCAGTAACCAATGGTACTGAAGGAAGAACTCCAAGCTGCACTGAAGGCATTGGTGTAAAACAAGATTCCAGGAGCTGATGGAATACCAACTGAGATGATGCAGCTAACGGATGCAGAGCTGGAAATGCTCACTCGTCTATACCAAGAAATTTGGAAGACAGCTACCTGGCCAACCAACCAGAAGAGATCCATATTTATGCCTATTCCCAAGAAAGGTTATCCCACCAAATGCGGAAATTATCAAACAATACCATTAATATCACACTCAAGTAAAATTTTGCTGAAGATCATTCAAAAGCAGTTGCAGCAGTATATCAACAGGGAACTGTCAGAAATTCAAGCTTGGTTCAGAAGAGGATGTGGAACCAGGGATACCATTGCTAATGTCGAATGGATCCTTGCTCAAAGTAGAGAATACCAGAAAGATGTTTACCTGTATTTTATTGACTGTGCAAAGGCATTCGACTGTATGGATCATAACAAATTATGGATAACAGTGCAGAGAATGGAATTCCAGAACATTTCACTGTGTTCATGAGGAACCTTTACATGGATCAAGAGGCAGTCATTTGAACAGAGCAAGGGGATTGGGTGGTATAAAGTCAAGAAAGGTGTGCCTCAGGGTTGTATCCTTTCACCATACTTATTCAATCTGTATGCTGAGCAAATTGTCCAAGATGCTGGACTATATGAAGAGGAATGGGGCATCAGATTTGGAATAAGACTCATTAACAACCTGTGATATGCAGATGACACAGCCTTGCTTGCAGAAAGCAAAGAGGACTTGAAGCCCTCGCTGATGAAAAACAAGGACCACAGACTTCATTATGGATTGCACCTCAACATAAAGAAAACAAAAATCCTCACAACTGGACCAATAAGCAGAATCATAATAAAGAGAACAAAGGTTGAAGTTGTCAAGCATTTCATTTTACTTGGATCCACAATCAACGTCCCTGGAAGCAGCAGTCAAGAAATTACATGCCGTATTGCATTGGTCAAATCTGCTGCAAAAGACCTCTTTAAAGTGTTAAAAAGCGAGATGTCACCATGAAGACTAAGGTGCTGCTGACCCAGGCCATGGTGGTTTCAATCATCTGATACGCATGCAAAAGCTGGACAATGAATAAGGGAGACTAAAGAAGAATTGACACCTTTGAATTGCGTTGGTGAAGAGCTTTGAATATACCCTGGACTGCCAAAAGAACGAACAAATCTGTCTTGGAAGAAGTACAGCCAGAATGCTCCTTAGAAGCAAGGATGGCAAGATTATATCTCACATACTTTGGGCATGTTGTCAGGAGGGATCAGCCCCTGGAGAAGGACATTATGCTTGGTAAAGTGGAGGGTCAGCGAAAGAGAAGAAGACCCTCAATGAGATGATTAACACAGTGGCTGCAACAATGGACTCAGACATAACAAGGTTGGTAAGGATGGTGCAGGAACGAGCAGCGTTTCATTCTGTGGTACATAGATAGGATAGATATGAGTCAGAATCAACTGGACGGCACCTAACAACAATTCAACTTCTATTTCTTGGCTCCTTGATCATCTTCATGGGGCTTGGCTTCTGTCTTCCCCCATCTCTCCTTCTTTTCTTTCTTGCTTAATCTGCTCCTTTTGTAACTCAAAAGAGATTGACTGAAGACACACCCTATGCTAATACTGTCTCATTAACATAGCAAAGACAATGCATTCCCAGATGGAGTTATGACCACAGATATAAAACCCATTGCCATCTAGTCAATTCTGTCTTCTATTTGCAACATGTATTTTGGGGGGACACAATTCAATCCATAACACCTTGCAAGGAGCCTTAGTGGTGCAAAGGTTAAGAGCTCAGCTGCTAACCACAAGGTTGGTGGTTTGAATCCACCAGCCACTCCATGGGAGAAAGAGTTGGCAATCTGCTCCTGTAAAGATTGTTGTTGTTGTTAGGTGCCACCGAGTCAGTTTCTACTCATGGTCACCCTATGTACTACACAATCGAAGTCCTGCACCACCCTTGGAGTAGTTGATATGTTTGAGCACATAGTTGCAGCCATTGTGTCAACCCATTTATTCAAGGTCTTCCTCTTTTTTGCTGACCCCCTACTTTACAAGGCATGATGTGCTTCTCCAGGTACTGGTCCCTCCTAATAACATGTCCAATGTACATGAAATGAAGTCTCACCATCCTGGCTTCTAATGAGCATTCTGGCTGTGCTTCTTGCAAGACAGACTTGTTCATTCTTCCGGCAGTCCATGGTAGGTATACTCAATACTCTTCACCAGCACCACAATTCAAATGCATTGGTTCTTCTTCGGTCTTCATTATTCATTGCCGAGCTTTCACATGCATATGAGGTGACTGAAAATACTATGTCTTGGTCAGGCACACCTTAGTCCTTTTGATCATTAAGGTTGTGTGTCAACTTGGCTGAGCCATGATTCTCAGTGGCTTGGCAATAATGATGTATTTTAGCACTCATATAATGATGTGATCACTTCCATGATGAGATTTGATATAATGGGATCACCTCCATGATGCAATCTACTGTGAGTAACCAATCAGTTGAAAGGTAATTTCCTTGGGAGTGCAGCCTGCATCCAACATTGGCGGACTTTCTGGCAAGTCTCTCAGGCTTTTGTTTGCTCTGAATCCTGCAGGCAGCTCCTGTTTGTCTGACCTCCAGCTCCTGGAACTTGAGCTAGCAGTTTACCTGCCGTCTTGCCTGCCTATCTTGGGATTCGTCAACCGTCACAACCTGTGAGCCAGAGCTGTGCTGTCTGACCTGCCACTTTTTGGGTTCACCAGCCCCTGCAGCTCCATGAATCCTGATTCATGGACTTGGGACGTTCCAGCCTCTACAACCGCATGAGATATTTCTTTGATATAAATTTTTTTTTATGTATATTTATATGCCTTACTGGTTTAGCTTCTCTAGTGAACCCAGCCTAAGTTCTCAAAGTGACATCTGTGCTTTTCAGCACTTTAAAGAGCTCCTCTGCCCCAGATTTGTTGAATACAATGCATCATTTGATTTGTTCACTGCTGCTTCCAAGGGCATTGATTGTGGATCCAAGTAAAATGAAATTCTTGACAACTTCAATCTTTTCTTCGTTTATCATGATGTTGCTTATTGGTCCAGCTGTGAGGATTTTTGTTGTCTTTATGTTGAGGTGTAATCCATACTGAAGGCTGTGGTCTTTGATCTTCATCAGTAAATGCTTCAAGTCCTCTTCACTTTCAGCAAGCAAGGCTGTGTCATCTGCATAACGCGGTTGTTAATGAGTCTTCCTCTAGTCCTGATGCCCCGTTCTTCTTCATACAGTCCAGCTTCTCAGATTGTTTACTCAGTATACAGATTAAGTTAGTATAGTGAAAGGATACAACCCTGATGCACATTTTCCTGATTTTAAACTGTAAAATATCCCCTTGTTCTGTTCGAATGACTGCCTCTTGGTCTATGTACAGGTTCCTCATGAGCACAGGTAAGTGTTCTGGAATTCCCATTCTCTGCAGTGTTATCCATAATTTGTTATGATCCACACAGTCGAATGCCTTTGCATAGTCAATAAAACAGAGGTAAACATCTTTCTGGTATTCTCTGCTTTAAGCAAAGATCTACCTGACATCAGCAATGATATCCCTGGTTCCACATCCTGTTCTGAATCCGGCCTGAATTTCTGACAGTCCTCTGTCCATGTACTGCTGCAACCGCCTTTGAGTTATTTTCAGCAAAATTTTACTTGCATGTGATATTAATGATATTGTTCAATAATTTCCTCATTGTGTAGGTCACCTTTCTTTGGAATAGGCACAGATATGGGCCTCTTCCAGTCAGTTGACCAGGTAGCTGTCTTCCAAGTTTCTTGGCATAGACGGATGAGCGCTTTCAGCAGTCCATCTGTTTGTTGAAACATCTCAATTGGTATTTTGTCAATTCCTGGAGCCTTGTTTTTCACTAATCCTTTCAGTGCAGCTTGGACTTCTTCCTTCAGTACCATTGGTTCCTGATCATATTCCACCTCCTGAAATGGTTGAACATCAACCAATGTTTTTTTAGTACAGCGACTTTGTGTATTCCTTGCATCTTCCATGGGAGAAAGACCTGGTGATCTGCTCCTGTAAAGGTTACGGTGTAGACAATCCTATGGGGCAGTTCTGCTCTGTCACACTGGGTTGCTATAAGTAGGAATTGACTCAATGGCACCCAACAATAACAAAAGCCTTGCAGGAGGAGGGCATTGACTGCAATGAGAATCAACACTGAGCCTTCTGGGAGTACTCACTCCTCCACTTCCTCCTCCTCCAAACCCTGTAGCTCTTGCTTACAAACTAGGGAGGAGGCTCCCTCCTTCCAGCACTGCTTCTGTCTACCTTTAAAAGGTGTAACCCTGAACAGAGGTGTGATGACTTGGCAGCAAATGGCAATGATCAACAGTGGTTCTGTGGTGCCTGGGCACCACCCTGGATCTCCTTCCTCTCTCTTCAAACTCACCTGAACTCACACAGGTAAGCCCTTCATATTCCATCTAGAGCAGGAGTGCTGGAACAGAAGGACCAAGAATTTAAAATTAACATGGAAAGTGCTCGTGATAGGGAAGCAGTTACCAGTTGCCATCACATCAACTCCGACTCATGGTGACCTCACGTGTGCTATTCTCCATAGGGTTTTCAGTGGCTGATTTTTGGGAAATAGATGGCCAGGTCTTTCTTCCTAGGTGGATTTGAACCACCAACCTTTTGCTTAGCAGCTGAGCACACTCACCGTTTGCACCACCCAGGGACTCCAGGTGTCTGATTCCCAGGCTCAAATCAAAATTCAAAGCTAAAGGCTTTTAATAAACACTTTGAGCTTTGTTAGCTCTGTTCACTATCAGCCTTGCCATAAATTTTTCAGGACCTTTAGTTACAGGCGTTTGGGTGAGTCTGACATCCATTTCCTGCAAAATACCATGAAACTTGCATTAATCACAGAGTGGTTGATTTTCTAGTTAAATTTTTCCCATCTAGTTTTTCTGTGGAAACTCCGGAGCAGGTGGTTGGTAACATGAGGAGAGTTATTGTCCGAGTTATACACAAGAGCGAGCAGATGTGGGCTTTAACGGTTAGGATGGAAAGAACACCTGTAAAATATATTTTCCTCTGGTTTTCCAAGTATAACTCATCACTCCACCTCCCTCTAATGGTTCCTCTTTGCCCCAAACTTATATGAACCAAAACCCAAACCAAAACAAGCCCGTTGCCATCGAGTCGATGCCAACTCATGGTGACCCTGTGTGTTACAGAGCAGAGCTACTCCTTAAGGTTTTCTTGGCCTTTCTTCCACAGCATCACCAGGTGGGTTCAAACTGCCAACCTTCAGATTAGCAGGTGATTGCAAACTGCTTATGCTACCCAGGGACCTTGAACTTAGGTAAAGGAACAGGTAAAAGATGGGCCACACCAACATCAGAAGCCAAATGCTAGAGATACTGAATTGGAAGGGTCAAGGCAAAGCTTCTCTGGAAAGTGGGCCATGGCCCATGTGGTGTGGCTGCAGCAATGCCAGGAAGTGTCTTGCTCCCTCCCAGACGCAGAGGGCTGGGGCCCAGGCTGCCTCCTGCAAATTTCCAATGCTTTATTCCTCGTTGGGAAGGAGCTGGAAGGAAAAGGTTCATACTGATGAGGACACCTGGAGAGAAGAAGGTCAGTTCTAGAGCCCAGGGCACAGGTCTGAGGGATTTGGAGAGGACTGTACTCTTAATCAAGAAGGCAGCAGCTCTGAGATTCATGGTTAACAGCCCTCCATGTCCCTCTTGACGTCATCAATGTATCATTAGCCAAACCTTCTTCTCCTTGTAGGCCCACCCCACTCCCACCTCCTTGCTGCTAGGAGTATCTATGGAATCAAGTTTATTAATAAAATTTATATTAAAGGCTTCATTACCAACTGCCCCAGTAGGACCTCTGGTGCCTAATACAGTCCTTTTTTGTCTCTGGAGACATTGTTTGAGATACAAAATAAAAAAACAACCCAGTGCCATCGAGTCAATTCTGACTCATAGCGACCCTACAGGACAGAGTAGAACTGCCCCGTAGAGTTTCCAAGGAGCGCCGATAAGATGGGGCAAATCGATAAAGGACCCTTCCTTCATACTCCAAACCACATACGTGATTTTTTTTGGGGGGGGGGGGCGATGTTTGTTTTCTGGTTTTGCTCAGAGGTTTTAGGTATCTTCATCATGGGTGCCTCTGGGACAATAGTGGATGGGACAGTGACTGTGCCTGAAAAGGATCTTTGATTCTCACAAAGGTTACATTTCATGTAAAAGGTTCATCATACATCAGTTCTCTCCCACTCTGCATGCGTGACGGGATGCGAATGAGAATGTTCAGAGCAGTGTCACTCATAATGGTGAAAAGCTGGAGAAGGTGTCCATCAAAGTAAAGTTGATAAACTGTGGATACTTGAGAGCAACAAAGTAAATGAACCGTAACTACATACAAGAGTCTGAATCAGTTTTTTTTTTTTTAATGTTGAGCAAAAGAAGAGATAGAAAAGGACATGTTTCTTATGACTCCTTTTTCATAAAATTTCAATATATGCAAATCTAAACGACAGTGCTGAAACCCACTGCCATCAAGTCGATCCCGACGCACAGCGAGCCTACAGGACGGAGTAGAGCCGCCCCGTCGGCTTTCCAAGGCTGTCATCTCCGGAAGCAGACTGCCACGTCTTTCTCCAGACGAGCGGCTGGTGGGTTTAAACTGCTGACCTTTTGGTTAACAGCTGAGCATCTAACCACTGCGTCACCAGGGCTCCTTCTATAGTGCTTAAGCCAAAAAAAAAAAAAAAAACCAAAGCTGTTACCATCGAGTTGATTCCGACTCATAGTGACCCTATAGGACAGAGTAGAATTGTTCCATAGGGTTTCCAAGGAGTGCCTGGTGGATTCGAACTGGTGACCTTTATGATTAGCAGCCGTAGCACTTAACCACCACGACACCAGGGTTTCCTCTGTAGTGCTTATGGGTGCACCTTTATGTTGTTAAGTGTGGAAAAAGCCAAGGAAGTAATGAGCACGAAGGAGGTGTGCAAACACGTTTTTAGGCTCAATCATGTTTAAGAGAATTTTACTCCTAAGGGTCCTGAGCCATATTTCTAGAATCATGCATCTCAGGACTGAAAGGGACCCTCAAGGTCACTAAGATAAGTAGCCCTTTGAATTTTTAAACTTCAATTTTGATCATGTTTCACGAGAAATTAGAGAGTTCAATATAGGATTGCCAACCTTTTGATTTTGCCACCTAAAAAACCTGCCACTATTGCTGGAGTCCCTGGTGGTGAAAACAGTTAACGCACTCGGCTGCTAACAGGAAGGTTGGAGGTTCAAGTCCACGCAAAGATGCAGGACTGGGCAACGTTTCATTCTGTTGCGCACGGGGCTGCCGTGTGTTGGAGCCGACTCCATGGCACCTAACAACGACAGGGGATCAGGAGTAATGGGGCCAGGAAAGGAGATATTTTAGGTAGAAAGATGTAGAGATTCTGTGGCAGCCATATTTTGTGTCACGGTAACTACTGGACATTGGTGGCTTTCTCTTCTCCTTTTCCACAGCGGGCAGGAGAAGGAAAAGCAAAGAATGAGCCACTGAGTGGTGTTTCTGGGACCAAGTGGGACTGATCTTGGCTTTGGATAAAGATATAAAGGGAAAAGCAAAGGAGCCCTGGTGGCACTCGGCTGTTCAAACCCACCAGTGAATTCCCAGGTGAAAGACCTGACGACCTGCTCCCGTAATGGTCGTTGTTGTTAGGTGGCATCCAGTCAGCTCTGGTTCGTAGCGACCCTACGTACTACAGCACGAAACACTGCCCAGTCCTGTGCCATTCTCATAATCGTTGTCACGCTAGAGCCCATTGTTGCAGCCACTGTGTCAATCCAACTCATTGAGGTGCTTCCTCTTTCTTGCTGACCCTCTTCCTTACCAAGCATGATGTCCTTCTCCAGGGACTGGTCCCTCCTGATGACACGTCCAAAGTACATGAGTGAAGTCTTGCCATCCTGCCTTCTAAGGAACATTCTCACTGTACTTCTTCCAAGACAGATTTTTTTTGCTCTTCTGGCGATCCAGGCTACATTTAATATTCTTCACCAGCACCATAATTCAAAGGCATCAATTCTTCTTTGGTCTTCCTTATTCATTGTCCAGCTTTCACATGCTTACGAGGTGATTGAAAATACCGTGACTTAGGTCAGGCCGATCCCCTAGTGATTACGGCCAAGAAAACCCTATGGGACAGTTCTACTCTGTCACATGGGGTCACTATAAGTTGAAATTGACTCAGCAGCGTCCAACAACAACACCAAAGAGGTCTTTCAGCTGCCAGGGAAGAGAGCATAGACTCAAGTAAGAGATAGTGGTAAAGAAATCTTCGTGCTTCCGAGGTCTGACACAGAAAGGAAGAGCGCTTCACCAGCAGACACCAGGAAAAGGGGGGTTGTGGTCGTGAACAGTGGCGAGTAGGAGAAAGGGTGAGGAGTGGCAGGGAGGGGCTGGGGAGGAATTGAATTCTTTCCTTCTCTAGCTTGAACCTGGCTAATCTGAGTGAGGCTTTGCTTCCTTCAATTGGCAAAATGCGTGACCGACTCATTAAAAAGTCAAGGAGCCTCAGATCTTCCCGTCCCCAAAAGGTCCATGGAGAGAATTCAGAAGGACCGTGAACTTGAATGGTTAAAAACAAAAGGGGGCGGGGGCGGGGGCGGAGGGAAGAGAAGGGAAAAAAAATCACATCTTTATTTTCATTAACCTCTGGCTGAAATTAAGCATTTTAATCAAATGTGAAAGTAGACCACAAATATCACATTTCAATTGCTGCAGATACCTTGAAAAAAATTTTTTTTTCTCATTAAAAAAAAAAAAAGCCGTGGAGTTGACTCTAACTCATAGGGACCCCACGTGTGTTAGAACAGAGCTCTGCTCCAGAAGGTTGTCAGTGGCTGATTTTTCAGAAGTAGATCGCCAGCCCTTTCTTCCAAGGTGCCTCTGAGTGGACTCCAACTGCCAACTTTTCTGTTAGCAGCCGAACACGTGAGCCATTTGCACCATCCGGGGACTCGTACTTCAAGATTATCATGGATAAGAGGCCTGCACTGGATCTTGTCATCTGCTGTATTCATGTTGCTGTTGTCGTGCTGACAAGTTGATTCCGAATCTAGTGACCCCATGTGACACAGTAGAACTCCCTATAGGGTTTCTAGGCCGATTCTGAATCTAGTGACCCCATATGACACACAGAGCTGCCTATAGGATTTCTGGGCTGTGATCTTCACGGAGGCTGACTGCTCCGTCTGTATTAATAAGAAGCACACGTATGATAACTGCATCTCACATTTTCTTAGATGGTCTGACAATTACATTTCAGTTTAGCTGGCTTCCTTTGTAAATCTATGAATTCCATTTTACACATTTAAAAGCGTAATGCTGAGGAGGAATTCAGAAGCCTTACCCAGCTGCCAAAGGGCTAAGCACCCCAGTATTAAGCTCCCCTGAGAGCTTGGATGGGGAGAGCAGGATCCTTCTGAACTTCCTGTTCCAGGGAGCCTGCAGAATTGTCTAAGGGCAGACAGGACCATGCTCACCCCTGGCCTTTGGAGCTCCAGGCACCTGACATTGAAAGAGATGTTAATAGTAATCAACACTCTCCTCTCTAGCTGCTAATAATCCCTGCAGGCTTCCACCTTTATGGGTTTGGGGGGGAATCAACTCGATGGCACTGGGTACTGGGGTTCAGCTATTTCAGGAGAAATGGTGCCATCTGGTGGCTGATTTTCTTCCTCTGTGCATAGCTCTGTTTGCCTTGGAATTAGGGATATTCACAGCAAAAATACATTGGCATTTAGAACGGCCAATGCATCGCTCCACCCTTTTCTGTTCACTGCATGTGTCCAATCTTGTCAATCACCAAATCTCAAAAGATCCAACGCACCACAACACTTGAGCAAGTTTCTCCAGAATCCTACTTGTAGCCTTCTTAAAAATGTCCAGCAGGGGGCAGCAAAGGGCAGTGTTGTAGTTACAATTCTCACAACGTCCAACAGGAGGCAACAATTGGCAATGTTTAAGTTACCAAGACCCAAAAAAAAAAAGAAAAACCAAACCCGTGGCACTGGATTCCAACTCACAGTGACACTATAGGACAGAGTAGAACTGGCCACAGGGTTTGTGAGGCTGTAAATCTTTACTCAAGCGGACAACTACTTCTTTCTCCCACAGAGCAGCAGCTGGGTTTGAACCGCCAACCTTTCAGTTAGCAGCTGAGTGCTTAGCAACTGCGATAACAGGGCTCCTGACAATTCTCACAAGACTTCAATAATGGCGAATGTGCCTCCCCTCTCAGAAAAGGATTTCTATTTGTGATAGTGCTTGTAGCATTTCAAATGCCAGGTGCACACACGGGAGGGCTGTGTGGGCCGTCCATCTTTCTGTCTGTCTGGAGGCTTCAGGTGGCATTGACCTTGGTGGATCTCTGGGCTTCTGACACATTGCCCCTGAATTTTCTTCCTTATTGTGTTCAGTTGACCCTTGGATCAGTGTCTCGATGCTGGCTGCTCACCTGTAAGGATCACTGAATGATTGTCAAGTCCGTGCTAAACTCAGGTAGGTTTCTCTGCTGCATTAAAACGAGACCCCCCCCCCCAAAAAAAAACAGCAGGAACCCAAATCCACTTCTCATGTCAAATTTGAACCAACCTGGGGATGCACGGATCACTACATTGCAAGTTTTGCCTATAATTACTTTGGGGGAAACAACACTATACAAATTTACATTTGAAATTTTGCTTAAAATACTAATGCTGAGGCCCCTCCCCTTGGATATCCTAATCCAATTAGCCTGAGGTGTGAGCTTAGGCTTCGATGTCTTTGAAAAACTCCTGGGGTGATTCTAGAGACAGTGGTGGTCCAGTGGCAGGAGACCCGGGTTCGATTCCTGGCCCCGCACCTCAAGCGCAGCCACCACTCGTCTGTCATTGGAGGCTTGTGTGTTGCTATGATGCTGAACAGGCTTCAGCGGAGCTTGCAGACTAAGACAGATTAGGAAGAGAGGCCTGGCTCCAAAATCAGCCAATGAAAGCCCTATGGATCAAATGATCCAATTTGCAACCAATCATGGGGGTGGTACAGAATCAGGCAGTGTGTTCTGTCATGTAAGGGGTCGTCATGAGTCGGGCTGACTCAGTGACAACCAACAACAACCTGAAGATCCTGGAAGGTCACTGAAAGCCAACCAGAGAGCCCAAGAACTGTGTCATGGATCGAATTTTGTCCCCACAAAAATGTGTGTATCAGTTGGGCTGGGCCATGATTCTTAGTATTGTGTGATTTTCCTATATGTTGTAAATCCTGCCTCTATGATGTTAATGAGGGAGGATGGACAGCAGTTGTGTTAGTGAGGCAGGACTCAACCTACAAGATTGGATTGTGTCTTGAGGCAATGTCTTGAGATAAAAAAGAGAGAAGCAAGTAAAGAGGCAGGGAGACCTCATACCACCAAGAGGGGTCCTTGCACAGAGAAGCTCCTAGTCCAGGAAAAGATTGATGAGGAGGCAGACACAGAGAAAAGGCCTTCCCCCGGAGCTGACACCCTGAATTTGGACTTTTAGCCTACTTTACTGTGAGAAAATAAACTTCTCTTTGTTAAAGCCATGCGCTTGTGGTATTTCTGTCATAGCAGCACTAGATGACTAAGACAAGCTGGGACTAAGACAATCTAGGGCTCTTGCCAACCAGGGTACAGCAAAAGGCATCTGTAAACGAGGTTATATATCTATTTGTAACAACCTCCACTTCTTCTTGATAATTTTTTTTGGAAATATATACAGCTGTACACCATTTCAACAATTTCTACATGTACAGCTCAATGATGTTGGCCATATTCTTCAAGTTGGGCAACCATCCTCATGATCCCTCTCCTAATTGTTCCACCACCATTGACTTAATCTCACGGCCTGCTAAGCTTCTCATCCAGCCTTTTGAATTCCTGTTGTCAATTTGATCTCACATAGATAATTCTTTAAAAGAGCACAGTGCTCAAGGCAGACATGCTTTACACCCACTCCTCACTTATCAACATGGTTAAGTTCCGACAAGCAAAAACTGGCATTATGTAGAAATGTAGGATGACTACATCGGATGACAAAATGGAGGATGACTACATCACTCCGTAACTGTCAAACCACTGAGAATCATGGCCCAGCCAAGTTGACACATAACCTTAACCATCACAGTCAGCATTACTCTCGCCTTGCACTTCAGCATTCATTACTGCCAAACGTACTCATTAATGTGTAGATTTTTTACCATTGTCATAAATGCAAAATGTCATGCAATGAGACAGTTGGTAAGTGAGGAGTGGGTGTACTTATGAAGATGAGCTATTTTTTGTTCAGTGAAGACATCAGGGGATAGTTTTGGTTTAATGTTTAAAGATTTACTCGGGGCAGTAGTTTCAGGGGTTCATCTAGCCTTGAGGGCTCCAGAAAGTTGGTATTCCTTTGAGAATTTGAAGTGTATTTTTACTTGCATTTCATTATCTGTCTTTTCCATTAGACTGTAAAACTCCTTGAGAACAGAGACCAGGCTGCCTCAATCACACAGAGCCGTGCATAGTTCATGGCCTGAGCCAACTTTTACATCTAGCACCCGGAGACTGAAGAGGTGGCCAAATCCCCAGGGGGAAGAACCCTCCAACACCATAGCAAATATGTGCCATCAATATTCCCCTAGTCCTCCAGAGGAGAAGGTGGCAATGGAAGAAAGAGGTGACTGAGGGAAGAGGAATCCCTACACATTCCAAGGACTGCTGGGTTCCAGGCTGAGTTAACATCAATGTCTGGAAGCTCAAAGCATCATTATGTCCCTCCTTCTAGAGTGGGGATGTTCTAGGTCCAGGTAATAAGTAGAGTCCTGGCCAAAATCACATAAAGTAAATCTACTAGGTCTGTGGACACAGTTACCAGTCATTTCTCTCATTCCCAAGAGTTACTCGGCGGTTGCAGTCATCCCCGCATGGGTTTTTTGGCTTGGAGGGTGTCATAGACTGAATTATGTCCCCCCAAAAATGTGTGTATCAATTTGGCTGGGCCATGATTCCCTGTATTGTGTGGTTGTCCTCTATTTTGTGATTGTAATTTTATGTTAAAGAGAATTCCGGTAAGATTCTGACACCCTTACTAAGGTCACATCACTGATCCAATATAAAGGAGTTTCCTGGGGTGTGGCCAGCACCACCTTTTATCTTACAAGAGATAAAAGGGAAGGGAAGTAAGCAGAGAGTGGGGGCCCTCATATCACCAAGAAAGAAGCACAGGGAGCAGAAGGCGTCCTTTAGACCGGGGTTCCTGCACAGAGAAGCTCCTAGTCCAGGGGAAGGTTGACGAGAAAGACCTTGCTCCAGAGCCAACAGAGAAAGAAAGCCTTCCCCCGGAGCTGATGCCCTGAATTTGGACTTCTAGCCTACTAGATTGTGAGAGAATAAATTTCTCTTTGTCGAAGCCATCCACTTGTGGTATTTCTGTCACAGCACCGCTAGATGACTAAGACAGAGGATTGGATGAATCGTAATGAGAACAGACGAGGGGAAGCCCCTGAAACTGCTCTGGCCGCCCCTGCACCGCAGACAAAGTGGTAAATCAAAAGCTGTGTTACCTGCTGGGGGCTGACAGACACCAGTACCTCCGTTACAGACTGAAGGAGACGGGGTAGTGGCCTCTGTCATACTAACCAAACCGATCCAGCTGCTGCTCCGTCAGCTCCCATCCATGGGGCCCGTTGGTAGGGTGGTGCTCCATAGGGCTTTCAGTGGGTGATTTTTCAGAAGCAGATTGCCAACTCTTTCTTCCAAGGTACCTGCCTTTTGGTTAGCAGCATGCGCGTTAATCATTTGTACCAACCAGAAATTTTGGTCTCTGTCGTTTCTCCCCTTAATTTGCCAGTCTGGCCCCTGCATTAACAGATGGGTCCAGACTACTGCATGTTCAGTCAAGAGTCCCCCTGAGTGCAGCGACTGTGCCATCCACATATTATTCCTGGGCCAAGGATGAGGCATAGGCTACGTGTCTGCAGTCCTCCGTCTCTGCTTTGTGAATGCCAGATCAGAAAAGGGGACCAGCAGCAGTTCATTCCCTGCGATGAACAGCGATATTCATTTACAGCTTTGCACCAGGACTATGCCAACTCGCCCACTGTCTGTCTTAATATAGTCCACAGATCTGGGCCATCTGGCCATCCCACAGAATAGCACACTGATCCGTCACATCGGTAAGATCGAGATGAGTAGTATGCTAGTGACCTGGGCCATGTGCTCCAGAGGGCGGGAGACAAACCCTATGAAGATTCAGGGACATGCAACTTCAGTAGAGCTTTAAGGAGTCCAGGGGCCAAGGACATGTCAGATATTCCTTCCAATGTAGAAGACACATTGCTAAACCTTGTGTCCTCTGTGACAAAGAAAGAAGTTGAATGCCTGGTGGGCCTCTTCAGGTTCTGGAGGTGACATATTTCATGCTTGGGAAAACTGCTTCAGTCCACGTGCCAGGGGACAGGGAAGGCTGCTGGCTCTGAGTGAGGCCTGGACCAGGATCTACAGTAGGTCCAGACCGCAGTGAAGGCAGCCCTGCTGCTTAGCCCGGCCATCTGGTAGACTCTGTGGTGTTGGTGGTGTCCATGGTAAGAAAATATGCAGTGTAGAGCATATGGGAAACCAAAGTGGGAGAATCACAACACAAGGTCTTGGGGTCTGTCTTAGTCATCTAGTGCTGCTATAACAGAAATACCACAACTGAATGGCTTTGACAAACAGAAATTTATTCTCTCATAGTTTGGGAGCCTCGAAGTCCAAATTCAGAGCACCAGCTCTAGGGGAAGGCTTTCTATCTCTGTCAGCTCTGGAGGAACGTCCTTGTCTCTTTAGCTTCTGCTTCCTGGTTCCTTGGAGATCTCCATGTGACTTGGCATACATCTTACTGTCTTAGTTATCTAGTACTGCTATTACAAAAATACCACAAGTGGATGGCTTTAACAAAGAGAAATTTATTTCCTCACAGTAAAGTAGGCTAAAAGTCAAAATTCGGGGTGTCAGCTCCAGGGAAAGGCATTCTCTCTCTGTCAGCTCTGGAGGAAGGTCCTTGTCCTCAATCTTCCCCTGGACTAGGAGCTTCTCCACGCAGGGACCCTGGGTCCAAAGGACACGCTGTGCTCCCAGCACTGCTTTCTTGGTGGCATGAGTTCCCCCTGTCTCTCTGCTCACTTCTCTCTTTTATATCTCAAGAGATTGCCTCAAGACACAATCCAATCCTGTAGGTTGAGTCCTGCCTCACTAACACAACTGCCACTCATCCTCCCTCATTAACATCATACAGGCGATTTACAACATACAGAAAAATCATGTAATATGGGGAATCATGGGCCAGCCAAACTGATGCACACATTTTTAGAGGGACGTAATTCAATTCATGACACTTACTGCATCTCTCCTTTGCTCACTTGTTTAATCTCTTTTATATCTCAAAAGAGATTGATTCAAGGTATCCCTTACACTAACCTTGCCTCATTAACATAACAAAGGCAACCATTTCCGAGTGGGATTATAACCGCAGGCATAGAGGTTAGGATTTACAACAAGTAATTTGGGGGACATAATTCAATCCGTAACAGGGTTCTAGAACAAAGCCTTGCCATCTGTAGTGGAAAATAACCTGCATTTCAAAAAGCAGCTCTGGGAGTGTTACTGGCCTCCAATAGAGATAGATGCTGGACCACAGGGGACCCTCTTCACAGGAAAGATGGTGCAGGAGTGGACTCATACTTGTGGGACCCACAGGTCATATCACATCTGCATCATCCAGAAGAAGCTAGCCTGAGAGAGCATTGTGATGGTCTGTTGAAGGCTCAGGTGAGGCACCAGCTGGAAGGCAATAATCTCCAACCAGGGTGCTCTTCTCCAGGACACAAAATACATATTAACTCACAGACTTCTAGTGGCACTGTGCCCCTAATTGGAAGAATGCGTGGTCTGGGAACCAAGGAGTAGAAGCAGGAATGGCCCCACTTATCATCGCTCTCCATGACCCTCTAGGGAACTTTGTGCTTCCTCCCCCACAACTCTGGGATCTATAGCGTTAGAGGTCCTTGTCCTACTACCTCTTCCTGGGGATACAGCAGGAGTCCCATTGAACTATGAATGCCACCTGGATATTCTGGACTCCTTGTATCCGGGACCTGCAGGTAAGAAATGGAGCCACTGTCTTGGCAGGGGGGATTTTCCCTGATTAGTAGGAGGTGGTAGCGCTGCTGTATACAATAGGGAAGCAGGGGGATATATGTACCATCCACGTGATCCCCTTGGGTGCCTGTCGGTGCCCCTTGACTCTGTTGTAACTGTAAATGGTCATGTGTGGCAACCACTGCCCTAGAAGATATGACTACCAGAGTCTCAGATGGCTCAGAAGTGAGGGTTTAAGTCAAGCTAATAGCTGAGGGTGAGGTGAACTTACAATGGACAGTGGAGGAGGAAGATGATGAGTACCAATTACAGCCCCAAGGGGACTAGGGATTGCCCCACTAATTTACCTCTTCTAACTTCCCCTCATGAAACAAGCAACTTTGTTGTTTCCCCCTAATGAAATATATGTTTGGTTATCAAGCCCTTATTGCTCATAAAGAAATCACAAGCCAACACCAGTGTCATGGTTTGAGTTGTGTCACCCAAAAATGTGTGTCTACTTGTCTAGGCCATGATTCCCAGTATTGCATGGTGGTCCACCATTTTGTCATCTGATGTGATTTTCCCATGTGTTGTAAATCCTACATCTATGAGGTTAATGAAGCAGTTATGTTAATATATTAATGAGACAGGACTCAATCTACAGGATCAGATAGTATCTTGAGTCAATCTCTTTTGAGATATAAAAGAGAGAAGCTAGCAGAGAGGGGAGGGACCTCATGCCACCAAGAAAATAGCGCCAGGAGCAGAGCCCTTTCTTTGGACCTTGGGTCCCTGCACTGAGAAGCTTCCGCCAGGGGAAGATTGATGACAAGGATCTTCCAGCAGACCAACAGAGAGAGAAAGCCTTCCCGTGGAGCTGGCACCCTGAATTCAGGCTTCTAGCCTCCTAGGCTGTGAGAGAAATAAATTTATCTGTTAAAGCCACCTACTTGTATTTCTTTTATAGCAGCACTAGATAACTAAGACAACCAGTCACTACCTTCCAAAGGAAATACTTTTTATCAAGCCGAAAAGAAAAATTTAAACAAAAACTTACATCACAAATGCGTCAACTGTTCTTGCTGTAGCTAAAACCCACGGCTGGTATATGCATGGAAGTGCCCCATGTATAAGTGATAATTTGTGCCATTTAAGTGACATTAACTAACATTTATTTTTAATTCTCCATCACATGATGACATGATCTTTTATTAAAGGTGGCACAATCAGATAAATTTTCATTCTGGTCATATAATTTTTCTATTGCTCCAAAGCCTGTCATCAAAGAAAGAGCATGAGGACAAGGTCAATTCCGTGTTTACTAGGCAACACCCAGAATGTTGTGAATGTTCAATTGATGTTTAGACTATATCGGCGCACTTTTTAGCAAACGTATTGTGTTGAAAAACCATCATCCACACTACTCAGGAGCAGTTCTTTTTCACCCAAAGAAAATATGTTGGCAACCACTGCATTTCCATAGATTTGTGATTCTAATAGCGCCTGAAAATAAAACCCAATCTTTGCCAAAATCTTACTTAGGCTTTACAGCAATAACATGCCCTCTGCCCCTCCTTATGTATTTGGGAAACAGAAAAAACAACCCCAATTAGTTAAAAATCCACTAACTGGAACACTAACAAACTGATTTCGGGGAGGGGAGATATGTGACAGCTGATACATACTTGATTTTTGTGAAAAAGAAAAAAATGGCACAAAATCATGGGAAATTGAAACAAGCAGCAAACATTTTCCAGAGTGTGTTTGGAAGTGTCCGATGCAAATTTAAACCATTTTCAATATCTAATGATGTCAAATCACAACAGGAGACCTCGATTAAGAAAGATGTGGTTATGCCTAAGATATTCTACTTCAACGAGTACATCATGCATTTAGTCTCTAATTCTGCTGACTGCAATCAAAGGAAGGGCCGGGGGGTTACAGGGCTTAACTCTAGTTACCTAAAAGATCAAATCAACAACTTGAACCCCATCTCTTAAACAAGTGGCTGGTGACCTTGGTGTACATTAGCATCATTGGGGGAGCTGTTCAAACTCTTAATGCCCGGGTCTTACCTTGGACCAATAAATTATAAATACTGGTACACTTAAAACTGCATCGGTGACTGAGAACCACCACCTCGAATGCTACAGTTATTTCAAGTTTTAGCTCGTGAATTTAAACTAGATTTGTTTAAATTACAAGTTAAATCTCTACTACTGGATGCAAGCCTATTTGCCAAGTGACTTTACTAAACCCATTGCTGTTGGCTTGATTCCCACTCGTAGGGACCCTACAGGACAGAGTAGAACTGCCCCATAGCGTTTCCAAGAAGCACCTGGTGGATTTGAACCGCCAACCTTTTGGTTAGCAGCCATATCGCTTGACCACTATGCCACCAGGTTTCCCTCAACTTTGCTAGAGTATTGGAAAAAAAGAATGAGATCTGAATGTCTGGTTAACATCATATGAGATGGTCCTCCAAATCCTGGGGCTAGACATGTGGCCCAGTTCCGGGCACTGAAATAGAAGGGGAACTCTGTTGGTGGCTTTTCTTTTTAGGATAAAAAGAGAGAATCCTATGGGGGAAAAAGGCTTTTGTCCCTTTCACCACTCTTCTTGCCTTGAGCTCTGATATATATAAATCCTGGAACTGAGAATTACATTTTACAACCAGAAAGCAACAAGTGTGAGAAGGAAAAGCCAGCAAGCTGGGGATGGCAGAGAAGCATAGAGAGCAAAAGAGCTTGGGTCTTTGATGACATTGTTCAGTCCCTGAACTAGAGCAACCAGCTACCTTCGGAATTTTTGTGTAACAAACATGAGGGCCTATTTAGTTAAGTAAGGCACTATTAGCTGAGCTTTTCATTACTTGCAGCCAAAAGCATTCCTAATGGATACATTTTACTTTGTTTTTCTCTGTCTTTATTGTAAGCAATGAACCATTGACCATTTACTCTTGGCTAAGAACTTTATAGATATTATTACTTTTGAGCCATACAACAACTCCAAGAGAAAAGTGTTATTTTTCCCGTATTATATATGCAGAAACTGAGGCCCAGAGAAGTTAACTATCTCATCCATGGTTGTACAGAACTTGGTTGGTAAGCCAGACTCATACGATTCCAATGCCAGTAATCTTAATTGCATTGCTACAGTTCTGCGACTACCCTCTCGGATGTGAGCAGGTCTAGTTGCTCTGATTAAATTGTATGCTGTATCATGCAACAAGAGGAACGCTCTATTGCTGTACATTTAGATCCTTGGCTATTTGAAGGAATCATGGGGTCAACTTGGTAAACTGCAAAATTATAAGATAAACGTTTGTTGTTGTTCTATAAAACGACAAGATACTTTCAGCTCACTCCAAACAGATAAAATACTCAAGACAATCCACTTTTTTTGGCAGCACAGAAGACAAGATAAAAAAAGAACTGATAATAATCTAGAACTTTGGCACGTGATGACTTTTTTCTCTCCCTGATGAGAAGAAAATGAATACAGCAGTCGGGTTTTGATGTGTATGTTTAAGGTAGCTACACGGACGTGTCTGTGAGGATCTGGGGTGCTGTTATCTGTCACAAATGAATCCCTTCCAGGGATTGTGTGGTGTGTTTTGTGAATTTTTTTTTTTTTTTTGCCAGTATTTATTGCCAGTATTTCAGGCTATCTAATAGTTCCACTACCATACTATTTGGCCAATAGGCACTGCAGGTGGGTCTCATGAAATTCTATTTCTGAGCTCTCTTCTCTTGAGCATTTACTAAAGAAATAATGGGTGTTATGGATTGAATTGTGTCCCCCCCAAAAATATGTGTCAACTTGGCTAGGCCATGATTCCCAGTATTGTGTTGTTGTCCTCCATTTTGTGATTTTATGTAAATTTCCTATTTGTTTAAATCCTAATTTCTGCCTGTGGTTAATGAGGCAAGATTAGTTCATGCTAAAGAGGATTAGGGTGGGATACAACACCCTTACTCAGGTCACATTCCTGATCCAATGTAAGGGGAGTTTCCCTGGGGTGTGGCCTGCATCACCTTTTATCTTGTTGTTGATAGATGTCCAGTCCATTCATTTGGACTCATAGCTACTCTGTGCACAACAAAAGTTAACGCTGTCTGGTCCTCCACCATCCTCACAGTTTTTGCTGTGCTTGAGCCCATTGTTGCAGCCACTGTGTCAATCCATCTCATTGAGGGTCTTCCTCTTTTTCACTGACTCTGTATTTTACCAAACATGATGTCCTTCTCCAATCCCTCCTGATAATGTATCCAAAGTATGTGAGACATAGTCTCGCCATCCTTGCTTCTAAGGAGCATTTTGGCTGCTCTTCTTCCAAGACAGACTTGTTGGTTCTTTTGGCAGTCCATGAGTCCATGGTATGTTCAATATTCTTCGCCAACAGCGCAATTCAAAGGTGCCAATTTGTCTAACATCTTCCTTATTCATTGTCCAGCTTTTGCATGCTTATGAGGCATTTGAAAACACCATGGCTTGGGTCAGTGCACCTTAGTCTTCAAGGTGACATCTTTGCTTTTCAATACTTTAAAGAGGTTTTTTTTGTTTGTTTTTTTTTTGTTTTTTTGCAGCTGATCTGCCCAATGCAATGCATCTTTTGATTTCTTGACTGCTCCCTTCCATGGGTGTTGATTGTGGATCTAAATAAAATGAAATCTTTGACAACCTCAATCTCCTCTCTGTTTATCATGATGCTACTTATCGGTCCAGTTGTAAGAATTTTCGTTTTGTTTATGTTGAGGTGTAATCCCTACCGAAGGCTGCAGTCTTTGATCTTTATCAGTAAGTGCTTCAAGTCCTCTTCACTTTTAGCAAGCAGGGTTGTATCATCTACGTAACACAGGTCGTTAATGTGTCTTCCTCCAATCCCGATGCCCTGTTCTTCTTCATATAGTCCAGTTTCTTGGCTTATTTGCTCAGCATACAGATTGAATAGGTATGTTGAAAGTATACAACCCTGACACACGCCTTTCCTGACTTTAAACCATGTGGTAGCCCCTTGTTCTGTTGGAATGGCTGCCTCTTGATCCATATACAAATTGTTCATGAGCACAATTAAGTGTTCTGGAATTCCCATTCTTTGCATTGTTACCCATAACTTGTTATGATCCACACAGTAGAGTGCCTTTGCACAGTTAATAAAATATGGATAAACATCTTTCTGGTGTTCTCTGCTTTCAGTCAGGATCCGTCTTACATCAGCAACGATATCCCCGGTTCCACGTCCTCTTCCAAGTCCAGCCTGAATTTCTGGCTGTTCCCTGTCACTACACTGCTGCAGTTGCTTGTGAATGATCTTCAGCAAAATTTTGCTTACACGTGATATTAGCGATGTTGTTCGATATGGAAGGAATACACAGAGTTACTATATCAAAAAGAATTGGTCAATATTCAACCATTTCAAGAGGTAACATATGATCTGGAATTGATGGTACTGAAAGAAGAAGTCCAAGCTGCTCTGAAGGCACTGGTTAAAATTTTAAAAAAGGCTCCAGGAATTGACGGAATACTAACTGAGATGTTTCAACAAATGAATGCAGTGCTGGAAGTGCTCATTAATCTATGCCAAGAAATTTGGAAGACAGCTACCTGGCCAACCGACTGGAAGAGATCCATATTTATGCCTGTACCGAAGAAAGGTGATCCAACTGAATGCAGAAATTACTGAATCTTTTATCTTACAGGGAAAAAAAGGAGAGAGAAGTAGAGAGATGGGGACCTAATTACCACCAAGAAAGAAGTGCCAGGAGCAGAGGGCATCCTTTGGACCTGGGGTCTCTATGCTGAGAAGTTCCTAGACCAAGGGAAGATTGATGACAAGGACCTTCCCCCAGAGCCAGCTGACAGAGAAAGCCTTCCGCTGGAGCTGGTTCCTTAAATTTGGACTTCCAGCTTCCCAGACTGTGAGAGAATAAATTTGTTTGTTAAGGACATCCATTTGTGGTACTTTTGTTATAGCAGCACTAGATAACTAAGACAACGGGCTAGGGAAAGCAGTCCAAAGGCAGCCATGTTGAAAAGATCATGATTTTGAGTCAGACTCATGGGATCAAATTTACTACAGGTTTTCCCCTTTTCCATAAAATGAAGGGGAAAGACTTAAACACTATTCTCAGACTCAAGAGAGCTGAAATGTGAACATATTTGTAGCAGTAAATATAGGCAACAACTGTTTATCAAACATAACTATGTGCTGGGTAGTGGGATAGATGCCTGGCAAGTTACATGGCCCCTGCTCTCAACAATTCACTACAGTCTCAATCCTAATGCCTTAAGAGGCAGGAAACGGCATGAGTTGGAACACAGTAAAATATGAAGCTTGACACACCTGCGATCAAGTTCCACCCCAACTTTGCAGATGTGTATGGTGGGTTGTATGGTGTCCCCCGAAATGCTATGTCTACATGCTAACTCTCAGAACCTTATTTGGAAAATGGGTCTTTGCAGATGTAAGTTAAGGATCTCGAGATAAGATCATCCTGGATTATCATGATGGGCCCTAAATCCAATGTGTTCTTATAACACAGAGAAAAAACACCGATAAAGAAAACGGCATGTGAAGACGGTGGCAGAGACTGGAGTGACGCAGCCATGAGCCAAGGAATGCCTGGAGCCACCAGAAGCTGTAAGAGGCAAGGAAGCATTCTCTCCTAGAGCCTTCAGAGGGAGTGTGACATCTTGATTTTGGATTTCTGGCTGTAAGATATTAAATTTCTGTTGTTTGACACCACTAAGATTTTTGGTTAGGTTATGAAAGCTCTAGGAAACTAATACCAAACAAACAAACAAAAAGAGTTGCCATTAAGTCTGTTGGGACTCATGGGGACCCCATGTGTGCAGAGCAGAACTGCTCCATAGGATTTTCAAGGCCATGACCTTTCAGAAGCAGATCACCAGGCCTTTCTCCCGAGGCATCTCTGGTTGGAACCGCCAACCTTCTGGCTAGCAGTCAAGTACTTAAGCGTTTCTGTCATGCAGGGACTCCAGGAAACTAATACACCAGATTTATCTTCTCGGGCGAGTTATTGAACCTCTCTGTGCCTCAATTTCTTCATCTGTAAAACAGGAATAACCACCTAATGACAGCTTCACTTTCTAAAGTGGAAAATGAGGATAACTACAATCTTAGAATTGTACAGACATTAGTAATGGTCTTTATTGAGCGCTTACCATGATCGTTCATTGTGCTAAGCACTTCGCACGTGCGATTTAGCTACCTCTATTTTATTGATTAGAAAATCGAGGCTGGAACAATTTAGTAATTTGCTCAAAGCCACTCAGCTACTGCGCAGAAAAGCCGGGATTACAAGTCAAGCCTACTCTCCGGATATTCCTTTTAACCTCCACCCAACACAGCCAGAGAGAAGGCAGCCGAACGCACTTTAAAAACATTAGCGATTTTAATATTAGTACAGGCTACAGGATTAACCGCGTCTGAGCTGAGACTCCAACGGGCCAGCTAAGTCCCCTCCCAACAGCGACTAAAACCATTCCCACAAGGAAATGACAGGGTTAACAACGTCACTTTCAGGAGCCACCGACACATCTTCGGCCCTACGGATCCTTTCGAGGGCCAAACTTCGTGTTAGGCACGTCCGTCGCACCTCAAGATTAGGTAGGCAGAAGCGGACCAATAGAAATTCAGCATTTCTGTTTTTCCTCCGAGTCCCCGCCCCGTTTAACCCCAGTTCTGTTCCGAACAGGAAGTAAGATGGCCGGGGGCGGGGCAAGGTCTGGAGGCGGAAGTGGCGGCTGGGGAGCGGGACCCACTCGTGGCTCGGCCTCACGTGTGCGGTGAGTGCGGTGAGGTGGTAGCCTGCAGCTCGGTGCAGGGGCCGGCGAGCCCCGCGGCGCCCCGGGAGAGGGCGGAGGGGGTCAGGCCACGGTTTCTCAAAAGGGTTCGGGGATCGACGGTGACCTGGCAAGGGGCGGCTCGTTCATTCCAGGGTCCCCCTTCGCCCCGCGCGGCCCCCGTGCTGCTGCGTGGACTGGAGTAGGTTCCCTCTCTAAAGTCCCGGCCCTGCGAGGTCGTTCACCCTACCTGTCGTACGTGTGACAGACATCCACTCTGCGCCCGATTCTGTGCTGGGCGGTAAATTGGGCACTTACTCCCCTGGGGTTTACAGCCTAAACGTACGGTTGCGAATTGTAAACGCTGGGAGGGAAACGAACCGGCTTGCCGAGATAGAGAATAGGGGAGTCTGAAGACGTGATCTCTGAGCCGAGACCTAAAGCCTAACAGGAGGAAACCCTGAGCTCTGAAAGCTGAGGGAAGACAGCTCTGCAGTAAGTCTGTTGAAGGCTTATAATCAAGGGAAAAGCACGATAGACCTGGGTGCTCTTTCGAAAATATGTTGTATACAAAGTGGAAGGCTAGTAAGGAAGTGGTTTGGTTTTGATAAGGATGGTGGTTTGGATTCGAGTGCTGGTAGTGGAGTTAGGAATTGGACGGTTAGTTGTTAGGTGCCATCGAGTCAGTTCCAACTCATAGCGACCCTACATACAACAGAAGGAAACACCGCCTAGCCCTGCAGCATCCTCACAATTGTTAGGCTTGAGCCCATGGTTGGAGCCACCGTGTCAGTCCATCTCTTGGAGGTTCTTCCTCTTTTTCTGCTGACCCTTAGAAGTATTTTTAGAAGGCATCAAGAGGACTTCCTGATGGATTGAATGTAGGAGACCAGTGATTCAAAAATGTGAAGGACAATTTTTAAGTCCCTTCCTTGAGCAGCGGAGTGAGTGATGTGCCATTGACTGAGATGGGGAAGAATAGGGTGGGGTGAATTGGTGAAGCTGTTTGGGGTGCTTTACAGTAGAGATACAAAGAATTGTGTGTCAGGTCTTTTAAATGTAGGGTGCCTGTTAGACACACAGAGGTGTCAGGTAGGCAGTTCGACATGCAGGCCTGGAGCCCAAGGAGAAGTTCATAATAGAGAAATAAATTGGGAGTCTTCAGCATAGAGATCCACGAGGTCAGATGAGATCATCTAGGAAGAAGTGTGGAGAGAAGAAAGGTCATGAGGACAAAGACTTGAGGTATGTTAACATTTAGGGTAGGTATTGAATGGTTACGGAGCCCTGGTGGTGCAGTGGTTAAGCCGAAAGGTTGGTGATTTGAACCCACCCAGCGGCTCTGCAGGAGAATGACCTGGCATCTGCTCCTGTAAAGGTTATAGGCTAGAAAACCCTATGGGGCTGTTCTGTTCTGTCACATGGGATTGCTATCTGTTGGAATCTAGTCAACACCACCCAACAACACAGTGAATGGTAACTATTTTCAAAGTAAGAAACCCAATGGTAATACTGTCAGTTACCCGTCACAAAGCCTTCCCAGGTTACAAGAAATGCAAATGCTGATACTTTTACTTAATATAAACAAGAGTCTATTTTTAGCTAGTACTATTTCTGACTGGCCTCCACATAGGTATATCCATGAGGCAGGAGTCAGGGTGGATGTTCTTAGTGTCTGTATTGAAATTGTGTTCATTTTTCATTCTAAAGTCTTAGAGCAGTGAGTGGTGATGGCTGGGCTTGTGTGGATACCCGCACCCTACCTGGCAATTTTGTACTCCACCAGGGAGCTGAAGGACTGCGTGCGGCAATGACTGTTTACTGACTCGTATGTGATGAGAAGCAATTCAGTGATCCCGTTGTGTTTTTGTTTTCCAGAGTTGACGTGATGGAAGTCAAGGGGAAAAAAAAATTCACTGGAAAGGGCACAAAGGCATCACAAGGGAAAAACAGATTTCATAAAAGCACTGGTAAGGTGGACGCCCCCAAGCAAGTGTCACAGCATGGTTGTTCTGGCCATCACGATTGGAGGTGGGGGGAGGCGATGGTGGAATAGTGGGGTGGGTAGTAGACTCCAATTTGTACTCATGGGCCACGATTAGGATTGAAATGTTCGAATGAAGTAGGTGTTAGCGTATGTGGGTGGGTTAGCATGTTTTTTTGAAACTGAAAACATTTGAGAAATTGCCAGAATAATTAGAGAGCATGACACGTGATACTCATGAAAGATTGCGTGTCTCAGCCGGAGATGCTGCTGCCTGGTTACATTCACTCTAACGCACAGGTTGTACTTTAATGTTTGACAAATCAGGGCTGGTTGATACATAGTGCTGGTCATCCAGATACTTTCAGTGTCGGGATCTGTAACTACACAATGTCTTTATTATTCCCTCAGGTGTCAGTGTTGGGAAATAGGAATGTCAAGCACCATGTAACTGACTAAATGTAGGGGTCGGAATTGACTTGATGGCAGTTGGTTTGGTTTTTTGTTGGAAGCTCATCTCACCTGTTAAGCTCTTAGTTTGCAAGCTTTATTGACCAAAGGTAGATTTTATCAAATAATTTTATTATAGACTTTGAAAAAAATTTTTCTCTAAACTAGAAATTTTGAAAACATTATTGATTTATGTTTTTGATGTATTTTCTAAATTTCAAGGGTGTTGATTTTATTCTTAGAGTCCTTCTGTTTTATTGGACCACCAAAAACTATGTGTAAAGGCCTTGATGAGCTAGAGTCATTAAAGTGGAATTCAAAAATGTGAATAATATCCCTACTAGCTGCTTAAAACTAGAGAATTACACTAAATACATGTCACCAGCGGCCTCTCTCTTGACCAGGTAGTAGGATTATGGGTAGTTTTTGTTACGTATTTTTGCTTTCTAGGTTTTTTATAATGAACTTTTAATTTTTTAATCAGGGAAAGAATTTTTGTTTTTTCTGATTGACTTTTTTAAAATCTCACTCTATTCAAAAGGATAAGTTTTGCATGTTTGAGAGTAAGACAAAATATATCTCACAAAAAAAAAAAACCCCAAACCTGTTGCCATTAAGTCGATTCCCACTCATAGCGACCCTGTAGGACGGAGTATAACTGCCTCCTTGGGTGTCCAAAGAGCACCTGGTGGATTCAGACTGCCAACCTTTTGGTTCGCAGGAGAGCTCTTAACCGCTGTGCCACTGGGGCTCACTAAAGAGCCTGCACATTTCTGTAATGAACATAATCCAGTGAATAAAAGAGATCTGTGCCCAGGGTCATTGAATTAATTGCTTATCATTGTCACTAGATTCTGGTTCTTCAAAGACGTTCCCAGGAAAAGCTGTTAAGGAAGGTGGACCTAAAGGCCCATCTAAGAACTTTGAGAAAAGTGCCACCAAACCTGGGAAAAAGGGTGTGAAGCAGTTCAGGAATAAGCACCAAGGGGATAAAGTACCAAAGAACAAATTCCAGGCGGCCAATAAATTCAACAAGAAGAGAAAGTTCCAGCCGGACAGTAAAAGCGATGGTAAGCACTGGTCCCTTTAGCCAGGTCTGTGCAGAGCCCTTGCCCTGCCTGAACTCCTGCCTGAACCAAGGAGACTCAGAAGACTTTCGAAGTCCTCTATATAGACCTCTCATTCATGTTCTTGAAATGCAGTAGTTTTGTGGGGAAGGAGTAAGGAACAGATTGGCTTACATAAGCAATAGAAACCTTCCCTGGCCAGCATTTCCCTCTTAAGAGTTCCTCATTTCCTAAAACCCTCCTGAGTTAGCTATGGAATTAAGCTAAGCGGTAATGACACGATACAGTGAAGCATCAATAAAACATTCAGGAGGTTAAAATTCATTCATTCATTCATTCATCAAATACTTGAGTTTCCTATGCCCTGTGCTAGGAGATGGAGTTAAAAAAAAATTAACCAGTAAGAGTACCGGCCCCGACTAACAGGCATAATTGTTGTTACGTGCCATCGGGTGGATATTGACTTATAGTGACCCCGTGTGGTGGAGCAGAGCTGCCCCATAGGGTTTTCTAGGCTGTAATTCTATAGGAGCAGATCCCCAGTCTTTCATGGAGCTGCTAGGTGGATTCAAACCACCAACCTTTTGATTAGCAGCTAAGCACTTAACTATTGTGCCACCTAAAATAAACCCATTGTTGTCGAGTCGAGTTTGACTCATAACCGTTGTATAGGACAGAGTAGAACTGTCCATACGGTTTCTAAGGCTGTAATCTTTGTGGAAGCAGACTGCCACATCCTTCTCTCGTGGAGCAGCTGGTGAGTTTGAATCGCCTAACCTTTCGCTTAGCAGCCAGGCGCTTAACTACTGCATCACCAGAGCTCCTTAATTGGTTCGTTCCAAGTTGCTATCTGATTGGAAGTCTTGGCAGAGCTCCTGTTCGCCTGTTGAAGTAAACCGCTGATGTCTTCATCTGACGCTTACGGGGCATTTTTCACCCAGAACTCTGTTGAACAGCACATCCTGCTGTGCGTTGTCCTGCCCAGGTCTCAGCTGTCTCCCAGGTACGGGAGCTGACGGACACGCACCTCTGCTGCAGCGGGATGGAGATCACTCGGGTGGCTTTCATTCTTTTTCTCCAACACGGCATGTCCCAGCACGGTCGCTTGGCCACCAGCTGAGGCCATGCCGTGGGGCCGTCTTGGGAGCTCTCTGATCTGCCTCAGCGCTCAGCGACAGAGAGGGGGGAGAAAGGAAGGAAAGGAAATGTCATTGTTTCTCGTCATGCCTGCAGGATCCTTTCATACTGCAGCCTCCATTTTTTCCCCAGGTTTTCCTCTTCCCTTTCTCTCCCTCCTCCCACTCGAGTAGTTTCTCGTCCAGCTTCTCTGTCCTATGTTTTCTTTCCCAGCCTGTCTGTCGTTAGCTGCTGTCCAGTTGGTGCCCAATTCACGGTGACTCCATGCAGAGCAGGTTCGAATCATTGTGATCCGTATGATTTTCATTGGCTGACTGTTTGGGAGTAGATTGCCAGGCCTTTCTTCCTACCCTACATTAGCCTAGAGGCTCCATTGAAACCTATTCAGCATCATAACAACACACAGGCCTCCGCTGACAGTCAAGTGGTGGCTGCGGATGAGGTGCATCGGCCAGGAATCAAAACAGAGTCTCCTGCGTGGAAGGTCGGAATTCTCCCACTGAGCCACACTGCCCCCTATCCTGTCTAACAGGTCCTAAATCTGCCTTTTCCTGTGGGAGTTCTCGAGGCTCGCGTTCTAAACACACACGTTCTCACGGTACGACCCTGTGGTGCTAGAGCCCTGCTTCCTTTGGCTGTGGGAGACACGTTCTTGACATCTCAAAGTGAAGCTGAATTTGTTTTATTTTTATACCAGCAGCTGAGAGGGATTGGGTACTACTGCATCTCCCCAGAATTGATGTATCTGCTATGACCTAGCGTGGCATCTGCCATGGACGCCCAGATATTTGTGTTCTTACTCTCTGTTCTATAGAATGGAGTGCTTTAGGGTTGATGGTAGACACTCCCCCCATTGCCTGTAACATGTCTTACCGGGGGGGAACAACGAGGGGAATAATTAAATAAATTTTGGCATGTAAGCTATTAAAAGCTATGATCTTGAGGAATATTTCGTGGGAAAACACTTGTAACACGAAGTTAAGTGAAAAGACAGGAAGATGATAAATTTCTATAGGAGATTAATATAAAGTTAACACGTGTAGAAAAAAGGCACCAATGAGGTAAAATGTCAGTGGTTATTTCCGGGTTTTGATATTACAGGAGGATTTTGTTTTCTGTAGAAGTTACTTTTACAGTGAGTCTGATTTTGTTTTTTTACAAGAAGTGGTTTTACAGTGTGTATGTTTTCTATGTGTAATCAGAGAAAGATATTTAGAAATCACTAACTCTCCACAGGGTGCTCCTTTTAACAACACCCATTTTATTAGGTTACTGTTTGTTTTACCTCTTCGGGTTTTTTTATTCAGTTGGTATATTGCTCAGAGTTTTGAGAACAAGAAAAAAGTAATAGATACTAGACCTTTATAGCATTCTCAGCTGTTCGTAGAGAACTTAGAAATTTCAGCTGCTCTTTGTTGTAAGAGACTGCGGAGCACGGGGTTTCAGAGGGTCGTCTCTAGGTTTGGATTCCAGCTGTACCACTTGGGAGATGTGTGACCTTGGGCCCAATGAATTTAACTACTTGGTTCCTTTGTTTCCCAAACTCGAAAGGGGATATGATAATAGTAGCCACGTCCTAGGGTTACTGTGAGAATGATTTTAAATGCATTCCAGACAGTGAACTGTGTACGGTTATTCCTGGTCTCATTTGGACTCTCTTTTGTTGAGAACTGGTGATACCTAAAGCCCAACGATATTATCTAAAGCAGAATTTTATTTTATAATTGAAAAAGATTTTTTTTCTTTAAATTGCCTTTACAATCCTTTCTATTTTCTTAATAATTGTTTCTGTTAACACCTCGTCAGTAACTGTTCAGTGAATGAGTGATTGGCCTTGATCAAGTTTAAAATGTACAAACTGCTCAGAAGATGAAATAAAGTGTTAAATCTTACGGGCTATTTCCCTCCTCTAGCCTCCACCGGAATAGCGAGCCTGATTTCTGATAGACTTGCGTACCTAAGTTGTATTCGTTTATAGCACTCAGAATGTTAAATGTGATCAAAAATCGTTTCTATAATTAGAATCAGCCGCCAAGAAACCCAAATGGGATGATTTCAAAAAAAAGAAGAAAGAGCTGAAGCAGAGCAGGCAACTCAGCGACAAAACCAACTATGACATTGTTGTCCGGGCAAAGCAGATTTGGGAGCTGTTAAGAAGGTAAAGATGTCTTTACTAGTCCTTTTGAAATGATGGAGAAGTATTAGTGCCTTGTAAACAGCGAGAAGCCCCGGAGTAAATGGCAGAGCACTTGGGCTACTTAGGGATCACATCTACCACCCCAGTAGACATATTGGTATTTGGATGTCTCCTCATTGCAGAAATGTGCGGAATCATTAGGATGGTGTCAGGTATGTTTCTGAAATGTATATTGTGAAAGCCAAAATGGGCTTGACATCCTTCCTGCAAGACTCGAGAAAACGAAGGACGAGACTTGAGAAAATGAAGGACCGTTTCTTACTAGCTAGGCTTGGAAATACTTCTTAAGTATTTGGTATCCTCGACTTGGTTTATGGTTTTCTTTACTTCTGAAGTTCTGGCTGTGAAGATTTAGATTGATGCATAAATTTACACCTTAGTGAGATGAGTGTCTGCCTTCGAGGGGATTACTTTATCTCTGGCTGCTCAGTTTTAACTTCTGAAAAGAAAATCACGCTGAACTGGGTGAACACGTTAGTATGGTTTTTAGTCGCGTGTGTTTAAAATAACTTCTTAAGCCATATTTCCTTCCACCTTCTTACTTATAGAAAAGACTGTGACAAGGAAAAAAGAGTGAAGTTGATGAGCGACTTGCAGAAGTTGATTCAGGGGAAAATTAAAACCGTAAGTGTGGCGCAGTCATGGTTGCAATTGTAAGCAGTTGAAACTAACTCACTCTCAGTGACCATTTATGTATGGCAAGTGGATTCTTCATCGTTTCAAATGTATTTGGTCAAGAAATTTCAAATGCCACTCATAACACGGACCAAATACAAACTTAATAGTGAGAGAACCTTCCTGCTGGGTGCTTACGGGAAGACTCACATACTTGGCTGTGTCATTTTTTAGTAATTTACTTAAAATCCATTTTCTCTTAAAGTTATCTTGAGAAATTTAATAGTATATGTTCGAATGTCTTACTCAGAACTGTGTATAATTTAGGACGTTTTAACTCGTTGGCTCTTTTGTGTTTGTGGTAAGGACATTTAATTCCTTCTTTCTTTTCTTCCTTGCTCTTACAAACTTCCTTCAAACATCTTTAACTGAAATTGAATAGATTTGGGAGCTGTGGGGTAATTTTCATTGTTGCTGCTAATCCTGTTTGTAGTAAACTTCCCTTGATTCTCGTGTATCTGGATAAGTACTTAGTGGCCGCATACTTGAAGGGAAACAGACTCCAGTAGCTTTGGGGCCCTGGAGGTGCCGGCTTTGCCGAACCACATGCGTAACCTGTTGATATCAAGTCGATTCCAACTCAGAGCGACCCTGTAGGACAAAGTAGAATTGCCCCGTATGGTTTCCAAGGCTGTCGTCTTTACGGATGCAGACTGCCACATCTTTCTCCCGCAGACCAGAGCAGCTAGTGATTGTGAACCACCTGCCTTTTGTTTAGCAGCCGAGTACTTGACCACGTGCAGAGATCTAATCCAATCCCAGGTTACAGTCTGAAGGAATGTCTTGAAACAGCAAGGCTCCAGCTGCTGCTTTCTTGCTAATCTAAGCAAGATCTTTTTAGGGCAGAACTGCCGCTCAGCTCTAGCTGTCTTCTTTTGTCCTCAGTTTACAGGTATTTCCTGCTCAAGGTCGTTCCCTGATGGCCGTTGGGTTTTATTACAGTACCACGGACTTAGCCTTTGAGCAATAATAACAAATGGTTAATCAGCTCTTACTGTGTGCCAGGAACCGTGCTGACCAACATACAGTGTCTCGTTTAACTTGTGTCCTTGTCCCCATCCTACACGTGGACATCTCAGGCTCAGAGAAGTTCAGTTTCTTGCCCAGGGCCATGGGGTAGCCAATTCCCTAACTTGTCATGACCTCACTCTTCTCCTGTAAAGCAGGAGTAGCAGCACTTCACTCTTAGGTTGCCTTGAGTTCTGAATGATAGCCTGTGTGTTAAAGAGCTTACTTTGGTTATGTGGGAGCTGCTCGAATATATGCGCATGTGATTCTCAGCCTTTTTTTTTTTTTTTTTTTGGGAAATGTAACCCAACCTCAAGCATGGGAAGAAGATCAAGAACTTGACTTCTAGTGTTGATATTTTGTTACTGTGCAGCCAGCCAGTAAAAAAGGTCAACAAAGTAAATGATTGTATATCCATCTCTTGAAAACAGCCTTTTTGTTGTTGTTTTGTTTTCTCAAAGATATGTAAGCAAATCTCCCTTAAAGAAATTCTTCTGTAATCCCTATCTTTGATGGAGTGTACTTTCACCTTCTGACTTGTTGTAATTAAAAAGAAGTTAAAGATGAGGTGAGCAACAAACAAGGACTTCTGGAATAGACCAGCACAGTAACATAATAAAGACAATTTGGCACGATCGATTACCTGTGGCCGTTGCTATAGAAAATTGATCATCGAGGCCTTGATAGGGTCTAATCTCTCTAATATTTGTAGAGGTGGTGAGGGGGAGCGGGGAGAGGAATGGGGTGGAGAATCAGATTTGGTAGATAGTGACCGTTCTAGGAATATAACCAGATGTGTGTGCAGGGATTATGAAAATAGGAGAAGTGGAATATTGGTAATGTAGCTGCCAGTGTGTGTTTATAGATGTATTTGATCGATTGATTTATCTTTATCTATGGAAGAAATGCAGCCAGAATGCTCCTTAGAGGCAAGGATGATGAGACTCAGCAGAAAAGAGGAAGACCGTCAACGAGGTGGATTGACACAGTGGCTGCAACAATGAGCTCAAGCGTAACAACGATTGTAAGGATGGTGCAGGACCGGGCAGTGTTTCGTTCTGTTGTGCATAGGGTCGCTATGAGTCGGAACCGACTCGACGGCACCTAAAAACAATAGGAGCCCTTGGATGGCACACACTGTTAAGCACTGAACTAGTAGCCAAAAGGCCCATGGTTTGAACCCACCAAGCGGTGTCCCTGGAAGACAGGCCTGGCGATCTGCTTCTGAAAGGTCAAAGCTTTGAAAACCCTGTGGAGCAGTTCTGCTCTGCACACATGGGGTTGCCATAGTCAGACTTGACTCAACAGCAGCTGACAACAGCATCTTTATCTATACCCTTAGTTGCTTAACCCAAACGTTTTTAGATTGTTGTTGTTGTTAGGTGCTGTCCAGTCGGTTCCAACTCATGGAGACCCCATGTACCACAGAACGAAATACTGCCCGGTCCTGCACCATCCTTACGGTCTTTGTTACACTTGAGCTCATTGTTGGAGCCACTGTGTCAGTCCACCTCGTTGAGGGTCTTCCTCTTTCCCGCCCACCCTCTATTTTACCAAGCATGATGTCCTTCATAGGGACTAATCCCTCCTGACAACATGTCCAGACTATGTAAGATGCAGTCTTGCCATCTTTGCTTCTGAGGAGCATTCTGGTTGTACTTCTTCCAAGACAGATTTGTTCGTCCTCTTGGCAGTCCATGATGTATTCAATATTCTTTGCCAGCACCACAATTCAAAGGTGTCAGTTTTTCTTCAGTCTTCCTTATTCATTGTCCAGCTTTCACGTGCATATGATGCTTTTGAAAATACCATGGCTTGGGTCAGGCGCACCTTAGTCTTCAAGGTGACGTCTTTGCTCTTCAACACTTTAAAGAGGTCCTTTGCAGCAGATTTACCTGATGCAATGTGTCTTTTGATTCCTTGACTGCTGCCTCCATGGGCGTTGTTTGTGGATCCAAGTCAAACGAAATCCTTGACAACTTCAGTCTTTTCTCTGTTTATCATGATACTGCTTATTGGTCTAGTTGTGAGGATTTTTGTTTTCTTTACGTTAAGGTGTAATCCATAGTGAAGGCTGTGGTCTTTGATCTTCATCACTAAGTGCTTCAAGTCCTCTTCACTTTGAGCAAGGAAGATTTGTCATCTGCGTAATGCAGGTTGTTAGTGAGTCTTCCTCCAATCCTGATGCCCCGTTCTTCTTCATATAGTCCACCTTCTCAGATTACGACAAACTGACAGACATGGGGGGTTCTTAGATTATATATATGTAAATCCTAAAATAATAGTATTTTTGAACCTGGAAACTTTCCCTTTTTAGGGAAAGAAACTTTCAGAGAGATACAGTACATATGATCACTGGACAGTTTTGGTTTGGTTTGGTTTTAATTGTGATGATAGGAATCTTGCAAAATGGTTAAATTTATTCCTCCTTAATACCATTATTAATTATACCTATAAAATGTGTTAGGTAACAAAAGCAAATACGGCTGGTTCATCCTCGTTCTATACAATTAAAACAAGCTTTTTTACATCCTAAGCAATCTAGATTTTATTTTATATATGAAAACCCAACTTTCTTTCTAACAAGGAATTCTGAAGGAAGTAGCAATAAAGCAAGAAGGGAACATAAGTCCTCAGAGAGAATCAGTCTGAAGGGCCATACTGTTTTCCCCGCAGATTGCCTTTGCACACGACTCCACGCGTGTGATCCAGTGCTACATTCAGTACGGAAATGCAGAGCAGAGAAGAGAGGCTTTCGAAGAACTGCGAGGTATTCGTTGTATACTGAAGTTGAGACTTATCCTAATCGTTTGTAGTATGTCGTTTCTTCCTCTTGAAATACCCAGGACACCCCTGTCAAACGATTCTATTGAGCAGCATTGTGTGCTTGGCAACATGCTTTTTGTTTTTGTCTTTGTTTGGACTTGTTCTTTGCCTGGACAGGGAAGGCAGAGTTACTAGTTTGTGTCCCCAGTGTTGTGCTTTTATTCTCTCCTCTGCTCAGAAGGGCTGAAGTGAGAACACTAAATCATCGTTAAGTTATTTTGTTTTTCAGATAATTTGGTTGAATTGAGTAAAGCCAAGTATTCTAGAAACGTCGTTAAGAAGTTTCTCATGTACGGGTAAGTTGTTTCTGTGTTTCTGTTTTGTTTTTTTCCTTAGCTTTTTAAAGGAGCAGGTATCATGTGCGTGTGTTACTTAGAAAGCTGGCCATCACCGTAATAGTCCTAAGCAGGCGTTTGTCGTGTTTCCAGGGAATGTAGTCCAGGCAAGTTATTGAAATTAATGTGAAATTATGCTACTACCTTTACTGTTCTTAAGGGTGTATTTTTATATCTTGAAGCTCTGGAGGAAGAGAGTTGGAGTAATTAGTTTGTAATTAGTTCCAGTATTTGGAGAGGGCAGGGGGTGGGGGCGGGGGGGTCAGGTGAGTAGACTCAGGTAGTGTAAATGGGTCAGGAAAGGTCAGGATCGGGGAGTCTCTAGATTAGGTGAGATTGATACTTGCCTCGATTTATCTTTTTGAGCATAACGATATACCAGAATATGATAACCACCAACAACAAAATGACAGTACACACAGTTGACAGAGTCTTCAGAAAACATATTCCTGGCTAAGGTGCTGGATTATTTTAAAATATGAATACTTCTATCGACTCCTGTCTTAAAAGAACATCCTAGAAAATGTTGTATTCCTGTTTCCCCACATCCTCGATTTTTTGCCTTCCCTTTTCTCCTACTTTGTTTCAACCTGAAAATTAAGTAATAAACCACGTACTGTGCAGTCAACTCTGACTCTTGGGGACCCCATGCATGTCAGAGTAGGACTGTGCTCCATAAGGTTTTCAATGGCAGATTTTTCAGAAGCAGATCGCCAGGCCTTTCTTCCTAGCTACCACCTAGACACTCCAGATTTGCTAACAGCAGGTGACACTTACTGAGCACTTACTCCGTGCAGGTCACTGGTCTTGGTGCAGCTTCTCCCCCATAATACAGCCTTACTCTCTGTACTTTATGTGTGTGGAAGCTGAGGCACAGAGACATCGGCTCACTTGCTGTAGGCCCTTCAGCTGGAAGCAGAGCCAGGTCGCAAACCTCGGCAGCCTGGCCACCAAGCCGCTTTGACAGCTCTAGGTGGAAACACAGGGCAATTGGAATTGTCCTCTTATCAGATTATTCAGTGGGAGCCTTCCCACGCGCGCGTGAGCTACTCACAGGAGAAGTCAGTCAGTTTTTGTTGTTGTTGCCAGCCAGCCGCCTTCTTTCATCATTTATTATTGTTCTCTATGATTGCTGGGTTTAAGAAGCCCTACTGGCACAGTGGTTAAGCGCTTGGCTGCTAACCGAAAGGTCTGCAGTTCAAACCCACCAGCTGTTCACCAGGAGAAAGATGTGGCAGTCTGCTTGTGTAAAGATGACAACCTTGGAAACCCTGTGGGGCTGCTCTGTCATATAGGGTCGCCTTGAGTCGGAATCGACTTAGTGGCAACGGGTTTGGTTTTTTCTTTTTTGCTTTATCGTTGGGTCTAGGAGCAAACCACAGATTGCAGAGATCATCCGCAGCTTCAAAGGCCACGTGAGGAAGATGCTGCGGCACGCCGAAGCCTCGGCCATCGTGGAGTACGCCTACAACGACAAAGCCATCCTGGAGCAGAGGAACCTGCTGACGGAGGAGCTGTACGGGAACACGTTTCAGCTCTACAAGGTGACGGCTCAGGAGCTGCTTGCAGGATTCTTACTCTACGTGCTGCTCTTCCTTCGGTGCCCCGTTTTCTGAATGGACTTGTACTTTGGTTGAGCATTGAAGAAACCATGTCACATCCTTGATTCTCTTAGATTATTTTGTCCCTAGCGAGCAAGTGACCATATGGACATCTCTGTCTCCCAGGGCTCTTTTAAGTCCTCCTCACCACTGCTTTGTGGGTAGCATTCCAGTACTTCTGGTTCAGCTGTCAGTCAGGCCAAGAGCTTGTTTTTTTTTTCAGTTGCCATCTAGTTGACTCCAACTTACGGCAACCCCATGTGCGTCATTGTAGAACTGCTCCGTGGGGTTTTCAGTGGCTGAGTTTTTGGAAGTGCATAGCCAGATCTTTCTTCTGAGGTGCCTCTGGGTGAACTCAAAGCTCCAGCCTTTTGGTTAGCAGCCCAGCGTGTCCCAGGGAGTCGCAGGCCAAGGTGGAAGACTCTTAGTAGCTAGTGAAGCTGCACTGTGTTGGGTGCTCCGTGGCTGCCGTCCCCACGCTATTCATGGGCAGGGATGCCCCTGCCCCAGGTCGTGCCCGGGGGTGAAGGGGAACAGAAGCCGACTGTTGATGCGGGGTAGGGACTGAGTCTGAGAAAGACAAGTGGTGGCACTTGGACGCTAAAAGGGTCTGTTTCAAACCTAGGGACGTAAATGCATGTGTTTATCTGTAGAGATATGGATTGATTCCGGGGTTGCTTCGCCATTTGAACATGGTGCTCTGTTTCTTTTGTAACAGTCTGCTACACGGGTGATTATAAAACACTCGGTGGTAAGAATTTGTGAACTGACCACTTAGGGCACGTGCCCGTTGGCTGCTTGCAGGTTGGTTTTGGGCTGGCCTCTTTGGCCTGGTCCCTTGGAGGATGTCCAGACTGAGAATCGGATCATCAGGACGTCTTCCACCAATGTGTATACATCAGGGCTTTCGTTGTGCAACTGTGGGGAGTCTGAAATTTCCTGTAAGGCTATTTAAACTGTCTGTAATTGATTTTCTTTGATCTAAAATTGGAGAGTCCCTAGGTGGTGCAAACGTTAACGTGCTCGGCTGCTAACCGAGAGGTTGGCAGTTCGAGTCCCCCGCAGAGGCACTTTGGAAGAAAGGCCTGACGACCTAATGAAAAAGCAGCCATTGAAAACCTTGTGGAGCACAGCTGTACTCTGACAGGGGCTTAGAACTTGTCACATTTCTAACAAGCTCCCAGGAAGTTATACTTAAGAATCTCCTGGGGATCTGGTTAAAATGTAGATTTTGATTCAGCGTATCTGGGGTGGACGTGCAGGTTCTCAGCAGGGAGCTCGTTAGAAATGCGTGGGGTTGGCAAGAGTCAAGGCAAGCAGTGGTGGCAAAGACGGAGAACACGATTAAATTTAGAGGGTGTGATTTTTCTTTCGTTGCAGGCAGCAGATCACCCAACCCTGGACAAAGTATTAGAAGCACAGCCAGCCAAACTGGAGCTTATTATGGACGAAATGAAGCAGATTCTAACGCCAATGGCCCAAAAGTAAGAAAGATGCTTTTGGTTTTTCCTTAACAGATGGTTTTTGAAGGAGGAAAGCTTTACCATAACGCTGGCGTGAAAAAGGTGGCTGTTTCTTCTTGACTGTTGCTATGTACCCCAAGCTAAGAGTCTGTAAACCTGGGGATTGGAAACCATTCTTTGGTGTGAATGGAGTTGTTCTCTGATAGTGTATGCTGTGGAGCAATACCATGTAGTTGTGGCTTGTAGACCTTTTTTGTTAGCAGTGAAACATTTTTCCTTCAAATGAAACATTATCCTGAATTTTACATACTAAGTAGTTTCACAAGTACAGCCCGTGGTCTAGATTGACTTGTAAGGCCCAGAAGCCCAAGTGTGTGCCCTTCTTGGCGTTTGTAGGATAGTGGAGTGGTTAGGAGCATGGACTGGGACCAGGGCGTTTGGGTGTGAATCCTGGTACCTCCAGCTGCTGTCTCTGTGACCTTGGGCACAGTCACCTCTCTGCATTTTAGCTTTGTTATCTGTAAAGTTGGGAACATAATCGTAGGTGCCCCCTACCATTCTAAGATTAAATGGGTTAACATTCCTAACGCACTCAGAGTGGTGCTTCCCCCACGGTAAAGGCCACCTAAGTGTTTGCTGTCTACTTGGATGCTCCATGTGACCTCAGGTCTGTGATGCCCAACCATCAACCTCCACACCACACCTGAGTCCCCCAGGTGTCATATGGGGAGGCTTGAACCCATTACGTGTCAGTGCGATTGCTGGTATTGTTTTGATCCATGTAAGTTTTCACTGTGTTAGTCATTTTATGGAACAGATCCGTTGTGAAGGATGTCTGACAGAAAGCGTTGTTCAAGAAGCAGGTCCACAGGTGTGAATTTCTAATCATGTGATTCCTCGTTGGGGAAAAATACAGGTGTTTCTCTTTAAAAGGCAGAGTCCTTGGGTGGTGCAAACGATGGATGAATGTACTCGCTGCTAGCTGCTAACTGAAAAGTTGGAGGCTCGAGACTACTCACAGGTACCTCGGAAAAAAGACCGAGCAATCTACTGCCAGACAAGCAGCTATTTGAAAATGGCATGGAGCCATAGTCTACTCTGGAACACGGAGTTGCCATGAGTAAAAAATTTTACGAGGTGGAGTGTATTTTGAGTGACGCTTCATCTCTGCTGATTAGATAACTAGAAATTCGTTCCCCTGGCCTTGGTTGTAGATGGCACAAGCTCAATTTCACAACCTGAAAGTAAAAAAAAAAAAAATCTTTAGAATTGCTGAAAGAGACAATCTACCTCGTCACAACTGCGTTCGGTAAAACCATTTCCCTTTGCTTTGAATGTTTTATAGGCCACACCAAGGTTCCTGTCTCCGAATTAACTTCAGCGTCAGGTCTGACGTTTTCCTTTCTTTTCTGCTTTCAGGGAAGCGGTTATTAAGCACTCTTTGGTACATAAAGTGTTCTTGGATTTTTTTACCTACGCACCCCCAAAACTAAGATCGGTAAGTTCTTGGTTTTGTGTTTGAACCAGGGCCTGGTGGGTGAGCTGTGTCGAAACGTGAAACGCAGCTGTGATGTACACGGCCTTCTGCAAAGTTTCAAAGGCTATTTCCTTGCTTAGAGAAGTTCATAAAAAAAAATTCCTCCGAACACGTCTGCTAATTCCGTTCAGATTTTTACCAGAAAACCATTGAATAGACCTAATTTTTATTAATTGGATTTTGATCGACTTATTTTTAATCTACTGAATTAAAGTTAATCCATTACGTTTTTTCTGTTTTAATTATAATTTAGGGAAATGTCCTCCAGCCAACCCAGTCTGAAAATTAGCTAACAAGTAGTGGTATGGTCAGAATTCACGTAGTTTTAAAGTCAACTGTGAATCCATAAAACGAGAAGCCATGTTGGTGTTGAAAGGTTATGGGAGGGTGCTTGATTAAAAATAAATGGATGGGGTGTGTCAGAAGGATGAGGAACCAAGAGTGAAGGTGGGCTGCGCCACCCCAGAAGCCAGCCGTGGGGACACAGAGGAGGGTTCAACATTCGGTCTCCTGGGCTTTGCTTGTCTCATCCTGCATGGAGCTCACTGCTCATTTCTTCTTTCTAATCACAAGAGATAACTAGTGAGACTGACTGCTTTCTAGCAAACATGCCGGATTGTGTAGTCATAGGAATTGTGAACCTTTCGGGAGCGGCCACCCTCGAGCCAGGCCTCACTGCCAGGGCCGCTGCTGCTTTCGTGGGGGTTTCTCCCCCTCTCCTGCAGGGGGCAGTGTCTTACAGGCCTGGTGCACCACGGCGGGACTGTGCGTGCAAAGCTGACAGTGTGGTCGTTGCAGTGTACTTACTGATGGAACGTCTGTCTCTTTTTAGCATTGAATGTGGTTTAGTTAACAGCAAAAAAAAAAAAAAAATTTTTTTTGGAAATTAGCGTGAATATAAAGTAAGTGTATGAATTATCTTTCCGGGCCCCAGGGGCATTTTCTTTAAAAAAAAAAAAAAAGAAAGAAAAAACGCTCTTGGGGATGATGGAAATGTGCTTGGAAAACCTGCAGAAGTCCCCCGTGGGACCTCTTGGGAGGGTGGCGGTCACCAGGGGTGTGTAAGTTCCGGCGTGTGAGCCGAAAGCTGTGCTCCTGGGTTCATTCCAGGAGAGTTGTAAGCCAGTTGTGGAGGTGAAATCTTCCGTTGGCATTAAAGGTGGGTGCCCACGCTCCTCTTTCCTGACATGAGACTTTTGTATTTGTTTATTTCATTTGAAGTTCTTAAGTTGGCACTACGTGCTTAGACTTCCAAGGTATGATTTAGAAATTACCTGCACTGGAAACCAAGACTGAAGGTTAAAAGTAAGCCAGATTTGTAAGAAATCAAATGACAGAGTTTTTCCTGCAGGGGCATTGATAGGCAAGGGCCCTGTTGAAACATTAACACAAAGGTGGTTTTTTCTCAGGGAAATGTTACTGAAGTGTCTGTGGGGAAAAATAGGAGCCCTCGTGGTGTGACAGTTAAGCACTCAGCTGGTAGCCAAAAGGTTGGTGGTTCGAATCCACCCAGTGGCTCTGTGGAAGAAAAGACTTGGTGATCTGTTCCCGTAAAGATGACGGCGTAGAAAACCCTACGGGGCAGTTCTACTCTGTCACGTGGGATCGCTGTGATCCGGAATTGATTGACATGACCTAACAACAACATGGTGAAGAATGAATATGAGTTCTGGAGTTAATTCAGTGAGAAACTACAAAACAGAAACTTTCCCAGCTAAAATTAGGGCTTGGGTTCCCCCCTCACTATATACACTCCTGTTTTAGGGAAAAGCGTTTTGTTCTCTTTATCTAGGCTTTCTGTTAGGGGGTCCTTTCTCACCACAGCCACCCGTTGGACTTCTTTCTTGACAGATGGCTTAGAACAGTGTATCCTGTACATACAGCCTGTGACTGGTTTTTGGTAGACATGGGTACAACTCAAGTGTTTTGTTTATAGAAATTGCTTTCCAGCCACAGTTGCTGCTCTGGATAGAAAAGAACCTTTCTAGAAAGAGGTCATGTTTCTGCATGATTGTCTACAAAATTAATAATTAAATTGGTGGCTACCTTTGCTCTCTTTCTCTCATTCTCTGTGCATAACCACCCCCACCCCCCCAGTCCCAATGGACAGACAAAAGGTTGGAAAGAAAGAAAAACCACCCAATCGCTAACAGCCTTTGCCCCCTAGGAAATGATTGAAGCCATCCGAGAAGCGGTGGTGTACCTGGCGCACACCCACGATGGGGCCAGAGTGGCCATGCACTGCCTGTGGCACGGCACCCCCAAGGTACGTGAGCTGGGCCGCCTGCACGGGGGGCAGTGGGTCCAGTGGAGCCGCTCTTTAGACCTCCCTCGCCGTGGTCTTTGCCCCATGGTGCATAAACATCATTGTTTCCGTGGAGCTGTGCCTCACTGGAATCGGCTGTCTTCTCTGTTTTGGTAGAAACCTTGAGCTTTCATTAGAAGTATGGTAAGGGATCTGCCAAGCCAGTAATCACAGTATTTATGTTATTTATAGAAGTTTTGATACCTGTCAGGCTCATTAAATTCTCGCCTTCTGTATGGGGAGACCCAGGTTCAATTCCCAGCCAGTGCCCCTGTAAAAAAATGGTGTGAAGGCAGAGTCTGACCTCTAACTTCACAAGGGGTATGGAGAACCAAGATCGACAGCCCAAGGCTGATTCTTATGAGGCAGGAGTCAGACATGCCTCCTCTCTCTGCCATCTTTACCAGTTCTGGTACCAGCCATCCCTCCCACAGCACTCTCTACTTCTCTGTTGGGTTTGATTATTCATTGCAGTGGCCACACAACTCACAGACCGGTCCCACAATTATGGGGTTTATTAGCAAAGTTACAGGTTATCATTCAGGCTCAGAAACACTCAAGGATATAGTTCTTCCATCAGGACAGCCTCTCCCCAGCCATGCTCGCAGGCATGCCTCTCAGAGGCACTCAGCTTTCTCTCTCCATGGGCCAGGAAGCCGACCGTGCTGTCTCCTGCTGCTGGGCCTTTCCTGCCACTTCTCACTGCCTTCAGGGTTAGAGCTGACTCTGTGTTTCCTGTGCCCAGGAGCTTCTAAGCACAGGGATACAGAGTCTAAAGGACTTGCTGGCCCCTGGCTGTTCTTCCTTGGTGGTGGTAGGATCCTCTTTTTTCTTGCCTCTGGGGTGGCTCATTTCAAGCCCAATGGGATGACAAAACTGACCAATCCCCTTGGTGGACCACAATTACCCTATCACATCGTCCTGCCCAGTCAGTGCCTGGAAGTTACGAGACCATGGCTAGGAAGGTCACACAAAAGCGATCTGTGGCACTGCATCACCTCGCACACAGTCCCATCCATCTGTCACTGGAGGCTGGCATGTTACGATGATGCTGAACAGGGTTCACTGGAGCTTCCAGACTGACTGACAAGGAAGAAAGTCCTGGCAATGTAGTCCCAAATAATGTAGTGAAAACCCTGTGGATCTCAGTGACCCTATCTGCACCTCCTCCTGGGGATGGTGTAGGACTGGGCAGCATTTTCTTCCCTTGTGCATGGGGTTACGATGAGTTGGGGGCCACCTGGAATGACAAAGATCCCAATGGGGGAGGACGAGGGAGTAGGAGATTAAGAACAGCTACAGGTTTGCTCAAATGGGTGTTCAGTGCTCTGACGGAAAAGATAAGGCTCCGTATTAATCACAGAAGTTTAACGGAATGGTAGTCATTTCTTTGTATGGTTATATCTTCACAAGACACTTGCCCATTGTCTACTTCTTTAAATTAATAGAAATTAAATTTAAGTTAATATAGCGCCTGCTAGATCCTCATGTGTTTAAGGACAGTTTAGACATTGGGAAAGGGCTCTTAGCCCTCACTGTGAAAGGAGGCATCGGTTTCACTATGTTTGCCTGCTACTTGCAGATTTTATGGTTCCATATTTATATTTGGAGCCCTGGTGGCACAGTGGGTAAGAGCTGCAGCTGCTAACCAAAAGGTCAGCAGTTCAGATCCACTAGCCGCTTCTTGGAAACCCTGTGGGGCAGTTCTCCTGTGTCCTGTAGGGTCTCTTTGAGTCGGAATCAACTCGACAGCTATGGGGTATGTTTATAAAAAACAAAACCAAACCAAACCCACTGCTGTCGAGTTGATTCCGACTCATAGCGACCCTACAGGACAGAGTAGAACTGCCCTGTAGGGTTTCCAAGGAGAACCTGGCGGATTTGAACTGCCGACTCTTTGGTTAGCAGCCGTAGCACTTAACCACTACGCCACCAGGGTTTCCGGTGTGTTTATGTCTGAATGGATTTTCACATAGAAGACTGAGATGGTGAGGGCTGCGAGAGGACTTCTGTGCTATCTTGCAATTCTTTGTTCCAGCTGAGCAACAGTTATTTTCACCAATCTAAAGTTATGCCATCAGGTGGAATTCAATAATATACACAAAATTTGACTGTAAGATACCCTTAATCCACACCAAGCTTACCGAGGCACTTTTTCTTTTCTTTTAAGGATAGGAAAGTGATTGTGAAAACTATGAAAACGTACGTTCAAAAAGTGGCTAATGTAAGTATAATAAATCTACACGTTTCCTGTAAGTATTTTTAATAGTAAAATTAATTTATGTCAATTATAGAAAATTTGAAAAACTCAAAAAATTACCAAGAAGAAATAATTATTTAATCTTTTTCTATACATATGCAGGTATTTTTATATGTTCTTAAACTCACACAACACAGCGTCCATACCGTGCGTGTTCTTCTCGCTGCTTTTCATTGAACATTGTGTTGTGGCCGTTTCCCGTTTTGTCTTAGCTAGTCTCTGAAGACCAGATAGTTACTAATTACTTTAATGAATTTGTTCAGTTGTGTTGCTGGACATCAAATTACCTCTTTTTCTGTAATGGTAATGTTGCAGTGTAAAGCTTTGAATGTAGCTTTTGTGTGTTTTTGCTTATTTGTAGGCTCATTTCCTGGAAGCATAACTGCCTTGCTAAGGTATATACATGTCTTAGGCTCTAGGTAAATAATGGTAAATTATACTGTAGAAAGCTGGGACTGTTTTTGTCACCACCAGAAACATATCAGAAAGTGAAACTTGTGTCTCTTTTTCTTTATAGTGTGGTCACAGGAAAGCCTAAGCTCTTGAATCCTTTGGAGATCAACTTTCCTGGTGAACTTAGCACCCACAAAGTTATTTTTGAGGGATCGATTGCCTTAAAATGTTCATTTTTGTGTGTTTAAATGCTAAACAGTTTTTCACACTATTTCTGTAGAATACTGTAAGTAGAGCATATGTAATAGTAACCATTAAGTGCTTGGCTACTAACCAAGACTTCGGAGGTTTGAACCCACCTAGAGAGGATGTGCTTCCGAAAGGCCACGGCCTTGAAAACCCTGTCGAGCAGTTCTGCTCTGAAACAGGTGGGATTGTCGTGAGTCAGAGTTACTCCACAGCACTGGGCTTTCACCATTATTTTAGTTTTAGAGTTATATTTTGTGTATTATGTTTAACAGCTTCTAATTTGCTAGTGAACTAGAATTATTTAGTGATAGCAACTACTTTTTCCCCCGGAAAAATCCCGTGAGAACTGCTGACCTCTGGTAGACACTTAAGCTAGCAAATGCTAACTCAAACAAAGGCAGATTGGTGCCGGTGCCTCTGTGTCCTCTCTTAGGCTTGGGGACTTGGAGGGGAGTTAGTACAAAGCCACCCAGAAGGCGGCTAACTTCTGTAACAAAGCGAGATTCTCTAGTGGTTGACTCTGTAGCATGAGAAGACTTAGTTATTCATAATTTATCGTGAAGTAAATCTTTGGTATGATGTTTTCATGTGAATATTTTAAATTATAAATGAGTAAAATCGTAATGTTGATTAAAAAAAAGTATTATACTAGTAAGAAAACAATTTTTAGTCATAAAATTAATGACATTGTTTTCATTTTAGTTTGGTTACGTTAGATGATTCAACACACAGGCTTTTGAGAACCTGATCCCAGCCGTTGGCCTGGTGATGGTAACACACATTGACAATACAAGGCCCTTTTTAATCTCAAGGAGTAGCGTTTCTAAGGGAAAGATAAATTTAACGCAGCCCCTGGGTCGTTTAATCCATGAGCTATTTAGAAGTGTTGTTTGTTTATTAGCTGCTGAGAGAAGCGTGTTAACCTCTCCAGGTACGATTGTGGAAGCGTCTAGTTCTCACTTAAATTCTGTTTGCAGCTTCTTTTGTAGTCACCCAAGGATCCTTCGTTTGTGTGCCTGTTTGTGTGCCTGTGACTTAAACGGAAGCCAGTGGTTGTGTAGTCTGTAGGGCTTCAGACTGGTTCCTCCTGGTTGGAACCCCTGCTGAGAATTTCCGTTTCTAACTAGTTCCCAGGTGACGCCAGCACTGCTGGTTAGGGACCAGTTCCGAGAAGCACTAGTAGAGCAGTGGTCTCACAATTTATTATAGGTAAGAGTCACTTGGGGATCTTGTTAAAATGTTGATTCTGGGGTGGAAGCCTTAGCATCCCCCAGGAACTTGTTAGAAATGCAAATTCTCCACAGGGGTTGTGAGCCAGAAGGAACCTGTTCCAGGCCCTGGTACCTTGCACATTGTTCTCAACTTCGTGTTCTTCACTTAATTCATTTTGGAGGTCATTTTATTCCAGTACATATACATTGTTAAGAAAAATAAAAACCTGCCAGAGTTTGAACATTAAGGTTTCTTCTGAGCATTGTATTTTGTATGCATATAGGGAAGCCATTTCGATCCAGAAAAAGCAAATGGCTCGGAGAAGCCACGTGCAGGAGGAGGGAGAAATTATAGAAGGTCAACCACTGGCTAATCTTCACGTGACAGATTGAGCCCTGCCCTCCCCCTTTGCTGAGATCTGCTGATAGCAGTTTATTTCTGGCCTGGCTGCTAACAATTTGGCCCTCTACCACCTGCAAGGAGCCTTGGTGGCACGGTGGCTAAGCACGTGGCTGCTAACTGAAAGGCCGCTCCATGGGAGAAAGATGTGGCAGTCTGCTTCCATAAAGATTACCAAAATCGTTGCCATCCTGTCTACTCTGATCCATAGTGACCCTATAGGACAGAGTGGAACTGCCCCATAGGATTTCCAAGGAGCAGCTGGTGAATTTGAACTGCCCACCTTTTGGTTAGCAGCTGAATTCTTAACCACTGTGCCACCAAGGCCTTGGAAACCCTATGAGGCAGTTCTGCTCCATCCTATAGGGTCACTGTGAGTTGGAATCGACTCTGTGGCAAAGGGTTTGGTACCCACCATTGGAAAGCCTGGTGGCATAGTGGTTAAGTGCTACAGCTGCCAACCAAGAAGTCGGCAGTTTGAATTTACCAGGCGCTCCTTGGAAACTCTGTGGGGCAGTTCTGCTCTGTCCTGTAGCGTCACTATGAGTCAGAATCAACTTGAGAGTAACGGGCTTTGCAGCCATGAGCTTTTTTTGGGATTTGAATTAGGAGGCAATGGTTTGACCAGCTGTCCTTCTCTAGCAAGTTAAAACAGATTTACATTGCTACGGTGCAGCTTCTGGCAGGCTTTTGCAGGTTGGGTTGGGCTTTTTATGGTTAATATTTGGTTTCCTGGATAAGAAAAACCTTAAAATCAAAGGAAGATGTCTGTTGGTAATTTTCCTGTTCCACACCTTTCCCCCTCACGCCTTTAAATGACTGGGTAATATTTCAGTCCATGGCTGTGCCTTCATCCCTTTACCCAGCCTCTACTGTTGGACTTGGGTACTTTCTAGGTTCTTGTTGTTACAAATAGTACTCCAGTGGATATCCTTCCACACCGGTCATCGTGCTTGTGTGGCAGCATGTCTGTGGGGTCAGTTCCTAGAACAAGAATTGCTGAATCACTGGGCGCACGTGTTTCATGTTTTTATTGGGGTTGCCAGTCAGCCTCCAAAGAGATAGAAACCCTTTGTGCTCTCACCAGTAGCCTGCAAGTGCACCGGCTTTCCCCAAACCTTTGCCAACTTAGCGTATTATTAAAGGGCTTCCTCCTTGCCAGGAGCATAAGTGGAAAACGGTCTCTTATTGGCTTAATTTGTGAGCAAGCTTAGTTAATGAGTAAGGTTGACCATTGTTTCACGTGTAAAGCCTGTGCCCTTCCCTTTTCCGTGAGCTGACATTTTAGTGGGTTGGAACTACCTTTATGTAAATATATAAAACTTTATGCATTCGAGGAAGTTAGCCGTTGGTCGTTCTCCTCCAGTTGTTTTTTGACCTTGTAATTGACGTATTCCTCAGTGTTTCTAATTGAGATTTTATTACCTGCCATATTCATCAGGCTTGGCTCTGAGTGAGTTCTGGCTGATATCAAAAATCAAATCTTCCCCTTGGAGTAAAAGAAAAGAATTATATGGTCATCCAGGATACTAAAAAGAATTGAAAACACGCTCTGAAAACTTTCTCTAATCCCAAGTAGCAGTGTTTTAAGTGTCTGGAACACTGTCAGCACCATGGAAATAAAGGTGTCATTTCAGGAGGCAACTGCAGGCAGCCCTGACTTAGACGTCTTCAGTTACAACGAACTGCACTTATGACCATCTTTTTTTATGATTTGTGTCTTTTTTATGTATTAAAATGTATCTCTAAGTTTATATGTAATGTTTCCAGCACTCAAAGACAAATATTGTATTTATAAAGATACTGATAATAAAAGGCAATAATAAAAACTGAAAATGATTAGGTATTCGACTTACAGCAGAACCGACTTACGAGTGAGCCGTCAGAACAAACCCCATCCTAAGACAGGGATTACCTGTATTAAGAAGGCCACAATGTATATTTCATGAGTCCATGCTGCCGCATTTATCTAAGAACAATTACTTTTATCTCATTCTTAGGTTCGGTATGTGAAGTATAGACTTCTAGCCTGTTTTTCACTGTTGCTGTTCTGGTTATGTACGATCATTCTATAGCAGTTGGAAAGCTTCCAAAAGAAAATGAAAAATCATTGTAATCTTTTAACCCAAAGATGACTATTGCAGTGTTTTTCCTTCAGGGATTTTCTGTGTACATGTATTATATATAATCATGTACGTATATGGAGCCCTGGTGGCGCAGTGGTTAAAAGCTCAACTGCTAACCAAAAGGCTGGCAGTTCCAATCCACCAGCTTCTCCGTGGAAACCCTGTGGGGTAGTTCTACTCTGTCCTGTAGGGTCGCTATGAGTCCAAATCAACTTGACGGCAATGAGTTCTAGTTTTTTTATATACGCATATAATTCCATGTTTATATATTTTCATGATTGGAATGCTATTCTACAGTTTTATATTCTCGTTTTTCTTTTTCACTTAACCTTTCATTTGAGTTTTCTTGAATATAATTTTCAAGTAGCTGTTTATTACAGGGGGAGTTTTAGTTTTTTTATGTATGTATATATTTCTGTGTTTCTGTATTTTCTTTTCGTGACTGTAATGCTATTCTCCATACAGTTTTATATTCTTATTTTTCTTTTTCACTTAGTCTTATCATTTAAGTTTTCTTGAGTATAATTTTCAGGTAGCAGGAGGAGCCCTGGTGGTACAGTGGTTAAAGCACTGGGTTGCTAGCCCAAAGGTCAGCGGTTCAAACCCACCAGATACTCCATAGAAGAAAGATGTGGCAGTCTGCTTCCCTAAAGATGACAGCCTTGGAAACCCTGTGGGGCAGTTCTGCTGTGTCCTGTAGGGTCACTATGAGTCAGAATCAACTGACAGCAACAGTTGTTTTTTTTTTTAAACTCATTAACAGGACAGTTATTTAGAGAGGTACTGCGTCCTGGTTAGTTAGAAAAAAATGAGCCTGAGATATTTGGTTTTGAAGAATGTGTTTTTTTATTTCTTCTTTTTTTTTTCTAACCAACCTTGCCTCTAGAGTGTAATTAACTAGGTCCTGATAAGAGAGGAGGTTTATTTGAATGGCTTTTAGCTGTCTTGTTTATATCATGTGCGAGCAGTTGTCAGTGTTGGTAACCTTCATAAAGTGACTCCACAGGGCAGAGTAAAAGGGAAAACCTGGGCATTTTTAAACCTTAACTGTCTTCTCATTCTTACAGGGCCAATACTCCCACCTGGTTTTACTGGCAGCGTTTGACTGTATTGATGATACTAAGCTGGTGAAGCAGATAATCATATCAGTAAGTAATTCTGATGGTCTTGGTCTTACTTAAATCAATCAGTTGTGGGTGTCTGAGCTTGATTTCACATATGCATGTGTGCAGAGACTTATGTATGCTTTCTACCCAGTATTTTCTGTTATCCTGTCAGGTGTCTCAACTGAGTCTTATTTTTGCAATTTGCTTTGTTCTTGTATAGACTATAATTTTATAACTTGATGTTAATATTGTTTTATCTGTTTAAAGACTCAACACTTTTACATTTGGGGTAGGATAACAGCCTTTTTTAAAATTTTTTCCCTAAGATGGATTTGTAAAAACTATTTTTTAGCACTGTGCAGAAACCTTTTATGCTAAATAATATCGAATTTCATTCTTCTGAAAGATGTTGCTGATGTTTCTTAGGGCACTCCTATACATACTATGTTTAGTGAAACTATTTTTTACAAAGCAGTGACTTGGGCAGACCAACCCTAGTTCAGTAAGTCATTCCCTGTTTTCATTTAGAAATCGCAGGGTTGCGCTTCTGTAGTTTGCCTACCCAGCAGTGTAAAACACAGACACATTACAAAACAAAACAGAAACGGAGTAAAAACTCACAGTCCTTTTGATTGATGCTCAGAGGGTAGTCAGTACCAGGAACCAGTCCAGAGCGAAGCCAGATGCCTAGTCAGCGTGTCACACGGCCCCAGTGGCTCAGCCTGTCTGCATCAGCTTTCTCTAGCCTGAGACCGGATCAGTTCAGTCTTAGTACGGGGAATGGGAGGAACACACCGACCTCCAGCCATCAAACTTCTCTCAAGCTCAGGAAACTGTTTCACAGGTAACCGTTCTGCCCCATAGCAGGCAGGCAGCTTTCTCAAATCTCCAGCTCTGCCCCCTGCTTCTAAGCCACCAGGTTGTCTCAGAAGTCACCTTGGATCTCAGTGACGTTAGTGTGTTTCCTCCAGCTACCTTGTCACCTGTGAGCTCATCATAAAGAATCATGGCCACCAAGTCCTGGGAAACTCTGCTGGACTTGGCCTGTCACTGTAGCGGGCTCTGTTTGTGGAGCCCAGGCTTTGATCAACGGTTCTAGACTCCATGCTGGACTGTAACACTGATGCTGTAACCCTGAGGAAATCCATCTTGGTGGCCTTCTGCCCTCAGGAGGTCTGTTACCAGATGCACTGCGAGGTGCACTGCCAGCTTCTCGAGCAGGTGCTCCATTTGGTTTCAATAACACTTCAAGCCTCAGGCCCGTAAATCTAGCTCAGTGTCCCGGTGGCTCGCTCATTTTTAACACTTGGCAACAGCAGCTTTCTCAGTTTACTTCAGGACAACCACCTCAGCAACCCACAACTTGTAGTCCTCAACAGCCAGGAGGCAGGGTTCTGGACCAGGCTCGGGCAGTTCAGAGCGGGCCTCACCCGTTGAGCAGGCTGCCGTTGTTAACCTTACCACAGCAGGCTGTGTGCAGCCCCAGGCAGCTGGCGCACTTCTTGCAGCCCAGATGTCCACGGTAGCAGCAGCAGTACAAACAGCTCCGTCGTCATGGGCGTGCAGGCGGCCAGTCAGAAGGTGCAGTGAAGAGAGGTGCGCCAGCCACTCCACGATCCTGAGTCTTGGAGAAGACCAGAGCATTGAGTATGGCTTTCTAGACCACAGAAGATATTAAGAAAAGAATAAAAATTAGCAAAGCAGTGTTTGGATTTGATCTGAAATTAGTTTACACAGTAATTCTTGAATTAATCGGGGACTGTGATCCAGGCAGAGGGTGTCCCTGGCTGTTTAACCTTCCCTCCTTATGGAGAAGCAGCCTGTGTACAATGACCCTGTCCACCGATCTCTCCCCGATTGAGCCGGAGAAGAAAAACTGATAAAACTCACTCGATTCTGATACTTCTTAGAGCTTCTGTGAAAAATTTTATGGAAACAGATTAAAAAACAACTACCGAAGACCCACGGGAGGAGAGTGTGGAACAGGATTCAAATTCTTGAAAAGCGCCGGCCTGCCGGATCAGTAGAGGCTAGAGGACTCCCTGAGACTGTTGCCCTGAGGTGGTCTTTAAACTTTGACCCAAAACTATCCCCTGGGGTCACTGACCTTTTAGCAAAATAATGGATTGGCACACAAAGGATATTATCCGCAATACAGTGCTCCAATAAAAACATCTGTGTAAGACCAAAAAGTCAGCAATTATGCTAAACCAAAAATGAGAGGATAAGGGGCAGGGAAACTAGAGCAGTGGAGATGGAACAGCCAGGACGCAGTGAAAGAGAATGTGGACACGTTGTGAAAAATGTAGCTAATGTCATTGAAAAATTTGTGTCAAAACTGTCAAAAGGGAACCTAATTTGCTGTGTAAACTTTCACGAAAACACAGTGTTTTTTTTTAATTATTACTAAGATTAAAACCCTAGCTTCCATTTTGTATGTCAGCAATTCCTTCCAGCCCGTTCTAATGACCACATAAAGCGGTAGTCGTTGGACGCAGTTTAGTTAACCCTAAGATTGCCTTCAGAAAACCCAAGCCATCTTCTTGGAGAAACTCCTCCAAAGTAAAAAGTACAGTCTGAAACATTTCTCTCACCCTGCAGCGACCCTCCTTCTGACTTCTAGTTCTGTTATCCTCTCTTCCCTTCCTTTATATGTAGTGTGTGAGTGGTATCGGGTATACTATACGGAGAGAGGGGGTAGTGGCCATTAAGAACTTGGCAACATTGATAGCAAAGAGCGACCTTCTTTTATGGAGCCCTGGTGGCTTAGTGGTTAAGAGCTCAGCTGCTAACTAAAAGGTTGGCAGTTCGACTCCACCAGCTGCTCTTTGGAAACCCTATGAGGTAGTTCTGTTCTGCCCTATAGAGTCACTGTGAGTTGGAATCGACTCAGTGGCAATGGGTTTGGTTTTTTTGGTTTTGTAGTCTGTATAGATGTAGATTCTTCATCTGAACGTTTCACAACCTTTCTGCTTGATAAATGGCCGGGCCCCTTGGAGAAATCTTAGGGGCAAATGTGGCTTTCACACAGTCCAAAGGGAGAGGCATATGGATGATGCAGAAAGAGACTTTACCTGGTGACAGGTGGTCTTGCTGTGACCTGTCTGTGTGGCCTGTCTGGACCAGCACAGCTGGGTGTAGTTAAAAAAGTGTATCAGTTGGTAGAGGGAAAGATTTGTTTTCTTTGGTGGCAGCTAAAGGTCCTGTGCTTGGGTTTCTCATGCCCTGGCTGTCATTTTCCGGCTTTGCCCATGCGTGTTTGATGGTGGTGACTTTGTTTGGGACGGACTTGTGGGAAGAAACCCGTTGGCAAGACTTTCGTGTCACTGACTTGAGTGTTTTGACAAGTTCCTGGTGACTTTATTACCCCTCTGACTCCAATCAGTGATGATTCTTTTTCGTTCCTATAACAGCGATGGGAGCCCATGGAATTAGCTAATGAATAAAGTTGTTTCATGAAAGTGGAAACTGGCTGGGGCCATTGAAAGTTCGCTTTTGTTTCATATTTTCACTACAAATAAAATTTGCATAACCCCTCCAAGTGAATTTCCAGGGAAGCCAGACTTTCTTCAGAATTTGTCACAATTGTGTGCCTTCTAGTTTTTTCTGAGATTGATTCCTTTTAAGTCATCATTGAAGCAGTCGTGGTTCCCTGAGCATGACTCCGTTTATCAGTTCAGTTCCCACAACTCTTTAACCTGCGTTCTAATGGCTACTCATACTCAGGGCGACTTTGCGACCTCCCGCCTCTAACTGACAGACGCTCCCCAGGTTCTGTGTATCCTTCAACTATGGAGCTAGTGAAGTAACTCCGAATGCTAATTGCTCTTGCGTTTTTTCTCACCCATCCACCACAAAACCTGTTGCAGTATGCAGTGCTTTTGAAAACTAGCCCAGACAGCTTAGTGTTGCTAGGCGTTCCGTTCAGGGGGACCAAATTTTCCAAAAGGCCAGATTGCAATTACAGCCTGGTCAGCCAAGCGCTTCACTTTGAAAATGAATGCACTGTTTCCACCCACTTCACTTTCCGAAATAAACGTATGGAGAACATTTGGTCTGTTTTACCCTTAAATCGCTGCTGTGGTGTAGCTGGTTTGACAGCAGTGATCCCCTGGAAAGGAAATAGGTGCACCAGCCAGTTGCTGAGGAGCCCTCGTGGTGCAGCGGTTAAGCTCTCGGCTGCTAACTGCAGCGTTGGCAGTTCAAACCCACCAGCCAGCGGCTTCTGGGGAGGAAGACTTGGTGATCTGCTCCCATAAAGATGACAGCCTAGGAAGCTCCATGGGGCAGTTCTACTCTGTCATCTAGGGTGGCTGTGAGTTGGAATCAACTTGATGGCACCAAACAATAGCCAGTTGCTATTTGAGGTTGAATAAATTTTGGCACATATTTTACAGCATATTATCTTTAAAACGTACAGCTACATGTATGAGTATAGCAGTGAACACCCAGCTTCCCACCATCTGACATAGGGAGGAAAACCTGACAAACACAGTTCAAATTCAAGCCTTGGTGTATCCCCCATCGCGTGCCGCACCCCCGCTCTGTATCCGCTGTGCTGAGTTTGCTGTTTGTTATTGGCTGGCATTTCCTTGTTCTCTCTCTATATGTAGATGTGTCCGGTATTGTTTTGCATGTTTATAAATGCTACATAAACGTCCTGTGGTATGGCTTCTTCTGCAGTTTGTGTTCTCCTTTTGGCGTTATGTTTGTGAGATTCACCCGTGGCTAGATGAGCCTCTTTTGTAAATACAACGAGTATTTTAGGCTTTGTCGGCTGCATGTTGCCTGTGTTGCATACTCGTGTTTGTTTGTTTTTGGAACCCTGGAAAAATGTAAAAACCATTCTTTGCTCATAGAATGTGCAAAAACAGGCCACGAGCTGGATTTGATCCGCAGGCTGTGGTAAGCCTACCATTGTTCTAAAAACACATATATGTTATTGTCAGGTAATATTCTACTGTATAGAACCAAAAACAAAAAAAACTTAATAAACCCATTGCTGTTATGTTGATTCCAACTTACGTTGACCTCGTGTGTTACAGAGTAGGACTGAGTCCCGTAGGGTTTCTTGGCTGTTATCTTTACGGGGGTGGAAGACAGCTGCCTGCCCAACCTACTGAAGAGATCCATATTTATGCCTATTCCCAAGTAAGGTGATCAAACCAAATGCGGAAATTATAGAACAATATCATTAATATCACACACAAGCAAAATTTTGCTCAAGATCATTCAAAAGTGGCTGCAGCAGTATATCAACAGGGAACTGCCAGAAATTCAGGCCGGTTTCAGAAGAGGACGTGGAACCAGGGATATCATTGCTGATGTCAGATGGATCCTGGCTGAAAGCAGAGAATACCAGAAGGATGTCTACCTGTGTTTTATTGACTATGCAAAGGCATTTGACTGTGTGGATCATAAATTATGCATAACATTGCAAAGAATGGGAATTCCAGAACACTTAACTGTGCTCCTAAAGAATCTGTACATAGATCTAGAGGCAGTCATTTGAACAGAACAAGGGGATACTGAGTAGTTTAAAGTCAGGAAAGGCATGTGTCAGGGTTGTATTCTTTCACCATACCTATTCAGTCTGTATGCTGAGCAAATAATCCGAGAAGCTGGACTATATGAAGAAGAACGGGGCATCAGGACTGGAGGAAGACTCATTAATAACCTGCGTTATGCAGATGACACAACCTTGCTTGCTGAAGGTGAAGAGGACTTGAAGCACTTACTAATGAAGATCAAAGACCACAGCCTTCAGCATGGATTATACCTCAACAAAAAAAGAAAACAAAAATCCTGACAACTGGACCAATGAGCAACATCATGATAAATGAAGATTGAAGTTGTCAAGGGTTTCATTTTACTTGGGTCCACAGTCAACACCCATGGAAGCAGCAGTCAAGAAATCAAGTGATGCATTGCATTGGGCAAATCTGCTGCAAAGGACATCTTTAGCGTGTTCAAAAGCAAAGATGTCACCTTGAAGACTAAGGTGCGCCTGACCCAAGCCATGGTATCTTCAATTGCATCACATGCATGTGAAAGCTGGACGATGAATAAGGAAGACAGAAGAAGAATTGACGCCTTTGAATTGTGGTGTTGGTGAAGAATACTGAATATATCATGGACTGCCAAAAGAACGAACAAATCTGTCTTAGAAGAAGTACATCCAGAATGCTCCTTAGAAGCAAGGGTGGCGAGAGTGCATCTTACATACTTTGGACATGTTGTCAGGAGAGATCAGCCCCTGAGAAGGACATCATGCGTGGTAAAGTAGAGGGTCAGTGGAAAAGAGGATGACCCTCAATGAGATGGATTGATGCAGTGGCTGCAACAATGGGCTCAAACATAACGATTGTAAGCATGGTGCAGGACCGGCAGTGCTTCGTTCTGTGGTACATAGGGTCGTTATGAGTCAGAACCGACTCGACAGCACCTTTGCAACAATCTTACGGAAGCAGTTCACCAGGGCTTCTTCCACAGAGCCTCTGGGTGGGCTCAAATCAGTAACCTTAGGTTGGCACCTGATTGCAAACCACTTGCACCACCCAGCTCCTTTCTCCTGTGTAAGTATACCACAATTTATTTTTCCGTTTTCCTGTTGATGGGCATTTTGGTTGTTTACGGTTTAAAGTCTGTTTATTCACTCATTTATTCATTCTGCTGCTCCCAGTAGTTCTAAATTGTAGTCCCTGTCTTCTCATACATGTGTTACGTCCCCCTGAGGTGTTGGCTTAGCGGTAGAATGGCCGGGTTGTCACGTAGGCTGCTCCCGGTGATGAGGAGCCGAGTGGGCATGTTTCCCTCTCAGCCACTGTAGAACCTGTTGTATTGTGGTGCTTTTTGAAGTAGCTGAGGAAGCTTTGTGTTGCTAAGCATTCTGTTCAGAGTAGCTGGGTTTCCCAAAATGTCCGATTGGAATCATAACCTGGCGAACACTCTCCTCTTTCTCTCTTATTCAAAGCCCAAGCTGCATTTTGCTTCCCATGTAGCGGCCTTGATATCCCAGCCACACCTGGTCTCCCACTCACTCAATCCTGTAGTTTTTGTCTTTGCCGTCTGTCTTAGTCATGTGGTGCTGCTATAACATAAATACCACAGTGGATGGCTTTAACAAAGAGAAAATTTATTTTTTCACAGTCCGGTAGGCTAGAAGTCCAAACTCAGGGCATCAGCTCCAGGGGAAGGCTTTCTCTCTCTGTCGGCTCCGGAGGAAGGTCCTTCTCATCAATCTTCCCCTGAACTAGAGCTCCTGCATGTAGGAACCCCAGATCCAAAGGACAGAACGTGCTCTGCTCCTTGCACAACTTTCTTGGTAGTAGGAGGTCCCCCACTCTCTGCTTGCTTCCATTTCCTTTTATCTCTTGTAAGATAAAAGGTGGTGCAGGCCACACCCCAGGGAAACTCCCTCTACATTGGATCACAGATGTGCCCTGAGCAAGGGTGTTATATCCCACCCTGATCCTCTTTAACCACTGGCAGAGATTATGATTTAGAACACATAGAAAAGTCACAAAATGAAGGAGAACCACACAGCACTGGGAATCATGGCCTACCCAAGTTGGCACATATTTTTTGGGGACGTGATTCAATCCATTACGCCATCCATTTGTCTAGTGGTACTTCATGTGCTGACTCATGGAGTTCCTGGGTGGTACAGCTGGTAAATGGTCTCGGCTGCTTACAGAAAGGCTGGTGGTTTGAGTCCACTCGGAGGCACCTTGGAAGAAAGGCCTGGTGATCTACTTCCAAAAGGTTACTGACCCATTACCATCGAGTGGATTCTAACTCATAGTGACCCTATAGGACAGAGTCGAACTGCCCCATAGGATTTCCAAGGAGCAGCTGGTGAATTCAAACTGCACTTACCCACTGTGCCACCAGGGCTACCTGAAAGGTCACAGCCGTTGAAAACCCCGTGGAGCATGGTTCTACTCTGATAAACATGGGGTCTCCATGGCTCAGAATTGACTCTGCAGCAGCTGGCTTTTTTCATGATCAGGCCCAGTGCTTGCAGACTCAGAAGCGCTCCTGGACCAGGAGGGAAACAAGTAGGCCACGAGTGTCAGACAAGGGAGCCTGGGGGCAGGGGTGGCGGGGCGGGGGAGGTGCTGTGCTAATGGAGAGAGCAGGTGCCTGGACCAAGTTCACGGCCTCTGCTCGGCCAGCCTCTGGGAGCTTGGGCTCCATGTTCACAGACCGTCAGATTTCTGAGTACAGCCAAAGAGGTGGATTTTGGGGTGAAATCATCAGATTTTTGAAACAACTCAGGAAGCTGGTGTCACTGCCACTTTGTGACTAATGATGCAAAAAGAATGTTATCCTCTAAACTTCTGCTATGAGCCATTATTTAAATCTTTTATTTTTAGCTTTTGGTTAAGTTTGTCTTGCCTCTTGCCACAGATTTTAGCTCTGTAAGGTTCAGGCCAGTCTGCGTTTCCGTTTGTCCTCACACACCGCCTACGTGGAGTTGCATGCACCCAGGCTCAGCTCTGTGCATGTGGTGTTTCCTGCATTACTGCGCTGCACCCAAGGTGCACGTGCACTCTGACTCTGCTTCCTGTGTGCACCTTTGACTTTGGCCTTTACCTTTCCTTTTTAAAAGAGGATTGGCCAAACAGGAATGCAAGGAATCTGGCAGGGGGTCAGTACCAGGTCAGAGCTCACCAAAGACATCTTCATGAGGGAAGCCCTTTGTTCTTCCTGTGATTTGTCATCTGTTCACATACCTGCTTTAGAGCATAATAAGAAATCACAACTAGATGGCTTTGGGGTGGTTCTGTCTGAGATAATTCTTGCAAGGGGAAAACGCTAAGCAGAAAACCTATAAGATTGAGTCTCTACTGCTGGTATTCACTTTTGCTGGGATCCCAAGCCCATGATCCACGCTCCTTGGAAACTCTATGGGGCAGTTCTACTCTGTCCTATAGGGTCGCGATGAGCCGGAATCGACTCAGCGGCAGTGGGTTTGGTGGTTTATATACTCCTAATACTCCTACAGCAACTCCTTCTCTCCACCCTGTATTCCCGTGTCCATTCAGCCAGCTTCTGACCCCCTCCGCCTTCTCATCAACCCTCCAGACAGGAGCTGCACACGTAATCCATGTGTCTACTTGAGCCAAGAGGCGCACTCCTTACCAGTATCATTTTCTATCTTATAATCCAGTCCAATCCCCGTCTGACGAGTTGGCTTTAGGAATGGTTCCTGTCTTGGGCTAACAGAGGGTCCGGGGACCATGACTTCCACAGTCCTTCTAGTCTGTTAGACCATTAAGTCTGGTCTTTTTATAAGAATTTGAGGTCAGCATCCCACTGTTCTGCTCTACCAGGGGTTCTGTGTTGTGTTCCCTGTCAGGGCAGTCATCAGCTGTAGCTGGGCTGCTCTCAGGCTGATATGGTCTCTGATTGATGTGGCCCTTTCTGCCTTTTGGGCTCATAATTACCTTATGTCTTTGCTCCAGGTGGGTTGAGACCAAATGATGCATCTTAGATGGCCGCTTACTAGCATTTAAGACCTCAGACGCCACCCTCCAAAGTGGGATGCAAAATGTTTTCTTAATAGATTTTATTATGCCAGTTGACTTAGAAGTCCCCTGAAACACCATGGTCCCCAGACCCCCGCCTCTGCTACTCTGGCCTTTGAAGTGTTCAGTTTATTCAGGAAACTTCTTTGCTTTTGGTTTAGTCCAGTTGTGCTGACCTCTCCTGTATTGCGTGTTGTCTTTCCCTTCACCTAAAATAGTTCTTGTCTACTACCTAAAATGGTAAATACTCCTTTTCCTAATGTGTTTAAACTGTTTCTTGAGTTCTTAATAATAGTGGTTTCGTACAATATTTGTCCTTTTGCAACTGACTAATTTCACTCAGCATAATGCCTTCCAGATTCCTCCATGTTATGAAATGTTTCACAGATTCATCAGTGTTCTTTGTCGATGTGTAGTATTCCATTGTATGAATATACCATAATTTATTTATCCGTTCATCCGTTGATGGGCACCTTGGTTGCTTCCATCTTTTTGCTATTGTCAACAGTGCTGCAGTAAACAAGGGTGTGCATATATCTGTTCGTGTAAAGGCTCTTATTTCTCTAGGGTGTATTGCAAGGAGTGAGATTGCTGGATCTTATGACACTCCTATTTCTAGCTTTTTAAGGAAGTGCCAAATCGATTTCAAAGTGGTTGTACTATTTTACATTCCCACCAGCAGTGTATAAGTGTTCCAGTCTCTCCATAACCTCTCCAACATTTATTATTTTGTGTTTTTTTTTTTTTTTTAATGCCAGACTTGGTGGAGTAAGATGGTATCTTTGCAGTTTTGATTTGCATTTCTCTAACGGCTAGTGATTGTGAGCATTTCCTCACATATCTGTTAGCTGCCTGAATGTCTTCTTTAGTGAAATGTCTGTTCATATCCTTTGCCCATTTTTTAATTAGATTATTTGTCTTTTTGTTGTTGAATTTTTGCAGTATCACATAGATTTTAGAGATCAGACACTGATCGAAAATGTCGTAGCTAAAAACTTTTTCCCAGTCTGTAGGTAGTCTTCTTACTCTTTTGGTGAAGTCTTTGGATGAGCATAGCTGTTTGATTTTTTAGGAGCTCCCAGTTATCTAGTTTTTCTTCTGGCGATTCTGCATTGTTAGTAACATTTCGTATACTGTTTATGCCATGTATTAGGGCTCTCAGCGTTCTACCTATATTTTCTCCCATGATCTTTATCATCTTAGATTTTGTATTTAGGCCTTTGATCCATTTTGAGTTAGTTTTTGTGCATGGCGTGAGGTATGGGTCTTGTTTAATTTTTTTGCAGATGGATATCCAGTTATGCCAGCACCTTTTGTTAAAGAGACTGTCTTTTCCCCCATTTAACTGACTTTGCACCTTTGACAAATATAAACTGCACATATGTGGATGGATTTATGTCTGGATTCTCAATTCTGTTCCATTGGCCTATGTATCTGATGTTGTAACAGTACCAGGCTGTTTTGACTGCTGTGCTGGTATAATAGGCTCTAAAATCAGGTAGCCTGAGACCTCCCTTTGTTCTTCTTTTTCGGTAATGCTTTACTTCTCCAGGGCCTCTTTCCCTTCCATATGAAGTTGGTTATTTGTTTCACCATCTCACTAAAAAATGTCATTGGAATTTGGATAAGAATTGCATTGAATCTATAGATCGCTATTGGTAGAAGAGACATTTTTACAATGTTGAGTCTTCCTATCTATGAGCGAGGTATGTTTTTCTACTTACGTAGTTCTGTTTTGGTTTCTTGCAGGAGTGTCTTGTAGTTTTCTTTGTATAGGTCTTTTAAATCTCTGGTTAGGTTTATTCCTAAATATTTTATCTTCTTGGGGGCTGTTGTAAATGGTATTGATTTGGTGATTTCCTGTTTGTCTCTCTCTTTGCTGATATAGAGGAATCCAACTGATTTTTGTATGTTTATCTTGTATCCTGATACTCTGCTGAACTCCTATATTAGTTTCAGTAGTTTTCTTGAGGATTCTTTAGGGTTTTCTGTGTATAAGATCATGTCATCTGCAAATAGAGATACTTTTACTTCTCCCTTACCACCCTAGATGTCCTTTATTTATTTATCTAGCTTAATTGCTCTGGCTAGGACCTCTAGCACAACGTTGAATAAGAGTGGGGATAAAGGGCATCCTTATCTGATTCCCGATCTCATGGGGAATGCTTTCAGACTCTCTCCATTTAGGATGATGTTCTCTGTTGGCTTTGTATAAATGCCCTTTATTATGTTGAGGAGTTTTCCTTCTATTCCTATTTTGCTGAGAGTTTTTATCATGAATGGGTGTTGGACTTTGTCAAATATCTTTTCTGCATCAATTGAAAAGGTCATGTGGTTCTTTTGTTTTATTTATATGGATTACATTGATTGTTTTTCTAATGTTGAACCATCCCTTCATGCCTGGTATGAATCCCACTTGGTCATGGTGAATTATTTTTTTGATATGCCGTTGAATTCCATTGGCTAGGATTTTGTTGAGGATTTTTGCCTCTAAGTTCTTGGGGGATATGGGTCTGTAATTTTCTTTCTTTTTTTTTTTTTTTTTTTGTGGTATCTTTACCTGGTTTTGGTATCAGGGATACGGTGGCTTCATAGAATGAGTTTGGGAGTATTCCGTCCTTTTCTATGCTCTGAAATACCTTTAGTGGTAGTGGTGTTAACTCTTCTCTGAACGTTTGGTAGAGCTCTCCAGTGAAGCCCTCAGGGCCAGGGCTTATTTTGTTGGGAGTTTTTTAGTTACCTTTTTGGTGTCTTCTTTTGTTATGGATTTATTTAGTTGTTCTACCTCTGTGTTAGATTGGGTAGGTAGTGTGTTTCTAAAAATTCATCCATTTCTTGTAGGTTTTCAAATTTGTTAGAGTACAGTTTTTCATAGTAATCTGATATTATTCTTTTAATTTCATTTGGGCCTATTGTGATATTGCCCATCTCATTTCTTACTTGGGTTATTTGCTTCCTCTTCTGTTTTTCTTTCGTCAGTTTGGCCAGTGATTTATCAATTTTGATAATTTTTTCAAAGAACCAGCTTTTGGTCTTGTTAACTCTTTCAGTTTTTCTTTTCTCTATTTAATTCTGCTCTTTTATTATTTGCTTTCTTCTGGTGCTTGAGGGTTTCTATTGTTGCTCTCTATTTTTTCAAATTGTAGGGATAGTTCTTTGATTTTGTACCTTTCTTTTTGGATGTGTGCATTTATTGCTATAAATTGACCTCTGAGCACTGCTTTAGCTCTGTCCCAAAGGTTCTGATCAGAAGTGTTTTCATTCTCATTGGATTCTATGAATTTCTTTATTCCATCCTTAATGTCTTCTATAACCCTGTCATTTTTGAGCAGGATAGTGTTCAGTTTCCAAGTGATTGATTTCTTTTCCCTGCTTTTTCTGTTATTGATTTCTATTTTTGTGGCCTTATGGTCAGAGGACATGCTTTGTAATATTTCGATGTTTTGGATTCTGCTAAGGCTTGCTTTATGACCTAATGTGTGGTCTGTTCTAGAAAGTGTTCCATGTGCACTGGAAAAGAAAGTATACTGGGCTGCTGTTAGGTAGAATGTTCTGTATGTGTCTGTGAGGTCAAGTTGGTATTTGGATCTTCCGTGTCTTTATTGGGCTTCTTATTGGATGTCCTGTCCTTCACCAAAAGTGGTGTGTTGAAGTCTCCTACTATTATTGTGGAGCTGTCCGTCTCACTTTTCATGCTGATAGAGTTTGTTTTATGTATCTTTCAACCCTGTCATTGGATGCGTAAATATTTAATATGGTCATGTCCTCCTAATATATGTCCCTTTAATCATTATATAGTGTCCTTCCTTATCCTTTGTGGTGGATTTAACTTTAAAGTCTATTTTGTCAGAAATTAATATTGCCACTCCTGCTGATTTTTGGTTGTTGTTTGCTTGATATATTTTTTTCTATCGTTTGATTTTTTGTTTGTGTCTTTAGGTCTTGTAGGCAGCATATAGATGGATCGTGTTTTTTTATCCATTCTGCCCCCTCTGTCTCTTCATTGGTGCATTAATCCATTTACATTCAGCATAATTATGAATAGGTATGAGTTTAGTCCTGTCATTTTGGTGTCTTTTTTTGTGTGTTGTTGACAGTTTCTTTTTTTCCACTTAATTTTTTATGCTGAGTAGTTTATATATTGTCTTTTCCTCTTATTCGTTGTTGTTTTGTTTTTGCTGAGTATTTATATTTTTCTTGTATTTTATTTTGATGTGTAGGAATCTTGGTCTCCTTTGTGGTTACCTTAATATGTACTTCTATTTTTCTAAGTTTAAACCAAAGTTTTATTTCTTTATATCGTCTTGACTTCCTCTCCATGTGAAAGATCTGTGACTACATTTTTTAGCCCCTCTTTATTGTTGTAATGTTGTCATCTTTTGCATAATGACATCACTGTTCCCCTGTTTTGAGCATTTTTTAATCTTGATTTATTTTTGTGATTTGCCTATCTGGGTTGATATCTGGTCGCTCTGTCCTGTGTTCTAGTCTTGGGTTGATATCTGATATTATTGATTTTCTAACCAGAGAACTCACTTTAGTATTTCTTGTAGTTTTGGTTTGGTTTTTAGAAATTCCCTAAACTTCTGTTTATCTGGAAATGTCCTAATTTCATCTTCATATTTGAGAGACAGTGTTGCTGGATATATGATTCTTGGCTGGCAGTTTTTTCCTTCAGTTATTCATATGTCATCCCATTGCCTTCTTGTGGCATGGGATCTGCCGAGTAGTCCGAGCTTATTCTTATTTACTCTCTTCTGTGGGTGACTTTTTATCCCTAGCCGCTCTTAAAATTCTCTCTTTGTCTTTGGTTTTGGCAAGTTTGATTATAACTTGTCTTGGTTACTTTTGAGATCTACCTTATGTGAGGTTCGTTGAGCATCTTGGGTAGGTATCTTCTCATCTCTCACGATATCAGGGAAGTTTTCTGCCAACAAATCTTTAACAGTTCTCCCTGTATTTTCTGTTATCCCTCCCTGTACTGGTACTCCAATCACTTGTAGATTATTTCTCTTGATAGAGTCCCACATGATTTTTAGAGTTTCTTCATTTTTTTTTTTAATTCTTTTATCTGATTTTTCTTCAAATATGTTGCTGCCAAGTGTTTTAGCTTCAGTCACACTAATTCTGCCTTCCATTTCCTCAATTCTGCTCCTCTGACTTTCTATTGAGTTGTCTAATTCTGTAATTTTATTGTTAATCTTTTGAATTTCTGATGGCTGTCTCTCTGTGGATTCGTACAGCCTGTTAAAGTTTTCCTCATGTTCTTGAATAACCCTTTTAATTTCTTCACCTGCTTTATCTGTGTATTCTTTGGCTTGTTCTGCATTTTGCCTGATCCCATGAAGAGTTCTGTAAGTTAATCTTTTATATTCTACATCTGGTAATTCCAGGAATACATCTTCATCTGGAAGATTCTTTGATTCTTTGTTTTGAGGGCTTGTTGATGTGATTGTGGTCTGCTTCTTTATGTGATTTGATATTGACTTGTCTCCGAGCCAGCTATAAGTTATTGTATTATTTTATGTTTGCTTACTGCATCCTAGCTTCTTGCTTTGTTTTGTTTGATTTGCCTAAATAGGCTGCTTGAGCTAGCTTGATTATTTGCTTCTTTGAAGCTCTAACGTCCTATCTGCAGCTAGAGCTGTTACCACGTATATGAGCCCAGGAGTCCATTCACTTTTCTTGTATGGATTCAGCTCAGGTGTCCAGGTAGTTGGTCATCAAGTGTGTGGTACAGGCTCTGTCTTACAGTCTTAGAGGGGCAGGGGTGATTGGTGTAGGCACAGGTATCTGGTTACAGCGGGGGGTGGGGTGTCACACTCTGAACAAGGCAGGGGGCTGACAACCGTTCCCTTAGTGTCTGTGAGGAAAGTATGTCCCTGTTTCCTAAAGCGCACAGGTGGGTGGGTTTTGTAGCCAGACCATGGGTATCCAGTGCTTTTGGTGGTAAGGACTGGGAGGCACCACTTATCCTTGGACCCCTGTCGCAGGTGACTGTGTGACTTGAGTGGAGCCAACAGTCCTCAGGCCACTGATGTGGATACGTGAGAACCGTGTTTAATAGAGAAAGTGGTGTCAAACATCAAAAACCCACCTCTCCACCACACAGCTAAAACAGTTGAAGTGAGACCTGAAGCACATACACTGTTGCAGTAAGAAGGGCCTGATCTATTGAAATGGGCCCACACAAGCCCATGCAGGGGTGAAAGGTATTCAGAGTCAGCAGACTGTTTGTGCCTGGACAGAAGCCACTTCTGTCCTGAGCTCCCCAGCTTAGTGGAGCTGGCAGATTATCTTTTCCCCCAATTGTTAATTTATTCCTTCTTCAAGGTGGGGAGAATGGCCAGAATGGCTCAGGGTTCACAGCAGGACCTATCTCAGGCCCAGGGAAATCTACAGCCAATAAAGCAGGCTTGGCGGCTGGAGTCATGGCAAAATAAATGCAAGTACTTACTTGGCTTTTACCAAAGCGCTGTTCTTCTCTGGTTCTGGAGGTGTGAGTAACCTGTGTGGCTCACCGTCTCTTCCTGAGGAAACCGCGTCCCAAATGCTACCATCAGCCCCGCCGCGGTTGCTCCAGGAGATCGTGCCTGAGGGGCGCTGGTTCTCGCCAAGTGAGGTCTGGCAACTCCTTGCCACTTCTGAACCATCTCTCCTTTCGCCTGCTGCTCAGTCCGATTTCTAACTTTGCCTTTGATGTTCGGGACTTCTAGCTTGTCATGTATATAATCGTTTCACTTGGTTTTTTTGTGTCTTCGTTGTAAGAGGGATCACGAGATGCATCTGACTACTCCGCCATCTTGGGCACACCTCTCTCAAACTCTAGAGTGGTATTTTTAAAGATTGCCAAGTTGTTTTGTTTGTTTTTGGCCCAAGCTGTGTATCATTCCAAGTAGCCCTGGTGGCACAGTGGTTAAGCACTTGGCTGCCAATCAACAGGTCGATGGTTCAAATCCACCAGCTGCGCCACAGAAGAAAGATGTGGCAATCTGCTTCCGTAAAGATTACAGCCTTGGAAACCCTATGGGGCAGTTCTACACTGTCCTATGGGGTTGCTATGAGTCAGAATCGATTTGCTGGCAATAGGGTTTTTTTTAAATGTATTGTTCGCACCCTTCTCTCTTAACAAATTCACAGATTGGACAACAAATTAAAGTGGCTGTCTGCTTTTATGAGTTGGTGAAACCGAAAATAGAAAAAGCTGCACTCAAAGTAACATGTATTTGTGGCACTAAAAAGTTCATTATCAAAAACAAATATATTGAGCCCACTTTGAGGGTCATCTTTGGGATTACAAAAGAATTCCCTACCCTATAATAAGCCTGCCCATTCTTTCTTTCCGTCTTTCCTTTTATGACTGAAATTTTAAGCTCTTTGCCCTCTGGGTAGTTGAAATGATGAATTCTTTTTGAGGTGGTCAGATCTATTGCACCTTTTCTCTGCTGTCCTTTAGGTTTTATGTAGAAATCTTTATACTTGGACCTTAAGCTTCTTCAGAAGTTTAAGTTTAAGGAGTCGTGGGAAGAGGGGAGCATATCTTGGCTCTGCCACGTTCTGGGTCAGTGACCTTGGACAAGTTGCTTTCCTTATCTGAGCCTCATGGTTCTTACCTGCAAAATGACAAAACTGTAGTACCTACCTCATGGTATCATGAAGATTGTTTCAGATGATTGGTGTACAGCTGTCAGCGTAGCGTCCGGCTCCTAGGAAGCACTTAACAAGATGTGTTGTTGTTGTTGTTAGCTGCCATCAGGTCAGCCCCCAACTCGGGGGGACCCCACCACAACAGAAGAAAACGCTGCCCGGTCCTGTGCTGTTTCTGTGGCTGGTTGTGGATCAAGCTCTCTGTGATCTATAGGTTTTCATTGACTGATGTTTGGAAGTAGACTGTCAGTTCCTAATTGTAATTCCTAATTATTAATATAATTTTGTGCAAAAACGAGGGAACCTGGGATTTTAAAAGAAGAAGAAATAGAATAGGTGTGGTGTGTGGAGTCTAGAGTTGCTTATTTTGCTGTGTCACAATCCCATGGTTGATGACCGATCATTTTTAGCTTGGTTCCTTGGACAAAAATTACTGATCTCATTGTAATAAACGGGAGAGCCCTGGTGGCACAGTGGTTAAGAGCTTGGCTGTTAACCGAAAGGGCGGCAGTTCAAACCCACCAGCTGATCTTTGGGAGAGTTGTGGCAGTCCGCTTCTGTGAAGATTATAGCCTTGGAAACCCTACAGGGCATTTCTACTCTGTTCTGTAGGGTCGCTGTGAGTAGAAATCAACTGCACGGCAGTGGGTTTTAGCGGGTTTAGGAGAATAGCAAATTCTAGTACGTCATTTCCTAGAGAATCTCTTCCCTTAAGAGGAGGGCCTATGTTTTATTTGAAAGAGATGGGATTTGGAATCAGGGGACCAGGACTGGTCTGAGTCCTGCCACTGATACTCGTCATCCTCTGGCAGGTCACCTCTCTGCTCTGCGAATCCATTGTCTGCAAACCTGGGGAGGTGGACTGAATGAAATCTTCCTGTGGCCCTGCTATTAGTTACCATCGAGTCAATCCCGGCTCATGGCGACCCCATGTGTGCAGAGTAGAACTGCTCCATAGGGTTTTCAAGGCTGTGACCTTTTGGAAGTAGATCACCAGGCCTGTCTCCTGAGGTGCCCCTGGGTGGTTTTGAACCACAAACCTTTCAGGCAGTACTCAAGCGCTTAACCCTTTGTACCACCCAGGGGCTCCACCAGCCGGCTGTAAAGAGCCCGTGCTGCTCAAACATACATGCGCTTCAGTGCCTCTAACGTTTGTGATAAGAAATAGGAATGCCCTTGTCAGTTACCTTGGAGTCGGCTCCACCCGGAAGCGACCTTACGTGTAGCCAAGAGAAACATCGACCTGGTCCTTTGCCATCTTCATGATCGTTGGTACCTTTGAGTCCATTCTTGCCACCACGGTGCCAGTCCATCTCGTCGCAGGCTTCCCTCACTGTCCTTGGCCCTGATGACGTGTCCTGTTCGCTGCAGACTGGGAAGGTCAAAGGACAGTAAGACAAACCGGTGATTTTTCTGTCGCATATTCCGTAGTAAGAAGAAGGGCATTTTTAAACAGTGACGTTTCTGTCTTTGAAAACATCAGCTAATTTATAGGGGAGCCCAGTCGGGGTGGGGACGACATTGCCATTGTCACTGAAATTCACACAGCCAACAGAGGGGCTACTGTTCTGGGGTAAACTGAATGAAAATGTCATAGGGCCTTGCTGGAACCCGGTCAGTGGAGCCTTCCTGGCTTTGGCTCCCCTCCCCGCGCAGCTCTTGTCTTTCATGGCACGACTCCCCCCGCAGCCTGCCTCAGCTGTGAATGCGCACCCTAACTCTAAAAGCCTCTCTCCCCTTGTTCGGTTTAACAGAGTTCCTTTATCTCCCTTCACATACATCTCAGCGGGGAATCCTAAGGGGAACGGTCTTCACCGCCTGGTGCTGCGTTTAGCTGCAGCTGCAAATTAACTGTGTGCTTAGGGACCCCAGCAAGCAGTGTCCCTCGTAACAGTGGCCTGAGGAATACCGGTCACTGTGAATGAAGATGACGCCTTTAAATGTTTTCTTAAGTCCTTGGGCTTGGCCAGTCAAATGTAAATGGATTTGCCCAGTAATGCTTGCCACTGAAGAGGGTCGACTCAGTTCCAAGTGTAAACCTCTTTGGGCTTTAATGAGAGGATTTCAGAGCCAGCCACCAGATTTCCCAGGAAGCACCCTGGGGGAGACAGTTCAGGATGTGTGCTTCTGTGCTGTTGGAACCCCAGGGTACTTCATTGTAAGGGTGTAGGTGTAGATGACTTTTTTGTTTCTCTCCCTTTACAGGAAATTATCAGCTCCTTGCCCAACATAGTAAATGACAAGTATGGAAGGAAGGTGCTGTTATATTTACTGAGCCCCAGAGATCCCGCACACACGGTGAGAGAAATCATCGAAGTTCTGCAGAAAGGAGACGGAAACGCACACAGGTGGGAGCAGCTAGAACGGCCTGAGCCCGCTCCTCTCTCAGGTCCTCCATTAGTGGTGTGCATAGCACGAACTCACGGAGCTTTTTGTGAAAATAAACCTGTTGCTGCTGGGTCAATTGTGACTCACAGCGACCCCGTAGGACAGAGTGGGACCGCCCTGTAGGATTTCCAAGGCCGTGATCTTTAGGGAAGCAGACTGCTGCGTCGTTCTCCCACGGAGCAGCTGGTGGGTTCAAACCGCTGACCTTTTGATTAGCGTTGAAGGCTTAACCACTGTGCCGCCAGGGCTCTTTTTTGTGATAATAAGACCTCCTATTTCCTTTGTCATTTATCTCCCCTTAATACCATAGTGGTTAAGTGTTTGGCTGCTGACCAATAGGTTGGCAGTTCGAATCCACTGGCAGCTCCTTAGAAACTCTATGAGGCAGTTCTGCTCTATTCTGTGGGGTGCCTTTGAGTCGGAATTGACTTAACAGCAACAGGCTTGATGGTTTTTTTTTTTTTTGGTTTTAATACCACATTCAACGTATTCCGACAGTAAGAAGGATACAGAGACCCGCCGGCGCGAGCTTTTAGAGGCCATCTCCCCAGCTTTGTTAAGCTACCTGCGAGGACACGCCCGAGAGATGGTGCTGGATAAGTCTGCATGTGTGTTGGTGACCAACATTCTGGGATCCGCCCTCGGAGACGTCCAGCCTGGCACGAGCGCCATCGCCAGCTTGGCCGCAGAGGAGCTGCACCCTGGCGGCCGGGACGGAGAGGTAAATTACAGGACAGGCAGGAGGGATGCCCAGTGCTCAGTCCCCAGGCACTGAGAACGTTGCCACAAGGAGAGCTCTGATAACACTCCTGAAATGGGCCTCATGCCGGCCATACGCTTGGAAGCTGTGACTTCAGACATAATGCCTTTGCAATACTGTCTTTCTCAGAAACTTACAGTGACCCCGTGGTGCCCACAGAGTGAGAACAGAATCCTTGTACTCCGGTTCTCTGTTGTCCGTGATTGGCCTAGCCTGTCTTCCCAGCATACTCTTCCTGTGTGTCTGAACTCTCTGTCTTGGATTTCCTGTGGCTTCGCACCTTCTGTGTTTGCCCAGGCTTCTCCCCTCAGCCTAGGCTGCTGCCGTTTCACCATTTCCTGTGCCCTGTCTGTGGAAAGCCTGCCTCCCCTTCATGGTCCCCAGAACCCTTCTCCACGAAGCACCCCTAGTTTCTCCTCATCAGAGGTATTTGTTCCTTCTGATAGCTTCTGCCTGTGTTGTTTCGGCCTTCTCTTACTCCGCCTTGCGTCTCGAATTCATTGACTTATGCATCTGATTCTGCTAGACGGTGGTCAGCACGGTCTGCGTCAAAGTGCCATCTTTGGAGGGTGCAGTATTCAAATAAATATTTACACAAAGAATCATTCACGTTAAGATGGAGATAAGCGATCTGAAGGAAAACCAAGGGCTCTGTGAGGATGTAGAAGCAAGGGAGCCAGCCTGTCCCCAGGAAGGCTTCCTGAAGCAGTGATGGCCAGCCTGGGCCCCAGAGGACTAGTGAAGAATGGTGGGATGAAGGTGGGAAGAAGGTTCCAGGCAGAGGACGCAGTGCAGGCAGCAGCCCTGGGGCAGGAGGAGCTGGGTGCAGCTGAGAAGAGTAGGCTCTGGGAGTGGATGTCAGTGAGCAAGGGAATTGGGGGCCAGAGGCCAGCCCCCAGGGAACCTTTATCCCCTGCTCGGTCATATACTCCTTGACAAACATGTTTCTGGGGTTCCTGCTGCTCTCTGAGGCAGTGCGTCTGCTCTCACTTAGCTTGTTCTTACAACAACCTTTCCTTATTGTCCCCAGTATTACAGTCAGGGGACAGGTCATCATTTATGCAAGTCTGATGCCCTCCAGGGAAACCCTCATGGCCCAGTGGTTAAGAGCTATGGCTGCTGACCAAAAGGTTGGTAGTTCGAATCCACCAGGTGCTTCCTGGAAACCGTATGGGGCAGTTCTGCTCTGTCCTGTAGGGTCGCTATGAGTCGGAATTGACTCGACGGCAGCAGTTTACGGTTTTACAGTTAATGCCTTTCACTTATTCCTCAAAAATGCAGTAAATCCCTGCAGGATGCCTGCAGGAGTGTTAAAGATGAGGTGCAGGCTCCCTGCCCTTCCCAACAAAACCCAGTGCCGGAGCCGGAATCCAGATGGGAAGGCAAAAGATGACGGTCTACAGCATTGAGTCCTTTTCAGGCTTCGCGGGGAACTGAGTGCAAACGTCTGAATTTAGTCCAAATCTAAGGACTTTAACTGCATTTCTGTGGGTAGTAGTTGTTTCAGTGCAGAAGCGTTTGGCTGCAAATAAGGGCATACTTGATAGTGGCCGTTAAGATGTTTAGTTACCATAATAAGAAAACGGGGTGACAGTTCCATGTGACGTCCGAGCTGGCTCTGGCTTTCCTGCACCCCGCCTTTGGGGTTGTCGTTGCATTATGGTCACGTGCTAACGTTCACAGCCTTCGACATCATATCTCACATCAGTGTACCAAGTAGGTGGAAAGGGCCAGAGCAAAAGGTGTCTCCTGTGACTGAGACGAGAACCTCCAGGCAGATGTCCTCAAGTGCTTTACTGCTCAGGATCGAGTTGCATGTGGACTCCTGATGGTTTACCAGGACTGGCTGAGGCTGGGGGAGGACCCCTTAGAAATGAACAGAACGTACAGTGGAGGGCGGGAGGTGGGGGTCCACAGGGAGAAAAGCCAGGGGAGGGAGATGCCTGTTGAGTAAAAACCCAAGAGTCTCATCCACAGGAGCCAGTAGCCAGTGCCAGGCTTTGACCCAGATGGTTAGGAGGATTGAAGATGACAGGACACCTGGGTCACAGCTTGGTGCTCGGAAGTGCTTGGTGCAGGTGCGTGTTTGAATCTGAGTCAAATCAGGACCACGTACTGAGTGCCCAAGTGTCCCTGACAAGTGGGATTGAGAAAGAGACAGGGCCATGGGTCTCATAGAGCAGGTCACACTGGTACAGCGGAAGACTGCGGGCATAGTGAGAGTTCTCTGGGAGGAGACTGAGCCCAGTGCCCCCAGGGCTTGAGAAGGAGCTGCCTCGGGCACCATCAGGACTGCCGGCATGGCCCTTGGGGAGAAGTAAGGTTGAGCAGAGGAGACGCTTTGGTGGCTTGCTCTTCAGATAACACCCCTTGTCACATAGTCCCGTGTACTTGAATATTGTTTTGGTCTTAATGTCTCTGCTGTAGTGTTCTAGCTGATGAGGTACCCACAGCTGCACACGGTGGCTGTCACGTGGTTAGTGCGATTCAGGGAGTGTGTGGGGCGCTGTTCACACTGCAACTCAGGAAGCTTGGTGCAGACTGCCTTCAGTGGCTGTGTCATTGAGAGTGACCAGCTTTGTCTTGGTCTGGGGAGCGGAGTGGATCTCTACTCCCTCCAGTTGTGGTCATTTGGGATCAAGATGCCCTGAACTTGTGGAACTTCAGACTTGCCTGGGTCTTTATCTGCAGTGGTGATGTAGAGGGCACTGTTAGCCAGGTCCCAGGGGAAGCAGCTGTGTGAATTAACCTGTGTTCTTGACCTTGATCTGTTCTTGCAGCTTCACGTTGCAGAGCATCCTGCAGGACACCTGGTTCTGAAGTGGCTGATAGAGCAAGACGGGAAGATGAAGGAGAGATCAAGAGAAGGTAGGCCGTGGAGCTTGACCTTGCCTTGTATCGGTTGTGGAATCTCAGCAATTCCTCGTTTCCCTGAACTTTACCCTGGCCATTCAAGTTCAAGTGAAAGCTTGTTGAGTGTTTAGAAACAGTATCTGTAAGTAGGAAGTGTTTCAACAGCACCAGACGGTGCTTTTCCCTCTCTGAAATGGGTGTTCCTGAAATCCTTTGCTTTTCTTTCCTACCCTCCCTCCGCTTCCTCCTCTGCCACTTCAGACCTCTAAGCAGGCTTGGCCAGTGCCCTGAACTGTTGTTGTATCCGTATCCTTGGGGGTGGAGTCCGTGGATGGAGCTGACTGTGCTGGGCTGCTAACCAAAAGGTTGGCGGTTCATGTTTACTCAGAGGTGCCTTAGAAGAAAGGCCTGGTGATCTACTTTGGAAAAATTAGCCTTGAAAACCCTGTGGAGCTCCTTCTACTCTGACACACATGCGGTTACCATGAGTTGGGGTCAACTGGTGAACAACCGAAAGAGAAAAAATCTCCGGGGATGTCGGTTACTATGAGTTGGGGTCAACTGGTGAACAGCTGAAAGAGAAAAAAATCTCCGGGGATGTCAGTTACCATGAGTTGGGGTCAACTGGTGAACAGCTGAAAGAGAAAAAATCTCCGGGGATGTCGGTTACCATGAGTTGGGGTCAGCTGGTGAACAGCTGAAAGAGAAAAAATCTCCGGGGATGTCGGTTACCATGAGTTGGGGTCAACTGGTGAACAGCTGAAAGAGAAAAAAATCTCCGGGGATGTCGGTTACCATGAGTTGGAGTCAACTGGTGAACAGCTGAAAGAGAAAAAATCTCCGGGGATGTCGGTTACCACGAGTTGGGGTCAACTGGTGAACAATTGAAAGAGAAAAAATCTCCGGGGATGTCGGTTACCATGAGTTGGGGTCAACTGGTGAACAATTGAAAGAGAAAAAATCTCCGGGGATGTCGGTTACCATGAGTTGGGGTCAACTGGTGAACAGCTGAAAGAGAAAAAATCTCCGGGGATGTCGGTTACCACGAGTTGGGGTCAACTGGTGAACAATTGAAAGAGAAAAAATCTCCGGGGATGTCGGTTACCATGAGTTGGGGTCAACTGGTGAACAACCGAAAGAGAAAAAATCTCCGGGGATGTCGAGAGTGGGGTGGGGGAGGCCCAGCTGTAAGTATCCTTATCTCAATTGAAAGGTGTGGTATTTGTCTCTGGTTTTTGGAGAAGGATAAGCTGACGACCGTTATCCTCATCAGAGAGTTTATACTGGTGCCTCTTTGTTTCACCTTGAAATACACAGGGCCCAGGAGTACGCCAGCCCTTGCTGCTTTTGATTTGTTCTAAAACGTAAAGCTGCTCTGTAGAAACTCAGCAGTCAGGAGGACGACAGCATCTTTGATCTAATCGAAGAGTTGCCTGTCTGTCCTAAATTCAGACTACATCTGCTAGTTTGGCCCTTAAGGAGGTTTTCCCCGCTGAGCCTAAACAGTGAGGGCTTTCTGTTACCGTGTCTGGAAGAGTTTATGTCCTGAGGCAAGTTGCAGTTCTCATGGCCGCTGGGCAGTCAGTGGAGAGGTCGCCTGGCACTTCTCGGTCTACTTTTAAGAACAGGAAGCTGGGGCTGCTTTTCACTGTTAATTTTTGGTGAGAGGTGACACTGCTTGAAAAAATAAATATTGAAAAAAACTAATATATCGAATCATCTTTCCCATTATTAAAAAGTTAGTACATTCTTAAGTTTATTTCAAAACAGTTGTCTGGCTGGCTCTTCAGGTTCAAAGAATTTCCCAGTGTTTTTTTTTTTTTTTTTTTTGCCTTTTCCTTGCTCTTAATTAAAATGCACTGACAGGTCTAAAACATGCCTGTTTGGGCCTGATATGTGTGTCATTTTCATGTAGCACTGAATGAGTGTGTCTAGTGGTTTTGGTTGTCTCTTGTTGGCTAACAAGCCACCTCAAAACTTAGTAGTTTGAAAAAAACAATCATTGGGTCAGAGCTTGGCAGAGCTTATCTCTGTTTCATGCAGAGTCTTCTGGGGCTGCTGGAACCCAACAGCCTCAGTTCCTCATCTTTGGTTGCTTGGGCTTCCTCACAACATGGTGCCTTGGTGCCAAGTGCGAATGTCCCAAGAGAACAAGGCAGATGTGTGGAGCTTCCATGATTTAGCCTCAGAAGTCATATGATGTCACTTTTGCTGTACACTCAGTCACAAAAGCAATATTCAAGAGGAGCACACAGGACAGGAAATAATGTTTTGGCTGTCTTTGGAAAATATAATGCGCCTAGCTAAGCTCTGTCCCTCTTCAGCAGGTGCCACGAAAGACTGAACAGCCACAGGCTGTTTCAGGGGGTCCTTACATCTGGGCCTGGGCTTTTCCCCCACTGCTTCCCAAATCTCCTGTAAAGGCAAAATACATTCGTTGTTCGAATTTTCCTTTTTTTCCTTGTTGAAGGGAGGCTCGTTTATATCACTGAATGACGTACCCAGGCTACCTACCATTATAAGACCAAAATGTTTGCCTTCAAGATAGGCTGTCCTTACCTCCACCCGCATTAAATCCTGGCCTTCAGAAGTTCTCTTTTGTCCAAGAGTTAGTTGCACTGAGATGGCACAGTGAGTAAGAGAATATACCAAGTCTGTGGGTGTCAGAAGTACAGGTAGTCCCCCCGGCCTGTCCGAGTTACGACGCACTGCACTCACGACTGTCTGTCTTTTTTGTACATGTTATCGTTAGCGATATGTACTATATACAGTGTTACAGCACGTAATTTGCTGTTGTCATTCTCAGATGTCCACTCACAGGTGTTCAGTGCAATGATTTATAGAGTCATCGTCGTCGGGCCGGAGCCCCGTTGTCAGTTCGGGGACCTGCCTGTGCTATGATGACAGAGGTGGGTGGTATTTTTGATCGGAGGATGTTACAGCGTTGTAGAGAGGAGGTGCCAGGTGAAGTGACAACAGTCATTGTTTGGCCGCTAGTTGTGTTGGTGGCACCTTCTAGCTGAGCATTGCCCCACGAGGGAAAATGCCATTCCAGCCAGCCATGCTGGCTGTCAGACATTCATTTCCTGAGTAACTTTCAGATCAAGGTGAAATCATTAAGTAGCACCAAGAAATGCAGATGTGACCGACTGAGGGTTTATAAGAATTCATTGTTTCTCTTGAGTGATTCCCATTAAACATAGTTTAGGATTTGGATCCAAATGTCTGTATTAAAAACGCGTTTTTTTTTTTTTTGGTCACTGAATTGTACATGTAGAAGTTGTTTACGTGGCATATGTTTTGCTATGTATATTTTTACCACAGTTATTAAAAGCACGTTATTTAAAACAGCTGGAATTTTTAGTGTTAGGAGAGTTTGGGTGAGAGTTCTCTTTATTAGCTGTTTTATTAAACCGTAGTTGCAGGCTCAGGCTGGCAGAGGAGGGGCTTGGGATTTACATCTTGGTATGTGATATTTGCTAAGCTCCAGTGTATTTTGCAGGTTGTTTTGCAAAGACACTGGTGGAGCACGTTGGGATGAAGAACCTAAAGTCCTGGGCTAGCGTGAACCGGGGTGCCATTGTCCTCTCCAGGTGCGTACACCTCATCCTTTCTCTGCTCAGCGCCCATTCATCAACAGGCACTCTTCCTTCTCATTCACCTCCGTTCTGATACCAGCCCAGGATTCTGGTGTCACTCTCAGTCGCTCGTGGTCTAGACAAACATTCCAAACTTCAGAGAGCAAATGTAACTCTTTCCCTCACTCCTCACCATGGTTTTCAGCTGCCCCCGTTGTTTAGATGTCAAGGATTATAACATTCATGGCATCGGCAAGGTGTTGAAGCACTGGTGGCCCAGTGGTTAAGAGCTCGGCTGCTAACCATAAGGTCAGCAGTTCAAATCCACCAGCCGCTCCTTGGAAACCCTACGGGGCAGCTCTACCCCGTTCTGTAGGGTTGCTATGAGTTGGAATTGACTCAACGGCAACAGGTTTGTTTTACCATGTGATTGTTGCACCCCATTTATGGTTTTCATGAAAACACACAGTCGTCTTTAGTGAATAAATCTTGTTTCTCTGAAAACAGTGACAAAGTTGTTGTTTAAATGTGACTAACTTTACATTTAATTTTCTATCAGTGTTTTCAGCTATTCTCAAAATAGTCCCTCTTAGAAAAACAAAAAAGCCCATTTCCTACTGAAGTCTGCCTGCTAATTGTATATCTCTAGTTCAGCGCTAGCCAATGACGTGGGGCTGAGGCCTGTGCTCAGCTTGCCGGTTGTCCTCTGGCATTGTTATGTTGAGCTTATAATTTACAGGGCCTAGATTTCTGTGCACTTGATGCCTGACTGAAACCCTTCTGTTTAGGATATTCATTTGAAATAGATTAGTGTATTGTTTTGAAGCAATCACCATTGATTTTTTCTTCTGTTGTTTTATCATAGCTTTGAAAAACCAGATACCAACCCTAGTTTGAATTTCCCCCAGTCTCTCATGTGCAACATGCTATGCAGTTCGCTCTGTGTTGTTTGTAAATGTTGAGTGATACGTTTCTTCCCTAGATAATTTGATCTGACACACATACGCTCACGCGCACACTTGTCTGAGCGTTCTTGCTTCAGGTACACCAGTATCCCAGATACGGATAATGCAGGTCATTTCGTTCATTTCTCATTAAAACCAGTTAATTTTCCAGTTGACGTTGAGCAGCCAGAATCCATTAGCTAAATCATGAACTTTTTGATATGAATTTCTTTACCAGGGATTTGGAGTAAAAAAAAAAAAAAAAAAAAACACCTAATAACACATTGTTTTCTTAGACTCAATTAACTAGAAATTTCAGTGATGTCATGAAATTAATTTATAAAGATCGCTCATCAGTCAGCGCTCTCCTGGGATAGATTTCAAACATATAAGGAGGATATGCTGGGTTTACGATGGAGCACCACTTCCAGCTGGAATATTGGAAGTTCTGAAGGGAGGTTTGACTGTAGAGAACTGAACAGTTGATTAATACAAGAATATTTTGTTTCTTTTTAGTTTTGGAATATTTAATATGCTTAACTTGTTTGGGAAAATTTCCCACCTGTTTAATTTAAAACACGTTTGCATTTTTTTTTTTTTTGGCCAAACCTTTTGACGGTAGCTAAAAAAGCATCCTGGGTAAAGAGACAAAATTGGCCGTATATGCAGTCTGAAAAATCACTCAGGAACTTGGGATACTCTAGCATTTCAGAGCACGGCTCTAGACAACAACCTGGCTTCCAGTCCTGGCTGGCTCAGTGTGCTACCCAGGGCAGCTCGTTCAGCCTTTCTGAGGCCTAACACGCTTGGTTGTAAAATGTTGTTGTTAGGTGCTGTCGAGTCGTTTCCGACTCACAGCGACCCTGTGGACATAGCACTTCGTTAGTGCGTAAGCAATTTGAGATTAAAAACCCTGTCTAACAGAAAACGTGTCTTCTCTATTCTCCTAAGCTCAGTCCTTATCCACCTATCTCATCAAAATTTCTTTTTAAAAAATCATTACTTGTACAATTTGTACGTGTATTTATTGTGGGAAAAGTTAAAAATATAAACAGCAAAAAAAGCAAAAGTCAGAAAATTCCATTTTCTTACTTCCCATAGGTAAATCCTGTTAAGATGGACTAAAGCACTATGAAAGCCTAGATTAGTTCTAAGTCAGTGTTTTTTTGTTTTTTTTTTTCCATCATTGCCCCCACTAAGGAGCATTTATGGAGCTCCTGGGTGGTGCAAACAGTTAACACACTTGGCTGCTAACAAAAAGGTACCCCAGAAGAAAGGTCTGGCAATCTGTTTCTGAAAAAACCAGCCATTGAAAACCCTGTGGGTCACAGGAGTTGGAGTCAACTTGACAGCAACTACAAGGGGCATTTTTAGACATTTTTCTTAATCACCTCCACCTCCCATGAAAATTTAACAGCTCAGATATGCCATATATACAGTTGAGTTGAGCTTTGGATGGTAACAAACCACCGTGATATCCAAGATTTTCTTCTTCCTCAAGAACGAATTTTCACTCCCTTGGGGCAATATTGCTGCCATTGAGAATGCTATTGTTGTTAGGTGACCTCGAGTCATTTCAACTCATAGTGACCCCTTGTGACAGATTAGAACCGCACCATAGGGTTTCCTAGGCTGTGATCTCTATAGGAGCAGATAGCCAGGTCTGTTCTCCCACAGAGTTGGTGGTGGGCTCCAACCTCCCACCTTCTGGTTCTCAGCACAGTGCTTTAACCACTGTGCCACAAGGGCCCTGTTGAGAATGTTACCGTCAAGTCAGTTCCAACTCAGAGGACTCTACGGGACAGAGTAGAACTGCTCCATAGCGTTTCCAAGGAGCAGCTGGTGGATTTGAACTGGTGACTTTTGGTTAGCAGGTGAATGCTTAACCATAAACACTATTGATTTTAAATGCCGAAGGCCTTGGCATGCCTATAGCATTTTAAATGGACAGCGGTGCCCATCCAAATGAAAGCAGATTCAGTCAAGTCTTAAGTGCAGAAATAAAATCTGCTAGAGAATAAAAATCATGAGACATTGAAAGAAAGGAAAGCTTTCTAGAGAGGCAGCTAACATAATCTTATAAAAAGGAAACATAAAAGAAAGGTTTGAGGGGCAATAGATAGAAGGGAAATTGTGCTGGGTAAGAAAGTTGATGATGATGTAGTCAATTTTGATTTCTGAGTGGAGGTTCCGTGAAATCTGAAAGTGCAGAAAAAAAATCTGCTAGAGAATAAAAATCATGAGACATTGAAAGAAAGGAAAGCTTTCTAGAGAGGCAGCTAACATAATCTTATAAAAAGGAAACATAAAAGAAAGGTTTGAGGGGCAATAGATAGAAGGGAAATTGTGCTGGGTAAGAAAGTTGATGATGATGTAGTCAATTTTGATTTCTACATCAAGAAGAATTGACGCCTTTGAACTGTTTTGTTGGCGAAGAATATTGAATATACCATGGACTGCCAAAAGAACGAACAAATCCGTTTCGGAAGAAGTGAGGCCAGAATGCTCCTTAGAGGCAAGGATGGCGAGACTGTGTCTTACATACTTTGGACATGTTGTCAGGAGGGATCAGTCCCTGGAGAAGGACGTCATGCTTGGCAGAATTCAGGGTCAGCGGAAAAGAGGAAGACCCTCAACGTGGGGTTGACACAGTGGCTGCAACAGTGAGCTCAAGCATAACAACGGTTGTAAGGATGGCGCAGGACCGGGCAGTGTTTCGTTCTGTTGTGCGTAGGGTTGCTATGAGTCGGAACCGACTCGACGGCACCTAACGACAACAAGAAAGTTGAAGGAAATAATATCAATTTTTCTTTGTTTCAGGTGAAACTTACTATAATAACTAGGTAGCTTTTCTCTGCTGTTTGAAAAGGAAAGATTAAACACGATTGAAAGTGAGAGGCATGTCATGCATTGGGGACAATAGGAAACAGAGCCCACCAGTCATCTGTCAGTAGGTTGTACTGTGGTGGCTTGAGTGTTGCTGTGATGCTGGAAGCTATGCCACTGTTTTTTCAAATACCAGCAGGGTCACTCATGGTGGACAGGTTCCAGCAGAGCTTCAAGACTAAGACAGTCAAGGAAGAAAGGCCTGGCCATCTACTTCGGAAAATCAGCCAATACAGTCCAATGGATCACAACGAGAACATTGCCCTATAGAGGTGCTGGAAGATGAGCCTACTAGGCTGGAAAAAAGCACCAAAACCAAACCGTTGCTGTCGAGTCTATTCTGACTCATAGTGATCCTATAGGACAGAGTAGAACTGCCTGAAGGCTTCCAAGGAACAGCTGGTGGAGTTGAACTGCCGACCTTTTGGTTAGCAGCTGAATGCTTTAACCACCACGCCACCAGGGCTCCTCGAATGTGTAGATAGACACCTTTATCTTACAGATGGATGAATGAAGATAAATAGAAACAACAAAGTTAACTGGGTTATACATTTCATGTTTTGTTTCCTGCTCATCTGTTAGCATCCTTGTGACAGAGTAGAACTGCTCCTCAGGGTTTTCTTGGCTGTATTTATGGCAGCAGATCACCAGTCCCTTCTGTGACACTGCTGGGTGGGTTTGAACCACCAGCTTTTAGGTTAGCAGCTGATAGCCAGCCACTTGCGCCACCACGGGACCTTTTGAATATCACACATGTTGGTTCTATATAGGGCAGCAGGATTTTTTTAGGCATATGCTATAGGCTGTTGTTGTTGTTGTTGTTAGATACTGTGGAGTCGGCTCCAACTCACAGTAACCCTATGCACAACGGAATGAAACACTACCCGGTCCCGAGCCATCCTTAAAATTGTTGTTACGCTTGAGCTCATTGTTGCAGCCACTGTGTCAGTCCACCTTGTTGAATGTCTTCCTCTTTTCCGCTGACCCTGTACTCTGCCAAGCACGATGTCCTTCTCCAGGGACTGATCCCTCCTGACAACATGTCCGAAGTATGTAAGATGCAGTCTCACCATCCTTGCTTCTAAGGAGCATCCTGGTTGTACTTCTTCCAAGACAGATCTGTTCATTCCTTTGGCAGTCCACGGTATATTCAATATTCTTCACCAACACCATAATTCAAAGGCATCAACTCTTCTTCCATCTTCCTTATTCATTGTCCAGCCTTCACATGCATGTAATGTGATTGAAAATACCATGGCTTGGGTCAGGCACACCTTAGTCTTCAGGGTAACATCTTTGTTCTTCAGCACTTTGAAGAGGTCCTTTGCAGCAAATTTGCCCAATGCAATGCATCTTTTGATTTCTTGACTGTTGCTTTCATGACTGTTGAATGTGGATCCAAGTAAAATGAAATCCTTGACAACTTCAATCTTTTCTCCATTTATCATGATGTTGCTTATTGGTCCAGTTGTGAGGATTTTTGTTTTCTTTATGTTGAGGTGCAATCCATACTGAAGGCTGTGGTCTTTGATCTTCATCAGTAAGTGCTTCAAGTCCTCTTCACTTTCAGCAAGCAAGGTTGTGTCATCTGCATAATGCAGGTTGTTAATGAGTCTTCCTCCAATCCTGATGCCCCTTTCTTCTTGATACAGTCCAGCTTCTCATATTATTTGCTCAGCATACAGATTGAATAGGTATGGTGAAAGGATACGACCCTGACGCACACCTTTCCTGACTTTAAACCAATCAGTATCCCCTTGTTCTGTCTGAACAACTGCCTCTTGATCTATCTAAAGGTTCCTCATGAGCACAATTAAGTGTTCTGGAATTCTCATTCTTCGCAATGTTATCCATAATTTGTTATGATCCGTACAGTTGAATGCCTTTGCATAGTCAATAAAACACAGGTAAACATCCTTCTGGTGTTCTCTGCTCTCAGCCAGGATCCGTCTGATATCAGCAATGATATCCCTGATTCCACGTCCTCTTCTGAAACTGGCCTGAATTTCTGGCAGTTCCCTGTTGATATACTGCTGCAGCCATTTTTGAATGATCTTGAGCAAAATTTTGCTTGTGTGTGATATTAATGATATTGTTCTGTAGTTTCCACATTCGGTTGGATCTCCTTTCTTGGGAATGGGCATAAATATGGACCTCTTCCAGTCAGTTGGCCAGGAAGCTGTCTTCCATATTTCTTGGCATAGACGAGTGAGCACCTCCAGCGCTGCATCTGTTTGTTGAAACATCTCAATTGATGTTCCATCAATTCCTGGAGCCTTGTTTTTCGCCAGTGCCTTCAGAGCAGCTTGGACTTCTTCCTTCAGTTCCGTCAGTTCCTGATCATATGCTGCCTCTTGAAATGGTTGAACATCGACTAATTCTTTTTAGTATAATGACTGTGTATTCCTTCCATCTTCTTTTGATGCTTCCTACGTCGTTTAATATTTTCCCCATAGAATTTTTCACTATTATAACTCCAGGCTTGAATTTTTTCTTCAGTTCTTTCAGCTTGAGAAACGCTGAGTGTATTCTTCCCTTTTGGTTTTCCAGCTCTTTGCACATGTCATTATAATACTTTGTCTTCTCAAGATGCCCTTTGAAATCGTCAGTTCTTTTACTTCATCAATTCTTCCTTTTGCTTTAGCAGCTCGACGCTCAAGAGCAAGTTTCAGAGTCTCCTCTGACATCCATCTTGGTCTTTTCTTTCTTGTCTTTTCAGTGACCTCTTGATTTCTTCATGGATGATGTCCTTGATGTCTTTCTACAACTCGTCTGGTCTTCGGTCACTAGTGTTCAATGCGTCAAATCTGTTCTTCACATGGTCTCTAAATTCAGGTGTACTGTACTCAAGGTCATATTTTGGCTGTCGTGGACTTGCTCTAATTTTCTTCAGTTTCAGCTTGAACTTGCATATGAGCAGTTGATGGTCTGTTCCACAGTCAGCCCCTGGCCTTGTTCTGACTGATGATATTAAGCTTTTCCATCATCTCTTTCCACAGATGTAGTCAGTTTGATTTCTGTGTGTTCCATCTGGCGAGGTCCATGTGTGAAGTCACCGTTTATGTTGGTGTAAGAAGGTATTTGCAATGAAGAAGTTGTTGGTCTTGCAAAATTCTATCATTCGATCTCCGGCATTGTTTCTGTCACCAAGGCCGTATTTTCCAACTACTGATCCTTCTTCTTTGTTTCCAACTTTCGCATTCCAATCGCCAGTAATTACCGGTGCATCTTGATTGCATGTTGGATCAATTTCAGACTGCAGCAGCTGATAAAAATCTTCTTTTTCTTCATCTTTGGCCCTAGTGGTTGGTGCGTAAATTTGAATAATAGTCCATATTAACTGGTCTTCCTTGTAGGCGTATGGATATTTTCCTATCACTGACAGCATTGTACCTCAGGACAGACCGTGAAACGTTCTTTTTGACCATGAATGTAACACCATTCCTCTTCAAGTTGTCATTCCCAGCATAGTGGAGTATATGATTGTCCGATTCAAAATGGCCAATACCAGTCCATTTCAGCTCACCAATGCTTAAGATATCGATGTTTGTGTGTTCCATTTCATTTTTGACGATTTCCAGTTTTCCCAGGTTCATACTTCGTACAATCCAGGTTCCGATTATTAATGGATGTTTGCAGCTGTTTCTTCTCATTTTGAGTCGTGCCTCATCAGCAAATGAAGGTTCTGAAAGCTTTACTCCGTCCACATCGTTAAGGTCGACTCTACTCTGAGGAAGCAGCTCTTCCCCAGTAACCTTTTGAGTGCCGTCCAAACTGTGGGGCTCATCTCCCAGCACGTGTCTGTCAGTTTGTTGTACTGTGGGGGCTTGCGTGTTGCTGGGATGCTGGAAGCTATGCCACGGGTGTTCAGATACCAGCAGGGTCACTCATGGAGGACAGGTCTCAGCTGAGCTTCCAGACTAAGACAGACTAGGAAGAAGGACCTGGCAGTCTGCTTCTGAAAAGCATTAGCCAGTGAAAACCTTATGAATGGCAGCAGAACATTGTCCGATATAGTGCTGGTTGTAAAATAGACTAATGGTAATCCCTGGACTGCTAGGAAAACTAAAGGTGATGTTGTACATGAAAGGCTTAGCATTCTGTCTAGTAAAAAGGTTAACTTCTTATCATTGTGTATCCTCATGTGACAGAGTCCCTGGGTGGTGCAGGCAGTTAATGCATGTGGCTGCTAACTGGGAGATGGTAGTTCAAGTCCACCTAAAGGTGCTGCGGAAGAAAGGCCTGGCGATCTGCTTCTGAGAAATGAGCCATTGAAAACTCTGTTGAGCTCAGGTCTTCTCTGACGCACACAGGGTCCCTAGGAGTCAGAGTTGACTCGATGGCACCTGATTTGGTTTTTTCCTGGTTTTGTGGCTGTGCGTTTAGCCAAGGGTGAAAAATAACAGCACCTAGCAAGTCACAACCCTATGAAAGGAGGCTTTACTTTTCCCACTTTTCAGCCTTGCAGGTGGCAGGCTGTGCCTGTGTCTCGTCTCCACCAGCAGTGGGGTGCCTGCCGCTGGACGCTGCTGACTTGCCCCCCTCTTGGCTGACCTGAGGGACATTAATGGGAATCAGGGACTTTGGAAAATGCCGGGAGGTGGCTTTCTGGGATGATTCAGAGACCGCCATTTCAGTGAGGTTGTGAAGATGTGGAGGGAGAACAGGAGAGGCAGACCTGGTATTCTCTGCTGTGTCCACTTGTGGTGACAGCGCGCAGACAAGCCTTCAGAAAGCAGAGGCCGGCAGTTTGTTTAAGGGTGACATTATGGAGCACTAACTGACTGCCAGGCTCTGGCTGCGTGCTTTATACCTACAGCCTTTTGAAACTCAAAACGTCCCTGGGAAATAGAAGGTGGATGCTGCTCTTAATCCCATTTCACAGATCAGGTAACTAAGTCATAGAGAATTTGAATAATCTTGGTTATATAGCCAGTGAGGGGCAGAGACAGGCTTCACCCCCTGTAGTTAAGCTCCCAGGTAAAGCTCCTCACTTCTTCATGAAATGTCACGGCCATTGAGCTCAGTGCACAGGCCCTCTCTCCTCTCTATTGAGCTCAGTGCACAGGCCCGCTCTCCTCTTCACTATTGAGCTCAGTGCACAGGCCCGCTCTCCTCCCCTCCCTACTTAGTGCACAGGCCCGCTTTCCTCCCCTCCCTATTGAGCTCAGTGCACAGGCCTGCTCTCCTCCTCTCTGTTGAGCTCAGTGCACAGGCCCGGTCTCCTCCGCTCTCTGTTGAGCTCAGTGCACAGGCCAGCTCTCCTTCCCTCTCTGTTGAGCTCAGTGCACAGGCTCCCTCTCCTCCCCTCTCTGTTGAGCTCAGTGCACAGGCCCGCTCTCCTCACCTCTGTGTTGAGCTCAGTGCACAGGCCCCCTCTCCTCCCCTCTCTATTGAGTTCAGTGCACAGGCCCGCTCTCCTCCCCTCTCTGTTGAGCTCAGTGCACAGGTCTGCTCTCCTCCTCTCTATTGAGCTCAGTGTACAGGCCAGCTCTCCTCCTCTGTATTGAGCTTAGTGCACAGGCCCAGTCTACCTCCGCTGTGGTGCCACAAGGCCTGAAGGAAATAAACACAAGGGCCCAGCTCTTGTGCTGACAATCTAGATGAGGAAGAAAAGATACGAAGCGTGTTACCAGTTACCGTCGAGTAGATTCTCACTCGTGGCAGCCGCATGCATGTCAGAGTAGAGCTCTGCTCCACAGGGTTTTCTATGGCAGATTTTTCAGAAGTAGACCTTCTAAGGCCTTTAGGTAGACTTAAACCATCTGGTTAGCAGCTGAGTGCATTAACTGCACCACGCAGGGACTCCAGGATACATGTAACTAATTCCAAGGCAGCGTGTATGTCAAGTCATAAGGTGAGGTGGAGGTGTGGTCAGCCTGGACCACAGTTGGCTCCAGCAGTGTCTTCTCTCTGGTGACTCCACCAGCAGGGTTATAAAACGCTCTCTCTGTAGTGTTAGATACAGGCTGCTGGCCCCCCGTCCTTCATCTGGCAGATGAAACACATATTTGCATATAGCTACAGCCTTGTCTCACAGGCAGCGCGTTTTTATACCATGAGTACAGGGACATTGGCACGTGATCTGCAGGTTGTCATGGAATTCAGCTTTTTGTTGGCTGGTTTCAGTTTTTCCTTTCTCTTCAGCCTTCTCCAGAGTTCTGATCAAGAAGTTGCAAGCAAAGTTAAAGCTGGACTGAAGAGCCTGCTTCCCACGTTGGAAAAGACCAAACACACCAGCAAAGGAATCGAAGCACTGCTGGAAAAACTGGGGGCCTAGGCGGGACAGTTCCGACCGAGACAGCCGTCCCCCTATCCTGTTTCACTTGCCCAGGGAGGGAAAGAAGACTCGGGGTCCACCTGGCTGGTAATTCGGGTGCTCTGTACATGTTTCTTCTTTGTATGAGAATCTATTCATAAAGTGGTTTCTAAAAGTGGTCTTCTTTCTTCTTTAATTATACCCATCTCCTGTATCAGATTGGGTAGCAAGCAAATCACAGCATGAGGCCGTGATGCAGAAGCTTAACAACTGTACGGGGTACGAACCAACTCTGTATAGAGTGTGGCAGCCTGGGTTGATTAGGGGGAGAAGGCATCTCCCATGAGCAGTCTGAGAAGGCTTCATGGAGGAGGTGGCGCTGGTTGAAACCTCAAAGGGAAGTCTGAGTGTAGGAGAGGACAGCACATTGAGGTGGAAGTTACTGCCCTTGAACTGACCTTCAGGAGCCTTAGCGCCTGGATGGGTTGGGGAGAGGATAGGATCCATAGCTGCGTTCCCAGCTGCCCTGTGATTGGGTTCCCTGTTAGATTTTGTTTGGAAGCCACTCGAGAAAATGTTTTAGATGAATTAGGGGATCACGGGGGTTATTGGCGTTGGGTCAGCGTCACTGGGAAAATCTAGTCTCTGGATCTGGGACCTCCAAGGAAATGGCTCCTTGGGGTGACACATTCTCCCTTGAGACTGCCTCAAAGTAGTTGAAGTCTACAGGGTTTGTGTTAGAAGGAAGGAGATGCAAGTTGGTTACAGTACAGAAGTTCAAAGTTAAGTGCAGGTGATAGTGGTGGTGGCCGGCAAGTCAACTCCGACTCTTGGCAACCCCACGTATGAAACGTCCAATTTTGTGCCATCTTCACAATCATTGATATGTTCAAGTCCATTGTTGCAGCCACTGTGTATTTTGAGTGCTTTCCAACCCAGGAGCTCATCTTCCACCACTCTATCCAACAGTGTTCTGTTGTGGTCCCTAGGGTTTGCACTGGCTAATTTTCAGTAGGAGATCTCCAGGTATTTTTTTGTAGGCTGTCTCAGTCTCGAAGCTCCACAGAAACCTGTCTTCCATGGGTGACCCTGCTGGTATTTGAAATACTGTTGGTGTAGCTTCCAGCATCGCAGCAGCGCGCAAGCCACCACAGCACTACACACTGACAGACGGTAGTTTGAGTACAGGTGGGATGTTTGGATTTTGAAACTGTGTTGACTCTCAGCAACAAAGCTTGGAAGGGTTGTAGCTCTGCCTGTGAATGTCTGCCCTCGACACAGAGCTGTGATGATGTCCTGTGCTGCTGGCCCTTTCTCTGGTGGCCTGGCAGAACAGAATGTCCTCTTGGGTCTCTGTCACTGCAGTCACCCCTGTGGGGGCATCGTAGTGCTCCCTCACCAGGCTGCAGGGTCCTAGGGCCACTCCCAGCCGACCAGCTACAGGGCTGACCTGCCGGGTGCGTCAGCCTTTCCCAGGGTGTAAAAGAGCCGATACCTGCTCCTCTTGGCGTGAATTCTGCCTCCCTGCCCACCCTTTGCCCAGCGAGAGGCCTAAGGGTGGGGTGGGCAGCTGGGGGGAGTGGGCGGGGTGAGGGGGAGCAGGAAAAGGCAGTAGGGAGCTGCTTTTGTTTAATGCACGGTGAGTTTGTGCTCGGCATGTGAAGAAAGAATTCTGGGGCGGAGGGGGAGGCCAATTTTTTCATCTTTCCAAAACTAAAAATAATGTGCATAATTTCAAGAGTTAGTCAGAAAACTTGAAGGTTATAACCAAAGCAGCAGCCCTGTCCGAGCCTTCCACATCCCTCCCTGACCCTCCCGGAAGCAGATGGTGCTTGTAGTTCTTCTAGCGTCACTGAATTTCTAAATAGATAGTATCTTTCGAGCTATCAGTGGGAGACATTTTCTTTTGACTTCCTGTTACAAAAAACAGAGAGCTTTCACCACGGCCACCCCCCTGCTTCCCCTCTCACCTCCCTGCCAGTAGAATTGAGTCCTTTTTGATAAATCAGCAGTTCCGCGTAAATTGTTAAATGTGGAATCAGGTAGCAAACTCTCATTATGTTTCCTATACCATTTTGTTTTTCCTGGAATTAATCATGGCTTCATTTGTTTTCATTTGCTTGGTTTTCTACATTCCTGTGATGAATTTCTCCCAGGTTTTTCATGAGAGTTGCTTAAGCTTTTCTCTAACAGGCACCATTGCTGTCCACGCGACAGTGGGAAGCTCTTGTCCTCTTCTTTTAGCCTGGTGGTGTTCCCGTGTTATTCTGGCCTACCCCCTCCACGATACTCAGGTCCAGCCTGATGGGTAGAGTCCAGTTCTCTCCACCCAGGGCACCTTGAATGGGTCAGAGATGTGCTGAGATATTAACAACCTCAACCCTGGGGCGCTTGAGTGGGAGCAACCCTGAGCTGGCTGCCCTGGCCTCCAGCAGCCTCATCTGTTACCCCAGGGGCCATGCACAGATATTCCTTGTATGTCTGCTACAAAAGAGCTCCGGTGTAAACTCATCCTGGGGGTCCATTCCTTACGTTGGCGACGGGCTTAGGAAGGGGCCTGGCCAATGGAAGCAAGGTGGTCCTGGGAGGTTTCTTAGGTGGTACTCACAAGGAAGAGAGACCCTTTTCTGCCAGCCAACTGGTTCGTGCAGACAGGATGCCTGGAGCCATCCGGCCAGCTTGCAGCCACAAGGTGAGGAACAGACGTGCTGAGGACGGCCAGACACGGGGTACAGAGATGGGGTGGGTCTGCTGACTAAATCAGCTCCGAGAGCTGCCACTGTTGTTGCGGGGTGTCTGAGTCAGTTCTGACTCACGATGGCCCCTGGGTGACGGGTTTCCTAGGCTGTAATCTTTGCAGAAGTCGGTCACCAGGTCTTTCTCCCGAGGACCCACTGGGCGGGTTTGCGTTGTCCCAGCCCTGGACTGTGTTATGTGAGAGAATAAGTCCATGTGTCTCATTTAGGCTCTGTGGACTTAAGTCTTTAGAAACTTGGAGCCCAAAGTACGCGAACCTGCAACAGCCCCTAAATGTCAATTTCCATACTTTCCAGCATGTAATGTCCACTAGCATTTCTACTTTCTCCCAGAGCCAGTGGGCTTTCTGGGTACAAACGGTCCTTATCACCCTGGACTTGCCCTTCGTTTCTGTCCTACAGATCCCTTGCATTTCCCTTTCTTGTCTAACAAGCTCTGTTGAATGAAGTACAGCCTCCGGTAGCTTCCTGGGAAAGAATGCCCGGGAGGTAAAGTTCTGAAGACCTTGCAAGTCTAAATGTCTTCGTTTCTACCCTTTCACACCCAGGTGCCTAGTTTGGCTGGATTTAGAATTCTGGTTTGAAATTAACCTTGCCACAGGATTTTGAAGGCATCGGTCAGAGTTGCTATGGAAGTCCAGTGCTGTCCTCACTCCCAGTCTGTGGGTGTCCTTTTTTGAGGGCGGTGGGGAGCATCTGTGGAAGCTTCCAGGGCTTCCTTCATCCCCAGCCTTTTCGCATTTCAGGCATCGTGTACGTGGATGCTTGTCACGTCTTCTTGCTGGGCCTTTGATGAACCGCTTCAGTGAGAGAAGCCTTTCCATTCGTGGAGTTGGTTTTGTATTATTTCTGATTATTTTCTCCTCTGTTTTCTTTAGTCTTTCTTTTTGGAACTCCTGTTATTCAGCTTTTGAGTGCTGGTTTGATCCTCTGATTTCCTTTCTTTTCTCCTGTTTTTCGTCTCGTTGGCGTTTTGTTTTCTGAGTGAGACATTTGCTCTCCTTTCCCCCCAGGCTTCCCACTGACGTGACCTTTCATCTTTCTTGGAAGCAATATCTCTTGTGTTGCTGGGCGTGTGTGTATTTAATTTTCGTCTTGCTTTGTCTCTTCTGTCATCTGCTCTCACTGTTGGTTTTGGTCTCCTTATGGTGGAGGCTTTCCTAGAGAGATCTCTGGCTCTCCTTGTGTATTTAAGATACAACTCTGATTAGAAAGGGGCAGGCCTTCCTGTTCCCTCCTGTTGGCTGCTTCCTGTACAGGTCACCAGGTGCAGACCCTGCTGTTTCATTGGGGTCCTCCAGATGTCAGTATCTGTAGGTCTTTTGTCTGGCCATTCATTGTCTTCGCAGAGGAACTCACCATCAGCCCCTGCTCTGAGCGCTGTGTGCTCAGGCGGGGTTGTAATTAAGCCCTCTTTTCAGGGCAGTGCCTCTGCTCTGCTCTGTGCTCCGTGCTCCGTCACATCTGATGCTCCCCAAGCTGGAGAAACCGAGCCAGCGTGGGTCCACAGCCTCCTGCCGGGGTAGGGATGGGGGTCCTCGTTCTGCTTAGAAAGAGCTGTAACTAACCCCCCGTTTTCCACCCCGGGCCTCCTGCAGCCCCTAGTACCTCTGATTGCTGGGACTTTATGGTATATTGTGGTGAGAATTTACTTCAGTGCACGCACTTGGTACTCAGTTTCCCCAGCTCCACTCCTTTCTCTACTGCTTTCTGTTCTTCCAGAAACTGGCTGTCGTCGCTCATCCGCCGCCGGCTGCTCCCCTGCTGACTTTGCCCCATGAGTTTATGCCATTTTTACTCTTAAATTTCCCTTTCTGGAGGGAGCAGAGATGCCCTCACAACACACTTTTCTTTTTTTTTAATTGAACTTTACATGAAGGTATACAGAACAAACTAGTTTCTCATCAAACAGTACACACATTGTTGTATGACATCGGTTAACAGTCCCACACATGTGAACACTCTCCCTTCTCAACCCTAGGTTCCCTATTACCAGCTTTCCTGTTCCCTCCTGGCTTCCAGTCCCTGCCCCAGGGCTGGTGTGCTCCTTTAGTCTTATTTTGTTCCAAGGGCCTGTTCAATCTTTGGCTGAAGGGTGAACCTCAGGAGTGACCTCATTACTGAGCTGAAAGGGTGTCCAGGGGCCATACTCGCAGGGTTTTTCCACTCTCTGTCAGGCCAGCAAGTCTGGCCTTTCTTTTTGAACAACACACCATTTTTAAGCAGAAGTCTGCAAATGGCTTTACTCAAACTAAAAACAACCCACCAGCCTGGAGGAAGGGCTCATTTTCCATACATTCAATAATGTCTTGATTTTAAAGTTCAACTTGTTGTAGCCAACATGCACCCAGTCTTTGTTTTCCCCAGGGATCTGGTGTTGCCTCGAAGGAAGGAAAACCCCACTTCTCCCTTTAAGTGAGGTGTGATAAGCATTTGTATAACCCAATATCAGCCTGTCTTAGTTACTTAGTGCTGCTGTAACACACATTACAGGTGAGTGGCTTTAAAGAACAGAAATTTATCTTCTCACGGTACAGGAGGCAACAAGGCCGAATTCATGGCACTGGCTCACTCTCTGCCGTCTCTGGGGGAAGATCCTTGCCTCTTTGAGCTTCTGTGGCCCTGGCGCTCCTTGGTGACCTTCATGTGGCATCTGTTTTCCCCCAGTTTGTCTGTGTCTCTTGCTCCTTATACTTGAGAAGTGATTCGTGTAGGTAACACCCTACACTGACTTGACCTTGTTAACAAAACAAACCTTCCTCCCACATGGGATTACATCTATGGGTACAAGGGTTAGGATTCCAACACATACTTTTAGGGGACACAGTTCAGTCCATAACAGGGCCTCTCACGGCCTACATGACGGAACTTGAAGAATCAGCTCTTCAGAATAGGAGATGACATTGCTGTTTTCATTGAAATTCTGAAAAGTTTGCATCTTCGTTTTAGGAGGTTATTCTTAAGTAACTCTTGCGGAATGAAGATACGTATGTGTATACATTTAGAGTAATGGCTAAGCGAATGCAAGGTTTCCAACAACGCCAGATAATACTAGGCGAACAATCATAAGCTATTTCTAGACCAAACCTAAATAGATAAACATAGAAATCTGCGACTTGAATTCTTACCCCACATGGTGCTTAACCTAAAGAAACTAAATATTAACCACCTCCATAACTCTTTTCCTTTTTACTTCTTTCCTGAACTTAAAACCAGCACCACCACCACAGGGCCCCGAGTTCCGTAATCTTTTTCCCACATAAATGATTAAGGTTTTTTTAAATGAAGAGTCTTAGCCAAGAGAGACAGTATGTTCCTTGGACAGTAGGTCTTTTATGAACAGGATCAAAGTGGCTGTTTGGCCCTGCATTCTAGAGCATACAGACAGACACTAATCACTGCGTGTATTTGTACCCCAAAACCAGCACCTCTCAAGATACCGCTGGTGTTTCCACTCCCTTCCCCATGAAGGACGGCATTGGGAATCTCTCATCAAAACATCTTATCTAATTTTAAGCATGGACTCGTGCCCATTGCTTGATGTACGTGGACAGACAGCCACAAAAATGTCTAAATGAGAAGTCTCGATCCAGGCTCTCTTGTTCTTGAGGAGTTGTTTATATCTTGGGAAGCTATGATTAGCTCTGATATGCGCCTGGTGTGTGATGAAAACTTGGCGTGGAAGGTGCTAGGAATTTGAAAGGTTATGAGAATCATCCGACTTTTGCTCTTGATGACTCTAATTAAGCATAGTGAATAATTTAGATATTGTAAATGACTTCCAGATGCTTGCAAACAGTCTTTCCTGGTAGATGGAAACCCCCTCCCGTTTAGAACTCATGTCCTTATTGATAGGCCTTCCCACGGTGAAGGGATGCTCTCTTGGTGTGGCTACATTTAGCATTTGGCAGCGATGGAAAAAGAACGTGACCCCTGAAGACTTGAGTGGCCACAAGAAAGCGCTTCTGAGAAAATGGACAAGACTTGGATTTTGTTTTACATACCAGAGCAACTATTCTGCCCCACCTGTGCTGATTAATATCTAAGCCTGATTTTAAATATAGATCTGTTGGAATCCAGTCTATCTGCTGGTAATAATAACCTGGTGGATGGATGTTTCACTCTGGAATACCTCTTTTCTTTGGGGAGTCCCCTCCTGCCACATTTCAAAGTCATCCTATTTGGGTGGACGGTAGTAGGCCATTCTGATTCAGAAAATCATATGGTCTACTATGCTGGGAATGACAAATTGAAGAGGAGTGGTATCTCATTCATCAGCAAAAAGAACATTTCAAGGTCTATGGTGAAGTACAATACTGTCAGTGATAGGGTAATATCCATACGCCTGCAAGGAAGACCAGTTAATACGAATATTATTCAAATTTACTAACCAACCGCTAATACCAAAGATGAGGAAATTAAAGATTTTTATCAACTTCTGCAGTCTGAAACATACCGTCAAGATGCACTGATAATTACTGATGATTGGAATGCAGAAGTTGGAAACGAAGAAGGATCCGTGTTGGAGAACATGACCCTGGTGATAGAAACGAGACCAGAGATCATATGATAGATTTTTGCAAGACCAGCGACTTCGTCATTGCAAATACCTTTCTTCAACAACATAAACGGCAACTATACACATGGACCTTATTGGATGGAATACTCAGGAATCAAATCAACTACACCTGTGAAAAGACTGGAAAAGCTCAATATCGTCAGTCAGAACAAGGCCAGGGGCCAGCTGCAGAACTGACCATCAATTGCTCACATACAAGTTTAAGTTGAAGCTGAAGAAAATTAGAACAAGTCCACAAGAGCCAAAGTACGAACTTAAGTATATTCTACCTGAATTTAAAAACCATCTCAAGAATAGATTTGATGCATTGAACGCTAAAGACCAAAGACCAAAGGAGTTGTAGAATGGCATCAAGGACATCATACGTGAAGAAAGCAAAAGGTCATTAAAAAGACAGGGAAGAAAGAAAAGACTAGAATGGATGTCAGAAGAGACTCCGAAACTTGCTCTGGAACATAGAGTGTCTAAAGTGAATAGAAGATGTGATGTAGTAAAAGAGCTGTACAGAAGATTTCAAAGGGCAGCTTGAAAAGACAGTAAAATATTAAAATGAAATGTGTGAAGACCTGGAGTGAAAAAACCAAAAAGAGAAGAACACACTTGGCATTTCTTAAACTGAAAGAACTCAAGAAAAAATTCATGCATTGAGTTGCAGATTTGAAGGATTCTGTGGGCAAAATTGCTTGAGAGCTTGGCTACTAACCTAAAGATCAGCAGTTTGAATCCACCGGCTGCTCCTTGGAAACCCTGTGGGGCAGTTCTACTCTGTCCTGTGGGGTCTCTATGAGTTGGAATTGAGTCTATACAGTGGGCTTTTTTTTTTTTTTTCTAATGGACAAAATATTGAATGACACAGGCAGCATCAAAAGAAGATGGAAGGAATACAGAGTCACTGTACCAAAAAGAATTGGTCAACATTCAACCATTTTAGGAGGTAGCATATGATCAAGAGCTGATGGTATTGAAGGAAGAAGTCCAAGCTGCACTGAAGGCCTTGGCAAAAAACAAGGCTCCAGGAATTGATGAAATACCAATTGAAAAGTTTCAGCAACGAATGCAGTGCCGGAGGTGCTCACTTGCCTATGACAAGGAATTTGGAAGACAGCTACCTGGCTAACCAACTGGAAGAGATCCATATTTGTGCCCATTCCAAAGAAAGGTGATTCAACAGAATGAGGAAATTGTCAAACAATATCATTTATATGACACGCAAGTAAAATTTTGTTAAAGATCATTCAAAAGTGGTTGCAGTAGTATATCGACAGGGAACTGCCAGAAATTCAGGCCGGATTCAGAAGAGGATGTGGAACCAGGGATATATCATTGCTGATGTCAGATGGATCCTGGCTGAAAGCAGAGAATACCAGGAAGATGTTTACCTGTGTTTTATCGACTATGCAAAGGTATTTGACTGTGTGGATCATAAGAAATTATACATAACAATGCAAAGAATGGGAATTCTAGAACACTTAATTGTTCTCATATGGAACCTGTACGTAGACCAAGAGACAGTCATTCCAACAGAACAAGGGGCTAGTGTGTGATTTAAAATCAAGAAGGCTGTGTCAGGGTTGTAGCCTTTCACCATACCTATTCAATCTGTATGCTGAGCAGATAATCCAAGGAGCTGAACTATATGAAGAAGAACTGGGCATTAGGACTGGAGGAAGACTCATTAACAACCTGTGTTATGTAGATGACACAACCTTGCTTGCTGAAAGTGAAGAGGACTTGAAGCACTTACTGATGAAGATCAAAGACCACAGCCTTCAGCATGGATTACACCTCAGTATAAAGAAATTCTCACAACTGGACCGATAAGCAATAACATGATTAATGGAGAAAAGATTGAAGTTGTCAAGGATTTCATTTTACTTGGATCCATCATCAACGCCCGTGGAAGCAGCAGTCAGGAAATCAAATGACCCATTGCACTGGGCAAATCTGCTGCAAAAAACCGCTTTAAAGTGTTAGAAAGCAAAGATGCCACTTTAAGGACTAAGGTGTGCCTGATCCAAGCCATGGTATTTTCAATCACATCATATGCATGCGAAAGTTGGACAATGAATAAGGAAGACCGAAAAAGAATCAATGCCTTTGAATTACGGTGTTGAAGAATATGGAATATACCATGGATTGCTAGAAGAATGAACAATTCTGTCTTGGAATACAGCCAGAGTGCTCCTTGGAAGCAAGAATGGCAAGGCTTCATGTCACATACTTTGGATATTTATCAGGTTTCAGGGGAGCTTCCAGGCTAAGACAGGCTAGGAAGAAATGCCTGGCAGTCTTCTGAAAATCAGCTGATGAAACACCGTGAGCCACAGCAGAATATTGTCTGATGAGGTGCCGGAAGATGAGCCGCTTAGGTCGGAAGGCACTCAGATACAAGTGGCTGCAACAATGGACTCGAGCGCACCTGTGCCTGTGAAGATGGCGCAGAACTGGGCAACATTCCTTCTGTTGTGAGTGGGGTCAACATGAGTAGGAGCCGACTCAAGGGCAGCTAACAAGGACAACCCATCACGACCTGCCTGGAGAAAGACATATGGCCCAGGTCTCCCAAATCACGGCATGATATTTCTTTGGGCACAGTGATTCATTAATGGGCAAAGCACTCTGATTAATAAGTAGCATCAAAACAGGATCTCGCGTGGGGCTGAAAGCAGAGCATGTGGTGTCCAGGGGCCTCTGCAGGAGACACGTGATGGATGCTCGCGCTCCCCCGGGTCTCCAGCTCCTCACTCAGGTCGTGGGCTAGAGAGGCCTGGCTGCGTGTCCCTGTGCTCGTCAATTCTCAGATGCACGTTGGTTTCGCATTTTAAGAAACATGAAAGCAGGGTCCGTCTTAACAGTCGATGTCTCAGCATGGCCGTTGTTTATTGGCAGCTCTTTTCCTTTCTGAGCGATGCGTAAAACAATGGTGGTCTTAGAGTCAAGGCCTTTTGCAGTGGGTAGAATACAGCACCTTTTCTCAGTATCTCCCAGTCTCTACCGAAGCCTGGGCAGCTTTTTTGTAGTAACTTTTCCCCTCTCAGAACTTTTCTCTACAGTGGGCACTCCTGGAAGTGAGCAGGGTTAGGGTGGGGGGTTTTCTGCTGCACATTCGCACACCAGTCCCTTTGGAATGGGAAAGTTGTCTTAGTCGCCTGGTGCTGCTGGAACACCCACTACCACACGTGGGTGGCTTTGAAGACAGCAGTGTGTTTTCCCACAGTTGAAAGGCTAAAGGTCCAAATCCGGGTCTCGGCCGTATAGCTTCCTTCCTCATGGGTAGCTTCCCACGGGCGTTCCTTGGTTTCTTGGCTGGTAGTCAGTCCTCACAGGGCGTTTCCCTCCACCCCACCCTATTTCTCTTTTTATAACTCAGAAGAGATTAGGTTTAGGATCCACCTGTATCGGTATGGCCTCATTAATATAACAAAAGAAAGCCCTATCCAAACAGGATCACACCCACAGGTACAGGGGCCAGGAATTCAACACGTTTCGGGGACACAGTCCAACAAAAGTCACAAAAAATTAGAGGCAGTGTAGGGTAGTGGCCAGGAGCACTGGCTCTGGAAACAACGTTGTGACTGGAAGCCAGGCTCTAGCTGGGTGTCCACGGACACTCCCTGCTTCGATTTCCTTGTTTATAAAACGAAGGTAATGCATCCTCTTTGTGAGGGTTAAATATATGGAAAGCATTTAGGGCTGGGCCCCGCACACAGACTAGACGGGGCTCGCTGTCCAGGCCAGTTCTCCATACAGGCAGGGGCAGTGGCAGTTCCATGTGGTAGAATTCTCACCTTCCATGCGGGAGACCCAGGTTCGATTCCCGGCCAGTGGGCCTCGTGTGCAGCCAGCACCCGTGTGTCAGGGGAGGCTTGCATGTTGCTGTGATGCTGAACAGGTTTCAGAGGAGCTTCCAAACCAGGAAGAAAGGCCTGGCAATCTACTTCTGAACACCCCCAGTGAAAACCCTGTGGGCCACAGCTGTCCCATCTGCATCTGATCAGGGGGACGCTGCAGGACCACAGCATTTCGGTCAGTTGTGCTTGGTGTCACCTTGAGTTGGGGTCACCTGAATGGCAGTTGGCATTAAGAATCCCAGAGATTGGGGCACTGCTGGACAGCCCCTGTGACAACTCTGAAAGTCGTGACTTTGAAATCAAGTAAGGTTCCCATCCCTGAGTTTTTAAACATCAAACATTCCAGGGATCCCTGCCCCCCCGCCACAAAATTACGGTTGTGCTTTTGAGCGATCTATTGGCCAAGAAATCACATAGAAACCGCCATGAGTCCATGACCACTTTTAAACATGTACTTTACGTTTTAAAACATCAGTGGTGACGTCCATTTGAAAAGCAGCCAAACACGTGTGGGACATCGTGCCCTTGGTAGCCAGTGCTAGGGAACAGTCAGGTGGCAGGCTGCTTACAGTCATGTCTGCCCACAGGTTGGGAGGCAGAGGATTAAAGCATGTGAGCCAAGCTGGGGCCTTTGGAAATGCAGATTGCTCTGGTAGGTTCGAAGAGCCCCTCTAGCGGTGGCCTGCCATTCACCTTACTGCGAGGTCTCTCACTTTGCTCAGGTAGACAGCCGAGAGCTAGACAGGTTAGAAGGAGTTTGTTTTCTTGAAGGAGAAAAGGGTAGTTTTACCTCGAGGCAAGGAGCCCTGGCAGCGCAGTGCTTAAGCGCTCAGCTGCTAAATGAAAGGTTGGTGGTTCGAACCTACCAACCACTCCTCGGGAGAAAGATCTGACAGTCTGCTCCCAGAAAGATGACAGCCTTGGAAACCCTATGGAACAGTTCTACTCTGTCCTAGAGGGTCGCTGTGAGTCAGAATTGACTCGAAGGTAACGATTTTTTCACCTGAAGGCTCCCTGCATGACACAGACAGTGTCGCGCTCAGCTCGTAGCCAAAGGTTGGTTCCAGTCCACCCAGAGGCACCTCGGAAGAAAGGCCTGCCGACGGGCTTCTGGACAGTCAGCCAGCGAAAACCCCATGGAGTGCAGCTCTGCTCCGACACACATGGGGTCGCCATGAGTCGGAGTCGACCCTACAACAACTGGTTTCACCTGGGAAGGTAGGCCTTCCGGTGTATGGTGGCAGCATCCAGAGGCGGAGTGTGGTCTGCACCAGGAGGAGCCCTGGAAAGAGCGCACCGACTCTGGGTGACGCTAGTTGAGGAAACAGCCTTGGACGTGTTTGGGGAACCCAGACACTTGCTGGGCAGATGATCTGGGGCTTCCTGCTCCTGCCATTTATAAAGGGCTTTTCATTCTTTTAATAATTTATTTTCTTTGTTGTTGTTGGGAATATCCACAGCAAAATATACACCAATTCAACAGTTTTCTACCTGTACAACTGAGTGTAGTGGATTGCATTCTTGAAATTGTACAGCCATTCTCACCCTCCTTTTATGGATTTTTCTCCTCCATTTACATCAACTTACTATCCCTCAAGCTTCCTGTCTAACCTTTAGAGTCGCTGTTAATTTGTCCCGTAAATAGTTCTGGAAAAAGCACAATGCTCAAGGCAGACATTCTTTACTAACTAAGCTGTTGTGAAGTTTAAAGAAGATTTCAGGGGATATTTTTGGTTTAAGGCTTAAAGATTATCTCAGGACAGTAGTTTTGGGGGTCCATCTAGCCTCAATGGTTTCAGAAATTCTGAATTTCATAAGAATTTGATATTCTGCATTTCCCCCGTTTTGATCAAGGTTTATCTAGAGAATCTTATACAGGGCTTTTTAAATGAGAATCTGTGATTGTGAGGGGTTGCTGAGAGCTATGCCACAGTGAAAACCACTTGAGGTTCATGGTATAGAAGATCCATCAGTCTTGGAGGCTTGGCCTGGCTCCACCCAGCCCTGGAATGGGGGCAAATCACAGCTCTTAGGAACCTCCACACCCTTAATTGTAAAAGTAGGGGTAATAGCTGAGAACCCCAGGGCTGTGTCAGAATCTAATGAGGCTGTGTGTGTGAAGGTGCCTCTCTCGGTGATCCGTCACATGTGTGGGGCTGGCCCTCCTCCCCTTGTCTGATTCCCAGGTCACAGGGCTACTGTGAACAGTCTTTTTAAAGTCTCCACTTACATTAGTTCTGTCCTCCATCAGAAGAGGGCTTGGCATAGATCACATGGGATCCTCGAAGGCCCAGGGTGCCTGAGACACTTCAAGAACTGCAGTTGGGTCCGAGGCCTCCTAGCAATCGTATTCATCCCTCACAAAACGTCTTCAGATCTCCAACGATCCCCTGAACTGGCCCCTGGCCCCTCGGCAGTGAAGGGCAGGGGGTGAATTCCCAGAGAGCAGAGGTGTAGTCAAGGGTGAGGTCACAGGGCCCTTCTCAGCTGAGTGCTAGGAAGGACTTTCTGAATGGGGAGGTGGAGAACAAACCCGTTAGCAGCAGGGTCTGAACTGAGGGGCACAGCCACTGGAGGGGGTCAGAAGGTGAGGAGATGGGACACCAGGTAAAGGAGAGGGGAACATTAAAAAAATCAGTGGCTGTCAGATCAGCCCCGACTCTTGGTGACCCCACGTGTGTCAGAGTAGAACTGTGCTCTGTAGGGTTTTCAGTGGCTGATCTTGGAGATGCATCTCGCCAGGCCTCCTGAGGCAGCTCTGGGCGGACTCGGCCTGCCAGCATTTCACTGAGCAGTTGAGCGTGTACCCGTTTGCACCACCCAGAGACTCCTCCAGCATTATATCAGGCAGTGTTCCGTTGTAATCCACAGACGTTTCATTGGCTAAATATCAGAAGGAGCTCACCTGGCCTTTATTCCAAGCCACCTCTGGGTAAACTTGAACCACCAACATTTCCGTTAACAGCAAAGTGTGTTAATCATTTGCACCACCAAGGGACTCCAAGGTAGAAAAACCGCTGACCTAATCCAACCCCGAGCGGTGGTGCACCTGCCCCAAGACAGCAGAGAGGGTCCATAGCAGGTGTGCTGTCTGATACCTGGCTGGCCCTGGAACTGCCCCAAGCCGGGTGCACCGCCATGTTAGCTGCCTCTCATGTAGTGGTCAGTGATGTAGGGTGCTGGGTGCTGGAGGCTCTCACTGCGCTCAGCTCAGTAACTGACCGCTGAGGCCCATCAGTTTCCTAACAAAATTTTCCTTGGTGACATGGAAACAGATCATTTTAATTAGCATTAGATAATGAATTTAAACGGCCTTGAAGTAGTTCCAAAATCTCCCTTAACTGCCCTGAATAACATCATGAAGGAGCTGCTGCAGTGGGATTTCTTGTTGAGAAATAACCAGCGAGGACGCAGCCAAGAAGGCTCTCTGTGGATTATTTTCTCTGGTATTTCTTCGAACGTGCAGTCAGATTAGAATCAGAGGCCGTTAGAGCCGCGGAGACTTAGATGTCCTCTGATGCCCTCCTGGTCCCTGGGTGGTGCAAATGGTTAACACGCTAGGCTGCGAAAGGTTGGTGGTTTGAGTCCACCCGGGCATGCCTTGGAAGAAAGGCCTGGTGATTTACTTCTGATATTAACCATTGAAACGTCTATGGATCATAACAGACCATTGCCCCGTATAATGCTGGAGGAGTTCCTGGCTGGGTGGTGCAAACCGATACCACACTGTGCTGCTAACTGAAAGGTGGGTGGTTTGAGTCCATCCAGAGGCACCTCAGAAGAGAGGCCTGGTGATCTGCTTTCCAAGATCAGCCATTGAAAACCCTATGGAGCACACGCATGGGGTCACCGTGAGTTGGAGTTGATGGGACGGCCACTGGTTTTTTAACGTTGGCCTCCCCCTTACCTGGTGTCTCATCTCATCTCTTGTCCCCCTAAAGTGGCCATACCCCTCAGCTCAGATCCTGCTGCTAACAGGGGTTTCACCCTACCCCATTCAGAAAGTCCTTTCTAGCACTCAGCCGAGAAGGGTCCTATGGCCTCACCCTTGACCACACTTCTGCTCTCTGGGAATTCACCTCCTGCCCTTCACTGCCGAGGGGCCAGGCACCATATTGGGGGATCATTGGGGATCTGAAGAGATGTTGTGAGGGAGGAATACCTCTGCTGTGAGGCCTTGGGCTGGAGGGGCTGGGAAGATGCCACATTGTCACTTGCCACAGGGATCATTTCAGAATTGGCCATGAATATTTGTGTTCCCCAGTTCTCTAAAGAAAAGAAAAACAAATACTTAGCAACCTGAGCCATCGGATTATGGGCATCTTGTTATGGTATTAGCATCACCAGTCATGTTCTGATTTAGAAAGGGGAGCTCGGACTTCTTAACTGGCCAGGGAGCAGCAAGGGACCACGGCTGTTGTTGTTGGGTGCCATCAAGTCGATTCCCACTCACAGTGACCTTCGTGTGACCGAGTAGAACTGCCCCATAGGGTTTTCTAGGCTGTCATCTTTACAGAAGCAGATTGCCAGGTCTTTCTTCCACAGAGCTGCTAAGTAGGTTCAAACCGCCAGCCTTTAAGTTTAGCAGCCAAGTGCTTGACCACTGCTGCCCCCAGGGCTCCTCCCATCAAGGCTGTTGGAGTGTTAGCATCAGCAGTCGTGTACTGATTTAGAAAGGAGAGCTCCAACTTCTAATCTGGCCAGGGAGCAGCATGGTGTCACGGCTGTAGCATTCCACCAAGGCTCATTACCATTGGGTTCCAGTCCCACTGTGGTTCCTTGCTGGCCCTGTGATGTTGGACAAGCTCCTTTTACCTTCTGAGTCTTGCTTTTCTCACTTAACGGTGGAAACAGTAAGGTCTGCCCTGCCCACATCTCCGAGTTGTCTTCAGAATAAAACCAGACGACGAGAGTTACGTGACTGAGTATTACTCAGTGAGAGTCTGTGACATTATGGAGGCTTCTTGTGAAGTGCAGGTGGAAATGGAAGCAGATTTGTGGGATTTCACCATATCCACTCCTGCTCAAGTCTTCCTTCACCGATTGCACATCACAATGGAAGAAGAAACAAGACCAACCAATTTGCTGAACTCATTCATCTTCATTTGGTCTTTAGTTGGTACCTCTACTAGTAACGTTACTCAGTTAACACAGAGCAAACAAGCATTAAACCCACTGCCATCGAGTTGGCTCTGACTCATAGCAAGCCTAGGACAGAGGAGAACTGCCCCACGGTTTCCAAGGCTGGAATCTTGACGGAAGCCGACTGTTGCATCTCGCTCCCAAGGAGCAGCTGGTGGGTTGAAACCGCTGATGTTTTGGTTAGCAGCTGAGCGCTTAACCACTGCACCCCCAAACCCGTTCCTGTTGAGTTGATTCCAGCTCATAGCGACCAGATCGTTAAGACTAGCGGAATTGTTTTCCTTTAGACAGACCCCCTTGAAATAGGGCTCACTGATAAGCACCGCAGTTAACTGCTCAGCTACCACTTAAACCTTCCCTCCTCTCCCTCCCCTGGGGAGAGGAGAAGAAGGGGAAGAGATAAAAGCAATGGCTTGTTTTCATGTTGGCCTTCTAATGTTGATAATTTACAACTCATAAAATTAATTGCTGCCGTTATCAGTGGGTTGTCTAGAAGGCTTGTTCAGGAAGTCTCAGGGAGGGAGCTGCCAGTCCGCTGGAGAGCTGGCCAGAAGGGCCAGGGTGGTGGCCCTGATTCCTCGCCATGTAAAAGAAAGAATGCAGTAAACAGGGTTTTACAAGTTCAGGCAAAGTAATTTAGAAGTCATTTGTTCCCTGTGAATATTATGTGAATATGTATTTATCACATGCAAATGTATTGTTCCCAAAAAAACCAAACCCGTTGCTGTTGAGTCGATTCCGACTCATAGCGACCCTGTAGGACAGAGTAGAATTGCCCCATGGGTTTCCAGGGAGCACCTGGTGGATTCAAGCTGCCGTAGCACTTAACCACTTAACCACTGCGCCACGTGTTGTTAGGCTTTCAACTCATAGCGTCCCCACGTGACAGTAGAACTGCCCCACAGGGCCAGGTCCTTCTCCCACAGAGCTGCTGGTGAGTTCAAACCACCAACCTCTCAAGCCGGTGGGCGGGTTCGAATTGCCACCTTTTCAGTTAACAGCCAAGCATTTAACCGTTGTGCCACCGGGGCTCCTTCATGTGAGTACCTATTGTGAGAATAATAATAGAGCATATAATGAGTGTGTGTGTTCTGTGTGTGTGACCACCAGTTGCCATGGAATCGGCTCCGACTCATGGCGACCCCATGTGTGTCAGAGTAAAGCTGTGCTCATTGGGTTTTCGATGGATAATTTTTCAGAAGTAAATTGCCAGGCCTTTTTTCCGAGGCACCTCTGGATGGACTCAAACCTCAGTTAGAAATGGAGCGTGTTAACCATTTGCACCACCCAGGGACTCCTTTCTCTCTCTCTCCTAAAAAAAAAAAAATTATATATGTATATCATTTTTTTAACCCACACGCAGCGAGGGCACTTTAACGTCTCGGAACTCCTCGGCCATGATCCGGATCTGTCGTCAGAGCTTTGCTGCTCTTCCCTGGTGTCTCCTCTGACTCAGGAGGAGACTTGGGGGCCCCTCCCCAGAGGCTGGCTTAGAAATGGGCTGCATCTTGGCCTCGGCAGCCGAGACCTGCCTCCTCCCCACGCCTCCACTGACCGCCACCCATCACAGATCCTCTGTGACCTTCACTTGGCAAGTGTAAAAGCCTCCCAGGAGTCCCTGGGTGGCTCAGGTGGCTAAGTGCTTGACTCCTAGCCAAAGGTTTGCAGTTTGAACCCACCCAGAGGCGCCTCAGAAGACAGGCCTTGAAAACCTTACGACCAGTTCTACTCTGACACGTGGGGTCGCCGTGAGTCGGAATTGACTCAGCGGCAACTAACAACAAAGCCCTTCAGTGTTTCCGTGTGTTATTTGTGTGTGAGGCCGCCATGAGTGCACCCCAGGGACTCCCCTCCCAGCCTCAGGGGGTTATCGCCTTCCTGCCAGACTGAGCCAGTCCCGCCTCTGACCGCAAGCACCAGCTGCCATCCTCTTCCTCCGCATCCCAGCGTGATCCCACTCCCTCAGCTCACAGAGGAAACCCTGTATGGCGAGTCTGCTGGCTGTCGGTCCTGAATTACCGGAGTCACAAATAGCCCGCGGAGCCCGAAGACCCAAAACAAAAGGAACAGCAACCGGAAGCAAATGTCTGGCTCTCCTACTTTGGCGGAGGGAAAAACCAAAAACCAAACCCAGTGCCATCAAGTTGGTTCTGACTCACAGCAACACTACAGGACAACATAGAACTGCCCCACAGAGTTTCCAAGAAGCCACCGGTGCATCTGAACTGCCGACCTTTTGGTTAGCAGCCGAGCTCTTAACCACTGTGCCACCAGGGCTCCTTGGTGGAGGCAAGGAGTGTGTACAAACTACCTTTGGCTGCTAACCAAAAGGTCAGCAGTTCGAACCCACCGGCTGCTCTGTGGGAGAAAGATGTGGCAGTCTGCTTCCGTAAAGATCGCAGCCTTGCAAACCATGTGGGGCAGTTCTACTCTGTCCTACAAGGTCACTATGAGTCGGAATCGACTCAACAGCTGCGGGTGTGTGTAAGTATCTTCTAGGAGCCCTGGTGGCACGAACGGTTAAACGCTCGACTGCTAACCAAAAAGTTGGTGGTTCCGACCCACCCGGTGGCGCCATGGGAGAAAAGACCTGGAGATCTGCTTCTGTAAAGATTGTTGTTAGGGGCTGTCAAGTCTGTTTTGACTCTCAGTGACCCCGTATAGAACAGAACGAAACACTGCCCGGTCCCGCGCCGTCCTCCCAGTCACTGCTATGCTTGAGCCCATTGTTGCGGCCACTGCGTCAATCCATCTCCTCGAGGGTCTTCTTCCTTTTCGCTGACTCTCTACCGAGCATGATGTCCTTCCCCAGGGACTGGTCCCTCCTGATAACAAGTCCAAAGTATGTGAGAGGAAGTCTCGCCATCCTCGCTCCTAAGGAGCATTCCAGCCTAGGAAACCCTGTGAGGCAGCTCAACGCTGTCACATGTGGTTGCCGTCAGTTGGAAATTAACTTGATGGCAACTAATAACAAACATCTTCTACGTGAGCAAAAAGAAGTTTAAAGTTATCAAAACATAAATTATTCTGTCACATAGAAATAAGCGCAGATAAAGTAAACACCCTTTGGTTTCCTACCTGGCAGTTTGAGAAATGAGGCAAGGTAGGGATGCTGGAGTGGGAGGCCAGCTTGTGGCTGAGCCCATGTCCCAGGGAGGAATGGTCATGGTGATATCATGAAAGTGCACAGATTGTCCTGAGTCATAATTCTGTCATTCTCCAGAGATGGGTGACCTCTCAGACCTACTGGCTAGCCAACTTCACTGAGCCCAGTGTGTCAACCAGAACCCCCATGGATGGAGGTGTTTGTGAACGTGGAGCTGTCAAGCAGATTGAGCTTGCCATCAGCCCCTTCATGAAGATTCCCCAAGTGTCTGCGGGGTACCAGGTGTTGGGAACACAGCCAGGAACAAGACAAACAGGGTCTCTGCCCTTGCGTGGTGAGCATCTGTTGGTCTGTTCACTGTCTCCCTGTGGGAAAAGCCATGCCAAAAGCTCATTGATGGTCAGAAAGCTACTTGGTGGGCCTGACATACAAGCAGAGGTCCAGTGCGTGGCCTTAAATGGCTAGTGGTGTCTTGCTTAGATGGCCCAGGAGGGCGCATCTGTCCAGAGGCGGGCCTGTGGATCAAGGCCCCTCCACTCCCCTCCTCCCCCTGGAAAATGATATCTAAGTCGGGATGCCAAACTCCTTTTTCTTAACTCCATCCATTCCTCTCACTTTTTAAAAAATACATATATGTATTTTAAATTTATCTTTTGTTGTTGAGAATATGCATAGCAGAACATACGCCAATTGAATAATTTCTGCATGTACGATTCAGTGACGATGATGTTCAAGTCCTGCAGCCATTTTCACCCTGCTTTTCTGAGCTGTTCCTCCCCCATTAACATAAACTCACTGCCGCCTAAGTTTCCTATCTGACCTTTTGAGTTGCTGTTGTCCATTTGATCCCATATAGTAGGTAGGTCTTTACAAGAGGGCAAGGCGCAAGGCAGACATTCTTCACTAATTAAGCTAAACTGTTGTTTGATTTAAAGAAGACTTCAGGGGATGTGTTTGGTTTAAGGTTTAACGATGTTCTCAGGGAAGTCGTTTTGGGGTTCATCCACCCTCAGTGGCTTAAAAATATTTTTTTTTTTAAGTTTAAAGGCGTGAGTGGAAAGCCAGGGTTTGAAATTGGGGGCCGACTGAGGGCCAGCTGAAGCAGAAAGTGCCGTAAGCAAGGCTGCTTCATCCCAGCCCCCGTGAGGTCTGGCAAGCCCACTGCACCTGCAAGCTGCTGCCATCCCCCCAGGCCAGAAGGTGACTTGACCTCCAGGGACACCTGTGTGGAGAGCGACCTTGGCGCAATAGCTATCTGACTGTGTCTCAAGCAGGTGGCGTGTGCTATCCTGAGCCAAGAACAAGATGGGCAAAGCTTGTGACCTGCTGGTCCATCATATGACTTGGTGCCCTTGATGTCACCAGCTGCAGAAGGAGCCAGAAGTGATATAGGGCTGGAGAGGGAGGTGAAGACTTTGCACGCACATCCCAGGAGCCGTCCTGCCACTTCCAGGTCTATATTAGGAGGCTGTATAAGTCTGCCACTGCAGAAAGCAGGCTCCCCCCAACCCCCCAGAAATTCTTGCGTGTGGGCTATCCAGAGCCCAACGTCAGCTCCAAACTTTAGGCTCCGTTGTCTTCCCGTTCAGCACAAGGTGGGTGCCTTCAAGTCGATTGCAACTCACAGCGACCTCATGTGACAGAGTAGAACTGCCCCATAGGGTTTCCTAGGCCGTCATCTTAAGGGAGCAGATCACCAGGCCTTTCCTCCCACAGAGCTGCCAGGTGGGTTCAAACCATCAACCTTTTGGTTAGCAGCTGAGTGCTTAACTACTGTACCACTAGGACTCCTTCATACAGATTACAGCCAAGCAAACCCTAGGGAGCAGTTCTACACTGTAACACATGAGGTCGCCATGAGTTGGAATCAACAGCAATGGGTTATAGACCAGATAACAGCCTCATCCCAGGCAAATGCCATCTTTAGTAAACTTTGAAACAATGTGCTCTTATCTGCCCCTCACCTGGTGACATAGTGGTTAAGAGCTACAGTCGCTAACCATAAGGTCAGCAGTTCGAATCCAGCAGGTGCTCCTTGGTAAACCCTATGGGACAGTTCTACTCTGCCGTACAGGGTCATCATGAGTCGGAATTGACTCAATGGCCAATGGGTTTTTTTTTTTTTTTTAAATGGTCTCCTTGCTGCTCCACTCAGCCCTCTTCTTCCTCTTGCCTCCCCATCTTGGTCTTCCTCTTCTGTATCTCTTTCTCTGTCCCCTACCTACCTCCCTCTCTGTCTCTCATGTTCTTATGCCTCACTCCCTGCACTGATGTCACTGGGGGGTGCAGGAGGTGTGGACCATAACACTGTCAGAGGGGAGGCACTAAAATGACTGTCTATAAAATTTTCATGCAGTGTTTCCGCAGAAATTTATTATTTTTTTATAAAAATATCCCTGTAGGGTGGACACTTGAGACTGTGTTGGCATCTCCTGTCTGGAGGGGAGATAGGAGGGTAGAGAGGGTTAGAAACTGGCAAAATTGTCACGAAAGGAGAGACTGGAAGGGCTGACTCATTGGGGGAGAGTAAGTGGGAGTACGGAGTAAGGTGTATATAAGCTTATATGTGACAGACTGACTTGATTTGTAAACGTTCACTTAAAGCTCAGTAAAAATTATTAAAAAAAAAAAAATCCCTGTAGTTAGTTACAACAACAAAATAGTTTTTGTAAACCCAGCTTACAAGTAACAATATACCTACAAGGCTAAAACTCTATGCTAATTCACTTTCTGAACTTTCTAAATCTCTCGGTCAGAGCTGTCATTATTACCCAATTAAAAGGGTGCTCCAAATCACGTGGTTTCGCCGGCACGCGCTACCGACCAGCACGCGCTACCATGTTGTTTCTGTTGCTGCCAGTGTTTTTATAGTCATTGATTTTGTCAAATTTTCAGGTGTTTTAGCTACAAGATTGTGGTAATTAGTGTGGGGCGGGGGGGGGTGACACCATGAGTTACCACTGGATGACACCACCCCTAGTGATGCTGCTGACTCCCCGACCCTTTTCCCCATTCTCTTTAGTTTTCTCAAAGACCAAAGCAAATTATTTTTTGGAGTTTTAGTTTCCAGTGTGTGGGGGAGATGAAATTGCCCCCTTTCCTGGAGTTCCCTTGAGCATCTTCTGCTTTCATGAGATAAGTGACCTGGAGGAAGACGTGGTGAGGAGGCCAGTGGATGGATCTGTCGTGTCTTGGTTCCTCACTCCCTCCCTGTCTGGCTTTTTAAAAAATTTTTATCGCGCTTTAAGTGAAAGTTTACAAATCAAGTTAGTCACTCACATGAAAATTTATATACACTTTCTACACTCATAATTGCTCTCCCCCTAATGAGACAGCACACTCATTCCCTCCACTCTCTCTTTTCTAGTCCATTCAGCCAGCTTCTGACCCCCTCCACCCTCCCATCTCCCCTCCAGACAGGAGATGCCAACAGAGTCTCAAGTGTCTATCCGAGAGGCTCACTCTTCATCAGTATCAGTTTCTGTCCCATTGCCCAGTCCAATCCCTGTCTGAAGAGCTGGCTGTGGGAATGGTTCCTGTCTTGGACTAACAGAAGGTCTGGGGACCATGACCACCAGGGTGCTCCTAGTCTCAGTCAGACCATTAAGTCTGGTCTTTTTACCAGAATTTGGGGTCTGCATCCCACTGCTTTCCCGCTCCCTCAAGTGTTCCCTGTCAGGGTAGTCATCAGTTGTAGTTGGACACCATCTAGTTCTTCTGGTGTCAGGCTGATGTAGTCTCTGGTTTATGTGGCCCTTTCTGTCTCTTGGGCTCATAATTACCTTGTGTCTTTGGTGTTCTTCATTCTCCTTTGCTCCAGGTGGGTGGAGACCAATTGATGCATCTTAGATGGCTGCTTGCTAGCGTTTAAGACCCCAGATGCCACTCTCCAAAGTGGGATGCAGAATGTTTTCTTAATAGATTTTATTATGCCAATTGACTTAGGTGCCCCTGGAACCATGGTCCCCAAACCTTTGCACCTGCTATGCTGGCCTTTGAAGCATTCAGTTTATTCAGGAAACTTCTTTGGTTTAGTCCATTTATGCTGACCTCACCTGTATTGTGTGTCATCTTTCCCGTCACCTAAAGTAGTTCTTATCTACTATCTAATTAGTGAATACCTCTCTCCCACCCTCCCTCCCTCCCCCCTCTCGTAACCATCAAAGAATATTTTCTTCTCAGTTTAAACTGTTTCTCCAGTTCTTATAATAGTGGTTTATACAATATTTGTCCTTTTGCAACTGACTAATTTCGCTCAGCATAATGTCTTCCAGGTTCCTCCATGTTATAAAATGTTTCCCAGTTTCCTCACTGTTCTTCATGGATGCGTAGTAGTATTCCATTGTGTGAATATGCCGTAATTTATTTATCCATTCATCCGTTGATGGGCACCTTGGTTGCTTCCATGTTTTTGCTATTGTAAACAGTGCTGCAATGAACATGGGTGTGCATGTATCTGTTCGTGTGAAGGCTCTTATTTCTCTAGGACATATTGCAAGGAGTGGGATTGCTGAATCGTATGGTAGCTCTATTTCTAGCTTTTTAAGGAAGCGCCAAATCAATTTTCAAAGTGGTTGTACTATATTACATTCCCACCAGCAGTGTATAAGTGTTCCAGTCTCTCCACAACCTCTCCATTTATTATTTTGTGTTTTTTGGATTAATGCCAGTCTTGTTGGAGTGAGATGGAATCTCATTGTAGTTTTGATTTGCATTTCTCTAATGGTTAATGATCGTGAGCATTTCCTCATGTATCTGTTAGCTACCTGAATGTCTCTTTAGTGAAGTGCCTGTTCCTATCTTTTGCCCGTTTTTAAATTAGGTTATTTGTCTTTTTCTAGTTGAGTTTTTGCAGTATAATGTAGATTTTAGAGATCGGTGCTGATCAGAAATGTCATAGCTAAAAACATTTTCCCAGCCCGTAGGTAATCTTTTTACTCTTTTGGTGAAGTCTTTGGATAAGCATACGTATTTGATTTTTAGGAGCTCCCAGTTATCTAGTTTCTCTTCTGCATTGTTAGTAATGTTCTGTATACTGTTTATGCAATGTATTAGGGCGCCTAATGTTGTCCCTATTTTTCCTCCAAGATCTTTATTGTTTTAGATTTTATATTTAGGTTTTTGATCCATTTTGAGTTCATTTTTGTGCATGATGTGAGGTATGGGTCTTGTTTCATTTTTTTGCACGTAGATATCCAGTTATGCCACCACCATTTGTTAAAAAGACTGCCTTTTCCCCAATTTAACTGACTTTGGGCATTTGTCAAATATTAGCTCCTCATATGTGGATGGATTTATATCTGGGTTCTCAATTCTGTTCCATTGCTCTATGTGCCTGTTGTTGTACCAGTACCAGGCTGTTTTGACTACTGTGGTTCTAAAATCAGGTAGAGTGAGGCCTCCCAATTTGTTCTTCTTTTTCAGTAATGCTTTGCTTATTGGGGGCCTCTCCCCCTTCCATATGAAGTTGGTGATTTGTTCCTCCATCTCATTAAAAAATGCCGTTGGAATTTGGATCGGAATTGCATTGTATCCATAGATCGCTTTTGGTAGAATAGACATTTTTACAATATTAAGTCTTCCTTTTTTTTATCCATTGGGTTGTCCATGAGCAAGGTATGTTTTTCCACTTACATATGTCTCTTTTGGTTTCTTGTGGTAGTGTTTTGTAGTTTTCTTTGTATAAGTCTTTTACATCTCTGGTAACATTTATTCCGATGTATTTTATCTTCGTGGGGGCTACTATAAATGGTAGTGATTTGGTGATTTCCTCTTCCATGTTCTTTTTGTTGGTGTTGAGGAATCCAACTGATATTTGTATGTTTATCTTGTATTCTGATAACTCTGCTGAACTCTTCTATCAGTTGCAGTAGTTTCCTTGAGGATTCTTTAGGGTTTTCTGTGTCTAAGATCATGTCATCTGCAAATAGAGATACTTTTACTTCTTCCTTGCCAATCTGGATGCCCTTTATTTCTTTATCTAGCCTAATTGCTCTGGCTAGGACCTCCAGCACAATGTTGAATAAGAGTGGTGATAAAGGATATCCTTGTCTGGTTCCTGATCTCAAGGGGAATGCTTTCAGGCTCTCTCCATTTAGGATGATGTTGGCTATTGGCTTTGTATAAATGCCCTTTATTATGTTGAAGAATTTTCCTTCTATTCCTATTTTGCTAAGAGTTTTTATCATGAATGAGTGTTGAACTTTGTCAAATGCCTTTTCTGTATCAATTGATAAGATCATGTGGTTCTTGCCTTTTGTTTTATTTATATGATGGATTACGTTAATTGTTTTTCTAATGTTGAACCATCCCTGCATACCTGGTATGAATCCCACTTGGTCATGGTGAATCATTTTTTTTTGACATGTTGAATTCTATTGGCTAGAATTTTGTTGAGAATTTTTGCATCTAAGTTCATGATGGATATAGGTCTGTCATTTTCTTTTTTTGTGGTATCTTTACCTGGTTTTGGTATCAGGGATATGGTGGCTTCATAGAAAGAGTTTGGGAGTGTTCCGTCCTTTTCTGTGCTCTGAAATACCTTTAGTAGTAGTGGTGTTAACTCTTCTCTGAAAGTTTGGTAGAACTCTGCAGTGAAGCACTCTGGGCTAGGGCTTTTTATTTGTTGAGAGTTTTTTGATTACCTTTTCAACCTTTTCTTTTGTTGTGGGTCTACTTAGTTGTTCTACCTCTGTTTGTGTTAGTTTAGGTAGGTAGGGTGTTTCTAAGAATTCATCCATTTCTTCTAGGTTTTCAAATTTGTTAGAGTATAATTTTTCATAGTCATCTGATATGATTCTTTTAATTTCAGTTGGGTCTGTTGTAATAGCACCCATCTCATTTCTTATTTGGGTTATTTGCTTCCTCTCCTGTTTTTCTATTGTCAGTTTGGACAATGGTTTAACAATTTTGTTAATTTTTTCAAGAACCAGCTTTTGGTCTTGTTAATTCTTTTAATTGTTTTTCTGTTTTCTATTTCATTTAATTCTGCTCTTATTTTTATTATTTGCTTTCTTCTGGTGTGTGAGGGTTTCATTTGCTCCTCTCTTTCTATTTCTTCAAGTTATGAGGATAATTCTTTGATTTTGCCCCTTTCTTCTTTTTGTATGTGTGCGGTTATTGATATAAATTGACCTCTGAGCACTGCTTTTGCTGTGTCACAAAGGTTCTGATAGGAAGTGTTTTCATTCTCATTGGATTCTATGAATTTCTTTTTTCCATCCTTAATGTCTTCTACAGCCCAGTCTTTTTTGAACAGGGTATTGTTCAGTTTCTAAGTGTTTGAATTATTTTCCTGCTTTTTCTGTTATTGATTTCTATTTTTACAGCCTGTGGTTATTTTTTTTTTTTATGGTTAGAGAAGATGCGTGGTAATATTTCAGTGTTTTGGATTCTGCTAACACTTGTTTTATGACCTAATATGTGGCCTATTCTAGAGAATGTTCTATGTGCACTAGAAAAGAAAGTGTACTTGACTGCTGTTGAGTGGGGTTTTCTGTATATGTCTATAAGGTCAAGTTGGTTGATTGTGGCAGTTAGATCTTCCATGTCTTTATGGAGCTTTTTTCTGGATGTCCTGTCCTTTACCATAGTGGTGTGTTGAAGTCTCCTACTATAACTGTGGAGCTGTCTATCTCACTTTGCAATGCTGCTAAGAGTTTGTTTTATGTACCTTGCAGCCCTGTCATTGGGTGCATAAGAGTCGGAATCGAAGCAACAACACTGGGTGGGGGTTTATATCCTCCTGGTATATTGTCCCTTTAATCATTATATACTGTCCTTCCTTTGTGGTGGATTTAACTTTAAAGTCTATTTTGTCAGAAATTAATATGGCCACTCTTGCTCTTTTTTTTTTTTTTTTTTTAATTTTTATTGTGCTTTAAGTGAAAGTTTAACAAATCAAGTCAGTCTCTCACACAAAAACTTATATGTACCTTGCTACATACTCCCAATTCCTCTCCCCCTAATGAGACAGCCCGCTCCTCCCTCCAGTCTCTTTTTGTGTCTACTTTGCCAGCTTCTAACCCCCTCTACCCTCACATCTCCCCTCCAGGGAAGAGATCCCAACATAGTCTCAACTGTCCACCTGATCCAAGAAGCTCAGTCCTCACCAGCACCCCTTTCTAACCCATTGTCTACTCCAACCCCTGTCTGAAGAGATGGCTTTGGGAATGGTTCCTGTCCTGGGCCAACAGAAGGTCTGGGGGCCATGACCACTGGGGTCCTTCTAGTCTCAGTCAGACTATTAAGTCTGGTCTTTTTACCAGAATTTAGGGTCTGCATCCCACTGCTCTCCTGCTCTCTCAGGGATTCTCTGTTGTGTTCCCTGTCAGGGCAGTCATCGGTTGTAGCCAGGCACCATCTAGCTCTTCTGGTTTCTGGCTAATGTAGTCTCTGGTTTATGTGGCCCTTTCTGTCTCTTGGGCTTGTAATTACCTTGTGTCTTTGGTGTTCATCATTCTGCTTTGATCCAGGTGGGTTGAGACCAATTGATGCATCTTAAATGGCTGCTTGGTAGCATTCAAGACCACAGACGCCACTCTCCAAGGTGGGATGCAGAATGTTTTCTTAATAGATTTTATTATGCCAGTTGACTTAGATGTCCCCTGAAACTATGGTCCCCAAACCCCCGCCCCTGCTACGCTGGCCTTCAAAGCATTCAGTTTATTCAGGAAACTTCTTTGCTTTTGGTTTAGTCCAGTTGTGCTGACCTCACCTGTATTGTGTGTCATCTTTCCCATCACCTAAAGTAGTTCTTATCTACTCTTATTGGTGAATACCTCTCTCCCACCCTCCCTCCCACCCCCCTCTTGTAACCATCAAAGAATATTTTCTTCTCTGTTTAAACTTTTTCTCAAGTTCTTATAATAGTGGTCTTATACAATATTTGTCCTTTTGCAACTAATTTCACTCAGCATAATGCCTTCCAGATTCCTCCATGTTGTGAAATGTTACACAGATTCATCAGTGTTCTTTATCGATGTATAGAATTCCATTGTGTGAATATACAGTAATTTATTTATCCATTCATCTGTTGATGGGCATCTTGGTTGCTTCCATGTTTTTGCTGTTGTAAACAGTGCTGCAGTGAACGTGGGTGTTCATGTATCTGTTCATGTAAAGGCTCTTATTTCTCTAGGCTATATTCCAACACTCCTGCTCTTTCTTGATTATTGTTTGCTTGATATATTTTTTTCAGTTTTTGTTTGTGTCTCTAAGTCTAAGATGTGTCTCTTGTAGATAGCATATAGACGGATCATTTTTTTTTTTTTTTTAATCCATTCTGCCACTCTCTGTCTCTTTATTGGTGCATTTAGTCCATTTACTTTCAGTGTATTTATGGATAGGTCTGAATTTAGTGCCAACATTTTGATGTCTTTTTTTGTGTGTTGTTGACAGTTTCCTTTTCCCACTTAATTTTTTGTGCTGAGTAGTTTATCTTTATATGTTATCTTTTCCTCTTCTTCATTGTTGATTTTTTTTCTGCTGAGTCTCTATTTTTTTCTTGTATTTTATTTTGATGTGTAGGATAGTTTGTCTCCTTTGTGGTTACCTGAATATTTACTCCTATTTTTCTAAATTTAAACGTAACTTTCGTTTCTTTATATCGCCTTGTCTTCCTCTCCATATGAAAGATCTATGATTACATTTCTTAGTCCCTCTTTATTGTTTTAATGTTGTCTCCTTTTACCGAATAACATCGATGTTTCCCTGTTTTGAGCATTTTTTTGTCTTGATTTATTTTTGTGATTTCCCTGTCTAGGTTGACATCTGATTGCTCCGTCCATTGTTCTAGTCTTGTGTTGATACCTGATATTGATTTTCTAACCAAAGAACTCCCTTTAGTATTTCTTATAGATTTGATTTGGTTTTTACAAATTCTAAAAACTTCTGTTTATCTGGAAATGTCCTAATTTCACTTTCATATCTGAGAGGCAGTTTTGCTGGATATATGATTCTTGGATGGCAGTTTTTTTCCATCGATTCTTTATATAAGTCACCCCATTGACTTCTTACCTGCATGGTTTCTGCCAGGTAGTCCGAGCTTATTCTTATTGACTCTCGTTTGTAGGTGACTTTTCATTTATCCCTAGCTGCTCTTAAAATTCTCTCTTTATCTTTGGTTTTGGCAAGTTTAATTAGAATATGTCTTGGTGACTTTCTTTTAAAATCTACCTTATGTGGAGTTCAATGAGCATCTTGGATAGATATCTTCTTATCTTTGATGATATCAGGGAAGTTTTCTGCCAACAAATCTTCAACAATTCTCTCTGTATTTTCTGTTATCCCTCCCTCTTCTGGTACTCCAATCACTCGTAGGTTATTTCTCTTGATAGAGTCCCACGTGACTCTTCATTTTTAAAAATTCTTTTATCTGGTTTTTCTTCAAATATGTTGTTGCCAATTGCTTTATCTTCAAGTTCACAAATTCTGCCTTCCACTTGCTCAGTTCTGCTCCTCTGACTTTCTATTGAGTGGTCTAATTCTGTAATTTTATTGTTAATCTTCCGAATTTCTGATTGCTGCCTGTCTATGGATTTTTCCAGGTTATTCAATTTTTTGTTATGTTCCTGAATAACCTTTTTAATTTCTTTAACTGCTTTATCTGTGTGTTCCTTGGCTTGTTCTGCGTATTGCCTCATTTCCTTCCTGATGTCTTGAAGGGTTCTGTATGTTAATCTTTTGTATTCTGCCTCTGGTGATTCCAGGAACACACTTTCATCTAGAAGATCCCTTGATTCTTTGTTTTAACAGCTTGTTTAAGTGATCATGGTCTGTTTCTTTATGTGATTTGATATTGACTGTTGTCTCCAAGCCATCTATAAGTTATTGTATTAGTTTATTTTGTGTTTTTTTACTGTGTCCTACTGTATCCTTCTTGCTTTGTTTTGTTTTGATATACCCAAATGGGTTGCTTGAGTGAGCTAGCTTGATTATTTTCACCTTTGAATCTCTGAGGTTCTGTCACCAGATGGCTAGAGCTGTTATCAGGTATGTCAGTCTAGGAGTCCATTCACTTTTCTTGTATGGATTTAGCTCAGGTGTCCAGGTACTCCTCATCAAGTGTGTGGTACAGGCTCTGTCCTACAGTCTTAGAGGGGCAGGGGTGGTTGGTGTAGGTACCGGTATCTGGTTGCAGCAGGGTTTCACGCTCTGAACAAGGCAGGGGGGCTGAGAATCGTCCCCGTGTTTCTGAGGAAAGTGTGTCCCTCTTCCCTAGAGCGTACAGATGAGTGGGTTCTGCAGACAGACCATGGGCACGTAAAGTTTTTGGCTGTGAGGACTGGGAGGTACCAGTTATCCTTGGACCCCTGTTGCAGGTGGCTGGGTGACCTGTCATTAGGCCCCTGATATGGGTAGGTAAGAACCCTGTTTAATAGGTAAAGCGGTGTCAAACATCAAATACCCATCTCTCCACCGCACAACTGAAACAGTTGTAGTCTGCCAACAAGGGCCTGTTCTCCTGAAATAGACCCACACAGGTCCACGAAGAGGGGAAAGATACTCAAAGTCCACGGACTATTTATGCCTGGACAGGAGCCACTTCTGTCCTGAGCTTTCCAGGTTAGCGGAGCTGGCAAATTATCTTTTCCCCAAACTGCAAATTTATTCTTCCTTCAAGGCTGGAGGGATGGCTTTAGGCGCTCAATGGGGCCTATCTCAGGCCCAGGGAAATCAACAGCTGCTGAAGCTGCCTTCGGGGTGGGGGCCATGGTAAAATATACGCAAGTACTTAGCTTTTGCCAAGAGCACAGTTATTCTCTGGTTCCAGAAGTGTGAGTAGTCTGTGTGGCTGGCTGCTCCTCCCTTAGGAAACTGCAGCCGAACGCTAGTACCAGCCTCCACACCCGCTCCTGGGAATAGTGCCTAAGGGCTCCCAGCAATTCTGGTGTGGTAACTCCTCTCCACTTCTGAACCGTCTCTTCCTCCCCGTGCTGCTCAGTTCGTTTTCTAACTTTGCCTTTGATGTTCAGGGCTTCTAGCTTGTCATAAATATACTTGTTTCACTTGTTTTTTCGGGTATTTGTTGTAAGAGGGCTCACCAGAAGTGTCTGACTACCTCTGTCATCTTGGCCCCGCCTCACTGCCAGTGTTTTTATCGTCACTGATTTTGTCAAATTTTCTGGTGTTTTAGCTATAATATTGTGGTAAGTAGTGTGGGGAGGTGACACCAACGCTAGCGATGCCTCTGACTCCCTGACCCCCTTTCCCATTTAGTTTTCTCAAAGACCAAAGCAAATTATTCTTCAGAAAGGGTTTCCAAGGTGTACGGGAGATGAAATCATCCCCTTTCCTGGAGTTCCCTTGAGCATCCTCTGCTTTAATGAAATAAATGGCCTGGAGGAAGACGTGGTGAGAAGGCCGGTAGGTGGGTCTGTCATGTCTTGGCTCCTCGCTCCCTCCCTGTTTGGCTTTTTGAGGGGCGGGCAGGGCAGGCTTGTCTCTGGCCCCTTGCCCACTCATGCTACTGGTGAAAATAGAGATGAACGACAGGAGCCTCGAGATGTTGAAGAAAATGAAGGAGGGAGAAACCCCTCTTAGTAGTGAGGTGACTGAACTTGAAGCTAGTAGAAAAATATCCTCATCTTGAACGCCAAGTTCCCATTTCCATGGATGAGTTGGCCTATGGGAGTCCACTCTCTCTCCCTCCTGAATTTATTAGCCTGCAATAGCTGCATGTGGTGCAACCAGGGGGACAGTTATGATGTTGAAGCACCCACCCCCTTAGAGGGAAGAGGTATCCCAGGAATTTTGCAGTCTTCATTGGATAGCAGCAGCATGGAAAGAACAAGGACTTTGGTTTCAGGCATGTTGTTTTTTGCTGTTGTTCTTAGTTGCCATCCACTTACCTCTGACTCATGGTAACCTTAGGCACAGCAGAACGAAATGTTGCCTGGTCTTGCACCATCTTCATGATTGTTGTTTGACTACGTTCTTGTGGCTATTATGTCAGTCCATCTCATTGGGTGTTTCCCTTGTTTTCGCTGACCCTCTACTTTACCAACTACCATGATGTTGTTTTCCAATAATTGGTCTCTCCTGATGATGTGTCCAAAGTAAGCGAGCTGAAGTCTCGCCATCTTCACTTCCAAAGATCAGTCTAGATGCATTTCTTTTAAGACAGATTTTCTCATTGTTCTTGCAGTCTACGGTATATTCAATATTCTTTACCAAACCACAGTTTGAACACATCAAATCTTCTTCAGTCTTCCTTTTTTTAAAAAAAAATTTTTTATTCTGCTTTAAGTGGAAGTTTACAAATCAAGTCAGTCTGTCACATATAAGCTTATATAGACCTTACTACATACTCCCATTTACTCTCCCCCTAATGAGTCAGCCCCCTCCCTCCTTCCAGTCTCTCCTTTCGTGACAATTTTGCCAGTTTCTAACCCTCTCTACCCTCGCATCTCCCCTGCAGACAGGAGATGCCAACACAGTCTCAAGTGTCCACCTGATACAAGTAGCTCACTCTTCATCAGCATCTCTCTCCAGCCCATTGTCCAGTCCCTTCCATGTCTGATGAGTTGTCTTCGGGTGTGGTTCCTGTCCTGGGCAACAGAAGGTTTGGGGACCATGACCGCTGGGATTCTTCTAGTCTCAGTCAGACCATTAAGTCTGGTCTTTTTATGAGAATTTGGGGTCTGCATCCCACTGATCTCCTGCTCCCTCAGGGGTTCTCTGATGTGCTCCCTGTCAAGGCAGTCATCGGTTGTGGCTGGGCACCATCTAGTTCTTCTGGTCTCAGGATGATGTAAGTCTCTAGTTCATGTGGCCCTTTCTATCTCTTGGGCTCATAGTTATCGTGTGACCTTGGTGTTCATTATTCTCCTTTGATCCAGGTGGGTTGAAATCAATTGATGCATCTTAGATGGCCGCTTGTTAGCATTTAAGACCCCAGACGTCAAACTTCAAAGTGGGATGCAGAATGTTTTCATAATAGAATTTATTTTGCCAATTGACTTAAAAGTCCCCTTAAGCCATAGTCCCCAAACCCCTGCCTTTGTTCTGCTGACCTTCGAAGCATTCAGTTTATCCTGGAAACTTCCTTGCTTTTGGTCCAGTCCAGTTGAGCTGACCTTCCCTGTGTTGAGTATTGTCCTTCCCTTCACCTAAAGTAGTTCTTATCTACTAACTAATCAGTAAATAACCCTCTCCCACCCTCCCTCCCTCCCCTCTCTCGTAACCACAAAAGAATGTGTTCTTCTCAGTTTATACTATTTCTCAAGATCTTACAATAGTGGTCTTATACAATATTTGTCCTTTTGCCTCTGACTAATTTCACTCAGCATAATGCCTCCCAGGTTCCTCCACATTATGAAATGTTTCACAGATTCGTCAGTGTTCTTTATCGATGCGTAGTATTCTGTTGTGTGAATATACCATAATTTATTTAACCATTCATCCGTCGGTGGACACCTTGGTTGCTTCCAGCTTTTTCCTATTGTAAACAGTGCTGCAGTAAACATGGGTGTGCATATATCTGTTTATGTAAAAGCTCTTATTTCTCTTGGGTATATTCCGAGGAGTGGGATTTCTGGGTTGTATGGTAGTTCTATTTCTAACTTTTTAAGAAAACACCAGATAGATTTCCAAAGTGGTTGTACCATTTTACATTCCCACCAGCAGTGTATAAGAGTTCCAATCTCTCCGCAGCCTCTCCAACATTTATTATTTTGTGTTTTTTGGATTAATGCCAGCCTTGTTGGAGTGAGATGGAATCTCATCATAGTTTTAATTTGCATTTCTCTAATGGCTAATGATCAAGAGTATTTTCTCATGTATTTGTTAGCTGCCTGAATATCTTCTTTAGTGAAGTGCATGTTCATATCCTTTGCCCACTTTTTGATTGGGTTGTTTGTCTTTTTGTGGTTGAGTTTTAACAGAATCAAATACATTTTAGAGATCAGGCACTGGTCGGAGATGTCATAGCTGAGAATTTTTTCCCAATCTATAGGTGGTCTTTTTACTCTTTTGGTGAAGTCTTTAGATGAGCATAGGTGTTTGATTTTTAGGAGCTCCCAGTTATCTGGTTTCTCTTCGTCATTTTTAGTAATGTTTTGTATTCTGTTTATGCCTTGTATTAGGGCTCCTGATGTTGTCCCTATTTTTTCTTCCATGATCTTTATCATTTTAGTCTTTATGTTTAGATTTTTGATCCACTTGGAGTTAGTTTTTGTGCATGGTGTGAGGTATGGGTCCTGTTTCATTTTTTTGCGAATGGATATCCAGTTATGCCAGCACCATTTGTTAAAAAGACTATCTTTTCCCCAATTAATTGACCCTGGGCCTTTGTCAAATATCAGCTGCTCATATGTGGATGGATTTGTATCTGGGTTCTCAATTCTGTTCCATTGCTCTATGTGCCTGTTGTTGTACCAGTACCAGGCTGTTTTGACTACTGTGGCTATATAATATGTTCTAAAATCAGGTGGAGTGAGGCCTCCTACATTCTTCCTCTTTTTCAGTAATGCTTTACTTATCCGGGGCTTCTTTCCCTTCCATATGAAGTTCGCGATTTGTTTCTCCATCACATTAAAAAATGTCGATGGAATTTGGATCGGAAGTGCATTGTATGTACAGATGGCTTTTGGTAGAATAGACATTTTTACTATGTTAAGTCTCCCTATCCATGAGCAGGGTATGTTTTTCCGTTTATATAGGTCTCTTTTAGTTTCTTGCACTAGTACTTTGTAGTTTTCTTTGTATAGGTCTTTTACATCTTTGGTAAGATTTATTCCTAAGAATTTTATCTTCTTGGGGGCTAGTGTGAATGGTATTGATTTGGTGATTTCCTCTTCCATGTTCTTTTTGTTGATGTAGAGGAATCCAAGTGATTTTTGTATGTTTATCTTATAACCTGAGACTCTGCCAAACTCTTCTATTAGTTTCAGTAGTTTTCTGGAGGATTCCTTAGGGTTTTCTGTGTATAAGATCATGTCATCTGCAAATAGAGAGAATTTTACTTCCTCCTTGCCAATCCGGATGCCCTTTATTTCTTTGTCTAGCCTAATTGCTCTGGCTAGGACCTGTAGCACAATGTTGAATAAGAGCAGTGATGAAGGGCATCCTTGTCTGGTTCCCATTCTCAAGGGAAATGCTTTCAGGCTCTCTCCATTTAGGGTGATGTTGGCTGTTGGCTTTATATAGATGCCCTTTATTATGTTGCTGAATTTTCCTTCAATTCCTATTTTGCTGAGAGCTTTTATCATGAATGGGTGTTGGACTTTGTCAGATGCCTTTTCTGCATCAATTGATAAGATCATGTGGTTTTTGTCTTTTGTTTTATTTATATGGTAGATTACATTAATGGTTTTTCTAATACTAAACCAGCCTTGCATAAAAAAAAAAAAAAAAAAAAAAACCAGCCTTGCATACCTGGTATAAATCCCACTTGGTCATGGTAGATTATTTTTTTGATATGTTGTATTCTATTGGCTAGAATTTTGTTGAGAATTTTTGCATCTATGTTCATGAGGGATATAGGTCTGTAATTTTCTTTTTTTGTGGTGTCTTTACCTGGTTTTGGTATCAGGGATATGGTGGCTTCATAGAATGAGTTAGGTAGTATTCCATCATTTTCTATCCTTTGAAATACCTTTAGTAGTAGTGGTGTTAACTCTTCTCTGAAAGTTTGGTAGAACCCTGCCGTCCAGGCCAGGGCTTTTTTTTGTTGGGAGTTTTTTGATTACCGTTTCAATCTCTTTTTTTGTTATGGGTCTATTTAGTTGTTCTACTTCTGATTGTGTTAGTTTAGGTAGGTGGTGTTTTTCTAGGAATTCATCCATTTCTTCTAGGTTTGCCAATTTGTTAGAGTACAATTTTTCATAATAATCTGATGTGATTCTTTTAATTTCAGTTGGGTCTGTTGTGATATGGCCCATCTCATTTATTTGTTATTTGTTTCCTTTCCTGTATTTCTTTAGTCAGTCTGGCCAATGCTTTATCAATTTTGTTAATTTTTTCAAAGAAGCAGCTTTTGGCTCTGTTAATTCTTTCAATTGTTTTTCTGTTCTCTAATTCATTTAGTTCAGCTCTAATTTTTATTATTTGTTTTCTTCTGGTGCCTGATGGATTCTTTTGTTGCTCGCTTTCTATTTGTTCAAGTTGTAGGGACAGTTCTCTGATTTTGGCTCTTTCTTCTTTTTGTATGTGTGCATTTATCGATATAATTGGCCTCTGAGCACTGCTTTTGCTGTGTCCCAGAGGTTTTGATAGGAAGTGTTTTCTTTCTCGTTGCAGTCTATGAATTTCTTTATTCCCTCCTTAATGTCTTCTATAACCCAGTCTTTTTTGAGCAGGGTATTGTTCAGTTTCCAAGTATTTGATTTCTTTTCCCTGATTTTTCTGTTATTGATTTCTGCTTTTATGGCCTTGTGGTCTGAGAAGATGCTTTGTAATATTTCGATGTTTTGGATTCTGCAAAGGTTTGTTTTATGACCTAATGTGTGATCTATTCTAGAGAATGTTCCACGTGCACTAGAAAAAAAAGTATACTTTGCAGCTGTTGGGTGGAGTGTTCTATATAAGTCTATGAGGTCAAGTTGGTTGATTGTAGCAATTAGGTCTTCCGTGTCTCTATTGAGCTTCTTACTGGAAGTCCTATCCTTCTCCAAAAGTGGTGTGTTGAAGTCTCCTACTATAATTGTGGAGGTGTCTATCTCACTTTTCAGTTCTATTAAAGTTTGTTTTATGTATCTTGCAGCCCTGTCATTGGGTGCATAAATAATTAATATGGTTGTATCTTCCTGGTCCATTGTTCCTTTAATCATTATGTAGTGTCCTTCTTTATCCTTTGTTGTGGATTTAACTTTAAAGTCTATTTTGTCAGAAATTAATATTGCTACTCCTGCTCTTTTTTAATTGTTGTTTGCTTGATATATTTTTTTCCATCCTTTGATTTTTAGGTTGTGTCTCTAAGTCTAAGGTGTGTCTCTTGTAGGCAGCATATAGATGGATTGTGTTTCCTTATCCAGTCTGAGACTGTCTGTCTCTTTATTGGTGCATTTAGTCCATTTACATTCAGCATAATTATAGATAAGTATTTTTTTATGTGTTTAGTGCTGTCAATTCGATGCCTTTTTGTGTGTGCGTGTTGTTGACAATTTAATTTTTCCACTTTTTTGTGCTGAGACTTTTTTCTTTGTAAATTGTGTGTTCCTCATTTTCATAGTATTTGACTTTATGTTTGCTGAGTCGTTATGTTTTTCTTGGTTTTTATTTTGAGTTATGGAGTTGTTATACCTCTTTGTGGTTACCTTAATATTTACCCCTATTTTTCCAAGTAAAAACCTAACTTGTATCATCCTATATTGCCTTGTTTTCCTCTCCATATGGCAGTTCTATGCCTCCTATATTCAGTCCCTCTTTTTGATTATTGTGGTCTTTTGCATAATGACTTCAATGATTCCCTGTTTTGAGCATTTTTTTCTTTTTAACATTAATCTTAATTTGTTCTTGTGATTTCCCTATTTGAGTTGATATCAGGATGTTCTGTTGTGACCTTGTGTTGTGTTGGTATCTGATATTATTGATTTTATGACCAATTTCCTTTAGCATTTCTTGTAGCTTTGGTTTGGTTTTTGCAAATTCTCTAAGCTTGTGTTTATCTGTAAATGTTTTAATTTCACGTTCATATTTGAGAGAGAGTTTTGCTGGATATATGATGCTTGGCTGGCAGTTTTTCTCCTTCAGTGCTTTATGTATGTCATCCCTTTGCCTTCTTGACTGCCTGGTTTCTGCTGAGTAGTCTGAACTTATTGATTCTCCTTTGTAGGAGACCTTTCTTTTATCCCTGGCTGCTTTTAAATTTTTCTCTTTATCTTTGGTTTTGGCAAGTTTGATGATAATATGTCTTGGTGATTTTCTTTTTGGATCAATCTTATATTGGGTTCGATGAGCATCTTGGATAGATATCCTTTCATCTTTCATGATGTCAGGGAAATTTTCTGCCAACAGATCTTCAACTATTCTCTCTGTATTTTCTGTTATCCCTCCCTGTTCTGGAACTCCAATCACACGCAAGTTATTCTTCTTGATAAAGTCCCACATGATTCTTAGGGTTTCTTCATTTTTTAAAATTCTTTTATCTGATTTTTCCTTAACCATGTTGGTGTCAATTGCCTTATCCTCCAGCTCCCCGACTCTGCATTCCAATTACTCGATTCTGCTCCTCTGACTTCCTATTGAGTTGTCTAATTCTGTAATTTTACTGTTAATCTTTTGTATTTCTGAATGCTGTCTCTCTATGGATTCTTGCAGCTTATTAATTTTTCCACTATGTTCTTGAATAATCTTTTTGATTTCTTCAACTGCTTTATCATTGTGTTCCTTGGCTTTTTCTGTAGATTTCCTTATTTCATTGATGATGTCATCCCTGATATCTTGAAGCATTCTGTAAATTGGTTTTTTATATTCTGCATCTGGCAATTCCAAGATTGTATCTTCATTTGGGAAAGATTTTGATTCTCTAATTTGGGGAGTTGTAGAAGCAATCATGGTCTGCTTCTTTATGTGGTTTGATATTGACTGCTGTCTCTGAGCCGTCTGTAAGATATTGTAATGATTTATTTTATATTTGCTCACTGAGTCTTATCTTGTTTTGTTTTCTTTCAATATACGTAGATGGGCTACTGGATTGCACTGTCTTGATTGTTATAGCCTTTGAATCATTTATGTCCTATTACCAGGTGGTTTGGGCTGTTACCAGATATATAAGTCTAAGAGTCCATTCGCTATTCTTGAGTAGAATCTGATTTTGGGTCACCAAGTGTGTGGTGTAGACTGTCACCTATTCACTTAGAGGAGTAGTGGTGATAGTTGTGTGCACCAGATTCTAGTAGCAGCAAGGGGTCACACTCCAGGGGGGCAGGATGCTGACAGGCTTCCCCCGAGTGCCAGTGAGGTAGGTGTGTCTCTATTCCTAAAGCACTTTGGTGGGTGGGCTCTGCAGCTGTACCTTAGGCACCCAATGCATGTATCTCTACAGATTGGTAGGTGTTGGTCTTCCTTTTTCATTGTCCAATTTTCACATGCGTATGGAGTGATTGACAAGTCCGTGGTTTGGATTCAGATTCCACCTGCATTATTTTCAACCTCTGAAACCTTGGGCGTAATACTGAACTACTTTGTGTCTCAGATTCCCTTTCTGTAAAGTGGAGATAATAATGCATACTACCTCTTTGGGTGTTTTGAAGGTGGGAAAGGATGCTCAATAATGATAACTCAAACACCATGTGCCCGACGTGGTGCTAAGTGTGCACATGAGCTTGTCTACATTGCCCATGACAGTGCTTGGCCCATAATGTGCGTTTGATACCTTAGAACTAGCATGACTGTCCTGCACTGTGTAGAGGACGAATCTGGGAGACAAGAACATTCAAGATGTGTGAGTATTTAACTCAACACTCTGTTGTGGACAGAGCAATTAAAGCTTCCTTGGAACCTTGATACAGAATGAAACATTTGTCATAATAAGCTAGGTTATGCTGCAGTAAGGAACAACCCCACCCAGAGGCATCCCAGAAAACAGGCCCGACAATCTACTTCACAAAAATCAGCCATTGAAAATCCCATGGAAGACAGTTCTACTCTGACACACATGAGGTCACCATGAGTCAACTCAATGGCAACTGTTTTTTTTTTTTTTACCCAACAAAGGTTTATTTCTCACTTACACTGCATGTTCAGCAGGGGTCAGCACTGGGTTCTGCTCGTCATTGCCATACAGGGCTCTTTGCTGGTAGAGGCTCCATCTTGACATGTTTCTACAACTACCAAGCAGAGAAAAGGAGGACTGAAATGGAGGAACAGTAGTTAAGTGCTTCTGCCTGGAATCCTCTTTTGCTCACATTTATTTGGCCAAAGAAAGCCACTTGGCCACAAGTAACTTGAACGTGGAGGAGAAATACAATCCCCCATGTATGTATCCCAGGAGAATGAAAATGTTTGTGGACCTAATCATTGTGGACCCTAATGACCACCACAGAAGGGCAAGCTCTGGGGGTGGGCATCACTGGCACTCTATTTATAAAGAATGGGAGTCCCTGAGTGGTGCAAATGGTTAGCATGCTTGGCCGCTAACCAAAAGTTTGGAGGTTCAAGTCCACCCAGAGGTTCCTCCAAAGAATGGCCTGGAGATGACCTACTTCTTAAAAAATTGGCCATTGAATCAATAAAGAACAGTGACGAATCTGTGAAACATTTCATAACATGGAGGAACCTGGAAGGCATTATGCTGAGTGAAATTAGTCAGAGGCAAAAGGACAAATATTGTATAAGACCAATATTATAAGATCTTGAGAAATAATATAAACTGAGAAGAACAAGTACTTTTGTGGTTACGAGGCGGGGAGGGAGGGAGGGTGGGAGAGGGTTATTTACTGATTAGTTAGTAGATAAGAACTACTTTAGATGAAGGGAAGGGCAATACTCAATACACGGAAGGTCAGCTCAACTGGACTGGACCAAAAGCAAAGAAGTTTCCGGGATAAACTGAATGCTTCAAAGGTCAGTGGAACAAGGGCGGGGGTTTGGGGACTATGGCTTAAGGGGACTTCTAAGTCAATTGGCAAAATAATTCTATTATGAAAACATTCTGCAACCCACTTTGAAATGTGGCATCTGGGGTCTTAAATGCTAACAAGCGGCCATCTAAGATGCATCAATTGATCTCAACCCACCTGGATCAAAGGAGAATGAAGAACACCAAGGTCACACGATAACTATGAGCCCAAGAGACAGAAAAGGCCACATGAACCAGAGACTTACATCATCCTGAGACCAGAAGAACTAGATGGTGCCTGGCCACAACCGATGACTGCCCTGACAGGGAGCACATCAGAGAACCCCTGAGGGAGCAGGAGATCAGTGGGATGCAGACCCCAAATTCTCATAAAAAGGCCAGACTTAATGGTCTGACTGAGACTGGAAGAATCCCGGTGGTCATGGTCCCCAAACCTTCTGTTGGCCCAGGACAGGAACCATTCCCGAAGACAACTCATCAAACATGGAAGAGACTGGACAATGGGTTGGAGAGAGATGCTGATGAAGAGTGAGCTACTTGTATCAGGTGGACACTTGAGACTGTGTTGGCATCTCCTGTCTGGAGGGGAGATAGGAGGGTAGAGAGGGTTAGACACTGGCAAAATTGTCACGAAAGGAGAGACTGGAAGGAGGGAGGGGGCTGACTCATTCGGGGGAGAGTAAGTGGGATTATGGAGTAAGGTGTATGTAAGCTTATATGTGACAGACTGACTTGTTTTGTAAACGTTCACTTAAAGCTCAATAAAAAATATTAAAAAAAAAATATTAAAGGATGACACATCCTGAGGGCCCACTGGGGCATTCCCTTTGCATATTCTTATGGGGTGGACTCCAAAAAGAGATGAGCTGGGTTGAACATGAGAGGCCAGCTGGTCCAACTCTTTTATTTTTTTCAGATGGGGAAATTGAAGCCTAGAGAGAGAAGTCAAATTGTTTGGGATTGATTAGCCAGTTAGTGCCAGGATTAGATTTCTTGATTCACCAGCTAGCTAAACACACTCAAAACTGCCTTGTCTTCCAAGTTCAAAAGTGCTTGAAGCCAATATGGTTTTCTAGTTTTTAGCTTGCTTAGTTTGTAGCCAAGGTCCAAGCTAGAGCCTGAGTAGAGATTCAGATTAGATTTCCAGCTCACTAGAACACATGTTCCTGGGTGGTACGAACAGTTAATATGCTCAGCTGCTAACCGAAAGGTTGGAGGTTTGAGTCCACCCAGACTCCCCTTTGGAAGAAAGCCCTGGCAATCTAGTTCTGAAAGATCAGCCATTGAAAACCCTATGGAGCATGGTTCTATTCCGACACACATGGGGTTACCATGAGTTGGAACTGACTTAATGGCAACTGGAAATAGAAGAACACATTGCCTCCTGGGAAAGAACTCTTCCTAAGGAAAGACAGTGCCTTGCATAATCAGCTTGACACAATCATAAATTCTGGTCTTGAGAGGGGGCAGTTGTGCACAGTATGGTAGTTCTCACTTGAATCTCTGTAGGCTTAGCCCCAGGCACTTGTATCGAGGTCCTAGCAAAGGAGAGGATTACGAGCTGTTTTACTAAAAATTCTATAATGTTTTGGGAACAAGACGTACTGTTGTGAGATAATTCTAACAGAGTGTAGCATGAAAGGAGAAGTATTTGCTTATGTTGGCTGCTACCTCCCAGGGCAACTTGACCACCTGGGGGCTGCATCTGTAGCCAAAGATGGTGTTGTCCAGAGGGGATACAGAAATACCCAGGGGATGCAAGACAGAGCAGGCAGAAACCTGTCATGGTAGAGGCAATATCAATTGTAGTAGACACTGGTAGCTGCCTACCCAATACCACTCCTTGTTTGCTATGTGAACTGCCTATATTGTTCAAAGAGGGAATACGCCTGAACCTGGATTATGGGTCTTGTCTAAGTCAATTATGATAATGCTGTACCCCACTTTCCCAGGCTCCCTTGAAATTAGGGGTGACCATGCCATCTAGCTCTAGTCAATGAGACCAAAGGGGCAATATGCTCTAGGGACCTCTGGAAAAGTATTCAGGGTATAAACTTGGGATCCCTGGCTCCTTTCCTCTTTCTTCTTGCCTTGAATATGCATGATTCTTTAGGTGAAAAACAAAATAAACTTTTATTTGTTTATAAAAAAAAAAAAAATTGGCCATTGAAAACCCTATGGAACACACTTCTACTCTGACAAGCATGGGGCTGCCATGAGTTGGAATCGACTTATGACAACTGGTAACTGGTTATGAAGAATGAATAAGAAGAAGTATGATGAACTGAACACCTATTATACGATAGAGATTGTGCCAGGTACTTTGCATTCACGTATCATTTAATCCTCCCAATGAGGATTAGAGACCATCTCAAGAATAGGTGTGACACATCGAACACTAATGACCAAAGACCAGACGAGTTGTGGAATGACATCAAGGACATCACACATGAAGAAAGCAAAAACTCATTAAAAAGACAAGGAAAGAAAGAAAAGACCAAAATGGATGTCAGAATAGACTCTGAAACTTGCTCTTGAATGTCGAGTAGCTAAAGCAAAAGGTAGAAATGATGAAGTAAAAGAGCTGAGCAGAAGATTTCAAAGGGCACTTCCAAAAGACAAAGTAAAGTATTATAATAACATGTGCAAAGACCTGGAGATAGAAAACCAAAAGGGAAAAACATGCTTAGCATTTCTCAAGCTGAAAGAACTGAGGGAAAAATCCAAGCCTCCAGTTGCAATATTGCAGGATTCTACTGGGAAAATATTAAACAATGCAGGAAGCATCAAAAGAAGATGGAAGGAATACGCAGAGTCATTATACCAAAAAGAATTAGTCTACATCCAGACATTTCAGGAGGTAGCATATGATCAAGTACTGATGGTACTGAAGGAAGAAGTCCAAGCTGCACCGAAGGCATTGACGAAAAACAAAGCTCCAGGGATTGAAGGAATACCAATTGAGATGTTTTCAACAAATGGATGCAGCTCTGGAAGTGCTCACTCGCCTTTGCCAAGGGATTTGGAAGAAAGCTACCTGGCCAACAGACTGGAAGAGATCCATATTTATGCCTATTCCCAAGAAAGGTGATCCAACTGAAAGCGGAAATCATTGAACACTATCATTACTATTACACGCAAGTAAAATTTTGCTGAAGATCATTCAAAAACAGCCACAGCAGTGTATCGACAGGGAACTGCCAGAAATTCAAGCTAGATTCAGAAGAGGATGTGGAACCAGGGATATATCATTGCTGATATCAGATGAATCCTGTCTGAAAGCAAGAATACCAGAAAGATGTTTACCTGTGTTTTATTGACTGTGCAAAGGGATTAGACTGTGTGGATCATAACAAATTATGAATAACATTGTGAAGAACAGGAATTCCAGAACACTTAATTGTGCTCATGAGGAACTTGTACCTGGATCAAGAGGCAGTCATTTGAAAAGAACAAGGGGATACTCCATGGTTCAAAGTCAGGAAAGGTGTGCATCAGGATTGTATCCTTTCACCATACCTATTCAATCTGTATGCGGAGCAAATAATCCAAGAAGCTGGACTGTATGAAGAACGGGGCATCAGGATTGGAGGAACACTCATTAACAACCTTCAATATGCAGGTGACACAGCCTTGCTTACTGAAAGCAAAGATGACTAGAAACATTTACTGATCGAGACCAAAACCACAGCCTTCAGTATGGATTACACCTCAACATAAAGAAAACAAAACATTCACAACTGGACCAATAAGCAACATCATGATAAATGGAGAAAAGATTGAAGTTGTCAAGGATTTCATTTTACTTGGATCCACAATCAACAGCCATGGAAGCAGCAGTCAAGAAATCAAAAGACATCTTGCATTGGGCAAATCGGCTGCACAAGAGCTCTTTAAAGTGTTGAAGAGCAAGGATATCACTTTGAGGATTAAAATACGCCTGATCCAAGCCATTGTGTTTTCAATTGCCTTACATGCATGTGAAAGCTGGATGATGAATGAGGAAGACCAAAGAACTGACGCCTTTGAATTGTCGTGTTGGCAAAGAATATTGAATATACTGGACTACCAAAAGAATGAACAAATCTGTCTTGGAAGAAGTACAACCAGAATGCTCTTTAGAAACAAGGATAGCAAGATTACTTCTCACATACTTTGGACATGTTATCAGGATTGATCAGTCCCTGGAGAAGGACATCATGCTTGGTAGAGGGTCAGCGAAAAAAAGGAAGACCCTCAACAAGATGGATTGACACAGTGGCTGCAACAATGGGCTCAAGCGTAACAACGATTGTGAGGATGGTGCAGGACCAGGCAGCGTTGCATTCTGTTTTACATAGGGTTGCTATGAGTCAGAACCGACTCGACAGCTCCTAACAACAACAACAACATTAAACAATACACCTATTGTTTTGTGACATTGGCTGCCAACCGTATGACATGTACTCTCTTTCTTGACCTTGGGTTCCCCTTTACCAGCTTTCCTGTCCCCTCCTACCTTCTTGTCCTTGCCTCTGGGCTGGTGTGCTCATTTAATCTCATTTTGTTTTATGGGCCTGTCTAATCTTTGGCTGAAGGGTGAACCTCAGGAGTGACTTCAGTACTGAGTTAAAAGGGTGTCCGGGGGCCATACCCTCAGGGTTTCTCCAATCTCTGTCAGACCAGTAAGTCTGGTCTTTTTTGTGAGTTAGAATTTTGATCTATATTTTTCCCCAGCCCTGTCCAGGACCCTCTATTGTGATCCCTGTCAGAGCAGTCGGTGGTGGTAGCCGGGCACCATCTAGTTGTGCTGGACTCAGTCTGGTGGAGGCTGTGGTAGTTGTGACCCATTAGTCCTTTAGACTAATCTTTCCCTTGTGTCTTTGGTTTTCTACATTCTTCCTTGCTCTAGATGGGGTGGGTCCAGTGGAGTATCTTAGATAGCTACTCACAAGCTTTTAAGACCCCAGGCACTACTCACCAAAGTGGGATGTAGAGCATTTTGTTTATAAACTATGTAATGTCAATTAAGCTGGATACCCTCCTAGACCACGATCCATAGACCTCAGCCCAGTAATTCGTTCCCTCAGTGGATGTGTCTATGAAACTTCCATAGCCCTGCCTTGGTCAAGTTGTGCTGGCTTCCCCAGTACTGTGTACTGTCTTACCCTCCACCAAAGTTACCATTTGTCTGTTGTCTAGTTAGTGTTTTTCCCTCTCCACTTCTCCCCTCCCATGTAACAAAGATTGTTTCTGTCCGTGTAAATCTTTTCATGAGTTTTTGTAATAGTGGCCTCATACAGTATTTGTCCTTTCGTCATTGACTTATTTCACTTAGCATAATGCCCTCCAGGTTCATCCATGTTGTGAGATGTTTCACAGATTCATCATTGTTCTTTATCGTTGCATAGGACTCCATTGTGTGTATGTACCAGTTTGTTTATCCATTCATCTGTTGATGGGCACTTAGGTTGTTTCCATTTTTTTGCTTTTTGATGGTGATTGGGGGAATCGTCACGTGGTAGTAGTAGCATCAGAACCTAACTTCAACGGGGATGATGAGAATCACCATCAGCACAAAGCTGATCCCTGAGAAGTAGAGGTCAGACATACATCCACTCTCCAACCTCTTTACCAATTCTGACACCAGCTGTCCCTCCCATGGCACTCTACTTGTCTGCTGAGTTTGGTAATCCATTGCAATGGCCACACAGAACTCACAGACCATACTTAGGGTTAAGTGGTTTATTAAGGAAGTAACAGGGTATAACTTGGGATCAGGATTAGGAAGCATGTAGGCAAAGTCCGGAAGGCTCCCCCAAAGTGGCGAGCACATCCCTTCCTTCTTCAGTGCAGGACAGCTCTTTCAGCTCCTTTCAGCCATGCAGGCCCTACTCTCTGCCATTCATGTCCCCTCTCGGCTATGCTGGCCTCCTCTTGGCCTCCTCTTGGCCCCCTCAGGACAGGCCTCTCTGCCTTCGGCCTCCCTGCCATCAACCTCTCCACTGCTAACTGACCCAGCCCATAGCTAGTGTAGCAGTTTTATTCAGCTCTCTTAGCTGCAATCCTGGCAGCAGGTTTCTGCTGTCACCACCAGCTCTGCCGCAGGGCACCTTCTAGGCTTCTTGCCAAGTTTAGTGTTACAGCCCTTGACCCATGTTGCAGCTCTTTTAAGAGGTTCTTCACCTCCTCCCTCTCTGCTTCTCTCTCTTGCCTTTTTTCCTTTTTGTTTCTTTCTTCTGTCTGTCAACCTCTGTGCGGCTGGCTTCATATATAAGCAAACCTGTGGTCAGCTTCAAAGGACGGCCCTCCCACCAGAGCCACGAACTGACCAATCCTATCTCAGTAGGCTACAGGCACTTCTTTTGCATAGTAGGCTATAGTCACTTAATTTGTGTAAGTATACTGATCAATTCCTGCAAGGTGCATAAAATAGACCAATCACAGGGCAGGCTGGGGCCCAAGACCAGAAAAAAGGTGGCAAGCCATCAAGTTGTTTATAGTTCCCCTAAGAAATGTCAATCAACCTGGACAAAAGTTAACAAACCTCTGGGGTGAAAAATGAGGGCTTAGGGGGGAAAATCTCTCAAGTTGTTTTTCCAAAGAACCAAGGCAAAGGGGCACCTAAAGGAACTCATTTCATCACAGGAATACAAGCAATGTATTTTCAAGATAGATGAGGTGTATTAATTAGGGTCCTAACAAGAAATAGATGGCAGTCTCAAAGGGTTTAATTGAGGAGATTTTAATTAAGATTCTATTTACAAAGGTGTGGTCAAGATTGAGGGAACCCACAAAGGGTGGTGAAATACTCAATGACGAGCAGTTGGTACTACTCCTGGGCTGAAGGGACAAGAGGGGGAGGTGTTCCTGAAACCTGGAAAAGCTGTGACCAAAAGAAGACTGCTCACCCGAGCTGTGGGTATAGGAGCTCAGGCTCTGCCCAAACTGCAGCCTTACAGGGAGAGGGCTGGGGGCAGATACCCTGAGTATGTGCTCCCCTCACCTGCTCGATCCTGCCAGAGGGCAAGGGAGCCTGGGTGATAGAGTCCAGGGGTGACAGCCCCTTTGGGCCATCAGCAGGACAGAGAAGGGCAAATAATGGCTCTGGAAGGGCAAATGGAGAAGACCCAGGTCTTAGTTTCCTAGTCCTGCCATATAAGAAATACCACAAGTGGGTGGTTTCAAAGAACAAAAATGTATTGTCTCACAGTTTTGGAGGCTAGAAGTCCAAATCCAGGCATCGCCCAGCAGAGGGTCCTTCCTTGTCCTGTTGGTAGTCCCGGGTGTTCCTTAGGGTTCCTTGGCGCGTAGATGGTTCCTCACACAGTCCCTTCCCCCTGTGTGTGTGTGTCTGTCTGTGTCTATGTCTGTGTCTGTGTATGTCTGTGTTTCCCTGTCTGTTTTCCCCTTTTCTAAGACACCACTCAAGCATAACAACGATGGTAAGGATGGAATATAACCAGGCAGTGCTTCGTTCTGTTGTGCATGGGGTCACTATGAGTCGGAACTGACTCTACGACACCTAACAACAAGACACCACTCAGAAGGGATTATGTTTAGGCCCCCTCCTAGTCCAGCATGGCCTTATTAACGTAACAAAACACAATCCCTTTTTGCAAACAGGATCACATTCACAGGTACAGGGGTAGGACTTCTACATATAGTTTGGGGGAAGGGACACAATTCAATTCATAACACCCTGCACACAAGAATAGATGCATAAAGTACAATACAAAACTCACATGAGTTGTAAAGATATTACATCAGGGGAGTTGTAAAGATATTACATCAGGGGAGATGGTCGGAGAAGAGGGAGGGAAGGAAGCCAGTTTAGAGCATAGAGGTTGGCAAGCATCCTCATCTGTGGGGGCCAGGGTATGTCAGCCCAGAAAAAGGGAATTTGGAGCTCCACTTAAACGTACTTTCCTGAAACTGCAGATCCCGAATCTTTGAAAGCTTTTTTTTTTTTTTTTTTTTAAAGGGGATAACCTAATGCTTTCCCTTAGTATTTAGACAAGTTCTTGTGAGCATGTCTGCTTACTTCCATGAAGCTGAGGTGCAACGAGAAGTGTTTTGACCTGCTTGGGTTGAAGTTGATGTAGATGGTTAATGGACTTGGACTTACCAATGAGGAAACCCAAAAGGCCCTCAGCGGGAAGGCTGGACCCACTTAAAGCTGGAGATGGTCCTTTCAGAGCTCTTTTTCTGTTGCTCACACTTTGGAAGGTTTTGTCTTCTTTCTTCTTTAACAAGGGAGGCGGTTCCAGTCCACCAATCAGATCGACAACCCCTATTTCCAGTATTGTATGTATTTTCCTGAGAGCCCATCCTAGCCCCCAGGCCAGACTTGGGGATGGGGGGTTGGGGCTGTCTTGGCTTCTTTGTTCTCTTGGTTCCTTTCTCCCACAAAAGTCAAAAACCCTTCCTGACCTCAGAGAAGCCGGTGCCATAAGGGCGGAGCAGAAAGGCCTAGAACTGCACTGGCAGCCTGTAGCCACATGTGGCTATTTACATTTACAGGCAGTCCACAATTTATGAGGTACTCGAGCTATGACGAACCGCGCTTATGACTTTTTTTTTTGGTACATCTTATCGTTAGTAGTATGTACTACGTACAGTATTGCAGTATGTAATTTACTGATGCTGTCATTCTCAAATGTTCAGTGCTGTGATTTATAGACCGAAACACTGCCGTGTAGCAGGCTATGGCCTGGTCTACAATGAAGTCTGTGTTGGTCAGCGTCAGTGCCATAGGGAATCGAAATAGATAGAAAGTTGAGCAGCGTTCAGCTCTAACAACATATGACAGTTGAACTTCGTGCGTGCCTAATAATGAGAATAACGAGGAAGAGGAAAGGGAGAAGTTGTCGAAAATTCTTACAGTGAAGGGATTAGCTAAAGTTTTTTCTAAACTAAATCAGGGGTTTCAGTTGCTTGAAAACATGGACCCAAACACTGACTGCTTTGCTAAAGTAGACAGGCAGATTAGGAAAGCAATGAGATGTTATCGCGAAATATATGAGGAAAAGAAGAAAAGGACCGTACAGACAACTCTCACTAATTTTGTGACTAGAAACACCATCTCTATTCCCAGGGATAATCCAGATGAATCAGAACCTTCCACAAGTGGAATTACTACCGAAACCGACAAAACACCAAGGTCATCCAACTCTACTTCATTACTGGAGTAAATTTTTATGATTTAGGTATTTTTTTATATACGTATGTATGTATTTATATCTGTAAGTTTATATGTAATGTTTCCAACTCCCAAAGACAAAAATCAGATTTATAAAGCTACTGATAATAAATGGCAATAATAATGAAAACTAAAAAAAAAAATTGAGATATCCAACTTACGTCAGAACCAACTTCTGACGGAGTCGTCGGAACTAAGCCCTGTCGTAAGTCGGGGACTACCTGTATAATAAAGTTAATTGCAATTAAATACAATGAAAAATCTAGTTCTTGAGTCACACAAGCCTTATTTCAAGTGCTCCATAGCCACATGTGGCTGGTGAATACCGTACTAGACTGTGCGAAACGTTTCCATTGTCGCAAAAAGTTCTGTTAGATAGACTAGATCCGTGTGCACAGCTTTGGAAGGGCGAGGGGGCTGGCAACAGGATTCAAAAGTTGTCTTCACCCACAGAATCCTCTCCTCAGTAAGTGACTATCAGGCACAATAATAACGGCGATGACAATAATAGCAATCCACGTGTACTTAACATGTGCCAAACAGTGTGCTAAGGGTTTTCAATACATGACATCATTTAATGACCACCGCAGTCTTAGGAAGACACTAAGACCATCTCCGTTTTGATGACAGACGTAGGCTCGGAGAATGACCTGCTCGAGGCCACACGGCTATGAGGTTGTACCATATGAAGTTGCCAATATTTGATGGTTCCCTGTACAATAAAACGGCAGTTTCATATGGTCCAGCCGCATACTAAGTGGCAGAGCCAGGCTTCAAAACTAGATCTGACTCCGGAGCCTGTGCCCAGCTCCACGTGTCTGGGTCTTTGCAAGCGATGACCCTGAGACCTCCATCACTGGTGGCTGAAGGACTGCGCGAGATCATGTGAATGGGTGTGCACACGTGGGGCTCCTGAAACCTTGGCTCCTTGGTTTTAACTCCCCTCCGTCTGTCTCAGGCGCTTGGAGACAGCGCACAGCTGTCAGGCCAGATGTAGGCAGTGGGGACTGGAGGAGGGCTTACTGCCATTGGCCAGTTTGTCTTCCCCCTCTTGACCTCCTCCTCCCCCGGGGGCCCCCACCTCTCTCTCAGGGAGTCTAAGCCCTGAGCTGAGGAGGAGGTGATGGACTCGGGCCCTTCTGTATTCCCTGAGTCCCCTAACAGCCTTGCCAGGTGTGCTCCACCACCAAGCCCTCCCCTTCTGAGGCCTCGAAGGAGCCTGAAGGCTGGAGGCGGGCTGAGGGCCTTGAAGGGTGCAGGTGTACGCGGGTGTGATGGGTGGTTATACAGAGGGAGTCCCGGACCACCGGCACAACTAACAGCCTTCTCATGACTGCATCTGGAAGAAATCGAATTCAAATTCTTCCCCCTTCTATTTGGCAATGGAAGGGAGAAGGGCCCCCCTCCTACCCCCCCCCACCCCAGCTGAGGGGCCTGCCGTTTGGGTGGGTTTTAGGTCTTATGGGTAATTTCCATCCACAGATGGTAAGCTTTGACTCTCAAAAACAATAATCTGGGGTTGCCAGATTTAACGAATGAAAATACAGGATGCCAGGTTAAAATTTCAGTTTTACATAAACGTTGTTAGATGCCGTCGAGTTGATTCTAACTCATGGCGACCCTATAGGACAGAGTAGAAGTGCCCTATAGGGTTTCCTAGGCTGTCATCTTCTCCCATGGAGCCATTGATGGGTTCGAACTGCCAACCTTTCCGCTAGCAGCTAGGTGCTTAACCACTGTACCACTAGGGCTCCATAGATAAACAATAGGTAAATTTTTTTAGAAGTAGGTACCATGCAATATTTAGGACATACTTTTACTAAAAAAATTGTCGTTCTTCTGAAATTCAGATTTCCCTGGGTACCCTGTATTTTATCTAGCAACCTTACAACAGTGGTGTCTTCAGAGGCCAGAGCTACATTTATGACGACGTTAAGGAGGCTTGAGAGCCCTGGTGGTGCACTGGTTAAGAGCTACAGCTGCTAACCAAAAGGTTGGCAGTTCAAATCCACCAGTCACCCCTTGGAAACCCTGTGGGGCAGTTCTACTCTGTCCTATAGGATCGCTATGGGTTGGAATTGACTCAATGGCAACCTTTCTTTTTCCTTTTGGTAAGAAGGGTTGGGAGAAATGGGGAGGGAGATGGAGTTTCCTTCTGGTGACTGTACCCAGGTTTATAACTACAGCTCCTTGTGGGAGAGGCAGAGTAATTTACACTCAGGTTTTCAAAGTGTGGTCCTGCTACCAGCAGCGTCAGCATCACCTCTTGATACCTGTTAGAAATACAGAGTCGAAAACCCTGGGGGCGGGGCCAGGGATCTGTGCCTCAACAAGCTTTCCAGCTGGTTGGATGCAGTTTGAGAACTTTAGGGACCAGACAGATCTACGGCGGAAGCCCAGTTCCGCCATTTATAAAGGCGCCCAGATGGCGCAAGGGGGTTGGCCAGCAGTTGCTAACTCAGAGGTTGCCGGTTCGCACCCATCCAGTAGCTCCTAGGAAGAAACAGGTCTGGTGATCTGCTTCTGTAAAGATTACAGCCTAGAAAACCCCATGGAGCAGTTCTACTCTGTCACATGGGGTCGCCATGCGTCAGGGCTGACTTGATGGCCACTAACAACATCCACTATTTATTGGCTACGTGAGCTTGGACTGATTAACCTCTCTAAGCCTCCACTTCTTCCTGAATAACAAAGGGAACATGGTACCTTATTCAGCGATGCATTAAAGATTAAATGAAGTTGCATACTATACACATAACTCACAGAGCTTGTCATTTTAAGAACTCAAAAAATAATTAGGCTTATTTTTACAACACAAGTATAGACCACAGAGGTGGATTATCCAATAGGCAAGGTAAGTACGGTGCTTACCTTGCTTACCAGATCATCTGTAGTGAACAATTTCACATTTTTTCACCACATCGAAGATTCTGCTTCTAGGTATGGCCAGCATCTCCCTCCCAACCTCGTAGCACCTTCCCGTGGAATCAAAGCCTCTTTTCAAATTTACAGTCCTGATGGGGGCAGATGATCCAGTAAGCAAGGTAAGCACAGATTTACAATGTAGTGAAAACCATGTGAAACAGCTCACTACAGATTGGGAAGTGAGCACAGGGAAGCCCTTGGTAGACCCTCTGAGCTAAATCTGATGGTCAGCATGGCGAGCCCCACTTACAAGGGCAATCTCTGCTCAGGTCAAACGAGTCTTTGATTTCCAGCACCTCAATTCCCAATAGTCCTGCAGAGACAGAGATGAATATAGAGAAAAAGGAGAGTGGGGACAAAGGACCTTCTTCCTGTGGAACTGGTTGGCGAAGCCACAGACTGGGCCTAGAGGGAGGGCCACGTCTATTTGTCTGTTTCATTCTCTTTGATCTGTGCTTAGCCAGTTATCCAAATGGCAGTGTTTCTCATGGAAAGGAGAGAGGAAGGAGGCACTGGGACTGAAGATCATATGGGGGTGTCTTTCCAGGCAGGGAGAGGCCAGCACACTCTGGAATGCTTCACAGGCCAAGTCTGGGGTTCACACGGTAAGTCTAGATCAGGCTTCCTCAGCCTTGGCACTATAGACATTTCCGGTCAGATAATTCTCTGTTAAGGATCTCTGGAGGCAGAGTGGTTAAGCTCTCGCCTGCTAACGAAAAGGTCGGCGGTTCAAACCCACTAGTCGCTCCCAGGGAGAAAGATGTGACAGTCTGCTTCCATAAAGATTACAGTCTTGGAAACCCTATGGGGCGGTTCTACTCTGTCTTATAGGGTCATTAGGAGTCGGAATCAACTCCATGGCAATGAGTTTTGGAATTTTTTGTTGTCCTGTGTAGGATATTTAGCAGCATCCCAGGCCTCTACCTACTTGATGCCAGGAGCATTCTCCACCCTCCTCCATGATGGTGACAATTAAAAAATGTCTCCAACCAAAAAGCTAAACCTGTTGCTGTTGAGTCAGCTCCAACTCATGGCGCCCCCGTGTGTTTCAGAGTAGAACAATGCTCCACAGGGTTTTCAACGGCTGTGCCAGCCAGCCTTCCACAGCACCCCTGAGTGGATTAGAACCACCAACCTTTTGGTTAGTAGCCTAAGGCAAACCATTTGTGCTACCGCCCAAAAAAGAAAAAACCTCTTGCCGTCAAGTTGATTCCAACTTATAGGGACCCTATAGGCCAGAGTAGAGCTGCCCCATAGGGTTTCCAAGGAGTGCCTGGTGGATTCAAACTATTGACCTTTTGGTTAGTAGCCAAACTCTTAAGCACTAGGCCATCAGGGTTTCCTACACCACCAGTGTTTCCAGGGATCTGTTGTTGTTGTGTGCCGTCTAGTCAATTCCGACTCATAGTGATCCTATAGGACAGAGTAGAACTGCCCCATAGGGTTTTCTAGGCTGTAATCTTTGCTGAAGCTGACTGCCACGTTGTTCTCCCATGGTATGGCTGGTGGGTTCAAACCACCAACCTTTCATTTAGTAGCCGAGCCCTTAATCACCAGCCCTACCAGGGCTCCTTCCCAGGGACCTAGACATTGCCAAATGTCCCATAAGGGGAAAATTTGCCCTTGGTTGAAAACCACTGGTCCAGAGAATCTACTACAGAGCAGCCACTGAAATAATTTTAACAGCTATCATTTATTGGGCACTTACAAATATGATCTCCAGTCCCCATGATTGTATTACAAGGTAGGTCTTCTTATCTACACTTTACAGTTAGAGAAACTGAGCCTCAGAGGATTAAAGTAACTTGCCCAAAACCATACAGCTGGTCATTCTGGGATTCTGATCTAGGTTGGTCTAGCTCCCAACCCCATATAGTTCTTGCTGCAACACTCCCTTGGTCTAGAAATTTAAGACTTTTTTTTTTTTTTTCCTTTAAACAAGGCAAATCTTCTCAAGTCAACTCAAGTCCAAACATACTTACCGAGCTAGGTGCCATGAGGAGCTACAACAGAATTCTAAGATGTTGCTCTTTTCTAGTAGTTTTCAATATCCATGTCATCAGGAAGGGCAGACTCTCACATAGCACAGATACAGAGCAATGCCAGGCAGTCTGAGTCTGGGCCAAAATGAGCATTTCTAGTGGTAGAACTTCTGAATGGAATGCCCTTTGGGAATGCCTGCTTCACGTGTCCTTTCATGGACAATCCTGATAATAAATAAAGATGGAGCAATGCAGCTTTGAAGTTCATGGGCTCTACCAGCAGCATGTTCTACTGAATATTAGTTCTCTTGCCTGGGGGTGGGCTGCGGGTTGCTTGCAGCCAAGCATTCAGCCATCTTCTTCCTGGCTCTCTGCAGGAAGTCCACCTTTCCCCGCTCCCTCCGAATGGCCGTGTACTCGTAAGCCTTGAGCTTGCTGTAGTAGTCAGAGAACTTGTTGTAGAGGATGGAGATAGGCATCCCGTTGAGAATGATCCCAAAAGCAATGCAGAGGAAGGCAAAGAGCCTGCCCAGGTGGGTCTCGGGGTACATGTCTCCATAGCCCACAGTGGAGATGCTCACCTGTAGGGGAAGGCAGAAGGGATGGGGCTGTTAGCAAGGGAGGAGAAGAAAGGGGGAGAAGCAGGCATGTGGGTTCTCTGTCTCCCTGGAGGTGTATGTGGGTCACATAACAGCTCTCCATGGAGCGGCACTGGGACAGAACGTTTGCCTCCAAGACCTGAGTCATGGAAAGAACACAGGCTTTGGAGCTGGAAGACGTGGGTTTAGATCTTGACTATCACTTGTAAGTTTTCTTATGTACGATAGAGGGGAAATGAGACCTTCTTTAAAGGGTGGTTGTGACGTGCACATAAGATGCATGTGTAGCCAAAAAAATAACCAGACCAGTTGCAGACACATGGTGACCCTGTATGTATCAGGGAAGAACTGTGATCTGTAGAGTTTGTCAATAGATGACTTTTTGGAAGTAGATCGCCAGGCCTTTCTTCAGAGGTGCCTCTAGATGAACTTGAATCTCCAACCTTTTGGTTTGTACCCCAACACTGTAAACTCCTGGTGTAGGTTGTGCTCAATATATGTTGGCCCTTGTCTCCCCTCAGCTGCAGTCAGTTTTTCGAACAGGCTTCCTAGGTTTGTCTACGTTACAAATGTACTGGAGTTTGAGCTTAAAACCAGTCAGACCCACCACTCACTGCCTTTGAGATGATTATGACTCCAAGCAACCCCAGAGGGTGGCCAAGGCTATAAATCTTTACAGAAGTAGCCTGCCGTATCTTTCTTCTGCAGAGCTGCTGGTGGTTTCAAACCACTGACTCAGTTAGCAGTTGAGCACTGTAACCACTGAGTCACCAGGGCTCCTAGAACCAGTCCGACCTGGTTCAAGTCCTTACTCTGACCTTGGGCAAGACACTCAGACCCTTGCTTTCTTCATCTAAAACCGGAGGGTAACACCTCACTCTCAGGAGTCTCAAAAACTCAAAACTCACTGCTGTTGAGGCGATTAGTGACTCATAGTGACCCTATAGGACAGAGTGGAACTGCCCCATAGAGTTTCCAAGGAGCCCCTGGTGGATTCGAACTGCTGACCTTTCGGTTAGCAGCCGTAGCTCTTAACCACTACACCACCAGGGTTTCCTCAGGAGTCTTATGAAGACTAAATAAGATAATGGACGTGTGGAACATGTGTTCACACATAAAGATGTGTTTCACCCATAAATGTATTTCCTACATATATATTTCATACGTATATGAAATATGCATACTTCACTTACACATTTATATATTTCATATTATATTTATATTTTATTTCATATACATTTCAAAAGACTAAAATGCTGAGCAAAACAAGGTGAAAAACGATACATATTTCCTATGTATGTTTATATTTATATAGAGTTGTATTTATGAAATACAAATGTGTAAATTAAGCATGTAAATATATCTGTTTATAAATACAAACATATATATTCCATATATAAAAATATTTCAGCAAATGGTTGAGCATTCAGGTACTAACCAAAAGTTGGTGGTTGGAACCCCCTCGGAAGACAGGCCTGGTGATCTATTTCCAAAAGATCCAACCAAAACCAATCCAGCTGCAGCCGAGTCGACGCCAACTCATGGTGACCCCATGTGCATCAGAGTACAACTGTGCTCCCCGGGTCTTCTTGGCTGTGGCCTCTCAGGAGCAGATCTCTGGGCCTTTCTTCCAAGGCTCCTCTGGGTGGGTTCAAACCACCAAACTTTTGGTTACTAGCCAATCAGTCACTGAAAACCTGTGGGGCACAGTTCTACTCTGACACACATGGGTCATCATGAGTTGGAACTGACTCGATGGCAACTGGTTTGTTTCCTTTGGGTTTTAAGCCAAGTAAAAAAAAAAAAAAATTTTTTTTTTTTTATTAGGTATAGTGAAGGCAGTGAACAAACTCTGCCATCGTTCTCTTCTCATCTTTAAAATGCAGTTATAATACTTCTCAGAGTTGTTATGTAGTTCAGATGAGAAATTTTACATGCAGATGCTTTAATGGCAAATATCCAGAGAAACATACTCTTATTATTTTATGAAGGGACTTTTGTATGACATCACCGACCAAAAATATGCTCACCCTGCATGAAATTCTTCCCATCACTCTTGTCACACTGCTTTAAGTTCCACTAATTAGCGATTTATTTGGGTTAACAAGCTTCTGTTTTAAAATGCAGATACCCAGGGGAGTAGTTATCAGTCAGTGTAGCCAGAAAAAGCCCAGAGAAGGTCCCCAGGGGCCTGTTTTCTACGCCTCATGTGCTAAGATTCCCTTCGGTCCCCAGACTACTGGCTAAATTAATAGAAGCCTTCAGGCAGAGTTGTTGCTTACAGGGAGTTCTGGGTGGTGCAGATGGTTAACACGCTCAGCTGCTAAGCGAAAGTCTGGAGGTTCAAGTCTCCCAGAGGTACCTGGGAAGAAAGGCCTGGCGATCTGCTTCTGAAAATCATTCCATGAAAACCCTACAGGTCACAAAGGTCCAATCTGCAACTGATCACGAGGATGGCGCAAGGCCTGGCAGCATTTCATTCCGTCATGCGTGGAAAGCCGACTTGATGGCCCCATTCTGGCTTCTACCTCAGGATTTTCCAAAATTTTTAGAGTTTAATCTCAGCCATAAGGGCAGGGGGTTTCCACTACTTTTTAACCAAGAAATTTTTAAAAAGCCTTATAAAGGCTTAGATATAAACACTCAGTACTTATTATACAACGTAGAAAACATATGTGAGTCGGTTTCCTTTAGAGCAGAGATTGGCAAGCGAGGGTTGAGTCCACCCAGAGGTGCCTTGGAAGAAAAGTGTGGAGATCTACTTCTGAAAAAATCAGCCATTGAAAACCCTAGGGAGCGCAGTTCCACTATGACACACATGGGGTTGTCATGAGTCAGAGCTGACTGGATGGCAACTGGCTTTTCTTTTTACTGGTGGTTGCTGACCGTTGTAAAAATTGTGCGTTGCACACTGCCAGGATGCACCATTTGCTTCACCGATTTGTATAGTTATCATCACAATTTTCCGGCGAGTGGCAGTCAATGTACAAAGCCACCTTCTTGGTTGGCAGCAAGGTGGCCGTTAGACCTTTTGTTCTGATGCTGTAAGGGCTGGTTTGAACCTGAATCAGTGTGTCTGTGGTTAGAATGAAGTGGAGAAGTGAACCGGCTGGCCACATCTGGGGAGCTAATAAGAACCACAGCCGCACCAGCTCGTAGAAAGGGAAAGCGTGCACCTCCTGTTGGGGCGGGTGACTTACCATCTCTTGCTGCTCCATCTGCAGTGAGGGGCCTGCTGAGAGTGGACTGCCCCTTTCCACCGTGGAAAGATGCGAGCAAGCACCGAAAAGAGGCAGGGGGGTGCAGACCACGCTAAGGAAATGGGCACGGCACTTGACTAAGTGGGTCTGAATCCACTTCCCAGTTGTGTGGTTTGGGCAAGCCTCCTAAATTGTCTATGCCTCAGTCTCTCCTTCTGAAATATGGGGATAAGAATAGAACCTACTTCACAGGGTTGTCAAAAAGGAGTCCTGGTGGTGCAGTGGTTGAGCACTTGGCTGCTAACCAGAATATCGGTGGTTCAAACCCGCCAGCTGCCCCGTGGGAGAAAGATGTGGCAGTTTGCTTCTGTAAAGATTTATATATGTAAAAAAAAAAGCCATTGCCTTCTAGTCGATTCAGACTCATAGAGACTCTATAGGACAGAATAGAATTGCTCCCTCGGTTTTCCAAGGAGTGGCTGGTGGATTCAAACTCCACCTTTTGGTTAGCAGATGAGCTGGTAACCACTGTGCCACCAGGGCCTTGCAAATCCTATGGGGCCATTCTGCTCTGTGCTATAGGGTCTCTATGTATGGGAATCGACTCCACGGTAACGGGTTTGGTTTTGGTTTTGGCTCATAGGGTGGTTATGGGAACTGAATGCGTGCTGGGCACAGGGTGTTCGAGCAATAATGTTAGTTCTTAGGCTTATTCGACCCATTAAAAAAACAAAAACAAAAACAAACTAGCTGCCGTCGAGTTGATTCCAACTCATAGCAACAGAGTAGAACCGCCCCTTACGGTTCCAAGGAGCGGCTGGTGGGTTAGGCTGTGGAAACGGTGCTTTGCCCTGTGCACCAGCTAACCAGTTGTGCTCCATGGGGTTTTTGATGGCTGATTTTTTTGGCAGTAGATCACCAGGCCTTTCTTCTGAGGTGCCTCTGTGTGGACTTGAACCTCCAACCTTCAGGTTAGCAGCAGAGCACATTACTGTTTGCACTCAGGGACTCACCACCTCCCCCTTATGGTACCAGTGGCAAACATGTCAGAACTTTAATATATAGGTGAGGGTTATCGTTCCCCGCAAGGTGGTCACCCATGACCTCATTCTAACACTACTTCCACTGATCAAAACATGCTTGGAATTCCACCGAAGAATTATCTCCAGGGCCTCTGACATGTCCGCGTGCTGCTTTGTAATGGCGCTAAGTCTTTACCTTTTTGAGGGTGGAGTCAATATTCAAAAATAGTTAAAAGCCGCTTGAGTGTAAGATCGGCACCTAGAGCTAACCACCAGGGTGGATAAGATTATCTGCAGCAAGGTCAGGCCACTGAATCTTCTGTGCAGATGATAACCCAAAAGAGGGATTCCAAAACTACGGCGACAGCAGCATGGATGGGCTAAGGAGAGGTTTTTAAAGTTGAATCCTTCGAAGGACAACATTTGGTTGTGTAATAATATTAGCCCAAACTTTCAGCCTTTACCACCTCAGATTCTTTGGGAAAACCGTTGCCGTTGTTATTAGTTGCCGTCGAGTCCATCCCGGCTCATGGCAGCCCCCTGTGTGCAGAGTAGAACTGCTTGCTCCATAGGGTTTTCAAAGCTGTGAGCTTTCGGAAGCAGACAGCCAGACCTGTCTCCCAAGGCACCTCTGAGTGGGTTGGAACTGCCAGCCCTCCAGCTAGTAGTCAAGCAGGTAACCACGTGCACCCCCCAGAGATGCCTCGGGGGAAACTAGTTGTTGTTGTTAGTTGCTATCGAGTCAGTCCCGACTCTTAGCTTTTGACTTTTCAATCTAAGGTCAGCCAAAAGAAAAAAAAGTTGGGGTCAGGAGTAAAGTAAAACCAATGTAAGACTGGAGCGAACTTTTAAAACAGGCGCTTCGTGTGATTCTTTTCCTTCCTCTGTATCCCTCCACCTCATCGTCCACGCTCCGTCCTGGGCAGCAGCTGATTAACTGGTGCCTGGGGTAAGGCAAAACCATAATAATGCAAGTCTGGGGATCTGTTCATCTGTCCAGAGCAAGGTCCGCAGTCATGAGCCAGTCAGCACCCTCGGCTTCCTTGGGACTTCTCCCTGCCGCCACAGCTCTGCGGTGCCCGCCCCAGCCATCGTGGCCAACAGGAGAAGCATAGTTTAAGGAGACAAAAGGGCATCAGCCTGTAAGATAAAAAGGGATTAAAGTGCCTACTAGCCTCTGTCCCATTTATAGCTCCTGGGCTATTTCTGAAGGGAGCCCTGGTCGCCTGCTGCTGAAGCGCTCGGCTGCTAACCAAAAGGTCATCAGTTTGAACACACCAACTGCTCCGAGGGAGAAGGATGTGGCAGTTACCGTCCATAAAGAGTACAGCCTTGGAAACCCCGTGGGGCAGGTCTACTCTGTCCTATAGAGTCACTGTGAGTCAAAATCAACAGCAGTGGGTTTGTTTTTTGACTTGGGGTGCTATTTCTGGAGGTGCCAGGAGAACTTTAATGCCTTCTGTGTCAGATATGCACCCGCTGTCTGTCAGCCCCAAACCCGTCACCCTTCTGAACTCTTTTCCTGTAACTCAGCACCTGGGAGTTGCCAGCTACACTTCCCAGACGCCCTTGCCGCTGTTCTCTGTTTGCTTTCTACCAATGGGAAACAGTGGTAGGAGACTGGAAGGCGGGAAGAGGGGATAGGAGTCTCTATTCTAAAGTGCTCTGCTGCTAACCAAAAGGTCGGAGGTTCAAGTGCACCCATAGGCACCTTGGAAGAAGGGCCTGGTGATGTATTGCCCCAAAAATCAGCCACTGAGAACCCTAAGGAGCACAGTTCTATTCCGACTCACATGGGGTTGCCATGAGTAAGGATCAATTCAACAACAACTGGATTTTTATTACTGTTTTTTGGTCCTGTCATCATCCTGCCAACAACAGCAGACAGCTATAGCTCTGGCATCTTTCAACACCATGACGTAACCTCATGGTGCCCCCTCCGGGGTCCCAGCAACAGCCACACAGTCTGCTCCTTGGATCTGGTAACACTGCCTTTGCTCCCTGTTCCCCCAGTTCTAGGGCTGACAGCTATTTCCTGCAGCTACTGATCTCTGGGTTACTTCCGCTCCCCCGTTTTGCTCTTCCAGCCTTCCAACTCCAATTCCCCCACCCCGCAACCATGCCTTATGAAAAACCCAACTTGGTTTCTGTTTTCCTGGCTGTTACCTGAATTCACCTTCCAAATGAGGCTCTTCAGAGCAATCTCTCCATCAATCACTAAATCTCAGTGGGCTTGTAAGTGCCACGTCCTTGCAAAGAAACGATCACGTACTTTATTTAGGAAAACAGAGGTGGAGCGGGGAAGGGTCGGATGTCTCAGTTAAAGGTCAATTTTTTACATGAAGAGTTTTTGTTTGTTTTTGAAGGAATGCGCTCATGACATGGTTTCCTGTTTGGTTTTTACAAGTTTAACTTGCTCTGGAAAGCTCACGAGGAAGTGGTTGATTGCTCAGATTTATTTAAAAACACACCCACCCAGGAGGCCAAGGCTTAGGGCTTCATCATAGAGCTAATTGTTCTTGCTGAGCTGTGCCACGCAGTTCCCACACCCATGGAACCCGGACAGCCCCAATGTGGCTGGAATTGCTCCAGGCGGGGGCCTGTCGATCCGGACACTCCGAAGGTCTCCCAAGACCGAACAGCTGGCCCTTTTGTATGGATCACAGTCTCTCTCTTTCCCCCAGGAGAGAAGGAATCACTTCTGTTTTATTTTCCCTACAACGATGCTGGAAGCGAAAGTTATTGCTTCCATGTGATGAAGACTAGCGAACTACTCAGATATGGTAGCTTCTATTTATTGGGGTGAGCATTTTACAGGTGTTTCCTATTACATTTATGCTCACAAATAACCTCTGTTTGACAGATGAGTAAGTTGGGTCTGTCTTGTATCCCTCTGCACAAGCATTTGCAGGCATAACTGGCCAGGAGGGATTTGTTCTGCAGCTGTAGCACAATTCACAATAACGAAAATTACTGTATTTCTCTTAAAACCCAAGAGCTGAATTACAGAGGAAGGTTGCAAGATTCTTGGCAGCAGAGAGAGGGATGGTCATTAAAAGCAGATCAGATTGGGGGTTATCTAAAAGTACTGTAAACACAGAAAAGAACAGATTAGAGACTCTGTCTTTAATACGGGGTAAATACTCCACAAGGGATACAGCATTGGTGTGGTGGAAGAAAACACCCGCCATAGTTTTCTTATCTTTAAAATTCCAACTTGCGAGTACATGTTTTCTGATGTGCATAACATATTTGAGGAGTAATATACTGCTGCAGTTGTCGTTAGCTGCCTTTAAGCTGGCCCCCGCCTCATGGAGACCTCACACACAACTGAATGAAATGCTTCCTGGCTCTGTGCCATCCCCATGATAGGCTGCAGATTGCACCTTTGTGATCCACAGGGTTTCATTGGCTGATTTTTGCAAGTAGGTTACCAGGCCTTTCTTCCTGGTCTCTCTTAGTCTGGAAGCTCTGCTGAAACCTCTTCAGCATCATACCAAAAACCAAACCAAACCCGTTGCTGTAGAGTCGCTTCCAACTCATAGTGATCCTATAGGACAGAGTAGAACTACCCCATAGAGTTTCCAAGGAGCACCTGGTGGATTTGAACTGCTAACGTTTTGGTTAGCTCTTAACCACTGCACCACCAGGGTTTCCACCGACAGATGGGTGGTGGCTGTGCATCCGGTGCCTTGGCCAGGAACTGAACTCTGGCCTCCTGCATGGAAGGCGAGAATTCTACCACTGAACCACTAGTGCAGTAGAATGACTGTATTACTGGACCTAATTCTTTGTATCTTCCTATATCTAAGCTCTCTGCCATCCAAGCTGGCGGTGCCCTCCTACAGTGGGCGGGCTAACCTGCTCTACCCCTTGATGCTGAGTTTGGCCATGTGACTTGCTTTGGCCAACGGACTGAGCGAGTGCCATGAGCAGAAGTGCTTGCATGGCTGGGTTTGCGTGTTCTCTCTTACCCAGTACGACAGCCAGAGGTACGTGCCTGCTGGAAGGTGGGGGACGTGTGGCCCAGAGTCAGTCAGCTGGCCCTCAGACGTGTGCGTGAGCCCAGCCCAGATTAGAAGAACCTTCTAGTTTAGGCCAGCCCAAACCGCTGACTTGCCAACTTGTGAACTAAATAAATGCTTAATGTGTGAGGCCACTGAGTTTTTGGGTTGTTTGTGATGCGGCATTATCATGGCAACAAGTGAACAATAAAGTTATATAATTTTTAAATAACTAAATATATATTTATCATGGGTGTATGCGCACAACCTTTTACTTTATGAGGTGTATGATCGATAAAATGGCTGGAGACCACTGGATCGGAGTAACTTGTAGGATTCCATGTCTCAAATTCTCATGTCTATTTAGCCATGCGTATTTCGATGAGTATCTTCTCATGATTCAAATTTCAGCTCAAATGTCACCTTCTCTAGTATGGCTTCTCTGACTATCTCATCGAAGGTAGATTCCACCACCCAAGTCCCTCGCCATTCTATTATCCTACAAAAATCAAAAAGCCCCACTGCCATCAAGTAGATTCTGACTCATAGTGACCCTATAGACAGAGTAGAACTGCCCCATAAAGTTTCCAAGGAGCAGCTAGTGGATTCCAACTGCCAACCTTTTGGTTAGCAACCAACCTCTTAACCACTGCACCACCAGGGCTCCATCATCCTACAAAGGACACACAAATATCTGAAAATATTTATCTGTCTTCGTCCGCTAGAATGTAAGTTTCCTGAAGGAAGGAACTATACCCTTTTTTCTCTCACTCCGTATCCTTCGTAGAGGTCTCTGGGTGGAGCAAATGGTTTGCACTCAACTGTTGCTGTATGTTGTCAAGTCAATTCTGACTCATAGTGACCCTATAGGACAGAGTAGAACTGCCCCATAAGGTTTCCTAGGCTATGATCATTACAGGAGCTGACTGCCACGTCTTTCTCCCGTGGAGCGGCTGGTGGGTTCAAACTGCCGAGCTTTCGGTTAGCAGCCAAGCACTTAACCACTGTGCTACCAGAGCTCTTTGCACTCCATTACTAACCTAAAGAGGAATCCCTGGATGGTGGAAAGGGTTAAGCACTTAAGTACTAGCCGAAAGGTTGACAGTTCAAATTCACTCACAGGTGCCTAGGAAGACAGGCAGGGCGATCTTGCCTTGAAAGCCCTGGGGAACAGTTCTACTCTGTAGCACGTGGGGTTGCCTGGTTTTGTGGTTTTGCGTTTTCAGTCTTGAGTGCCCTACTTGGCGCGTGGGAGGCACTAAACAGTTTTTTGCTGGATAAGTGAGTAAGATAGATTTCTGCGCTTACGTGAGGAACTGGTCCCACTATTGGGCATCTTTTCACTTTGGACCTACACATCTGACACAAGGCATTTTGTCCCTGTAATTTTAACAGTGATCTATTCTCTCTGCTCTACCGAGAACAGGGATGCTTAGTACACATGATGCAGTGTAACGGGAAGTACAGAGAAGAATTGGATTAACGATGTATCAGTCCTGGGGAATAGAGCAGCCTTAGAACACCCGAGGGGGACTGCTCTTACTGTGTGTACTGTTCTCATGTCTTCATATTAGTTTAGAAACAAAGGCAAGTTACCAGTCTTTTATCTAATTCATGATTTTACTAGTATAAATAATTCTCAGAGAATAAATTGGGCAAAGGCCAGAACTGCACATGGTCAGGCTGAGATGGGCAAAATCCAGCCTGTGAAAACAGTGCCTGCTAGAGACAACGGCCACAGAAGAAAACTCACCTTGGCAAAAGCAATTGCTGGTTAAAAAAAAAAAAAAAAATGTTAAGGATAAAAACTGAATGGTGAATCAATTTTTATGGCAAAATGTATGGAAAATACTGATCCTGAGTCAAATACCTTCGGTCGAGATACAAAGGGAGCATTTTAGAAGTTTTAAACTTTGTTGTACACGAAATAGATCAGGAAATTAAGCAAGATCATTGGGCATTCACTTCAAGAAATTCTCTTTTTAAAAAAAATGGAAATCCAATATTAGTAATAGAACTCTTAACAAAATCATTAGATTAATATACCAAAAGTAAAAAGGTTTTATCGGTTAAAACTGCAGTATCGAAGAGCCCACTGGATTCTGTGCCCTTTAAGGTACTTCAGTGGAGGCAAATTGACTCTAAAATTCCGTTGTGGTTTTAGCTTTACTCACGGCCGACGGGCATGTCATCTGCTAGAGACATGTAACCCTCCATCAGTGCCATCTGTACACACGGTTTATCTACTATGGGGATGACCTTTCGCCACGTGGAATATGATCAGAGGAGTGGCCTTTGGCTAGCTCTTTTAGGAGGAGTCTAATGTCATCCCACCACTGAGGAAAGCTTGCAAATCCTGGTGTACTCATGAACAATCCACTCCCAGAGAACGGAGGGTCAATGAACTGTTGCTGTTGCTGTTAGGAGCCATTGAGTCACCTCCCACTCACAGCGACCCTACGTTCAACAGAATGAAATACTCCCCAGTCCTGCACCATCCTCACAATCATTGCTTTGTTTGAGGCCAATGTTGCAGCCACTGTGTCAGTCTACCTCGTTGAGGGTCTTTCTCTATACGTCTAACTTTCCCTTCCAAAGAGGAGACTGAGGGCCAGAGACTGTGGGGCGAGGTGTCACAGTTAATTATTCCGGGTCACAGTTAACTACTGGCAGACGTGGGACTGGCAGCAGGTACTCTTCTTCTCTGATCACAGTACAGAACCAAAATCCAGCTGCCGCTGAATGGACTCTTGGCGACCCCACATGTGTCCGAGTAGAACTGTGTTGCACAGGGTTTTCAATGGCTGATTTTTTGAAAATAGATGGCCAGGGCCTTCTTCCAAGGCTCCTCTGGGTGGACTTGAACCTCCTACCTGGTTAGCAGCTGAGCGCGTTAACTGTTTGCACCACCTGGGACTCCACTTTACACAGCAGGTGCTCAGGAAGTGGTAAAACCACTTGCATCTACATGAATAATGAATCCTCCTTAAATTCACCCGCCCAGAACTTTGACTAAATCTGGGTTTGGGGATTCCTAGGAGCAAGCCAGAGCCCTGGTGGCACAGTGGTTAAGAGCTACCACTGCTAACCAAAAGCTCGGCGGTTCGAATCCACCAACTGCTCCTTGGAAGCCCTATGGGGCACTTCTGCTCTGTCCTATAGGGTCACTAGGACTTGGAATTGACTCCACCGCAATGGGTGTGGTTTTGGGGTTTAGGACCAAGTCAAAGGAGCCCTGAAGGTGCAACTGTTAAGTGTCTGGCTGCTAACTGAAAGGTTGGCAGTTCCAACCCACCCAGCAGCCCTACAGGAGAAAGGCCTGGCAATCTGCTTCTGTAAAGGTTAAAAAAAAAAATTTTTTTTTTTTTTTTTACAACCAAGAAAACCCTACAGGGCAGTTCTACTCTGTCTCATGCAGTCGCTAAAACTCAGAATCAACTCCAGGCACCCAACAACAACAGGACCAAGTCAAATTCGGTTACTTACCGGACTACAGTGTCTCTGCCTTCCAACCCTTTAACACCCTCCCCTGCGTGCAACAGACCCCACTGCAGTTGACTGCCCTTGCCCCGCCTGTTGTCTCAGCAGGAGGCAGTGATGAGACGCGGGAGTAGAGGTCGTTTTGCAAAGCTGGGGACAGACCAGGACTTTGCCCGGATAACCAAGGACAGGGAAGCCCCGCTTCTGTGGGGCCTGGGGCCGTGGGACTCACCGCGGCCCACCACCACGAGTGGGGGATGCTGGTGAAGTTGGTGCCGGGCACGTCGTGCTCCACAGAGTAGACGGCGGCCGAGAAGGCGAAGATGCCCATGGCGATGAAGAGCAGGAGGCAGCCCACCTGCTGGTAACATTGGCGCAGCGTGAAGCCGAAGGCGCGCAGCCCGGTGGAGTGGCGCGCCAGCTTGAGGATACGCAAGATACGCATGAGGCGCATGATGCGCAGCACCTGGCCCACCTTGCCCACGCGGCCCACCGTCTCCAGGTCGTGCTCCCGCGCCGAACTCTGGCCGTCCTCGCCCGTGACGCCCTCCAGCAGCAGCTGCAGGTAGAGCGGCAGGATGGCCACCAGGTCGACCAGGTTGAGCGCGCCGCGCGCGAAGCGCCGCAGGTCAGGCGTGGAGGCCAGGCGCAGCAGGTACTCCAGCGTGAAGAAGGCGATGCACAGCATCTCCACGTGCTCCAGCAGCGGCCGCGCCTCGCTGCTGCCCCCCGCGCCCCGCGCCCCCGCCGGCTGCATCTCCTCCACCGTGTTGAGCGCCAGCGCCACCACGGAGATCAGCACGAAGAGGCTGGAGGCCACCCCGATAGTCTTGGCGGCCACCGACGAGAAGGGCTTTTCCAGGAGGTTCCAGAGGCGGCGGCGCTGCGGCCCATAGAAGCGCATGTGGCTGAAGAGCTCCTCCGCCTCCTCGGCCTGCGCCTGGGCGCGCAGCTCGTGCTGGATCTTCAGCTGCTCGGCCAGCTCGTCGCGCCGCTCCTCGAAGCTGATGCGGCAGCAGCGCGGCGTGTACTTGAGCCGCACGCCCCAGTAGCCCAGCTCCTCCAGGAAGCTGCGAGGGCACAGGTCGTCGCGCACCAGGAGCACGCCCGACGCGTAGAAGTTGTAGACCAGCTGGAAGACGGCCGGGTCGCGGTCGAAGAAGTACTCGTCCGTGCGCTCCTCGTAGTCGTCGCACAGGCCCAGCTGGCGGCTGCGGCTGGCCGAGGTGGCCAGGCGGCCCAGGCGCGTCTTGGGGTGGCAGGCCAGCTCGCCGTAGTCCAGGCGGTAGCTGTGGCCGCCCACGTTTACGTTCAGCGTGGACGACAGGGACGCAGTGTCGGAGAGGAGGTCCGCTTGGGCGCTGCTGATCTCTTCTGCCGGCTCGTCCTTCCAAGGGTCCTCCTCCTCGCCATCCTCGTCCTCCTCGATGTAGTAGTTGTAGTTGCCCTCGGTCCACGGGGGGATGCTGGCCTGGGAGTTGGAGCGCGCGCTCACCGAGCAGATGCTTCTGCGGTGGTGGCTGCCCCCTGCCTGGGATGCATCCTCACTATCCGAGGTGCTCCAGGGCTTGTAGCCCCAAGACCTCCTCCGCTCGCTCTGCTTCAGCATAGCTGGGGCAGGTGGTCGCTACACTTTTCCTTCCTGGCTGGCGTGGCGTCCCTAGCCTGCTCACGGCCGGAGGAGCGAGAATCAGTTCCCGCTCTGCCTGGACCAGCTCACCCAGGGCCCAGGCACTGCCCTCTGAGCTGCCCCTGAGGCCCTGGCCAGCCCCCCACATCCACGGGTCTGACACATGCGACGCTGCTGGCTGCTCTAATCTTGCTGCTAGGGAAGAAGCAAGTGTTAGCAGGGATTTAGAGCCTCTTAGCCTCTTTCCTCCGCCCTCCCTCCATTCTGTGACGTCCAGGGTGATTATGTGGTCTGAAATCTGTAGATAAAAAGAAGGCTGAGATTATTGCTAATAAAAATGCCGGCCGGCCCTGCCCTTAGGAAGTGCACCCTGTATGCCTACGGAGATAGATGCAGGATGCCGGGGTCTTTATGCTTAGTGGTGGAGAGTGTAGACTCTCTGCCCTAACCAAAACCGCACCTCACCAGTTGGCAAAAGTCTAATCTGACTCAAGGCGACCCCACATGTGTTAGAGTAGAACGCTTACCACAGGGTTTTCGTGGCTGTCACCTGTTGGAAACAGATTGCCAGGCCTTTCTTCCGAGGTGCCTCTGGGTGGGTTCACCTGTCAGCCTTTCAGTTCAAAACCAGTTGCTCTTGTGTCAGCTTCAACTCACAGCGACCTCATTTTGTCAGAGTAAAACGGTGCTCCATAGGGTTTCCAACAGCTGAGTTTTCAGAGGTAGATTGCTGAGCCTTTCATTAGCAGGGATGACAAACAGCAGTATAATGGTGATAAACTGGCCCCAGGGCAGGTCGGCTCCCTTTGTTTCCATCATATCAGATCTGAAACGATCTCCCTCCCATCCATTCACCAAACCAAAACCAAACCCATTGCCATCGAGGTCAATTCCCACTCATAGCAATCCTACAGGACAGAGTAGAACTGCCCCATAGGGTTTCCAAGGAGCACCTGGTAGATTCAAACTGCCCACCTTTTGGTTAGTACCCAAGCTCTACAGGGCCACCTTTGTTCAAATGGATTCTCCTTAGCAGCTCTGCTCTGGAGTCCAGTCTGCTCCGTTCGTCAGTCTCTCTCTCTCCCTCCCTTTGTCTGTCTTTCTCTCTTAAAGCATAAGTGCATGTTTCAAGGTAGAATCCCAGGGTTGGTTGGAAGATGCCTTAGTTACTTGGGGTTGCCGTAATGCAATGCCAAAAAGTGGGTGACTTTAAAGAACAGAAACTTATTTCCTCACAGTTCTGGAGGCTAGAAGTCTGTATCAGGGTATCAGGGTTTTGGCCATGTCGATCCCTTCTGGGGGGCTTTGAGAGAAGAACTGTGCCATGTTTCTCTCCTAGATTCTAGGAGTCTGTAATAGAAGATGTTCTCAGGGACTTGCAGTCCTGCCCAGCCACTGTCTTATGCTGGGTTCTCTAGAGAAGCAAAACCAGTGAAGTGCCTGTATGTATATCTATATAGAGAGAGAGATTTACATTGAGGAAATAGTTCACAAGGTTGTAGAGGCTGGAAAGTCCCAAGTCCCTGGATTAGGCTGGAGGCTTCACCTGACTCACATAGCTTCAGGGGCTGGCAAACCCAAGACCAGCAGGTCAGACAACAGACCTCTGACTCATAGGCTGTGGGGGCCAACAGATCCCAAGATCGGCAGGTAAGCTGCTAGCTAAAGTCCCAAGAACCAGAGGTAGGATGAACAGGAGTGAGCCAAAGCCTGAGAACTTTGCCAGAAAGTCCACCTACGTTGGATGCAGGGCCCCCCCCACCCCCCCCATCCCTTTCTACTGATTGGCTGCTCAAAGCAGATCCCATCATGGAGGTGATCACATTATGGAGGTGATTACATCATAGCTGCCAAACCACTGAGCGTCACAGCCCAGCCAAGCTGTCCCACAACCTTAACCATTGCAGCCGCGATGCTGGAACATACTTAAACGTGGCCATTACCACCCTTCTGTCAGTTTGTGGAACTGTAGTGCCTTGTGTGTTGCTGTGATAATGGAAGCTATGCCATCAGTATTTCACATACCAGCAGGGTCACCCGTGGTGGATAGGTTTCAGTGGAACTTCCAGACTAGACTAGAAAGAAAGGCCTGACAATCTACTTTCAAAAATCAGCCAGTGAAAGCCTATGGATCACAACAGAATATCGTCACAACAGATAAAGTGCTGGAAGATGAGCCTCTGAGATTGGAAGGCGCTCAGAATGCACACTGGCTGCCACAATGGACTCGAGCACGCCAACGATCTTGAAGATGGTGCAGGACCTGGCAGTGTTTCATTCTGTTGTACGTGGGCTCTCCGTGAATCGGAGATGACACTATGGAGACTAACAAGAAAGTTCTGAAAGAGAGGGAAAGAGGAAGAGAGGGAGAGGGAGATGATAGAGAATGAGAGGAAGAGAGAAGGAGAGGGAGGAGGAGAGAGAAGAAAGGGAGAAAGGGCGTTGGCATGTCCTTGGGAATTTGCATTTCCTTTATGGCCTTTGAAGGCCCCTCAGTAAATGGCTAAGATGCACTTGTAAAGGGGGGAGTCAATGAGGAGCTGGATAATTCACACCCCAGCCAAAACAGAGATTAGAAGAAACAATCATCCCTCCAACCCCCAATAAAGGAGAAAAGAGTAGTCTCCTTACAAGCCCTGAGACTCTTGAAGCCTGGTGAATGAATTACTTAGGTGTTAACCTCCTTCTCTGCAAAGGTGCCCATCTAGCTCTAGGTGAAGTGCAGAATGAATGAGAACAGCGACGGGTGGCAAAATGTCTCAGTCGGTTGGAATTCGTGCTGACTGAATTAAAGTTGTCTGTGAGTTTGGGAAAAAGAAGAGTGAATGATAGGGGATGATCAGCTTGTAAGTAAACATTCTTTCCCTTGATGACTTGTGATCAGATGAGTGGGGAGGGTGCAGCCACTTTCCCAAAACACGCTGATCCATGCCATTCCCTTTTTCAAAAGGTGAAGAGCCTGAGACTCAGGGATGCAGGCTTTCCTGCCTGGCGGGGCTCAGCGAGGGGCTGGCAGAGCTGGCTCTAGAATCTGGGGCACACCCGCCTGCCACTCTGGTACTTTCCTCTCTTTGGGGTGCCCTGGCGGGATGTGTAAGCCCCAACGATGTGTCCCTGACTTAGAAACCCTTTGTTTAGATTCTCATCCTCCTAAACACACATGGACAGTCTTTCAGTATGGTTCCTTTTGGCTTTTCTGGCCCCAGCTGATGCAACAGCTCTTGTCGTAAGCATACAGGGGGCGGTGGTAGTTCAGTGGTAGAATTCTCACCTTCCATGTGGCAGACCCGAGTGTGATTCCGACCAATGCATCTCACGGGCAGCCGCCACCCATCTGTTGGTGGAAGCTTGCATGCTGCTATGATGCCGAACAAGTTTCACGGGAGCTTCCAGTCTAAGAGGGACTAGGAAGAAAGGCCTGGTAATCCACTTCTGAAAGTCAGCCCGTGAAAATGCTGTGGATCACAGTGGTCCTGTCTGCAGTGAGTCACGGGGATGGTGCAGGACGGGGTAGCATTTTGTTCCATTGTGCATGGGGTCGCCATGAACCAAGGGCTGAGTTGATGACAGCTGACGACAACTGCATAGAAGACACTGTGCTACTTTCAAACTGGGAGGGATCTACGTGGTCATCTAGGCCCACCCTTCACTTTAGAGGTAAGGACCTTGAGATGTCAGATAGGACAGGTGACTTGCCCAGGGTGTTGCAGATAGGTGCGTTAATAGCATGCCATACTGTAGAACCGTCCTCCTAACCCTTTTCCTCCTAACCTGACATTGTTTCACCATCATTGCATACATCTTTCATATTCAGGTTGTAACTGTGTGCGACAAGCAAGTTGTGAACTTGGAAGGAATGTTTCTGAGTCATTTAGATACCAGATCCTGGTATTTGGTGGAGAGCCTGGGATCAGTCAGCCAAATGAATTGCCTTCACTAATCTAATTCCCTGGGAAACTTTTCAGTCCTCCATTTAGTGTTGTCTAGGGAGTCACGGATGGCACCGTGGTTAAGTGCTCCTCTGCTAGCTGAGGTCTGGCAGTTTGAGCCTACCCAGAGGCACCTTGAAAGAAAGGCCTGGTGATCTGCTCCCAAAAGGTCACATCCTTGGAAACCCTATGGAGTGGTTCTTCTGTGCAACACGTGGGGTCACTGTGAGTCAGAACCAACTGATGGCAACTGGTTTGGTTTGTTGGTAGGTAGTCACAGTTATAAAGAGCCCTGGTGGCACAGTGGTTAAGCACTCGGCTGCTAACTGAAACGTTGGTGGTTTGAACCACCGGCCATTCTGCAAGAGAAAGATGTAGCAGTCTGCTCCTGTAGAGATTCCAAACAAACAAACAAAACATCAAACCCACTGCCATCGAGTCAATTCCAACTCATAGCGATACTACAGGACAGAGTAGAACTGCCTCATAGGGTTTCCAAGGCAACGGGTAGTCACAGTTGTATTTCGAGTACCTTCCAAAACCAATATGTTCTCTTCTGCCCACAGAACCTTGCTTACTCCCCACTGAGGCCCAGATCTGTTGTCCTTTAAAAAGTTTAGCTTTGTATGATTTGACGTAGCGCTGCACGAAACTTGCTCTGGTTTTCCAGGGGTCTCTCATGGTTTCTGTCTCTCGTTTCTGCCTCTGTCTCTCCGCTCTGAGCCAGGAGACTCTCGTCACACCTGCAGAGGAGCAGCAGAGATGCTGGGAGCCCTGCAGCGATGCAGAGAGAAAGCACTGGGGGGAAATGCTTTTACCTTAAAGGTGCTTTTCCAACCTCAAAATCTGCATGCCAGAGAAAATGCGCCATGAGAGGGAGCGCCACCAGGGAAAAGGGAACATCTGCTCCCAGGCTGGAGGACTGCCATGACTGGGGCTCCCTGGAGCCAGGGTGATGGCGGGAGCCAGAAGATGCTCCTGGGGAGATTGGCCGACTTAAAAAGTGGCATCTGCAAAAGCCTCGTAAGAATATAAGGAATGTGCTTGAACGGATGGTACGTGGAGAACATTGGAATAGAACTGTCCTCTGAAAATGTTTAAATGTGGCAAAAAGGAAGGGTTACACATGACTGATGATGATTCAGTTACATTAGCAGAATGTCCTATATAGTTTTACTCCTAAAGGTGCTTTTTTGTATGTCAGTGGTTATCAGTTCTGTCAAAATTATGTACTGTAGGTAAATACTTTCTGAGCCGCTTCCCAACATATATTGTCCTTAGATAAGTGGTAACTCTGGTGAAGGGTAAGACAGTACACAGTACTGGGGAAGCCAGCACAGCCTGTACAAGGCAAGGCCGTGGTAGCTCCACAGACACATCCAAACTCCCTGAGGGACCGAACTGCTGGGCTGAGGGCTGTGGGGACCACGATCTCGGGGAACATCTAGCTCAACTGGCATAACGTAGTTTATAAAGAAAATGTTCTACATTCTACTTGGGTGAGTAGCATCTGGGTTCTTAAAAACCTGTGAGCAGCCATCTAAGATATTCCACTGGTCTCACCCCTTCAGGAGCAAGGGAGAATGAAGAAAACGAAACATACAAGAGAAAGATTAGTCCAAAGGACTAATGGACCACATCTACAAAGCCCTCCACTAGACTGAGTCTAGTACAACTAGATGGTGCCTGGCTACCACACTGGCTGCTCTGACAGGGGTCACAATAGAGTGCCCCACACAGAGCTGAAGAAAGATGTAGATCAAAATTATAACTCACAAAAAAAAAAAGACCTGACTTACTGGCCTAGAGAAACCCTGAGAGTATGGCCCCAGCACTCTTTCAGCTCAGTAATGAAGTCACTCCCGAGGCTCACCTTTAGCCAAAGATTAGACAGGCCCAAGAAACAAAAGGACACTAAAGGGGCGTCCCAGCCCAGGGCCAAGGATGAGAAGGGAGGAGGGGACAGGAAAGCTGGTGAGAGGAAACCCAAGGTCAAGAACGGAGAGTATTGACATGTTGTGGGATTGTTAACCAATGTCATAAAACAGTATGTGCACTAACTGTTTAATGAGAAACGAGATTGCTCTGTAAACCTTCATCTAAAGTACGATTAAAAAATAAAGCATAAACGTGGGCCTTAAAAAAAAAGTATGGTGTTTGCAGTGCAAGGGCTGTTTGTAAAGTCAGAGCAGAAAAGTTAGACCCAAGGTGGTAAATGTGTGGGGGGGGGAATTACGTTGTTGCTGTTGTTAGGTGCCGTCGAGTCGGTTCCGACTCATAGAGACCTTACGCACCGCAGAACGAAACACCGCCCGGTCCTGTGCCATCCTCACAATCGTTGTTATGCTTGAGCCCATTGTTGTAGCCACTGTGTCAGTCCATCTCGTTCAGGGTCTTCCTCTTTTCCACTGACCCCGTACTTTACCAAGCATGATCCCTCCTGACAACCTGTCCAAAGTATGTAAGTCACAGTCTCGCCATCCTTGTTTCTAAGAAGCATCCTGGTTGTGCTTCTTCCAAGACAGATTTGTTTGTTCTTTTGGCAGTCCATGGTATATTCATTGGAAACAAAGAAGAACCATCGGGGGAGTTACAGTCCCTGAGAATCACAAATAATAGATTTGGAATAAATATATTTGTGGTTATACAGGTCTTGTAGAAGAAGGGCCTGGTGATCTACTTCTTTGAGATTATAGCTGCTGAAAACCCTGTGGAGCACAGTTCTACGCGATACTCGTGGGGTTGCCATGAGCAGGAATCTTTTGTAGATGTTAGATCACAACTGAAGCAGAAAGCTCATTTCCAAAAACTCCACGAGAACAGCCCCTATTCTGCATTGAAGATCAGACTGGAACTGGATTGGCAAGGCGTCACCAAGAAGGGTCTCTGGGATAGATAACAGCGATTTTAGCTGACATGTCAGTCGTTTGCATGTAACTGCGTGCTCGAGGACTGCTGAAGGGCTTGACATTCATGAGCAGCTTATCTTTCAAGAAAGTTAATGATTTTCCTTGTCTCCGTTATTTCACTCTTGATTGCTTTCAAAATTAATTTTTCAAAAATCAATTTTTGCTCATTCTTATGTGAGAACATCACAAATGATGACTAAGTAGAGTCAGTGCAGGGAGATTTTATCACGCTTCTGTTAGGAGTACATTCAGCTGCACGTAACTGAAAGGCCGCTAAATACAGACTTCTGCGTATAGGCGTTTCTTTTCCCCCTGTGACAAGATGCCCAAGGATTGGTAGTCTAGAGCTTTTGGAGATACTAAGGATGTCATCAGGGATCCAGGTTCCCTCTACTGCTTTGCGATTTTAAGCAAATAGCTTTTTTCCTTGGTTGCAAGTTGGTTTTTGTACCACCAGGGGTCAAGTCGCTGTCACAGGCTGTGAGAAGAAGGAAAGACAAAGAGAAGCGGACAAAGGAACACTGGAACCCTTTTAAAAAAGATATTTCAGAAGGAAGAACCACCCGGCAACTTCCACTTACTTCTCATTGGCCAGATCTAGGTCACAAGGGAGTTCGGGATGGTGATTATTTTACCTTCTATATAGTCTGGTTGGGACTTTAGATGTTTAGGTATTAGTGTGCCCACTTAGATAGAGTATTTGTCACTTGGTGTAAATAGGAACTTTGAATGTCCTGTATTACCATCACGGATGTTTATATAGAGATAAAACCCAGACTATTTGGAAACTTTAGAACACTCATCATTTGCTCCTGAATACATATTCTTTCCCTGATCCCTGTGTTTGGGCCGGTACATACTGCTGTGATCTCTATATGCGATGTTCACGTTCTAATAGGAACATTTGTTTCAGCCCGTTGGTCATGCTCTTGATATCTAGAATTATCCAGGACAATCTAGCTTTTTGCAGTTTGTTGTTTAAGCAAATGATTAGGAAGATGAAACTATTTTGTATGATTTATGTTGGACACACAACATTACGCATTTGTCAAAACCAGCGGGACTGTAGGACACAGAGTGAACCCTCAGGTCAACTATGGGCTTGAGTTAATCATGACGTATCAGTATTGGTTCATCAGTTGTAACGAATGTACCACAGGAACGCAACACGTGAATGGTAGGAGAAACTGTGTGCAGGGGGAGGGGGAGGAGGGGATGGCTGGGATTCTCTGTGCTTTCTGCAAACCTAAAAATCCTCTAAAAAAAATAAAGTCCATCAAAGAAAAAGATACATGGTCAATATAAAAAAAAGTCAATAGAGAAAGGTACAAAGAAGAAAATAAAATTCATCTTTCAACCCCAAATAACTACTGTTAACATAATTCTTAAATTGAGGTGAAATTCATATAACATTCAATGAGCCATTTTAAAGTGTACAAGTCAATGGCATTTACTGCATCCATGATGTTGGGTACACGCCATCTCTCTCTAGTTTCCAAACGGTTTCATCACCGTGGAACACCTTGTACGCGTTAAGTAATCCCTCCCCATTCCCTTCTCCCATGCCCTGCTAGGCACCAATCTTTCTGACTCTGGATTTATGTATTTGAAAGGAATCATACCATATGTGACCTTTTGTATCTGCCTTCTACTCTGTCCTATAGGGTTGCTATGAATTGGAATCGACTCGATGGCAGTGGGTTTGGTTTTTCGCTCAGCCTTATTCTTTCAAGGTTCATCCATGCTATAGTGTGTATCAGTAGTTCCTTCCTCGTTATGGCTGAATAATTCTCCCTAGTGTGTCTATACCAGCTTTCATTTATCCATTCATCTATCAGTGGACATTTGGGTTGTCTCCACCTTTTGGCTATTGTGAATAATGCTGATATAAATATTTCTGTACAAGTTTCTGTGTGAATATGTGTTTTTATTTCTCATGGTTTTATACCTAGGAATGGAGTTGCTGGGTCATACGGTAACTCTACATTTAAATTTTTGAGGAATTCACAAACTTTTCAACAGTCACTGCACCATTTTGCATTCCCACCAGCAACGCACAGGGGCGAGGTTGTGTCAATTTTAAACCCCACCAACAGTATATGTACATATCAGCTTCCCCACATTTCATCAACCAGGAGTTTCTTCCAAATGCAACCCATCATTTTCTTAATACTAAAAATAAAACTAAGTTATACAGCAGCTACCATGTTCCAGACGGAAACGGGGTAGCACAAATTGTTAAGCACTCAGTTACTAACCCAAGGACCCACCCAGAGGCCCCTCAGAAGAAGGTCCTGGTGATCCCCTTCGGAAAGATCGTAGCCGTTGCAAACCCTGCAGAGCACTGTTCTACTCGGAAACACGTGAGGTCGCCGTGACTTAGAGCTGACTTGACACCATTGGGTTTGGGTGTTTTATGTGAATGTTCCAGGCATTGCTCTAAGGCTTCGTTTGTATTAGTTCATTTTATCCTCGTAACAACCCTTTGAGGTAGATGCTATTATAACCCCCAGTTTGCAGGTGAGCAACTGAGACACAGAGAGATTAAATAACTTGCCCCAGGTCACACTGCTAGTAAGTGAAAGGGGAGCTGAATACCTGCCCTCTGTGTGCGTGCACTTAAGCTTTACAATGCAGTGCCTTTCACGCCTAACAGCTATTGAGTGCTCGCTCTGTGGTGAGTGTTGTCATAACTCAAGCAACTATCACAACGTCCTTCTAAGGTGTAGCTGGAGTACTGTTCCTGCTCCCAGTGCTCGGCACATAGTAGCCCACGGCACCCCGATGGTGCTGAGTGTAAACACTGGTTTGATGGTGGCTTGACCCATGGGTCGATCCTCCTGTGCCCTTCCCAAGAAGTGGTTTCTACCGACCATCAGGTTTGCCCCAGAGCTGGTGCTAGGTTGTGATGTATTACATGATTTGGTGGAAGGCGGATAGATGCAGTTTGAATTTAGGAAGGATGACATTTATATCCATATCGAACAAGAGGCAGTCGGAAAGAGCTAGGGCTGCGGAAAGGAAAAGGCTTGAATATAATCTTCCCTTCAGCACTTACCAGCTCTGAATCATAAGCGGATTATTTTAAAATGTTCGAGCCTTAGTTTTTCTCATCTGTCAAATGGGGGCTGTGGTGGTGGTGTGAGAACTAAGGAGATGACATGTGCGAACTGTCTGGCCTAGCCTGGCACATGGTACTTGTTTGCAAGTGCAGTTCCCTTCCCAAGGACAGCTGACCTCTACATGTGAAGGGTACAAAACCAGTGCCAACTAAAACCTACAACCCAGTGAATAATCCACACGTAGACAATCGAGAGTTGATTATGTGCGAGCAGGTGTTTTTATTACTCTAGAAGAAATGTATGTATAACTTTAAAAAACCCAAAAAAATAGTTGTTATTGACTCCAACTCATGGAAACCTATGTGTGTCAGAAAACCATAGGGTCTTCAATGGCTGATTTTTTGGAAATAGATTGCCAGGCCTTTCTTCCAAGGCACCTCTGAATGTATTCAAACCTCCAACCTTTCGGTTAATAGCTGAGCACCTAACCACTTGAGCCACGCAGGGACTCCATGTATAACTTACTATGTGCCAGGTATTTAATTATTTTAATCCTTGTAACCTGTCTGTAAGTTTTGCACAGTATTATTTTATTCATTTTGTGGAAGAAAAAACTGAGGCACAAAGAAGTTAAGTAACCTGTCGTTGGTTACATAGCTACAAGGTGGCAGACCTGTTTGGTTCCAGAGTCCATGCTTTTAATCACTATGTCATACTTCTCTGTGATAGCTCAGAAGACAGATTGCCGACAAATGCCTCACTCAGATTCTAAGACCAAATTCACATTTTGGGCTTTTGTTTGGCAGCCCATTTCTAATGCCGATGTTTTATTTAGATATTGATGCCTTTCTTGGTTATATCCAATGGTGCATATTAAAGTTAATTTGAATTTTTACCATTCTGTTTTTTTCATGACAGATCTATTTATCCACCCACCCATCCACCCATCCCTCCCCCATCCCTCCCCCCCGCCCCCCGGCCCCCCCGCCCATCCGCCCGTCCATCCGTCCATCCATCCATCCTTCAATTTATTCATTCAGCAATATTTGTTAGGCCCTTATAAAGGCAAGACATTTACACGAGAAGACTTGAAGTCAAAAGACTTGGTTTTATTTCCTGGCTATTTGACCTTCAGTATGTCATTAAACTTGTCTGAGCCTCATCCTCTTTAGGCTACATAGGGGCAATGATACCTACTTCTCTGGGTTATTTTGATGACTAGATGAGATAGTTCTGAAAGGGGAACTGATTTGGAAACTGTAAAGTGCCATGCAAACGTCACTGAACATAGTTATTTTACAAAGAGGAGACAGGAAGAAAAGCTTTTGCTTACTTAAGCAAAAACTGAGCTTTGGGCATAGGACGTGAATTAAAGTGCTCGCTGCCCGCCCTTTACGCTGACCTTAGCCAGGTTTTGAGCTTTTGTTATGGCATCCACGTGTTAATAAAGAGAGAAGCTTTAAGGAAAACTGGCTCGGGGTTCTCACTTTTCCTTTCTCTAAGTGTCTCCCTGGGGAATGTGGTAGTTTCTGTCTGTCAGCAAAGTATGGCTTCCTTTGTGTCTTGAATACAAATTAAAATATATTATGTTACAAAATCATTAGGGTTTCCTTACACAGAAAAGATGTTAAAAACTAACAAGTGGTTCAGGGGGCCTGGCAAAAGAGGTGAACCGTACTAAGGCGCTCATGCTGGTAAGCTCACGTGGGTGAAAGTCTTCAGCCCACCCAGAAACATCCCAAACAGCAAGGGAACTTGTGGAGGATGTTTTGTTTCTTCCAGAAAATTCTCTTGTGCGTCAATGTCCATTAAGACAGCTCGTTCCTGGAGTGACTGGGTGCATTAGAATCAACCAATGATGAACCTGTACATAGGGTTGCTATGAGTCAGAAGTGACTCGATGGCACCTAACAACAGTGCCGTCGAGTTGATTCCGACTCATAGTGACCCTGTAGAACAGAGTAGAACTGCCCCACAGAGTTTCCAAGGAGCACATGGTGGATTCGAACTGCCGACCCTTTGGTTAGCAGCCGTAGCACTTAACCACTGTGCCACCAGGGTTTCCATCAACATAACAGCAATGATAAACTAAAGTCCAACGAATACTAATTTCTAGTCCCACTCCCCTAGGATTCTTGTTCCTCAGATTGGACATGAGGCCTGAGAATCTGCATTTTCAAAACTCCCTCCTCCCCCAACAACAACCACCAGAAAACCCATTGCTATCAAATGGATTCCGACTCATGGCGACCCCGTGTGTGTTAAAGTAGAACACACTTCATAGGATTTTCATGGCTGTAATCTTTATGGAAGGAGCCCTGGTGGTGAAGTGGTTAAGCACTCAGCTGCTAACCAAAAGTTTGGCAGTTCAAACCCACCCAGCCGCTCTACGTGACGAAGATCTGGCAACCTGCTCCTGGAAAGATTACAGCCTAGAAAATCCTACGGGGCAGTTTTACTTTGTTACATGGGGTTGCTGTGTGTTGTAAATCAACTCAAAGGCAGCTAACGACAACAAACTTTACGGAAACAGATCCCTGGGTCTTTCTTCTGTGGCACCGCTGGGGGGCTTTGAACCTCCAACCTTTTGGTTAGTAGCTGAGCGCCTAGCCATTTGCGCCATCCAGGGACCCCAAAAGTTCCCCAGAGGATGATATTTCAAGGCTGGATATGGGATCTCTGGCTCAGAGATGGGGAGGAACTGAGCAAACGGCAGTGGCTGCTGAGTTTGGGGACTAAGGTGGTTGTAATGACTCTGTTCCAGGACCTGCTCACCCCATTATCCACCACCAGCTCCCTTTTTTTCATGAAAATCTGTTGTCAGAAGAGTTATACCCACAACTGCAGTAAGCCGGTTTTAAGTCACTTTGATAGCTGCCATTCCTCATCAACCACTTCATGAGAATACAGGTGAATGATTTTAGGAGGTTATTTGCTTTATCCTTTCAGCTTGCCACCTCCCGCACCCCACCTCCCCAGGCCCCAGGTACAGGTATGCAATTGATGTGCGGTAACACTGCTTCCAGGAGAAAAGCTCCAGGCTCGGTTCTCTACTCCTTGCCTTTCTTTGTGCAAAAAATGGCAAGTCCAGCTGGGGTGCAGTTTGCTTGAAGAGAGGAGACGTCTGCCCAGTGCCAAGATAGAGACAGAAGAGGCGACGAAAATGTTAGAAAGGGGGAGGACGGGATGCCTTATTCTTTTTTGTTTGTTTTTTTAATAATTATTTTATATTGTTGTTGCTGTTGAAAATATACATAGCAAAACATACACCAATTTAACAATTTCTACATGTACAGTTCAGCACCGTTGATTACATCTTTCAAGTTGTGCACCCATTCTTACTCCTTTTCTGAATTGTTCCTCCCACATTGACGTAAGCTGACTGTCCCCTAAATGTCCTATCCAACCTTTCAAATTGCTGTTGTCAGTTTGATCCCATGTACGTAGTTCTTTAAAAGAGCACAAGGCTCAAGGCAGACATACTTTACTAGCTAAGCTAAACTAGCATTTGGTTTAAAGAAGGCTGCAGTGGGTATTTTAGGTTTAAGGTTTAAAGATGATCTCAAGGCAATAGTTTTGGGGCTTCATCCAGCCTCAGTGGCTCCAGAAAGTCTGAATTCCATGAAAATTTGAAATCCTGTTCCACATTTCTCCCCCTTTTGATCAGGATTCAGCTATAGAATCTTTAATCAAAATGTTTAATAATGGTAGCCGGGTACCATCCAGTTCTTCTGGTCTCATGGAGGAATGCCCTGTTCTTTTTTTTTAATTTTTATTGAGCTTCAAGTGAACGTTTACAAATCAAGTCAGTCTGTCACATATAAGTTTATATACACCTTACTCCATACTCCCACTTGCTCTCCCTCTAATGAGTCAGCCCTTCCAGTCTCTCCTTTCGTGACAATTTTGCCAGCTTCCAACCCTCTCTACCCTCCCATCCCCCCTCCAGACAGGAGATGCCAACACAGTCTCAAGTGTTCACCTGATACAAGTAGCTCACTCTTCTTCAGCATCTCTCTCCTACCCGCTGACCAGTCCCTTCCATGTCTGATGAGTTGTCTTTGGGAATGGTTCCTGTCCCGGGCCAACAGAAGGTTTGGGGACCATGACCGCCGGAATTCCTCTAGTCTCAGTCAGACCATTAAGTGTGGTCTTTTTATGAGAATTTGGGGTCTGCATCCCACTGTTCTGCTGCTCCCTCAGGGGTTCTCTGTTGTGCTCCCTGTCAGGGCAGTCATCGATTGTGGCCGGGCACCAACTAGTTCTTCTGGTGTCAGGATGATGTAAGTCTCTGGTTCATGTGGCCCTTTCTGTCTCTTGGGCTCATAGTTATCGTGTGACCTTGGTGTTCTTCATTCTCCTTTGATCCAGGTGGGTTGAGACCAATTGATGCATCTTAGATGGCCACTTGTTAGCATTTAAGACCCCAGATGCCACATTTCAAAGTGGGATGAAGAATGTTTTCATAATAGAATTATTTTGCCAATTGACTTAGAAGTCCCCTTAAACCATAGTCCCCAAACCCCCGTCCTTGCTCCGCTGACCTTTGAAGCATTCAGTTTATCCCGGAAACTTCTTTGGAATGCCCTATTCTTAAGGTCTTGGGACGCAAAGAAAGTTGTTGATGAAGGTTTAGAATCACTATGTCTCCTAAGAAGCAGATAAGATGAGGGGACACTGGCGTACCTATGACTTAGGGATGCAAAGAGTCTTACTGTCTCCTTGTTGTTAAACACAAAGCAGAGGCTGTGTCTACACCCCTATCTTGACAAATTAGTGGGTAACTAAAAGGTCTGTAAATTTGAACTCTGGTTCCTGACACTGTGTGATCAAGTATAGGTTGCTTAGCCTGCAGTTTCCTTATCTAATAAAACCCATTGCTGTCGAGTTGATTCCGACTCATAGTGACCCTATAGGACAGAGTAGAACTGCCCTATAAGGTTTCCAAGAGCAGCTGGTAGATTCGAATTACCGACCTTTTTGGTTAGCAGCTGATCTTTTGGTTAGCAACCATAGCTCTTAACCACTGCACCACCAGAGCTCTATCGCCTGACAAAAGGATATAAAAATGCCCAAATGGCAGGGTTGTTTTGATGTTAAAATAAGACTGCAACTAGCACCAATAAGAGCACATCCCACAGGTCATTGCTAGTCAGTGTAGTTCTTGGAGATGCAATTCTCTGGCCCCATCCCAGTCTATTAAGTCAGAGTCTCAGGGATGGGGTCCGGGCTCTGTGTTTTAGTATTCTTCAGGTCACTGTTATCTAGGCTAAAGCAAGAGAACAAAAAGAAGTCTGTTTGGTTGTGGCTGACTGGGCCATGAGAACACACCTGGCCCACCCGAACCAATCGGATGATCTCTCCCACATGCCCCATTTGCAGGAAGTCCAGTCTCAGTCCACCACCTCCTCCCCTTTCGCTATCCAGGCATCTCAAGGTGCTCCTGTGTTCCAGGGGCCGGCTTGCTTGCTCTGGTGCCGCAGTGTGGTGGCAAGGTGTTCTCCCTGCGTCTGACAGACTTCCCCTCACCATGCCAGTCTTGTCCTCAGTGATGTGGCTGGGTGGGAACTCTGGTGCTGGCCCCCTGCCCAGGCACAGCAGCTCTCCAGGGTTAGAGGGGCTGCAGATGGTACCACTCCCTGGACCTGGGCTCCTGAGGTGCCAGCCCCACAGATTCCCTGAGCCCCAGCTGCCTCAGGGGCCTGGCTCAGGACCAGGGGCTCCCTGCTGTCACAGCTCCTTTCTTCTTTATTGTGGGATTTATGTATGCACAAAATGTTAGCCATTTCAGCGTTCTTCACGTGTGTGATTAGTCGTGCACACCATGGGCAACTATCACCATCATCCATTTCCAAGTAAATCTTTCCATCCCCTTTTCTTTCTCGGTCTTGTTTTTCTTCACCGCACTCCTGGAAGATGCTCTCTTTTCTTCTCCCCAAACAATCCCCACTGACCCTCACAGAGCAAGAGGCACTTTTTCAGGGGAAAAAGTCTCTACCATGTTATGTGGATTAGGATCCCCTGGGTGGCGCCAGCGGTTAAAGTACTCCATCACTAACTGAAAAGGTGGCAGTTTGAACCCACCCAGAGGTGCCTTTGAAGAAAGCCCTGGTGATCTACTTCCGAAAACTCAGCTATTGAAAACCTTATGGAGCACAGCGCTGCTCTGACCCACGTAGGGTTGCATAAGTTGGAATCAACTCCACGGCATCTGGTTTGGGTTTTTTTGGTGGTTGTTGTTGTTTATTATATGCCTTATGCATTTCCCTACTTGGGGCTTAAGCCTCTTCGAGTTTCTGTTACTTGAAACTAAAAGAACCTTGAGCAGGACAGTTGGGCTTGCCTTCCGAGCAAGCACAGCGCGGAGCCTGGAGCGCAGACCCAGACCTGAGGGGCGGGAAGCTTACTATCCAGAGGAGAGAGGAGCGGCTGCCCTAGAGCAGAGCCCTGACCTGCAAAGAGATTCGGACACACGTAGATGTCAGAATCAGCAGAACGTGGAATCAGTGAAGAGGGAGAGAGAGGACTCAAGAATGTTCTGGGTTCCTGTCCTGGGTGTCTGAGGGAGGGAAGCCTCTCTCATGGACGGTGACAACAGGGACAGCTATGGTAGGACTATGAACGCTGGACATAAAATGGAAATCACAGAGGGCAACAGTGGCATCAGGGCACAGCCAAGGCAGTTTACTCTTCCGTTTTCCTCAGAACCACCTGAGAATTTTTTTTACCACCCCCCCCAAAAAAAAAATGTTGCCGTCAAGTCGATTCTGACTCATAGCAACCCTAAGGGACACAGTAGAACTGCCCCATAGGATTTCCAAGGAGCACCTGATGGATTCGAACTGCCGATTTTTGGTTAGCAGCTGTAGCTCTTAACTGCTATGCCACCAGGGTTTCCTTTACCAACCTAGGTCTTCTATGGTCTCTGGGGAGTGCAGACGATAAGCGCGCTCAGCTGCTAACTGAAAGGCCGATGGTTTGAGTCGACCCAGAGGTGCCTTGGAAGAAAGGCCTGGTGATCTGCTTCTGAAAAATCAGTCATTCAAACCCTATGGAGCCCAGCTCTACTCTGACACACATGGGGTTGCCATGAGTCAGAATGAATTCGATGGCGACCAGTAACTGGTAAGTGTCTTCTGTGGGGACATTGGCAGTTCAGTGGTAGAATTCTTGCCTTCCCTGTGAGAGCTCTGAGTTCCCTTCTTGGCCAGTACTCTTCATGTGCAGCCACCACCCACCTGTCAGTGGACGCTCCTGTGTTGCTGTGATGCAGAACTGGTTTCAGCGGAGCTTCTAGGCTAAAGACAGACAAGGAAGAAAGGCCTGGCAATCTACTTCTGAAAACCAGCAGTGAAAATCGTACGGATCACAACGGTCCAACTGGCAACCAATCGCAGGGATGGCGCAGGACTGGGTGGTCTTTTGTTCTGTTGTGCATGGGGTCGCCGTGAGTCGGGGGCTGACTCGATGGCAAGTAACAACCACCAGGGCCTTCTATGTGCTTCTTTTTTTCTCTGTATTTATGTCTCTTCCCTTGAAGGTTCTCTCTTTTCCTGTAGCTCCTCTGTTCCGCTACCCTGTTCCTCTCTCTCCCTTTTGCTCTGTTACTTATTTTTCTGTTTCCACTCAACCTCATCTTCTTCACTTAACCTACCAGAATGTGAAATCAAAGTATTGTATACTTCTAGAAGTTGTCCATTTGTGGCATAAGGATTTTGCTCCTTGGTCTGGATTTAAAAGCAGTGTATCTTAAATTACGTAATTACAGTGATTATTCCTGTAGAGTCTCTACAACCCTAAACGTGAAAGAAAGGTCCAGATAATACCTAGTTCCATATTTCAGTCAGAGATTCAGTGACTCGTGCCTGTGTGAATCTGCGTCTTGTACCGCTTGCTGCCCTTTCCCTTATTACAGGTGGTCTCCAAACACCAGTTTTCCATTGGCTTCAGTGGTTCAAGGTAGTCAAACTGCATGTAAAAAGGCAGCTTTTAAGAAAGTAGCCTAAATCCGGACTGAAATCAAGCCAACCATAAACAGAGTTACCTCATCCACAAGAAACGTTGTTTATATCCCCTATGGGTTGAGGGTTCCTGATAAATGGATCGAGGATTGTCTCAGAATAGAACAGCGTCATCCTTCTATTTTTACCCCGTGAGTTATCCATTCAGTCCAATTTAGTTGAACAAATACTCCTTATGCATCTGTTAAGGGCTGGGGACCTGCTGACGGTCTGCAGACATGTTTCTCATTGAGCACACACAGTCACTCAACTCTTTCAGCGAAGCCCAGGAGTATAAATGAATGAAGATCTTAGCATCAGACAAATGAAAGGGTAGGAACAGGGGCTAAGCACCGCAATGCACCCCACTAGGTGCGCTGGGGGAGTCCCTGCGTGGTGCGAACAGTTAGTGCCCTCTGCTACTAACTCAAAGTGCCTCCTGGAGACACCTTGAAAGAAAGGCCTGGTGAGCTACTTTAGAAGAGTCAGCCACTGGAAGTCCTCTGGAGCACACAGTTCTACTCCGATACCCAGGGAGTTGCCACAAGTTGGAACTAGTAGGTTAGGTGCTTTCCACGTGTTAGAGTTTACCTGTCGCCACAATTTTCCAAGGGAGGTATTATTCCCATTTTACTGATGGGGAAACTGAGCCTTGGGAAAGCTAAATGAATTGCAACACAAGTAGTTATCGCTATTGTTTTTAACGCTAATTATCCGGCATCAGTGGGGAAGTAGTAGAATACAGTGGTTATAAGCAAGGCTGTACAGCCCGATGCTTGGGTTTGAATCATGGCTTCTTTGGGGTTATTCATTATTTTTTATAAATCTGGTGCCACAATTGGAAAAAGAAATGTTCTGTTCCATTTTAAGGAGACAAAGTTGCAGCTAGACCTTGAAGGTCAGGGAAACTAACCAGAAACCAGTTGCCACCAAGCCGACCCTGACTCATGGTGAACCCACGTGTGTCAGAGTAGAACTGTGCTCTGTCAGGTTTTCAGGCGCCGATTCTTCGGAAACAGGTCACCAAGTATTTCTTCCGAGGTGCCTCTGGGTGGATTTGAACTGCCAACTTGTTGGTTAGCGGTCGAGCGCATTAACTCCACATCTCTGACCACTGGCAGTAAACTAACGTCATGTGATCAGTCAGTTGAGGTCACACCAGAATAGGGTGAATTCTAAATGTACTCACTTCTGAGGTATAAAAGGGGCAGAGTAGGTACAGACACACAGACGTGGAGGAAGACAGGTGCCATGCAAGGACCGTCTACAAGCACAGGAACGCCAAATATCCCTGGCGAACATTAGAAACTAGGAGAGAGGCTCACGGAAAAATCAGCATGAGACTCAGGTGTGGGCTTTTAGCCTCCAGAAGCGTGAGAACGTACATTTTTGTTCTTCAAAGCCACCCACTTGTGCTATTTCTCTCACAGCAGTAAGAGCTAACTAAGACAGTGACATAGGTGCATAAAAAAACCAAAAAACCAAACTCATTGCCGTCAAGTCCATTCTGACTCATAGTGACCCTACAGGACAGAGTAGCACTGCCCCGTAGGGTCTCCAAGGAGCAGCTGGGAGACTCGAACTGCCAACCTTTTGGTTAGCAGCCGAGCTCTTAACCACGGAGCCCCCAGGGCTCCCATAAGGTGGGTATGGGAGCTAAATGAGGTAATTCACGCGAGCAGCACTTAGCCACTCCCTGGCACAGAGGACGTGGACAAGGAGTGTTACTTCCTTCCCTTAATGACACTAAAAATAAAAAGCTCGAACCCATTGCTGCCAAGTGGGTTCAGAGTCATGGTGACCCCACGTGTTACAGAGCAGACCTGCTGCACTCTTTATAGGAACAGAGCACCAGGCCTTTCTTTCGTGACACCTCTGGGTGGCTTTGAACCGCCAACCTCTCGGTTGTTAGCTGGGCATGAACTGCTCGTACCCGCCAGGCATCTAATGTCAGCCATAGCTGCTGTTTTTGAATGCTCCTTACGTAGTCAGAACGGTCAGACATTTTCTCCTTTACAGCCTACAGACAAAGCGGTGGGACTATTTTTGGCAGACAAGGAAACTGAATCTCAGAGAAGCGATGGCCAGCGTCCTAGCTGGTAAGTGGCAGCACTCACGCCAGGTTCAAGTGTGAACAGGTGGTGCTCTCTTCCTCAGCCGGCCTGCCTCCACCCTCCCTCCACCTTTCCTGGCTCTTGGTGCCAAATCTGGCCTTACCCTGTGGGTCCTGAAAAATAAGGCCTTTCCAGAAATAAGATATTTATTTTTTACTACGGCATGGAGGGAGAAGGCAGGAGGACGATACTTAGACTGTATCCCGACTTCACCCATTTTTCTTCAGGCAGCAAGGCTATCAACCTCTTCCTGACTGCAGCCTTTCGGCAGTTGTTTGTTCCGTCAATAAGGGCAGTAGCACTAAATCAGTGCCACCAAGTCAGTGGAGGCAGCTAGGTAGTGATGCTGAGCAGCTTCAATGACAGCGTAAATCACGGCTGCTCACCCCATTGGTATCCGAATAGGAACAGGTTCAAAGCTAATGGGGTTAGAGAGGAATTCTCAGCGATGTTTGGAGGCAAATGGCTTCTCTCAGGAGTATCTTATCCTCTGCGCCCTTGCTGCCGTTCTCTGATGTTGCCATATCCTGGCGTGCCTCCTAGCAGGGGGTGTGGAACGAGCCCAGGGACAAAGACCTTGTGATACTGAGTTCACTTTGGCAGCCCGAGTCCTCACCTACAATTAGAGCAGGCTGGGCAAGGAGGGCTTACGGCAGCCTTCTGGCTCTATGCTGGGTTGGTGTCACCCAGTGTGGTAATTCAGGACACCACTCCTCACCCCTGCATGGCAAGCACCACAATATTGTAGCTAAAACACCAGAACATTTGACAAAATCAGAGACTATAAAAACACGAGGAGCAACGTAAACAAGAGCGTGTGCTTGCTTGTGGCGCATGCAGATGAAACCATGCAATTAGAAGCATCATTGTGACTGCGTAATAATAACAGCTCTGACCAGAGCGAGTTAGGAGGTTCAAAAAGTAAATAAGCGTTGAGTTTTAGCCTTGTAGGCATATTGATACATATAAGCTGGGCTTACAAAAAATATTTTTGTTATTATAATTAACTACAGGGATATTTTTATAAAAAATAAAAATTTTCTGCAGAGACACTGCACAAAAATTTTATAAACATCATTTTGGTGTCATCCCCTCTGACAGTGCCACCCAGTATGGTCCGCACCCCCGCACCCGCCTCGAGACACCACTGCCCTTATCCTATCCCTTTGGCTGGCCCGTTTTTTCCTTCTCCTTTAACTGTGGCCATTCCCTAAAAGAGTTTTACTCTTCCCTGGGTCTGTGGTCTTTGATTTTCCCACAGCTTCGGGGAGTTTACGAGCGTGAACTCTCTCCTTAGGTTTGGGTTAATGCAAAGGCCTCTTGCTATGGACTGAATTGTGCCCCCTATTCACCCCCCCCAAAAAATGTGTTGTAAACCCTAAACCCTCATACCTGTGTATGTAGTCCCACTTGGGAATAGGACCTTCTTTGTTAAGTTCATGAGACCGTATCAGTTTAGGGTGCAGATTAGGCACAGACCAAGAAGCACAAACGGAGGGCAAGTACGTACCACATTACATCACCAAGGAGCCAATGGAGGAACGGGAGCTGAAAAGAGACAAGGACCTTCCCCCACAGGTACAGAGAGCTAGAGAGAGCCATGACAATGGCAACAACTACCTGATTTTCAGGGGGCCAAGGCTTGTGGGCACGAACACGGCCCCCTACTAGGCAGCTAACACAGGTCCATAAAATGTGGCAGGATAACATCAATTTGACGTGGGGGGAAAACAGAAAACAATGGCAGAGATCTAAAAGGGAGCCAAGAATGAGACAAACACCAGAGAGCAGATGAGTCTTTCTACAGATTTGGCTCCTTTTCAAGAAACCAACTTGGAAATGGAAACTTGACAGTTACACAATCGTACTGTATATAAAATAGTAAAAACTGCTTGCTGAGAAGAAGTACATCTATTCCTAGTACTACCAAAGAAATACATCTCTTCTGAGAGTTCTTAAACAGCCTTATGTAATGAACTGTGTGAGGGTGAATTTTAAATGTCAACTTGCCTAGGCTGTGGTGCCCAGTTGTTCAGCTCAACACTAACCTAGTTGCTGTTATGGAATAGTTACATGTGATTAAATCGGTTGGTCTTAACTAAAGCAGATGACTTTCCATAATGTGGGTGGGCCTTACCCAATCAGTTGAAGGCCTTAAGAGCAAAAAGAGAATTTTCCTAAGGTGTATTCTGCCATCACAGGAACTCAAGAAGTTATACTCGGTGCTTATGCAGCCTGGCCGGGCCAATCACATGGAAAATCTTAATTTACGTTGATAATGAGGCTATAGAGAAAACAAGGAGTCCCTGGATGGCGAAAACGGCTAAGCACTGGACTAACTCAGAGGTTGGAAGTTCAATCCCACCTAGAGGTGCCTTGGAAGAAAGGTCTGGTGATTTTTTCCCAAGAGGTCACAGCCATGAAAATCCTGTGGAACACAGTTCTCCTCTGCACGCACAGGGTTACCGCGAGTCACAATCAACTTGACAGCAATGGTTTTTTTTTTTTTTTTTGGCACAGAGAAAATGAACAACTGAATTAATAAAATACAGACACAGCACCCACAGCTGTGGGTGTCTTTAAAATAGAGATACGTCAAGTCACTATTTACCTAGTGTCCCACCCACAGCAGGAAGCTTTGTGCTGAGGCAAGCTTGCTAGAGGGCCAGGCCTTGACGTGATTAGCTACAGTATTATGGGAGCAAATTATAGGATTAGCTGAGGATAAACTATTATTAGGCCTGTCAATACTTGTTAATTGCTGACTAATATTGCTTCACGCATCTCATCTTGGCCTCAAATATTATCTCTCTCTCTATTTCATGCCCAAACACACACACACACACACACACACACACTTTGCACCACCATATCGGCAGAGCCAATTGTGGTACACACTTGTCTAAAAGACCCTGCAGGCCTAATTTTTTGTGACAATGAATTTTCCCAGCATTCTAGTGACAGGTATGGAAAACCCTACTCATAGGTTTTATTAGAGGGTACTCTTTGCTTATAGAAGGCATCACAGAGCTCAAAGCATGGAGTCACAAAGCCACACCAGAGGTTGTCACTAAAAAAGAAAAAAACAACAACCAGGAAACTGAGTGAGTGTGCTGGGAGAAAAGATCCTTGAAATCTCAATCGTGAAGTGCTATGTCTTACAGCCAAGCAGCCTTTCCATTAAGTTATGTGATCATGACATTCTTAGTCACGAGTTGCCTTGGCTTTCTCGATCCTATAAAAACAAAACCAAAGACTAGTTGTCACTGAGTCAGTCCAACTCATGACGCCCCCACGTGTGTCAGAGTACAGTTGTGCCCCACAGGGTTTTCAGTGGCTGCTTTCTCGAAAGTCGACCGCCAGGCCTTTCTTCTGAGGTGTACCTGGGTGGATTTGAACCACCAACCTTTTGGTTAGTAGTCGAGCACTTAAATCTTTGTACCACCTAGGGACTCCTCTTGATCCTCTAGCCTCTGTCATTTCATTTATTTTGCTTTCTCTTCTTCCGCCATGCCTTCCCTCACTCTCACCTGTCTATCCTCCGTCTCTTCCTTATAGGTTTGAGGGGTGAAAAATTTCCATTACAAGAGTACAAAAGTGCTGTTTCAGCTTTCTACAGAAACAAGGCCTATCTCAATTGTAAAGCCACCAGTTGGAGGTAGTTATAAACGGCATATTTCATTCTGTCAGGGTCTAGAAGCCTTCAGAGGGGGTTAAATCCACATGAGGTTAATTGTATACTTAAATCCATCACTCGGGTTGGCTCCATGTAGTAGATGAAGCTTGATACACTGGGAAGAGAAAAACAAACAAACAGAAAAACCAAACCCATTGCTGTGGAGTCGATTCTGACTCACAGGGACCCTATAGGACAGAGAACTGCCCCATAGAGTTTCCAAGGAGCCCCTGGATTGGAACTGCTGTCCTTTTGGTTAGCAGCTGTCGCACTTAACCACTATGTCACCAGGGTTTCCAATGGGAAGGGAGCAGGATTTCAAATCAAGCAGACCCAAGCTCACAAAACATCTCGGTCACTCAGTAATTGTGTGACTTAAACCAGCTATTAGGCAATGAAAGAGAAGCCTCAGTGTTTTCATCTGCCAAATGGGATATTAATTCAGACTTCTGAGGGTTAAATGAGAGATGTATGTGAAGCATCAATGAATAATATGAAGATAAATGGGAAAAAAATGGAGTTGTCATCAATATCAATTTCGGTGTGCTCGGATCCACAATCAACACCCACGGAAGCAGCAGCTAAGAAATCAACCAACATATTGCATTGGAAACCATACTGCAAAAGACCTCTTTAAAGTTTTAAAAAAGGAAGAGGTATGTCACTTTGATGACTAAGGTGCATGTAGGCCAAGCCATGGTCTTTTTAATCACCTCATATGCATGTGAAAACTGGAAAGTTGAAAAAGGAGGACCAAAGAAGACTCAATGTGTTTGAACTGTGTTGTTAGTGAGGCGTATACCATGGACTGCCAGAAAAATGAACAAATCAGTCTTAGAAGACATACAGCCAGAATGCTCCTTAGAAGCAAGGATGACACGACATTGGCTCATTTACGTTGGACACGTCATCAGGAAAGATCAGTCACTAGAAAAGGACATCATGTCTGGTAAAGGAGAGGGTCGGTGAACATGAGGGAAACCCTCCACGGTCTGGACGGGCACAAAAGCTGCAACAATGGACTCAAACATAACAATGATCATGGAGATGGCGCAGGAGCAGGCAGCGTTTTCTTCTGTTAAGATAGGTCACCTTGAGTCAGAGCCGACTGGATGACAACTGACAACAACTTGGGAAGCATCTTAGATCTCAGTCATTCTACAAATGCTTTTAAAGTACTACAAGGGCTATCACTGCTGACGTCAGATGGATCCTGGCTGAAAGCAGAGAATACCAGAAAGATGTTCACCTGTGTGAATCATAACAAATTATGAACAACATCGTGAAGGATGGGAAGTCCAGAACACTTAACTGTGCTCATGAGGAACCTGTGCTTAGACGAGGAGGTAGTCATTTGAACAGAACAAGAGGATACAGCGTGGTTTAAAGTCAGGAAAAGTGTGAGTTAGGGTTGTGCTTTTTCACAATACTTATTCAATCTGAGCGCTGAGCAAATAATCTGAGAAGTTGGACTATATGAAGAAGAATGGGCCATCAGGATTGGAGGAAGACTTGTTAACAACCTGCATTATACAGATGACACATCCTTGCTTATTGAAAGTGAAAAAAGACTTGAAGCACTTACTGATGAAGATCGAAGACCACACCTTTTAGTATGCATTACAGCTCAACAAAAAGAAAACAAAAATCCTCATGGCTGGACCAATAAGCAACATCATGATAAACTGAGAGGAGAATGAGGTTGTCAAGGATTTTATTTTACTTGGATCTACAATCAACACCCATGGAAGTAGCAGTCAAGAAATTAAAAGACACGTTGCATTGGGCAAAACAGCTGCAAAGGACCTCTTTAAAGTGTTGAAAAGCAAGGATGTCACCTTGAAGACTAAGGTGCGCCTGACCCAAGCCATGGTGTTTTCAATCCCCTCATATGCATGCAAAAGCTGGACAATGAATAAGGAAGACCGAAGAAGAGCTGACGCCTTTGAATTGTGTTGGCGAAGAATACTGAGTGTACCATGGACTGCCAAAAGAACAAACAAATCTGTCTTGGAAGAAGTACAACCAGAATGTTCCTTAGAAGCAAGGACGGTGAGACTGCATCTTACATATTTTGGACATGTTATCGGGGGGATCAGTCCCTGGAGAAGGACATCATGCTTAGTAAAGTAGAGGGTCAGCAAAAAAGAGGAAGACCCTCAATGAGATGGACTGACACAGTGGCTGCAATAACGGGTTCAAGCATAGCAACACTTGTGAGGATGGAGCAGGACCAGGCAGTTTTTTGTTCTGTTTGCATAGGGTCGTCATGAGTTGGAACCTACTTGACAGCACCTAACAACAACTGCAAAAGATGTAAAGCGTTAAAAAGCAAAGATGTCACTTTAAGGACTAAGGTGCTCCTGACCCAGGCCGTGGTGTTTTCAACCGCTCCATATGCATGCGAAAGCTGGGCAATGAATAAGGAAGACCAAAGAAGAATTGATGCCTTTGAATTATGGTGTTGGCAAAGAATATTGACTATACCATGGACTGCCAGAAGAACAAACAAATCTGCCTTGGAAGAAGTATGGCCAAAACGCTCATTAGAAGCAAGGATGGGGAAACTTCATCTCACACACTTTGGACATGTTATCGGGAGGGACCAGTTCCTGGAGAAAGACATTATGCTTGGTAAAGTAGAGGATCAATGAAAAAGAGGAAGACTCTTGATGAGACGGATTGACACAGTGGCTGCAACAATGGACTCAAACATAGCAATGATTGTGAGGATGGCGCAGGACTGAGCAGTGTCTTGTTCTGTTGTACATGGGGTCACTATGAATGAGAACTGACTTGACAGCACCTGCTGTCTCTGCTCCAGGCATGTGTTAGGACTAGAAAGTCAAACTCGAATATGGCACAGTGTCTGACCTCAAGGAGCTTGTAGTCAGTTGGGAAAGGCAGACAGGTACACAGAGGATTCCAGAAAAGAAGCAGAGAGGAGGCTGCAGATCGTGGTGGTGATAAAGGGTATAGTGGCAGAGAAGTCTTCCCAACAACGACCGCTGAGATGTGTTTTAAAGGGCAAGGAGAAATTAGATAGGCCAGTGAGAGGAAGGGCACTTTACACTGAAGAAATAGCGTGCACGAAAGACATCAGGGTTTAAAAGAGCATGGGGGCTTTTAGGGAATTGTGATTGCAGAATCGCTGGGGCTGGACTGCCAGGTGCAATGGGGGTAGTGTAAAAGATGAAAGCAGACAACTTGGCAGGGTCTCACAATAAAAGGCGTCATGTGCTGAGAGGTGAAGCTTGAGCCTGTCCGAGTCCCTTGTTCTCGCAGCCTGTGCCATTTGTGCCTAACCATTTGTGCCATCCCGAGACTCCCATAATGGTGTAGTCTGGATTAGAGAATGTAGAAAGTGCAGCCTAGGTCTCCCATGGGTCAGGGTGCACAGGCAGGCCCACTGAGGGTGTTGGCTGAAGGGTCAATGGCTTACCTGGGCAAAGTAGTAAGCCAATGAGTTCAATGGAGTCTGAGATTTGATGCCAAGCAAAGACCTATTTAGAAGGTGTGAAGCCTGCCCAAAAGTGAGTGAGGGCTAGGAATGGAGGAGGACACCCATGGGTCAAGCAACAGGTAAGCACAGGTATAGAGCAGAAAGAGAGAAGCAAACAGTGCAAAGAGAGAAGGTTCAGGAAGGTTCTCCATGAATAAGGCTGGAAAATCCAAAGGCCATTGCTATTTTTAGGAGCTGGCTGTAGACAGCAAAGAGAAAGTTGTAACTGGGCTTCTCCAGTGTGTTTGCAGTTCCCCACTTTCAGACCCCATGGGGGAGCCCACTTTCTTCCTTCCATATCTTAGGATGCGCTTGTACTTCCTGAAGCCCTCCCAAATCAAAATACCAAACCTGTTACTGTCGAGTTGATTCCAACTCATAGCGATCCCCGTAGGACAGAGAACTGCCCCATAAGGTTTCCAAGGAGCAGCTGGTGGATTCAAACTGCCGGCCTTTTGGTTGGCAGGTGAGCTCTCAACCACTGTGCCACCAGGGCTCCGAAGCCCTCCAAAGGAGGGGGCAATTTGAACATTTACATTATAAACACCCTCCTGGGGATAACCCAGACTTTAAAATTAATTTGAATAGCCATTTGTCATATTTGAAACTCACCTGCCTGAGGATATTATGCTATTTTGGTATTCTAAAGAAGATCACTGTCCCAGAAAAATCAGGCTAGAGAGAATTTGCATTTAGGGAAAACCTAGATAGCAAGAAAACTAAAAAAAAAAAGTACCTGAGTCAAACTCATTCCAGCTCCTTCCTGGGCTAGATGACTAATCCAATAAAAGTTACCGTATTGGTTGGACTGTTTTCCTTTACTTTGCTGGGGTTAATTTCCAGTCAGCTGTTTGGTTATTAGAACGTCCTGTGCTGGCTCTGGCAGCCCTGGTTTGCTTTGGTGGAAGAATTAATGTTGGCATGCATCTCTGAATGTTATGGGTTGAGTGGTGTCCCCCCAAAATATGTGTTAGAATCCTAAACCCTATACCTGTGGGTTTAGGGATTTGGGAATAGGGTTTTCTTTATTATGTTAATTGGCCATATCAATGTGGGGTATGTCTTAAACCAATCACTTCTGAAATATAAAAACAGAAGCAGGCAAGCACCAACGGGGGAAAGATAGATGCTACATGGAGATCTCCAAGAACAGAAAGAAGCACGCTGGAAACGCTGAGATAAGGATTTTCCACCAGGGCTGACAGAGACAGCCTTCCCCAGAGCTGGTGCCCTGAAATTTAGCTGAGAAAACAATTTCTGTTCTCTGCGCTCACTTATGGCGTTTCTGTTATAGCAGCGCTAAGAAACTCAATCGCTGGATACGGCTAGTTCTTCGTCCTCTGGTGCCTCTTGCCCAAACAAGAGGAGCACACACTCTTCAATCTCACATCTTAGTGTCCGTTTGTCCATCTTGATTTTGACCTGGAAAAAATCAAGTTCACCTGTTTGGTTCTCACCGCATGCTAGCTGCTAACCTGAACAGATGAAGCCGCCAACGCCCTGGACTTGCCCACGGGCCAGCTGGGGCTTGGTCCTCCAAGGCTTGCATTTGGGGGGATGCCAATTACTGAACCCCAAGCACTTTTGAGGAAAAGCCTATTGCTACAGTTAGCAGCAGCGCTGCGGCTTTCAGCTGCTTCTGAGCCAAGAAAGGCACGGTGCTAACATGGTTTGTAGACTTAGCAGTGTACTGTATATAGTGGGGCCAGAATTTTTTTTTTTAATTGAAAAATTGTAGAAGGTTGTGTCTGTATAGGGAGAAAAGTTACAAAAGTCATCTTTTCTGACCTGTTATAGACCCCAGACTTCCTTTAGGATCCTCAGGGGACTTGGAGCCCAGCAGGAAAATACTGTCTGTCGTCTGGTAAGTCATCAAGAAAATCTGCAGGGGAATCTCAGCTTTCAAACACGATGACGAAGCGACAGAACGAACGCCCTCATATCTTGCTCCTGGAAATGGGACTTGTCAAGGCAAGGTGTCCTAATGCAGAACCCCTACTTTTTTTTTTTTTTTTTTAGCTTTTATTTATTTATTTTTATCTGTGGTGAAAATAGACACGAAACACACTCGTTCACCAATTTTTACATGTTCACCATTCTCACAATCTCTGCCTTTATTGTTTCACCACCGTTAACGTACACTCTCTGTCCTTTAAAGTTCTCATCTGTGCTTTACAGTTACTGTTGTCATTTCAAACTTACATAGGTAACGCTTCAACAGGCGCAACGCTCGAGGTAGGTGTTCTTTATTTACAGAGCCAAGTTGTTTAAAGGTGATTTCATGGGATAGTTTTGGCTCAAAGATCAAAAGTTTTTTCTGACTCTGCTCAAAAATCCTACGGGCAAGAGATTTATTTGGTTGCTATGCAACTCGTATGCTGCCTTTGTTTCCTAAGATTAGGATTCTAGCAGAGCTTTGAACCATAATTTTCTCATACTGGTTATGTTCCAGTTCACTCAGATTTTTAAAATTTGGGTCTCTTCCAGTTTCGCTTCCTTGGCCATGACTGAGCAGGGCAGAACCGGTTCGAAGCCCTGGTTTGAAGCATGGTTGGGGAGAAAGTTTGAGAAAACATGGAGGTTGTAAAGAGCAAGGTCAAAGGTGAAAAAAGGGCTAAAGACAAGCAAACCTTGACATTATTTTTTTTAAACTTTACTAAATATATATAGTACAGTTAACAGCCATAGCACTTTTTTTAACTTGATAAAAATTTTTTAATTACTGTATTTCAAATGAAGATTTATAGAACACACTAGCTTCTCATTAAATGATTAGTATGCAACCGTTTTGTGGCATTGGTTGCCCCTATGACATGTCCACGCTCTCCCCTTCTCAACCTTGGGTTCCCTATTATCGGCTTTCCTGCCTCCTCCTGCCTTCTAGTCCTTGCCCCTGGGCTGGCGTGCCCCTTTAACCTCGTTTTGTTTTATGGGCCTGTCTAATCTTTGGATGAAGGGTGAACCTCAGGAGTGACTTCACTACTGAGCTAAAAGGATGTCGGGGCAGGGGGGCATACTCTCAGGGTTTCTCCAGTCTCTGTCAAACCAGTAAGTCTGGTCTTCCTTTTTGAGTTAGAATTTTGTTGTACATTTTTCTCCAGCTCTGTCTGGGACTCTCTATTGTGACCCCTGTCAGAGCAGTCAGTGGTGGTAGCTGGGCACCATCTAGTTGCACTGGACTCAGTCTGGTGGAGGCCATGGTAGACGTGGTCCATTAGTCCTTTGGACTAATTTTTCCCTTATATGTTTAGTTTTCTTCATTTTCCCTTGCTCCCGAAGCGGTGAAACTAGTGGAATATCTTAGATGACCACTTACAAGCTTTAAGACCCCAGATACTACTCACCGAAGTAGAATGTAGGACATTTTCTTTATGAATTATGTTATGCCAATTGAGCTAGATGTTCCCCGAGACCATGGTTCCCAGCCTTCAGCCCAATAATTCAGTCCCTTGGGGAGTCTGGATAAGAGTCTACGAAGCCTCCATGGCCTTGCCTTGGTCCTGTTGTGCTGGTCTCCGCAGTATTGTGTACTGTCTTACACTTCACCAGAGTTACGACTTATCTATTGTCTAGTGTTTTTCCATTCTTTACCTGTTCCCTCCCCCTATAACCATCAAAGATTATTTCTTTTTGTGTGTAAATTTTTCATGAGCTTTTGTAATAGTGGTTTCATACAATATTTATCCTTTAGTGATTGACTTATTTCACTCAGCATAATGCCCTCCGGATTCATCCATGTTGTGAGATGCTTCACAGATTCATCATCATTGTTGCATAGTGCTCCATCGTGTGTATGTACCATAGTTAGTTTACCCATTCCTCTGTTGATGAGCATCTAGGTTGTTTCCATCTTTTTGCTATTGTGAACAATGCCGCAATGAGCATTGGTGTGCATATGTCTACTTGTGGGATGGCTCTTATTTCTCTAGGATTTATTCCTAGGAGTGGGATTGCTGGATCATATGTTATTTCTATTTCTAGCTTTCTAAGGAAGCGCCATATCATTTTCCAAAGTAGTTGTACTGTTGGTAATTCCCACCAGCAGAGCATAAGAGTTCCAATCTCCCTGCAACCTCTCCAACGTTTGCTATTTTCTTTATTTTTGATTTGTGCCAGTAATGCTGGGGTGAGATGGTATCTCAATTTAGTTTTGATTTGCATTTCTTTTTTAATGGCTAGTGATTGAGAGCATTTCTTTACGTGCCTGTTAAATGCTTGCATGTCTTCTTTGGTGAAGTGTCTGTTCATTTCCTTTGCCCATTTTTTAGTTGGATTATTTGTCTTTTTATTGTAGAGGTGTTGGATTTTCTTGTAGATTTTTAGAGATTAGGCCTTTATCAGATTTGTAGTAGCAAATACTTTTTCCCAGTCTGTAGGTCCTGTTTTTACTCTTTTGGTGAAGTCTTTTGATGAGCATAAGTGTTTAATTTTTCGAAGATTCCAGTTATCTAGCTTATCTTCTAGAGTTTGTATGTTGCTAGTTATGGTTTGTATCCTGTTAAGGCCATATATTAGGGCCTCTAGCATTGATCCTATTTTTCTTCTATGATCTTTGTAGTTTTTGGTTTTATATTTAGCTCTTTGATCCGTTTTGTATTAGTTGTTGTGTCTGGTGTGAGGTATGGGTCCTGTTTCATTTTTTTGTGAATGGACATCCAGTTTTGCCAGCACCATTTGTTGAAAAGACTGTCTTTTCCCACTTTGGTGGACTTTGGGCCCCTGTCAAAGATCAGGTGACCTTACGTGAATGGATTTACGTCTGGGTTCTCAATTCTGTTCCATTGGTCAGTGTATCTGTCGTTGTATCAGTACCAGGCTGTTTTGACCACCATAGCTGTATAGTAGGTTCTGAGGTCAGGTAGTGCAAGTCCTCCTACTTTCTTCTTCTCCATCAATAGTGCTTTACTTATCCAGGGCCTCTTCCTCTTCCATATAAAGTTAATGACTAATTTTTCCATCTCTTTAAAGAATGTTGTTGGTATTTGGATCAGGATTGCGTTGTATTTGTAAATTGCTTTGGGTAGAATTGTCATTTTAACAATGTTGAGTCTACCTATCCATGAGTATGATATGTTTTTCCATTTATATAGATCTCTTTTGGTTTCTTGCAGTAGCATTTTGTAGTTTTCTTTGTATAGGTCTTTTACATCCCTGGTTAGATTTATTCCTGAGTATTTTATAAGGTGCTATTATAAATGGTATTGTTTTCCTGGTTTCCTTTTTGTCCTTCTCATTATTGATATATAGGAATCCAAATGATTTTTGTTTGTTTGTCTTGTATGGACTAATCTGCTGAATCTATTCATTCCAGTAATTTTCCTGTGGAGTCTTTCAGGTTTTCTACGTATAATATGATATCCACAGATAGAGACAGTTTTACTTCTTCATTACCAATCTGGATGCCCTTTATTTCTTTTTCTTGCTTTATTGCTATAGCCAGGACTTCCAGCACAATGTTAAATAGAAGTGGTGATAAAGGGCATCCCTGTCTTGTTCCTGTTCTCAAGAGGAATGTTTTCAGCCTCTCTCCATTAAGAATGATGTTAGCTCTTGGTTTTGTTCCTGTTCTCAAGAGGAATGTTTTCAGCCTCTCTCCATTAAGAATGATGTTAGCTCTTGGTTTTGCATAGATACCCTTTATTAATTTGAGGAACTTCCCTTCTATACCTATTTTATTGAGAGTTTTTATCAGGAATGGGTGTTGGACTTTGTCAAAGGCCTTTTCTGCGTAGATTGTGATGATCATGTGATTCATTTTTTTTCCTTTTATTTGTGTGGTGGACTACATTGATTGATTTTCTAATGTTGAACAATTTTTGCATACCTGGTATGAATCTTACTTCATCAGGGTGTATTATTTTTTTGATATGATACTGAATTCTATTGACTAGAATTTTGTTGAAAATTTTTATGTCTATATTCATGACAGATATTGGTCCATAATTTTTTGTTTTGTTTTGTTTTTCTGGGTGACTTTGCCTGGTTTTGGTATCAGGGTTATGCTGGCTTCATAGAATGAATTTGGAAGTATCCCTTCCTTTTCTGTGTTCTGAAACAGTTTGAGTAGTAGTGGTGTAAACTCTTCTCTGAATGTTTGGTAGAATTCTCCAGTGAAGCCCTCTGGGCCTATGCTTTTTTTGTTGTTGTTGTTGGGAGTTTGTTTTTTTTTTTTTTTTTTAATCTTCTCAATCTCTTCTATTGTTATGGGTTTTTCAGATTTTTAACATCATTTTGTGTTAGTTTGGGTAGGTAGTGTGTTTCTAGAAATTTGTCCATTTCCTCTAGGTTTTCAAATTTGTTGCAGTATACCTTTTTTTAATACTCTGTTTTGATCCTTTTTATTTTAGTTGAGTCTGCGTAATGTCCCCCATTTCATTTCTTATTTGGGTTATTTGTGTTCTTTCCTGTTTTTCTTTTGTCAGTTTGACCAGTGGTTTGTCGATTTTGTTGATCCTGTCAAAGAACCAACTTTTGTTTTTGTCGATTCTTTCCATTGTTTTTCTATTCTCTATTTCGTTTATTTCTACTTTGATCTTTATTATTTCCTTTCTTCTGGTGGCCCTGGGCTTCTTTTGCTGTTCTCTATTTGTCTGATTTGTGTAGCTAATGTTTTGATTTTGTTCTTTTCTTCTTTTTTGATGTGCGCATCTATTGCTATAAATTGACCTCTGAGCACTGCCTTTGCTGTGTCCCAAAGGTTTGGTATGATGTGTTTTCATTCTCATTTGCCTCTAGGAATTTTTTTCATTCCATCTTTGATTTCTTCTATTATCCAGTGGTTTCTAAGCAGGGTGTTATTCAGTTTCCATGTATTTGATTTTTTTCCTTGCCCTTCCTGTTATTAATTTCTACTTTTATGGCATTGTGATCAGAGAAGATGCTTTGTATTATCTCAGTGTTTTGGATTTTGTTGAGGGTTGCTTTGTGGCCTAAGATGTGGTCCATTCTGTAGAATGTTCCATGTATGTTGGAAAAGAATATGTACTTTGCTGATGTTAAGTGAAGTGTTCTATATACGTCTATGAGGTCAAGCTGGTTGACTGTGGCCTTTAGATCTGTATCTTTGCCAAGTTTCTTTCTAGATGGTCTGTCTTTTACTGAGAGTGGTGTGCTGTTGAAGTCTCCTACTATTATTGTGGAATTGTCAGTTTCTCTTTTCAGTGCTGTTAGAGTTTGTTTTATGTAGTCTAGAGCTCTGTCATTGGGTGCATAGATGTTTATTATGGTTATGTCTTCATGATGGATTGTCCCCTTAATCATTATACGGTGCTGTCTTTTTCTTTTAAGGTGGATTTTGTTTTGAATTCCATTTTATCTGAGATTAGTATTTCTACTTCTGCTTTTTTTTTTTTTTTGTAGCTGTTTGCTTGATATATTTTTTTCCATCCTTTGATTTTTAATAAATTTGGGTCTTTGTTTCTAAGATGTCTCTGGTAGACACCATATTGATGGATCCTGTTTTTTTTTTTTTTATTTTTTTTTTTTAATCCCATCTGTCACTCTGTGTCTCTTTATGGGTGCATTGAGGCCTTTAACATTCAGTGTAATTATGATAGATGTGAGTGTATTGCTGTCATTTTATAGTTTTGTGTGTGTGTGTGTGTGATGCTGACATTTTCTTTGTCCCTCTTATGCTCCTGTGCTGAATTCCTTCTGTTTGTGGATTTTTTTCTCATTTATTTTGCTTTCATAGATTTTTTTTTTTTTTTTTTTTTACTGAGACTTTATGTTTTTCTTCTTTATTTTGATGAGTAGGTTTGTGAACTCTTTTTGTAGTTAACATGAAATTTACCCTTATCTTCCTAGGTTTGAACTAGTCTATTGTTACTTGGCATCACCTTTCCTTCCTCTCCATTAGAAGGTTCTACACCTACAGCATTTATTCCCTCTTTTATTGTTCTGACATTGTTATCATTTACAGATTAACCTCTCTGGTTCCCTTTTGTAAATCTTTTGGTTTTGAACAGTCCTTGAGAGTTCATTTCCTAGGTTGACATCTGGCTGGTGTGTTCTTGTGTCCCAGATTCAGGTTGTTGTATGATGTTGTCTTTTCTCAAGCCAATGGACTCCCTTTAATAATTCTTGAAAGTTTGGTTTGGTTTTTACGTATTCCCTTAATTTCTGTTTTATCTGGAAATATCCTGATTTCACCATCATATTTGAACAAGAGTTTTGCATGATATATTATTCTTGGTTGGCAGTTTTTTTTCTTTCAAGGTTTTACATATGTCATCCAATTGCCTTCTTGCCTGCATGATTTCTGCTGAGTAATCAGAATTTAGTCTTATTGTATGTGAATTTTTGTTTTTCTCAAGCTGCTCTCAGGATTCTTTCTGTGTCTTTGGTTTTCGCCAGTGTGATTATGATATGCCTTGGTGATTTTCTTTTGGGGTTTATCCTACATGGGCAATCACTGAGCTTCTTGGATGGTCAGCTTTTCATCTTTCATGATATTAGGGACATTTTCTGTCAGCAATCTTCAATGATACTCTCTGTGTTTTCCATTTTCTTCCTCTGTTCTGGAACTCCAATAACTCACAAATTTTTGCTCTGGGTTGTATCCCACATCATTCTCAGGGTTTCTTCATTCTTTTTCCTGATTTTTCCTCAAACAAAGTGATACCTAAGTATTTGTCTTCAATTTCACTGATCTTGTCTTCCATTGTTTCAAACTTTCTCCTCAGCCCTTCTATGACACTGTCCATTTCTGAAATCTTGCTGTTTATCTTTTAGATTTCTAATTGTTTTTGTATGATTTCTAGTTGTGAATTTATTTTGACATTTTGTTTCTGTATTATTTTCCTGAATTTTTCCATAGTTTGTCTGTATTTTCCATGAATTTGTCTATTTTTTTCCTCATTTATGTCTGCTTTTTGGTTCAGCTCTTGGATAGCTCTGAATATTAGAGATTTGAATTCCCTATCAGGTAGTTCTAGTGCCTTTTCTTCTACTGGAAAGTCATCTCATGTCTTATTTTGGACTTCTCCTGGAACCATCCTGTCCTGTTTTTTTTTTTTTTTTTTATGTTTTGATATGGTCTGCTGTCTTTGGAACACTCAGTACTTATTTTCTTCATATATTGATTGTAGATTTGTTGTTTCACCCTGCTTTTTCGTTTTATTTCGTTATGTCTGAGCAGGAGGACTGTGCATTCTCTATTGTTTGCTCGTGTGTGGGCACGGTATTTTTCACCCCCTTGTCCAGTGAGCAGGGCTAGGCATTCAGCTATGGTGCAGCAGGGCAGGTCCAGCTGAAGGGGAGGGCTGGGGTGGATTGTTTGTGGCATGTACTGGGGCCAACAGGGTGAACTGGGGGTCAGTGCAGGGAAGGTTCCAGTAGGCCATGCCTGTGCTGCTTGGGGGTGCTATATTTAGTTCACGGTGCAGGTTATCAGGAGAGAAGGGGAAGGTTGTGATGTGTGGAGCTAAGTTGGGTGTGGGAAAGAAGAGAGGGAGAGGAGAGAGAACAGGAACCAAAACAAAAAAGTGCTGAGGGAGCCTGCTATTGGAGTGGAGAGACAAGAAATTAAGAAATGAAGAAAAACAAAAAGAAAAATAGAAAATAAATAAATAAAATGCCCCCAGGGATTCCACTGGCAACCAGAGAAGTGGCTCCCAGGCCTTGGGGCATAGCCTGCCTAGAAAGGGCAGAGATGGCACACAGCACTGATATTCAGGAGACAGGAAAAGAAGGAAATTAGAGAGAGATGAGAAACTGAGGAATGAAGAAAAATAAAAATGTGAAAATAAAAGGAAATGCCCCCCAGGGATCCCACCGGCACCAGGGAAGTGGCTTCCAGGCCTCAGGGCACAATTCATCTAAAAGGGGTAGAGGTGGCACATAGCACCAGGTGTTCAGGAGACAGGAAAAGAAGGAAGGTAGAGAGAAACTAGAAACTGAGAAATAAAGGAAAACAAACAAAAAAAAAAAAAAAGAAGAAAAAATGCCCCCAGGTACCCCACGGATGTGGCTGCTCAGACTGGGGAAGTGGCTCTCAACCCTTGCAGTACAGCCTGGCTAGAAGGGGTGGAGATGGCACACAGCGCCAGGTATTAAGGAGCCAGGAAAAGAAGTAAAGAGAGACGAGAAACAGAGAAATGAAAAATAAAACAAACGAAAAAAAAGGCCCCAGGGAGCCCACCAATGAGGTAGCACAGATCAGGGAAGCAGTTCCCCAGATGAGCTGTTCTTCATAGCCTGTCAAGATGATGCAAAGATGGCACATGGAGCCAGACATTCAAGTGAAAGAAGGGAAAGAGGTGAGAGGCAGGCAAGAAACCAAAAGAAGCCAAAAAAAAAAAAAAAGCAACATCAGCAACAAAGAAAATGGCACTGAAGGAGCTGGCTGGTGTAGGCAGGGCAAATCCAAGCTGCACAGAGCCAGTGCCTTTAGGCCAAGTGACCTCAGCCCACTGGGAAGTGGCAGAGGCCAAGCAGGGGAAAGAAAGGTGGGAGTGGGAAAGTGTATGTCGCTGGTTGCCAGGTGCTCTGTCTCCTGCTGGGAGCTCCGTGAAGATGCTTTCCTGTACTTCCCGTCTGCTGATCTCTGACAGGGGCCCAAGATGGTGACTCCATGCTTCATTAGCTGATTGATAGGGGACCTCCACTCATATTTCTCCTCAATCTCTGTTCTCTGCGAGTTTCTTATTCCATTTGGTGCTTGGTTGAGTTCTTTATCTCTTCATTTGACCCTTAGGGTTCCAGGATTGATATTCATCTTTGTTTTACTTAAGTTTTTTAGTTTTTGCTGTGGAGGGATGGCGTGGTGCTTTGGTCTACAGTGCCATGTTGTCCCTGCCTCCCTTGGTGAAGTCTTTTGATGAGCATAATTGTTTAATTTTTAGAAGATTCCAGTTATCTAGCTTATCTTCTGGTGTTTGTGTATTGTTAGTTATTGTTTCTATCCTATTTATGCCATGTATAAAAAAAAAAAAAAAATTTTTTTTATTAGGGCCTCTAGAGTTGATCGTATTTTTTCTTCTATGATCTTTATAGTTTTTGGTTTTATATTTAGAATCCATTCAGATCCATTTAGAATTAGTTTTTGTTTCTGGTGTGAGGTATGGGTCTTGTTTCTTTTTTCTTTTTTTTTTTTTGCAGATGGACATCCAGTTTTGCCAGCACCATTTGTTAAAAAGGCTGTCTTTTCCCCATTTAATGGGCTTTGGGCCTTTTCTGAAAATCAGCTGACCATAGGTGGATGGATTTACATTTGGGTTCAAGATTCTGTTCCATTGGCCAATGTATCGTCTTTGTACTAGTACCAGGGTATTTTGACTTCTGTAGCTTATAGTAGGTCCTGAGGTCAGGTAGTGTGAATCCTCCTACTTTATTTTTCTTCAGTAGTGCTCCACTTTTGGTGGAGGGTTTTTAGTGCATTACTTATCCAGGGCCTCTTCCCTGTCCATATAAAGTTAATGATTAGTTTTTCCATTTCTCAAAGAGTGCTGTTGGTATTTGGATTGAGATTGCATTGTATTTGTAGATTGCTTTGGGTAGAATTGTCATTTTCACAATGTTGAGTTTACTTATCCATGAACATGGTATGTTTTTCCATTTATGTAGGTCTCTTAGTTTCTTGCAGTAGCATTTTGTAGTTTTCTTTGTATAGGTTGTTTACATCCCTGTTTAGATTTATTACTAAGTAATATATTTTTTGGAGGCGGCTATTACAAATTGTATTGTTTTCCTGATTTTCTTTCCATAGTTTTCTTTATTAGTGTATAGGAATCCGCTGATTTTTGTATGTTTCTCTTGTATCCTGCTTCTCTACTGAATCTATTAGTTCCAGCAGTTTTCTTACAAAGTCCTTTGTGTTCTCTATGTATAGTATCATGTCCTCCACAGATAGGGATAGTTTTACTTCTTCCTTACCAATTTGAATGCCCTTTATTACTTTTTCTTGCCTTATTGCCCTAGCTAGGGCTTCCAGCACAATGTTAAAAGGAGTGGTGATAAAGGGCATCCTTGTCTTGTTTCTATTCTCAGGGGGAATGTTTTCAGCCTTTCTGTTAAGAATGATGTTGGCTGTTGGTTTCGTATAGCCACCCTTTATTATGTTGAGGAATTTCCCTTCTATACCTATTTTATTGTGAGTTTTTATCAGGAATGGTGTTAGACTTTGTTGAGTGCCTTTCCTGCATCAATTGTGATAATCATGTGATTCTTTTCTTTTATTTATATGGTGGATTACGTTGATTGATTTTCTAATCTTGAACCATCCTTGCATACCTGGTATGAATCCCACTTGGTTGGGGTGTGTTTTTTTTTTTTTTTTTTGATATGATGTGGAATTCTATTGGCTAGAATTTTGTTTAGAATTTTTGCATCTATATTCATGAAAGATACTGGTCCGTAATTTTCTTTTTTTTGGTATCTTTACCTGGTTTTGGTGTCAGGGTTATGCTGGCTTCATAGAACGAATTCAGAAGTATTCATTCCTTTTCTATGTTCTGAAATAGCTTGAAAAGTTTGAATGGTGCAAGTTCTTCTCTGAATTTGTTTGGTAGAATTCTCCAGTAAAGTCTTCTGGGCCATGGCTTTTTCTTTTTTTGTTGTTCAAACGTTGACATTTTATACACTCAGGAAGAAAAAGAAACTCCATCTTTCTTCTCTGGCTCTGTGTTTTCCTCTACCATGGTACAGAGGAAAGAACATTGTCTTCAGCATCAAACCGATCTGGCTGAAATCCAAGCCCCACCACTCACTAACACTGTGGCTTTGGTCAAGCTAGTTGGCCTGTCAGAGTTCCAGTTTTCTCATTAGTAAAATAGGATAATAAAACCAAACAAATTGCCATAGAGTCCTACTCATGGTGACCCCATGTGTGTCAGAGTAGAACTGTGCTTCATAGGATTTTCAGTGGCTGTGACCTTTTGAAAGCTTATAGCCAAGCTTTTCTTCCAAGGTGTCTCTGTGTGGATTCGAACTGCCAATCTTTCTGGTTTGTAGCCCAGCACTCAGCTGTTTGTGCCATCTGGAGACTCCTAATGGGTTAATGCTTATACTGTTGTTGCGTGCCATTGAGTCAATTCCAACTCATAGCCACCCTGTGTCGCAGAGTAGAACTACCCCACAAGGCTTTCTTGGCTATAATCTTTATGGAAGTAGACCTTCAGGTCTTCCTCCCATGGAGCCTCTGAGTGGGTTCGAACTACCAGCATTTCAGTTAGTGGTGCTTAACTGTTTGTGTCACCAGGGCTTCTTAATGAGATAACTAAAAAACCCCGTTGTCAGTGAGTCTATTTTGATTCATAGCGACCCTATAGGACAGAGTAGAACTGCCCCATAAAGTTTCCAAGGAGTTTCTAGTGGATTTGAACTGCTGAGCTTTTGGTTAGCAGCTGAGCTCTTAACCACTGTGCCACCAGGGCTCCAATGAGACAATAGAAATATCTAATTATTTTGATGTGAAAATAAATGTTGCCACATATGTAAAATGTTTAGCACAGTGCCTGACATATGCTAGGCAGGCAATAAATGGTTAATTCATGAGTTTCCTCACTTTTTCATCCCCATCCTTATGCCCTCCCATCCTTCCCACCATTCTCTTCCAATTCTTCCTTTTTGTAAAACTTATTCCCCTGTCCAGGACCTAGATCTCTAATAAATGTGTGTTCTTCCTGGCTGGGCTCTAGAAAGAGTTCTTACTGAGAAAGCAGATCCTGATCCTGGGATGTTTTGAAAGCTTTCTTTGCAGCTAGTTCAACGGGGTCTCATGTTCCTTTCTTTGCAATTCAGGAATTGCCGACTCAACTACACATTCCTCAGTGCATGATGTAATTCAGAGTTCAACCGCTTTCTTTGAGCATTATCTTATCTTCCTTACACCAAAGATTACAAGAACTTTTGTGAACCTATGGGTACATGCCATTGAAGCCTTTGCTTCACTCTTTTTTTTTTTAAGTTATTTTTGTTTAAAAAAAGTAGGAATTGTTTTAAAAGTCAAAAAAGTCTACAATGATGATACTGAAAAACAATCATCCCGCCCCTCACCACTGCCTTCCAGCTAATCAGACACAAGGACTATCAACTCTTACTGCTAACATTTCCCTCCATTTTTCTAACTGATAAGATTTTATTGCTGTGTACAGATTTTTCTTGTGTTAGATCAATTTGACTTCTTACAATAAAAGATGAGAATTTTACTCACAATCCCTCCCAACTCTCTACCTCCATCTTCTCCCTCTTCATGTCTTTCCATTATACAATTTTGGATTCCAGTAATAGTTGGCATTTATATTTTTAGAATAATGTAGATCTTATTCCCAATTGAATCTTATAATATTTTTCTTGTGTGACTACTGTTTATTTCCTTAGAATCAATAATCACCTAACTTTTTGTTTGGGAAATTTTTTAAGATCTTTCATGTCTTAAAATGTGTTTATTTTACCCTACCATTTGATTGATAGTTAGACTGGGTATAGAATTCTTGGCTAAACTAACCTTTCTCCAGATTATTGAAGATCTTGTTGCATTTTCTTCTAGCTCTGGCGTTGCTGAGAGATCCAGTGCTATTCTCATGTCTGAGACTTTATTTGCAGCTTGTTCTTTTTTCCTGGAAGTATTTACAATCCTCACGTTGTTCTCAGTTTTCTGAAAATTTGTGTTACTGCAGGTGCAGGAAACTAATACAGGGTCAATGCAGGAAACAGAAGAAAATGTCCAAAAAACTCTCTATGAATAACAGCTTTAAGACATGTTATGGATTGAATTGTGTCTCCTGAAATTATGTATTATAAATTCTAAACTTTATGCCTGTGGGTGTAATCCATTTTGGGAATTGGTTGTCTTTGTTATGTTTAAGAGCCAGGATGAGTGTAGGGTGTGTTTTGAGTCAATCTCTTTTGAGATATAAAACAGATTAAACAAGCAAACGAGAAGCAGAAATGAGGGAAGAGAGATGCCAAGCCACATGAAGATTGCTTAGGAGCAGAAGATTAAAGAGACGAGGACCTTCCTCCAGAGCCGACGGAGAGAGAAATTCTTCCCTAGAGCCAGCACCCTGAATTTGGACATCTTGCCTCCTAAACTGTCAGAAAATAAAATTCTGTTTGTTAAAGCCATCCACTTGAGGTATTTATGTTATAGCAGCACTAGATAACTATGACAAGACATAATACAAAGGTCTCTGAAACAAGAAAAGGATGCTATAAAAAGTAACATTCAGAGAGTAAGGAAAAGCTCTTGAAAACTAAAAATACTATAACCAAAATAAGAAAATCAGTACTGTATTTTTACACAAATAATATGAGCCTTCTACATGTGTTTTGCCAGCCTCTCCCTCCTCCTGTGAGATATTTTCTTTCATAAGTGCACTATACTAATTTTTTTTACAGCAACATGTAAAAACAATTGACACGGTAGAGCTTACAAAAATATCTCCTGGGAGGAGGGAGTGGCTGAAAACAATTTAGAAGGCTAGTGTTTCTTGTGTAAAAAAAGTTAGATGGTTCAGAGATAAATCTGAATAAATTGTCCACAAAGTAGGAACAAAAAAACAAAGAAGAGGAAAGTAGGAGACAAAATATACGACAACCAGAGGATCAATCTAGGAGGTCTCACATTCATAGAGAGAGTACCAGAAAGAAGGGTCAGAGATTGAAGTGACAAGTACCAGCAAAGAAATAGTACAAGAGTGTTTCCCAAAACAGAAAGATGTGAGTTTCAGATTGAAAGGGCTCCATCCGGGTCAGCACAATAAAAGAACAGACACACACCAAGACACAAATCATCATTTAGAAAAATATATGTTGTTAGGTGTCATCGAGTCAGTTCTAACTTTTAGCGACTCTGTGTACAACAGCACGAAACACTGTCTGGTGCTCATGCCATCCTCACAATTATTGTTACGCTTGAGTCTATTGTTGCGGCCACTGTGTCAATGCATCTCCTTGAGGGTCTTCCCCTTTTTCGCTGACTCTCTACCAAGCATTATGAACTTCTCCAGGGGCTGGTCCTCCTGATAACATGTCCAAAGTATGTGAGATGAAATCTCACCATCCTTGCTTCTAAGGAACATTCTGACTGAGCTTCTTCCAAGACAGATTTGTTCATTCTTCTGGCAGTCCGTGGTATATTCAATATTCTGCACCAACACCATAATTCAAAGGCATCAGTTCTTCTTCGGTCTTCCTTATTCATTGTCCAGCTTTCACGTGCATATGAGGTGATTGAAAACACCATGGCTTGTGTCAGGTGCACCTTAGTCCTTAAAGTGACATCTTTGCTTTTTAACACTTTAAAGAGGTCTTTTGCAGCAGGTTTGCCCAGCGCAGTGAGCCTTTTGTTATCTTGACTGCTGCTTCCATGGGTGTTGATTGTGGATCTAAGTAAAATGAAATCCTTGACAACTTCAATCTTTTCTCTGTTTATTATGATGTTGCTCATTGGTCCAGTTGTGAGGATTTTTGTTTTCCCTATGCTGAGGTGTAATCCATACTGAAGGCTGTGGTCTTTGATCATCAATAAGTGTTTCAAGTTCTCTACACTTTCAGCAAGCAAGGTTTTGTTATCTGCATAATGCAGGTTGTTAATGAGTCTTCCTCCAGTCCTGATGCCCCTTCTTCTTCATATAGCCCAGCTTCTCGGATTATTTGCTCAGCATACAGATTGAATAGGTATGGTGAAAGGATACAACCCTGATGCACACATTTCCTCACTTTAAACCACACAGTACCCCCTTGTTTTGTTAGAAGGACTGTCTCTTGTTCTAAGTACAATTTCCTCATGAGCACAATTATGTGTTCTGGAATTGCCATTCTTTGCAATGTTATCCATAATTTCTTATGATCCACACAGTCGAATGCCTTAGTGTAGTCAATAAAACACAGGTAAACATCTTTCTGGTACTCTCTGCTTTTAGCCAGGATCCATCTGACATCAGCAATGATATTCCTTGTTCCACATCTTCTTCCGAATCCGGCTTAAATTTCAAAATAAGCTAAAAATAGGCCTTTTCAACAACAATTTTATTATCTGATGCAGCTGTAATGGCATAGTCTGCCCAATCATTTTTCTTTTTATTTTCTAAATTTTATCCGTGTGGCTCATAGAGGCTTTTCTCATGACTACTTGACTAAATTAGGAAATAGCACGCAAGCTTTAGGAACAGAAGTTATCCAGTGCCCTGCAGCAACTATCTCTGGAATGGACAGAGGGAACTCGAGGACCCCGGGGCCAAGAGGCATGTAAAAGGAAGAATGAAAGTGAACAAGTTGCAAACATCTTTGGAGAAAAAATAGCATTTTTGTTTTATTCCTGACCTCAGAAGGAATGCTTCTAGTGTATTTTATCATTAAGTATGAACATAGCTGTTGCCTTAAGATTGCTATATATTTTTATCATTTGAAAGAATTGTCCTTATAATTCTAGTTTTCTAAAGGTTTTTTATTTAAAATGCTTGTTGAATTTACATAATGTCTTCTGGAAATTATTATTATTTTTTATTGTAAGGTTTGTCTTACTTGACCCATTGATGTGCCATGTTTGATGACTTAATGTTAAATTATTCTAGCATATCTTGAAAACTATGACTTGGTCATGGTGGATTATTCCATTTACTCTATCATTGACGGAGCCCTGGTGGCGCAGTGTTTAAGAACTCTCCTGCTAACCAAAAGGCCGGCAGTTCGAATCCACCAGTTGCTCTTTGGAAACCCTATGGGGCAGTTCTACTCTGTCCTATAGAGTCGCTATGAGTTGGAATCAACTCGACAGTGACAGTTTTTTTTTTTTTTTTCTCTCTTTCTCTCTCAATAATTGATAAAACAAGTAAATAGAAAATCTGCAAGGATATAGAAAATTTGAACAACACTTTCAACCAGTTAAGGAGTCCTGGTGGTACAGTGGTCAAGAGCTCAGCTGCTAACTGAAAGGTTGGTGGTTTGAGCCCACCAGGGGAGAAAGATGTGGCAGCCTGCTTCTGTAAAGATTACAGTCTTGGAAACACTATGTGGCAATTCTACTCTCTTCTATAGGGTTGCTGGGAGTTAGAATCGACTCCATAGCACTGGGTTTGTTTGTTTTTTCTCATCAACCCATTTGACCTAGTTGACATTTATAGAACACTGCACCCACCAACTAAAGGAAAACATATATTTTTTTAGCATTTAGATAGATGATACGCTGGTGTAGAGAAAAGGTAATATTCTGGGGTACAGGTCTTCATATCTATTGCCATATTTACCCCTAAGTATTTCACAGTTTTGATGCTATTGTAAAAAGTATTATTTTAAAATTTTTAATTCCCAATTGTCACAAAAAAACAACTGATTTTTTAAATATTGCTTTTTCATCCTGTATACTTCTGTTTCTCCCCTCCCAGACTTTATGCTATTATTAACCTGTTGACCTGTTGCCCTGAGTCAATTCTGACTCATGGCGACCCTAAAGGACAGAGTAGAACTGCCCCATAGGGTTTCCAAGGCGTGGCTGGTGGATTCGAACTCCTGACCTTTTGGTTCGCAGCTGAGCTCCTAACCACCGCGCCACCAGGGCTCCATGCTATTATTGTTTTATATTTTATTTTATGATATTTTATAATTAAATAATTATGATTGTTATTATTTTTGCTTTAAGCTGTCAATTACCTTTTAAAGATATTGAAATAATAAGAAAAACATTCTTTATTTTTGCTTAGGTAGTTACCATTTCCAGAGGTCTTCATTCCTTTGTTTCGATCCAGATTTCAATCTGGTATTGTTTTCTTCTGCATGAAGGAGTCTTCTTAACATTTCTTACATTGCGGATGTACTGATGATACATTCTTTCAGCTCCTGTATGTCTTAAAATGTCTTTAATTTGGGCCTTCGTTCTTCTTTTTTTTTAACTTTATTTTTAGTGAAAATATACACAGCAAAACCTGCTCCCATTCCACAGTTCCTAGACATAATGACCAGTGACGTTGGTTACATTTTTCACATTGTGTCTACATTCTCGTTATTTCTGCTATCGTTGTTTCACTTCCATTGACTTAATCTCCCTGCATCCCCAGCCTTCTCATCTATGCTGTAAAATAGCTGTTGATTCTTTGGCCTTATATAGTTTTTTTTTTTTTTTTTTTAAGAAACGCAATAATTAAGGCTGACAATCTTTACTCTTTGGGCTACACTCTTAATTTAATGATGACTTTTCAGGGAGTAGTTTCAGTTCCAGGTTTGAAGACCAACTCAGGGCAATATTCTGGGGCACTCCTCCAGACTCAATAGGATCAGTAAGTCTGGATTCTTTAAGAACTTGAAGTTCTGTTCCACATTTTTTCTCAGGATTCATCTGTTGTGTTCCTGATTAAAATGTTCGGTAGCGGTAGCTGAGTACCATCTAGTTCTGGTATTTTGCCTTCATTCTTAAAAGATATTTTTGGCTGTAGAATTCTAGGTTGGTGGTTATTTTCTTTTTATTCTGCCTTCTGGCTTGCGTTATTCCCAATGACAAATCTTCTGTCATCCATATCTTTGATACTATGAATAGAATATCTGTTTTCTGTGACTGCTTTTAAGATTTTCTGCTTATGACAGGTTTTAAGCAATTTGATTATGACATGCCTCGTAGTTTCCTCATATTCCTTATGCTTGAAATTTGTTGAGCTTCTTGGATAGGTATGTTTATATTTCCATCAAATTTAGAAAAATTTCAGTCACTATTTCTTCAAATATGTACATATTTTTCTTTCCTCCTCCCTTTGGTTCAGAGACTCCAATTATTCATACGTTAGGTCTCTTGAACTTATTCTGCAGTTCACTGATGAGCTGCTGGTTGTTTTTCTTGGTCTCTTTCATCTCTGTGTTTCATTTTTGTTCGTTTCTATTGCTATGTCCTTAAATTCAGGAATCTCTTATGCAATATCTGCTCTGCTGTTATCTCATCCAGTGTATTTTTCACCTCAGACATTGTCATTTTTACCCTTCGATGTTCAATTTTTTTTAATATTCCATGTTGCTACTTAACATGCTGAATCTTTCCTCTAGCTCCTTGAACACAAAGATACAGTTAAAATGACTGTTTTAATGTCCTTTCCTACTAATTCTCTTATCTGCGTCATTTCTGAGCCAGTGTCAACTGGTTGATTTTTTCCTCATTATGGGTGATTTTTAATGCTTATTTATATGAATGCCAGGCATTGTGAATTTTACTTTGTTGAGTGCTAGCTATTTTTGTATTCATTTTTTTTTTTTTTTTATGGTCAGGGAGGAAACCCTGGTGGCGTAGTGGTTAAGTGCTACAGCTGCTCTATGGGGCAGTTCTACTCTGGCCTATAGGGTCGCTGTGAGTCGAAATAGACTTGACGGCACTGGATTTATGGTCAGGGAAGGAACCACCTGAAAGCATTAGAGAGAATGATGCACAGAGCTCACATAGGATCAGAAACAGTTTGTGTTTCCAGCAGCCAGAGTGCAGATCATGGGACATAAGCTAGAGTATGCAGAAGGGTTTTGTCTCGATACCAAACACCAAAAAACCAAAGCAGTTGCCATCAAGCCAATTCCAACTCATGGCCATCCATGTGTTGCAGAGTAGAGCTGCTCCATAGGGTTTTCAAGGTTGTGACCTTTTGGAAACAGATCACCAGACCTTTCTCCAAAGGTGTCTCTGGGTAGGTTCAAACTGCCAACCTTTCAGTTAGTAGTCAAGTGCTTAAACATTTGTAACACCTTCCCACCACCACCCCCCAAAAAAAACTTGTTGCCGTTGAGTCAATTCTGACTGATAGCAACTCTAGAATAGAGTAGAACTGCCCCATAGGGTTTCCAAGGAGAGGCTGGTGGATTTGAACTGCCAACCTTTTGGTTAGCAGCCAAGCTCTTAACCACTGTGCCAAACCAAACCCATTGCTATTGAGTCGATTCTGACTCCTAGTGGCACTGTAGGACAGAGTAGAACTGCCCCATAGGGTTTCTAAGGATGTAATCTTTATGGAAGCAGATCGCCGTACCTTTTTCCTGTGGACTAGCTGGAGGTTCAAACCATCAGCCTTTCAGTTACCAGCCAAGTGCTTTAACCTCTGCACCACCAGAGCTCCATCCACATGAGGAAAGTGGGGGAAAAGTAGTCCTGGATGAAATCTACAGCACTCTGTGTTAAAATGAATCAACCTAAAGGCCTTTCATGAGGTCCCGTTAAAGGAAACGTGTCTCTCTTTAGCTCACAGGTTCTTAACCCACACCATGCTTTAGAATTATCTGGGGCATTTTGGAAAAAATACGGATGCTCGAACCTCATCTCCAGAGATTCTAATTCAAATGGCTTTGGGTGGAATATGGTCGTTGCTACTTTTTAAAGCCTCCAGGTGGCTCTAACTGTGACATTAGAGTGACATTAGAGTAAACTGCTTTTGAGCACCATGCTAGCCAGAAGATGAGAAGCTTTCTCGATTATTATGAATCACTCCATGTACCCTACAGGAATTCCTAGACCTGTCTGCACATCGTCTGTCTATCATGAGACCTGGCTGACCAGGGCTGGCTTGGCCGTGCACTAGTGCCATCAAGAACCCTGGCTCTTTCCATCCATCTGCTGACCTGACTTTGGGGCATTAGCTTCTTGTCCTCAGTCTTGCCACCTCTTGGTGACTTGTTGGCCAGCTGCATCAGTGCAAAACTTCATGACAAGATTCAAAACCAGGAAGCAGAGCCAGTAGCGGCGACAGTGCTATCCTTTTGTCAGCAAGATAAAGGTTTTCAAAAAGTCCCCAGTGGAGAGAGTATGGCCTCCGGACACCCTTTCATTTCAGTAATGAAGTCACTCCTGAGGTTCAGCCTTCAGCCAAAGATTAGACAGGCCCATAAAATAAAACGAGACTAAATGGGCACACCAATCCAGGGGCAAGGACTAGAAGGCAGGAAGGAACAAGAAAGCTGGTAATAGGGAACCCAAGGTCAAGAAGCTTTGGCATGTCGTGCGGTTGTTAACCGATGTCATAAAACAATATGTGTGCTGTTTAATGAGAAGCTAGTTTGTTCTTTAAACCTACATCTAAAGTACAAATAAAAATAACATAAACTATGTATATATAAGAAAAATTCCCCAGTGGATAACTCCCTCGTGAGTGTAAGTCAGTCACCCGAGAAATACTGAAGGAGAATATTTGGCAAAATGGAATGAACATTGCCAGTTCAACCATGATTCACTCCCTGGACCTGATGGAGGAGAGTACCGCCTCAGGATTAAGGGTTCCCACCTGAGCGTAATTAGGACTCTGTTAGCAGGGAAAGAAGATTGGCTGGGTCACCAAAAGTGGCTGCCATGGTGCCACCTGGCTCCTCCGCACCACCAAAGCTCTTCATCAGGCCTCAAGCAAAGAAGGAGCAATCTGTGTCAGTCTCAACAAGACGGTGAACAAACTAGCTGTGTTATACTTATTGTCTTCATCAGAGTTCTCTAAATAAACAGAACCAGCGAGACACACACACATATTTATACATACGTATGTTGAGGAAATTTTTTTTTTTTTTTATGTTGAGCAAATAATCCTGGAGGCTGGACTATATGAAGAAGAATGGGGCATCGGGACTGGAGGAAGACTCATTAACAACCTGCATTATGCAGATGACAAAACCTTGCTTCCTGAAAGTGAAGAGGACTTGAAGCACTTACAGATGAAGATCAAAGACCACAGCCTTCAGTATGGATTATACCTCAACAGAAAGAAAACAAAAATCCTCACAACTGGACCAATGAGCAACATCATGATAAATGCAGAAAAGGTTGAAGTTGTCAAGGATTTCATTTTACTTGGATCCACAATCAACAGCCATGGAAGCAGCAGTTAAGAAATGAAAAGACACATTGCATTGGGCAAATCTGCTGCAAAAGACCTCTTGAAAAGCAAAGATGTCACCTTGAAGACTAAGGTGCACCTGACCCAAGCCATGGTATTTTCAAAAGCATCACATACATGCGAAAGTTGGACAACGAATAAGGAAGACCCAAGAAGAATTGACGCCTTTGAATTGCAGTGCTGGTGAAGAATATTGAATATACCATGGACTGCCAAAAGAACGAACAAATCTGTCTTAGAAGAAGTACAGCCAGAGTGCTCCTTAGAAGAAGGATGGCGAGACTGCGTCTTACATACTTTGGACATGTTGTCAGGAGGGATCAGTCCCTGGAGAAGGATATCATGCTTGGCAGAGTACAGGGTCAGTGGAAAGGAAGAAGACCCTCAGAGAGGTAGAGTGACACAGTGGCTGCAACAATGGGCTCAAGCATAACAAGGATTGTAAGGATGGTGCAGGACCGGGCAGTGTTTGGCTCTGTGATACATAGGGTCGCTATGAGTCAGAAATGACTCGACAGCACCTAACAACAACAGCATATATGTATGCCCACTCACTGCCGTCGAGTCAAAGCAACCTTAGGAGTTTGGGACTTGCCAGCCCCCACAACTACATGAGCCATTTTACTTCAAGGAAATGGGTCATGCATTTGTGGGGTCTGGCAAATCCCAAATCCATAGGTGAGGCGGCAGGCTGGAGGATTCTGCAGGCTTATGTCCCAGGAACCATAGCTCAAGTAATGAGGAGAGTGAAGAGATGAGGCAGACAGAGAGAGAGAGAGAACTCACTTATGTTGTGGAGGCAGGCCACATTCCCAAGGAAACTCCACTTTCAATTGATTGGTTGATCATATCAGATCACCTCATGGAAATTGATTATGTTACATTCCATTCCATTACAGAACAGTAACCAGTCCGGTGTCTGGTTGAACGACTGAGAATCAGAGTGTAGCCAAAGTGACACTTCACATTAACTATCACACTTATGGAAGCATGGAAGGGCAGGTTCTTCACAGAGGTGTAAAACATTTCCAAGGGGAGTTTTGACTCTACGCAGTTAATGCCTCGTACACTGTGCAACGTGAGGGGCAACTCGACTCTGCTGTGTGCAGAGTGCTGAGCTGAGAGCTGGGGAAACTAAGAGATGCAAAACTGGTTGCCTGCACTCCTAGGGTCTACAACCTAGTTGTGGAGGTGGGCCAGGTACACAGAGACAAAGACACAAGGCAGCATGAGTCAATGCCGATGCACGGGAGAAACCTAACATGGCACAAGAGTTGGAGGTAGCAATTAAGGAAGGCTTTGGGAGGCAGGGGGGGTGGAGTATTGCTAAAGAAGCTTTAACTAAAGAAAACTGGGTGACTTTCTGGGGGGGTTAAAATATGGAGTTGGCATGCATTTAGGAATCTAGGGCAAGGGAACTGGATTGTTTGTCTGATGGGAAAATTTGGCAACACTGGGAGAGACGGTTGAGCAGGGGTGTGGAGCCCTGACCTGGAGGCTCAAGAGCTTGGACTTTGTTCAGAAACCTCCAATGGTTCCCACAGGGAAAAAGATGACGTCTGCAAAGTGTACTTTGGGACGCTGAATCTGGCAGCTGTGGGCAGGAGATACGTTGGCAGTGAGGGCTTAGATATAAGCGCCGGGGAAAACATTCTAATTTCCAGAATGTCTGCAGATAAAGCTTTTGTTCGGTCTTTCACAGGCTTGGGGGAGTTCCTTATGCAGAAAGCAAGGTGACCCTATTTGATAAAAACTGCAGAGCCTGGAAGGCGCTCTTTCTCTGTGGAGGGTTGTACAAATTGTTAATGCACTTGGCTGCTAACTGGAAGGTTGGAGGTTCAAGTCCACCCAGAGGCACCTCGAAAGAAAAACTGGTGATCTGCTTCTGAAAAATCAGCCATTGAAAACTCCGTGGAGCTCAGATCTACTCTGACGCTCACTGGGTCACCATAAGTAGGAGTCAACTTGACAGCAACTGTTTTTTGTTGGTTGGTTGGTTGGTTTTTATGGCTGCGCTGCCACTATCACCACTAAGAAATTACTCTTGGTTCCCGGGGCTTCTAACTCAGCTAATAAATCTTGCCTGGCTTGACACTTGCTTTACGAAAAAGTACCAAGACCAGAGTTAAATTGTAGCATTTTTAAATGGCTATAGAATTTTTTTTCTTTTTAGGGAAAGTGATGATTTCATATTTTCCATTCTTTCAGGCTTAAAGAGTTATAAAAGAAAAACAGATCTGAGGGACCTATTTGTAACACAGCTCTGTAAAGTCACTGTCACTCAAACACTGGAGACTTGTCGTTTTTGAACAGGCACAATCTCTGAGCATGGTATCCAGTGTATTTCTTTCTACACGCTGCGTTATTTTTGGGGGAACAGTATTGCAATTTGATCTGCTTGATAGCAATGGCCACTCTCAAGGAGTTTTACTGGGTTGCATCAGTTCCTGGGATAGGATAGGTCAATACCAAGTAAAGCACTTAGTAACTTAAACTAAAAAATGAAAAAAATGCATGAATTTATTTTACTACTGAAACCACCATATTTCAGATCATGAAAATATTTCCCGATATAGGTTTATGAGAGCTTCTTTCAAGCATTTTCTTCCTCATTGCAGCTCACATGATGCCTATATATTAGCAAAGCAAGCACACATTTCTCATGTCATAAAGCGCTGTTGGGAGGGGGGGTGCAGAAAGCATCAATGGAAATTTCAAGAGATTAGGGAAGGGCTTTCGATTGGCATTAGAGCGAATGACTTGGCATTGTCAACATGGGTGGTGCTATTTTAAACGGAGAATGTTCTGCACAGGTTATTACCATTGTAAACCAAACATCCGCCAAGTCAAAATGCAATACGATTTCTTTCTGGGAAGTGAAACCGCAAAAAGGTACACATGGCAAATGTCTTTTATTCAAATAGCCATGAAAAAAAAAGCTTATATTTACATAGTACACATCTGTTAGCCCACCTGGCCCTCCTGACAACCATGTGAAGTGACTAAAGCAAATTTGATCATTGACTCATGTTATAGATGAAGAAATGAAGACTTGGAGATAGAAAGGCATTTACCAGAAGCATAAAGCAAGTAAGAGGCCAACTAAGACAGAACTCAAAGTCTTAACCCTGGTTCTCCAGAGTCAAAATATGTATATGGTGATTAGGCAATTGCTAATTTGCAGGACTCAAAATACACACACCTGGTGTATAATACAAGGTCCCTGGGTTGTGCAAATGTTTTGCAGTCCACTACTTAACCTGAAGGTTGGCTGTTTGAACCCACCCTGCAGTACGATGGAAGAAAGGCCTGGCGATTTGCTTCCATAAAGGTCATAGCCAAGAAAACCCTATGGAGTAGTTCTACTTTCTACTCTGTAATACATGGGATCTCCATGGGTTGGAATCGACTCAACGGCAACAGGTTTGGGTTTGGTTTGATATATAACACAGAGCACGTCAATAATATACCCCTGAAGTTGAATATTTTATTAATAAGCCCCCAAATGTTATAGTTCCATAGGACTGTTGTGTTTTGCTTTTAAATAAGGTATTAACTCTTCCTGTAAATATCACTTTTTTGATGGTATCTCAGAAAACTTAATGTGTAGGATTTTAGGGAAAAGGAGACAGTCATAGAACATGGGAATTTAAATGTGTACATCAGAGATTTCTAGCCCATAGGTTGACTTTTGGAGGTGCAAGGATCTCTGAAATTAAATGCAAAACTTTGTGTCTATGTGTCTTTTCCTGGGGAGATCATTTCGTTTCATCAGACTTTTAAAAAGTGATCTGATTCTTAAAGAACCATTGTTCTGATAGACACAAATACCATTCGCCGCCCCCCGCCCCCCGCCGTTATACTAGCCCACAAAGATTTCTCCATCTCCTGTGCCCTCTGCCTGCCACACTGATCTGGCAATCACTGAGCATAGCTTTGCTTTGTTACTTAACTGTTATACATCTTGTTGCTTTGTTAGCTGCCATTGAATTGGCCTCCGATTCAGGACGATCCCATGTACAAAGGAATGAAACGTTGCCTGTGCTGCTTCCAGGCAGATCAGACCATTGTGATCCATAGGGTTTTCACTGGCTGATTTTCAGAAGTAGCTTACCAGGCCTTTCTTCCTGGTCCTTCTTAGTCTGGAAGCTCTGCTAATACCTGTTGAGCATCACAGCAACACAGAAGCCTCCACTGACAGACAGCTGGTGGTTGCACATGACGTGCATTGGCCAGGAATCGAACCTGGGTCTCCCACACGGAAGGCGAGAATTCTACCACTGAACCACCCGTGCCTCTACAACTGTTATACATAACAGGCCCTTTATCACAATCGTCTGATGTTTCAGAGCACTCAGAACCCTTCTGTGCATGTGGTAGATGCTCAAAAATGTTTCATGGACTAATGAATGTTGACACTCAACCCTCGGATAACTGGCTTAAGAACACACTTAGGCTCGTAGGATAGAGCTCTTTTGCAGCCATGCCTAACTAAGGCACTTAGTTGGCAAATCTATTCTGAACTCAAAAACACCCAGAACTCTCATTTTCTCACCAAGAAGTTACAGGTGTGACTACGTTAAAACAGGATAATGTTTTAAATGGTCCAATCAGTATATAGCTACCTAGGTGAGTGGTATCCCATTCAATGTAATCCCCTCAGCTAGTTATGTGTTTATTTCAAAGATGACTCTATTGGTTCTAAGTACGTTCTGTAAGACTTCCTCATTAGGACTGTCTTGGGGTGAGGGGTCTCCAATGGCACACCAGCATTATGGTATGTGCTCTGTGGAACACTCAGAGTCTTACTGTTTCAAAATATTAAGCCTACCCTCAAAGACAAAAAATCTGCTATAAAGGTATGTACACAAAAGACAGTGTTCCTCCCTGAATGTAGGTCCTCAAAAGAACCTCCAGCTTGGGTGGGGTACTAGGGCGTCATCGCAATAGGCAAATAACCTCTGAAGGTTTTGTCAAAAGGCAATGCGTCATTGGAGGCCTAAGTCCTGATATATAATAGATTATCTATAAATAATCTACTGTTTGCACTCACGGGATCAACTCATGCCCCAGTTTGGGTCGTGTGTCTCTTGTTCGTAGAGATTACAGCCTTGGAAGCCCTACGGGGCAGTTCTACTTTGTCCTATAGAGTACCTATGTGTCGGAATAGACTCGATACCAATGGGAATCTTTATGGAAGCAGATCGCCAGGTCTTTCTTCCACAGTGCAACTGGTCAGTTTGAATTACCAGCCTTTAGGTTAGCAGTTGAGCACAAACCATTTGGGCCACGCAGGGACCTATCCTCTGTCCTTTAAGCTCCAGGTAATATGGTTCTACATCCTTCAGAAAGTCCACCATCCCAGCCAAAGAGTTCTTGGGTGATTATGTTCTCTGCATCTAAGCTCTGAATTAGTTCAGCTAATGGAAATGACGAAATTTCCCTGTACTGTCCCTATGTCAAGCTGGTCTATGACTGGGCCCCTTTCTGTGATTTTCATCTGAATTCTCGCACAAGCTGTGGGTGTGTGGCACTGACTTTACCCGAGGACCGGGGAGGCGAAAGGGATAACAGTGCAGAAAACAGAAGCAATCCAGAACAGCATATCAGATGTCTCTGTTGTCCGTCAACTTGAGTCCCAAACATCCAGGTCTTCTCAGCCCTCTTCTCCACCTCGTTCTTCTCAACCTCTTTCCCACCTGTGATCCGATTCCTCTCTTCATTGTCCACAAAGTCAGCTCTCTGCAGCCCATTCCCCAAACTCGCCTCCAAACCCCCTTTTGCAAATTCAAAGATGTTCCTTCCCTCATAGCAATATAGAAATTTTCTTTCCCAGGGAAATTTTCGGCCCCCTGTTAAGGGTAAAGAAGCTGCGGTTAGCGCTGGTTCTCAGCAATCTTCTCCCACACCAATTTCACTGGATTTCTGCACGAACGGGAGATGGCATACAAGCTGGCGTACCGCTTCCGGCAGCTTGGCACAGTTAGTGGAGCCCTTTGAAATCTTATCTGGCTGGTAATGAAGACAGTTCACAGCGTAGGGAACACGGTGTCTGTGCAGAGGTGGGAGACCTGAGGGACAGTGGCACGTAGCCTCTCAGCCTTGTCCTCCCTGGAGGGTGCTGGGCCCTGACATACACGAGGCGGCTTTCTTTCCAGAATGGAAACAGGAGCTGGAGCTAATGTCCGGGAAGGGGCTGATTTCTGCGTCATAAGCTATTTGTGAGCGTCTGACTCCTCTGCCAGGGCGTGGGTGTCCACTCTGGAGGCTCACTTTGCTTCTTTGCACATTAAAAAATTCTCCTAGGAGGCTCTTGTTTTCCAAAACTGTGTCCTTTCCCGTTTTTTATACTAAAAGCTGCCAGCTGTTGGTGAATTTATTGGCATATTATGTGAGCCATTGTTACTCTGTGGGTGACTTACGGTGACGTTGTCTGATGGATGGCTTCTCCTGATTGGTAATGTAGGCAGACACTTCCAGCTTCCCCAACTGGGCTCATCACCTCCTCTATCAGGCAAGAAACTCAGTGATCCTGGAGTCTCTTTAAACTCAGAAATACCAGGATCCTAAAATTTCTTGGTGGAGAGAGTTTTGATGTTTCTCCAGTGCCTGTAGGGGAAGGCAGGTAACGGGGAAAACAAAAGCGGTGGGTAGACGGTGAGTGACAGGCCCTGAGTAAAGCCATTCAATGCGAAGTAGAGTGTTCTTCCTCCCCATCAGCCCAGACCAAGCCATGGCAACCACCTTGACCCCTGCTGGAATCTCCTAAACTGTCTCCCCCTTTTTGCCCTCGCCTCCTGCAATCTATTCCCAACAGAATGATCTTTTTAACATTGCGTGTCACACCCCTCCCCCAAACCATCAAAGTTGTCCCATCACTTCAAAGAAGACCCTGAGTCCCACCATGGCACTTGGAGCCTGCATCACTTGGGCCTTGCTCCTCACCTACTCCTGTTCTGCCTTTGCCACCTCCAGCCATGTGATCTTCTTGCCTTTTCTCAGATCCATCAACCTTGTTCCTGCCTCAGGACTTCTGCCTGGGCTATTCCCACACTTCCCCAGGCTGTCTGCTTGAGGCTTCTCTTGGGAGACCTTCATTCAACCCCTTTATCTTAAACAGCACATTCTATCATTCTCTCCACCACCTGTCTGTCAGCGTGTTGTACTGCGGAGGCTTACATGTTGCTCTGATGCTGGAAGCTATGCCCCTGGTATTTCAAATACCAGCAAGGTCACCTGTGGTGAATACGTTTCAGGGGCATTTCCAGACAAAAACAGACCAGGAAGAAAGGCCTGGTGACCTACTTCCAAAAATTAGCCAATAAAAACCTTATGGATCATGACAGACTACTTCCCAGCTCACTTGCTTTAGACATGTCATCAGGAGGAATCAATCACTGGAGGAGAACCTCATGTTTGGTGAAGGAGAGGATGAGCAAGGGCGAGGGAGACCCTTGGTGAGATGGATTGGCACAGTAGCTACAACAACGGACTCGAACATGCTATCAATTGTGAGGATGATGCAGAACCAGGCAGTGTTTTGTTCTGTTGTACAAAAAATCATCATGAATCAGAGCCAACTGGACGGCAGCCATCTATATCTATCTGTCTATCCATCCAACCATCCATCCATCCGTCCGTCCGTCTGTCCGTCTGTCCGTCCATCCGTCCATCCATCTGTCCGTCCATCCGTCCATCTATAACCATTCAAGAAGCCCTGGTGGTACAGTGGTTAAACACTTGGCTACTACGGAAAGGCTGGTGGTTTGAACCCACCAGTGGCCCCTAGGAAGAAATATGAGGTGATCTGGTTCTGCAAAGATTACAGCATAGAAAACCCAATGAGGCCGTTCTACTCTGTCTTATAGGGCCACTATGAGTTGGAATAAACTTGACAGCAGTGGGTTTGGTTTTTCTATCATTCTTTACCCCTTTAGCCTATTTTGTTTATCTTCACAGCTCTTATTATTCCCTGACATAGTGAATGTCTGGTCTGCCGCTGACTCTGGCGAGAATCAATGCCATGGAGGATGGGGCTTTGGCCTGTCTTGTTCTCCATTATTCCCAGAACCCAGGACAGTGCCTGGCACATAGGAGGGGTTGGACAAATGAATGCAGAAAGACAGAGTTTGTGTGTGGAAGGGGAGGGAGGGTAACTGAATGAACTGGTACATACATCCTTCCTCAATGTTGTTAAAATTTCAAGAACAAATTGTGTTTCCCGCCAACTGATGTTCAATCTGGGATATGCCAACTATGAAACTGTCCCGTAACATTTGGGTCCTATAACATTTGGGTCCTATAACCTCCAGCATTTATAAGCCCTTCTCAGAAAACCACAGGGCTACTCATCTAGGGTCAGGTCAAAAGGCAAATCTGCTTTCAGCTTTCAAGAACTAATCTTCCGTAAATCTCACAGGTAGAAGCGTGAACTTATGAATACATAAATAAATATGGAGGATTTAAAACGTACACCCTGCCCTGAACCAACCAGCAGGCAATAAATGCCTCTGAATTAGAGACTACAGTGTTTGCTAAATGTTTAGACCTGAAAGTTAGCATCCTCCAATGTTTCCTGGCTGACGGGCCAATCCCATATCCAAACACAATAAATCCAAAGAGTGTACTAACCTTAGCTTGTTGAGTGGTGAACATGTTAGCCTGTCTTCTTTCCCCACGATTAACCAGACCTCTCTGTATAATCAGTGAACTTAAACCAGTCACCTGTGTTGTTTAATCAACATAGGGTTTTCTTAAGGTTAATAAGTGTAGGACAATCAACCATCTTGATTGTTTGAAGTAAAGAAGATTGTCAAATGCTAGCTTTATAAAAGGAGACCAAACAAAGAGCATGGGGAAGAGCTGCCTCCTCAAAGTAGAGTCGACCTTAATGACCTGGATGGAGTAAAGCTTTCAGGACCTTCATTTGCTGATGTGGCACAACTCAAAATGAGAAGAAATAGCTGCAAACATCCATTAATAATCAGAACTTGGAATGTATGAAGTATGAATCTATGAAAATTGGAAATCATCAAAAATGAAATGGAATGCATAAACATGAATATCCTAGGCATTAGTGAGCTGAAATGGACTGGTATTGGCCATTTTGAATCAGACAATCATATAGTCTACTATGCTGGGAATGACACCTCGAAGGGGAATGATGTTGCATTCATCGTCAAAAAGAACGTTTCAAGATCTATCCTGAAGTACAACTCTGTCAGTGATAGGATAATATCCATACACCTACAAGGAAGACCAGTTAATATGACTATTATTCAAATTTACGCATCAACCACTAGAGCCAAAGATGAAGAAATAGAAGATTTTTATCAGCTGCTACAGTCTGAAATTGATCGAACGTGCAATCAAGATGCATTGATAATTACTAGCGATTGGAATGTGAAAGTTGGAAACAAAGAAGGATCAGTAGTTGGAAAATATGTCCTTGGTGATAGAAACAATGCCAGAGATTGAATGATAGAATTTTGCAAGACCAACAACTTCTTCATTGCAAATACCTTCTTTCACCAACATAAATGGCAACTATGCACATGGACCTCACCAGATGGAACACACAGAAATCAAATTGACTGCATCTGTGAAAAGAGACGATGGAAAAGCTCAATATCATCGGTCAGAACAAGGGGCTGACTGTGGAACAGACCATCAATTGCTCATATGCAAGTTCAAGCTGAAACTGAAGAAAATCACAGAAAGTCCATGAGAGCCAAAATATGACCTTAAGTATATCCCACCTGAATTTAGAGACCACCTGAAGAATTGATTTGACGCATTGAACACTAGCGACCGAAGACCAGACGAGTTGTGGGATGACATCAAGGACATCATCCATGAAGAAAGCAAGAGGTCACTGGAAAGACAGGAAAGAAAGAAAAGACCAAGATGGATGTCAGAGGAGACTTTGCAACTTGCTCTTGAGCGTCGAGCAGCTAAAGCAAACGGAAGAATTGAGGAAGTAAAAGAACTGAACAGAAGATTTCAAAGGGCGTCTCAAGAAGACAAAGTAAAGTATTATAATGACATGTGCAAAAAGCTGGAGATGGAAAACCAAAAGGGAAGAACACGCTCGGCGTTTCTCAAGCTGAAAGAATTGAATAAAAAATTCAAGCCTCGAGTTGCGATAGTGAAGGATTCCATGGGGAAAATATTGAACGACACAGGAAGCATCAAAAGAAGATGGAAGGAATACACAGAGTCATTATACCAAAAAGAATTAGTCGATATTCAACCATTTCAAGAGGTGGCATATGATCAGGAACTGATGGTACTGAAGCAAGAAGTCCAAGCTGCTCTGAAGGCATTGGCAAAAAACAAAGGTACCGGAATTGATGGAATATCAATTGAGGTGTTTCAACAAACAAATGAATCGCTGAAGGTGCTCACTCGTCTATGCCAAGAAATATGGAAGACAGCTTCCTGGCCAACTGGCTGGAAGAGATCCATATTTATGCCTATTCCCAAGAAAGGTGATCCAACCGAATGTGGAAATTATAGAACAATATCATTAATATCACACACAAGCAAAATTTTGCTGGAGATCATTCAAAAACGGCTGCAGCAATATATCAATAGGGAACTGCCAGAAATTCAGGCAGGTTTCAGAAGAGGACATGGAACCAGGGATATCATTGCTGATGTCAGATGGATCCTGTCTGAAAGCAGACAATACCAGAAGGATGTTTACCTGTGTTTTATTGACTATGCAAAGGCATTCGACTGTGTGGATCATAACAAACTATGGATAACATTGTGAAAAATGGAAATCCCAGAACACTTAATTGTGCTCATGAGAAAACTTTACATAGATCAAGACGCAGTTGTTCGGACAGAACAAAGGGATACTGATTGGTTTAAAGTCAGGAAAGGTGTGCGTCAGGTTTGTATCCTTTCACCATACCTATTTAATCTGTATGTTGAGCAAATAATCCTGGAAGCTGGACTATATGAAGAAGAAAGGGGCATAAGGATTGCAGGAAGGCTTGTTAACAACCTGCGTTATGCAGATGACACAACCTTGCTTGCTGAAAGTGAAGAGGACTTGAAGGACTTACTAGTGAAGATCAAAGACCACAGCCTTCCGTATGGATTGCACCTCAACATAAAGAAAACAAAAATCCTCACAACTGGACCAATGAGCAACATCATGATAAACGGAGAAAAGACTGAAGTTGTCAAGGATTTCATTTTACTTGGATCCACAATCAACAGCCATGGAAGCAGCAGTCAAGAAATCTAAAGACACATTGCATTGGGCAAATCTGCTGCAAAGGACCTCTTCAAAGTGTCGAAGAGCAAAGATGTCACCCTGAAGACTAAGGTGCACCTGACTCAAGCCATGGTATTTTCAATTGCATCCTATGCATGTGAAAGCTGGACAATGAATAAGGAAGACCGAAGAAAAACTGATGCCTTTGAACTGTTTTGTTGGCGAAGAATATTGAATATACCATGGACTGCCAAAAGAATGAACAAATCTGTCTGGGAAGAAGTGCAGCCAGCCAGAATGCTCCTTAGAGGCAAGGATGGCGAGACTGTGTCTTACATACTTTGGTCATGGTGTCTGGAGGGATCAGTCTCTGGAGAAGGACATCATGCTTGACAGAGTACAGGGTCAGCAGAAAAAAGGAAGACCCTCAACGAGATGGATTGACACAGTGTCTGCAACAATGAGCTCAAGCATAACAACCGTTGTAAGGATGGCTCAGGACCGGGCAGTGTTTCGTTCTGTTGTGCACTGGGTCACTATGAGCCAGAACTGACTCGACGGCACCCAACAACACCAACAACAAGGAACATAAGGAACCCTGGTGGTACAATGGTTAAGTTCTTGGCTGATAACAGAAAGGTCAGTGATTCAAACCCACCAGTCTAGGAAACCCTATGAGGCAATTCTAATCTACCAGATGGGGTCACCTCAGAATCGACTTGAGGGCACACAACAAGGAGAACATTTGCTTGCAAATGGAATTTCAATATAAGAATGTAGAGCAAAAATTGGATCCCCCAAAAGGACACAAGTAATGGATTTTAACTTCATTTTTATTTTTAAATGAATATTGGTTATTTGGTGCTAGGGAGAGAAACAGAGGCCGTTGTTCGAGTAAAGCACTTTATACATGTCGGCTCTATTTCTTAGGAAAACCCAGTGAAGCTAGGTTTTGTGCTTTTCAAAGGAGGACAGAAGCTTGGATGGCAAGCAACTCACCTATGGCCAGAGCTGGTTAAGTGGTGGAGAAAACAGCAGAACTCACGTCCATCTCACTGCCAAGCTGGCATTCACTCAACATCTCACTCATGAAGGACTCACTATGAAGTTTTTAAAGATTTTCTTTTTGATATTTTCCCTCTTCCCCAATTTTCTTCCCACTACTTTTTGGACCACCAGCCACCTGTCAGCTTGTCGTACTGTGTTGCTGTGATGCTGGAAGCTCTGCCATTGGTATTTCAAATACCAGCAAGGTCACCATTTGTGGACAGGTGTTACTGGGGCTTCCAGACTAAGACAGACTAGGAAGAAAGGCCTGGTGATCTATTTCCAAAAATCAGTCAATATAAGCCTTATAGACCACAACAAAATATTGTCCCATATAGCACTGGAAGATGAGCCCCCTAGGCTGGAAGATGCTCAGAATACACAGTGGCCACAATGAACTGGAGTATACCAACAATCGTGAAGATGGAGTAGGACCAGGCAACAACTAGTTGTGTTGTGCATAGGGTCAGCATAAGGTGAAGCCAACTCTATGACAAGTAACAACCACAACAGCAACACTTTTTTGGATTCCTTTAGGCAATTTCAAGGTTTAGCCCCCAGTATAATTCAAACAATTGAGCGACATTGCTTGGAAAAGTCTCAGATGGAATAGCCTAAGGTCATGAATAGTTAGCTGTACCTCAGAACAGAATCTCAACACAGACCACTGAAGGGCTGATGAGGGGAAAGTATGAGAATGACTTTTCTTGTCAAGGCCAGTCTTCTCCTGCCACCCTGGGACATCCCCCTTTAGCCGGGAGTCACTTGTTCTCAGTCACTCTACGGAGGAAGCTCTGGACCCGCGACCTTTGGTAGTAGTAGCCCTGCCTTTCATGGAAGGGGCAGAAAGGAATCTGGGAAGGTGACACACTAACTGCCTCTGGGGACCCACAAACTGTGTTTCAAAGTACGGCAAGGGTTTTGGGTCCAATCTGAAGAATCCAGGTCTGGGTCCTGCAGTTATTTCCCAGACAGAAGTGACTGAGCCATCTTCAGCGAGTGAACAAAAAAAAGAAAGAGTTGACCGAAAGCATTTATAAACATCCTCTAGAAAAAGGAAAGGCAAAAGCAATTGCTATCTCAAAAATAAACTTTTATTGAAATTAAATGTACAGTTCGTTAACAAAAGAAAAAAATTGTTTATCTACAGGTAGCAGGACTGGACACGCTCTAACACACGCTTGCAGAATTCTGGAGATTCTGAGTCTGATTATTTGGTCGCATGCCCTGGACTCCTGAGGCGTTAAAAAGAAACCAAACCAAACCCGTTGCTGTGGAATCAATTCTGACTCATAGTGACCTTATAGGAGTTAAAAATCACATCTTAGTATCAAGTGACTTTTTCAAAAGGGCAGTATGGTTTTGTCAAAGCGATTTATCTCGTTCAAAGAGTTATTGTCCTCCTGTGCAATGTGTACAAATTGAGAGACACCCAGTCTCCGGGGTAGATCCCAGAATACCTAAGATCTAGGCATGCAATTACGGCATCATCACTAAGCTCTTCTGATCTTCTCGGGCATGCCTCTCCCGACGAGAGCCTTAACATTTAAGTCATAATGTGTCACAGCTTGTTATCCCCAATGTCTGGGACACAGGAGTGATGTTCATGACCATAAATTCCTTTATGGAGTTTTTATCTTTTGCTTTAAAAAAAAAAATCCAATAATCTACTTCTGTTTCACACGAGTCACCAAGGAAAATAACGCTGGACACCCTAGCATTTTGCAGGCATGACATATAACCAACAAAGTAATTCTGTGCTGACCTGATGGACTTCCAGGACTCTGCCATATTGGAAGCCAGCTGTATGGGCATCTGAGACACCTGAGAGGAAGCTGCCGAAGCATCCTGATGTCCGTAGTGAAGGAACTCAGCAAACGACACAATCAATAGTTTTCCCATTTACGATGGTTTCCTATTGCCAGCTTTCCTGTCACCTCCTGCCTTCTCGTCCTTGCCCCTGGGTTAGTGTGCCCATTTAGTCTTGTTTTGTTTTATGGGTCTGTCTAATTTTTGGATGAAGGGTGAACCTCAGGAGTGACTCCAGTACTGAGTTAATTGGGTGTTCAGGGGCCACTCTCTCAGGGTTTCTCCAGTCTCTGTTAGTCTGGTCTTTTTTTGTGAGTTAGTATTTTTCTCTACGTTTTCCTCCAGCTCTGTCTGGGACCCTTTCCTGTGATCCCTGTCAGAGTAGTCAGTAGTGGTAGCTGGGCACCATCTAGTTAAGCTGGACTCAGGCTGCTGGAAGCGGTGGTAGTTGGGGTCCATTAGTCTTTTGGACTAATCTTTCCTTTGTGCCTTTGGTTTTCTTCATGCTCCCTTGCTCCAGACAGGGCAGGACCAGTGGAGTATCTTAGATAGCAGCTCACAGCTTTTAACATCCCAGATGCCACTCACCGAAGTAGGATGTAGAGCATTTTCTTCATAAACTATGTTATGCTAATTGAGCTAGATGTCCCCCGAAACCATGCACCCTAGCCCTCAACCCAGTAATTCAGTCCCGGGGGAGTTTGGTTTTGACTATGAAGCTTCCATGACCTTGCCTTGGTCATGTTGTGCTGGCTTCCCCAGTATTGTATACTGTCTTACCCTTCACCAAAGTTACCACGTATCGATTGTCTATTTAGTGTTTTTCCCTGCCCATCCCTCCTCTCCCTAGTAACCATCAAAGTTTGTTTCTTTTTGTATGTAAACCTTTTCATGAGTTTTTATAACGGTGGTCTCATATAATATCTGTCCTTTTGTGATTGACTTACTCCACTCAGCATGATGCCCTCCAGATTCATCCATGTGGTAAGATGTTTCCCAGATTCGTCATTGCTCTTCATCATTGCGTAGTAGTATTCCATTGTGTGTATGAATCATAGTTTGCTTATCCATTCATCTGTTGATGGGCACTTAGGTTGTTTCCATCTTTTTTGCTATTGTGAATAATGCTGCAATGAACATGTGTGTGCATGTCTATTCCTGTGATGGCTCTTATTTCTCTAGGATATATTCTTAGGAGTGGTATTCCTGGATCATATGGTATTTCTATTTCTAGCTTTTTAAGAAAGCGCCATATCATTTTCCAAAATGGTTGTATTGTTTTGCATTTTCACCAACAGCACGTAACAGTTCCAATCTCCCTGAAGCCTCTCCAACACTTGCAATTTCCTTTTTTCTGATTCGTACCAGTAATGTCGAGGTAGGATGGTATCACGTTATAGTTTTGATTTGCATTCTGTAATGGCTAGTGGTTGCGAGCATTTCGTCATGTTTCTGTTAGAGCCTGAATGTCTTCTTTGGTGAAGTGTCTGTTCATATCCTTTGTCCATTTTTTAATTGTGTTATTTGTCTTTTTGTTGTAGAGGTGTTGGATTTTCCTGTAGATTTTAGAGGCTAGAGCTTTGTCATAGCCAAAATTTTTATCCCAGTCTGTAGGTTCTCCTTTTAATCTTTTGGTGAAGTCTTTTGATGAGCCTAAGTGTTTAATTTTTAGAAGATCACAGTTACCTAGCTTATCTTTTGGTGTTTGTGTATTGTTAGTTATGGCTTGTGCAGTGTGTTAGGGCCTCTAGCATTGACCCTATTTTTATTTCTATGATCTTTGTAGCTTTTGGTTTTATATTTAGATCTTTGATCCATTTTGAATTAGTTTTTGTGTATGGTGTGAGGTATGGGCCCTGTTTCACCTTTTTGCAGATGGACATCTGGTCTTGCCTGTACCATTTGTTAAAAAGACTGTCTTTTCCCCCATTTAATGGACTTTGGACCTTTGTTGAAGATCAGGTGATCATAGGTGGTTGGATTTACATCTAGGTTCTCAATTCTGTTCTGTTGGTCATCGTGTCTGTCAGTGTACCAGTACCAGGCTGTTTCAACTACTGTATAGTCGGTTCTGAGGTCAGGTAGTATGAGACCTTCTACTTTATTCTTCTTCAGTAGTGCTTTACTTATCCAGGGCTTCTTCCTTTTCAATATAAAGTTAATGATTAGTTTTTCCATCTCTTTAAAGAATGCCCTTCATATTTGGATCAGAATTGCATTGTATTTGTAGATTGCTTTGGGTAGAATTGACATTTTCACAATGTTGTGTCTGTCTGTCCATGAATACGGTATGTTTTTTCATTTATGTAGGTCTCTTTGGTTAAGAGCTACGACTGCTAACCAGAAGGTTGGCAGTTCAAATCCACCAGGTGCTCCTTGGAAACTCTATTGGGCAGTTCTATTCTGTCCTGTAAGGTGGCTATGAGTTGGAATCCATTTGACGGCAACAGATAATGGGTAGGTCTCTTTTGGTTTCTTGCAGTAGTGTTTTTTAATTTTCTTTGCATAGGACTTTTATGTCCCTGGTTAGATTTATTCCTAAGTATTTCATTTTTTTTAGGGGCTGTTATAAATGGTATTGCTTTTCTGATTTCTGTAGCTCTCTCTATTGGTGTGTAGGAATCTCACTGATTTTTGTATGTTTATCTTGTATCCTGCTGGTTTTTGTATGTTTATTTTGTATCCTGCTACTCTGCTATATCTATTAGTTCCAGTAGTTTTCTTGGGGAGTTCTTTGGGTTCTCTACGTATATTATCATATCATCCACAAATAGGGACAGTTTTACTTCTTCCTTACCAATCTGAATGCCCTTTATTTCTTTTTCTTGCCTTATTGCTCTACTTAGGACTTCCAACACAATGTTAAATAGAAGTGGTGATAAAGAGCAACCTTGTCTTGTTCCTGTTCTCAAGGGGAATGTTTTCAGCCTCTTTCCATTGAGAATGATGTTGGCTGTTGGTTTTGTATAGGTGCACTTTATTAGGTTGAGGAATTTCCCTTCTATACCTGTCTTCTTGAGAGTTTTTATTAGGAATGGGTGCTGAACTTTGTCGAATGTTTTTCTCTGTGTTGATTGAGATGATCATGTGATTCTTTTATTTATGTGGTAGGTTATGTTGATTGATCTTCTAATGTTGAACCATCCTTGCATACCTGGTGTGAATTGCACGTGATTGTGATGTGTTATTATAATTATGTTTTTGATATGATGCTGAAATCTGTTGGCTAGATTTTGTTGAGAATTTTTGCATCTATAGATATTGGTCTGTAATTTTCTTTTTTTGTAGGGTCTTTGCCTGGTTTCAGTGTCAGGGTTATGCTGGCTCCATAAAATGAACTTGGAAGTATTTCTTCCTTTTCTATGCTCTGAAATAGTTTGAGTAGTATTGGTGCAAGCTCTTCTCTGAATGTTTGGTAGAATTCTCCAGTGAAGCCATCTGGGCCAGGGCTTTTTTTTTGTTGTTGTTGGGAGTTTTTTTTTTTTTTTAACTTTTCAATCTCTTGTTATGGGTCTGTTCAGATAGTCTACTTCAGCTTGTGTTAGTTTGGGTAGGCAGTGTGTTTCTAGAAATTTATCCATTTCCTCTAGGTTTTCAAATTTATTGGAGTGTAAGTTTTCATAACGCTCTGTTATGATTCTTTTTATTTCAGTTGGCTATGTTGTAATATCCCCCATTTCATTTCTTATTTGAGTTATTTGCATCCTCTTCTGTTTTTCTTTTGTCAGTTTGGCCATTGGTTTGTCCATTTTGTTGATTCTTTCAAAGAAATCAATTTTTGATTTTGTTCAGTTTTCTATTCTCTATTTCGTTTATTTCTGCTCTGATCTTTACTATTTCGTCTCTTCTGGTGGCTGTGGGCTTATTTTGCTGTTCTCTTTCTATTTGTTTGAGTTTTGTAGTTAATGTTTTGATTTCCTTCTTTTCTGATGTGTGCATCTATTGCCATAATTGACCTCTGAGGACTGCCTTTGCTATGTCCCAAAGGTTTGGTATGATGTGTGTTTTCATTCTCATTTACTTCTAGGGATTTTTTTCATTCCATTTTTGATTTCTTCTATTACCCAGTGGTTTCTAAGCAGAGTGTTTTCAGTTTCCATGTATTTTATTTTTTTTCCTTGCTCTTCCTGTTATTAATTTCCACTTTTATAGTGGTGTGATCTGAGAAGATGCTTTGTATTATCTCAGTGTTCTGGATTTTGTTGAGGGTTGTTTTGTGGCCTAAGATGTGGTCTATTCTGGAGAACATTGCATGTATGTTGGAAAAAAAATACATACTTTGCTAGTGTTGGGTGGAGTGTTCTATATATGTCTATGAGGTCAAGCTGGTTGAGTGTGGCATTTAGATCTGCTGTATCTTTGTTGAGTTTCTTTCTAGATGTTCTGTCTTTTACTGAGAGTGGTGTGTTGAAATCTCCTACTATTATTGTGAAATTGTCAATTTCTCTTTTCAGTGCTGTTAAGAGTTTGTTTTACGTATTTGGGAGACCTGTCACTGGGTACATAGCTGTTTATTATGGTTTTTGTCCTCATGGTGGGTTGTCCCTTTAATCATTATATAATATCCTTCCATGTCTTTTATGGTGGATTTCGTTAGAAAGTCTATTTTGTCTGAGATTAGTATTGCCACTCCTGCCCTTTTTTGGTTGTTGCTTGCTTGATATATTTTTTTCCATCCTTTGATTTTTAGTATATTTATGTCTTTGTTTCTAAGGCTTCTCTTGTAGACAGCATATTGATGGATCCTGTTTTTTAATCTATTCTATCACTTTCTGTCTCTTTATGGGTATGCCAATGCCATTTATGTTCAGTGTGACTATTGATAGATGTGAGTTAATTGGTGTCATTTTTTAGTGGTTTGTGTGTGTGTGTGTGTGTGTGTTGCTGATGTCATCTTTGTTCCTCTTACTTTTCTGTGCTGAATTCCTTTTGTTTGTATTTTTGTTTCTTTTGTTTTTGTAGATTTTGTGTTTACTGAGGCCTTATTTTTTCTTTATTTTGATGAGTAGGTTTGTTAACTTTCTTTGTGGTTACCTTGAAATTTACCCCTATCTTCCTAAGTTTAAACCAGTCTTTTATTATTTGATATCTCCTTGACTTCCTCTCCATTTGAAAGTTCTATACCTACACGGTTTATTCCCTCTTTTATTGTTCTCACGTTGTCATTTACAGATTGACTTCTCTGGTTCTCTGTCGTAAATCTTTTAGTTTTATTATTATTATTATTATGCCTTCATTTGATACTTTGGGTTGCAGGATTGACATTTGTTAACTCTTTTATTTAGCTTTTTGGGTCTTTGCTGTAGGGGGACCATATGGTGCTCCTGTCTATAGTGCTGTGTTGCCTCCACTCCCTCAAAACAATTTTTTTTTTTTTTTAATAAGTCACAGGGTAACCTGCAGATCCCAAACTCCTCACCCTTAGCTAGCCTTACTCCTGTCTTTGTGCCCATGGACAGAAGGAGATATACTGGGGGGCTGTCAGTCAGTGGTCCTACCTCACTACTTTTCCTCAAATAAGCCAGGCTCAGAAATACTAAGCAGACTCAGGAGATGCCAGACAGAGAGGTAGGATGCTACTAATCGGGTTCTTAGTAACTTATCTTTGGATCCCCAGATTTCACATACAGGAGCTCACCGATAAATTCTGCTTTTCAAACACGAAAGTATACATGAACGAAGTGCATACAGAGGAGGCTGGTTACCCTTTGTACAAAGCTATTTTGAGCTGGAAAATTTAAGAGAAGTTTAAAAAATTCATACCCCCAGTATGTGGAAAGAAGATAACTTGCATCATTTTTTCCTCCCTATTTTATGTATTCCTGAATTTTCATGGTTTAGGTCCACGATATGACTGGGACACAGACACGCATTCTCAACCTTTGCCCCCAAAGTCAGACTGAACACTTACGAAACCACAGTTTCAAATCTAAGGATCAAGATTAAAACCAAACCTGTTGCCGTCAAGTTGATACCAACTCATAGCGACCCTGTAGGACAGAGCAGAACTGCCCTGCAGGGTTTCCAAGGCTGTAAATCTTTGAGGAAGTGGACTGCCACATCTTATCCTGTGGAGTGGCTGGTGGGTTTGAACTGCCAACCTTTCAGTTAGCAGCTCAGCATTAACCATTGCATCACTACCAGGCTGGTATTCTTCATTTTTGGTCCTAAGTTATCATAGCAAAAGTGAATATGCTTTTACAGTTTTCCCCATCACTAAGTAAGATGCCTAGCTTTTGTTAGGGCTCAAAATAATGAACGGCTTTAATAGGTGAGATTTCACTAAATAAGAAATCTAGGAAATTATTTCAGTTCTACTACCTGGTACAAGAGTGAGTCCCACTGGAATCTTCTGGTTGAGGGGTGAAGATCGATAAGGTAGAACCTAGGTGGTGGTGGTTGTTAGTTGCCCTTGAGTTGACTCCAACTCATGGTGATCCCCTGTGTGCAGACTAGAACTGTTCCACGGGGTTTTCAGGGCTGTGCCCTTTTGGAAGCAATCATCAGGCCTGTCTTCCAAAGTATCTCTGGGTGGGTTTGAACTGCCCACCTTTTGGCTAGTAGTTGAGCACTTAACTGTCTGTGCTGCCCAGGGACCTTAGGTAGGCCTCCTGTTTCCACAGTATTCTTAACATTAGAGTTATTCCTGTAAATGATCCATAGTTTTCTCATTTTTGAGACAGGTTATCTGGCTTCCAAAGATAGAAGTGGCAAGTATCAAGGTTGACGTCTCACTTTTTTTTTTTTTTTTGCCTTATGTTTATCAAGAATGGAATACCCTAGGATTAAAAATGATATTGAGGCTTTAAACTAGGTATAAGGAAGCTTTAAGGGGCTAGTTGAATAACTGGAGCCCCTAGGTGGTAACAATGGTTAATGCATTCAGCTGATAACCAAAAGGTTGGAGGTTTAAGTCCACCCAGAGGTGCCTTGGAAGAAAGGCCTGGCAACCCATGTCCAAGAAATCAGCCACTGAAAACCTCGTGGAGCACAGTTCTCCTCTGACACACATGGGGTTGCCATGAGTCAGAGGTGCCTCAATGGCAACTGCGTTTTTTTCTTGTTGTTGTACAACTGGCAAGATTTCTTACCAAACCGGATAGTACACAAAGGCCGCTTAGAAAACTTGGACGCGAGGATGTAGCTGGATTTCTTTGCCAGAAGCCACAAACTCATCTTTCCATCAGCAATTCTTTGTAGCAATTCCTAAAGTCTCTGGAGGACCCCCTTTCAGTCACTTTGTATGTCAGGCTCATTTAACTCCAAACACCCTCTTTTAGTGTTTCATAAGGTTCACATTTTGCCTCGGAATTGTTCTCATCTCTTATATTAAGCTCTGGAGACAATACGTTTCACAAAGGATTCTTTAAGTCTGGTTTGGCTGCTAAAACCCACAGCCCTAGTCCCTTATGAACTATTATTACACGCTGAAGTGACTAGTGACCTAGCCAATGACGATTCTTATCTCAGTAGAAATATCTAACTAGATATTTCTTCAAGTGAGTTTGTGCCTCAAAGTTAGAATGTGAGTCCTTGGTGTGGCTTCTCACTGTGGAGCATGATGTAAAAGAATGAGATGCTTTAGACCCATCCAGGGCTGGGAGTTGGGGTCCAGGGCTGGGAGTTGGGGTCCAGGGCTGGGAGTTGGGGGTCCAGGGCTGGGAGTTGGGGTCCAGGGCTGGGAGTTGGGGTCCAGGGCTGGGAGTTGGGGGTCCAGGGCTGGGAGTTGGGGTCCAGGGCTGGGAGTTGGGGTCCAGGGCTGGGAGTTGGGGTCCAGGGCTGGGAGTTGGGGTCCAGGGCTGGGAGTTGGGGGTCCAGGGCTGGGAGTTGGGATCCAGAGCTTGACTGGAACACACTAGGAACTGGCTTCCAGGAGAAGATGCCAGCGAATACAGCTTTATTTTATTCTGAAAAAATGACGACTTTTGGCCTTAGAGTTGGTTCATGCCATATAATCCCTGTAATGGGGGAAAAGACCACTATCTGTAAACTCCTTAGCAATAAACTTTGTATTACTCCAATTAAAAAGTAAATCAGTGGTCTCTGTAGGATGGCAGTGTCAAAGCCCCAAACAAATGTCCTTCAGAGTTCAGACAGGATTAAAGCTAACTTACTTACAAATAGGCATGTCAGCCACCCAGCTGTTCATCCATTTATAGAGTAAGGGACAGGTGGTGAGCAGACAACCCGGCCTTAATGACCACAGCCTTTTCCTTCTACACGTTTAGCCCTCCACCTCTCCCACAAAACAAGTCCCAAGCCCATCCTTCTGCTTTATTTCCATTTGGCTAAATCACAAGGAGGAGTCCATCAAGCAAGATGGTAGAGAAGCAACTTTCGTTTCATCTAGAATTATTCATCTCCTGGCTTGAGCCCCAAGCAAGATGTCAACTGTTTTATATTCTATAAGCAAGTAGAATAAGACTTATCCACCAAACAATTTTAGCTACTCAGAGCACCCACTTTTTGTCCTTCTGTGGCTACTTTGCTCACTTCACCCCCAGAGGAATCACGACATTTTCCAAGTGGGCTCTCTATCTTGCTTTGAACTTAGGATTCCCGGGTGGTGCCAATGGTTTGTGCTGGATGACAACCTAAAGGCTGGAGGGTCAAACCCATCCAAAAGAGCTGCAGAAGAAAGACCTGGCAACCTGCTTCCATAAGGATCACAGCCAAGCAAACCACGTGGAGCAGTTCTACTCATGGGGTCTCCACGAGTTGGAATTGACTTGGCAGCAACAGGTTTTGCTTCGTTTTGTTTTTCTGCACTTGGAGTATCTTCCCTGTGTGTCAAGCCTTGTATCTTCTTTGCTTCCTGGCATCTCTAAGCTTTAGAGAAAGCAAGTTATGGTCACCCTGATGAAGAGCTCACCAAAGCCCAGTGCTGCTTTATCTGCTTTTCTTATGAAAAACTTCAGAAGTTGTCCATAGATGGAATATATTCGCAGCCAGTCAGGCTGAAAATAACATCTGGCTTAGAGCTATTACAGTGATATTCTCCATGAAGCCACATTCCAACCCAAACCCACTCCCATCAAGTTGATTCCAACTCGTAGTGACCTCATAGGGTTTCCTAGGCTGTAAATTTCTATAGAGGCAGACTGCCACATCTTTCTCCATGGGGCCACTGGTGGTTTCGAACCATGGATCTTTTGGTTAGCAGTCGATCCCTTCAACCACTGTGCCACTAGGGCTCCTTGAAGCCACATTAGAACAGAAGTTTTCAAACTTTACATCAGAATCGCCTGGAAGATTGTGAAAACAAGATTGCTGGGCTCCACCCCCAGAGCTTCTGATTCAGGTCTGGGGTGGGGCCTGAGAATTCTCACTTCTAACAAGTTCCCAGGTGATTCAGATGCTGCTGGTTCTGGGGCCACATTGAGAACCACAGCCTTAGATCAGATTGTCCAAGAAGGGTACCACTTACCATTTTTGTGGTAAGACTGTCTAGACTTACAGGAAGGTCCGTCCCCATGCCTTAGAAGGTATTTGTCCCTCACCTCTATATTAATGAAGGAACCCGGAAAACAGAAAGGACTTAAGGGTCAAGAAGCAGACTTGAATAGAAATCTTAGCACATGTTTCTAGATCAGGAAACAAGTTAATAAGAAAAGGAAATCACCTCCAAGTACCAGAGGAGTTCGAGGAACAAAGTAAGCTACTTAAACAGAATAAGAAATATTTAGGGAGCAGGTGTTAAAAGGAACTTTGTTGTGAAGTTAGTACTTGGCTGTAAGAGACACTAGTCCAATTACACGCTTTGCTGTACAACACCGAGATCCATGGCTCCCGCATTTCACAAGAACACTTGATACTATTCAGGCTATTGACGCGAGAGGAGCAGGCGCAAATTGTGGTTAAGTTGCTTGGTTTAATTTTTGAGCACTTGAAAAAACAATGTACAGTAGTTTGAACACTCAGTCTTTGTCAACCTCCCCGGAGGTCAAAGATTTCATTCATACATACAAAATCAGTTTACAATTTTTTTTTTTTTTTTTTGGCAATTTCATCTCAGTAACCCGTTTTCTCCTATTGCCATTGTCCCAACCATTGAAAAAGTTTACAATAATTTACATAGAAACATTTTCAAAGTGCTTAAGAATAGTGATTGTTCTCTGGGATATTTACAGGTGGCCTATACAACGTATGTACAGGTGGTATACACTATAGCACAAGTTTCATTGCTGGAATATGGCTTTCTAAGGAAAGTGCATATTTGGCCAGAGGTGGCAATACTGTCTACAAATTCAAGGGTTACAGATACTTGGTAACCACATCCAAAGCTGAAGTAGAATGTGGACAAGAATATTTACAAAAGTAGTATAAAAATGGTCAAAGACATAAGCTTGATCCACGCCAAGATATCTTGATGCTCTCCCAGACTGGAGGAAGAAAGAGACTTCAGCTGCTGGCTCGGTTACCATTCCGAAGTGTGGGATTATAGATTTAGACCTCAGAGGTCAAGACTTGTCCCAGAAGTCAAGCTAGGTCATCATCTGTGCTTACAACTGAAATCTGTGGAGAAGAAAGAGTATGGAATGACATTGGCGACCATTCCCTGGCAACAACTCCAGTCCCTAAAGTGGACCTTGCTTTTGAGTTGGTCGTTCAAGGACCAAATGAGCTTGAAAGGGACGGAAGACCGGATACCACGCAATATTGAGTTGTATCACTCATGCACTGCACTTGAACTTAACTGTATTCACTTGGTGGGGTGAGAAAACAGCATGATTGATTCTGCCTGTTCTAGTGAATGATCTTAATTCCTGGAGAAAAATGTGAAAAGACAAATGTGGACCATGAATTGGCCACAGTCCAATGTTTCACCAGAGACCTTGAGAGGGGAGTGTTCGGCAGTTGTTTTGTTCCAGCCTGTTCCTTATGCGAAAGCCAGAGGCTCCATTTGGGTTTCATCTGAAGGATAAGTGACCTACTCTACAGCGGAACGAAAAGCTTGCTATAATAGGTGGGATGTGACACTTGGCTGAGTAACACATTCGGTAATTTTGGCTAAGTGACTCTTGTCCACTAGGCTGACTTGAAGCCAACTCCTCTATGGTATGCTGTGCTAACTCACATTTAACAGTTCAAGAAGGAGCTACTTGGTTCATGCTAGGGTTTACATGTAGTTTCTATAACTGAAATATCCCAGAGTAGAGAGATGACCTTAATTTGACCTACGTGCCATTCTGTGTTGGTCAGGCACTTATCAGCTGACTTGCTTATGTTCTAACAGGTTAGACTGTCTAATTTCCAGATATTAGGTGAGGCACTGGGTGGCTTAACGGTCCCAATAGCTTCTCCTAGTGCAGGCAGCCACTCCTTACCAACAGTCACAAGCCATGGTGTAGAAAGGCATGAAGGTGACTTACTGCTGGGTACGTGTGTCCGACAGAGGCACTGTGTCTACCAATGTCTATTGAGAGATCCTCTTCGGTGGTCTTCAAGTACACAGGATTGTCAAAGTTCATACTCTTCGTGTTCTTGTGTTGCCAATTCCTCCACATCAGGTAGCCGCCTACCGCCGCCATCGCTAAGAGCACTGTAAAAAGACAGGGGTGAAGCTAGGTCTAGTTTCAGAACACACAGAACGGAGGTGTTCAAGAGTCCAAGACAAGTGACAGAAGTAAAAGCTTCACGGGAGCAGTGGCGGTCCAGTGGCAGAATTCTCACGCATTTCAGGCCGGAGACCCAGGTTCGATTCCTGGCCAACGCACCTCCTGTGCAGCCACCGCCCACCTGTCAGCAGAGGTTTGCGTGTTGTTATGATGCTGACAAGGTTTCAGCAGAGCTTCCAGATTAAGATGGACTAGGAAGAAAGGTCTGGGGATCTACTTCCAAAAATCAGCCAATAAAAACCCCGCAGATCACAACGGTCCGATTTGCAACTGATCATGCGGAGGGCACAGGACCGGAAAGCCAACTCGATGGCACCTAACAGCAACAACAAGGTTCATGTTTTATGGAGCTGGGACAACTAGGAGTCAGAATAGAGATGGGCCAACAGCTTCATAGGTTCAGACCAGCGGCTAAGTGTTACGTTATAGACTCACGCTGAGCTGGCCACACCCGTTCGGCCAAGCATGGAGTCCTGGGCTCCACCAATGGCCTACTGAATTAGAACGGCAGATGTTTCTAGAGAGCTCTTCAGGTTGTCCTGGTGTGTTGGCTAAGCTTGGAACCCAAGTACATTTAGGTCAAGAAGGCCATTATAGTGAACCACCTTATAATTTATATATCTAATAACAGCCTCACAGGTTCTTTTCCCTGGGTTTGAAAATTCTTAACTATTTTTAATTTACCCTCTACAAGTTCTAAAGCTGTCCAAGAAAGCATTTAAGCGCTTGTGTATCTACTCCGTACAAAGCATTAAACATATTTCAAAGGTGGATAGGACAGTAGTCTTTACTGAAAGGGACTTCTTATAAACTGGGGTAAGCCAGGCTAACAACCTTTCACATCCGAATTGAACATTTGTAACTGCCCGTCACTGTGCTAAGTACCACTGAAGAGAACGGTATGGACAACGTTATGGATTGAATTGTGTCCCCTCAAAATTAAGTGTTGAATTCCTGGCCCTTGTACCTGTGGGTCTGGTCTTGTTTGGAAATATTGTTTTTCTTTTCTTGTGTTAATGAGATCATACCAGCATAGGGTGAGTCCTAAGCCTAATCAGTTCTGAGTTACAAAAAGAGCAGAACAGACAGAGAGGCGCACACACGGGGAGGACAGATGCTATGTGATGATCAAGCTAAGGACCACCAAGGAAGCAAAGAACACCCAGGACTACCTACAAGGAAGGAATCAACACAGCTGAGACCCTGATTTGGACTTTTCACCCCCAGAACTATGAGAAAATTAATTTCTATTCTTACAAACCACCCTATTTGTGGTAATTCTAAAACAGCAGCACCAGGGAACTAGGGCAGAATCCTAACTCAGCGTTCCATATGGGGGAAGAAGCGAACGTAATCCGGCGTCCTAAGTGCTATGACAGCACCAGGGATCATGGGAACATTCAGGAGGGGTATCCCTCGATGAAGCGGGAATGTTCGTTTGGTATTTAAGAAGTTCTCTGGAGCCAGACAGGTAGGGAGTTCTACTTACAGAGAGGAAGGGTGGCCCAGGCAGCGGAAGTTCCCCTTGGGGGGACACTGACCTCCGACACTGCTGTGGTCACATTGATCCCTGCAGGGGAATAAAAGAAGTCAGTGTAGAAGGCTCCAAATTCAGACGTAGACAGCTACCCAACAGAGTAAGGGCCTCACGCATCTGTGCCCGTTATTGATGCTGGGTACCCACTCCAATACATACCAGGAAACATCTCTGGCCTAGAGTACTTGAGAATCACATGGCATAACAGCCATGCTCACTAATAGTATCTCTCTAACAGAAACCTTAACGAGTCAGGTCAGGCTAGGATTTGCAGGTTCTAAGCCTTTGGAGTTTAAACCTGGATTACCAATCAGTGGCAGAACCAGTAGATAAAGGCCGTATTAACTACTTAAGTGATAGCTACAAAGAGCATGGCTGTTAGTTGAGATGACCCGTCTGCAGTACAAAGCTCAGTACCTCCAGGAACTAGTCCACTAGTTGGTGAACCTTCTGTTCTGTGGGCATCTTTTATCTCACTGTACGTCACAGTAGTTGCAGTACCTGAATTATAAAAACCGAGAACCTGGTTAATGCCAGGGTTCCAGGGTGGCTAGCTGTTTAGTCCAGATGAGCCACACAATAGGGGGTTAACTTCACACCATTGGAAATAGACACGTCATTACTGAACTATGCTGTGACACTGATGTGTCAAAAATGACAGGGCAGTCTTCATGCGTACAAAGAACTCAAGATTCATGAGCCTTTGGGCAAAAAGGCCAGCATGTAGAATTTGACAATCCAAAAATATGCACAGACACACTTAATGAGCCCTCTAGACAATCTCCCAACCCACTGACCCATTGCCATCAAGTCAATTCCAACTCATAATGACACTACAGGACAGAGTAGAACTGCCCCATAGGGTTTCCAAGGCTATCATCTTTATGGAAGCAGACTGCCACATTTTTCTCCCACAGAGTGGCTGGTGGGTTCAATCCATGGACCTCTCAGTTAGCAGCTGAGCACTTAACCACTATGCAACCAGTACTCCTTGATAATGCCCCAGGCTCCTAGAAGTTTCAAGAAAAGCCCTGAAAACAGATTACCAGGCCTACCAGTCTCACCGCTGCCGAACTGTCTTGCAACTACTTTCTTAGTGAACTGAGCTTGTCCCTGCAGCAACCCATAATTAAGCGAATCCAAACCCTGCCATATGAGTTCCTCAATCACAACACGTGAGTTTAATTTGCCACTTAATACAAAGCTAAGGACAGAAGACAAAAATGCAGGTTTGGTTTAAGTGAGAGTTTAAGATAGTGTCACCCACTGAGGCTTTGGGGGTTCCTGTAACCACAGCCTTCCTTTAAGCATAATTTCAGCCCTCCCATCTTGGAGGTAAATACAAAGACTTTGTTTAATTATCTGCAAGTTGTCTAGCTCAGTGCAGTTACGGGCTTAATCGGTACAGATTAGTAGGATGCTGGTTGACACTTTAGTCACTTATAGGTGCATCTCATGTTGAGATGAGTTAAAAGGCAGGTCTTAAGTAATGGCATGCACACCTGCCATGCAGTTACAGCAGATACATTCTCAAATCTATTCCAAGAGTTGGTTAAAACAAGTCAGATTATATAGCTAGTGTCTTCCGGTATCGCCTGCTGTGTGTCCTGCTTATGGCTGAAAAGCAAAAAGCCTTACTTCGGCATTTGTGGCCATTCTCCTCTAGATTATACCCATTGGGACAGGAACAGGTGTACTTTGGAGAGTGGTCGTTAATCTGGGGTGCTGGCAGGCATAGATACTCGCATCCTCCATTCTCCATGTCTTCTTCACACCAGTTTTTACCTAGTCAGCAAAAAAAGTCCTTTCAAACAGGCATTCCAGTGTCTACTATGTACAAAGCCCTGTTCTAGACACGGAAGAGAGGAGTCCTTGTTTTCAAAGAGCTTAAACTTGCCTACTCTGTCCAGCATTCCAGTTAACCCAAGGCCAATGAAGAATAAGCATAAGGGCACAAGCAGCATACTATAAGAGAACGCCAGGTCCAAGGAGACTTCGTGGACGTAGAATACGCGTTAAGTCTGGTGTGGAAGGGGGCAGTCTGAGCACAGCCTGCCGCCTTTCCCTGTGACCCACGAATGAACCTTGTACTTTGGACCAGATGTGCTGGCCTGGCGTCTTGGACAGGATGAGCGTGGGATGACTCCCTTTCTAGAGCGTCTTGACCCAAAACACATCCCACAGCAGAAGGCATCCTATGAGCACATCTCTCCCCTCTTGCGCCGAGCACATGTCAACATTCCCAGGAACTACTTAGCTAAGCGTCTGTGTTATAGGGCACCTGGCCAGCCCCACAGCTATATCCATCCCCAGAGGAGGGGGGAACGGGGTCCTGCTCCTGTAGTACAAGAGGGGTGTGTGCAGACCATCTCTCTCCGTTGGCTGCAGAGTGAGACCCGCTGGCCATGGGGGACCGGTGCTTGCTATGGAAGCTGACCTTGCTCTGTCTCTTCTCTATGTGAGTTAGGCATTGTTCCAATCAATGCCTGCATGTGAGTCATGTCTTTCTTGGCAACCCCAACACCTGCAAACTACGGAGCAGGTTACTGTCCTCCATATAATGGAACTTCTCCTCTGGTAGTGGAAACAGGTGTCATTTGCTAGACAGGAGGCGAGGGGGCAGGTGGGAAGGAGGTGAGGGACCAGGGCTAGCACTCACTATTGGTCCATGACTTCGAGTGGAGGTTCAGAGGAGGAGAGCAAGCATGCTCTCCGGATTTATCCTGCCTCTCTCCTGCAAAATGGAAGGGAGCCCAGGTGCAGGGAAATTTGAGGGCTTTATTTAGCTAGAACCAGCCAAGGAACTTGAACAGGAGGCTGATATGACCAGGTGTGCTGGTAGATCTATGTGATCCTACATAAGGTGCAGAATGGAGGGAAAGTTTGTGGCACAAAAGCTACTTTGGAGACTAGTGCAATTGTCTCAGCAAGCGGAAACGAAGGAAAAGGGATATAGAATAGAAGGAAACAAAAGCTCAACACTGAGGATCGGGAGGGAACATAAAAGATGAAGTTCTGAAGCCATTTTATTGGGAAAATGGAAATAAAAGACACCAGACTCCAAGTTGGAAGTGTCTCAGGTAGGGTACAGAAGAACAAAAGTTTCATTTTAGGGAAAGTTGAGTTAGTAAAGAGTTATGGGCACCCAGCAGGCACCGCGTCATGCTGTTGCCTCTTAAGTAGCCATTGAAAACCATGTTACCTGATGGCTGTACAAGTTCATGATAGACAATGATGTCTTGGGCATCGTTAAGGTTGTTAACCAGAGTGGCCAGCTCCGATCCGGTGAATTTATTGGCACCATAAACTGCTTCGTTTTCCCCATCTATCCAGTAGACACGATCCTAAAACAGAACCCCCAAATTAGCATGTACACCAAAGATAAAACACAAGTCGATATCAAAGGTCATCATGTACTGGCCATATAATGGACCATGTTTATCTAATGTCGGCCTGAGACATCAGATGTAAGACAGCAACAAGAAGCAAGTCCAGGTTTCTCGAAGTACTTTGAGGAATTAGTATGTCAGCTGTACCAGGTTTAAGCGAAAGCTGTTTCTCAAGTCATATGCCTCTGCCCATCAAAATATGCCAGTTTTTTCTCCCCAGAGTGCTATAGGAACTCAAGGGTATACACTTAGATGTACACACACAACTTACCTCAAATATTGTTAGTGCCAGAGGGTGAGCGAGGAATTCCAGAGACTTGAGTACTATCCGACGATCCTGGCCATTCAAGTCCACACTGGATAACATGTGCAACTTGGAATCAAGCCAATAGAGGCGGCTTTTTATAAGGTCTAGGTAGGAAAAGAATTGTCATCGTTTGATATGAGGTATTAGGATGCTGGCAAACATCTTCGATACCTAAAGAATATTCTACTTTCAGGGTTCCTCCTGCAGCAGGGAGTCTTAAACGAGGTCCCACAGACCTCTTCAAACAGTACGCTGCGTCCGTACCTTTGTCCGTTTTTTTTTTTTCAGTGCTAAAAGGGTACCTAAGATCCTCAAAGTCACTGACATGAGAAATGTTGACCACATTATGCTGTTATGGTTGGCAACCGCTGAGTTGCTCTCGACTCCTGGTGATCCCATGCACAAAGGAATGAAATGCTACCCAGTCCCGCACCACCCATGATCGGTTGCAGAGCGGACCGTTGTGACCCATAGGGTTTTAATGGGCTGATTTTCAGAAGGAGATCACCAGGCCTTTCTTCCTAGTCTGTCTTAGTCAGGAAGCTCCACTGAAACCTGTTCAGCATTGTAGCAACATGCAAGCTCCACTAACAGGTGGGTGGGGGCTGCACATGAGGTGCACTGGCCGGGAATGGAACCTGGGTCTCCTGCATGGTAGGCGAGAATTCTACCACTGAACCACGACTGCCCCCAACCAAATTATAGAAGGTATTAATTAATAATTACTTAATTAATGGCTTGTGATTAAGAGGCTAGGGTTACGTTGTTCTTCTTCCTCAGTGGGCCAGAAGAAAACTGTTGTAAGATTGCAACCCAGGAAATGCTGTGTACCTGCACCAGGAATATTTAATACAAGAGGCCCCAAGATTTACTGAATCCACGTCACATATTAGGGCCAAATGGACAACAAAGCTAGTAATTACGGAGCATGTAATTTGTTAAGGCCACCATGCCGCTTGTACGGCTCAGATAACCAGCTGTCATCAAGTTTATTCCCACTCATGGCGACCCCACGTGTGTCAGAAAACTGTGCTCCACCAGGTTTTCAATGGCGGATTTTTCGGAAGTAGATCACTAGGCCTTTCTTCCGAGGTGCCTCTGGGTGGACTTGACCCTCCAAACTTTCGGTCAGCAGCCGAGCACGTTAACTGTTTGCACCACCCAGGGACTCCATCGCTCAGGTACTCTCATCCAAAACTTCCTGCTGTAGAAGGAACAATCAGAGTCGTCTGCTGTGGTCCAGACCTAACCACGGAGGGTAAGTTAAAATGCTGTGAAGCCTGTGGAACTGGTAGTCAAGGAAGGAAGGACATACGTACCCAGAGTAATGCCGTTGGGCCATTGGATGTCCACTGTCACCAGCGGCCGCCGGTCAAATCCATTCATTCCTGCTTTTTCTATCTTAGCTGGTTCGCCCCAGTCTGACCAATAAACAAAGCTGGGAAGAATTCAGTTAGAAATAAGCCTCAGTGGTTGAGAAGACATAAAGCTGTACTTACAACAGTTCAAAGAGTAAACAAAATGCTAGGGGTTCATTCTCTAGGGACAAATAGAAACATTTAAGGGTCTGAATTCTGTGCTTAGTAAGCAAATCTTAACACTAAAATCTACAAGCTCATTGCTAACTATGTTAACCTACATACAGCTGACATTTAAATTTCAGCCCAAAGTCTCACGGTTGTATGTTTGCTTTGTAAAAGATCAAGTTTTTCAGAAGAGTGGAAGATGATTGTCCTTCACATTTTATAGTAGGAGCTGGCTGGTCATGGTCTAGGGAGGCTTAATAAGGACCACCTGGGTTTACTACAGTCTCACAGCCCTGGTGGCATGACCGTTAAGCGTTCGGCTCCTAACCTAAAGCTTGGTGCTTGGAACCCACCCACTGGCTTTGCGGGAGAAAGGCCTGGTGATCTCCTCCCGTAAAGATTACAGCCTATGAAACCCTGTGGGGTGGTTCTACTCTGTTACATAGGCTCACTATGAGTAGGAATCAACTCGAAGACCTGCGACAACAACAGCCACCTTCCTAAGCTGCCTTTCTATGTAACTTAACAGTAATTTAAGAAAGTCCCTCCGCGAAATGTTTCCAGAAAGTTCTGTTATTTCCAGGGGACTTCCAGACAACTTGCACTTCTAGACATAAGCCTGGAGGCAAAGCAGTTACCTTAGTTCCAACAGTTTATGCTAATATTTAGGTTTGATCAGCTGCAGCCAACCCAGCCAAATGTTCAGACCAGAACTAAAATCATATCCACTGAGACGGGGTGGGCATAAGGCTGCAGATACAGCGCCTGGTGCTCATCCAGTCAGGAATGCTGTTTTATTAACGTCAACTAGCAATAATCATGGAGTCCACTGGCCGTACAAATGGTTAACGCCCTTGGCTGCTAACCCACAGGTTGGCGGTTCGAGTCCGCCCAGAGATGCCTCAGAAGAAAGACCTGATGGTCTGCTTCTGAAAGGTCCCAGCCCCTGAAAACCCTACGGAGCACAGTCCTACTCTGACACCCACGGGGTCACCGTGAGTTGGAATCGACTTGACGGCAACAGGAGGGCTTGGCACAGAGATGAGGCCAGAGCAGGACTTCTCCGCCACAGCACTGCTGACATTGTGAACTGGATCATTCTTTGTTGTAGAGGGCTACCAAGTCGCAGGATTTCAGTACTAACTCAGGTATGAGGAAGGGCCTTGGCCTATGCAGATAGCATCCAAAGGCGACATGATGAAAAACACAGAATACAAACCCAGACAAGGGGTCCACAGCTATGGAGGCAGGCTCTCGCAAGTCCGAGTTAAACAGCAACTTCCTCTTGGTTCCGTCTAGGGTAGCTACTGAAATAGTCTTAGAAGCCGCGTCAGTCCAGTAGATGGTCTTGTACACCCAATCAACAGCAATGGCTGCAGGATTATAGACATTGTCGATCATTTTAACATGTCTACCAACCTTGTCATCAATTGAGGCACTGAAACACAATAGGTCACAGGAAATTTAACAGTTTGACACCGTTGGAGCCTGGAGAACAGACTTTCTGCTTACACGCTGGTCAACGACTTTGTTCAGAGCAAACTCTAGTAACACTGCCGCTCACCCCTCAAATTCTTTACCATGTTGCTTGCTCATACTAAATTAGCAATATTATAGGTAATCTAACTGCTCCTTTGTATCCTATACACTAGAGCCACGAGTTTCTAGGGAAGCCGCTTGTTTTAGTAGCTATCAGCTGACTCTCTTTAGTTCCCAATAAGAAAGAGCTGCCACCACCATTTCTGTTTGTAATAACAATGAGGTTGGTTCTCAATTAACTGTAGAGCAAGGGGGGGAAATATGAGAAATTAAGATGTCTTCCGTTACAGTGTTATAGCTATAGCCGCCCTTTACTTCACAGGCAATTGCTAGTTTTTAATTGTTAACTAATAGCAGGCCCCAGGTGGTGAAAATAGTTAACATGATCAGCTGCTAACTGAAAGGTTAGAATTTCGAGTTCACCCAGAGGCACCTCGGAAGAAAGGACCGGTGATCTATTCCTAAAAAATCAACCACTGAAAACTCTGTGGAGCACAGTTTTACTCTGAAACACATGGGGTCACCATGAGTTGGAATCAACTTGATGACAACTGGCACTGGTAATTAGGAACTGACAGTAATTTGATTTAAAAAACAGAACCAGTATTTAGATTTATATTCCCAGGTAATCAGATGCTAGATTGGAGGTACAGATGAGAAACTTGTATGCTGAGCTTCCTCTCCAAACCTTCTCACAGGCAAAGCGACAATGGCTTGTGCTAAGACATCTAGAGTGGAACTGCAAGTTACCTGAAGATGGCCTTTTGGCTCAGATCAGCCCAGAACAGTTTCTGAGCAGCTATGTCAGCATCAAGAGCCACCGTGTTCCTTAGCTGTTCAACTAGTTGGATATATTCTTTCCTCTCTAAGCCAATCTTCCTGATGTCTCTTCGATTAGTGAAGATCAGACTGGGCTCTTTGCCTGAAAGACAGGAGTCGGGTTTATTTAGTCTTGCTGTTAGAAGGCAAGGTCCTTCCAAGTCACCTCTTCTCCACAGAGGAGCCCTCGCAGCCAAGGCACTGCTGGACACTTTGGCAGTACCCTGCCCAGGGTTCTTGCCCCTGGAACCCCCAAGTGCTTCCCATGATTGAGGAAGGTGGTCCTTGGGTCACTGAGTTCAAAAGCAGGGCGGTCAATGAATAATTTAGTTTCCTATCTGAATTGCACTCAAGTTTCCAGAAGCAGAAAGTAAGTAAACCTGGTAGGTATTCATGGTATCATACGCAAAAGAAATGCCCAAGGTGTTTCGTGCTAGGGAAACGATCTGCTATTAAGCCATGATATGGCACCATGGGGAATCCCTGGGTGGTGCAAAAGATTAACACACTCAGCTGCTAACCAAAAGGTTTGAGGTTCGAATCCACCTAGAAGCACCTTGGAAGAAAGGTTTGGTGATCTACTTCTGAGAGATTGCAGCCATTGAAAACCCTGTGGAGCACAGTTCTGCTCTGACACACACAGGGCCATCATGAGTTGGGATCAACTCAGTGGCAACCGCTTTTTGGTATCACACTGTGAGCTTCACAGCACTGCTCTCAAGTACTGCTTTCATTCCATGTTTAGTTTGCTGTTGTAGTCACTGGCTGTGCCTTTCACAAGCACTTACTCGTAAAGGTGCCCGAGCAACACCAGTCCAAGTGCGTTACCTATTGCCTTGCACACGCCAGTGGCAAGATCCATTTGATAGCCACGACTACATTCACACTTGTAACCGCCTTTTAAGTTGATACAAATTTGACTGCAGATTCCTGGATTTTGGCATTCGTCAATATCTAGGAGGGAAATTAGAATTAGTCTTGCGGTTCCTACGCCTTGCTAGACGGTTTCTGCCTGTTCCCGCCACCCCCAGGCTCAGGCTATCTTCTTGGACTCACCTCCACAGGTTTTCCTATCTATCAGTTCAAACCCAGCTGCGCAGTCACACTCATAGCCTATCACTAGGTCTTTGCAGATATGGGAGCACCCGCCGTTATTAACCAAGCATTCGTTCACATCTGAAATAAAAACGTAGCTCAGTTACTAGACGGCATATTCCAAATAGATCATTCGTCTCAGTAACATTTAAAATCCAGGCTGTCTGTGATAACTTATTTTGTTAGACTGGTCAAACCCATGATTAATCAAGGGCCTAATCATGTGTTTTGCAGGTTTGCATCTCAGGGTGCGTTGTGGTAGGGAGACTAACCCTAATCCCGAGGAGCCGTGGTGGCACAGTGGTTAAGCGCTTGGCTGCTGAATGAAAAGTTGGCAGTTCGAACCCGCTAGCTGCTCTACAGGAGAAGATGTGGCGGTCTGCTTCTGTAAAGATTACAGCCTTAGAAACCCTATGGGGCAGTTCTACTCTGTCCTGTAGGGTCACTATGAGTCAGAATCAACTCAACAGATTCGGTTTTGGTTTTTTAAACTTAACCCCCTTGGCAGGTTACCAGCTGGTTTAGCAGCATTTAGTCAAGCTTCTGTATTGTTTTGCAGTGAGCTATAAAACCAAACCCAAACCTGTTGCCGTTGAATCGATTCCAGCTCATAACAACCCTATAGGGCAGAGTAGAACTGCCCCATAGTGTTTCCAAGGAGTGGCTGGTGGATTTGAACTGCTGACCTTTTTGGTTAGCAGCCCAAGCGCATAACTACTGCGCCACCAAGGTTTCCCCAGTGATCTATAAGGAGGTTAAATTATGAACTAGTTTGTCACTACTTGGGCCGCTAAGTCATAAAATTTCACTCGTAAGCCTAGCAACTGACCCGAGTCGGTTAAGGGCGGTTTAACCTCAGTCTGACTCAGGGTGCGCACGGAAGCAGCCGGATCCACTTCAGGTCCCTAACCGGGTGCTACACAGTCTCCTCTCACTTACTACACTCTTTCAGGGGTTCGTCGCTCCAGTCCCTGCAGTCCTGCTCTCGGTCACACACTTGGCTGATATCGATGCACTCTCCACTCCGGCACTTGAACTTCCCAGGACCCAAACACTGGTTGACTGCAAAGCAAAACGGCCACAGAGATGCCTTAGTGGGCTGAGCCGGCGTCACCCCACCTCCCCGACAAGAAGAGCCCTCACCATTTTTGCAGTTGACTTCGTCGGAACCGTCCACGCAGTCTCGGATGCCATTACACTGCCTGGTGCCGTGGACACAGCTGCCATCCTCACACTCGAACTGGTCCGGCCGGCAGGTTCGAGAAGCTGCAGAGGGAGAGAAGGCGGTGGGATGAAGCCGGCCACGGCGTCACCCAGGCGGCCAGGGAAGAGGGTGAAGGTGCCACGCCGATGACGATGCTACTCACGACAGTGGACCTCATCGCTGCCGTCCTTGCAGTCGGGGTCACCGTCACAGCGCCACTTCTTATGGATGCACTCGCCAGAGCTGCACTGGATCTCGCTGGCTGGGCAGCGGGTGTGGGTGACCGGCTGGCGGCCACACTGCTCAAGGGACTCGTCCGACTTGTCTGAGCAGTCGGCGTCGTTGTCGCATACCCAGCTGAGGGGGATGCAGGACGAGGTGCTGCACTGGAACTCGTGGGGGCCGCAGGTTGGCGGCGCGCAGTCCAGCTCGTCACTGCCGTCACTGCAGTCGTCCTGACCGTTGCACACAAAGTTCCTGGAGACGCAGCGGCCGCTGGAACAGGTGAACTCGTCGGCGCTGCATGTCACGTTGCCTGTGGGGACAGAGGATGCCCCATCGGTAGGGCATCGGGATCGGTCCTCTCAAGACTCCTGCCCTAGAATCTGAGATGCAGACCTTTGATGCTAATCCGAGATCTCTAGCTTACTTGAAGAGCTAAAGCAGAGTTACATCAAGGTCAAGCCCCTGGAGTGCTAGGAAATGGTCTCATTGTGCCAAAAATGCAGAAGCACTGTGGGTAAGAATAGAAATAGAGAACCAAGAAAATAGTTGAAGACCAGACATTAACTTGAAATAAGAATTAGAACTGACTCTTTAAAGGACAGGGATTGGCACCTTAAACTGTAACCAGAGATTTCATTTTGGAAGGCGCGCACACACACACACACACACACACCGCACCTGTTGCTGTCCAGTTGATTCCGACTCCTGGCAACCCCATGTGTGTCAGAGTAGAACTGCTCCATGGGGTTTTCTGAGCTGTAATCTTTATGGAAGTAGGTTGCCAGGCCTTTCTTCCACAGCCCCACTGGGCGAGCTCAGATTGCCAACCGTTCTGTTAGCAGCCGAGTCCAAACTGTTTGCGCCAGCCAGGGACCTAGTTTTGGAAGGCAGAGCCTGAGTGAACTTCAAAGAACATACTGCTTTTCAGGGCAGATTCTATCATCAGTTGAGAAGACCAGGCATGGGTGTGCAGGCAATTGTAACATACGTAACAAGCATGAAGGCACTGTCGCCAAAGAGAAGCCATTATGTAATACCATCACACTCGGTGCCTTCTTTTTCAGGTCCTTTAAAGAGGGATCAGGAATAACAAGTCTTAAACACTTTCAGTTTTCAGAAAGTCACGCTAGGCCAAGGGTCACAATCTCCCAGCCAAGTCTGCTAATAATAAGCTCCGCACACTAGCCGGTTTTTACTTTGATTCAAATTCCTGCCAAACGTATTAAGGTCACAGTTTAGTGGTAATTTGGGTGGAGACCATGACTCTCTTGGGAAGCAAAGTCTAGTTTTAACAGGGAAACACTTGGCAGCTCCAGAGCTCACCAACATATAAAGCTCATTTCTGGGGTTGGCCACCAAAGCTCATTGGACTAGGTGCAGGGCTATTGGCCTCTGGTGGCAACTTCTCCATGTCAGACTGGTGTTTTGATTGCCAGTGCTCAGACCTCACTGTCCACTCTATCTGAGGCCCTGATGCCTGTCATACTTGGGAGCTATAGGCAGGGCTTTGAGCTGAATTTGCATTTCTAACAAGTTCCCAGGTGATCCTAGTGGCGCTGGTTAGGGACCAATTCTGAGAACACGAGTAGAGCAATGGTTCTCAAAATTTATTGTACATAAGAATCACCGGGGGATCTTGCTAAACGGTAGATTCGGATTCAGTATATCTGGGGGTAGAAATGCAAATTTTCAGCAGGGGTTTGAATGAACCGGTTTGAAGCCCTAGCTGTAGTTTTCAAAAGCCAAAACCAAGCCCATTGCCATCGAGTCGATTCTGACTCATAGCCACCCTATAGAACAGAACCGCCCCATAGAGTTTCCAAGGCTCTAAATCTTTAGGGGAGCAGGCTGCCACATCTTTCTTCCATGAAGTGGCTGGTGGACTCAAACCGCCGACCTTCTGGTTAGCGGCTGAGTGCTTAGCCACTGCACCACCAGGGCTCCTCATAGGTTTGAGAGGCTCTATAAAAAGGACGGGAGCTTGAAAGAGCTTTCAAGCAATGTTTACTCAACCTAGAGATTTTCCCAGGACCTCACCTTTAACACATTGCATTTGATTACGCATTCTCCAAGAACGGAAAGATGAAAGGGTAGGAAACAGAGCTGGCTTTCCCAGATAGGAACTGTGACAGGTGACAAAGACACCACAGGTTGGGTAGGGTTTGCTCTGGGTAGCTGCTGCGAAGGTGCTAATGCATGTTTCTGGGCCAGCTCAACTTTGGGAAAGGGTACGGCACTGGGTTTACAAGAGAATCTAGCTTGGGGGTTAAGAAGCGCTTGGATGACACTCAAGCAGTTTAGACTTGTGAATGTGCGTGTCTGCCCCACTTTCCCTTCCAGTTTTATTGAGTCAACGTGAGGAAGGCCCACCAATCACTGCAGTAACAGAGGCAAAACCAGGTGCTATCGAGTCATTTCTGACTCATGATGACCCCATGTGTGTCAGAGTAGAACTGCGCTCCACAGGATTCTCAGTGGCTGTGATCTTTAGGATGTAGGTTGCCAGGCCTTTCTTCTGAGGCACCTCTGGGTGGATTCGAACCTCCAACCTTTTGGTCCGTAGCCAAGCGCTTTACGACTTGCATCACCCAGGGACTCCTAACGCAGGCAAAAACCCAAAAACCAAACCCCCTGCCATCGAGTCAATTCCGACTCATAGCAACCCTATAGGACAGAGTAGAACTGCCCCATAGGGTCTCCAAGGAGTCACTGGTGGAGTCAAACTGCTGACCCCTTGGTTAGCAGCCAAGCTCTTAACCACTATGCCGCCAGAGCTCCAAAGCCCACACACTTTCGGCTTCACTGAACTTGTGCTAAATGTTTAAGTGCCTTGAATGCCTTACCTTCTTACTTCTATTTGTCTACAAGAAACGCCAAAGCAAGCAATGGCCAATGACCACGAGAGCTCCTTTCAGAGTCTTAGGGCGGTTAACGAAGGACAAGTGGTTAGAACGCTAACGTTGAGCAGATAGTGAAGTCGCTGAGAAGTGAGTCAATCTAGCTGTGTCTTCCTGATTCAGTAGCTTCCCCTGCCCCCCCTTTTTGCAGGAAAGGGGTCTGTAGGACAAGCCCCTCAACACTGGTCTTCTTACCACAGTTTTCTTCATCTTCTCCACTGTCACAATCACTTTCACCATCACACCTCCAGGACACTGGGACACACTGAGTGGAACGGGCACCACAGCTGATTTCATTTATGCGACATGTTCTCATATCTGTTGACGATATACAGTCTCAAAAGAGCCTCCACACGGATCAGTGCAAAGCTGCCGCTCCTGAGCTGCCTGGAAGCGGTAACACTCGTCACTCAGTGGCCTGGAATTCTGGTGACATGGGTCTTACTATCGAAGCCTGGTTGGATCACTGGCCGGCGCCATTCCTGAGAAGCCATGCCAACCAATGCTACCTGGCAGTACACCTGAGGGCCTTGGCAATGTCACTCCTTCAAGCTTCCGTGGCCGTTCTCAGGCCTGGCTTTTGCTTTACTCGGTGTATTGTTATTTTTGTGTGTCTACAAGTCAATTCTGACTAATGGCAACCCTATAGGACAGAGTAGAACTGCCCCATAGGGTTTTCTAGGCTATAATCTCTATAGGAGCAGATCGCCAGGTCTTTTCTCCCACAGAGCTGTAGGTCGGTTCGAGCCACCAACCTTTCAGTTAGCAGCTGAGCATGTAACCGTCTGCTCCATCCAGGGACTCCTGGCCTGCTCCTAGACAATTATTTATCTGAAGGCTATCAAGTGGGCACACCCAGACATTGTCACCTAATCCCAACTTCCTTAATGGCCAGATGGTTTCATACCTGTTAAGTCTTCCCCTGCTAGGTCCCTTTACAGGCCTCCTCGGCAACCACCTTTGGATTTATGTTTCACAAGGCAGGGAGACGCTTTCGTTCTTGACTCCACCAGGTCATCCACCACTAAAACCAGGGCTGCATCTTTATAGATCCTGTCTTTGCCTGCGCCATCTCACCCGCCTTGACTAATATCCTAGTTATTTCCCTCACTTCTTACTTGGAAAAACTGAAATGAACACACTCTCTTCCTTTCTATTTGGTTTTATTTTATAATAATTTTGTAGATGTAAACTTTGTTAAGCTCTGCCTCCACTTACAGTGCTTTGACCGGCCTCTAGTGCCTTAAAATGGACTCCAAGCTTTCTTCACCTTGACCTTCAAAACTTCTCAGAGGATCCCAAACCATCAGCCTGTATGACCTCTTAGCCTTGTTTCTGAACATCAGCCTAAGGACACGGCTATACATCACGTAAATAACGTATAAAAAACTGGAGTATAACAAGAGGGCATATTTAAGAATCCAAGGGAGAGGAGATTTGAGCCCTTCCATCCAAGGGGTTGGTTCAGATGAACCAGCTGAAAGGCACTGAAGCTGCCAGCGCTACTTACGTATCTGTGGAGTTTCTTTTATTTAAGAACAAGCTAGAGGATCCCTGATTCAATAACTTCAGTTACATGTTTGTTAACAGCCACCATAACACCTAATTAACAGCTCACCCTTTGAGTAATAGATTTTTTTATAATACAAGGAGTTCTGTCTCCACAAGCTTATACTTGGCCCATGAGGGACCTTCTCACCTTGACTTACCTTCCAGGACTAGAGTACCAACTGCTCAGAGTCGGTATTGTCAAACATTTGGAATCTATGCCTCTAGTCAAGGAGTTCTTAATCAAATCTGCTGGCTTCAGTCTGCAGCATTCAATAGTGAATAATGAAGCTACCCAAGAGAATGTCAGTCTTGTTAGACTGACAGGACCATTCTGGAAAGGAGACTGGTCAACTGTCAATGGCCTGATTGACTTTGGAGTCCAATGGTCTAACCTATAGGGTGGACGGGAAAACTACTACCAAGTGTCAGATTAAGCAGTGCTTAGAGGCACGAGACACAGAACAGCTGAGGAAAGTTCGAGCCCAAAGCAAGTCACACTCACGGCATTGTTCTGGGCTTTCATCTGAACCGTCTTCACAGTCGGGGTCCCCATCGCACTGCCATCTGTTGGGAACACACTGGCCATTGTTGCACACGAAGTCAGACTCAGTACACGTCTTCTTTACTACGAAAGAGAACGTTTATTGCAGGGTTGAAGTTGAAGCCACTTACATAAGAGCTCCACTTTTCTTTCCCATTAGGTGTGAAACTATGTATTAGTGGTGCAAACGGTTAACACACTGTGGCTAACCAAAAGGTTGGAGGTTCGAGTCCACCCAGCAGCACCTTGGAAGAAAGGCCTGGCGATCTACTTCTGAAAAATCAGCTACCGAAAAGCCCGTGGAGCACATTTCCACTCTGACGCACATGGAGGGGGGTCACCATGAGTCGGAATTGACTTGACGGCAACAGGTTTGGTTTTTTTCTTTATTCTAAAAATATAGCTGAGTCAATTAGCATTCAACTGCCAATATCCAGGGGAACTGCAGAAAAAGCTTTCTTTCTTCAGGAGATGAAGGTCGTCACTTGAGAGACTTGGAAAACATTGAAGTCAAAACCAGACAAAGAGCTCTCTACAATTAACTTCTTGCCTCTTTTGGAAATGCTGAGATTAAGTAACAGATTCATCCTCTTCCCGTATGTCTTCCAAGTCATTAAAGTACTTGGTATGTTTCCTAGCCAATAAAGTACTTGGTATGTTTCCTAGCCAATCATCCCATCCCATGATTGGATCACAGTACCACTGTTTTAGAGCCATTTCCTGACAACACCGACGCATTCAGGCAGAGATGGAAGGGCAAGTCCCAGTAATGAATATCACCCCTCCTGGTCTACCAGGGCAGAGAACCCCACCCAGCAGGAAAAGGGGAAAGCTTACACTGGAGTATAACAAAAGAGGGCATCCTCGAGAATCCAAAGGAGAGGAGTTTTTAGCCCTTGTATCCAAGTGATGGAAACCCTGGTGGCGTAGTGGTTAAGTGCTACGGCTACTAACCAAAGGGCTGGCAGTTCAAATCCGCCAGGTGCTCTTTGGAAACTCTATGGGGCAGTTCTACTCTGTCCTATAGGGTCGCTATGAGTCGGAATCGACTTAACGGCACTGGGTTTGGTTTGGTTTATCCAAGTGGTAGGTTAAGCTCAACCAGCTAAAAGGCATTGAAGCTGCCAGATCTAATATCCACAGCTGACTGAAAACACCAAAACAAACCAAACCCATTGCCTTGAAGTCGATTCCAACTCATAGTGATCCTCTAGGACAGAGTAGGACTGGTCCATAAAGTTTCAAAGACTGTAGTCTTTACAGAAGCAGACTGCCACATCTTTCTTCCAGGGCTGGTGGGTTCGAACTGCTGACCTTTTGGTTAGCAGCTGAGTGCTTAACCACTGCGCTACCAGGGCTCCTTTTCCATAGCTAAATACTAGAGTTGAAAAACAGCTTAAGGCAGGATTTCTTTTTTTTTTAATTGTGCTTTTTAGGTGAAAGTTTACAAAGCAAGTTCATTTCTCGATCAACAACTTATACACAAATTGTATTGTGACATTAGCTGCAATCCTCGCAATGTGTCAACACCCTCCCCCTCCCCACCCTGGGTTCCCTGCTTCCATCTGTCCATTTTTCCTGTCCCTTCCTGCCTTCTTGTCTTTGCTTCTGGTAGGTGTTGCCCATTTTGTCTCATACATATGATTGAACTAAGAAGCACCTTCCTCACGTGTGTTATTATTTGTTTTATAGACCTGTCTAATCTTCGGCTGAAGGGTGAACTTCAGGAGTGGCTTTAGTTCTGAGTTAAAAGGGTGTCTGAGGGCCATAGTCTTGGGATTTCTCCAGTCTCTGTCACACCAGTAAGTCTGGTCCTTTTTGGTGAATCTGAATCGTGTTCTACATTTTTCTCTGCTCTGTCTAGGACCCTCTACTGTGATCCCTATCAGCACAGCTGGTGTTCTGGGCTCAGGCTGGTGGAGGTTGTGGCACCTGTGTTCTCTTAGTCCTTGGGACTAATCTCTCCCTCATGTCTTTGGTTTTCTTCATTCTCCTTTGCTCTGGATGTGATGGGAACAGAAGATGCATTTTACATGGCCACTCACGAGCTTTTAAGACCCCAAATGCTCCTCAGACACTACTCACCAAAGTTGGATTTAGAACATTTTTTTTCATGGGGGTCATCTAAATCAATTAAGGCAGGGTTTCAATTCTTACTATTAGGAAGACGCTTTCCCCTTTGGGTAGGCTACCATGCAATTTGTTGCTCAAATTGAGGCAGTCTCTAGAAAGAGGACATATTAATGATACCAGGAAGATAAGCACCAACCAGGGCTGCTCTCAACAAACCCAGCTCAATGGTCACCCAGTCCATGAGGGAAGCACAGAAAGAGAAGGTTCTTTTTTTTTTTCTATGTAATTTTTTTATATTGTACTTTAGATGAAGATTTACAGAACAAACTAGCTTCTCATCAAACAGTTAATATAGTACACATACTGTTTTATAACACTGGTTTACAACCCCATGGCATGTCAACACTCTCCTTTCTCAACCTTGGGTTCCGTATTACCAGCTTTCCTGTCCCCTCCTGCCTTCTAGTCCTTGCCCCTGGGTTAGCGTGCCCCTTTAGTCTCATTTTGTTTTATGGGCCTGTCTAATCTTCGGCTGAAGGGTGAACCTCAGGAGTGACTGCATCATTGAGCTAAAAGGGTCTCCAGGGGCCATATTCTCAGAGTTTCTCCAGTCTCTGTCAGGCCAGTAAGTCTGGTCTTTTTTGGGGAGTTGGAATTTCGTTCTACATTTTCCTCCAGCTTTTTTTTTTTTTTGTCTAGACCCTCTATTGTGATCCCTGTCAGAGCAGTCGGTGGAGGTAACCAGGCACCATCTAGCTGTGCTGGACTCAGTCTGCTAGAGGCTGTGGTAGTTGTGGTCCATTAGTCCTTTGGACTAATCTTTCCCTTGTGTCTTTAGTTTCCTTCAAGGGAGAGAAGGTTCTGGATGATGTAACCATACAGAAATTCTAGGCTTATCCTTCCTAGACTGTGTTCTTCCTCTGTGCCTGTATTTTTTTACCTGAACTTCCATCTTAAAACATTCTTCTCTAAAAAGGATTGTATGATGGTAAATTGGCTAAAAGCCCACAATTAGCTGAAACTTTGAAAGGGATCCCTTCAGGTCAGGGTTGTTTAAGTTAGATGGAGTTCTCAGAGTTTAAGGCTTACCCTTGGACCACTGCCTGGTATAGCAACAGAAATTATAAAGGGGGAGATAGTGATTATAGTTAAGTCCTAGAACTCAAGATGGGATGAGAGTTAGGATGACCCAAATAAGATTATTCATCGCCTTGAACTGTGTAGACAAGGAAACAAATGCCATGTTAGCTCTTTAGATTTACAACTGTTCTAGAGTCACCAAAACACTCAAGCTTAAGTGTTAATTTGGCATAAGCAAGATATCCAAGGCCACGTGGAGCCCCTGGGTGGTACAAACAGTTAAGGTACTCTGAGGCTAACCAAAAGGTTGGAGGCTTGAGTCCACCCAGAGGCTCCTCAGAAGAAAGGTCTAGCAATCTACTTCAAAAAAAATCAGCCACTGAAAACTGTATAGAGCACAGCTTCACTCTGACACACGTGGGGCTGCCATGAATTGAAATCGATCCACGGCAACTGGATTTTAAGGCTCACGTTCATCTGAGCATGCAGGAGTCACAGCTCCCAAAGTGGCCAAAGGGTCCACTGAGTTAGTTGCTGTAATTCAGCCTGTAATACTCCTGGGAATTTGCAAAAGAGAGGGTAGGGAAGGGCTCTGAAAGGACCACGTGATTTGAAGGAGTAAAAACGAAACAGAAATGGGAAAGCTTGGCTGTATAACAGAAGTGTTTCAGCAAAAAGATGAATACCAAAAAAAAAAAAAAACCCACCAAACCCACAGCCGTCCAGTGAATTCCAATTTCTAGCAACCCCATGGAAACCCTGGTGGTGTAGTGGTTAAGTGCTCAGCTCTTAACCAAAAGGTCAGCAGTTCAAATCTACCAGCTGCTCCTTGGAAACTCTACGGGGCAGTTCTACTCTGTTCTAGAGGGTTGCTATGGGTCGGAATAGACTTGATGGTATTGGGTTTAGTTTTTGGGTTTTTTTAGTGATCCTATAGGACAGAGCGGCTTGTGGATTTGAACTGCCGATTTTTTGGTTAGCAGCCGAGCTCTCATCCGCCGCGCAACCAGGGCTTCAAAGATGAACAGAGACAAAGCTCTACAGAGTCCATCTCTCTCCACTCTGAACACAGACTAGGAGAGTGAAGAAGGGATCTTTAAACTGGACCTTGACAGATGGGTAGAAATTGAGATGGGCCTCAGGGGAAGAGAACTAGAAGTCTCAAACTTAGAATATCCAAAACAAAACAAAAAACTGGGGGCCATCAAGTCGATATAACTCATAGTGACCCCACATGTGTCAGAGTAGAAGTGTACTCCATAGAGTTTTCAAAGGCTGATTTTTTGGCAATAGATTGCCAGGCCTTTCTTCTGAGGCATCTCTGGATGGACTCTAACCTCCAGTCTTTTGATTAGCAGCCAAGCGAGTTAACCATTTGCACCATCCAGAGACTCCTAAGGTATCTAAATTACTTATTAATCAGCTCAGTCTAACGTTTATAAAAAGAATGAGTTACAGGACCAATAGAAGCACATGGCTTATGGAATTTCTAAGCTGACATTGACTACGCATGCCAACTGACATGTTTGGAAGACAGAGCCCTGCTGAAAATTGTAACCAAGCTCCACATCAAGAGGTTAGATGAGAAATAGGAGGCGGCTTTGAGAGTTTTAATTATAGTCATGAGCTATATAACATCTGTTTGGGCAACAGCCAACTGTGGTCCCATAAGGTTTTTGTTTTCAAGGGAAAGACCCCAAAGCCCCAGTGTGAACCAGCAGAGGGTTTCCAGGGGGTATCCCAATAACCACAGTCCCTCCTCCTCTTCCTCTTGGCTTCATTCATCCGCTGAGCAGCCACGCAGCCGTTCACTCCTGGCACAGGGCAGCACCTGCCACGGCTCGTGCCGCAGGCACTGACAGAGGTGCCTGCTGGGCCAGGTTGCTCATGGGCTCTCAGCTCCGGGAGGTGGTGGCGGCGGCTGCACACGATTAGGAAGTGGCCGTACCAACAGAGTGGCAGCAGCCAGGACCGCCACAGCCAGCCGTGCTCCTGGCCCCGCACGCCCACTCCCGAGGCCACATCTCCACATCCCCTGTGCGCCCCATGCCCTGTTACCGTTGACTCTGCTCTGACTTGTGGCGACCCCATGTGTGTCTGAGTAGAACTATGCTCCACAGGATTTTCTATGGCTGATTCTTCCGAAGTAGATTGCCAGGGCTTTCCATGTGGCTAAAAGAGGTTAAGCGCTTGACTGCTAACTGAAAGGTCAGTGGTTCGAACTCACCAGTGGCTACATGGCAGAAAGACCGGGAAATCTGCTCCCTTAAAGATTATGCCCCATGGGGGCAGTTCTACTCTAAGGAGCCCCGGTGGTGCAGCGTGGTGAAGTGCTCGGCCGCTAACTGAAAGGTTGGTGGTTTGAACCCACCAGCTGCTTGGCGGGAGAAAGATGTGGCCGTCTGCTTCTGTAAAGATGGCAGCCTTGGGAACCCCGTGGGGCAGCTCTGCTCTGTCCTGTAGGGTCACTACGAGTGGGAGTTGACTTGGTGGCAAAGGTTTTTGGCAGAAGAGGCTACTTACACAAAGACTATTTTAGGAAAAGCCAGTGATTACTTCTAAGACGACCCAGGTTAGCTTCTACTAAATTAGTCACAGGGTAAAAGTAGACTTCTGCAACATGAAGAGAATAATTACTCTCTAAGGAAATGCAGCAGGTTTTGCCAAATACACAGTTTCCGAGAGAGGAGGAACTGCCACGTACACCGAGAGAACAGTCATCAAGGTGAGGGCCTTTGGTGAGAAATTTAGCGAGAGAACTCTATCACCAAGGTAACCCAGAAAAGGTGGAGAACTCCACGTCTTGGGGAATAGATGAAAATCACGAGTGTTCAAATGCAAATGATGGAAACGTGATAGAGAGGAGAACTAAGCGTCCTCCCTGAGACCGCAGAATGGGCTTTCCACGGTTCCAAAGGAGCCACCCGTCGGCATGTGTCGTGAAAGCATCCGTGGGGTTGCCCCGAGACAGCACGCATAGGACCGGCCAGCCAGGCTGTCTTCTCTAGCCCGTTTTATGAATTACTCATGAAGAAGATGGGAAGGGCGCAGCAAGATAAAACCCACGTCTAACTTCTACTTCTCTCCTTTATTTCTTGGTCGTGCAGTGAACAGCTGTATCAGCAGCATTCACACACAACGTTGTTTCAGGATTTTTACAAAACAAGGGTTGTGACTGTTGCTGTTGTGTGCCATGGAGGCGACTCTGACTCCCAGTGACGGAGAAGAACTGCCCCACGGGCAGTAATCTTTACAGAAGATCGCCAGGTCTTTTCTCTCGTGGAGCGGCTGGTGAGTTTAAACCACAGACCCTTCTGGTAAGCAGCCGAGCAGTTAACCACTGTGCCACCAGGGTTCCTTAGAACAAGGTTATCATAAAGCAGACTAGGAGTTGGAAGTGACTTGATAGCAACAGGTTTAGTTTTGTTTGTTTGTTTGTTTGTTTTGGTTAAATGTCATCTTAGGAGTCTGCAGGTAGTGCAAACGGTTAAGTGGTCGGCTACTAACGGAAAGGTTGGTGGTTCAAAGTGACCCAGAGGCACCTGAGGGAAAGGCCTGGTGATGCCTCCAAAAAGTCACAGCCATTGCAAACCCTGTGGAGCACAGTTCTACTCTGCAGCATGTGGGGTCCTTAGGAGTCAGAACTGACTCGACGGGTTTTAAAAATGTCATCGTGACATGCAGCCCTCAGCTGACTTGACCTAACATGAGGTTACATGGTTTGCATAGACAGGTGCTTCCCACAACGATATTTGGTAGATGCTCATCAGCAGGTATGACTGTGGCCCTGTTCTCTTGAGGAGGGAATGTCTTCTACCTCGCCTAATGCGTTAAAGCTGTGACCTACGGTAGGGAGAGAGTCAGAGAGGGTCCTCCTCTCGTCTGTGGCCTGCGCCAGCTTGCAGTTTCTAGGCCAGGGGTTAATTAACCCCTTGAAATTTTAGGGTCTTTCTTAGTGTCCATGGCTTGCTTTCTTTTCTGGTATTAGAGCTATTTGAGAATTAAAAAAAAAAAAAAAGGCACTCATAAGCAATCCTCTGTTTGTCTCGACTTCTGTTCTGTGCTCCCCCCACCCCCGCCCCCCTGCTTCCTCTACCAAATGTTTGCCTGATCTCAGATAAGCCAGGCCCTGTCATTTGAAAGGAACTCCACTTTATCTTCAGAATTGCAATACTCACGTTGATAACCCCACGTCAGACACCGAATTCTATTCCTCTAGACCAGGAAGTATAGGTTCTGCGGACTCTGGTGTGTGCAAAGCAACGCTTGGGAATAGATTCTACATTTTTTTTTGGTGGTGGAAAATGGGGGGGGGGGGGACAGCAAGCCCATTCATTCATTTCATTAATTCATTTTTTGAACCAATGTGCACACAGTATTGTTATGAACTCAAGCCCACAGTTTACATGATGGTTCACTCTTTGTGTTGTGCAGGCCCAGGTGTTTTTTTTTGATGGAGGGGGGAGGGTAACCTTTTTGAAATGTCTGTTGGTTTGTTTTCCCTTTTTTTCTTCCTCTTGTGCTGTCTCTCCCTTAGTGATTTGGTTTTTATATGTGTGGATAAGAGCACTTTTTGGTTGCTAGTATATGAGTTGGAATCAACTCGACGGCAGTGGGTAGTGTTTTATCATGTATCTATCATCTATTTATAATCCATCTCAGGTTTTTGCATGAAAAGCAGCCCTGAATTTTAATATCAACTAGTTTGTCACTTTATCATTATTTTTTTGTGGTTGTTCTATTAAGAGAGTTTTCCCTAGTTTAAGAGAAAAGAGACCGTGCTGTCCACTCTGCTGGGCCATACTTGCTGGGGACACTAAGCCTAACTGTCAGAGGCATCAGAACAAGGACTCTTGTTTTTGCGGTCTGGCGCTTTTGTCAGTGTTTATTGTTAAGAGTTATTCCAAGAAGAAGGTGAGGACGTCCCCCCGCCCCCACCACCCCATAAGATGGTCACCTGGCAGCCTGCCCCCGGAAAGATTACAGCCCAGGAAGCCCTATGGGTTCTGATAAATCCATTATGTCACGTATCCACCATTACAGTATCATGCAGGACAGTTTCACGGCCCTAAAGATGCCCTGTGCTCCATCCATTCATCCCTTTTCCCTCCCCTATCGTCCTGACAGCCACTGATCTTTTTAGTCTCTAGAGTTGGAGCCCTGATGGTGCAGTGATTAAGAGCTACAGCTGCTAACCAAAAGGTCGGCAGTTTGAATCCACCAGCTGCTCCTTGGAAACCCTATGGAGCAGTTCTACTCTATCCTAGAGGGTCGCTATGAGTCAGAATCGACTCGACGGCGATGGGTTTGGTTTTTGGTTTTAGAATTCTGCCAGGGGCCCTGGTGATGCAGTGGTTTAGCTTTCGGCTGCTAACCAAAAGGTCGGCAGTTTGAACCCACCAGCCGCTTCACGGGAGAAAGATGTGGCAGTCTGTTTCTGTAAAGATTTACAGCCTTGGAAACATTATGGGGCAGTTCTACCCTGTCCCACGGGGTGGCTGTGAATCAGAATGGACTCAACGGGAATGGGAAGGGATACGTGAGTCACTCTACTATCTGTCCCCATCCTTGAGGAGAAGAGCCCTGGCGGCGCAATGCGTAAGTACTCGGCTGCTAACCAAAAGGTTGGTGGTTCGAGGGAGAAAAAAAACCTGGCAATCTGCTCCGGTAAGATTACAGCCTAGGAAACCCTACGAGACAGTTCTACTCTGTCCTGTCTGGTCACCATGAGTCAGAATTGACTTGACAGCAATGGGTTTTGGCTACAGTTCTGCCATGGCATCCCTGGGTGGCGCAAGCGGCTAAGTGCTCGACTACTAGTTAAAAGGTTGCTGGTTCAAACCCACCCAGAGGCGTCTCCAAAGACAGGCCTGGCGACCAGCTTCCAACAGGTCACAGCCTTGGAAACCTTATAAGGCAGTTCTACTCCGCGTGAGTTGGAATGGACTTGATGGCAACTAACAACAACAACTACCTGTGTTTTATCGACTATGCAAAGGCATTCGACTGTGTGGATCATAACAAACTATGGATAACGTCGCGAAGAATGGGAATTCCAGAACACTTAACTGTGCTCGTGAGGAACCTGTACATAGATCAAGAGGCAGTTGTTCAGGCAGAACAAGGGGATACTGATTGGTTTAAAGTCAGGAAAGGTGTGCATCAGGGTTGTATTCTTTCACCATGCTTATTCAATCTGTATGCTGAGCAAACAATCCGAGAAGCTGGACTATATGAGGAAGAATGGGGCATCAGGATTGGAGGAAGACTCATTAACAACCTGCATTACGGAGATGACACAACCTTGGTTACTGAAAGTGAAGAGGACCTGAAGCACTTACTAATGAAGATCAAAGACCACAGTCTTCAGTATGGATTGCAACTCAACATAAAGAAAACAAAAATCCTCACAACTGGACCAATGAGTAACATCGTGATAAACGGAGAAAAGATTGAAGTTGTCAAGGATTTCATTTTACTTGGATCCACAATCAACAGCCATGGAAGCAGCAGTCGGGAAATCAAAACACACATTGCATTGGGCAAATCTGCTGCAAAGGACATGTTTAGGGTGTTGAAAAGCAAAGATGTCACCTTGAAGACTAACATGAGCCTGACCCAAGCCATGGTATTTTCAATCACATCATATGCATGTGAAAGCTGGACAATGAATAAGGAAGACCGAAGAAGAATTGACGCCTTTGAACTGTGGTGTTGGCAAAGAATATTGAATATACCACAGACTGCCAGAAGAACGAATAAATCTGTCTTGGAAGAAGTACAACCAGAATGCTCCTTAGAAGCAAGGATGGCGAGACTGTGTCTTACATACTTTGGACATGTTGTCAGGAGGAATCAGTCTCTGGAGAAGGACATCATGCTTGGCAAGGTACAGGGTCAGCGGAAAAGAGGAAGACCCTCCATGAGGTGGATTGACACAGTGGCTGCAACAATGGGCTCGAGCATAACAATGATTGTGAGGATGGCACAGGACCAGGCAGTGTTTCATTCTGTTGTGCGTAGGGTCACTACGAGTCGGAACCAACTCGACGGCACCTAACAACAGCACCACCACAGTTCTGCCTTTTCCAGAATGTCGTATAGTCACAATCATACAACATGTAACCTTCTCAGACCAGCTCCTTTCACTTAGCAATATGCATTTAAAATTCCTCCACGTATTTTCATAGCTGGACAGCTCATTTCTTTTTATCTCTGAATAATACTCTATTGCACGGGTTGTTTTGTTTACCCATTCATCTACCAAAGGACCTCTTGGCTGCTTCTCATTTTTGGCAATTGTGAAGAGAACTGCTATAAGCATCCATGAGCAGGTTTCCATGTGGACCTAAGCGTTCAATTCATTGGGGTAAACAGATACGCAGGAGCATGACTGCTGGATCCAACGGTGAGAGTGAATTCCGTTTTCAGAATCTCAATACATTTGTAGAAACTAAGATAACACCATTGCACTTCAATAAAACGCCTAAGTCCAAGGGAGGATGCAAATAAGGCCACGGAAGTCTCTACTCACCACAGTTCTTCTCGTCACTGCCGTCAGCACAGTCCTCGTCCCCATCACATTTCCACAACAGAGTGATGCAGCGACCGTTGGTACACTGGAACTGGGAGGGTTCGCATTTGGCTTTTCTCCCTAGAATCAGAAAGGAACACTTAGCTACGCAGGGACAGAAGGCAAATAAACTAGAGATGCGAGCTGCCCAAAACCCATGGACAGGGATCCTCGTGGAGGGAGGGTCTCAGACTTAGCAGGTGATAACAGAGCTGGATGAGTCTTGGAGGAATGACAGTAACTGAGTTTTCAGCTGGGTACACGCCATCTAGCTAAAGAGTAGGTTTACCAGCCTCTCTTGCAGCTAGGCATAGCCACGGGGCTAAATCTGGCTAATGGAATGTAACCAGAAACAGTTCCATGCAACATCTTCTCCTTCCCATTATTCCTTTCTGGTTCCTGAAAACTGAGCATAGTGGCTGGCCAATGGAACCAGACCAAGATAGAAGGAACCTGATTTGCCCAGATACCCAGGGCACCTCAGACCTGTCTTTGTACTAATTTCTGTCATTCGTTTAAGCCACTTCTGGGGCTGTAGTCACAGGGCTGAATCCTAACCCTTTAACAGCATTTCTTCTCCACATTCCATGCTATTCATTCATGAATGATATTCCTATTACAAGCAAAGTAAAGGATACTTAGAAGGGGGAGCAAGGAGAAGGTTTAGAGGGTTTCAAGGTTTAATGCATGGTTTCTGGTCTTAAGAACTTGAAGTTTAATCAGAAAGAGACATGTTTACAACATAGCTTTAAGATAAAACACATCAAGGAAAAAAAGCAGAGTTAAGAGGCAAAAGGAGGTAATTTCTGACATAGTGGTGGGAAAGAAGGAAAGTGAGATAGAACCACAGACCCAGATTCTGTTTCTCTGAACCTCAGCTTTCCTCTGCTTAATGTGCCAGCTACTGTCAAGTCGACTCCAAGTCTTGGTGACCCCGGGTATGTCAGACTAGAACTGTGCTCCACTGGATTTTCAATGGCTCTTTTTTTGGAAGTAGACTGCCAGGCCTTTTTTCCCAGGCGCCACTGGGTAGACTCGAACCTCCAACCTTTTGCTTAGCAGTGGGGCGCATTAACTGTTTGCACCATCCAAGCACTCTTATGCTTGAGGTAGGGATATTTAATTAATTTAATTAAGAACTAATACTTGTAAGTCAGGCACTTGGTGTTTTGCCTGGCTTGTAACAATTAACATTCAGGTATTTTCTATCATTAGCTGTTCTGTCCTTTGGAGGGTGAGACTTTGAGATGACAGGCACAAATCTGATTACTTAAAAACAAATATACTACAAGTGTTAAAAACCAAACAGAACAGCCCAGTGGAGCCACAAGGTGGATGCGGATGACTCAGGGAGGGCTTTTAGCAGCAAGCTTGCAGATTTCCTGCCTCCTTTCCAGTGTCTGCAGCTGTGCCATGCTGGCCTAAGAAGGCGCACTACGGCACCAGGCACAGACTGGGACTCTTGTGTTATGCACACAGTGTTCTAACTGGTCCGCTCCTATCAGCTACTCCTTGCTGTCTGGGAGCATTCTGTGCTCTGTGGCTCATTCTCAGGGAGATTACGACTTGGCCCAAGTCAGGTTTACGTATGGGTGTGGCTCCTCCTTAGGTACTGAGTGTGTTGCTTTGAAAATTATATCACTCTGCTGCCATGAGGCAAGTTAGAGCCCAGATACGAAGATAGAAAGCAGTATATATACATATGCATACATGGAACCCTGGTGGCGCAGTGGTTAAGAGCTGGGCTGTTAACCAAAAGGTGGCAGTTCGGAGCCACCAGCAGCTCCTTGGAAATTATGGGGCAGTTCTACTCTGTCCTACAGGATTGCTATGAGTCAGAAATGACAGTAACGGATATACATATATCCGTTACTGTCATTTCTGACTCATATATATATATATATATATATATGTATGTATGTATGTATTTTTTCCCCCTTTTGGTGGTAAAATGGTATCTCAACAGTTAAGCACTTGGCTGCTAACTGAAAGGTTGGTGGTTTAAACCCGCCAGGCAGTTCTGCAGGAGAAAGACCTGGCAATCTGCTTCCTTCTGAAAAGATTAGAGCCGAGAAACCCTTATGGGGCAGTTCTACTCCAATGGATTCACTACGAGTCAAAATGGACTTGACAGCACGTAACCATAACAAAAATATACATAACATTGGCCATTTTGACATTTTTGCACACACAATTCAGCAACATCGATTACATTCATTGGGTTGTACAGCCAGCTGCTATCCGTTTCTAAATTTTTCCGTCACCCTTAACAGAAGCTCGGTGCCCCTTAAGCAATGGCTCCCCATTCCCCCCCATACCTGGCAACCACTAATAAAGCCGTATGTTTTCATGGCATTTCCTACCTACATTTCATAGTATCCATTCATTCTACAAATACTTTATTCAACATAATAGGACTTTAGAAGGAGAACGAGAGGAGAGTGGAGGTTACTGCCGTCCCCTGCTAGTTTTTATACTGCTAAAGCCCTGCTGTCACAACCGTTAAGTGCTCGGCTGCTAACCAAAAGATTGGCGGTTTGAACCCACCAGCGGCTCGTGGGAGAAAGACCTGGCCATCTGCTCCCATAAACCCTATGGGCAGTTATACCCTGTCCTACGGGGTTGCTATGAGTCGAAATTGGCTGGACAGCACCACCACGAACATACCAAATACGAGGACCCTGGCTTCCCTCTCTCCCAGCATCACTGTGTTCTCAGTATAGACCCAGTGCTGGGGGGGACGGTGTGTTTTGGGGGCCCTTTGCTGCAGTTCTGTGTCCTCACAACTTCTGAGAACCATGGAGTTTGTAAGTATTTACTCTGAGAACTTGATTTGCAAAAGTAGAAAAAGAACATAGAAAAAAGGCAAAAAAGAGTAATTCACAGTCAGGCCATATAGACACCAATATCCTTGGAAAGAAGAGTCAGGTTGCAGTTGGATACGACAAAGTCAGGAAAACTCTGGATTTTTTAATGGTCTTAGTTCCCAAAGGTCGTTAAGTCAAAACAAGACCAAAAAACACTGACATGGACATCCACATGATCCAAAACGTGACCAGAGAGTCCAACTTGGTTAGGGACTTCAAAGTAGGTGTTAAATGATGAATTTTCCCTCAGAGTAAGACACCTGGAACCTGTTGCCACCAAGCTGATTCCAACTCATAGTGACCATATACAACAGAGTAGAACTGCCCCATAGGGTTTTCTTGGCAGATGACCAGGTTTTTCTCCTATGGAGCGGCTCTTGGTTTCAAACCACCAACCTTTTGGTTAGCAGTTGAGCACTTAACCATTGTGCCACCTGGGTTCCTTAAGACAGCTGGAAGATCTCCCTAAACATGAATTTTGAAGCTACAGGTTTCAGAGACACTCAAGTTGGTTTGGGTTAAACACAGGTACACAATCTCTTAAGTGTAGTATTTAGTCCACTAACACCTTGAAGAGAGGCTCTGGACTTAGTTATAACACATAAACTATCAGTGGTGATCAGGAGCCCTGATGGCGCAATGGTTAAAACGCTTGCCTGCTAACCCAAAGGTGGATGGTTCGAACTCACCAGCAGCTCTGGAGGAGAAAAATGCAGCAATGTGCTTCCATAAAGATTACAGCCCAGAAAGCCCTATCGGGGCAGTTCTGCTCTGTCATATAGGGTCGTTAGAAGTCGCAAATCAACTCGACAGCACCCACTAACAACGTCATGGGTAATAAGTGATATTAAAACCCCAGCAACTCTGCTGCAAGAGTCTACACCGAGCGGGCTCGTGACAGACATGAGCGGTGCCTTCGTGTTCATTCTAGCAGCCTAACACAAAGAGGAACGGAATGTCTACCCTTTCGGACCCCAGGTATCTCCCCTTCACCTAAGTTTCGGCCTGGCTGTCGTAAAGCCGGCCTTGACCATGGCACCCAGCAGATGCCATCGGGCAGGAGGAACCTGGGGAAGGCGTCCTGGCTGTCGTAAAGCCGGCCTTTACCACGGCGCCCAGCAGATGCCATTGGGCAGGAGGAACCTGAGGGAGGCTTAGGGTCTGCACCTAAATGTCCTGTTTGTTTTAAAAGAGGAGCGGGCTTGGGTGGCGGCGGGCGAGCCCCGCTGGCTTTATGAATTAGTAAAGCCGGTTGCCGTGCAGTTGACTCCGACTTACAGAGACTTCGTGTGAGTCAGAGTGGGACTGTGCTCCATAGAGTTTTCAATGGCTGATTTTTTGGAAATAGTCACCAGGTCCTTCTTCCAAGGCACCTCTTGGTGGACTTGAACCTCCAACTTTTCAGTGAGCAGCCGAATGCGTTAACTGTTTGCACCAACTAGGGACTCCAAGGTTTATGAAGGATCCTTCAAAGAGAGGCAAATGAAGACCTTCAGCTCTACAGGCATCTGCTTAGTTTCTTAGCTTCCTAAGCACTTCATTTTGCAAGACTGCTACTGGGCAGGAAGTGCTGCTAGTTCTGCTCAATACCTGCATCGCACAGCGAGGGCAGTGGAAGCCCAGACACAAGTCGGTGCTGAGACCTGAGCTGCCAGACTGGGGCACTGGGGGCTTCCCATCCAAGATGCCAAAGATTCTGTCTATCCACCTCTGCTGCTCAGCTGGGAGGGCTGCCTTACAGCTCCACGAGAATCAAAGGCACCAAAGGGGTTAAGAAGCTTTGGGTTTCCAGGACTTCGGGGATTACGGGACCGTGGACCTGTGGCCTATTTCCATCCATGAAAGATAAGCCTCAAGCTCAGTATTACACTTTCATGAAACGAGCAAGGGGAGCTTGGAAGCATCTCCACCTGAGCTGCTTTTACGTCTTAGGCTAAGCTAAAGCAAGACCACCAGTGGCTGTCGAGCCAACTCTGACTCATGGCGATCCAATGTATGAGAGTAGAACTGCACTCCACTGGGCTTTCAATGGCAGATTTTTCAAAAGCAGATCACTAGGCCTTTCTTCCAAAGTGCCTCTGGGTGGACTCGAACCTCCATCCAGTCTTTCAGTTAGCATCCTAGCGTGTTAACCGGCTGCACCACCCGGGGACTAGCTAAAGCCAAGGATGTCTCAAAGAAAAAAAAAAACCCTGGAAGTAGAAGCGCTAGGTACTCTATATTCCAGGGTCTATGTACTCAGAAAGGTGAAAGGTTGGAGTACGTATGCTTACTAGAGGGTTCCTCAAAGCCACAGGGTTTCAGAGGAATGCCTTGGGGCCAAAGGGGATGGGGGAAGTGGAGGAAAAGACCCTAGACCTTCCACCTCTGTTTCAACGCCAAAAGCTTTGTTTTGACTACTGGAGAGCTGCACAGGACTTAGAGAAAAGTACTCCTGCTTTAAGGAATTCCGCTGCCGCCGAACCTGAAGACTGTAATCAATGCCACTGAATTGCACGTGCGGAAACCGTTGAGTTGGTGTGGGTTTTGCTGTGTGTATATGTCCTCACCAACAACAAGGCGAAATTAGAAACACAAAGAAATGAAATCACACTGTTGGAGGAGATCGGGGTTTCCTCCTAGCTCTAATACTCAGAACGAACACCACTACCTTTTTTGGTGGTTAAGAGCTCAGACGACTAACCAAAAGGTCGGCAGTTCAAATCCACCAGCTACTCCTTGGAAACCCTATGGGGCAGTTTTACTCTGTCCTATAGGGTTGCTGTGAGTTGGAATCGACTCAATGGCAACGGGTTTGGTTTTTTGTTTTTGAGTTTTATCCTTTTCGGTGAGGGGTTGGAAGTCACTTGTACCTATTCCCTTATGTGAGTGTTTAAACTTGTCATGAATGCCCAGGAGTGTGTATGAGTTACTTGCTCATACCGTCACTTACATAGATGGCGTTAGACTGTAAGAACAGTCTTACAAGACGCCATGTCCCCGGAGCCTGGCTTACCTAAATAGCGAACGTTGCTACCCAGACGTGTTGGCAGTTCACTGGCTCTAGGAGCTCTGAGCTTGTACTGCACACAGAAGGCAGCCTGCTGCTGACTAACTCTCCCTAGGAGAGTTAACATGGGAGAATAGCACGTGCATAAAAACCGAGGCAGCTTTTTACTGATTAGGTGTTCAGAGTCAGCCCCCGACTCATAGCGACCCTGTGTGACAGCACAGAATTGCCCTACATGGTTTTTATGGGGCTGTGGTCTTTACGGAAGCAGTAATGCTGAATGGGTTAGAACCGCTAACCTTTAGGTTAGTAGCGGAGTGCTTAACCATTTGCGCCACCCAGGGACCTTAATATGTATGTAAGCTTCGGTAAGAAACTACATAGATCGTCTGGGAAATGCCAGGCCTTCAAACCGGGCTCTGACCAGCACCTTGCCAGAAACTCTCCTACTTGCATACCTGGAACCCAGATAATATGGGGGTGACACAAACTGTTAACACGCTCGGCTACTAAATGAAAGGTTGGAGGTTTGAGTCTACCCAGAGGTGCCTCAGAACAAAGGCCTGGTGATCTGCTTTAGAAAACCCTGTGGAGCACAGTTCCGCTCTGACGCACAGGGGTCACCACGAGTCAGAGTCGACCAATGGCAACTGGCTTAACATGTTTCCAGGTACCCAACTGAGACGCATCTCTCCGCCTGCACTGGGGTGCTCATGCTGCCCGCTGCCGTGGCTTCCGGGGCCCGGTGCCCACTTCTCCCCCACCCGTCCTCAGTGCTGGAGCATACAGGTGTCATTATCTACTGGAATTTCTCCAGTCCATTTGTTTTGGCACTTCTGGGACTGCCAAGGGCATTTATTTTTAGTCCAGATCACTTGGACTGCTTGCCACTTGAATGCCGATCTTTCTATTCATAGGTTAAAACTCATTTTAGGACAAGCAGATTTCCAAGTCAACCAAGTTTTCCTGCAGAGAAGATTAGCAGGAGGCAAAACACTGCAACAGAGAGAAGGAGGAAGGCCAAGCTGCCAAGCTATAAGGCTGTGTTCTTGTTTTAAGGTCAGCCCTTTAGGCATTGTAAGAGCCGGGTGTGGGGCGGACGAAAAACTGTCAAACACTTGAATTAATCCTTCTGATTTGCTGAAATAAGATATTTTGCATATCGATTAAGCAATTTTTCCATTTACATCTGATCGAGGTGGTCTTTGAAGTCCCTGGGTGGTGCAATCAATTAAATGCTTGACTGCTTACCAGATGGTTGGCAGCTCAAGTCCACTCAGAGGTGCGTTGGAAGAAAGCCCGGGCAATCTACTTCGGGAAGGTCACAGCTATTGACAACCCCATGGAGCACAGCTCTACTCTCACACACATGGGGTCGCCGTGAGTTGGAATCGACTCCATGGCAACTGGTTTGGTTTTTGAGGTGATTGTAAGAATCACGCATAGTAAACGAATGGTTGCTGCTGGCCCAGCACTGTTCTAAGACTTCATGTCTCCTACCCCATTTAATTGTCATGCTAAACACTATGAACCCCTTTTACAGATCAGAAAATCTGTTTGGAAAAGCGAAGGAACTCGCCTAAGCTCATCCTGGGTAAAACTTAGGATTTGAATCCAGTCAGTCTGGCTCCAGATTTAGTGCCACTGAGCATACACGCAAAGCAGAGCACCTGACTCAGCACTGCGTTCTTCTATGATATTCCGCTGACTTGTTGTAACTTAGGTCGTAGAGCCAGTTTAAACGAATCCAGAACTGAGTAGCTTCACTTGCCAAGATGACACTGTTCTCACACAGTATACAGTTGTGATGGAGCCCTCTCTCCCTCCCCCACTGCAGTTAAAAAAAAAACTGTTAGGATTTTCTCAGCAGGTATTTTCTTGCAAGAACTACAGTTTGTTTTCTTGGCTAGGGCACACTGGTGTCCCAATAAGTCTGGGCAAAGGCCCTCTACCGCTGGAAGTGACTAGCTTCTCGGGGTGGTAAGTAGAGTCTGTGGTTCTCAAACTTTAGCATGCTTCATGTCACCTGGAGGGTTTGTTCAAACACAAGAGGCTGCCCCCGCCCCCCGAGTTTCTGATTCAGGGGGGATAGAGTGGGGCCCCCACCACCCATCTGTCACTTTGGTACTTGGGGCTTGCGTGTTGCTGTGACGCTGCAAGCTGTGTCACCTATATTTCAAACACCCCAGCAGGGTCACCCACGGTAAACCGAGCAGAGCTTCCAGACCAAGACAGACTAGAAGAAAGGCCTGGCAATCTAAATCCAAAAATTAGCCCATGAAAACCGTAAAGGTCACAACAGAACATTGTCCAGTACGAAGCTGGAAGACGAGCCCTCTAGGTTGGAAGACATTCAAAACACACAGTGGCCGCAACAATGGATTCGAGTATACCGGTGATCCTGAAGACGGCGCAGGACCAGCAATGTTTCGTTCTGTTGTCCGGCATGAGTCAGCTGACCTAAGAGCAATGAATGGCAACCACAGGGTGGGGCTCGAATTTGCATTTCTAATGAACTCCCAGATGATGTAGAGGCTGCTGGTCCCAGACTTTGAGAACCACTGCACTAAGGCTTCTACCCACAAGGAAGCCAGTAATTTCATTTTCTGGGTTGGAATATATCCTACTAAGCCGTTTGATGACTGAATGGACACAAGTGAGGCCTTGGGGTCAGTATTGTCGTAGTTGTGTGCCATTGAGTCGGTTCCACTCATAGCAACCCTACAGGACATAGTAGAGCTGACCCACAGGGTCTTCTAGGCTCTAATCTTTAGGGTTCAGATTGCCAGGTCTTTCTCCCTCAGAGCCGCTGTGTGGGTTTGAACCACCAACCTTTTGGTTAGCAGCCAAGTGCTTAACTGTTTGCACCACTCAGCGCTTCTTTTGTGCCCATTCGGAAGGTACACTGTATTTGGACACCTGCTACCACCGCGCAGTAGGTGGTTTCTTCTCACACCTACTGTGCCCTCCCCGGGTGCCCCATCTTTGACTGGCCCATCACTTACTCTAAATCAGAAGTCTACTAACGAGCCCAGACCCTCCCTGACATTCTGTCATCAAGCCTCGGCAGCGTCCAAGCCCTCATTTTCACCTGATCTAAATTTGAGTTTCCTGCTCCTCCCGTTCCAGTCTGCTGCTTTCTCTATCCTAGTTGAGGCGGGGATTCAAGTCGCCCAGAAGGGCCACACAATCCACTGGTGATTCACGGTAGAATTCTCTCCTTCCATGCGGGAGACTCAGGTTCAAGTTCGAGTCAATGCCCCTCGTGCGCAGCCACCTCCCGTCTGTCAGTGCAGGCTTGTGTGTTGCCAGGATGCTAAATAGGTTTCAGCAGAGCTTCCAGACCAAGACAGACTAGGAAGAAAGGCCTGGCAATCTGCTTCTGGAAACCAGCCAACGAAAACTCTAAGGAGCACAACGGAACACTGTCTGATCTCTAAGCCACCATGAGGATGGGCATCGTTTCTTTCCATTGTATACGGGGTTGCCAGCAGTTGGGGCTGACTCGACGGCAGCTAACAACAGAACGGCCAGGTATGCCAAGGCGGGCCTCACTTCCTGGCTTCTCACTGTGTCTAGGATTGAGTCTAAGTGTTTTCTCAGTGTATTCCCAATGAGTCACCACTCACCATATGCTCAGGCTGTACCCGCTGAGCTAACAGCCCCAAGGGCCCCATTCACTTCCCTCTCCCCCTCCTGTTTTGGTTTGGCTCCGTTATCCCTGCTCACTTACCCACCAGGAGTGGGCTCAGATGTCATTTCTCAAATGAGGCCTTCGAATCCTTCCTTTCTCAGCAGAACTAGGTGTTGTCTGGCTGTGTCCCTGTAACCTCAGGCCTGCTACACAGCCGGCAGGTACCGCGTTGTGCTTACCTATCTGCTCCCACCTCTAGGAAAGGGCTGGAACTTATCTCTGAAACTCAGGGCCTGGCGCCTGGCATATAAAGATTCCCTAGGCGCTAGTTAGTATTCCCGGAAGCACCCATTGATTTATTAGTTCACTAACAAAGCAGGTCTGAACTATAGACTTTTCTCAAAGCATTCTTCCCAGCTTTACTGAACTTGAAACCAAGTGTGACCAGCTGTGTCACGAGCTAGAATACTTTGAAAGACTCTAGGTTTATAAAGGACATTTCCCTTTGCCTTGTTGAGTGCTGCCACCTCATCTTTGGGGCACTTTGTCATTTGAAAGCAGTGCATTTTCACACGCCTGTCTGTCAGAAGGAGTGTGGCGGTGTGGCTGTGCTGGGCTTTCTTCCCTGTCAAGAAGAGGTTCTGGCACGCAGGAAAGTTAGCAGACGCTAGCGGGTAAGGTAGGAGCCCTGGTGGCGCTACTGGTTAGCACTCAGCTGTTAACAGAAAGATTGGTGGTTTGAACCCACCAGCCACTCTGTGGGAGAAAAACCTGGTAATCTGCTCCTGTAATGAGTAAAAAGCCAAACCCAACCTGATGCTGTCAAGTGGATTCCCACTCGGAGTGACCCTATATGACAGAGGAGAGCTGCCCCATGTTTCCAAGGAGCAATTGGTGGATTCGAACTGCTGACCTTTTGGCTGGCAGCTGAGCTCTTAACCGCTGAGCCACCAGGGCTCCCCTGTAAGATTAGAGCCTAGGAAATCTTATGGGCCAGTTCTATTCTGTCACATGGGGTGGCTGTGGGTTGAAAATCGACTCGACAGCACCTAACAAGACAACAACAATGGGTGAGGTTAGAAATGTGATCTCTCAGACCTGGATTTTACTTCTGACACGTTTTAATATCCTTGTGGCAAAGTTGGCAGCAACGCGCTGTCACTGGAATCTTGTTATTTTGCAAGATCATCTGTAGAGCTGGTGTAGCTCCTGGTTCTGTCAGATGAAAGCCTAAGTTCTTGGAGACTTTAGGAAACTCCCTGGGGTGGCGTAAACTACTAACATAAAGGTTGGCGATTTGAATCCACCTAGCAGCACCATGGAAGAAAGGCCTGGCAATCCGCTGTAAAGAATAAGGCCAAGAAAACCCTATGGAGCTCAGTTCTACTCTGTAATCTGTGGGGTTGCCATGAGTCAGAGCTGATTCCACAGCAGCGGGTTTGGTTTGGGTTGGTTTATTAAGTTATAACATATGAGATGCCTTGCAAATGTGATCACCAAGATTTTTATCCTCTCCCTTCTTTGGTAAACTGCAAGCCCCTTGCCACTACCAGCTCAGATCACTGTAAGGGTGGACACATAAAGGCCACTGGCCAGCAGGGCCAACCCAGATACCCCAAGGTGGTGATGCCATCAGCCACTTTGGTCACTGCTCTCATCTTAGCTTTGCCCTCCAATGTTCTCTCTTAACTACGAGTCATGCATACCTTTCCCGGCCCACATAGCATCTGTAAGACTGCAAGTAGGTAAAGGTTCACTAAGCAAACATCACTTCCTTTTAAGCAGAATCTCTGGACTAGTAACTCTCACAGCACCTAGCATTTTCTTGTTAGTGGCTCAAAATAACTAGCAGGCCCCGGCTTTCCTGGGAGATGTCACCTTATGACTGGACACCTTATTTTGTTCCTGCGGCGTGGTTAGTGTGCCTAGAGAGGTGATACTAACGGTGTTAGAGTTGAAAGGAGAGCAGTGCTGGTTCATGGTAGAATTCTCACTTTCCATGTGGAGGGAGAGCTGAGTTCAATTCCCAGCCAACGCCCCTTACGCACAACCACCACCCGTCTGTCCGTGGAGGCTTGTGTGTTGCTGTGATGCTGAACAGGCTTCTGTGGAGCTTCCAGACGAAAACAGACTAGGAAGAAAGGCCTGGTGACCTACTTCTGAAAATCAGCCAGTGACAATGCTATGAGCCACGATGGAACACCATCTGATCTGCAACCCATTGTGAGGATGGCATGGGGCTGGGCAGTGATTCGTTATACTGCGCATGGGGTCGCCATGAGTCGGGGCTGACTTGATGGCAATAACAAAACTGCCAGAAGCGCCAAGGAGGGCATCACTTCCTGAATTCCCACTGTCTCTACAATCGAGTCTAAGTTCCCTACGGGACTAAGGTGGGCTAGGAAGACAGGCATGGTGATGCACTTCCAAAAATCAGCCGGTAAAAACCCTGTGGGTCACGACTGTTCGATTCTGTCGTGCATGTGGTCATCGTGAGTTGAGAGACGACTTGACAGCTAACAAAAGCAGTCTAGTGGAAGCCAAAAGAGCTTGCAGAAAGATATTGATTCAGACTGAAAAATGCAGAGAGTGAAATGGAGGCGATTTTTACGTACAAAGCCAGATTCTCCCAAAGCAGAGTCACATTCTGCTTTTAAGCCCTCAGGAAAACTCTCAGTTCTCACGTTCCCCAGCCAAAAAACTCTGGCCAGGGGACAAAAATTGTCTCTGGACCACTTATACACCTTTCTAGCAGGTACATCCCATCCATCACCTCCGTAGGAGGTATTTTGGGACCCTGCCTTGAAAGTAGTTTCTCTTTCTGGGGTCCAGGTACTCTCAAGATTTACTTAACTTAAACCCACTGCCGTCGAGTTGATTCCGACTCATAGCGACCCTATATGACAGACTAGAACTGACCCATAGAGTTTCCAAGGAGCGCCTAGCGGATTTGAACTGCCCTTAGAAGGGAAAAAACTAGGCAATTTTGAGCCTATTAACTAACCGTCTGCAGGGCAGCTCTACTAGCCTACCATAAGAAATTCTCCTAAGGCAGGTACATTGCACACCTTATCACAGGACTTTCAGGCATTTAATTTCTTATAGGCTAGAATGTGACAGTGGTTTTCCAAGGAACAGTCAGTATCCAAAGGAAATGTGGTTACATGGTTATGACTTCAAGCCACAGCAGCTGACTGCCTAGCCTTGATCACTCTTCCCTCTTTTGAAAAGACTTTACTCAAGCTCTGTGACATACAGTGAACAGTCCAGATATTTAATATGAGCTATTTACACTTCCGTGCTCTGAGTCTTTGGTCTTTGGATCAAAATCCACAGCCATATAGCTAAGAACGATCTGTTTCCTCAATCTTGAGGCAATGTTCTAGTCTAGGACTTCTCACTAGGGCTAATCAGTTAGATGTCCCTCTTGGAACAGAAGGGTTGTAACTATTTTTCACGTCCTCTAGAGCTCAACTACTAGCTGAAAGATTGGCAGTTCGAACCCACCCAGAGGCACCTCAGAAGATAAGACTGGTGATCTTCTTCTAAAAGGTCACAGCTTTGAAAACCCTGTGGAGTAAGTGTAGTCTGTACAATTGGGTCATCATGAGTCATAATCAACTTGAAGGCAACTAACAACAGAGCTGGCCAACGAAAAGGGAAGACAGAAGGGGAACAGATACATTTGAACTGTGGCATTGGGAAAGAATATCGAATATACCGTGGACTGCCTGAAGAACAAACAAGTAAGTCTTAGAAGAAATAAAACCAGAATGCTACTTACAAGTAAGGATGGTGAGACTTTGACTTGCTTACTTAGGACACGTCATCAGGAAAGACCAATCACTAGAAAAGGACATCATGGTTGATAAAGAAGAGGGCCAACAAAAACGAGGGAAACCCTCGGTGCAGTGGATTGATGGAACAGCCACGACAGCAGACTCAAACATACCAAGGATCGTGAAGATGGCGCGAGACCAGGCAACACTTCCTTCTGTTATACCTGAGGTCGCGATGAGTCCGAGCCGACCCAATGGCAACTAACAACGTCACAACTGTAATGAACCTACTCAAGTGAAATCACGTCGAGGGTTCCTTAATTTATAAAAGGCAGGAAAACTTCAGTCAGGCCTCCTGCTTCCGTTGTTGCTGGGGTCAGCCAGAGTTACCCTTGCTGGCAATGTAGTTTGTTTACAGTATTTAAGTGGCAACGCTGGTCAGTTCTGCTGGACTTGGCCTTTCAGCATGTTTTAGGTATCCGAGGACTCAAGCAATAAAAACAAAGAGTCAAAGTGACACAGGACAGACATTTAAGCTAAATGCCACATGAAGTGGGCAAGAGGCCAGTCTGGAGAACAAATCTGCTCATGACTTCAAGAAGCTGTCACTGCCATCAAGGACTTGGCTGGTGATCCTGGTGTAGAGGCTCTGCTCGTATGCTTATTCCCTGACCTACACGAGGACCACTATCATCGTCACACCTGCCCTTTTCTCCTTCCCCACCTCTCCGGGTCTGTAACTACTGCCAGTCTTTACCAACCCCCTTTTCTCAATGAGAGGAGCTCCTGTGGTGACTAGCCACGGGGTCACCATGAGTTGGAATCAGGGGACAGCAACTGTGGTGTGATGGCTTGCTTTTATATGGCCTTTCTTGCCATGGTCTTGTAACGCCCACCAAACAACTGGGTGGGACTATGCAAATAAGCTGCTCACGGCCTACCAAGGGATTGGACAGCTTGCTAATAATGCACACTCTTTGAATGGAATCCCTGTGGGGGGTTGGGCCATGCAAATAAGGTGTATGGAACCCTAACAAGAGGATTGATCAGTTTTTCCATCCTGCTAGGCTTAAAAGAAAGTCAATCCCAGAGTAGAGGGGGACCTCACTACCACCAAGAAGAAGAGAAGGGAGAAGAGAGTGTCCTTTGGACCCGGGGTTCCTGTGCTGAGAATCTCCTAGGCCCAGGAGACAGAGAGCTGTAACAACAGAGACAGCACAAGACGGTGAGAAGGAGCAGCAAGTGCAGCAGAGAACTGGCAGCAGCAGAACCAGGAGACCATTAGGAGACGATGCAGCGGGCTTCCCACCCATGGAGAGAGAAAGCTGAGTGCCTTCAGGCAGGAGGCTTGCTGGCAGAGTGGGGTGCCTCCAGGCACTTATTGGTGGAGCTAAAGAGCTTTGTAACACTTGCCTGGGCAAGCAGAGGCCAGGCCAAGGGGCCAAGGGCCAGGGAGAGGCCTGCCTGGGGGCATGGCTGAGATCTTTCTTGACCTAAGGACTGAATCCTGAGTTGTTCCTGATCCTGAATTATAACCTGTTACTTCCCTAATAAACCCCATCATTGTGAGTATGGTCTATGAGTTCTGTGCGGCCAAATGAAATAATCCAACCCAGCAGAGAAGTAGAGTGCCGTGGCAGGGATGGCTGGCGTCAGAATTGGTAAAAAGATTGGATGGTGGAGGTATGTTTGACCTCTGCGACACTGGGATTAATCTCGGGCTGATGGCGATTCTCTCTCCCTCCTGAAGTTTGAGGAGGACCTCCAATGCCCCCCATGCCATTTTTATAGCAACTAACAACAAGAGCCATATATGAATAGCTCCCACAAAACTGTGCTTCTAGACTCTGGCCTTAAAGAACATACGTTACCCTAGATCCTAACTTTGACTTCGTTGGCTGGAGGAAATGTTCTAGAACCCCTCTGTGTTTTGCTATCAAGCACAGTATACCACTGAATTTGACCTTCTCTTAGTAGTTTGACTTAGGTTTCTTGCCAGAGTCTTAGGGTACCCTTGCCCTTGTCCTGGAGTATTTTAAACCAGTACCATGAGCATGTGGGTGTTGGGAGTGGTACTGTGAAAAAAAGAGCTAAGTGTAGAAGACCTGGGCCAGGAAGTCAGTCCATATGCCTTGGGACTATGAACTTAAAACAGGGTCAGTCTGGGTTGGCTTAGGGTTGATACCTGCTCGGCCAACCCCAAACTCCCTCCAGTTCAGAAAGGATGTGCCTGCCCGCCTTCCTTGGAAAAGCTGAAGTCTTGAGTGGGTTTCCCTCTCCCAGTGTTCATGGCATGCCACATATTTTCCAGGTGACAAAAAGGAGTAAAGGGACCCTTACTTACACAAATACTAGGAATACATATGGCTCCAACTAACTCTTTGAACAGTTAGCTGTATTTTTAGCAACCTACAGGGAAAAGTGAAACTCTAACCTAAAGGGTTGCATGCTAAATTCAAAGACTATGAAGGAGCATGCAGGAAAAATGAATCTTTCCTCCCAACTCTGTGGCCACTTATGAGGCGTTTCTGGCACACCTTAGAGTTTTGACATGGTACTGAAAAGTGTAAAGCAAGACACAGCACTGTCCCTCCAGAAGTTGTTTAGTTAAGCTGGTTTTGCTGTCCATTAATAATTAGTGGTGGGGTCTGCAAACGCTAGGAAGCAGGGCTTTGCTAGTCTCTCAGGTTTATTACACATCAAGGACCCTCTTCACTGCCTGTTGGCCGCTCCGGAGAAGTCTGAGCAGGGAGAGCGTTTCTGAGCACCGTCAGTTGGCGCGGCCAGGTCTCTCACGTTTCCCTTAAAGATAACGCTTCTCACGCTGCAAAGTTAGGAGCCCGCGAAGCCATGTGACCAACCCAAACGTGATCGGGCGGCCGGCCAATCGCAGGGGACAGAAGAGCGGGTCCCAGCTTAGCACGTTCGCTGGGGACTGTGGAGACCAGGGGGCAGGGGTGCAGCTCGAGACTTAACCCCAAGTACTCAGACACGGCCTGAACACAGACTTTTAGGTTTGCTCTCCTTCTCAGAAGACGCACGTGACTGTAGGCAGGCGGGCCCCCTAAGCCATCAGGGACCCGAGAAGGTGCTTAGGGCCAAGGCAGCTTTCTGCCCCAATTCCCTAGAGCTGCCAAGCCAGCCTGTTGATGTCATGACCACTTCAGGGACCCACCAGGATTCTGACCGCACCCCCTTAGAGCAGCGTTTCCTGTCACCTGCCCAGGAAAGTTGTTGCAGCCCCAAAGTGGTCTGAGAGTGGTTGAAGACAGGGCCTTCAGGCCCAGTGCGGCAGAGCCCTGGGGACTCCACGGTGGTCCCCCCACCCTCAACAAGCCACAGCCACCCCTCAGCGCTCCCAGCCCGCGCTCCTCCTCTGATCTATTGTTTAGAATGAAGGCTAACCACAGTCACTAGACTAAGGCTCAATTCCTCTCCAGGAAACCTCACTGCAGGAGGATCAGTAACTAACCTGATTGTGTCCTCGTCCCCACTGCCCCTCCCCCACTCAGCAAGCCCCGAGACCCCGGAGTGTGGGGTGGGGGTCCCAAAAGCCGCCAGAAGGGTGGGGAGGGAAGGCAGTCGTCCCCAAGGGAAGTCCTATTTAAAGCCTCTTTCCTCCCCTAACCAGCACCCGGGAAGGGGCCCGGCACCGGGGGGAGCGCAGGCCCGGTGCGCCGGCTACGCAATGCTCCCGGCGGGTGCCCACGGAACGCGCGCCTACTCACGGCGGCGGGGACACCCTGGCCCCGGTTGGCTCCGGCGCCCTGCGTCCCTGATGTCACCTACCCTCGCCCACCACTCGCTCGCACCATCCCTGAGACCGAGGAGCTTGCCCGGGTGCCGACACCGTCTTGGCCTGGCCCTCTGCCTCCTTTCTAACACTCCGCGCGGCAAAGGAGGCAGGACCATTGTTCCAAGGGCTGCGGAGCCACATCCCCAGCCCCTGCCGGGTGGGTGAAGAATGAGGCCAAGCCGCGACTTTGGGGAGGGGGTGGAAGGAATGCGGACGAGTTGAGGTGCGGCTTTAGGATACCCCGAATCCCACGTCTCGCAAGCTCATGAGCTGCGGCGCTGACAGCTCCGAGGCGCCACCGGGTGTTGCGGGAGGGGGGAGGTTGGGAGACGAGGAGCGCGGAGAAGCGCTTCTACTAGGTTGGGCGCAGGAGCCCCTCAGCCGCCCCAAGGTCCCCGGGTCGCCCGCGGGGGGTACGTTCTCACTCACCCGCTCCGGTGGCGCCGCTCCCCCGGGGCGCCCAGCTCAGCGCGAGCAGCAGCCAGAGCGCCCAGCGCGCGGACGTGCCCATAGTGCCCGCTGGGATGGTGCCGCCGCCGCTCGGCACAAGTTACCAGCCTTCGGAAGGAGGAAGGAGGTGGGGGCGGGGCGGGGAGGAGGGGAAGGAGTTAGAGGGGGACCGGGAGCCGGGAGAAGAGGGCACCCCCTCCCCGCCGACTTGCACAATCTCCTCCCCACCAGCAGCCCACCCGCCCGCCCGCCCGCCCGCCTCCCGGCTGCAGCCGCCGCGCCAGCCGGGCCTGCGGGCAGCAATAATGCAGGCGCTGCAGAGCAGGGGAGGGGCGGGAGGGGACGGGGGGGCCGGAGGGGACGTGGGGGGGTGCGGGAGGAGCGCCGAGCCAGCGAGCAGGCGCCCGGCACCCACCCGGCGCGGCCCGAGCGCTGGGAGCCGCGGAGGGCGGGAGGCGGGCAGTCGGCGTCCGCTCGGCCCTGCAGGGTGTGAGCGCCAGCGAGCGAGCGAGCGAGCCGGCGGGCGGGTGGCCGGGCGCGAGTGGCCGTGGCCGTGGCCGTGGCCGTGACCGCCGCCGCCCGGACTGCTCCTGGCCCGGCTGCTCCGCGCGCCCGCTGGCTCACGGGGGCCCGGGGCGGCTGCTGGTTGGCTCGCGCGCCGCCCTCGCCTCCAATCCCCCGGGCCTGCCCTAATTTCCTGATCCAGGGAACCTGCCGCCGCCGCTGTGCGCTCCCTACAGTCAGCACTGTTCCCTCCCGGCAGCCACCAGCAGTCAGGGCAGCGGCGACAGCAGCAGTTAGCGCTGATGCAACCGTCGTTGCTATTGCCAGCGCCTCCCCACTCACGGCGCTTGCAGCCCGGGGGACTTGAAGGGTCCAGGGGCTACACCCTCGCCCGCGCCCCTTCCCCCCACCCCTCCGGCTGGTACTGTGAGGCTGGTAGGTAGCCGCTTCCTTGGCCCTCCTGAAAGTGATGAAGAGGAGGGGCCAAAACGTCTGGGACTGCTCTGATGTGGGGTTCCGGGAGCCCGTCTCCATTGCACGTTGTAAAAATTAAATCTGCCTTTAAATGTATGTGGGAGCGTGCGTACGGTTGTGGCTTGTTCTCTGTAATAGAAAAAGGCTAAATATAACCCAGTCTGGGACAGGAGGGGAATTGCTCGCGCGGCTCTGCATTCTCTCGTCAAGGATTATAGTTAATTGCTAATTGCACAAAATGATAGTTTGAGGGCCTGCAATTAAAAGCTTAACCTTTTCTTGTTTGGGGAGGGGGCACGTGTGGGTTTGTTCTTCTTGATAGACTTGGTAACATTCCATTACAAGGCATAAGGAAAAGAAAAATAGGAGGCAAAGGTAAGATTCAGAGAAAGAAATGATTCTTGTTTTGTTCCTGAGAGTTCCCGAATCTATAATTTGTTTTTTGTGTACTTCAGTTTTCTTGCATACTTTCCTCTGGTTGAGTGCCTGGCCCTCTGTGGTCTGCTAAGCATCCTGCAAGGGTGGGAGGGCGCACCAAGCTAGTTGGTCTTCTTAAATAAAGGCTTTTTATAATGTTGAAAAAGAAGAAAGCTTCATTTTCATCTTGAATGACTCAAACTTGGCAGATTTCACTCAGACCAGGTTCGGCTCTGTCCCATTGATGATCTGAGAGGTGGTGCTTGTTGCCTAACTCTATTCTCTGTGCCCTGATTCTCTTCTGGCATCTATCAAGGCTGGCCAGTGGATGGGACCTGTCTCAAGAACTTACTGCACCCAGGAGGCAGAGAGGAAAATTCCAGGTCAGGAGACACTCGGGGCGGGGGGGGGGGGCCCAGAGGATTGCATAGATTGTGGCGGATAAGCAGGAAGCAGCTTCAGTCTCCCCACGGATGGGGTCGCAGTGTCGCTCATTCCAAATGCTATTTTGCCCACCTCTGTGGTTGGCTACAACTTTGGTACAAGCTGCAGCAGCCACCCACGTGTTGCACGTGAAACTGAATTACAAAGCCTTTTACGTCAGTTGGTAGTGAAGATGCACGTTGGTGTTCACCTAACAGGCATTAAGGTGTGACGGTAAAAGTTAGGCACATGGCGTCTTTGGTGTTCTCCAGGTGGTCTACAAGGCCATCTGACAAGCCATGCCGCTTTCCAGAAGAAGGAAGGGGGTAGAGGAAGTAGGCAGAATCAATACGAGAAAAAGTACGTTAATGAACCATCACGCGGCTTGTTTTCAACATTTTACTCAGAGATGAATGTACACCACAGTCTAAACACTGATATGGTGCAATCAGACTTATCTTTAACAAACATGTGTTACTCTTTCTATCTCTGCAAGGGACACAAATAAACTGTTACTGAAATTAGCAGCAGTTCTATGTTCAACTCTGTGTTCTGTATTCATTCCTGCGGTTTCTTTCTTTCTTTTTTTTTTTTTTTGTGGAATCAAAAAGAAAAGCGGAACCTTCAGCTCCACCTCTGACTGGCTGTGAAACTTGGGAAAATCAGTGTGCCTCTCTGTGCCTGCCTTCCGACCTGTAAACTGAGAACAGAAACCAACCTGCATAACAGCAAGTGCTCCGTGACCTCAGCTCCCTGCAAAGCACTGATTAGTAGAAGTATTATCAGGAGGAATGTATTTGATTAATGTAGAAAGTAACCAGATAACCAGCAGGAGGAATGTATCAGGAGTGGAGCTTGTGTGGTTGAGCTAACTGGGCTCAGAGAGCTCGGCACTGCGGGACCACCAAAGCGTTCAGGTGAATCGATAGGCAATCCCACTCACTCCCGTGATCCGCCACATTTGTTTGCTTGTGGAGGCAATGAACATGGAGTAGCCCAGGGTAACAGGCACTGTCTGGGCATTGGGCATAGAGAGACGTTACCCAGGGAAGCTCACCATCTGGTCAGGAGACAGACAAGCAATTGCAGTAGCCTGTGTACAGCACAGTGGTCCCTGGACGGTGCATAGGGTTAACATAAAAAAAAAAAAAAGCGAACCCGATTCCAACTCATAGCGACCCTATAGGACAGAGTAAAGCTGCCCCATTGGGTTTCTAAGGAGCGGCTGGTAGATTTGAACTGCCGACCTTCTGGTTAGCAGCCAAGCTCTTAACCAGTGTGTCACTAGGGCTCTGGGGTTAACATACTCAGCTGCTAATTGGAAGGTTGGAGGCTCCAGTCCCCACTCAGAGATGCCTTGGAAGGAAGGCCTGGCAATCTACTTCCAAAAACTCAGCCACTGAAAATCCTACAGAGCACAGGCGGTGGCTGTGAGTCAGAATCGACCTGATGGCAATTGGTAAACCGAGCATCTTCATCTACCGAGGTTTTGGTACCTCAGCACAACCTTGTGTTCACAGCAGGTGAAGGGGAAGAAAGGCCATGGAAAACAGAGGGAACTGGGACAAAAAAGCGTCATGTATTCAAGGAAATACGGGGGATTCAGGACGGCTCAAGTAGGCTAAAGGTAGAAGCAGAGGCTGGGTTAGGAGCTGTGGGTGTTTGTCACGCTAAAGCTTTGTATGTACTTCATCCCATGAGGCTGCGGCCAGAACTCATTATGGAGTTTTTTGGTTTTGTTTAGTTTATTTTAAAGATATTTATTTTGTATTGTGGTGAGTATATACGTAGAAAAAAAAAAAACTTGCCATTTCAACATATTTTACTTGTACGATTCAGTGGCATTAATTCCTTTCGTCACATTGTGCAGCCATCACCACTGTTTTCATTCCCCTTAACAGAAGCTCAGTGTCCCCCAAGCTTCATAATGGATTTCGATCAGAGGACAGACATCTAGTTTGTTCTGGAAAGATCCTTCTGGCAGTGGTATGAAGGTGACTTATTTAGCGGGGTGGGACAGAGGACTGTTGTTGTGTGCCACTGAGTCAATTCCAACTCATAGCGGCCCTCTGTGACAGAGCAGAACTGCCCCATGGGGTTTCCTAGGCTGTAATCTTTATAGGAACAGACTACCAGGTCTTTCTCTTCAACAGTGGCTGGTGGGTTCAAATTGTCGACCTTCCAGTTAGCAGCTGAGCGTTTAACCATTGCACCTCCAAGGCTCCTTAGGAGGAGATTAGAGGAAGAGCAATTAGTTAGAGGCTCCGGTAGTGAGGGAGGACAGAAAGAAAGGGAGGAAGGAACCATTATTTTCCTTTCAAGAAATGTTCACATACGTAATTCCTCCGGGAGATTTTTCTCCCCAGCCCTTTGGGTATATTTCTTAGACCGCTGTTTTCTAAACAAGCAGGTTCCATTAGAATCATTGGTAATGCCTGTCAAAATGCAGAGTCCCAGGCCCCCCCCCCTTGGTGCTCCTGCTTCAGTAGGTTTAGTGTGGAGCCCAAGAATCTGTATTTCTAACCCTACTCCAGGTGATTCTTAAGACCCAGGCTGCTTAAGAAATTTTCTAGAGAAAAAGCTCTGCCTTCTACAGTTTTAACTGCTACGTAGCTTTACTTCTGTTGTTGTTGGGAGCCGCGGAGTTGATGTGGATTCATAGCGACCCCTTGTGACAGAGTAGAACTGCCCCACAGGATTTCCAAGGCCGTAATCTTTACAGAAGCCGACTGCCACTTTGTTCTCCCGTGGAGCGCTTTAGCAACTGTGTCACCGAGGCTCTGTAAAGATTGTGACAGAGTAGAACTACCTCACAGGGCTTTTCTAGGTTGTAATCTTGACGGGGCCTTGGTGATGCAGTGGTTAAAGCGCTCTGTGGAAGAACGATGTGGCAGTCTGCTTCTGTAAAGATTAGGGCCTTGGAAGCCCTGTGGGGTAGTTCTGCTCTGTCATATGGGGTCGCCATGAGTCGGAATGGACTGGATGGTACCTGACAAAAACAACATAAGGCTAGATCGGTGCTTCTTAACTGGGGGCAATTTTTCCCCCAGTGAACATTTGGAAATGTCTCGAGACATTTTTAATTGTCCCCCCATGGAGAAAGACCACTGGCATCTGGTGCATCTAGCGGGTGGAGGCCGGGGATGCTGCAAAACACCCTGCAGTGCACAGGACAGCCTCCACGTGCAGAATTTTCAGGTCCAAATGTCAATGGGCCGAGGCTGAGACATCCTGGGCTAGATTTATGAGAAGTCACATGACTACAGTGTAGGAGCTTTTGGTCTAGGGTACAGTAAACCAAAAAAAACCAAACTCGGTGCCGTCGAGTCAATTCCGACTCGTGGCAACCCTACAGGACAGAGTAGAACTGCCTCATACAGTTTCCAAGGAGTGCCTGAAGGATTTGAACTGCTGACCCTTTGGTTAGCAGCCGTAGCTCTTAACCACTACGCCACCAGGTTTTCCAGGGTACGGTAGGGGGACAATATTAGATGGCCTAACAGAAAGATGCTCTCTCCCTAACAAAGAAAGCCCACTTGGGGTTTTTTTCTTTCTTTTTTTTTCCTTGGTCCAGTAATACCAAAAACCCATTGCCCTTGAGTCAATTCCGACTCCTAGTGACCCTATAGGACAGAGTAGAACTGCCCTCTAGGGTTTCCAAGGAGTAGCTGGTGGATTATAACCGCCGACCTTTTGGTTAGCAGCCGAGCTCTTAACCTCTGTGCCACCAGGGCTCGGTTCAGTCAATGGCAGGTGTGAATACGATGTGAGAGAAGGTCATCATAGGTGGACCTACAGACCTGGGAGACATAAGGTGGACCATAGCAGTCTACATTCCCAATCGAAGTAGATCAGGATGACATCCACCTTCTGGCTGGTGGTGACTTCATTGTGTCCTTTATTTTGCAGAAATGTCAGGTTTGTTTGTTTTTCAAGGCAGGAATGAAGTACTGGGCCACTTTTACTTTACTTTCCAAAAACCCTAATAACTAATTTCTGGGATTCTGGCCCCAAATGTGATTGTCCTAATTTGTCAGGAATACAACTTGCAAGAGAGATCGGAATGCGGCTCTGCAGCCTTTAGCTCAGACAATGGGAGCTTTGTGGCCCCCTACGGAGCCAGCTAAGCATAGATTGCTTATTAGGAGGGAGGAATTTTAAGCTGCAAGCTATGAGCAAGTTCTTTAACTGCGTCGCATTGGACCACGGTTTTTAAATTTTTAGGAGTTTTGAGAATACGGACAGTGAGGTGTCTAACGTTCTCTTACCGTTCACATGTGTATAGTTTAAGTCCACTTGATACTGCTGCGCACCCTCTTTGAGGGGCTGGGTCTTCTGAATGAGTGTGCTGCCTTCCAGCCTTGCTTTTGGGGGCAGTTTTGTCTTACCTCCTCTATATTGTTTTAGAAACACATTTTTGAGTTCTAATGCTATTTTTTGTTTGTTCTTTTTTTTTAATGCTGATAAAGGAGTCCCTGGATGGTGGAAGTGATTAACATGCATGGCTACAAACCCAAAGATTGGAGGTTCGAGTCTACCCAGAGGTGTCTTGGAAGCAAGGCCTGGCGATCTGCTTGCAAAAGATCAGCTACTGGAAACCTTTTGGGATACAGTTCTACCCCCCCACACGTGGGGTCACCACGAATCAGGGTCAACTCCACAGCAACTTTTTTTTTTAATGCTGGTAACAACTGTACCTGGAATGTGGAGGGGAGCCTGGTTGTCGAGCCTGCTGCTGTGGCTCTAGGGTGGGTTCAAGGAACTGCGAGCGATCCAGAGCCGTTGGAGGGAGAGCGAGTGTCTCTAGGAGGAGATACCAGAGAGCAGGCGAGGACAGTTTAGGAAGGTATTCATATGTTGTTTGGATTTTTATCCCATAAACAGTAAGCTATTGAAGGCTTCTGGTCAAGGGATGATGGATCAGATAAGCCTTTAGAAATACGACCATGTGAGGAGGCGATTACGCTCGTACAGGGTGCAGAGGGCACGCGTGTGGTACCTGGGAGCCTCGTGCATGGAATCAGTGCTTAGATTAGGGAGGCGCCACTGCCAGCTGCTGCGGAGTTGGCTCCGACTCCTGTGGCAGATAGAACTGTACTCCACAGGGCTTTCGATGGCTGATTTTTCAGAATTAGGTCTCCAGGCCTTTCTTCTGAGGTGCCTCTGGGTGGACTCAAACCTCCAACTTTTCATTTAGCAACCAAGCGTGTTAACTGTTTGTACCACTCAGGGACTCCAGAGAGGCAGTGTAGGTTAATGGTTAAGACAGTAGATGCTGGAGCCAGTCTTCCTGGGCTCAAAGCCTGGTCAGTCACTTACTAGTTGTGAAATCTTAGGTGAGTTATTTAGCCTTTTTTTTTTTCTCTACCTCAGTTTTTTCACCTGAAAAGTGACGCTAACAAGAACACCCACTTCTTACAAGGGTTCAATGCATTTACAAAAGTAAAGCAATGAGAACATTGCCTGGCATATAAAAAATGCTCAAAAGTATTAACAATTATTGTTAAGGATCCCTGATGGCACAGTGGTTAAGCGCTTGGCTGCTAATCGAAAGGTCAGTGGTTCAAATCCACCAGCTGCTCCGTGGGAGAAAGATGTGACAATCTGCTTCCGTAAACATTAACCCATTGCCGTCGAGTTGATTCCGACTCATAGTCAACCCTATAGCACAGAGTAGAGCTTTCCCATGAGGTTTCCAAGGAGCGGCTGGTGGATTTGAACTGCAGACCTTTTGGTTGGCAGCCAAGTTCTTAACCACTGAAGCACCCAGGGCTTCTCCATAAAGATTGCAACCTTGGAAACCCTATAAGGCAGTTCTACTCTGTCCTATAGCTTTGCTATGAGTCAGAGTCAACGCGACAGCAATGAGTTATTGTTAATACTAACGATATTATTATTTTTTGTTGCTGCTCTTATTATTAACATCGGGCCTCAAGTAAAAGAGAGGCAAAGGGACTTTACATGCGTGGACCAAAGCCTTGAGTAATGGGAAGCAACCGTTCTCAACGCTGGCTGCACATTAAAATCTCCTGGAGAGAGATTAAGAATGCCAATACCGGCGCACAACTCTTGATCAATTAAAGAAAAATTTCTGGGCGTGGTGCCTAGGCCTGAGCATTCTGAAAGCTCCCAGGTGGGTCTACTGTGCATTCTAATTGTGAGTCACTGGGTGGAGCCCGAAGCTCTGGGTGGGGGGTGGTATGAAAGGAAAACTGTAGGTGATAGATGAGTGAGAGAGACGTCGCCTTCCCCGGCCCGAGTTCCAGAACAATCTCCTCATCCCAGCGCCGTGCCCTCTCCTCCTGGCCCTGCCTCTCACATGCAGCTAGATCTGCAGCTGTCAGAGAGCCAAGGACCAGGGGAGGTCAGAAGCCCGGCACAGCCAGACTGTAAGGGACCCAGGTGGCGTCTACCTATCAGGTGATGGATTGCATGGCTCCAGTCTCTTGCCTGTACAAATCAATCTACCAGCAAGGACTTGTGGAGCACCTTTTGTGGGACCAGCAGTGTGTCAGGTGACTGGAGGGCAGCCACCAAACAGCCATGTGGCTGCTGCTGGCGAGTGAGCTGTTATGGTTTTGTTTGCTTTTTCTACAGGAGCCAAAACTCAGCTTGTTAAGTGGTAATTGACAGTCCTTTCATCTAAGGAAGTTTCTCTTGAATTCGCTGCCAATGGGAAGTGTATTTTCCCTCCAAGAACTACAGCATTCATTTATCGAGTGCCCACTCAATTATGAGACCCAACAGAGTTTGCCATCTGAAAAAGGAAAGACCACTTAATGAGTCCTAGAGTCAGAAGTCTGGAATAAATGGATAGACAGATCAAAGAGTCAAGGGGGTCCCATTGTCACTGGAGAAACCCTTTCAGTAGGAGCTGGGTCTTCCAACGAAATCTTAAAGGAGCCCTTGGATGAGTTGTGTGGGAGAGAAAATATGTTTTTGCACATAAAGGTATTGTGATTTCAGCTGACCATCCATTAGGAAAACAAGGTGCAGGCTGAGGTTATGTTGCCAAACCACGGTGGAAACAGACTTAAGATCTGGTAGAAAATGGAATTCAGTTTTGGGATCTTAAGAATATCTCTCCCTACGCCAAGAGAAACTGAACTCTCTCAGAAGGTATATTTTCCATAGCCGTTTTCTGGGTCTGATTATTCCTGAAGGCACAACCCTTGCCAGTGAGGGGGAAAAAATGGTTTTCTTTTGGGGAGAGGTTTCCTTCTAGAGTTGAAAGACGATTGATGGAAAGAAGGTAATGGGAGACCTTTTGGGATCCCAGATCTGAGGCAGATGGAGTGGGAGGGTATGGGACAAAGAACTAAGCTTGGCATTTTGTTCTGGTTTCTGAAAAGAGCTTGAGCAATTAAGGTGCTCCTTGTCTAAGATGAGCCCTGGTGGTGCAGAGGTGAAGCACTTGGCTGCTAACTGAAAGGTTGGTGGTTTGATCCCACCAGCCACTCCACCAGAGAAAGATGTGGCAGTCTGTTTCCATAATGATTACAGTCTTGGAAACCTTATGGGGCCATTCTACTCTGTCCTATAGGGCTGCTATGAGGAGGAATTGACTCGATGACAATGGGTTTTTGGTTTATCTTTCTAAAATAGCCAGCAAGTAGGGGCTGCACAATCCCCACACCTAACGTTAGGAAGGGAGGGGGCATGATGCAGTCATGCATATTCATTGATTGGATTGATCATAACTATGTCGTAAGACCCCAAACCAAAACCAAACTCATTGCCATCAAATTGATTCTGACTCATAGCAAACCTATAGGACACATTAGAACTACCCCATAGGGTTTCCAAGAATCGGCTGGTGGATTCGAACTGCCGACCTTTTGGATTAGCAGCCATAGCTCTTAACCACTGCACCACCAGCGCTCCATTAAGACCCAAGTCATGCATATTCATTGAAGTCCAAATGACTAGGGGACCCAAGACCTTGGAGCGCTCTCTTTGGGAGCTCCTGGATCGGTAAGAACATCCACGCACCCATGCATGGGATAGGGAGCAGCACGTCCCTGGGGACAGTGGAGGCCCAGTGCCAGACCTTTCTTTGCCATACATCTGTATGCTGTATCCTTCATGGTTGTAATAAATGGGTAACTATAAGTTTCTCTTCTCTCTATAAGTATATGTAATAGTCTCCCTGAATTTTTTGAGCCATCATAGAGAATTAATGAACCCATATTGGTAATGAGCCAGCAGGTGCTGGCATTACAGAGTGGATTTGTGTAGCCCCAGATCTGAGTGGCTAGGTGATAGAGAAAGACTGCATAGGCAGTCGAGGAAGAAGGATAGGGTCCTTCTAGCTTGTCCTTCTAGCTTGTGACCTACTCACAGGGGACAACAGAGAGAGAGAGGCCAGCTGGTCTGAAATGCAGGGAGTTATGCAGACTCCTCAGCCTACAGCTGCTCTCCAGTGACCTGGTCTTATGCGGCCATGGATGATTTGACCTGGCTCAGGATAGCCAGAGATGAGTTCTAACTCTGGGTGGCTAGGGTCAGAGGACTTGCCAGGGAAGTAGCTGGTGACGAGGAGTGGAAATGTGGGAGGATGAGGCCAGGTGGGAGTTGGATTCATGCTGATCCTTGCCACGTGCAGTTAGTGTTAAAGATGGTTTGCCCACCTTGCACCTTTCTAGTGCAGCAGTTTGTGTCATCTTTGCAGAGGGTGTTGGGATTGGGGATGCAGGGCTGGCTTGGGAACCACAACGTAGCTGAAACTAATACTGAATCTGACAAATACTTGCCTTTCGCTTTCTTTTTTCTCTAACCCTAACACCTTGGTATCTCTAATATCCTTTGCAATCAAACGATGCATTCAAAACATACTCCTTTCCTACTACAGTTTCCTCCTTTCTTACTGCAAGAAGTAAGTACCATGAGGGCAAAAAGTATGGTTTCAATAATTGCAGGACCTGCCATGTTCGCGGAATTGAGCTGGAATATGTGAAGCGATCTGTTGATCAGGTTCTGTTGGTGAACTCTGAAAGGTACCTTTCAGGGAGCAAGTGACCGTAAACAGGCTGAATGATTGCTTAGTTTTTCCCTGTCTGCATTCTTTCCTTCTCGCCTTCGTCAGGGACTGCAAGAAAGAACAGAGAGGTGAGGGAGAGTGTGTTGGCTGGCCCCAAGGCGATTCAACATACCCAAGGAGAAATCCATGAAGATTCCTCTTCCATTTATAGTGGGGCCTGCCCAGCTGGAGGATGAGAGCAAAAACAAAACAAAACCATAGCTATGCCTTACATAGTGGGAGAGGAATGTCTTGAATTCGCACATTGCCTTTCTTCTGAGAAGGTTCAAAGTGCTCTGCAAACATGATGTCAGTCATGCCTGGGAGAACTGCTGATGGACTTTCAGGGGAATAATTGCCTTGAGCAGCTAGAGGAGTACGATTCCGATCAGTACCCTTACTGCATCTCTGCAAAGCACCCCCAACTCTTTGATCTTGATCTCACATACACAGAGGGATAGGGGTTAACACTTAACATGGCTGTTTTTGTTGTCAGGTCCCATGGAGTCGATTCCGACTCCTAGAGACTCTATATGACAGCGTAGAGCTGCCTCATATGGTTTCCTAGGCCGTCGTCTTTACAGGAGCAGATAGCCAGGTGTTTTCTCCCACAGAGCCACTGGTGGGTTTGAACTGCCAACTTTTCCATTAAGCAGCTGAGCGCTGAACTGCCGTGCCACCAGAAGTCCTCTGCATGGCTAGATGAAGGCTAAGTGAGAAACTCTATGTCTCATGCTTTGAAAAGGCATACTGTAAATTTTTGTAGTTTCTTATTTGTTTCTCTCAAATGGCTATACATAGAGCTGGCATCCTTTTAGGGCGCTTTTTTCAGCAAGACAAAAATAACATGACAGAATAAAACCAGAGACAGCAAGTCGTATTGGTGGCATTATGACTTGGTACCAAATTGGATTACCTTCTGTAGAACCTGGAATGTCTTCGAGAATATTCCCTGTCTTAGTTATCTAGTGCTGCTGTAATAGAAATACCACAAGTGGCTTTAACAAGCAGAAATTTATTTTCTCACAGTTTATAAGGCTAGAAGTCTGAATTTGTGGCACCAGCTCTAGGGGAAGGTTTTCTCTCTGTGTTGGCCCTGGGGGAAGGTCATGTCTCTTTTCAGCTTCTGTTCCTTTGCTCTTTGGTGATCTTCATGTGGTGTGGCATCTATCTTCCCCCATCTCTGCTTGCTTAATCTGCTCCTTTTATATCGCAGAAGAGATCAACTCAAGACACACCCTACACTAATACTTCCTCATTATAACAAAGAAAGCCCATTCCCAGAGGGAATTATAACCACAGGCGTACCAAACCAAACCAAACTCATTGCCATTGAGTCCATCCCGACTCATAGCGACCCTATAGGGCAGAGGAGAACCACCCCATAGGGTTTCCAAGGAGTGGGTGGTGGATTCAAACTGCTGACCTTTTAGTTAGCAAATGAATACTTAACCACTGGGCCACCAGGGCTCCACCACAGGCATAGGAGTTAGAATTTACAACACGTATTTGGAGGGATACAATTCAATCCGTAATATTCCCTTAAGAGAACAATGAAATCACCACTACCCCCGCCCCCCACTTTGTTGTTTTGATTAGGATCTTATGGCAAAGTACAATACTTAGAAATTCTATTACTAGTTAGGAAAAAACAACAGTAGTTATTTCTTTCTCTTTTCTGACTTCACAAGGAAATTTTAGTCACATCCAATGAAGTTGCTTATTTTCCTTTTTTCACGCTTTCCCCCAGCCCTTGGCCTGCCTGCCTTCTGGCTTCACATAAAAAAGCCCAGGAGGCTCTGCTCAAGGAAGAATGTTCTCAGGATATGAAGAGAAATGGAACTGTGCCTTACAGATGTAATGTCATTTCCTCAAATCAAGTCCACTTCGGGAGAAGAGTCATTGGAGAAATTATCGGAAATAATGCACAACAGATTATTTGGAAATTGAAGGGGAAAACAGGAACTATTTTTCAGGTCAAATTCTCTTTCCCTTTCATTTGACTCTGTTATGCACTGGCTTCAGTTTGCTTATTTCTACTCACGGGTCTGATATCCTGTCCGAGAGAGTAGCTATTACATTGTCGTTATTAGGTGCCTTTGAGTTGGTTCTGACTCCTAGAGAGCCTATGCACAACAGAACGAAACACTGCCCAGTCCTGCGCCATCCTCGCAGTCATTATTATGTCTGAGTCCATTGTTGCAGCCACTGTGTCAATCCGTCTTGCTGAGGGTCTTCCTCTTTTTCGTTGACCCTCTACTTTACCAAGCATGATGTCCTTCTCCAGGCTGGTCCCTCCTGGTGACATGTCCATTAGAATCTTTATTTTCTTGATCACCTACTAGAAGGAACCATTACTGGCCATTTAAATCTCACTCGGCTATAAATACTTGTCTTTATCTAGACTTGGCAGTGCATGTATTGGGTTTATAACCAAAGCAGTGAATTAACTCTTTCCTTCCATCTGGCTACCCTGACTTGGGGGGAGAAGGAGGTCTTTGTGTTTTTCTCCCAAAGGTTGTTGTTCACTGGTGTTGAGTTGACCCTACGCCCATGGACAACGGGACGAAATGCTGCCCAATCCTCGCCACCCCCAAGATGTGTTGAGGATTGGACCTGTGATCCACAGGGTTTCCATTGGCTGATTTTTTTTTTTTTTTTTTTTATTGTGCTTTAAGTGAAAGTTTACAAATCAAGTTGGGCTCTCATACAAAAATTTATAAACACCTTGCTATATACTCCTAATTGCTCTCCCCCTCATGAGACACTCCTTCCCTCCACTCTCTCTTTTCATCTCCATTCAGCTAGCTTCTGACCCCCTCTACCCTCTTATCTCCCCTTTAGACAGGAGATGCCAACATAGTCTCATGTGTCTACTTGATCCAAGAAGCTTATTTTTCCCCAGGGTTCATTGGCTGATTTTCAGAAGTAGATTACTAGGCCTTTCTTCCTAGTCCCTCTTAGTCTGGAAGCACTACCGAAACCTGTTCGGCATCATAGCAACACGCAAGCCTCCACCGATTGACAGGTAGTGGCTCTGTACGAGGTGCATGGGCCAGAAATCGAACCTGGGTCTCCTCCAAAGAAGCAAGAATTTTATCACCGAACCGCCAATGCCCCATTCAGCTTCTAGTAGCGGCCGCAATCCTGGTGTTCCTGGACTTGCAGCTGTATCTGCTGTGTGTGTCTGCCTTCACGTGGCGCCTTCCCCCAGTGGTTTCGGTGTCCATTCTACTCTTTTTATAACTCAGAAGGGACTAGGTTTAGGACCCACTGTATTCTAGTAGTAAACCCTCATGGTGTAGTGGTTAAGAGCTACGGCTGGTCTGCAGTTAGAATCCACCAGGCGCTCCTTGGAAACCCTATGGGGCAGTTCTACTCTGTCCTGTAGGGTTGCTATGAGTTGGAATCCGCTGTATGGCAATCGGTTTTTTTTGGTTTGGTATTCTGGTATGACCTCATTAGTATAACATATGGAATCCCTATTTTCCAAACAGGATCACATCCATAGGTATCAGGGTCTATGGTGGGGGGGATACAATTCAACGTACAACACTCTCCTACTTTGATGAAGGAAACATACTAAAAGGGCGGCACACTTGGAACTTCCCCAGGCTCTGCAGGGCCTTTGAGTTCATGAGCAAAGGGAACAATAACCCAGTGGTGTTTTATATTCCAAGATGAAGCTTGCAGCCCACAGAAAAAAATTTAAATTCGTTAGACATGTCCTGTTAGTAAGCAGCTGAGCAAGTAACAGGTACAAGTGTGTGTGTGTGTTGGAAGGATTCCTGGCCCACACTGATGATAAAATGCTTGTAAGTAGTAACCTTTCTGCTAGTCTAGAGGGTGACTCGAGTTACCTTGCTTAACAAAGAAAGAATAACTTTTCAAAGTGGCGTAGCAGAAAGGACTTTTCTGACTGTGGGATGGCTTTGTGGCTTTTTTTTATGTTTACCAGCTTAATGAGGTGGCATTTGGGCTTAAAGGCTGGGGTTTGAGTCCAGGCTGTGCCATTCACCAGCTCTGTGGCCTTGTGGAAGCCCCTTAGCTGCTTCTGAGCCTGTTTTCTTCAACTAGTTTTTTTTTTTTTTAGGAGAAGGAGACAATTCTTTTGCTCTACCCAACTTTTATAGCATTTCCTCTGGCTCCAATGAGATAATGTACATATAAGTGGCAGTGAATGGTTTTAGTAGGGTGTCCTGTGAGGTTTTCGTTGTGACAGTGTGTTGGTATTAAGAATTTAAAGTTACAGGAGTGTGGAGGTAAGCGCATTTGCATAGGAACTCTAGTATTCCTTCTGGGAAGGAAAGGGAAGGGAAGGAACCAAAAGCTCAACCGCTTCATTTTATGGAAACCCTGGTGGCGTAGTGGTTAAGTGCTATGGCTGCTAACCCAGTGGTCAGCAGTTCAAATCCCCCAAGCGCTCCTTGGAAACTCTATGGTGCAGTTCTACTCTGTCCTATACGGTCGCTATGAGTTGGAATTGACTTGACGGCAGTGGGTTTGGTTTGGTATAAATGTACTCATTGGGGATAGAAAGAGTTGTCCTGGAGGCAAGCAGTGATTCTGGGTCTTGCCTTGCCCCAAAAAGCAAAGGATTCTGTCTTAAGCAAGCGGCTTCAACTTGTAAACCTATAGAGATGGCAGTTGGGAGCCCAAGTTACCTCAGTCCCTGGAGAAGAACATCATGCTTGGTAAAGTAGAGGGTCAGTGAAAAAGAGGAAGACCCTCAATGAGATGGATGACACAGTGGCTGCAACAATGGGCTCAAACATAGCTAGGATTGTGCAGATGGTGCAGGACTGGACAGTGTTTCATTCTGTTGTACATGGGGTTACCATGAGTTGGAAGCAACTCAATGGCACTTAACAACAACAATAACAACCCTCAACTGAGGTAACAGTGAGTAGGGCACCCCCCTCCTTTTCTCCTGAAGAGCCACCTTGCCTAGACAAGTGTTTGTACTCTGTTTCCTGGGAGGGTAGACTGGATCTCAACACTATCATTTGCCCCTTTCATATAAAAAATATCTTAAGATACCCTTTCTGGCAAAGAATACTAAATTTACCATGGATTTCCAGAAGAATGAACAGTCTTGGAGGAAGTGCAGCCAGAATGCTCCTAAGAAACAAGGATGGCGAGACTTCATCTTGCTTACTTTGGACACATTACCTGGAGGAATTGAGTCCCTGGAGAAGAACATCATGCTCCGTTAAGTAGAGGGCCAGCAAAAAAGAGGGAGACCTTTGATGAGATGGATTGACATAGTAGCTGCAACAGTGGGCTTGAACACAGCAACAATTGTGAGGATGGTTGTCATGGATTGATTATGTCCCCCCAAAAATGTGTGTATGAACTTGGTTAGGCCATGATTCCCAGTATTCTGTAGCTGTCTTGTATTTTGTGATTGTAATTTTTTGTTAAAAAGGATTAGGGTGAGATCGTAATACTCTTGTTCATGCCATATCCCTGATGTCCCCTAACAATAACCACAATCCTGAAATGAAAAGCATAAATAATACCTTATGTAATTTTTTAAATATATAATCTATGAAATGAAAATAGTCAAAATAATGCCTAAGTTTAATTCAATGGAAAACTATTTGTTGGAAAGTAATATGACCCAATCACACCAGAAGATACCCAGCAGTGGTCAGATACTGTTGCTGTTGTTAGGTGCCATCGAGTCAGTTCCAACTCATAACAGCTCTATGTACAACAGAACAAAGCACTGCCTAGTCCTGTGTCATCCTTACAAACCATGATGTCCTTCTCCGGGGGCTGGTCTCTCCTGATGACAAGTCTGGGCTATGCGAGACTAAGTCTTGCCATCCTTGCTTCTAAGGAACATTCTGGCTATACTTCTTATGAGACAGATTTGTTCATTCTTTTGGCAGTCCATGGTATAGTCAATGTTCTTCACCAACACCATAATTCAAAAGTATCGATTGTTCTTCTTTACTCCTCATCCAGCTTTCGCATGCATGTGAGGAGACTGAAAACGCCATGGCTTGGGTCAGACACATCTTAGTCCTTAAAGTGACATCTTTGCTTTTCAACACTTTAAAGGGTCTTTTGCAGCGAATTTGCCCAATGCAATATGTTGTTTGATTTCTTGACTGCCGCTTCCATGTGCGTTGATTATAGATCCAAAGAAAATGAAATCTTTGACAACTTCAGTATTTTCTCCATTTATCATGATGTTGCTTATTGGTCCAGTTGTGAGGATTTTTGTTTCTTTATGGTGAGGCGTAATCCATACTGAAGGCCGTGATCTTTGATTTTCATCAGTAAGCGCTTCAAGTCCTTTTCACGTTCAGCAAGCAAGGTTGCGTCATACGCATAATGCAGGTTGTTAGTGAGTCTTCCTCCAATCCTGTTGCCTGTCTTCTTCATATAGTCCAGCTTCTCGGATTATTTGCTCAGCATACAGATTGAATAGGTATGATGAAAGGATACAACCCTGATGCATACCCTTTCTGATTTTAAATTATGCAGTATCCTCTTTTCTGTTTGAATGACTGCCTCTTGATCTATGTACAGGTTCCTCATGAGCACAATTAAGTGTTCTGGAATTCACATTCTCCATAATTTGCTATCCATAATTTGTTATGATCCACACAGTTGAATGCCTTTGCATGGTCAATAAAACACAGGTAAACATCTTTCTGGTATTCTCTGCTTTCAGCCAAGATCCATCCAACATCAGCAGTGATATCCCTCGTTCCATGACCTCTTCTGAATCGGGCTTGAATTTTAGGCAGTTTCCTATCGATGTCCTGCTGCGGCTGCTTTGGGGTCAGATATTGTTCATGTAAAATCTGTGTGAATGCAATGGCCCCTGATGCAGGTACGGTGGATTGGAGACTCATATCACAAGTGGCATGGCTGCTGGTGATACAGTCTTCTGAAATGGTGAGCCACGTTAGGTGATATTCAAACAAAATAACTAATAATCTCCCCTGGACTGCATTCCTGGGTAATTCAGTGTAGATTAAAACGACACAAAAAATACTTTGTGGTTATATGTAAAACAAAATAGGATCTAGACTTAGATATTATAAATGGGGGGCAGGGAGTGGGGGTGACCTTAATGCAGGCCCTCTTTCTTGATAAGTGGGGTATGTCACCTCCTGTTACGGATTGAATTATGTCCTCCAAAAACTGTGTGTCTCAATTTGGCTGGGCCATGATTCCCAGTATTGTGTGGTTGTCCTCCATTTTGTGATTGTAATTTTAAGTTAAAGAGGATTAGGGTGGGACTGTAACACCCTTACTAAGGTCACATCCTTGATCCAATGTAAGAGAGTTTCCCTGGGATATGGCCTGCACCACCTTTTATCTTATAAGAGATAAAAGGAAAGGAAGGCAAACAGAGAGTGGGGGACCTCACACCACCAGGAATGCAGTGTTGGGAGCAGAGCGCATCCTTTGGACCTGGGGTCCCTTTGTGGAGATACTCCTAGTCCAGGGCAAGATTGATGAGAAAACCAACAGAGAGAGAAAGCCTTCCCCTGGAGCAGATGCCCTGAATTTGGACTTTTAGACTACTTTTCTGTGAGGAAGTAAACTTCTCTTTGTTGAAGCCATCCACCTGTGCTATTTCTGTTATAGCAGCCCTTGATGCCTAAGACAGCTGCATTCCAGAATGTCCAGAATCCCTAGCCCTGAACATTAAAGGCCAGCAGCACACAAACAAAATATGCCCTCATTTTCCTAAAACACTTGACATAATGCCGCTGTCATCAAGAACCGCTGGAGTAGAGGCTCAGCCCCACCCACACAGCAATGGACACAGGTGGTGGTGAACGTGGCAGTAAAGGCAGTGATAGCCAACAGAAGACCTTTTTGAGCTTCATGGAACACCCAGCTTCCGGCTGATTTTGTTTTCTAAAGCAACCATTGCGGTTTTCTAAAGCAACCATTGCGGTCTTCCAAGATTAAAGGAACACGTCTGAGTTCTGACTTTAGGGCTAACTGGGTACAAGTAGAGCCAGAAGACCCATTGTCCATAAGGAATTACCTGGACTTCTTGGATCTATCAGGGTGGACAGGCTCTGGAAAGAGAATTTAGACTTCTCCTCTTCTGGACAAGTAGGGTCACAATAGTTTCGTGCTTAAGAGTGGGCATTTGGGAGTGGGACAGATATCTGAATTCTGTTTCTGGCATTTCATAGCTGTGTGACTTTGGACAAGTTACTCAGTGGTCTCAGCCTCAGGCTGCTCAACATGAAAATGGGAATAAACCCTCCTTGAAGATTAGTGGAGAGGAGAAACTAGATCTTTAGTAAAGGCTTTTGCATGGTTCCAGGCACATGGTAAGAACCCACTCCGCTGTCCAAAAAACCAAACCCATTGCTGTTGAGTTGATTCCACCTCATGGAGACCCTATAGGACAGAATAGAACTGCCCCACAGGTTTCCAATTTTTTTTTTTAATCTTTATGGAAGCAGACTGCCACATCTTTCTCCCGAGGAGCAGCTAGCGAGCTTGAACCACTAACCTTTCAGTTAACAGCCAAGCACTTAACCACTGCATCGCCAGGGCTCCTTTCACTGCATTCTTTGGGGGCTTATATTTGGGGGAGGGGCATTCCCCACATGGAGACTATGTGGAACCATGTTGGTAATGCACTATTCAGCAGGAAGTGATGGGAGTTTTTCTAGAAAGTAACTCAGGGGAAAACAAGCCTGCTCTCATCACACAGCATGGAGTATTTGAAACAGGAAAGCAAATATCTCTCCTTTGACCATTCTCTTAATACCTCCTGCTGAGTCTCCAGGGGACTCTGAGGAACTAAGGAGTTATGATGCTCATACAGTAACCTCTTTACAACCAGAAGTATGTGCAACATCTGCTGTGGAATTCGCGCGTGTGCCATCTCCTGCTGACCTATCCACAGTTAAGTCGAGTTGGAGCCTGTTGCCACTCTGCGTGGAAGAGGCCTGGAATGGAAGTTCATGTGGTTCTTACACACCCTCTTTTCCTAAAAAGCGAATAGTAACTCGTGCTGATGCTGATGCAAAGCAAGCAAACAGGGCCCTCTCATGCACACATATTGCCTGGGACAAGCCACAGAGGAAAACTGTTTGAATGCATTTAATGAAAACATTTTGCTAGCTCAGCACTTCATAAAGAGATCCAGGTTTCTGATGGAAAGTGGCCCAGGATTCTTAGAGAAAATATTGAAGGTTGGAGAAGTATTCCTCTTTTCCTTTATCAGTGTTGTTTTGCCAGAAAAAGATGCTGGTTGTCTTTGCCCTGAAGACTGAAAGGAGGTTCTGATCATTTGCCTCCATCATTCCATGGATAAGCTTTCAAATTTGTTTTCCTTTCTAATAGTAAAGCAAGTGCTTTTCTTATAATTTTCTTATTTTATAAAGGATTTAAGACAATTTAAAAAACAAGAATATAAAACAATGAGGACCAAGGGGAAAGAGAAAATAAGGCAAAGTTGGTGTCTTAGTTACCTGCTGTAACAAAAAATACCATGAGTGGGTGACTTTAAAGAACAAGAATTTATTGTCTCACAGTTTCGGAGGCTAGAGTTTAAATTAGGGCATTGGCTATAGCGGAGGGTCCTTCCTTGTTGGTGTTGTTGTTGTTGCGAGGTGCCATCGAGTCGGCTCCGACTCATAGCAACCCTATGCACAACAGAACGAAACACTGCCCGGTCTCGCACCATCCTTACAATCGTCGTTACGCTTGAGCTCATTGTTGCAGCCACTGTGTCAATCCACCTTGTTGAGGGTCTTCTTCTTTTCCGCTGACCCTGTACTCTCCAAAGTATGTAAGACGTAGTCTCGCCATCCTTGCCTCTAAGGAGCATTCTGGCCGAACTTCTTCCAAGACAGATTTGTTCGTTCTTTTGGCAGTCCATGGTATATTCAATATTCTTCGCCATCAGCACAATTCAAAGGTGTCAATTCTTCTTCAGTCTTCCTTATTCATTGTCCAGCTTTCACATGCATATGATGTGAATGAAAATACCATGGCTTGGGCCAGGCGCACCTTAGTCTTCAGGGTGACATCTTTGCTCTTCAACACTTTACAGAGGTCCTTTGCAGCAGATTTGCCCAATGCAATGCATCTTTTGATTTCTTGACTGCTGCTTCCATGGCTGTTGATTGTGCATCCAAGTAAAATCAAATCCTTGTCAACTTCAATCTTTTCTCCGTTTATCATGATGTTGCTCATTGTTCCAGTTGTGAGGATTTTTGTTTTCTTTATGTTGAGGTGTAATCCATACTGAAGGCTGTGGTCTTTGATCTTCATTAGTAAGTGCTTCAAGTCCTCTTCACTTTCAGCAAGCAAGGTTATGTCATCTGCATAACACAGGTTGTTAGTGAGTCTTCGTCCAATCCTGATGCCCCGTTCTTCTTCATATAGTCCAGCTTCTTGGATTATTTTTTCAGCATACAGATTAAATAGGTATGGTGAAAGAATACAACCCTGACACACACCTTTCCTGACTTTAAACCAATCAGTATTCCCTTGTTCTGTCCGAACAACCGCCTCTTGATCCATGTAAAGGTTCCTCATGAGCACAATTAAGTGTTCTGGAATTCTCATTCTTCGCAATGTTATCCATAGTTTGTTATGACCCACACAGTCAAATGCCTTTGCATAGTCAATAAAATACAGGTAAACATCCTTCTGGTATTCTCTGCTTTCAGCCAGGATCCATCTGACATCAGCAATAATATCCCTGGTTCCACTTCCTCTTCTGAAGCCACCCTGAATTTCTGGCAGTTCCCTGTCGATATACTGCTGCAGCCGTTTTTGAATGATCTTCAGCAAAATTTTCTTGCGTGTGATATTAACGATATTGTTCTATAATTTCCACATTCGGTTGGATCACCTTTCTTGGGAATAGTCATAAATATGGATCTCTTCCAGTCAGTTGGCCAATAGGCTGTCTTCCACATTTCTTGGCATAGACGAGTGAGCACCTCCAGCGCTGCATCAGTTTGTTGAAACATCTCAATTGATATTCCATCAATTCCCGGAGCCTTATTTTTCGCCAATGCCTTCAGAGCAGCTTGGACTTCTTCCTTCAGTACCATCGGTTTCTGATCATATGCCACCTCTTGAAATGGTTGGATATCGACTAATTCTTTTTGGTATAATGACTCTGTGTATTCCTTCCATCTTCTTTTGATGATTCCTGTGTCATTTAATATTTTCCCCATGGAATCCTTCACTATCGCAACTCGAGGCTTGAATTTTTTCTTCAGTTCTTTCAGCTTGAGAAACGCCGAGCGTGTTCTTTCCTTTTGGTTTTCCATCTCCAGCTCTTTGCACATGTCATTATAATACTTTACTTTGTCTTCTCAAGAGGCCCTTTGAAATCTTCTGTTCAATTCTTTTACTTCCTCAATTCTTCCGTTTGCTTTAGCTGCTCAATGCTCAAGAGCAAGTTTCAAAGTCTCCTCTGATATCCATCTTGGCCTTTTCTTTCTTTCCTGCCTTTTCAATGACCTCTTGCTTTCTTCATGGATGATGTCCTTGATGCCATTCCACAACTCTTCTGGTCTTCGGTCGCCAGTGTTCAATGTATCAAATCTATTCTTCAGATGGTATCTAAATTCAGGTGGGATATACTCAAGGTCATATTTTGGCTCTCATGGACTTTCTGTGATTTTCTTCAGTTTCAGCTTGAACCTGCATATGAGCAATTGATGATCTGTTCCACAGTTGGCCCCTGGCCTTGGTCTGACTGATGATATTGAGCTTTTCCATCATCTCTTTCCACAGATATAGTCAATTTGATTTCTGTGTGTTCCATCTGGCAAGGTCCATGTGTATAGTCGCTGTTTACGTTGGTGAAAGAAGGTATTTGTAATGAACAAGTCATTGGTCTTGCAAAATTCTATCATTCGATCTCCGGCATTGTTTCTATCACCAAAGCCATATTTTCCAACTACTGATCCTTCTTCTTTGTTTCCAACTTTCACATTCCAATCACCAGTAATTATCAATGCATCTGATTGCATGTTCGATCAATTTCAGACTGTAGCAGCTGATAAAAATCTTCTATTTCTTCATCTTTGGCTCTAGTGGTTGATGCTTAAATTTGAATAATAGTCGTATTAACTGGTCTTCCTTGTAGGCGTATGGATATTATCCTATCACCGACAGCGTTGTACTTCAGGATAGATTTTGAAAAGTTCTTTTTGACGGTGAATGCAACACCATTCCTCTTCGAGTTGTCCTTCCCAGCATAGTAGACTATATGATTGTCTGATTCAAAATGGCCAATACCGGTTCATTTCAGCTCACTAATGCCTAGGATATCGATGTTTATGCATTCCATTTCATTTTCGATGATTTCCAATTTTCCTAGATTAATACTTCATACATTCCAGGTTCCGATTATTATGTTTGCAGCTGTTTCTTCTCATTTTGAGTCATGCCACATCAGCAAATGAAGGTCCTGGAAGCTTTACTCCATCCACGTCATTAAGGTCAACTGTACTTTGAGGAGGCAGCTCTTCCCCAGTCATCTTTTGAGTGCCTTCCAACCTGAGGTGCTCTTCTTCCAGCACTATATCAGACAATGTTCTGCTGCTATTCATAAGGTTTTCACTGGCTAATGCTTTTCAGAAGTAGACTGCCGGGTCCTTCTTTCTAGTCTGTCTTAGTCTGGAAGCTCAGCTGAAACCTGTCCTCAATGGGTGACCCTGCTGATATCTGAATACCAGCGGCATAGCTTCCAGCATCACAGCAACACACGGGGCCCCAGAGTATGACAAACTGACAGCCCTGGATAGCCCTAGGAATTCCTTGAAGTTCCTTGGTGCCATGCCAATATCAGACCAGGTACTTTGGAAGGAATGTAAGAAATATAAGTAACTGCTGCTTTACGAGATAGTTAAACCCTCTTAGTAAGTTACCAGTATAGAAGAACCTTTAACTTCCAGCTGTGACCAAATGAGCAAATTGGCAAATTTTTCACCCCAAATCAACTATAGGGCTGGACAAAAAATGACCAAACAACCATTTCAGTTCTCTGAAAATTGACCAGAGGCACACGACAATCCGAGAAGCATTTATGCTTGAAAATCTGCTGAGCTTTGGGTACAAACCATGGGAATCTGGAGTGTTCTGGCCTGGGGCTGTTCCCATCTCCCCGTCCAGGCTTGTTTGGTGAGAAAATCTGCCATGATGAGGCCGACCATGAGGCCTGGCAACTCCTTTGCCATAAGCAAAGGGGCAGACTTGATTTAGAGTGGTGGACAGGGTCCACACCCTGTCTCATTGTAAGGGGAAGTGGCTTCTCAGAAGTAGGCAAGCAAGGGAAGGTCAACGGCTTGGCTCTACTGGCCTAAGGTTGTGACACTGATTCCAAAAAATAAACCAAACTCATTGCCCTCAAGTGGATTCCAACTCGTAGCAACCCTATAGGACAGAGTAGAACTGCCCCATAGAATTTCCAAGAAGTGCTTGGTGCATTTGAATTGTAGGCCTTTTGGTTAGCAGTTGTAGCACTTAACCACTACGCCACCAGGGTTTCCATGACCTTGGTTGGACAGAGCCAATTCCTGGCTGAGGCTGTGTACATGAGCAGTGGAGGCCAGCGAGGCCCTGAGCTAGTCATAAATCCTGGCTTACCTGGAGGCTGCGTGCATGCACATAGCAGACATGCAAAGGCCTGGAAAATAAATCCAGTGCAGACCTGAAAATGGCCTGCATTTGAATTCACTCCCCTACCCACATTCAGGTCCATTGGCAGCAGATGAAAGCCATACTGGCTTCAGGTGTTTGAACATGACTTCTGTCAAATCACTGGCTCCTCACTAAGCCACATGACACGGGTGCAAGCCATAGGAGTAATGAAATCTACAATGAATAAAGAAAGATTATAATCCCTGAATGTCCTGGATACAGCAAAAAATATCAAAGCATATAAAAAAAATACCAAAAAAAAACAAAAAAAAAGGAGGGGGGGGGTGGCTCCAGAAAGCAACCAATGTAAAAAGCCAGATGAACTTCTGGTAGAAGAAGATGCACTGAAACTACCTGATAGGAAATTCAAAACTCTAATGTTCAAGGTTCTCCAACAGATGAAGGAAAAAGCAGACAAAAATAAGGAAAAAAAAAAATAGACAAAATTACGGAAAATACAGGCAAAATCAGAGAAAACACAAAGTAATGGAAAAATTCAGGAAAATAATACAGGAACAGAATGTCAAAATAAGTAAACAAGTAGAAATCATACAAAAACAGAAATCCAAAAGATAATAAGATTTCAGATACAGACAGTGCAATAGAAAGTTTTAGGTGCAAATTTGAAACAATGGAAGACAGTATCAGTGAAATTGAAGACAAACCCTTGGCTACCACCATGAGGAAAAATCAGAGAAAAGAATGAAGGAAAATGAAGAAGCCCTGAGAATGATGTGGGATACAATCAAAAGCAAAAATCTGCGAGTAATTGGAGTTCCAGAACAGGAGGAGTAAATGGAAAACACAGAGAGGGTCATTGAAGAATTGCTGCCAGAAAACTTCCCTTATATCATGAAAGATGAAAAGCTGACCATCCATGAAGCTCAAGGAACCCCATATAGGATAGACCCCAAAAGGAAAACACCAAGACATATCATAATTGCATTCCCTAAAACCAAAGACAAAGAAAGAATCCTGAGAGTAACTTGAGAAAAACGAAAAGTCACATACTGTGATGGTTAAGATTGTGTGTCAACTTGGTTGGGCCACAATTCTCAGTGTTTACATGTGATCACCCCCATGATGAGACCTTGCTGTGAGTAGCCAATCGTTGAAAGGGCGTTTCCCTGGGTGTGTGGCCTGCATCTGAATATAAGTGGATGTTCTGGCTTTTGCCTTCTCTGGATCCTGCAGCTGCCTCTTGTTCTTCTGACCTCCAGTTCTTGGGATTTGAGCGAGCAGCTTATCTGCTGATCCTGGGATTCATCGATCTTCACAGCCTGTGAACACAAGCCCTGCTCTCTGACCTACTGATCTTGTGTTCATCAGCCCCTGCAGCTACGTGAATCAGGAGAAGCCTTGAGGTCTTGCCTGCCGATCTTGGAATATGTCGATCTTCACAACCTGTAAACAAGAGCCCTGCTCTCCAGCCTACCAATCTTGGGTTCATCAGCCCCTACGGCTACGTGAATCAGAAGCCTCTATCCTGATCCACTGGCTTGGGATGTTTTGTACTTTACAATAGTGTGAGCCATTTCCTTGATATAAATCTCTCTCTATATATATTTATATGCTTTACTTGTTTTGTTCTCTGGAGAATCCAGCCGAAGACAAATAAAGATGGGAAACAGTAAGACTAAGCTCTGATTACTTGGCAAAAACCATGCAGGCAAGAAGGCAATGGAATAACATAGGTAAAATATTGAAAGAAAAAAAATTGCCAACCAGGAATAATATATCCTACAAAACTTTCACCAAAATATGATGGTGAAATTAGGACATTTCCAGATAAAGAGAAATTAAGGAAACATGTAAAAACAAAAGCAAATTTACAAGAATTATTAAAGGAAGTCCTTGGGTGAGAGAACCAACAACTTCAGAAAACAGCCTGAATCTAGGATATAAGACAGCATCAGCCAGATAACCAACAACTTCAGAAAACAGCCTGAATCTAGGATATAAGACAGCATCAGCCAGATACCAACCTAGATTATGAATTCTCAAGGATAAAACAAAACTAAAAGATTTACAACCGGGACCCAAAGAGGTCAAGCTGGAAATGACAACAATGTCAGAACAATAAAAAAGGGAATAAACAGTGTAGGTATACAGCTTTCAAATGGAGAGGAAGTCAAGCCATTATCAAGAATAAAAGACTGATTTAAACTTAGGAAAGTAGGAGTAAATTTCAAGGTAACCACAAAGAAAGTTAACAAACTTACTCGTCAAAATAAAGAAGAAAAACATAAAGTCGCAGTGAACACTAAATCTACAAAAACAAAACAAACAAAAGGAACTCAGCACAGAAGAGTAAGAGGAACAAAGAAAATGTCAGCACCTCAAAAAAAGCACTACAAAATGACAGCAGTAAACTCACACATATCAATAATCACACTGAACATAAATAGCTTAAATGCACCCATAAAGAGACAGAGAGTGACAGAATGGATTAAAAAACAGGGCCCATCAATATGTTGCCTACAAGAGATACACCTTAGAAACAAAGACATAAAGATATTAAAAACCAAAGGGTGGAAAAAATATATCAAGCATGCAGCAATCAAAAAGAGCAGGAGTGGCAATACTAATCTAGATAAAAAAGACTTTAAAACATAAAAGACAAGGATGGACTTCATATAATGACTAAAGGGACATTCCATCATTAGAACATAACCATAATAAATATCTATGTACCCACTGACAGGGCTCCAAAATACATAACAACAACAACAAAAAAAAACTCTAACAGCACAGAAAAGAGAAATAGGCAGTTCCACAATAATAGTAGAAGGCTTCAATACACCACTCTTGGTGAAGGTCAGAACAACTAGAAAGAAACTCAACAATGATACAGAAGATGTAAAGGTCAGATCAACAAATTTGACCTCATAGACATATATACAACACTCCACCCAACAGCAGCAAAGTACGCGTTCTTTCCAATGCACATGGAGCATTCTCCAGAATATATCACATCTTAGGCCAAAAGGCAACCCTCAACTAAATCCAAAACATTGAAATAATACAAAGCATCTTCTCTGATCACAATGCCATAAAAGTAGAAATTAATAAGAAGAGCAAGGAAAAAAAAAATCAAATACACAGAAACTGAATAAAACCCTGCTTACTGGGTAATAGAAGAAATCAAAGATGGCATAAAAAAATTCCTAGACTCAAATGAGAATGAAAACACATCATACCCAAACCTCTGGGACACAGTAAAGGCAGTGCTCAGAGGTCAATTCATAGTAATAGATGCACACATCAAAAAAGAAGAAAGGGACAAAATAAAAACATTACCCACACAGCTCAAACAAATAGAAAGAAAACAGCAAAAGGAGCCCACAACCACCAGAAGAAAGGAAATAATAAAGATCAGAGATCTCTATTTCATTTAAAGAACCAACTTTTTTTTTTATTGTTTCTAAAGCTTTTCTATTCTCTATTTCATTTATTGAATAAATGAAATAGAGAATAGAAAAGCTTTAGAAACAATAAAAAAAAAAGTTGGTTCTTTGAAAAGATCAACAAAATTGACAAACCACTGGCCAAATTGACAAAAAAAAAAAAAAAGAATGAAAAATAACCGAAATAAGAAACAAAACAGGTGGCGTTACGACAGACTCTACAGAAATAAAAAGGATCATGATAGAGTACTAAGAGAACTATAATCTGACAAATTTGAAAATCTCAAGGAAATGGACAAATTTTTAGAAACACACTATCTACCTAAACTAACACGGAGGTCAAAAATCTGAACAGACCCATAACAAGAGAAGAGATTGAAAAGGTAATTTAAAAAAACAAAAAACTCCCAACAAGAAAAAAAGCCCTGGCTCAGATAGCTTCACTGTAGAATTTTACCAAACATTCAGAGAACAGCTTGTACCAGTACTATTCAAATTATTTCAGAGCATAGAAAATTAAGGGATACATCTGAATTCATTATATGAAGGCAGCATAACTCTGATACCAAAACCAGGCAAAAAAAAAAAAAAAAAAGACACCACGAAAAAAGAAAATTACAGACCAGTATCTCTCATGAATATAGATGCAAAAATTCTCAACAAAATTCTAGCCAATAGAATTCAGCATCATATCAAAAAAAATACACTATGACCAAGTGGGACTCATATCAGGTATGCCAGGATAGTTTAACAATAGAAAATCAATCAATGTAATCCACTACATGAATAAAACAAAAGAATCACACGATCACCTCAATCGATGCAGAAAAGACCTTAGACAAAGTCCAACACCCATTCCCGATAAAAGCTCTAATAAAATAGGTATAGAAAGGAAATTCCTCAACATAATAAAGGGCATCTGTACAAAACCAACAGCCAAAATCACTCTTAATGAAGAGAGGCTGAAAACATCCCCCCTGAGAACAGGAACAAGACAAGTTTGTCCTTTATCACCACTCCTATTTAACATTGTAATGGAAGTCCTAGCTAGATAATGAGGCAAGAAAAAGAAATAAAGGGCATCGAAATTGGTAAGGAAGAAGTAAAACTATCCCTATTTGTGATGATATGATTCTATGCATAGAGAACCCAAAGGACTCCACAAGAGAACTACTGAACTAATGGAAAGATACAGCAGAGTAGCAGGATATAAGAGAAACATACAAAACTCAGTGGAACTCCTATACACCAATAAAGGGAACTACGAAAAGGAAACCAGGAAAGCAATACGTCTTACAATAGCCCCTAAAAAAATAAAATACTTAGAAATAAATCTAACTAGGGACATAAAAGACCTACAGAAAGTGAACTACAAAACACTACTGCAAGAAACCAAATGAGACCTACACAAACGGAAAAACATACCATGCTCATGGATGGGTAGACTCAACATGGTGAAAATGTCAATTCTACCCAAAGCAATCTACAAATACAATTCAATCCCCATCCACATACCAAAAGCATTCTTGAACGAGATGGAAAAGCTAATCATTAAATTTATATGGAAAAGGAAGAGGCCTGGATAAGCAAAGCGCTATTGAAGAAAATGAATAAAGTAGGAGGACTCACACTACCTGACCTCAGAACCTACTACACAGCTATAGTAGTCAAAACAGCCTGGTACTGGAACAACAGATACATTGACCAATGGGACGGAATTGAGAACCCAGGTGTCAATGCATCCACCTATATGGTCACCTGACCTTCCACAAAGCCACAAAATCCATCAAATGAGGAAAAGACAGTCTTTTGAACAAATTGTGCTGGCAAAACCGGACGTCCATCTGCAAAAAAATGAGACGGGGCCCGTACCTCATGCCATACACAACAACTAGTTCAAAATGGATCAAAGACCTAAATATAAAACAAAAACTGTAAAAATCATAGAAGGAAAAAATAAGGCCAGTGCTAGAGGTCCCAATACACAGCATAAACAGGATGCTAACAATATACAAAGTCTAGAAGATAAGCTAGATAACTGAGATCTTCTAAAAATTAAACACGCTCATCAAAAGACTTCACCACAAGAGTAAAAAAAGAACCTACAGACTGGGAAAATTTTGGCTATGACAAATCTCACAAAGGTCTAATCTCTAAAATCTACAGGAAAACTGAACACCTCTACAACAAAAAGGCAAATAATCCAATTAAAAAATGGGCCATGGATGTGAACAGACACTTCACTGAAGAAGACATTCAAGCCGCTAACACACACATGAGAAAATGCTCGCGATCACTAGCCATTGTTGTTGTGCTGTTAAGTGCCATCAAGTTGGTTCCAAATCAGAGTGATCTTATGTACAACAGAAGGAAACACTGCCCAGTCGTGCGTCATCCTCTCAATCATTGCTATGCATTAGCCTATTGTAGCCACTGTGTCAATCCATCTCATTGAGGGTCTTCCTCTTTTTCACTGACCCTCTACTTTACCAAGCACGATGCCCTTTTCCGGGGACTGATCCTTCCTGATAACATGACCAAAGTATGTGAGATGTCATGTTGCCGTCCTTACTTCTAAGGAGTATTTTGGTTATACAAGCCATTAGAGAAATGCAAATCAAAACTACAAGGAGATGCCATCTCACCTCGACATTACTGACTTGAATAAAAAAAAAAACAAAAACAGAAAGTAACAAATGTTGGAGAGGCAGCAGAAAGCTTGGAGCTCTTATGCAGTGCTGGTGGGAATGCGAAATGGTACAACCATTCTAGAAAACGATATGGAGCTTCCTTAAAAAGCTGGAAATAGAAATACCATATGATCTGGCAATCCCACTCCCAGAAATATATCCCAGAGAAAAAACAGCCATCACATGAATAGACATATGCACACTCACGTTCATTGCAGCATTATTCAAAATAGCAAAAAGATGGAAAAAGCCTAGGTGCCCATCGACAGATGAACAGATAAACAAACTGTGGTACAAACACACAAAGGAATACCACACTATAAAGAACAATGATGAATCTGCAAAACATCTCACAACATGGATGAATCTGGAGGGCATTATGCTGATTGAAAAAAGTGAGTTACAAAAGGACAAATACTGCATGAGACATTACTATAAGAACTCAAGAAAAGGTTTACACACAAAAAGAAACAATCTTTGATGGTTACTAGGGAGAGGAGAGGTTGGGAGGGAGAAACACTAAATAGACAATAAACAAATGGTAACTTTGGTAAAGGGTAAGACAGTATACAATACTGGGAAAGCTAGCACAACTTGACCAAGGCAAGGTCATGGAAGCTCTGTAGACACATCCAAACTCCCCAAGAGACTGAATTACTGGGCTAAAGGCTGGAGACCATGGTCTAGGGGGACATCTCACTCTACTGGCACAACATAGTTTATAAAGAAAATGTTCTACATCCTACTTTGGTGAGTAGCATCTGGGGTCTTAAAAGCTTGTGAGTGGCCGTCTAAGATACTCCACCGGTCCCAGCCTGTCTGGAGCAAGGGAGAATGAAGAAAATCAAAGATACGTGGGAAAGATTAGTCCAAAGGACTAATGGACCACAACCACCACAGCCTCCACCAGATTGAACCCAGCACACCTAGATGGTGCCTGGCTATCACCACCGACTGCTCTGACAGGAATCACAATGCCGTAACCTCCCCATTGAGCTGGAGATAAATGTAGAACAAAAGTCTAACTCACAACAAAAGGCCAGACTTTCTGGTCTGACAGAGACTGGAGAAACCCTGAGAGTATGGCCCCCGAACGCTCTTTTAATTCTGTGCTGAATCCATTCCTGAGGTTCACCCTTCAGCCAAAGATTAGACAGGCCCATAAAGTGACACAAAATGGCCACCCTAACCCAGGGGCCAGGACAAGAAGGCAGGAGTGGACAGGAAAGCTGAAAGTGGGGAACCCAAAGTCGAGAAGGGGAGAATGCTGACATCCCATGGGGTTGGCAACCAATGTCACAAAACAATGTGTGTATCGTTTAATGAGAAACTAATTTACTCTGTAAACCTTCATCTAAAGCACACACACACCCACACACACACAAGCCTGGCCACCTGCTCCTGAGGGTCTCACAGCCTTGAAAATCCTATGGCGCACAGTGCCACTCTGACATGCATAAGGTCGCCATGAGTTGGAATCCACTCTGAGGCACGGGGCTGTTTTGGTTACGTGGACCCCGCAAGGAGGGTTTCAAACCGTTTGGAGCCCCTGCTGAGAATTTGCATTTGTAACAAGTTCCCTGTGGAGAATTTGCATCTCCACCCCAGATACACTGAATCAGAATCTGCATTTTAACAAGATCCCCAGGTGACTCTTTCCTATAACTTTCTGGGAATTTGTTACAAATGCAAATTCTCAGCAGGGGCTCGAACCAGAAGGAACCAGTTTGAAGTCCTGACAGCAAAGGAGCTAAACGTCAATTAGCTCAGAAAGACACAGGGTATTAAAGAGGCAATGTTCATCTTTGGACATTTTCAGCTGCTCAAAAAAAAAATTTTTTTTTTTTTCTACATGCTGCTGTTCCTCCCCAGTATTAACCCCATCCTTTCTTTGCCTGCCAACAATTGTCAGCTAATTCCCACTAATTCTAAAATAGCAGAGGGGCTGGCTGGCAATACCCCAAGTGGAGGGAAAGGCAAGAGGAATGTGGAGAAGCCCAGAAAAAAGGACCCAATCTATTTTGCAAGCTTAGCGCCTTACCTCCTCCCAACCCACTCAACAGCAGCTTCTGTGAAACTGGTCTAAGGCAACTCTACCTCTTTGTCATTGTCCTATGGAGGTCAGAGATGGGGGACTGTGCTAGAACTAAAGGGACCTTCCCAAGCAAACCAAATCCATTGCCATCAATTGATTCCGACTCACAGTGACCCTAGAGGACAGAGTAGAACTGCCACCATAGGGTTTCCAAGGAGCACCTGGTGGATTCAAACTGCCGACCTTTTGGTTAGCAGCCAATCTCTTAACTGCTGCACCGCCAGGGCTCCAAAGGGAACTTATAGATGATTTAAGACTTCATTTAATCAAGACAATATGTCTTCTCTCCACATGGGAGACCTGGGTTCAACTCCCAGCTAATGCGCAGCAAGCGCAGCCACCACCCATTTGTCAGTGGAGGCTTGCGCCCTGCTATGGTGCTGAACAGGTTTCAGCGGAGCTTCTAAGCTAAGATGGACTGGGAAGAAAGGTCTGGCAAGCTACTTCTGAAAACCAGCCAATGGAAACTCTATGGATCACAATGATCTGAACCATATAACCGAGCATGGGGATGGTAGGACTGGGCAGTGTCTCATTCCATGGTGCGTGGGGTCACCATGAGTTGGGGGCCAACTCCACAGCGGCTAACAACAACGGCATGGTGTGATGGAAGAGGAGGAGGATGAGGGGGATAGGAAGAGAAGGAGGAGGCAGGAGAGAACAGCAACTGTAGGTCCGTCCACACACGAGTGCTCATGCCATGCCAAACGCTGCTGTTAGGGATTGAATTGTGTCCCCCCACCCCCCAAAATATGTGCTGTAAATCCTCGCCCCTATACCTGAGGTAAAAGGAGTCCTGGTAGCACAGTGGTTAAAGTGCTCAGCTGCGAACCAAAAGGTCAGTGGTTCGAACCCACCTGCCGCTTCACGGGAGAAGGATGTGGCAGTCTGTTTCTGTAAAGATTTACAACCTTAGAAACCCTATGGGTCAGTTCTACTCTGTGCTATAGGGTTGTTACGAGTCGGAAGCAACTTGGTGGCCATGGGTTTGCTCTGGTTTGGTATACCTGTGGTTATAATCCCACTTGGGAATGGGTTTTCTCTGTTAATGTTAACAGATTGAACAAGGAAGCAAGCAAGCAGAGATGGGTGGAAGATAGATGCCACAGCACACAAAGATCACCAAGGAATCAAGAAACAGAAGCTGAAGAGACAAGGACCTTCCCCCAGAGTCAACAGACAGAAAGCCTTTCCCTACAGCTGGCACCCTAAGTTTAGACTTCTAGCCTCCTAAACTGTGAGAAAATAAATTTCTGTTCATTAAAGCCACTCACTTGTGGTATTTCTGTTATAGCAGCACTAGGAATCTAAGACACTTGCTAAAAATGTTTCACATGTGACCTCTACTTACCACACTTGTTTCATCAATCTCTGTTTTACAGGTAAGAAAACTGAAGTTCAAAGATGGGAGATGATTTGTCTGAAGTCTCCCAGCTGGTAAATGCTGAAGCCAGCCTTGGAATCCAGAGAGTCAGATGCCACTGTATCATTCCACCCAATATTCTGGCTGCTGCCAGAAAGAGGTGTGTTCCTGAGCATGTTCTGACTTCGGGGAGATGAAGAAAGTTTTCATTTTGGCCTGGCTTTGTTTGACATGTTCTATTTTATCTGGTGTGTTTTTCTTTAAAAAGCATGAGAAAGAGTCAGGTAAGAGAGTTCTTAAATGCTACAACTTAACCTTGAACAGAGAAGGCTCAACAGCACAGAGAAAAAGTAGATCAATTCCTCCTCCCCGTGGACCACAAGTTTAATCACTGGGGGGTTAGAAGACCAAAGAAAGCTAAAAATGGAATATGTAAAAATAAAGACAGGGCCGTTCTGTAGTAATATTACCTTTTTATAGTTTCTAAATGGATTTTTTTTTTCCCCACAGCAAATATAGTCCACAGCATGAGCTCTGAGTCTCAGATGCCTGTTGGAGTCTATGATCCACTATATTATTTCCCTGGTATTTGATGACCTATCCTGAAGTACAATGTTGTCAGTGATAGGATAATATCCATACGCTTACAAGGAAGACCAGTTAATATGACTATTACTCAAATTTATGCACCAACCACTAATGCCAAAGATGAAGAAATTGAACATTTTTACCAACTTCTGCAGTTTGAAATTGATCAAACATACAATCAGGAGGCACTGATAATTACTGGTGATTAGAATGCAAAAGTTGGAAACAAAGAAGGATTGGTAGTTGGAAAATATGGCCTTGGTGATAGAAATGATGCCAGAGATTGAATGATAGAATTTTGCAAGACCAACGACTTCTTCATTGCAAATACCTTTTTTCACCAACATAAACGGCGAATATACACATGGATTTCGCCAGATGGAATACACAGGAATCAAATCGGCTACATCTGTGGAAAGAGACAGTGGAAAAGCTCAAAATCATCAATCAGAACAAGGCCAGGGGCCGACTGAGGATCAGACCATCAATTACTCATATGCAAGTTCAAGTTGAAATGGAAGAAAATTAGAACAAGCCCACAAGAGCCAAAGTACAACCATCTGAATTTAGAGGCCATTTCAAGAGTAGATTTGAGGCACTGAACACTAATGACTGAAGACCAGATGAGTTGTGGAATGATATTAAGGACATCATCCATGAAGAAAGCAAGAAGTCGCTAAAAAGACAGTGAGAAAGAAAAGACCTAAATGGATGTCAGAAGAGACTCTGAAACTTGCTCTTGAACGTTGAGTAGCTAAAGCAAAAGGAAAAATGATGAAGTAAAAGGGCTGAATGGAAGATTTCAAAGGGTGGCTCGAGAAGATGAAGTAAAATATTATGATGACATGTGCAAAGACCTGGAGATAGAAAACCAAAAGAAAGCACACACTTGGCGTTTCTCAAGCTGGAAGAACTGAAGAAAAAATTCAAGCCTTGAGTTGCAATGGTGAAGGATTCTATGGGGAAAAGACTAAACGATGTAGGAAGCATCAAAGAAGATGGGAGGAATACACAGAGTCATTGTAACAAACAGAATTGGTCAATGTTCAACTATTTTAGGAGGTAACATATAATCAGGAACTGCTGGTATTGAAGGAAGAAGTCCAAACAGCCACGAAAGCATTGGCAAAAAAACAAGTCTCCAGTAATTGATGGAATACCAAATGAAATGTTTCAACAAACAGATGCAGTGCTGGAAGTGCTCACTCATGTATGCCAAGAAATTTGGAAGACAGCTACCTTGGCAACGGACCAGTAGAGAGCCATATTTATGCCTATTCCCAAGAAAGGTGATCCAACCAAATGTGAAAATTATCAAATGATATCACTAATATCACATGCAAGTAAAATTTTGCTGAAGATCATTCAAAAGTGGCTGCCACAGTATATCAAGAGGGAACTGCCAGAAGTTCAAGCTGGATTCAAAAGAGGAGGTGGAATGAGGGATATCATTGCCGTCAGATGAATCTTGGCTGAAAGCAGAGAATAACAGAAAGATGTTTACCTGTGTTTTATTGACTATGCAAAGGCATTTGATTGTGTGGATCATAACAAATTATGGATAACATTTCAAAAAATTGGAATTCCAGAACACTTAATTGTGCTTATAAGGAATCTGTACATGGATCATGTGGCAGTCGTTTGAACAGAACACGGGGGTACTGAGTGATTTAAAGTCAGGAAAGGTGTGCATCAGGGTTATATCCTTTCACCATACCTACTTAGTCTGTATGCTGAGCAAATAATCTGAGAACCTGGACTACAGAAGAACAGGGCACCAGGATTGGAGGAAGACTCATTAACAACCTGCGTTATTCGAATGACACAACCTTGCTTGCCGAAAGTGAAGAGGACTTGAAGCACTTACTGATGAAGATCAAAGACCACAGCCTTCAATGTGAATTACACCTCAATATAAAGAAAACAAAGAGCCTTACAACTGGACCAATAAGCAACATCATGATGAATGGAGAAAAGATTGTTGTTGTCAAGGATTTCATTTTACTTCTATCCTCAATTAACACCCATGGAAGCAGGAGTCAAGAAATCAAAAGACTCATTGCATTGGACAAATCGGCTGCAAGAGATCTCTCTAAAGTGTTAAAAAGCAAAGATGTCACCTTGAGGACTAGGAGACCCCTGCCCCAAGCCATGATATTTTCAACCACCTCATATACATGTGAAAGCTGGGCAATGAATGAGGAAGACTGAAGAAGAACTGATGCCTTTGAATTGTGGTGATGGCAAAGAATATTGAATATACCACAGATAACCAAAAGAACAAACAAATCTATCTTGGGAGAAGTACAACCAGAACGCTTCTTAGAAGCAAGGATGGCGAGACTATATCTTACATACTTTGGACATGTTATCAGGAGGAATCAGTCTCTGGAGAAGGATATCATGCTTGGTAAAGTACAAGGTCAGCAAAAAAGAGGAAGCCCCTCAACAAGATGGATTGACACACTGGCTGCAACAATGGGCTCAAGCATAACAACCATTGTGAGGATGTCATAGGACTGGGCAGTGTTACGTTCTGTTGTGCACAGGGTCACTATGAGTTGGAACCAACTTGATGACACCTAACAACAACAATATCTGATGAAAGTGAGAAGGGGTGATGGAAATTTTGGCAGGTGTTATACCAGGCTGGTCAATATTTTCCATTTCTACATTTATGTGCCACTACAATTCACCAGCTGAAAGGACTGTTTAACTGGGAGAAGCCTGAGAGAGAAAGCCAAGCAAAACTTGTGAGTCACAGCAGGGAGAAGAAAAAAATGAATGAGAAGCAGCAGCAAGAAGAGTTAGATCAATCAAAACAACAAGGAGCCCATAACGAAGCTTGTGAGTTGTTCACTGCAGATATACTGAAGGTGCTGGGGCGATTGAGAAGGAAGGTATCCCGCACACACTCAGCAGTCTCAGTCACTGTGATGCTGCCACCAATTTCTGGAGCCCTGAAAAGCAGATGCTTCAGATCTCAGACTCGACACCAAAAGAGGACAGAAAGGAGATCCTTGGAGCCACGGCAATTTCAACGTCTGCTCCCTCTAATGTCTACCTTGGTAGGCAGTAGGAAGACCATGACAGCTGATGTTGACAGCTCAGGCTCTGGGCTCCCTGACACTGTTAAGTCTTTTTTTTTTTAATTAATTTTTATTGTGCCTTAAGTGAAAGTTCACAAATCAAGTCCAACTCTCATACAAAAATTTATACGCACCTTGCCATACAGTCTTAATTGCTCTCCCCCTAATGAGACAGCACATTCCTTCCCCCCACCCTCTCTCCTCGTGTCCATTCGGGGAGCCTCTGGCCCCCTCTGCCCTCTCATCTCCCCTCCAGTCTCATGTGTGTACTTGATTCAGGAAGCCTGTTCCTCACCAGCATCATTTTCCATCCCATATTCCAGTCCAATCCCTGTCTGAAGGGCTGGCCCCATGAATGGTCACACTGCTAAGTCTTGGTGCCTTGTTTCTTTTGTCCCCACTTACCCCCAAAGACCTCAAAGTTGGCAGTAATGCTTTGTTCTGTTTCGCCATGAGTGAGAGCCAACTCAATAGTAACTAAAACCACTCCCACCGCCACATACTTCCGTGAAGTTCCAATGCTATTTGTGGCCCGTTTCAAAAAGTTCCTGTTCTTCCTTGGCTTCCAGGGAGAGCTAGGGCCTCCGGAGGATACATCATGCCTATCTTTGGGGAAAGGAGCCCTGGTTGTGCAGTGATTAAAGCGCTCTCTTGGCTGCTAACCAATAGTAACCAATAGGTAGGCGATTCAAACCCACCAGCTGCTCCACAGGACAAAGATGTGGCCCTCTGCTTCCATAAAGATTTACAGCCTTGGAAACCCCATGGAGAAGAGCTACTCTGTCCTAGAAGGTCACTATGAGTTGGAATCAACTCAATGACAATGGGTTTATCTATGAAGACACTAGTTGGTGTACATGGTTAGGACGGTTGGGTGCTGACCGAAAGGTTGGAGGTTTGAGCCCACCTAGAGGCACCTCAGAAGAAAAGCCTGGTGACCTACTTCCAAAACCTCAGCCACTGAAAACCCTATGGAGACAGTTCTACTCTGACACACACGGGGTCACTATGAGTCAAAGTTGACCTGATGGCCACAGGTTCCTGCTCATTACGAGGTCCATACACGGCATTTACATTTCTGATACAAAAGTAAACGTACCACCTGGTGATAGCCTTCCTGTTGTGCTAGAAACACAAAAGTCCATTCCAGTTTGATATAAGAAAAAAAAAAAAAAAAAGGTTGTTTTTTCTCATGTGAGACCTTCATTCCTGATGTTGGCAAGAAGAAGAAAAAATTCCAAACGTGTATTGATTGTTTCTGTCCACTAACTGAATACCGGGTAATAGAAGACTCTCCATAACTGCAGGCAAAATACAGCCCCTCCTTATCCCAGAGTCTTAATTAAATCAGTTGAAGGTTCTAATTCCATTGCGTCTTTTCAAATACTTACATTCATTCATTGGGAAGGGAAGGTTGGAGACAGTTAAAGGCACATTTGATAGAATTTCTTTAAAAGAAATAGTCTCTGACTACAAAGGGGTTTACGACAGACAGAGACAATCCACTGGCAGATTCTCGTCCCCCTGCTTCGGAAGGCTGGCACAGAACAAAGCAATCGTACCTGGTGGGACTGATTTCTAGAAACCCTCTCTGATAAAACCAAAAAAATTAGCCTCCTCGGCTGACAGTCACACGTCAGTCCCTGGAGAGGATGGCATTTCGCTGCGGCATCTGGCCAGCCGAAAACAACTGCAGTTTAAGAAAATACGTTTGGGTGTCTCTTCCTAGAACAGGTGGTAATTCACAGGAACAAAGAGAAAGGGACATTTCAAAAACAATACAATCACAGAACAATAACATCTGTACAAGAACAACAACAACAACAAAAAGAATATTATAACCTAGAGGATATTCAAGACATACCTCTAATGAATTGTTGGGTTTTATTTAAGCATCAGAAATGTTTTATTTCTTGGAGGGAGGAACAAAATGTAACAGAGTAAGAAGTAGGTTATTGGGCAGCTTTTGTTGACGGGACTGGGTTGGATGTAAACACCGGTGCCTCCCTCTCCATAAGCAATAGATAACATGTCTCTGTGTGTGGTAAATAGTCATGTACCAAAACGTTTACCATTTCAACATTCTTCATAAGTACAATTCAGTGACGTTAATCACATTCATCATGTTGTGTGACCATCACCACTATCCATTTCCAAGCTTTTCCATCACCCTTAACAGACACTCAGTGGCCCCTAAGCAATGGGGTCGCCCCTTTCCCTTCCCTACTTCCCACCCCTCGTAACCACGAACAAACTTAGGTCTGTATACATTTGCCTACTCTAGATATATCATACAACTGGCATCATACAGTATTTGTCCTTTTGTGATTGACTCAGTTCACTCAGCTTAATGATTTCCAGGGACATCCATGCTGTAGCATGCATAGGGCCTACGTATCTGTTTTACGGCACAGTAATATTCCCTTGTATGGATACACCATAAACTGTTTACCCATTCATCGACTGATGAAATTTTAGGCTGGTTCCAGCTTTCGGCTACTGTGTATACTGTCACGATGAATACTGGCATGTAAGTATCTGTTTGCGTGCCTGCTTTCCGTTCTTTGGGGTACACAACTAGGAGTGGAATTGCTAGATCACAGGGTAATTCTATATTTAACTTTTTTTTTTAATTGTACTTTAGATGAAGGTTTATGTCAATTAATACACATATTCTGTTTTGTGACATTGGTTGCCAACCCCATGACATGTCAACACTCTCTCCTTCTTGACTTTGGGTTCCCCGCTGCCAGCTTTCCTGTCTCCTCTCGCCTTCTTGTCCTTGCCCCTGAGCTGCTGTGTCCATTTGGTCTCATTTTGTTTTATGGCCCTGTCTAATCTTTGGCTGAAGGGTGAACCTCAGGACTGTCTCCAGTACTAAGTTAAAGGGAGTCAAGGGGCCATACTCTTGTGGTGTCTCTAGTCTCTGTTGGACCAGTGAGTCTGGTCTTTTTTTGTGAGTTAGAATTTTGTTTTACATTTTTCTCCAGCTCTGTCCGGGACCCTGTATTGTGATCCCTGTCAGAGCAGTTGGTGGTGGTAGGCCGGGCACAGACAAGTTGTGCTGGACTCAGTCTGGTGGAGGCTGTGGTAGTTGTGGTCCATTAGTCCTTTGGACTAATCTTTCTATGTGTCTTTGGTTCTCTTCATTCTCCCTTGCTCCAGATGGGGTGGGACCAGTGGAGTATCTTAGATGGCTGCTCACAAGCTTTTAAGACCCCAGACGCCACTCACCAGAGTAGGATGTAGAACACTTCTTTATAAACTATGTGATGACAGTTGAGCTCGTTCCCCTGAGACCATGGTCCCCAGCCCTCAGCCCAGCAATTCGGTCCTTAGGGACTTTAAATGTGTCTGTGAAGCTTCTATGACTTTGCCTTGATTCAAGTTGCTCTGGCTTCCCCAGTGTTGTGTGCTGTCTTACCGTTCAACAAAGTTACCACTTATCTATTTAGTGTTTTTCTCTCCCCACCCTTTCCCTCCCTCACAACCATCAAAGATTGTTTCTTTTTGAGTATAAACACTTTCATGAGTTTTTATAGCAGCGGTCTCATATAATATTTGTCCTTTTGTGATTGACTTACCTCACTCAGCACAATGCCTTCCAGATTCATCCATGTTGTGAGCTGCTTTGCAGATACATCATTGTTTTTCATTGTTGCAAAGTACTCCATTGTGTGTCTGTACCATAGTTTGTTTATTCACTCATCTGTTGATGGGCACCTAGGTTGTTTTCATCTTTTTGCTATCGTGAACAGTAACGTAATGAACATGGGTGTGCACATGTCTGTTCATGTGACGACTCATTTCTCTAGGATATATTCGTAGGACTGGGATTGCTGGGCCATATGATATTTCTATTTCTAGCTTTCTAAGGAAGCACCATATCATTTCCCAGAATAGTTGTACCATTTTGCATTCTCACTAGCAGTGCATAAGAGTTCCAAACTCCCCAAAGCCTCTCCAACATTTGTTATTTTCTGTTCTTTTGACTTGTGTCAGTAATGTCAAGGTGAGACGGTATCTCATTGTAGTTTTTATTTGCATTTCTCTAATGGCTGATGATCTTGAGCATTTCCTCACGTATCTGTTAGCTGCCAGAATTTTTTTTTTTGGTGAAATGTCTGTCCATATCCTTTGCCCATTTTTTAATTGATTTATGTGTCGTTTTTTTGTAGATAGAGCTTTTGGATTTTCCTGTAGATTTTAGAGATTAGACCTTTGTCTGATTTGTAGTAGCAAAAATTTTTTCCTAGTCTGTAGGTTCTCTTTTTATTCTTTTGATGAGTATAAGTGCTTAATTTTTAGAAGATCCCAGTTATCTAGCATATTTTCTGGGGTTTGTGTATTGTTAGTTATGGTTTTTTATGCTATTTATGCCATGTATTAGGGTCTCTAGCATTGACTTTATTTTTTCTTCTATCATCTTTGCAGTTTTGGGCTTTATATTTAGGTATTTGATCCATTTGGAATTAGTTTTTGTGTATAATGTGAGGTGTAGGTCCTGTTTCTTTCTTTCTTTCTTTTTTTTTTTTTACAAATTTGTCAGAGTGTAGTTTTTCATAGTACTCTGTTATGATCCTTTTTATCTCATTTGGGTCTGTTGTAATATCCTTTGTTTCATTCTTATTTGGGTTATTTGCATTCTCCCCTGTTTTTCTTCTGTCAATTTGTCCAATGGTTTGTTGATTTTGATCCTTTCAAAGAACCAACTTTTGGTTTTGTTGATTTTTTCCTATTCTTTTTCTCTTCTCTATTTCATCTATTTCTGCTCTGATATTTGTTATTTCCTTTCTTCTGGTGGCTGTGGGCTTATTTCGCTGTTGTCTTTCTATTTGTCCAAGTTATGTAGCTAATGTTTTGTTTCTTTTTTTTTAATGTGTGCATCTATGGACCTCTGAGCACTGCCTTTGCTGTATCCCAAAGGTTTGGTATGATGTATTCATTCTTGTTTGAGTCTAGAAATTTTTTAGATTCCATCTTTGATTTCTTCTATTACCCAGTAGTTTTTAAGCAGAGTGTTATTCAGTTTTCATGTATTCGATTTTTTCCCCCTTGGTCTTCCTGTTATTAACTTCTACTTTTATGGTGTCATGATCAGAGAAGATGCTTTGCATTATCTCAATATTTTGGATTTTGTTGAGGGTTACTTTGTGGCCTAAGATGTGGTCTATTCTGGAGAACATTCCATGTGCATTGGAAAAGAATGTGTACTTTGGTGCTGTTGGGTGAAGTGTTCTATGTATGTCTGAGGTCAAGTTTGTTGGTTTCGGCCTGTAGCTCTTCCGTATCTTTGTTGAGTTTCTTTCTAGATGCTCTGTCCTTTACCAACAATGGTGTGCTGAAGTCTCCTACTATTATTGTGGAACTGTCAGTTTCCCTTTTCCGTGCTGTTAGAGTTTGTTTTATATATTTTGGAGCCCTGTCATTGGGTACATAGATATTTATTAACCAAATGGTACAGCACAGCACTTTGAGAAGAGGGGTGGTGGTGTATTGGGGTAGGTGGATGGGAGAAAGGAAAGGAAGGAAGGGAGAGAGAGAAGAAGCAACAAGAAAGAAAAGAAAAACAAACCAAAAAAAAGAAAAAGAAATAAATAAATGTGCTGAAGGAACCTGCCAGAGGGGTGGTGTGAACCTGGGGAGGCCATGTGCTGGTGGCTCTCTAGCTGAGCAGTGGAGCACAGCCCATCAAGAAGGGGTGGGGATGGCACATGGGACCTGGTGGACAGGAGAAAAGACAGGAAGGAAGAAAGAGAGAGAAGAAACTGAAAAAAAAATTAAAAATGGGGTTGGTGGGGTGTTACAGACCCTTGGAGGCCATGTGTTGGTAGCTCTCTAGCTGAGCTGTGTGGTGCAGCCTGTCAAGAACGGATGCGGACAGCACACAGGGCTTGGCATACAGGAGAAAGGGAAGGAAGGGAAGGGAGTGATAAGCAACCAATGGAAAAAATTAATAAAATAAAAAATGACACAGAGGGAGCCTGCTGGTGGGGTGGCAGGGACCCGAGGAAGCCGTGTGCTGTGGCTCTCTAGTCTAGCAGTGTGGCACAGCTGAGCAAGAAGGGATGGAGATGGCACATGCGGCTATGTGGATTGGAGAAATGAGAGGAAGGAAGGAAGAGAGATAAGAAACTGAAAAAAAAAATGGCACTGAGGGAGCCTGCTGGTGGGGTCACATGGACCTGGGGAAGCCATATGCCTATAGCTGTCTAGCCAGGAGGTATGGCAAAGCCCTTCAAGAAAGGGTGGAGATGGTACACATGGTTAGGTGGGCAGGAGAAAGGAAAGAGAAGGAGAGAGAGATAAGAAACTGAAAAAAAAATGGCACTGAGGGAGCCTCCCAGTGTGGTGCCTCGGACCAGGAAATTCATGTGCTGATGGCTCTCTAGCTGGGTATGGCAGAGCCCGTCAAGAAGGGCAGAGATGGCATACGGCCCTAGCTCGGCAGGAAAAAAGAAAGGAAGGGAGAGAGGGAAGAAACAAAACAAAAAGGTAAGACAACAACAAAAACAACTGCAAAAAAGTGGCACTGAAGGAGCTGACCAGTGTGGGCAGGGTGAATCCAGAAGGCAAGGAGCTTCTGTCTCTCTGGTCAAGGGACTGTGGCCCATTGGAAATTGGTAGAGGTGCTGTAGAAGGAAGAGGGGTGTGGGGTAGGAAAATGTGTATCCCTGGTTAAGGGTGATATGTCTCCTGTTGGGAGCTCTGTGAAGTTGCCTTCCGTACTCCTTTTCTGCCATTCTTGGTGGCTGAGGTCCAAGATGGCGAGTCTGTGCTGCGTTAGCTAGTAGGGGACCTCCACTCCGTATCGCTCCTCGTTCTCTGTTCTATGTCCATTTCTTTTTCCACTTGGTGCTTGGTTGAGTTCTTTATCCCTTTGTTTGATGCTTAGGGTTCCAGGATTGATGTTTGTATGTTTTTCTTAGTTTTTTGGGTCTTTGCTGTAGAGAGATGGTGTGCTGCTTCTGTCTATATCACCATGTTGGCTCAAATTTGGCCAGGCCTTCTTTTCTGAAGCACCTCTGGGTGGGTTTGAACTGCCAACCTTTTAGTTATTAGTTTAGTGCTTAACCATTTGCGCTACCCAGGGACTTCTTGGGCCAGCGTGGGCCACAACAAATGTGGACTCTGTAATCACAGTCACCAGCTGACTTCTTCCAGGTACTAAATAGTTCGAACCTAATCCACATAAGCTGTAATGTTCCCCTGTGTGTCTGGTGGTAACTACCTACTTCTCTGATTTAGTATATTCAAGCCTCATATTGGAGCAGTCAAAGCTCAAGGCTGGCTCTCCCATACCAAATTTGAGAAAGAGCACTTTTTCTTGCTGATGGCTGAGAAGCAAATAATCACCCACTAGCACTGGCAGCCTGGACATCTCTCTCCCTGCCTTCTCGAAGCCAGCGTGCAGCATGGGAGTGGATGTGTTTCTCTTCTTTCTTCTCCTGCAGCAGAGTGAGTGACTACGGGCGGACACTTGTCCATACCCAACACAGCTTTGCTCATGTCCTGGATTGCTTAAATTAGGGGGTGATGCGAGTCATTACCCCAAATCCTCAAAACAGCAATTAACTCAATCACCAGTTGTTTCCCAGGGAGAAAGGCTCAGCCCAGAGCTTCCAGAAAGGCAAACAGAACATTGTAAATATTACAGTTCACAGGGACAATGGGGTGGCTTTTTTAGGGGGAGGGGGGTAAAGATGGTAGGGACAAAGGGAGATGTACAGGAGCAGGAGGAGGAAAAAGAGGAAATATGGAGGTCTGGACAACAACATTTATGAGTGAATACACACAGCTCTCCTCTGTGGTTTAGTGTATCATGTGTTATCTAGCATATGTAATATATTAAGGAAACAAGCAAAAACGCCCTGCAATCAAGTCAGTTCCAACTCATAGCAACCACATGGAGTTTCCAAGGCTATAAATCTTTATGGAAGCAGACTGCCACCTTTATCCTGTGGAGCCACTGGTGGTGTCAATCCACCAACCTTCCAGTTAACATTTGAGCACTTTAACCACTGCACCAACAGGGCATCTTCATTAAGGAACCAACCACCAAACCAAACCTGTTGCTGTGAAGTTGATTCTGACTCATAGCAACCCTATAGGACAGAGTAGAACTGCTCCATAGGGTTTCCAAGGAGTGGCTGGTGAATTTGAACTGTTGACCTTTTGGTTAGCAGCCATAGCTCTTAACCACTGTACCACCAGGGCTCCAGTGCTTGTTAAACACCCCCTAGGAGGTGAATATCTCTTCCAACAGTAGTACAGACAACTGAACTGGTCTGATTTTACCTAAAACCAAAACATCAAACCCATTGCCCTTGGGTCAATTCTGACTCCTAGAGACCCTATAGGACAGGGTAGAACTGCTCTCCCCCCCCCACACACAGGGTTTCCAAGGCTGTAATCTTTACAGAAGCAGACTGCCACATCTTTCCCATGGAGCTGCTGGTGGATTTGAACCACCGACTTTTAGAGCTGTTAGCCACTGTACCGCAAGGTTCCTTTCATTTTACATTCTGACTGTATATAGTTGTATTCCTTTAAAAATTACATTTTTGGAGAATAAATTATATTTTACATGAAATAGAAGAGCTAATAATAAAGGCTATGCAGATGACACGACCTTGCTTGCGGAAAGTGAAGAGGACTTGAAGCACTTACTGAGGAAGACCAAAGACTACAGCCTTCAGTATGAATTTTACCTCAACATAAAGAAAACAAAAATCCACACAACTGGACCAATAAGCAACATCGTGATAAACGGAGAAAATACTAATGTCGTCAAGGACTTTGTTTGACATGAATCCACAATCAATGCCCATGGAAGCAGCAGTAAAGAAATCAAATCTGCTGCAAAAGACCTCTTAAAAGTGTTAAGAAGCAAAGACACCACTTTGAGGGCTAAGTCGCACCTGACCCAAGTCGTGGTATTTTCAATTGCCTCATATGCGTGTGAAAGCTGGACAATAAATAAGGAAAACCAAAGAAGAATTGATGCCTTTGAATTATGATGTTGGCAAAGAATGTTGAATATACCCAAAGAACGAACAGATTTGTCTTGGAAGAAGTACAGCCAGAGTGCTCCTTCGAAGCAAGGATGGACATGCTGTCAGGAAGGACCAGACCCTGGAGACGGTCAATGAAAGAGAGGAAGATCTTCAACAAGATGGATAGACACAGTGGTTGCAACAGTGGACTCAAACATAATGATGATTGTGAGAATGGAGCAAGACCAGGCAGTGTTTCATTCTCTTGTACACAGGGTCACTATGGGTTGGAACCAACTCAACGGCACATAACAAAAACAATAATAAAGGAGAAATGGAAGGTTTTTAAAAATATTTTGAGCACTTCATCCCCAGCTTGTTGACCTGATCCTTTAAAGATGAAACCCTCCATTTTTCTTCAAACTAGAAGTCTCGAGACTCAGTTAACATGACAGTAATCAGGCTAGGATTTTCCAAAATGGGACATGCAAATGCAACAACCAAAGGCTTTGATAAGCAATGTTTGTTTCCCTACATGTAAAATTAACACTGCATATAGATTACTTGAAAAATACATAAAATTACAAAGAAATGAACTTTTCCAATATAATCCCACCATAGGATTGCTGTTAGTATTTTGTGTTTTCTTTTTTTTATATGAATGCACTTTTCCTATACAGACATGGGTGGCTTAACGTCCACGATAAGTTCTGTGAAATAGAACCTTATGTGATTTGGACACTGTGCAAACATGCCTAAATCATGAGCAACAGCATTCGCTGATTTTCCGTCTTTGTGATGTTTATTGTATTTTTATGCACAAAGCTCATGCCTTCTACGTTTATTTGCCAACTGTGCCCTTCCCCTGCAAGGTATTTTCATAAGCGCTGTTGTGACAATTTTTTTATACATATTGCTGTAAGAATATTAGCATAGCATGCTTACAAAAATACCTTGCAGGGGGAGGTCACAGTTGGCAAACAAACATAGAAGGTGTGCGTTATTTAAGTAAAAACTATGGTAATAACCTTTGGTTTTACTTCCAAATTTATACTTATCCTCTGCTTCTTGTTGCTGCTATCACTAGCAACTGGTTTTGCTGCATTTGGGAGCCATGATGCACGTCACAATAGTATTTTTGAAAGAAAATTAAACAAAGAGACAATGCTACAACACTCAAGAGATTGGATGCTGCTGCCTACAAATCAAAGGTCACACTGTTATATAGGAAACTTTTTATTTGTAAGTAGGGAAAGCTCACATTAAAATAACAATAGAAAGTACAGTACAGTACATAGTAAGCCAGTAACATAAGCGTTTATTATGATTATCAAGGCATATGTATAACAGGCTATATATGTACTGTTCCATTAGATACCTAGAAGTGCTATCGCTTTATATACAAGAGACATGAGATACACGTGTTGCATGCGGGAAGCTGTTGTGATTGCTACATCCAGTTATGTCTACTATGTCCAGCTCTCTGATCGGGATGTCTGAACTCTATTATAACCTTATGGGACCACGGACATATACATGGTTGGATGTTGCCTGAATGGACATTATGCAGCACATGAGAGTAATATGAATCATACCAAAATAAGTACACTTCTGTCCTAAAACCCATTCCTGTGGAGGCAATTCTGACTCATCTTGACCCTATAGGACAAGGGAGAACTGCGCCATAGGATTTCCAAGGCTGTAAATCTTTACAGAAGCAGACTACCACATCTTTCTCCAGTGGTGCAGCTGGTGGGTTAGAGCCACCAACCTTTCTTTCGTTTAACAGCTGAGCCCTTAACCACTATGCCACCAGGGCTCCTTCACCTCTATCCTGCTTTACATAAATCTCATTAGTAGCTTCCCCATTTTCGAAGTATTTTCTTTACAATGTTTTAACACAAACACATCAGACTAATTACACTATTATTGGATTTTTTTTTTGCTAATGATATTGCAATGAGCATTTCAGTGTTTGATCTTTGATGCTCTGCCCACTTCTTTAGGATAAATTCCTATAAAGGGAATCAGTTTGTTTAGGCATGTGACATATTGACAACTTGTTTTTAGACAGCTGATACCAGTTTTCACTCTTTGGTGCTTGTGAGTGCTCTGACTTCTCAAAACTCTCAATGGCATTGGGTATTATTATTATTTTGATACAATGGTTCTCAACCCTGGCTTCATTTTGGAATCAACCTGGGGAGATTTAAAGAAAAAAACGAACAGATGACAGGGTGACAGACCGACAGACCAACAAAGTTATACCTGGGCTCTACCCTGACTCAAACGAGAAGAAACAGTTGCAAATATCCATTGATAATGAATCTAGTATGAATCTATGAAAATCTATGAATAAGTATGAATCTAGGAAAATTGAAAGTCATCAAAAGTGAAATGGAAAGCATAAACGTTCATAACCTAGGCATTAGTGAGCTGAAATGGACTGATATTGGCCATTATGAATTAGACAATCACATGGCCTACCTTGCCACGGATGACAACTTGAAGAAGAATGATGTTGCATTCATTGTCAAAAAGAATATTTCAAGATCTATCTTGAACTACAATGCTGTCAGTGATAGGATAATATCCATATGCCTACAAGGAAGACCAATTAATAGAACTATTATTCAAATTTACACACCAGCCACTAAGGCCAAAGATGAAGAAACTGAAGATTTTTACCAATTTTTGCAGTATGGAATTGATCAAACATGCAGTCAAGACGCATTGATAATTACTGGTGATTGAAATGTGAAACTTGGAAACAAAGAAGAAGAATCTATGGTTGGAAAATATAGCCTTGGTTTTAGAAATGACCCAGGAGATCGCATGATAGAATTTTGCAAGACCAACAACTTCTTCATTGCAAATATCTTTTTTCAACAATATAGCTAGCAACTCTATATGTGGACCACACCAGATAGAATACGTAAGAATCAAACTGACTACGTCTGTGGAAAGGGATGATGGAAAAGCTCAATATCATCAGTCAGAACAAGTACCAGGGGCTAACTGTGGAACGGATGATTGATTACTCATATGCAAGTTCAAGTTGAAGATGAAAAAAAATTAGAGCAACTCCACAAGAGCCAAAATACAACCTTGAGTATATCCCACCTGAATTTACAGACCATTTCAGGGATAGACTTGACACATTGAAAACTAATGACTGAAGACCAGATGAATTGTGGGATGACATCAAGAACATGATACATGAAGAAAGCAAGAGGTCATTAAAAAGACAGGAAAGAAAGAAAAGACCAAAATGGATGTCAGAAGAGAATCTGCAACTTGCCTTTGAATGTAAAGTAGCTAAAGAGAATGGAAGAAACAATGAAGTAAAAGAGCTGAACAGAAAATTTCAAAGGATGTCTTGAGAAGACAAATTAAAGTATTGCAATGATATGTGCGAAGACCTGGAGTTAGAAAATCAAAAAGATAGAGCACACTTGACATTTCTCAAGCTGAAAAACCTGAAGAAACAGTTCAAGCCTTGAGTTGCAATTTTGAAGGATTCTACAGGGAAAATACTAAATGACAAAGGAAGCAAAAAAAGATGGGTGTTACATCCCACCCTAATTCCCTTTAACATAACCCAATCTTTCCTCATTAACCACAGGCAGAGATTAGGGTTTACAACACATAGGAAAACTACATCAATCATGAAATGGAGGACAACCACACAATACTGGGAATCCTGGCCTCACCCAGTTGACACATATATTTGGAGGACACAGTTGAATCTATAACATAGCCTTTTGTCATACTTATTCAATCTGTATGCTGAGCAAATAATCCAAGAAGCTGGACTATATGAAGAAGAATAGATCACCAGGATTAGAGGAATACTCACTAACAACCTAAAGTTGGCAGTTCTAATCCACCAGCCACTCCTTGGAGACCCTATAGGGCAGTTCTACTCTGTCCTATAAGGTTGCTATAAGTAGGAAACAACTTGGCTTCAACAGGTTTGTTTTTTTTGTATGTAAATAACACAACCTTGCTTGCTGAAAGTCGGGAGGACTTGATGCACTTACTGATGAAGATCAAAGACCACAGCCTTCAGTATGGATCACACCTCAACGTAAAGAAAACAAAAATCCTCACAGCTGGACTAAAAAGCAACATCATGATAAATGGAGAAAATATTGGAGTTGTCAAGGACTTCTTTTTACTTGAGTCCACAATCAACATCCACGGAAGCAGCAATCAAGAAATCGAACGATGTATTGCACTGAGCAAATCTGCTGCAAAAGACCTTTTCAGAGTGTTAAAAAAGCAAAGATGACACTTCAGGGGCTAAAGTGCGCCTGACCCAAACCATGGTGTTTTCAGTCTCCTCATGTGTATGAGAAAGCTGGACAATGAATAAGGAAGACCAAAGAAGAATTGTCGCCTTTGAATTATGGCGTTGGTGAAGAATATTGAGTATACCATGGAATGCCAGAAGAATGAATAAACCTGTCTTGGAAGAAGGACATCTAGAATGCTCCTTAGAAATGAGGATGGCGAGATTTTACCTCATGTACTTTGCACATGCTATCAGGAGGGACCAGTCCCTGGAGAAGGACATCATGGCTGGTAAAGTAGAGGGTTAGTGAAAAAGAGGGAGACCCTCAATGAGATGGATTGACACAGTGGCTGCAATAATAGGCTGGAACACAGTAACAGTTGTGAGGATGGTGCAAGACTGGTTCTTTTGTGCATAGGGTCGCTATGAGTTGGAACCCACTCAATGGCACCTAACAACACTACCACCACACTTAGTCACTGATTACAGCTTACAGTTTCCTATTTCTTCATTTAAGGTCTGAATTATAAAGACAAGGACTATTCCTAAATGGGACAATTCCTAGTCATCTTGTTAACAGCAAAACAATGATTGCGAGGATGGCACAGGAACAGACAGCATTTCGTTCTGTTGTGCATACAGTCACTATGAGTCAGAACCAACTAGACGGCATGTAACAATAATAACTACCCTGAGCCAACTAAGAATCTCTGAGGTCTGAACATGAAGGATCTGTAATTCAAAAGTACTTCAAATAAGCCTAGTATATAGAAAGGGTTTCAGAACTGTTTGCTAATTGAGCAAGCATAAAATATTTTACTTCAAAACCCTTTGGTACTGAGGATGTTAGAATCTAAGTAGTATGCATTTATCTCATCAGTTCGAAAAACCAATTTTTTTTTTTGGTTCCAGAAAATCTATTTTGCCCCAAGTAGATTTTCATATCTACCCACCCATCTGTCACTTTGTCATACTGTGGTGATTTGCATGCTGTTATGCCACTGGTATTTCAAATACCAACTGGGTCACCCACGGTGGACTGTTTCGGTGGACCTTCCAGATTAACACAGACTAGAAGGAAAGGCCTGGTGAGGTACTTCTGAAAGTTAGCCAATGAAAATCCTATGACTCAGAAGAGCGTATTGTCAAACTGGACCCAAACATGCCAACTGTGAAGATGGTGGGCAATATTTTCTTCTGTTACATATGGGGTTGCCGTGAGTTGGAGCCTACTCAATGGCAGCTAACAATAACAATTTTTTATATACTTGGAAAAAAATAAGGTCCTTCCTTCACCAAAATAGAAGTTTCCTCTCTTACTGTCTTACCAATTAGCTTTTAGAAAAGTTTTGTGGGGCCTTTTCTACTTTTCCCCGTTTTGTCTCTTAGCTTTATGCCCCCGAGGCTCTTTCAGAAATAGTAATTTTAATTGCCTTGCCTTTCTTTTCTTTCAATCACGTTTGATTACCAAATATTTCATTTTGTGGGCATTTCAACACCAGGCTGTGTATCGTCAATGCAAGAATTTTGTCTGTATTTTAGCGTGGCATTTCCCCACCATGTTATTTGTTGTTTGGTAGATAAAAAATAGTAAAGAAGGCTATAAATAGCCTGAGAGTTTGGCCTGTCAGCTTCAATGAAGCTCCAGACTTATTCTAGATCCTGCTTTGATTGATTTATTCCAGGGAGTCCCTTTTGCTCACGGGTGTAAGCTGTTGGGTAATATCAGCTCTTTCTCTGTGAGATGTTTTCCCCTATGTGGGAGATGAGAGTAGGAAATGCTTCCTTTTCATCTCTACTGATCTTACCTCAAAATCTGATGCCAGACATTTACCAACACAATGAGAGTAGTGACCTCCTTACAGCCTTTCATTTCCATCCTGCCCAGTGCAAACCTTATGAATTGCCGTGAAGCACTGTCTGATATGGTGCCAGAAGATGAGTCCCTCAGATTGGAAGGCACTCAAAATATGACTGGGGAACAGCTGCCTCCCCAAAGTAGAGTTGAACTTAATGACATGGATGGAGTCAAGCTTTCAGGACCTTCATTTGCTGACATGGTACAACTCAAAATGAGAAGACACAGCTGCAAACATCCATTAATAATTGGAACATGACTTCTGGCCAACATGGTACCCTAGAAGCACCATGCCATCCTTCCACAGCAAAACCCTGAAAAACTAAGTAAAACAGAGACAAGTGTCACTCCTGGAACCTGAAGTGTCAAATGAAGAGATAAAGAATTCAGCCAAGCACCAAATGGAACTGACAGAGAGGAACGATATATATGGAGGTTCCCCACGGATCTGTCATTTTGGACTGCTGTCAGAGATTGGCAGTCAGGGAGCATGGGAAAGTAGCTTTGCAGAGCTCCCAGCAGGTGGCAGAGCACACAGTAACCAGCGATACAGGCTTTCACACTCCTCATCCGCTCCCCGCTGCTCTACCTCCACCTTCCCTGGCTGGCTGTGGTGGCTCAGCCAGCTGGGAAGTGCAGTGTCTGTGTCACTTGGATTTGCCCTCCACATACATCAGAGAGCAGCGGACAGGGAGTATAGGAAAGCAGCTTCCCAAAGTTCCCAGCAGGAGACAAAGCACCTGGTAACTAAAGGTATACACTTTCCTAATCCCACCCTACATTCCCCTGCTTGGCCTCCTCTGCTTCCCACTGGCCACAGTCCCTTGGCCCAGAGGCAACTGCTTCCACCCCAGGCCACTTGGATTTGCCCCTCCCACACTGGCTGACTGCCCGAGTGCCATTTGTCTGTTGCTGATGTTGCTTTTTTCCGTTTCCTTTGGTTTCTTCTGCGCCTCCCACCACTTCCCCCCACCTTCTCCCAAACACCTGGCTCTGTGTGCCATCTTTGTTTATTGAAAGGCTGTGAAGCGCTGCTTGAGTGGGGAACCGTTCCCCTGGCCCAAGACACCATACTGGTGGGATCCCTCAGGCTTTTTTTTTGTTTGTTTTTGTTTTGCTTTGTTCTGTTTCTGTTTTGTTTGTTTGTTTTCTTTTTCTTTTCACGGCTTGGGAGCCCCTTCTAGCCAGGCTGCACTGCATGGCTTAGAAGCCACTTCCCCACTCAGTAGAATCCCTGGAGGCATTTCCTTTTCTCACTCTCTTTCTCTTTTTTCCTTTCTGTCTTTCTTCATTTCTCAGTTCTCCTCTCTCTATACTTACCTTCTTTTCCTGTCTCCTGAATCCCTGGCATCTATACTCTCTCTAGCCAGGTTATACTGCACAGCCTGGGATCCACTCCCTGGTCTTTGCAGCTGCACCTGTGAGACCGCTGGGGGCATTTCTTTCAAATTTTTGTCTACTTTTTTTTTCTTCTTTTTCCCTTTCTCTTTTTTCTTTTTGTTTTTCTCCATTTCTTGGTTTCTCATCTCTCCACTACAATGGCAAACACTCTTAGAACTCTTTTTTTTTTTTGTCTGTTTGTCTTTGGCTCCTGTTTCTCTCTCTGCTCTCTTCTCTTTCCCATACCCATATTAGCTCCATATAGCACAACCTTCCTCCTCCTTCTTGCCTACCTGCACCGTATGCTGAACACCACACCCCATAGGAGCACAGGCACAGCATAAGGGAACCTGCCCAGCACTGATTCCTGGCCCACCCTTCCAGCCCTAGTAATGTGCAACAAACAACCCATTCCAGCCCCTCCTCTTCAGTTGGACTTGCCCCGCTGCACTGTAGTATCTTCTCTGACCACAACGCCGTCAAAGTAGAAATTAACAGGAAAAGCAAGGGAAAAAAAATCAATTACATGGAAACTGAATAATACTCTGCTTAAAAACCACTGGGTAGTAGAAGAAATCAGAGATGGAACCAAAAAATTCCTAGAATCAAATGAGAATGAAAACACCTTATACCAAAACCTTTGCGACAGGGCAAAGGCAGTCCTCAGAGGTCAATTTATAGCAATAGATGCACATATCAAAAAAGAAGAAAGGGAAGAAATCAAAACATTAGTTATATAACTTGAACAGATAGAAAGAGAACAGCAAAAGAAGCCCACAGCCACCAGAAGAAAGGAAATAATAAAGATCAGAGCAGAAATAAATGAAATAGAAAAGCAGTAAAAAAGACTCAACAAAACCAAAAGTTAGTTCTTTGAAAGGATCAACAAAATCGACAAACCATAGGCCAAAACTGACAAAAGAAAAACAGGAGAGGCTGCAAATAACCAAAATAAGAAATGAAATGGGAGATATTACAACAGACATTACAACAGGATATTACAATGAGTTCATAACAGAGTATTATGAAAAACTATACTCCAACAGATTTGAAAGCCTAGAGAGAATGGACAAAGTTCTACCTACCCACGCTAACACAAAATGATGCTAAAAATCTGAACAGACCCATAACAAGAGAAGAGACTGAAAAGGTAAAAAAACAAAAACAAAAAAAAACCTCCCAATGAAAAAAAGCCCTGGCCCAGATGGTTTTACTGGAGAATTCTACCAAACATTCAGAGAAGAGCTTACACCAGCACTACTCAAACTATTTCAGCACATAGAAAATGAAGTGATACTTCTGAATTCATTCTACAAAGCCAGCATAACCCTGATACCCAAACCAGGCAAAGACACCACAACAAAAGAAAATTACAGACCAATATCACTCATGAATATAGACGCAAAAATTCTCAACAATATTCTAGCCAATAGAATTCAGCATCATATCAAAAAAATAATAATAATACACCACAACAAGTAGGATTCTTACCAGGTGTGCAAGGATGGTTCAACATTAGAAAATCAATCAACGTAATCTATCACATAAATAAAAGGAAAGAAAAGGATCACATGATCATCCCAATTGACACAGAAGAGGCATTTGTCTTAGTCATACAGTGCTCCTATAACAGAAATACCACAAGTGGGTGGCTTTAACAAAGAGAAGTTTTCTCTCTCACAGTCCAGTAGGCTAGAAGTCTGAATTCAGGGTTCCAGCTCCAAGGAAAGGCTTTCACTCTCTGTCAGCTCTGGAGGAAGGTCCTTGTCATCAGTATTCCCTTCGTCTGGGAGCATCTCAGTGCAGGAACCTCAGGTCCAAAGGATGCTCTCTGCTCCCAGTGCTGCTTTCTTGGTAGTATGAGGTCCCCAATTCTCTCCTTGTTTCCCTTTCCTTTTATCGCTTGAGAGATAAAAGGTGGTGCAGGCCACACACCAGGGAAACTCTCTTTACATTAGATCAGGGATGTGACCTGGTAAGGGTGTTCTAATCCCACCCTAATCCTCTTTAACATAAAATTACAATCACAAAATGGAGAACAACCACACAATACTGGGAATCATGGCTTAATCAAGTTAATACACACATTTTTGGGGGGATGTAATTCTACCCTTTGCTCCCAGAAAATCACATTCTTGCAACATGTAAAACATATTCATTCCATCACATCACAGCAAAAGTCTCAACTCCAAGTCCAAAATCCAAAAATTCCTCTTCTTCTGTGAAATCTAGAATACAAGTTATCTGCTTCCAAAGGTACAATGGAAGAACAGGCACAAGCTAGACATTTCCATTACAGATGGGAGTAATTGGAGGGAAAGAAGTCATAACAGGCGAGAAGCAGGTCAGCAGAACACATTACATTAGCTCTCAAGGCTTTGAAAATAATCCTCTGTTCTCTGAGACCATTTACACAATAACCTTGCCCTCCAGACTCTAAGTATTGGCCACACTTTCCAGATTCTGAGTGGAGGCCCCTTGGCCCTGGGTTTCAGCTTCATCTTCCAGGCCCACTGGGACAGCAACTCTGCTCCCTTGGCTTTAGGCACTCAATTTTCCTAGTCCATCTGAGTGGGAACTCCACCCTTAGAAACACCAGAGGCCATGGCTCCACCTTTTGAAGCCTCTGAGGTCATGGCCATGCCTTTTGAGACTGAGGTTGCTCAGGTTCTGGTGTTCTGTGTCTCTTCAGCTTCTGCTTCCTAGTTTCTTGGCCTCTCAGGTCTTCGGGCCTTACACCAGCCTCTGCCCTGCTGGAGCAGGTGTTCCAAAGCTCTGTAGCTCTACTGATAAGTGCCTGGAGGCACCGCATTCTGCCAGGAAGCCTCCTGCACACAGTTACTCAGCTCTTATGCTCTGTGGGTAGGCACACTTAGCTCCACTGATAAGTGCCCTTAGGCACCACACTCCACTAGGAAGCCTCCTGTGCACATGCACTCAGCTCTCTTGCTTAGCGGGTCAGCTCTAGCACTGTCTGGCACTAGTCTGCTGGTTCTGCACCTTCTGGTTCGCTGCTGCTGCTTTTCTGCTGCTGTTGGTTCTCTGCTGTTAGTGGTCATTTGCTGCTGCTGCTCCTCTATCCATTCACATTTTCAAAACCACTTCTACATTTTAGGTATCAGTTAGAGCAGCACCCCACTCCTGGTACCAAATTCTGTCATAGTCATCTAGTGCTGCTATAACAGAAATACCACAAGAGGATGGCTTTAACAAAGAGAAGTTTATTCTCTCTAGAAGTCCAAATTCATGGCATCAGCTCCAGAGGAAGTCTTTCTCTCCCTGTAGGCTCTGGAGGAAGATCTCTCTCATCAATCTTCCCCTAGACTAAGAGCTAATCTGTGCAGAAACCCTGGTCTAGAGGATGTGCTCTGCTCCCAATGTTTCTTTTTTGGTTGCATGAGGTCCCCACTCTGTGCTAGCTTCCCTTTCCTTTTATCTCTTTAGAGACAAAAGATATTGCCGGCCACATCCCAGGGAAACTCCCTTCACATTGGATCAGGTATGTGACCTGGTAAGCCTCTTACAATCCCACCCTAAGCCTCTTTAACATAAAATTGTAATCACAAAATGGAGGACAACCACAGAATACTGGGAACCATGGCTTAACCAAGTTAATACACACATTTTTGAGGGGACACGATTCAATCCATGACAGCATTTGACAAAGTCCAACACCCATTCCTGAAAAAAAATTCTCAATGAAATAGGTGTAGAAAAAGGGAAATTTCTCAGCATAATAAAGGCCATCTATGCAAAACCAATGGCCAACATCTTTCTTAATGGAGAGAGGCTGAAAACATTTCCCTTGAGAACAAGAACAAGACAAGGATGCCATTTATCACCACTCCTGTTTAACATTGTGCTAGAAGTCTTAGCTAGAGCAATAAGGCAAGAAATGGAAATAAAGGGCATCCAAATCGGTAATGAAAAAGTTAAGCTCCCCCTATTTGTGTATGATACTATAATAGAAAACACAAAAGATTCCACAAGAAAACTACTGGAACTAAGAGAAAGATTCATCAGAGTAGCAGGATACAAGATAAACATACAAAAATCAGTTGGATCCCCATACACCAGAAGAGAGAATGACGAAAAGGAAATCAGAAAAACAATACCATTTATAACAGCCTCTAAAAAGATAAAATACTTAGGAATAAACCTAACCAGGGATGTAAAAGACCTATACAAAGAAAACTACAAAACACTAAGGCAAGAAACCAAAAAAGATCTACATAAATTGGAAAACATACCATGCTCATATATAAATAAACTCAACATTGTGAAAATGACAATTCTACCCAAAGTGACTTGTAAATACAATGCAATCTCTACCCAAATATCAGCAAAATTCTTTAAAGAGATGGAAAAACTTATCATTAATTTGATATGGAAAGGGAAGAAGCCCTGGATAAGTAAAGCACTATTGAAAAAGAATAAAGTGGGAGGACTCCCATCACCTGACTGCGGAACCTACTATACAGCTACAGAAGTCAAAACAGCCTGTACTGGTATAATGGCAGATACATTGACCAATGGAACAGAATTGAGAACCCAGATGTAAATCCATCCACCTACAGTCACCCAATCTTTAACAAGAGCCCAAAGTCCATCAAATGGGGGAAAAGACAGTCACTTTAACAAATGGTGCTGGCAAAACTGGATGTCCATCTGCAAAAAAATGAAACAGGACCCATATCTCACATCATATACAAAAAACTAATTCAAAATGGATCAAAGAACTAAATATAAAGCCAAAAACTATGAAGTTCATAGAAGAAAAAATAGAATCAATGCTAGAGGCCCAAATATATGGGATTAACAGGATACAAACCACAACCAACAACACACAAACTCCAGGAGATAAGCTAGGTAATGGGGATCTTCTAAAAATTAAAGACTTATGCTTATAAAAAGGCTTCACCAAAAGAGTAAAAAGAGAACCTACAGCTTGGGAAAAATTTTTTGGCTATTACAAATCAGGCAAAGCTCTTATATCTAAAATCTACAAGAAAATCTAACACCTCTGCAACAAAAAGACAAATAATCCAATAAAAAATGGGCAAAGGAAATGGACACGTCACCAAAGAAGACATTCAAGCGGCCAACAGACACATGAGGAAATGCTTACAATCACTAGCCATTGGAGAAATGCAAATCAAAACCACAATGAGATACCATCTCACCCCAGCATTACAGGCACGAATCACAAAAACAGGAAATAACAAGTGTTGGAGAGGCTGCAGGGAGATTGGAACTCTTATGCACTGCTGGTGGGAATGCAAAATGATACAACCATTTTGGAAGACCCTATGGCACTTCCTTAGATAGCTAGGAATAGGAATACCATATGATCCAGCAAACCCACTCCTAGGAATATATCCAAGAGAAATAAGAGTCATCACATGAATAGATATATGCACACCCATGTTCATAGCAACACTGTTCATAACAGCAAAAAGATGGAAATAACCTAGATGCCCATCAACAGATGGATGGATAAAAAAAACTGTGGTACATACACACAATGGGATATTACCCAGCGATAAAGAATAATGATGAATCCGTGAAGCATCTCCTAACATGGATGAATCTCAAGGGCATTATGCTGAATGAAATAAGTCAACCACAAAAGGACAAACATTGTATGAGACTGCTACCATAAAAACTCATGAAAAGGTTTACACACAAAAAGAAACAATCTTTGATGGGTATGAGGGAGGGGAGAGGAAGGGATGGAAAAACACTAAATAGACAATAGATAAGTGGTAACTGTGGTGAAGGGTAAGATAGCACACAATACTGGGGAAGCCAGCAGAACTTGTAAAAGGCAAGGTCATGGTAGCTCCATAGACACATCCAAACTCGCTGAGGGACCAAATTCCTGGGCTGAGGGCTTTGGTGACCGTGGTCTCGGGGAACATCTAGCTCAATTGGCATAATATAGTTTATAAACAAAATGTTCTATATTGTACTGTGGTAAGTAGTGTCTGGGGTCTTAAAAGCCTGTGAGTGTCCACCTAGGATACTCTACTGGTCTCACCACTTCGGGAGCAAGGAAGAATGAAGAAAACCAAACATACAAGGGAAGGATTAGTCCAAAGGACTAATGGACCACATCCACCACGGCCTCCACCAGACTGAGTCCAGTGCAACTAGATGGTGCCCAGCTACCACCACTGACTGCTCTGACAGGGATCACAATAGAGGGTCCTGGACAGAGCTGAGAAAAATGTAGAACAAAATTCTAACTCAAAAAGAAAGACCAAGATTGCTGGCCTGACAGATTCTGGAGAAACCCTGAGAATATGGCCCCCGGACACCCTATCAGGTCAGTAATGAAGTCACTACTGAGGTTCACCCTTTAGCCAAAGATTGGACAGGTCCATAAAACAAAATGAGACTAACGGGGCACACCAGCCCTGGGGCAAGGACTAGAAGGCAGGAGGATCAGGAAAGCTGGTGATAGGGAACCTAAGGTTGAGAAGAGAGAGTATTGACATGTTGTGGGGTGGTTAACCAATATTATAAAACAGTATGTGTACTAACTGTTTAATAAGAAACTAGTTTGTTCTGTAAACCTTCATCTAAAGTACAAAGAAAAAATAATTGGAACATGGAATGTACAAAGTATGGATCTAAAAATTGCGAGTTATCAAAAATAATATGGAATGCATAAAGATCAGTATCCTAGGCATTAGCGAGCTGAAATGGACTGGTTTTGGCCATTTTGAATTGGACAATTATACGGTCTTTTATGCCAGGAATGACAAATTCAAAAGAAATAGCACGGCATTCATCATCAAAAAGAACATTTGGAGATCTATCTTGAAGTACAATGCAGTCAGTGATAGAATAATATCCATATGACTATAAGGAGGACCAGTTAATACAATTATTATTCCAATTTATGCACCAACCACTAATGCCAAAGAAGAGAAAATTGAAGATTTTACCAACAGTCTGAAATTGATCAAACATGCAATCAAGATGCATTGATAATTACTAGTGATTAGAATGTGAAAGTTGGAAGCAAAGAAGACTCTGTAGTTGGAAAATATGACCTTGGTGATGAAAATGACGCTGGAGATTGCATGATAGAATTTTTCAAGACCAACGACTTCTTCACTGCAAATACCTTTTCTCAACAGCATAAACAGTGACCACATGGACCTCGCCAGATGGAATACACAGGAATCAAATCAAGTACATCTGTGGAAAGAGACAATGGAAAAGCTCTGTATCATCAGTCATAATAAGGCCAGGTGCTAACAGTGGCATATGCAAGTTCAAGCTGAAGCTGAAGAAAATCAAAACAAGTCCACGAGAACCAAAATATAACCTTGAGTACATCGTACCTCAATTTGGAAACCATCTCAAGAATAGATTTGACACACTGAACATTACGACTGAAGTCGCGATGAGTTGTGGCATTACATCAAGGATATCATACATGAAGAAAGCAAAAGATAATTAAGAAAACAGGTAAGAAGGACCAAAATGATGTCAGAAGAGACTCTGAAACTTGCTCTTGAACGTAGAGTAGCTAAAGAGAATGGAAGAAACAATGAAGTGAAAGAGCTGAACAGAAGATTTCAAAGGGCAGCTACGAGAAGACAAAGTAAAGTATTATGATATGTGTAAAGACCTGGTCTTAGAAAACCAAAAGGGCAGAACATGCTCTGCATTTCTAAGCTGAAAGAACTGAAGAAAAAAATCCAGTCCTCGGGTTGCTATTTTGAAGGATTCTATGGGCAAACTGGAAACCCTGGTAACGCAGTGGTTAAGAGCTACGGCTGCTAACCGAAGGGTCAGCAGTTCGAATTTGCCAGGTGCTTCCTGGAAACTCTGTGGGGCAGTTCTACTCTGTTGTGTAGGGTCGCTATGAGTCGGAATCAACCTGACGGCAACAGGTATGGGCAAACTATTGAATGATGCAGGAAGCATCAAAAGAAGATGGAAGGAATCTACAGAGTCACCTTAACCTTACCAAAAAGAATTGGTTGATGATCAGCCATTTCAGGAGGCAGCATATGATCAAGAACAGATGGTACTGAAGGAGGAAGTCCGAGCTGCACTGAAGGCATCGGTGAAAAATAGGGCTCCAGAAATTGATGAAATACCAATTGAGATGTCTCAACAAACAGATGCAATGCTGGAGGTGCTTACTCGTCTATGCCAAGAAATTTGGAAGAGAGCTACCTGGCCAACCAACTGGGAGAGGTCCATATTTGTGCCCATTCCAAAAAAAAGATGATCCAACTGAATGCAGAAATTATCGAAAAATATTGTTAATATCACAAGCAAGTAAAATGTTGCTGAATATAATTCAAAGACGATTGCAGCAGCATATCACCAGCGAGCTGCCAGAAATGCAGGCCAGATTCAGGGGAGGACGTGGAACAAGAGACATCATCCCTGATGTCAGACGGATTTTGGTGGAAAACAGAATACTAGAAAGATGTTTACCTGCGTTTTATTGACTATGCAAAGGCATTTGTGTGTAACATAATAAATTATCGATAACATTACGGAGAATGGGAATTCCAGAACTCTGAATTGTACTCATGTGAAACCTGTACATAGACCAAGAGGCAGTTGTTGGAAAAGAAAAAGGGAATACTGCATGGTTTAAAATCAGGAAAGGTGTGCATCAGGGTGGTATCCTTTCACAGTACTTATTTAATCTGTATGCTGAGCAAATTATATGAGAAGCTGGACTATATATGAAGAAGAGCACGGCACAGGATCGGAGGAAGACTCAATAACAACCTGCAATATGCAGATGACACAACCTGCGATATGCAGATGATACAACCTTCCTTGCTGAAAGTGAAGAGGACTTGAAGCACTTACTGATGAAGATCAGAGGCTACAGCCCTCAGCATGGATTGCACTGCAACATAAAGAAAACAAAAATTCCCACAACTGGACCAATAAGCAACATCATGAGAAATGGAGAAAATACCGAAGTTGTTAAGGATTTCATTCTACTTGGACCCACAATCAAGGCTCATGGAAGCAATAGTCAGGAAATCAAATGATGTATTATATTGGGTAAATCTGCTGCAAAAGACCTCTTTAAAGTGTTAAAAAGCAAAGGTGTCACTTTGAGGTGTAAGGTTCACCTGACCCAAGCTCTGGTATTTTCAATCGCCTCATATGCAAGCAAAAGCTGGACAATGAATAAGGAAGCCCAAAGAAGTATCGATGCCTTTGAATTATGGTGTTGGTGAAGAATATTGAGTGTACCATGGACTGCCAGAAGAACAAATAAATCTGTCTCGGAAGAAGTACAGCCAGAAGGCTCCTTAGGAGTGAAGATGGCGAGACTTTGCCTCATGTACTTTGGATATGGTATCAGGAGGGACCAGTCCCTGGAGAAGGACATTATGGCTGGTAAAGTAGAGGGTTAGTGAAAAAGAGACAGACCCTTAATGAGATGAATCGACACAGTGACTGCAACAATAAGCTGGAACATAGCAACATTGGTGAGCATGGTGCAGGACTGGGAAGTGTTTTGTTCTTTCGTGCATAGGGTTGCTTTGAGTCGTAACTGACTTGATGGCACCTAACAACAGCACCACCACATTTAGTCACTGATTATAACTTACACTGAAGGGCTGACTTATAAAGACTAGGACTATTCCTAAATGGGACATGTCCGAGCCATCTTGTTACCCGTAGCAGTTGCTGTCAAGTTGATTCCAACTCATGGGAACCCCATGTGTGTAAACAGGAGAACTGTGATCCCTAGGGTTTTCAGTGACTGACTTTTTGGAAGTAGATCGCCAGACCTTTCTTCCGAGGCACCTCTGGGTGGACTCAAACCCTTTCGGTTAGCAGCGAGTATGTTAACTGTTTGCACCACTCAGGGGCTCCGCCATCCTGTTATCTCCCTTTTATTCTCTTCTCCCTTGTGGCAGTGGCCAGACTTGGGCAAACTGGGCTAAGAGCTGGGAAAAGTCACTCCTTGTTTTCTGTCTGATTATGTTTCTGTCTTGGGCTGATAGGTCAGCTTGCTTTGGTTTAATTCAGAGAGAAAAAAAAGGGGGAGGGGGAGAGCTATTGTTTATACCCAAGCTTTTAGCATTGACTTGGGACTTTCAAATACAAACAATGATAGTCCTTTGCTTTCTATTTGCCACTGTTTCTTGTGGATTTCTGTGCTTTGCGATTCTGATAAAGCAGGGTAGGGGTGGGGCTGATCGCTGAGGCAAGATTTTGGCACCTTTTGCCATCTAAATACTATCTATACCACTCCAATTTAGACACAATTTCTTTCACCCTTAATGCTTGAAACAGTTTTGGTAATGAATGTAATTTGAGGTTTTATCTATTTATTCTGTGCCGCCAAATGTCATGCCTGTGCCTCAATTGGTTTTGTTAGAGTGGGCTTGGAGCCTTGGGTACATAGACCAATTAAATCCTTTCGCATTTTGCATCAATCACTGAAGCATGATAAATTTTTGATTGGCTATGTGATGTACGTATTTACTAGACACAAGTACAGTTATGATTTATGGGCGTTCGACTGGGGATGGCCAAGGAAATGCAGAAATGTTTGAGGTTAAAGAGAAATATATCAAATGTCCAGGCATCGATACGATGGCTAGGTGTTGAATCGAGTGGGAAAACAAGGGAAAACTTAGCCCGTCACCTCTGTAAATTATCGTAAGCTTTACCGATTTCACAGCGTGAGCTGGAAGATTTTTAGACGGGTTTTGCATTGTTTTCTAGCTGTTCATTGTGTTTCTGTTAAAATATGTAGGAGTTTATAGAGCTGGTCAGCACTTTGCCACCATATATGACTTCAGTAGTCTTAAATCTGTGGAAGTATAATGGGAAAAGGTGTAATTACGATCCTGGGCTTGAACTAAAATGCTGAAACAAAGACTTGGTTTATTTGTAACCAAGAATCCCCAAGTAATTTTCTTTTTCAGTTGTAGCCTGTACTGGACCATGAAAGAAGAGAGGAAAAAGAGCATTCTTTAGATCCTAACTCATATTACTTGCTCCCTGGGGAAGCCCCTTTACACAGCCTAGTTGCCATGATTCTAGTTCCATTTAATTGGAACAGAGATTGTTCATGGGAAGCAGGGAGCCCATGCAGAATGTCATTTTCTACCAAAGTGCCCAGGAAAAGGCTGCCAATGAAAACCCAAGTAGGTCCTATGCAGAGTGACACATGAGATCATGCGGTGATATTTTCCAGAGAAGGGTCTTTGCTTTTAATTAGTATGTATGTCTAGCTTCCTTTGTGTCCACATAACTGGGCGCAAACTTCAGCAAGACATCTCTCTTTTTTTTTTTTTAATATTTTATATTTGTTGTTGCTGTTGAGAATATACACAGCAGAACATACACCAATTCAACAATTTTTACATGTGCAACTCAGTGACATTGATTACATTCTTTGAGTTGTGCAGCCATTCTCACCCTCTTTTTCTGAGTTTTTCCTCTTCCATTAACATGAACTCACTGTCCCTTAAGTCTCTCATCTAACCTCTCCAGTTGCTGTATATAGATAGATCTTAAAAGATCACAACGTTCAAGGCAGATATTCTTTACTAGTTAAGCTAAACTATTGTTCGGTTTTAAGAGGACTTCAGGGGGATAATTTTGGTTTAAGGTTTAAGGATTATCTCAGGGCAATAGTTTCAGGGCTTCATCCAGCCTCCATGAATCCAGAAAGTCTGACATCTATGAGATTTTGAAATTCTATTCTGCATTTTCCCCCTTTTGATCAGAATTCTTCTATGGCATCTTTGATTAAAATGTTTAGTAATGATAGCCAGGAACCATCTAGTTCTTCTGGTCTCATGGCAAAGGAGGCAGTTGTTCATGCAGGCGATTAGCCACACATTCCATTTCCTCCTGCTATTCCTGACTCTCCTTCTTTCTCTGTTGCTTCAGGTGAATAGAGACCAAGTACTGTACTGTGAATGGCCTCTGGCAAGCTTGTAAGACTCCAGGCACTACACAGGGAACTAGGAGGTGGAACCGAAGCACTGAACAAGTCATTAGGCCAACTAACCCTTTTGTGCCTGGCAGTACATATACTGACCACAAACTTTTTCAACCTCTAGGCTGTATTGGGAAGTTGCCGTACCGCTGACAGTGCCTGCTGCCACAAGGCAGGGGCCTTTATGAATGTTTGAAACTGAAGAAATGGGTGTGCGCCACAAATTACTGTTTTTACAGGTTACTGTATGAGGTATCTGATTTTTGGTAGGAAAAATAGAAATTTTGAAAAATTTTGTTATACATATGTACCAATAGACCCTGGCAGGAACTCTGGGGTATGATTTGTGGTACTTCATATGGACCACTAAACATTTAGGGTAGACTTGTGGGAGGGAGCAACAACGACAACAAAAAAACATACCACTTACCAAAAATTCAGACACGCTCAATGATTCAGCATGCTTCCATTAATGAAGACACATGCTATCAGTAAAAAATTCAAAGCAGAAAATAATTAGGTTCCTTGGATTGGAAGTTTAGGGCCATAGTTTCATTAGGTTACCCAAGGCTGTAATCTTTACAGAGAGGAGTCCTGGTGGCGCAGTGGTTAAGAGTTTGGCCGCCAACCAAAAGGTCAGCAATTCAAAGCCATCAGCCACTCCTTGGAAACCCTAAGGGGCAGTTCTACTCAGCCCTATAAGGTCACCATGAGTTGGAATTGACTTGACAGCACTGGGTTTAGTTTTTGGTTTTGTGCTCTCATCTAGGCGGCTCCTGGTCTTTGTCTTTTCTTGGCTTGCCACAGAGGAAAATGGACATGCTCCATCACCTGATGGGGCTGTGAGCTCAGCCCTCTGTTTTTCAGTCTCTCATTGTTAATCCTCAGTGCAGAGAACCCCCAGTGTGGTAAGACCCAATAAAACACTCACAGGCCCCACGCAATGAAGATAAGAAGTAAAAATCTCTGCCACAGAAGCTAATTGTGCATTTTTACTTAATTGCTACAATTAGTCCCACTTTTTTCAGTTACACTTTTCTATAACAATGTCAGCTGGAATGCTTCTGGAAGTGGCAATTCTAACGGTCAGGGACTCTTCAATTAAAACTCTTAATATGTGCACTTAGCTTCTCTTCATGTTTTCACGGCAACCCTAGGAAGTGACAAGTGACATGGTTGAGACCTTACCATTGCTAGAATGAATGGCATCAATCCATTTTCATTGCCTGTAATTTTGATAGCATACAAACTTTATTTTAGAGAAAGTAAATTATCTAACAAAAAAACCAACCCAAGCCCATTGCCGTCAAGCCGATTCCTCCTAATAATGAACCTGTAAGATAGTACAAAATTAATTGATGATTTTACCTTACATTTAGGATCATTTTAAAAGATCTAGTCTTTTCTCCTTTGTTTATTAAATTTTGACAAATAATACAAAGGATAGTAGGTGTTGGATAGTTAAGGATTTGGAGAAAAATGGTGTTCAAGCATCTCAACTAAGCACTTCAGAAGCATCTTTAACATATTATTAATAAACATATTTTCAATCAGCATATTTAACTATTCATTACAGCCAGGCTTCTTTAGGATCACCAAGAGGAAAGAAGAGGCTAGTTATACTTTTTATTATATCCCTGGGACTCATAAAGCTTTTTTCTTTTTTTCCATAAATACTTAGACTTTTTGGTTTGTAACCCAAGATTTTACTATACAGTACAGTTCTCTTTCAAATAGAGCTGGTGCAGGGTGACCATAATGGTATGATTATTAAATAAATGAGACAGAATATTTTCTACCACCATCTATTTTTGAAAATTATTGTGAACTACTCGGTTGGACATACATACAGAAAAGTACACAACACATAGGCCCTGAGATCGGAGTGTGACTGAGAAACAGCAAAGAGACTGGCATGGTTAGAGGAGAAGCAAGTAAAAAAGAAATAGACTGTACTATCAGGGAGGTAATAGGGGGTTAAGGGTGGAACCTAGAGACTTCTTAAGACAGGGAACACAGGGGCCCCCAAATCTGAAAACAAAGTAACAAGAAATGGGCCTGGGTGCAGAAACAAAGCCATTCCCCAGAACAGTGGGGCAGAGTGTCTAAAATTAGCCCACAAACTTCTTTAAAGTTGCCTTTCAGAAGCAGCTGGAGAAAACCAGCCCCAGGGACAAGTGCAGAACATCCACCTGTGACCACTGTGTGACCTTCCACCAGGGGCAGCGAGGGGCTACAGCCTCAGCTGGGGAATTGAGCCCAGGGAGCGAGAGACTGCGCAGGCACGATCCCCCATAGTAAGTCGTGCTACGAATCCCAGAGGCCTCCGGGACAGGAGCCATCTTGGAAAGCTGCTGTGTGGACACCTTAGTTAACATATCCCTGCCTGTGTCCATGAATAAACATAAATCTTTTCCTGCCCAAGAACTTTTAAAAATTGGCCAGTCTTTTTTCTGTGAGATGGGGGTATGTGTTGCTCTAGGCCCTCCTCATCTCCACTTGCAAGCCTCTTTAATGAAGCTTTGCTCGTGTAGAAAACCACGTGCCTTACCTGCTCATTCTTGACCAGTGAGAGGCAAGAACCTTATTCCAGTAACACACATACAAACACACAGCTCAGTGGATTACTGCAAAGGCCTTACAGAAGCTGTAGCTACTTCACGCACATTCCTGAGATGCCTGTCTAAGCTATATGCTCGGCCAGGTTATAAAATCTGGTAAGGGAGACAGACCGCAGACACCTCACCGAAATTCAACATAGGACCTTGTGCTTATAAGGCAGATAAGAGAGAGATAGGCCATTTTTTCTTGCTTGCTTTTTTTTTTTTTTTTTCCTTTTCCATTTTTTCAATTGCTACTCCTAAAATCCTGGCACCTGGCCCATAGAATATTTGTATTCATTATACGTATTACTCACATGAAGCACTTGGCTCCACTCCCAAGGTGGAAGTTGAAATCAGTAAATGGCCTCTTTATTTGCTTTATAACTAAGCTCCATTTCCTTTCCTCTTTTATATCGTGGAGCCTTCCTAATACATACATGGCATAAAAATGTATATGAAATAACAAGCCATTACTTGCAGAGTACCTTTTTTTTTTTTTTTTGCCTCCTGGGGGCCTTATTAGCAATTGATAATCTCAAAATTTCATCTCCTAAACAGGTTCCTCACCAGGTATCTCCTGACCCCATTCTGTTAAGCATCCTGGCCACTCATTGTTAAGCCATCTGCAAAAAAAAAAAAAAAATCTTAGAAAATCCCCGGGGGGTGGAAGGCGAGGAGCTGCAGCACCTAGCTGCTCCTAGCAAGAACAAACACTAAAACTGGTCAGAAGTCACATCATGTACCTTCAGAATCAGTCTTCTGCAGTTTATGCTTAGCTTGACACCCGACCTCAGCAATGATATGCTTGACGTGAGTCACACGCTAATGACTTTATTACTATTCCAGAAGCTTCCTTAGCAGCAGTCCCCTACTCCTGTATACTCTCACACTTGGAAAGGGCTAACACCTAAAAACACCATCTTAATCACATCCCTGAAGATGAAATAAATTCTAGCACACTCTGTTTCTGTTCACTTCCCCCAACTACAACCTTTCAACCATCTACACCAATGATGCTCAACATCAGAATTTCATCACAGTTTCTCACAGGGAACTCTTGCATCTTTGAATTTAAGAGGGCTTCAAGAGCCTTCCCCTAACTCCGATAGCAGTGACAATTGAATGGTTTTTCTCTTTCCTTAAATTAAAAAAAGAAAAAAAAAATTTTACGGCCTACATTTTTAATTTTGCCAAACAGTTTTCAGCTGTCAGAGGCCAAAAAAAAAAAAAAGTAAATACCGAATTCTGAATGCCAACCTTTAAAAAAAAAAAAAAATTTTTTTTATTTAACCTTTAACTTGGAATTTAAAAGTAGGTCACGAAGACACCTGAGCAGTCAAAATAAATGAACAGCCTCCACGATCACATTCAAATTTTTGTTTAAACAAAAATTTGGTCAACCAGGTCACACAACATTTCAGAAGCGGTAAACTGGAAATAGAAATATGGTAGCCCTACTAAGTCAGATACATCACCATAGCCAAAGAGGAAGTCGTCTGATAGGAAGGGAGCAAAGAAAAAATGACCATCCTGTTTTATTGTGAGGGGGAGCCACCGGGTGGAGGGACATGTCGCTCTACAGAGGTCAGTGGTTACTGAGGGTACCATGATCGCTGCTGTTCGTGGCCATGAGCCCAAACCATTATGAAAAGTGCCCTCTGTTTAAGTGGTCGGGGAAGAGTGCAATCTATTTTAGAGTTATTTTTTATCAGTGCACGTAAAGTATGGATAAGAACTCCCTGGGTGGTACAAATGGTTAAGGGCTCAACTACCAGCTGAAAGGTTGGTGGTTTGAACCCACTCAGAGACACCTCCACAGACATGCCTGGCCATGTGCTTCGGAAAGGTCGTAGCCTTGAGAACTCTGTGGAGCAGTTCTACCCTAGATACATGGGATCACCACGAGTCAGAATCGACTCAAAGACAGCAAACGACAACAGCAAAGTGTGGGTATTCCTGCAAGTTGTAATCAGTTATGTGAAATATCCATGGATGTGCTACAGTTTATTTTCTGTACCCTGATAAATCTGATGCATTGACAAACACCTAAGCACTGAAAGGACTGACACAATAGCCTCAGCAATGAAGTCACACTTATGGAAATCAGGAAGATGACACAGGGCTGGCAGTCTTTCGTTCCCTTACACCTTAGGGTGCCACAAGTTGGAGCCACCTCAAAGGCGACAAACAGCGACAAGGATCATTCAACAGGATTGTTGCTGTTAGGTGCCATCGAGCTGGTTCCAACTCATAGTGACCCCAGGTGCAACGGAATGAAACGCTGCCCGGTCCTGCGCCACCCTCACAATCATTGCCATTTTTGAGCCCATGGTTGCAGCCGCTGTGTCGGTCCATCTCACTGAGGGTCTTCCTCTTTTCCACTGACCCTCTGCTTTCCCAAGCATGATGTCCTTCTCCAGGGGCTGGTCCCTTCTGAAAACATGTCCAAAGTATGTGAGATGAAGTCTTGCCATCCTTGATTCTAAGGCACATTCTGGCTGTACTTCTTCCCAGCAGATGTGGTCATTCTTCTGGTATCTAATTCAATAAGATACCGTTTTCAAAGAACAGCATTTCTTTTAGACTGAATTATGAAAGAGCTAACAAAACCTAGTGTTGATATTTCAATAACAGATAAGGAACATATTGAAAACAACACACGTAGCACCAAGGGTCGAAAACCTCATTACTGTGCTCTCTTGTCCAGGCATGTGTATGTACAGCAAGTCTTATATGTAAAGGTGATACTACTGATCGTGGTTCAAGTAAAAGAGGAGACCTGTGTTGGACCACAACACTTTCCCCTGGGCCAAGGAGCAATGATTTCCTCATTTGTCTGCTCTTTTGTTCTTAATGCCTCCTCTCCTATTAATAGCCATTTGCCAAATTCCAACAGCCAGATTTCCTCTATCACTGTCTGCCATACTTACCAAGCAATCAGCATCCATCTCTACAACATGGCTTATCTTGCCAAAAGTCCAGGAGACTCAAAGTCAGTTGGCTTCAATTTCCTATAATAGAGACAGCCCTGCCAATGGGACCATAATAATTGAAATCTCTTGCCAAAAGCTCCCTGTACTTTGGATGGCATCTGGAAAGGTACAGTCAGCTTCTGCCTCTACGTTTCTCTTCTTACACCCATTTGCATGTCTGAGAAACCCCTTTTTGGCCAATATATCCCTTCACTAGTGACATTAAAACCTTGGAAAGCTGGTCTTATCTGGCTGGCATGGTACTGGGCTGTCTTGCTAAGGTGACACTTCTAATCTTGGTTATGAGCCATTATGTTCTGATTGTAGAGTTTATGCCTGGGTGTAATCTTACTCATTTAGATCTGTGTTCTGGAGGATGTTGCCTGTCTTTAGTATCCTCACATCAACACTTACTGCATAGCACTATCTACCACTGCTTTATCTCATCCTCACATCTAATTCATTAGCAAATCCTCTTGGCTCCACCTATAAAATACACCCTGATTCCACCCACTTCTCACCATCCCTAGCCCAGGCCTCCATGATTACTCACCTAGATACTCACCTACTATCCTCCTAACAGGTCTCCATACTTCTAGTCTTGTCTCTTGGTCTCTTATCCACACAACAGGCAGAGTGATCCCTTAAAACACAGATATACTTACACCATACTTCTGCTCAAATAATCCAGCTATTTCCTATGATAGAGTAAAACCCAAAGGCCCATACATTGGCTCCAAGGCCCTACATGATATGAGGCTACCTTTTCATCCTGTCCTCTACCATCTCCCCCTTGCTCACTCCGCCTCATCTATGTTGTTGTTGTTAGCATCCATCTAATTGGCTCTGAATCATGGCAACCCTGCGTACAACAGAATGAAACGTTGCCCGATAGTGCAACATCTTTACAATGGTTGATATATTTGAGTCCGTTGTGACTTTTGTGTCAATTTTCTCATTGAGGGTTTCCCTCATTTTTGCTGACCCTCTACCTTACTAAACATGGTGTCTTTCTCTAGTGATTGGTCTTTACTGATGACCTTCAACACTATATTGGGCAGTATTCTGTTGTGATTCATAGGGTTTATACTGGCTATTTTTGGAAGAAGATCAATTTCAGAAGAAAGAAGACAGGTCTTTCTTCCCAGTGTCTCTCAGTCTGGAAGCTCCACTGAAGCCTGTCCACCATGGATCAACCTGCCGGTATTTAAAAATATGGGGTGGCATATCTTCCAGCAACACACACGTCACCACAGTACAGTAAACAGACAGACAGGTGGTGGGCTTCATCTGTACTGGCCTCCTTATTCTTCTTCCAACACGCCCAGTTATAGTCCTGCTCAGGGCTTCTGTACTTGCTATTCCCTTAGGGGAAGAAATGTTTTTCTCCCAGACCCCCATATGTTTCGTTCCCTCCCCTCATTCTGAGCTCTGTGCATGCATCTCTGCACTGGAATAGCTCTCTGACCACCTGATCTAAAACGGCAGCCTCCTGCCCCAGACACTATTGCTCAGCTCTCTTCTCCCTCTCCCGCCACTAAAGTATCAGCCCCTTCCAGGTGGGGCTTTTTCTGCTTTGGTTACAGCTGTATCCCCAGCTCCTAGAACAGTGCCTGACACCTAGTACCCGTTGCCATCGAGTTGATTCCGACTCAAAGTGACCCTACAGGACAGAGTAGAACTGCCCCATAGGGTTTCCAAAGCAGTAATCTTTGTGGAAGCAGACTGCCACATCTTTCCCCCTGAAAAGCAGCTGGTGGGTTTGAGCTGACTTTTCAGTTAGCAGCCGAGTGCTTAACCACTCCTGCACCAGGGCTCCTTTGATACCTAGTGGGTACTCAATCTAACTGACAGGTTGGGTCCTTATCTTATTTAATTCTCACAGTACTTCTTTCAGGTGTTAACCCAGATCCCATTGCCATGGAGTTGATTCCAACTCATAGTGACCCTATAGGAGAAAGTAGAACTGCCCCATGGGGTTTCTAAGGAGTGGCTGGTGGATTCAAACTACTGACCTTTTGGTTAGCAGCCGAGCTCTTAACCACTGCGCCACTGTATTAGGTTGTTGGTATTTCCATTTCGTAAATGAGCTCAAAAAGCAGGCTCAGACAAGTGAAAGTAGGGACTCCAACAGATACACGTACACCAACGTTCATTGCAGCCCTGTTCATGAAAGCCTAAAAATGTGGCAACAAGCTAAAGGTCCATCAGCAGATGAATGGGTGAAGAAAATGTCCATACAACAGAATACTGTTCAGCCCCAGAGAGAAAGGAAGTTCTGATATATGCTACAACATGGCTGAACCTTGAAACCTTCAGGCTGAGTGAAACAAGCTAGACACAGAAGGACAAGCATCCTATGATCCCGCTTTTATGACATATCTAGAATTGGCAAATACGTAGAGACCAAAGTTTACTAGCGGTTACTGGGGCAGGAGGCAGGTAGGTACCAGACATATGAGAATGGTTGACAAAGGGGAGTCACCACTTTCCGGGCACCCAGGTTTTGTTAAAGGGAAAATTCAGATAGCAGTGAGAGGGGTACAACATGATAAATGTAATTAATGCCACCAAATGCATGTGTGAAAATGTGGAAATGGCAGATACTTTGCTGTTCATATATATTTGATATTGTTGCTAGTTGCGGTCGAGTTGATTCCAACTCATGGAGACCCCACGTGCACACAGTAGAATTGCTCCGTAGGGTTTTCAAGGCTGCCACCTTTTGGAAGCAGGTCGCCAGGGCTGTCTCCTGAGGTACCTCTGGGTAGGTTCAAACTGCCAACTTTCTGGCTAGTAGTTGAGTTCCTAACCGTTTGAGCCACCCAGGGACTCCATATATATATATATATATATATATATATATATATATATATATATATATATATATATAATTACCATAGTTTAAAAAACTTCCATTTAAAAAAAAAAACAAGGCTCAGTAACTTGCTTAGAGAATGTAACTACTAGAAATCTGGGTTTTGAACTTTGACCCTAACGACCCTGATTTCTGTGTTCATCACGTCACACTGTCTAGCCCCTTCGAGTGCTGTGGAGCGTGTGAAAATGCTAGATGGCATTGCAGGGCTGGGCCGCTGATGTTCAATGGCTGGGCAGAAGCTTTGAGTTACAGCTGATTTTACTTACAGCTGATACCAGACCCGTTTAAGAAACTAAGATGTGGTCTGTCCACATATCTATCAATCCAGCCTCCTCAGTCTCCATATAGGGAATATGGAGCGTGAATTTCCATTTTATTTATGCTCTGTTCTGAATTAACAGGTAGATGACTTTCTGATTAGTCATTGTGTTATAGTAGCTATTGCTTATTTCCCTAACCCCTCCCAGAGAGATTACTAGGTCCTAAGAGGAACTAGGGACTCCCTGGGTAGTACAAACAGTTAAGGTGCTCGACTGCTTGCTGAAAGTTTAGAGGTTCAAGTCCACCCAGAGGTACGTCAGATGAAAGGCCTGACGATCCTCTTCCAAAATATGAGCCAGTGAAAACCCTATAGAGCATAGTTCTGTTCTGACAGGTGTGGGGCCGGAGTTGACTCGCTGACAACTGGAGCAGGAGCTGGAGTGTGTTAGTCTGGACCCAGAGCGAGAGACGGAAGTTAACCAGATCAGAATCTCTCATTCAGGGAACAGAATGTTAGATGTTAAATTTTCAGTAGCAGGGTCTCCTTCTTAATGGCTTTCTGGCCTGTCTTAGTCATCGAGTGCTGCTATAACAGAAATACCACAAATGGATGGATTTAACAAACAGAAATTTATTCCCTCACAGCCTAGGAGGCTAGAAGTCTAAAATTAGGGTGCCAGCTCTAGGGGAAGGCTTTCTTTCTCTGTCGGTTCTGGGGGAAGGTCTTTGTCATCAATCTTCCACTGGTCTAGGAGCTTCTCAGCACAGGGACTCTGGGTCCAAAGGATGCACTCTACTCTTGATGCTTCTTTCTTGGTGCTATGAGGTCCCTTTCCTCTCTGCTCACTTCTCTCTCCTTTGATCTCTTGTAAGATAGAAGGTGATACAGGCCACACCCCGGGGAAACTCCCCTTACGTTGGATCAGGGATGTGACCTGAGTAAGGGTGTTGCATCCCACCCTAACACTCTTTAACATAACCTAATCTTGCCCCATTAACCACAGGTGGAGATCAGGATTTACAACACACAGGACAACTACATCAGATCACAAAATGGAGGACAACTACATAACACTGGGAATCATGGTCTAGCCCAGCTGACACATATTTTGGGGGGCCACAATTCAGTCTGGAACATGGCCCATCATAGGAATGACTGGCTGGCGTTAGGCAGAGGGGGCACTGAAGACTAACCAAGTGCCCACACTGGCCTCTTGATGCCGCCTCTTAGGCCAGGGCAAAGGCAATGTCAGCAGCCAGGCTGACCCTGCAGGTGTGTGACTTCCAGGAAAGCATCTTGCATGCAAGGCCCCAACAACAGGGAGTCAAGAGCTCCCCCAGAGTGGTTGCTAGCATCTGTTTCCCCATTCCTCTCTGAATGGACAATGCTGACTGTCTCATGGGTCGATGCCCTTTGGTTTTTACTCATGTGCTAAAATTCTACAGACTTCTATACCCTGTCTTAATTTAAACGGCGGCAGATACAAGTCAGTTAAAACTCCAGGAAATAAGTGGTTCTACGTAAACATGCTTTAAAAAATGAAGGGCACAGGAATGATGACTCAGCATGAGTCAGCAAGGTTGTGATATTGCCTAGGGGGCAAGTGTGATTCCGGAACATGAAAATGGGAAGCTAGCACAAGTTTCTTTTTAAGGCACACCTTTTTTTAATGACATATTTTTAGAACATCTCTTATATGCCAGGTAAAGTATTACATGCTGGCAATACAAGATACAAGATCCAGTCCAATTCTCAAGGAGTCTGGACTCCAGCAACTTCTCTGTTGGCCACTTCTAGATGCTTATGAACCTGTTTTCTTTTCAGCTTTCAAGAATTTTACAAGGCGAAATAAAACTGTGAGATAAATGAAAAAGAAATTGATCAGTCTGAAGGCAATTTAATTGTGCATTAGGGCAAAGACACAGAGAGTATACCTGGTAGTTCATCTCCCCTCACACCTAATGAGGTCTAAGGAGCTCTGGTGGTGCAGCAATTAAGCGTGTTAACCGAAAGTTCAGTCGTTCGAACCCACCCAGCGTCTCTTCAGCAGAAAAGCCTGGCATGTGCTCCTGTAAAGATTACATCCAAGAAAATCCTATGGGGTAGCTCTACTCTGTCACATGGGGTCGTTGTGAGTCGCAAATTGACTCGCTGGTACTTAACAACAAGTATGCAACCAGAGAGAAGACTTTAAGACAAGATAGGTGTAAAGATTTTCCCTTCTTGATCTTAAAGCAGTAAAAATATTTACATGTATGTGATATGTAATCATTTATATTTGAGAATTTGAAAACAAAGTGTATATTTTTAAATTTATATACATTTTTAATAAATTGTAAGCATTTTATTTTAAATATTTAAATAAAATTTATATTTTTAAATTTATAAAATTTCTTACAAGTGTATAAATATGTAAGATAATTTCTATTTTTATTGTGTGGACTCCTTTGAGAGTCTGAATAAAGCTACAAATCCTCTCTGTTAGAAACATACACATACACAAATATTTGGCATACAATTATGAGGCTAAAGACTCCAGTTCTTCCCCACTAGTACAGCTACGATTTAAACACACACACACACACACAGAGAAAACAAGGTGTTGGTGAGGGTGTGCAGAACTTGGAACCCTCATCCATTGCAAGTGGGAATGTAAGATGGTGTAAGGTAAGATTGTTGTGGAAAACAGTTTGGCAGTTCCTTGAGGAACACCCAAGAACATAGAACTACCAAATAGAAAAACCAAACTAACCTGTTGCTCTTGAGTCAATTCCAACTTACAGTGACCCCACGTGACAGTGTAGAGCTGCCTCATAGGGTTTCCAAGGAGCAGCTGGTGGATTCGAACTGCCGACCTTTTGGTTAGCAGCCTTAGCTCTTAGCCACTGTGGCACCAGAGCTACCATATGACCCAACAATTTCACTCCCAAGAGACTTGTAAGCAGCTACACAGACATGTGTACCCTAACGTTCATTGCAGCACTTTTCGTAATTGTCAAAAGGTAGGAAAAAACTAAATGTCCCATTAACAGGTGAATGGATAAACAAAATGTGGTACACACGCATGGTGGAATATTACTTAGCCGTAAAGAGAAATGAAACTCTGCTGCATGCTACGGCATGGATTAACCTTGAAAACACCATGCTAAGTGAAATAATTCAGACATGAAAGGACAAGTATTGTATGACCCCACTTATGTTTACTAATGTGTGGAAGGAGGGGTGGGGAGTCATTGCTTAGGGAATACTGAGTCAATGGTGGTGGAATCATTTGGAATTGGATAGTGGTGATGGTTGCATGACACGATGAATGTAATCAATGTCTTTGAATTTTATATGTAAAAAAAAGTCGAATTGAAAAATATTTCATAATATACATTTTTTTAACCACAATAAAACAAATATTAAAAAAGAAAAAAGTCTCCAGGCCTAAAGGTTTTTAAGAACTCAAAAAAACTGGACATCTGCTATATCAGGGCTAATTGAGAAAGCAACATTCTCAGGAGCTGGGTCATGCTGTGCTGGCTAAGCTCCGTGGTGGATGGAAACAGTGGCGACTGGATACTCTACCTACGTAGATGGTAACTGCCGTACGTCTTTACTCACTCACTCATCCAGCGAACGATTTCTGAGCTCCTGCTGTGTACCAGGGAAGGAGCCCTGGTGGCACAAAGGTTAAGCGCTCAGCTGCTAACCAAAAGATTCAAACCCAACAGCAGCTCTGTGGGAGAAAAGACCTGGCGATCTGCTCCCGTAAACATTACAGCCCAGAAAACCCTATGGGGCAGTTCTGTGTTCTATAGGGTCACTATAAGTTGCAATCAATTTGACAGCAACAGGGTTGGTTTTATTTTTATGTTAAGAGAAAGGAGCCCTGGTGGTGTAACGGTTAAGCACTAGGATGCTAACCAAAAGGTCGGCGGTTTGAACCCACTGGCCACTCCTGGGGAGAATGATCTGGAGATCTGCTGCTGTAAAGATGACAGCCTAGGAAACCCTATGGGGGCAGATCTACTCTGTCCTACAGGATTGCCATGAGTTGGAATCCACTCCACAACAGCTAACAACAATGACAACATGTACCAGGAAGCCCCTCAATGAAATGGGCTGACACAGTGGCTGCAAAAATGGACTCAGACGTACCGAAGACCATGAAGATGGCACAGGACTGGGGAAGGTTTCATTCTAACTCCATAGCAACTAATAACATGCACCAGGCACTCAGCTAGGTACCAGAAATATGAGAATGACTGACGCAAGGATTTGTCTTCAAGGAACTAGTTATCAATGGCCACTGGTACGCTGGGAGAAGCCATGGCGAACGCATGAACAGAACACCCAGCTATCGAGGCGCTCTTCCCGGTCTGTATTACAGTTGGTATTGAACTACAGATGGTCTCTTTCTTACTTATTTTTCCTGTTTTAAAGTCCTGTATTTTCTTTTTTTTACCTTCTCTAGTTCTTCCTCCCCTTTTTTTTTCTAAATAAGTAAGAATTGGATATCAACGCAAGATTTGTAGCCGTTGGGTTCTGCTCACAGGAAGTCATTCAGATCAGAGAACACGATACAGTGATCAGCCTTTGTGTTAACTCTGACCTGGAGCCTTATCATCTGCCTGAGTCAATTCCAGAGAGCGAGCCAACTCCCGCAACCTCTTCCCCGTGTTTAAGGCCATAAATAGGTGCTGGGTCTCTGCCAAGTCTGGGCACCATGGCTCACAAGGGACTCTCATCACCTCACAAACATTATACAACTGTAAAATTACCATGCCACCCGGGGTGACCCATAAAACCTGTCCCTCTTAAAAAGGGAGTACCGGAAATATAACTGCCTGGCCATTGCTACCATGTGGCCATAAGCTCTGGATCTCAGCTGAGTGCCCAGACAAGTCCTCAGAGAAATCTGGGGAACCTAGCACTGATTTACCCTGGGCGGGCATTAGGAAGCAGTCAGAGTAGAACTTTTGGATGTTTTTAATCCAGGATTGTGATAAGGAACCCTAGTGGCACAGTGGTTAAGCACTTGGCTGCTAACTGAAAGATTGGCAGTTCAAACCCACCAGCTGCTCCTTGAAAGAAAAGACCTGGCAATCTGCTGCCATAAAAATTATAGCCTGGGAAACCCTATGGGGCAGTTCTACTCTGTCACACGGGGCCACAATAAGTCAGAAGCTACTCAACGGCACCCAACAACAGCAGGATTGTGATAAAATGTAAATGATGTTTGATATCTACTCATAACTAAAGGGAAATTTGAATTCAGGCCATAAATAGAGGCTGGGTCTCTGCCAAGTCCAGGCATTGTGGCTTGGCATGTTACTGGGGAATAAGAATCTTAACAAAGGCTAAAACATAGCCGCAAACATTCTCTAAGCCTCATACTCCTCAATCCTTGCATGCTTTCTGTCCTGGGGGTCGGGTCACTGCTTCACAAGGCAGGTAGGTCTGTCTTTTGATTACTCTCCGAGTTGACAAAGCCTTGCTTGAATTGAATCCCAATCTCTTTCTCTATAACTGTCAGGGCTCCAGCATGCAGTTCTACCCCCGGGGACAATACTGAAGCTGAATGAAGACCAATTTAATCATAGATAGCTTTTCTCAAAGTGTGTTCAATGCAGTATTCTTTTTGTAGGATCCTCAGTGTGGGGTGGTGGATAGAGAAGGTTCTTTGGTCAGATCCATTTGGGAAACGCTTACAAGCTCTTCCTTTGGAAGATTTGCCATTCTTCAGATTAAATGCTTTTATAATCCTGCAGCAAAGAAAACAGCCAAACTAAATTTTAACTCAGCATTTCCCAGCCACCCTAACTTGGAAAATCCCCTTCTCTTCTTTTTGATAGCCATTCTACAGAGTACAAATGGAAAAGTTCCACAAGATTTTGACCTCATCAGTGCCCAGCCTTTAGTTTGGATACTGTGTCCCACTGGTCACTGTGCACCATGGTCGATGCATCAGTTAGCTCTGTTGTGCAGCAAACCACTCCAGTCCTTAAAATCCAAAACCAAATCCAACACAGTTGAGTCAACCCCAACTCGTGGTGACCCCATCTGTTCAACAGAGTAGAACAGCTCCATAGGGTTTTCTTGGCTATAGTCTTTATAGAAGCAGATCACCAGGCCTTTCTTCTGTGGCACTGCTGAGTAGGTTTAAACTGCCACATGATTGGGCCTTAAAAGCTCACCTAGCTTCCCTAAGTCATTTGGGGGCTGTCAAGTGTTTTTTGAGCCATCCTAGGTAGCTTGAAAAATCCTTTGGCCTCCTTATCTCATGTGTTCCGACTGAATCATACAAATCACTGGCACCAAAAGTATATCTTACTTTAAAATAAAATAAAATAATAAGTTCATATATAGATTTTACATCCTGGAATATTGTGATATTAACTTAAAAAATCAAATAGTCTTATTATGTTCACCTTGATCACATGTTGCAATTAAAAAAAAAAGTACAATGTACCAAGCCTCACATCACCAATGAAAGTACTGTGGTACAAGCATATATTACATCTTCTTTATCAATAGGGGCGTTGGATGATTAATATTTGAATGGCAATGCCTTTTTGTCTCAGTATAGTTATTGGAAACTTTTGCCTTCTAAATCTGCAAATTACACTTCACTGGAAGCTAAAAGAAGCCCTGGTGACACCATGGTTAAACACTATGGCTGCTAACCAAAAGGTCAGTAGTTTGAATCACCAGCTGCTCCTTGGAAATCCCTTGGGGCAGTTCTACTCCATCCTATAGGCTCGCTATGGGTCAGAATTGGCTGGACAGCAATGGGATTGGTCTGGGTTTTTTTTTTTTTTTGAAGCTAAGAAGATAAGTGTTAGTGTTACGTGGTTAAGAGTGAGGGATCTAAAGGTGTCAGCAAACAATGGCCCATTGGGCCAAATCTCGGCCACTGTCTATTTGTGTAAAAAAGTTTTATTGGAACACAGCCATATCCATTTTTCATGTAGTGTCTATGACCACTTCAGTGCTACAACAACAAAGTTGAGTCATTGCGACCAAGACCATACGGCTTGCAAATCCTAAAACATTTACTCTTTGGCCCTTTCATAGAAAAAGTTGGCTGACTCTTGATCTACAATAAAGCTCCTTGAGTTAGAACCCTGGCTCTGCACTTTCCAGCCTCTTTGTGCCTTAGTTTCCACAACTGTAAAATGAAGATAATATTACCTGTCTCAAAGGGTGGTTAGAAGCAATAAGTAAACATGTAAAGTTCTCAGCATAGTTCCTGGACCAAGTAAATGCTCAACAATAGCTGTTATTATTACCCAAACAATTAGCCCTAAACTAAATTCATAATGAACTTGCTTAACTAGGGGCAATTTATAATTAAAAGGGAAAATTAACAGTAATCAAAAAACTGGACTAACTCAACTCAACAGTGGCAAGGCTCCTTCCTAAGTGTCCTTTCTAAAAATTTGCAGGAATTCTATTTTAAAATGGGGCATGCCCAGTGGAGCCTTGGAACATTGGCAAGCATTGCCTGGCACTCGGCCATCTTAGGAGAATATAGAATTAGTCCATGGTAAACTCTGGCAATATACTAAGTTTAGTTTAATTACAACACGTTAGTAACCCTTAATATTTCACTCAGAAAGTTACTGGTAAATAGCCCCAGCCAGTCATAAAAACAGAAGACGATGGAATTAAATTGTTGTTTGGTTCTGTTCATGGCCCACCAATAGGCTGTGCAGATTGTACTCTGAAGATGTTTAGCCCTAACCCCGTCCAGCATCGGTGCGTCAGTGGTAGAATTCAAGCCTGCCACGCGGGAGGCCCGGGTTTGATTCCCAACCAATGCAATGTTCCGTTTGGAGCCCTGATGGCATAGTGGTTAAGACCTCGGCAGCTAACCAAAAGGTTGACAGTTCAAATCCACCAGCCACTCCTTGGAAACCCTGTGGGGCAGTTCTACTCTTTCCTGCAGGGTCACTATGAGTCTGAACTGACCCCACGGCACCTAACAACAACAGCAACCCTAACACTTTCCTGTCTGGATGGTGGAGAGAATCCAGTTTATGGATTCAGCGAACACCGTTTCATGGATATGATTAACCAAAGAGTTGCAGTTGACTCTGACTCATGGCTCCACCATGTGTGTCAGAGTGGAACTGCGCTCCACAGGCTTTTCAATGGTTGATTTTTTTTTTAAAGTTGTAGAGAAATTTTATTTTTTTCATTCTTTTTTTTAAATTGTACTTTAGATGAAAGTTTATAGAACAAACTAGCTTCTCATTAAAGAATTAGTACACATTGTTTTGTGACATTGGTTACCAACCCCATGACATGTCAACACTCTGCCTCCTCGACCTTGAGTTTCCCATTACCAGCTTTCCTGTCCCCTCCTGCCTTCTAGTCCTTGCCCCTGGGCTGGTGTGCCTACTTAGTCTCATTTTGTTTTATGCGCCTGTTTAATCTTTGGCTGAAGGGTGGACCTCAGGAGTGACTTAATTACTGAGCTAAAAGGGTATCCAGGGGCCATACTCTTAGGGTTTCTCCAGTCTCCGTCAGGCCAGTAAGTCTGGTCTTTTTTGGAGCGTTAATGGCTGGTTTTTTGGAAGTAGATCTTGAGGCCTTTCTTCCAAGGTACCTCTGGGTGGACTTTAACTGCCAACCTTTCATTTAGCAGAGGAGCTTGTTAATCATTTGCAACACCCAGAGACTTCTTAGGACTTCAATCCCCTACTGATAGCCTCACTTGATTTCTCCTGTGGCCGCTGGCTGTACCTTTCACCAAGGTTGGCAGTCACAAATTGACTCCTGGCAAGACTGGAAAAAATAACCCAGTATAGAGTCAGTAGCATCATGTTTGGTGAAAGGGTGTTTATAAACCAAGAGAAGAGGGCAGCGGAGGTGGCTCCCCGTCTTCCTCAGGGTTCATGTGAGGTCGTTTGGTGATTTTTTCCATGACGGGGTGGTTTTGCAATTGTATGGCTGACAACGAGAATTGCAGCCATGAAGGCTGAACTGCATGTTTTAATTAAGAGCTGGAAGCATGCATAGAAAGGTCTTCGCCTGGGCTTTTGGTTGGTAGGATCCTTATCGCTGTCAGAATTCTCTTCACAAAATCTTGAAATGGAACGCAAATAATCACTAACCTGTGAGCAGGAGTGGAAAAGAGCCCCCGAGAACGTCCCTCGGAGGCATGGAAGGACTTGTTCATCACAGTAAACCTATCACGTGGTTTCGTTTTAGATAGCCAATAGATTAAAAGACAAAAGAAAAATCTCACAAATGGTTCTTGCACAAAACGTTCCACACTGAATATCTGGTCTTTTCTTCCTTGGAATCTTTTGTTGGCAACCTCCCCAGAGGCCGTGGGGATTCCACACCTCCTGGCTCTTTATTTCCTTAAGTTCTGCCCACTATCCCGAGACCTCCCTCCTTGGGTCTCCACCCTCCCCCATGGATTGGAATCTTTTTTCAGTCCTGTTCTTGAAGGTTCCTTGCAAGGCAGGTCTCACTTCTAGCAAGTGAAAGTCAGCTGTCCACACCCACTTGTTTCCCCAGGTCCGAAGTGATTAGGTGACAGAACACTGACAGAAAAGAGGATGTGAGGTGACGTGTGGCACAAAGGTTAAGCGCTCCACTGCGAACTGAAAACTGGAGGGGAGAGGGAGGGAGGGAGAGAGGGAAAGAGAGAGGGCGGGTGGGGGGAAGAAGGGAAAGAGAGAGAGAGGGAGGCAGGGAAAGAGCAAGAGAAAGAAAGAGCACCTAGTGGCACAACCTTTAGTCACTCAGCTGCTAACCGAAAGGTTGGCAGTTCAAACCCATGCAAGAGCTCCACAGGAAAAAGACCTAGTGATCTGCTTCTGTATAGATTATAGCCAAGAAAACCCTATGGGGCAGTTCTCCTCTGTCACATGGGGTTGCTATGAGTCACCTGACAATAACAATGTGTTTGTTACAGTTCTTGTTCACCTGGCTTCGTTTTTAAGACAACATGTATATTCTGATTATAGAAGAAACACCTGTTGTAGGAAATCTGGCAAAATAAAGAAAGCTAACAAAGGAAAACAAAATTACCCACAATCCTGCTACCTAGAGGTTGTGGTGGTATCGATCCTGACTGATGACGGCCCCATGTGTGCAGAGTAGAACTGTGCCACATGGTTTTCAAGGCTGTGACCTTTCAGGAGCATATTACAGGCCTGTCACTGGGCCTGGCATCTCTGGGTGGGTTCAATTTGACAACCTTTTGGTTAGTAGTCTAGCACTTAAAGGCTTCTACCACCTAGGTACTCCTCCACCCAGGAGGGACTATTACCCAGAGGTAACCACTATTAATATTTTGTTGTGTTTCTTGTATTCTTCATGTATATATTAATCATATATATACACCCAGATAGTTACCTGTTAAAAAAGTTACATCATACTAATACAAAAAACCATTGCCTTGAGTTGATTCTGACTCCTGGTGACCACAAGAGTGTCAGAGTAGAACTGTGCTCCATAAGGTTTTCAATGGCTGATTTCTTTTGGGGGGGGGGGTGTAAGTATATTGCCAGGCCTTTCTTCCACGGTGCCTCTGAGTGAGTTTGAACTCCCAATCTTTTGGTTAGTAGCTGAATACTTAGCCTTTTGGACCACCCCGACATCATACTGATAGTCCATATTTATAGAGTGCTTACTATATACTGGAAACACTGGTGGCATAGTGGTTAAGTGCTATGGCTGCTAACGAAGAGGTCAGCAGTTTGAATCCACTGGGGGCTCCTTGGAAATCCTATGGGGTAGCTCTACTCTGTCCTATAGGGTTGCTATGAGTTGTAATCGACAGCAGTGGGTTTTTTTTACTATGTACTAAATGCTGTATGAAGCATTTTATGCATATTACTTAATTTAATCTTCACTATAACCCTATGAAGTGTGACCTATATTATTCCCATGTTACCAAAATAAAATAAAATAAAATAAAATAAAAAACACTGCCGTCGAGTCGATTCTGACTCATAGCGACCCTATAGGACAGAGTAGAACTGCCCCATAGAGTTTACAAGGAGCAGCTGGTGGATTCTACCCTACAGGGTAGAATACAACTGCCCCATTGGGTTTCCAAGGAGCTGCTGGTGGATTCTAACTGCTGACCTTTCTTTGGTTAGCAGCTGAGCTCTTAACCGCTGTGCTATCAGGGCTCCATTAGAAATGAGAAAATAGGGCCCAAAGAATGAAGCCACTTGACCAAGGTAAGTAAGGAGAAAAATTCAAGCAGTTAACAGACCGTGGTATTTACTCTATGCTCTTTTGGTCACAATTCCGCTCCATTAATAATAGACCTTATTATTTAAATTTAACTTATTAGCAATTAGAGGATTTTTTCTTAACCTAATGAGTTATTATCTTTGGAAAAATTAATTTAATATATATTAATGATAGCTCAAATACATGAAATCAAATTTCTTAACAGTTCATTTCGTTAGCTCACAAAAGAGGCACCTGTAACTTCTCCGCATGCTGCCTCCCTCCGGCTCCCTGGCAGAATGACCATCAGCCCCCTGGGGGCATAGAATCCATTCCTCCCTTTGTGAGTCCAACCTCTTGCTACTTCCCCATTGGCAACAGTTATGGGATGGGCTGGTCTCATGAAATGCAGAAGCTGTTGAAGGAAGTTCCCAGCCTTCCTAGCAACACCCGTCAAAATGATCGTTTCCCTTATATTACGTTGTTGTTGTCATTAGGTGCTGTCAAGTTGGTTCCAACTCTTAGCAACCCCATGTAAAACAGAACAAAACACTTCCCACCCCTGCACCATCCTCACAATCATTGCTGTGCCTGAGCCCATTGTTGCAGTCACTGTGTCAATCCCTTGCATTAGAGGTAGGACCAAATGTATATAAATGGTTTACTGTTTGTTCTGAACATTACATTTTATCAGCATATAAAACCATAGCCGTCCAGTTGATTCTGACTCATACTGACCCTAGAGAACTGAGTAGAACTGCCACATAGGGTTTACAATGCTGTAATCTTTATGGGGAGCCCTGGTGGTACAGTGGTGAAGAGCTTGAGCTCAAGTTTTTGCTAATAAAGGGGCCTCCAAACTTTTTTTTATTTCATTGTGGTAAATATATATATTACAAAACATTTGCCGTCTCAGCATTTTTTACATGCACAATTCAGTGATATTATGTTCATGTTGAGCAACCAACACCCCGTCCATATTTTTCCGTCATCCTTAAAAGAAACATAGTGTCGCCTAAGCAGTGACTAAGGCAGCTTCCAAATATTTTCTAAGGCATATTATCTGGATAATTAGATAGTGTGCAGTTGAAGCTGTTAGTGGAGAAGAGTCAAAGAAGTCACCAATTCGGCATGGGTGGCCTTAGAATTCAAGGATCACTAGGTCATCCCAGTGGAGGTGAGCACGTTTTCTTCAAGGCTGTCTTAGGCTGGGTTCTCTAGAGAAGCAAAACCAGTAAAGCGTATAAATATATATATCCCAACAACCCAGTGCCGGCGAGTCGATTCCGACTCATAGCGACCCTATAGGACAAAGTAGAACTGCCCCATAGAGTTTCCAAGGTGTGCCTGGCGGATTCGAACTGCCGACCCTTTGGTTAGCAGCCATAACACTTAACCACTACGCCACCAGGGTTTCCGCAAATATATATAGAGAGAGATTTATATTAAGGAAATGGCTCACGCAGTTGTAGAGGCTGGAATGTTCTAAGTCCGTGGGTCAGGATAGAGGCTTCTCCTGATTCACATAGCAGCAGGGGCGGCGAACCCAAGATGAGAAGGTCAGAGAGCAGGGCTCTTGCTCACAGGCTGTGAAAATCGATGAATCCCGAGATCGATAGGCAAGACAGAGGTAAGGTGCTAGCCCAAGTCCCAAGAACTGGAGGTCGGACGAACAGGAGCCAGCTGCAGAATCCAGCATGAGCAAAAAGCCCCAGGCCTTGTCAGAACGTCCACATATATTTGATGCAGGCCACATGTCCAGGGAAACTCCCTTTCAGCTGATTGGCTACTCACAACAGATCCCGCTATGGTGGTGATAACATGTCGAATCTCAACAGGGAAGCGATCACAACACTATATGAACACCAAAACACTGAGAATCATGGCCCACCCAAGTTGATACACAAGTTTAAACATCACAAAGGTTCCTCTAGACCCCGTTTGGATAGACTAGGGAACTCTGTTCCGCTCTAGAGAAGTGATTGTGTCCAAGCTTGTCTCTTGAACAGAGCGTTCCTGAGGATGGGGCTGCCTTCTTCATCTTTGTATCTCCAATGACAAGCTTAGTAACTGACATATCACAGGTGCTTGGTAAACATTCCTTGGAATGGAGATGGCATGGGACAGGACGGGACAGCATCCAAGATAAACGTCCCAGGTCTGCTGGGCAACCGCTGTCCATAGTTTTTCACAGAGGAGCTTTTGTTCTTCCCGTATTTCTGGATACTAATGCTGTTCTCCTGACCATGATGAAAACTTGAGTCATTAGAAGCACTTTCTTCATTTGTAGTATTTAAAGACGCATGGAAATGAGGACAGGCCTACGTAAGTACATTCGATCTGAGGAAAGCTTCTTATGCCACATGTCTTCATTCAGAGGTGACCTTAAGTGTTTTATTCACACCTGTCTTTATCCTAATAATGGCAGTACTGTTTATTCCCAGAAGCAAAACAGACTGATGGCAGCATTAGAAGTTTTATGAAGCCCCTTGTGATGGCTACGGCTGTGTGTCAGCTTGGCTGGGCCATGATTCCCAGTGGTTTGGCAGTTATGATAGTTCAGCAGTTGTATGATGTGATTATTTCCATGATGAGATTTGGTATAATGTGATCACCTCCATGATGGGATCTGTTGTGATAGCCAATCAGTTGAAAGGGATTTTCCTTTGGAAAGTGGCCTGCATTCAATATTGATGGACTTTCTGGCAAGGCTCCAAGGCTTTTGCTCATTCTGGATCCTGCAGCTGGCTCCTGTTCATTGTGGATGACTTGATCCAGCAGCTTACTTGCCGTCTTGCCTGCTGATCTTGGGATTCGTCAGTCTTCACAGCCTGTGTGCCAGAGCCCTGCCGTCTAACTTGCCAATCTTGGGTTCACCAGCCCCTGTAGCTGTGTGAATCAGGAGAAGCCTCCAGCCTGAACCACAGACTTGGGAAGTTCCAGCCTCTACAACCACGTGAGGCATTTCCTTAATGTAAACCTCTCTCTATATTTACATGCTTTACTGGTTTTTGGAAACACTGGTGGTGTAGTGGTTAAGAGCTATGGCGGCTAACCAAAAGGTCAGCAGTTCAAATCTACCAGGTGTTCTTTGGGGAAGCTCTACTGTGTCCTATAGAGTCACTATGAGTTGGAATCAACTCAACGGCAATGGGTTTTTACTGGTTCTGCTTCTCTAGAGAACCCAGCCTAAGACACCCTTATCTGGAAAAAAAAAAAAATTCCCTGGGTGGTGCAAAAGGTTAAGTGCACAACTACTAACCAAAAGGCTGGGCCATTTTCACCAGGCACTGTTTAAGGCAGTCAGCTTCTTCCATCTAATGTCGCTAAGTTCCTCGGAGTCCTCTCCTTTCAGCAGGCTTTGCGGGTCAGGTCTGGAAGTGGTTTCTTGCCTCCTGCCCATTTCCCTTAGATGCGAATCAGTCACGTGCCACGTCTTACCGCAAAGCATGCTGGGAAGTGTGGTCTAGCTTTGTGTGTTCAGGAGGAAAAGAGAACTTGCTTGGTAAACCACTGTCCCATCCCTGGCTCACCACCTCTTGTCTCTCCACTGAATCCTCACGTCATTTATTTTTTGTATTCTTCTTAACATATCTAACACTTTCTTCATTGTGTTCATTCACTGAAACACAACGGGCTCACCCTCGTCCATTGCTGGTGGTGTAGTTGCAAACTGGTGTAGTCGCTGTGGAAAACAGCTTGGTGGTTCCTCAAAAAGTTAAACATAGAACTACCATATGACCCGGCAATTCCAGTCCTAGGCATACACCCAAAAGAACTGAAAGCAGGGACGCAAACAGAAACCTGTATGCCAGTATACTTGTATATATATATATATGTAATATACTCAGCCATAAAAAGAAAGGAAATCCCGACGCATGCCACAACACGGACGGCCCTTGCAAACACCACGCTGAGTGAAATCAGTCAGTCGCAAAAGGGCAAATACTGTGTGATCTCAGTTATGTGAAATAAGCAAATATACAGAAACCAAAGATTATTGTTGTTTTGGGGGGGTGGGAAGGGGAGAGATTTTGCTTAGGAGGGGTGTTGAGTTTACGTTTATGGTGGTGGAATAATTCGAAAAGAATAGTGACAACGGTTGTACAACGTGAAGAACCTAACAACGTCACTGAATTATATGTGTAGAAATCGAATAGTCTAATGCTTTGTTGTATATACTTTCACCACTAAAAAAAAGAAAACACACACACAATGGGCTTTTACAACATGCCAGTTGATGCGATTTTAAAGGAAAGTCAGGGGCCGGACCTGCCTAGCTCAAGTGGCTCTCACGCTTATTTAGAATATTTGGAAGTCAGGAAATACTATCTAGTTTTATGATCCTAACAGGAAATAATAGGATTGCATGACTTCCACAAAATACTTAAAGTTCTTTGAGCCGCTTAGGTGTCCAAGTTTTACCCAAAATATTTATTTTTTGCCCTTTTATAGTCCTGCTGGCACTCTATTGGCATAGTGGTTAAGAGCTTGGCTGCTAACCAAAAGGCCGGCAGTTCAAATCCATCAGCTGCTCTTTGTAAACCCTACGGGGCAATTCTACTCTGTCCTGTGGGGTTGCTGTGAGTCAGAACTGACTTGACAGCAATGCGTTTTTTGGTTTTTTTATGGGTGTGCTAGAAACAAGGAGAGGTAGATATCCAAGATCTAAGGAAAATAGATAAGTAAAAAACTTGAAATTCTCTCTATAAATTTAATTTACCTTGAAAAACTGGAAAAGTTTTTATTCTGTCTTCTTAGAGGGTGCCAGAATTGAGAACCAAGTCTAGTTTCCAGCTACCTGTGGACATGGCACTTCTGTTAGTATGTAAGCAATCTGAGATTAAAGACCCTGTCTAACAGAAGATATTTCTTCTCTATTCCCCTAAGCTCAGTCCTTATCCACCCATCTCATCAAATTTTCTTTTTAAAAAATCATTACTTGTACAATTTTTACATGTATTTATTGTGGGAAAAGTCGAAAATATAAATAGCAAAAAAAGCAAAAGTCAGAAAATTCCATTATCCTACTTCCTATAGGTAAATCCTGTTAAGATGAACTAAAGCACTATGAAAGCCTAGATTAGTTCTAAGTCAGTGTTTTTTTGTTTTTTGTTTTTTTTTTTCATCATTGCCCCCACTAAGGAACATTTATGGAGCTCCTGGGTGGTGCAAACAGTTAACACACTTGGCTGCTAACAAAAAGGTACCTCAGAAGAAAGGTCTGGCAATCTGTTTCTGAAAAACCAGCCATTGAAAACCCTATGGAGCACAGGTGTTGGAGTTAACTTGACAGCAACTACAAGGGGCATTTTTAGACATTTTTCTTAATCACCTCCACCTCCCGTGAAAATTTAACAGCTCAGATATGCCATATGTACAGTTGAGTTGAGCTTTGGATGGTAACAAACCACCGTGATATCTAAGATTTTCTTCTTCCTCAAGAACGAATTTTCACTCCCTTGGGGCAATATTGCTGCCATTGAGAATGCTATTGTTGTTAGGTGACCTCGAGTCATTTTCAACTCATAGTGACCCCTTGTGACAGATTAGAACCACACCATAGGGTTTCCTAGGCTGTGATCTCTATAGGAGCAGATAGCCAGGTCTGTTCTCCCACAGAGTTGGTGGTGGGCTCCAACCTCCCACCTTCTGGTTCTCAGCACAGTGCTTTAACCACTGTGACACAAGGGCCCTGTTGACAATGTTACCGTCAAGTCAGTTCCAACTCAGAGGACCCTGCGGGACAGAGTAGAACTGCTCCATAGCGTTTCCAAGGCGCAGCTGGTGGATTTGAACTGGTGACTTTAGGTTAGCAGGTGAATGCTTAACCATAAACACTATTGATTTTAAATGCCGAAGGCCTTGGCATGCCTATAGCATTTTAAATGGCTGGCAGTGCTCATACAAATGAGTGGAGGTTCCGTGAAATCTGAAAGTGCAGAAAAAAAATCTGCTAGAGAATAAAAATCATGAGAAATTGAAAGAGATGAAAGCTTTCTAGAGAGGCAGCTAATATGATTTAATCTTATCATAAAAAGGAAACATAAAAGAAAGGTTCGAGGGGCAGTAGATAGAAGGGAAATTGTGCTGGGTGAGAAAGTTGAAGGAAATAATAACAATTTTTCTTTGTTTCGGGTGAAGCTTACTATAATAACTAGGCAGCTTTTCTCTGCTGTTTGAAAAGGAAAGATTAAACACGATTAAAAGTGAGAGGCATGTCATGCATTGGGGACAGTTGGAAACATAGAGCCCACCACTCATCTGTCAGTATGTCGTACTGTGGTGGCTTGAGTGTTGCTGTGATGCTGGAAGCTATGCCACTGTTTTTTCAAATACCAGCAGGGTCACTCATGGTGGACAGGTTTCAGCAGAGCTTCAAGACTAAGATAGTCAAGGAAGAAAGGCCTGGCCATCTACTTCGGAAAATTAGCCAATACAATCCTATGGATTACAACGAGAACACTGTCCTATAGAGGTGCTGGAAGATGAGCCCACTAGGCTGGAAAAAAACACCAAAACCAAACTGTTGCTGTCGAGTCTATTCTGACTCATAGTGATCCTATAGGACAGAGTAGAACTGCCTGATAAAGCTTCCAAGGAACAGCTGGTGGAGTTGAACTGCCGACCTTTTGGTTAGCAGCTGAATGCTTTAACAACCACGCCACCAGGGCTCCTCGAATGTGTAGATAGATACCTTTATCTTACAGATGCATAAATGAAGATAAATAGAAACAACAAAGTTAACTGGGTTATAAATTTCATGTTTTGTTTCCTGCTCATCTGTTAGCATCCAACAGCAACTGGAAATACAATTTTGAATCTTTGCTTTTCTTCCTGAAAAAGTTTTGTTTTTGAATTTGTGTAAGAGCTGAATGTTGACTCTGCAGTTTGCCGACTCACGGCAATGCCATGTGACAGAGTAGAACTGCTCCTTAGGGTTTTCTTGGCTGTATTCTTTATGCAAGCAGATCACCAGTCCCTTCTGTGATGCTGCTGGGTGGGTTTGAACCACCAACTTTTAGGTTAGCAGCTGATAGCCAGCCACTTGCACCACCAAGGGACCTTTTGAATATCATACATGTTGGTTTTATATAGGGCACCAAGATTTTTTAGGTATATGCTATCTGTAAGTGATCACATATAAACAGAGGTCTGGGTGTGCACAGTCACTGCTGGGTTGTACTCTCCCTGAAGGCAGAATTCTTGCACATGAGCTTAGCCAGGCCCTGGAACATGGTGGTGCTTGGTGCACATTTATTGATACAAAGGAGCAATTGTTTCCCACTTTCTTCATAGAATGTCTGCCAAATTCATAATAATTTTCTTTTCTCTGGGAACTCAGAAGTGGTGTTGGCCAGCTCTTCCCTGAACTGCTGCCCTCATCCGCCCCCGGCCATAGCTAACTGGCTAGGAATGACAAAACTCCCATTCTTGAGATTTGGCATTTGGGGCATAGGGGTTGGGGATCAGTGTTGGTGGCTAAACCTGGTAATTAGCTTCTGTCAAATCAGCTCTTGACACATGGGGACTCCATGTAAAACAGATCGAAACACTCCCTAGTCAGAGGCCATCCTCATGATCAGTTGCGGATCAGACCATCACGATCCATAGAAGTAGACTGCCAGGCCTTTTTTCCTCGCCTGTAAGTTCCACTAAAATCTGCTCAGCATTATAGCAACACACAAGCCTCCGCTGACAGATGGGTGGTGGCAGCGCATGAGGTGCCTTGGCTGGGAATTGAACCCGGGTCTCCCATACAGGAGGCAAGAATTCTACCACTGAAACACCAATGCCCATGGACTGAGGAGTGGAGAAAGCCAGGCTTCCCAGGTAGAAGGCTGATACAACCTACAGAGAAGAGCATACAGAACATGAAGACAGAACCTGATGGGATTCCAGCCCATTTTAAGTCTTGATTGCATTTGATTGCATGAGACTCCCTGCTATTCTCACAATAAATTCTCTTTCGTTAAACTTGGCTCAAGTTGATTTTTATTACTTGTAACTAAAAATCTTCCACCACTGTATCAAATTTTCAGGTTTTCCATTTTAACGAAGAAAATCATACCAGGCATAAAAAATATATAAGAAGGAGAGACCGAACTTAGTTTAAAATTTATAAACATAAATCATTTGGGAATCTTATAGTATTAAAAATGGATTTGGAGGGATTGGTGGAATAATTTGAGGGGCTCTGTGCATTGTTATTTTTGAAGCAATAGGGAATATTTCTTTCGGGACAAAGTCAGAGCATGAGAACAGAAAAATAAGTGCCTAAAAACAATAGGAGCCTCTGTGTGGTGCAAATAGTTAAAATGCTTGGCTGCTACCCAAAAGGTTGATGGTTCAAGTCCACCAGCAGTCCCTTGGAAGAAATGCCTGATGATTTACTTTCAAAAACTCAGCCACTGAAAACCCTATGGAGTGGGAGTTCTGGGAAGATGATGGTGTAAACAGACCATTGTTCAGACCCTCCTCCACAAACACAACAAGAAATACAAGGAAATGGTGCTCAGCTATGAGGGACTGAATCGGGGAGCAGAGGAAAGCAGTGGGGAACTGCAGACAGGCAAGAATCAACAAAGCACATATGGTAGGAAAATAGATTCTCCCACCATCTTTCCCCCCGACCCTAGCCATACAGGCCAATGGCTGCTGTGAATGGAGGAAATGCCCCCAGAAGAGGAGCTTGGTTCCCTAACCATCACAGTGCCTGCCTGTACAAAGAGACAGGACCCTAAACTTCTGCTCTAAATTCAAAAAGACAGACCTCCCTGGGAGTCTGTTTGTAGTGTGCCAGCACCTCCCCCACCTTGACAAGCCTACTTCGAATTGTTACAGAAGGCCCTTGCGGTCGAGTCTGCTCTCATAGTCAACACTCTACCTGCCTCCCTATGCACCCTATAGCTCTGGCCTCTGAAACCAACAGTACAGACTTCTGAGGGAGTCAGCTCAGGTATGTTTGCTCCCCCTTCCAGTCAGTGCTGAGGACTGCTGACTGAGGCTGCTGTGGGCTAGGAAGCAGGCATCTTTAGTGGAAGCTGCACCGACAGCCAACATACTATGGGGGGGGGGGGTGAGGGGACTTTGATAGCAACAAGGCAGACTTCCCTGTGGGTCTGTTTGGAATGTTCCAGCACCGCCCCCACCTGGGCACTGTCAGCTGCAAGTCTGCTGTGAATTGCTACAGAAGCCCTGTGCAGTGGAGTCTGCTCCCACAGTCAGCACTCTACCTGCCTCCGCAACCATCCTGTAGTTCTGCCGTCTAAAACTAACAGGACAAACCTCCCTGGGAGTCAATTAGGGTTAGTCTGTCCCCAATTCCAGCTGGCACTGAAGACTGTTGACTGAGGCTGCTGTGTGTTAGGAGGCAGAAGTCTTAAAAGGAGGCTGCACTCACAGCAAACAATCTACTGGGGGAATTCTGATAGCAACAAGGCAGACCTCAATGGGGGTCCATTTGGAGTATGACAACCCCTCCCTCAACCAGTAACTGTCTACTGCTGGACTGATACAAACTCCTACAGAAGGTTCCCTACAATGGAGTCAGGATGAGGGTCATCTAAGTGGAGACTGCTCCCCCCAACCACCACAGGGCCACTGGGGCTCTGGAACCAACAAGACAGATCTCTCAGATATCCTCCTAGGGAGTTCCAGCCCCTCCTCCTCCTGAAACATATGACTGTGCTTCCTGTGAATGACAGCTAAGATATAAGCAGCCCCCACAGAGCAGGGCAGGAAGCCTAGGGAAAAACTGAAGGGTGACACCCAGCCTCAAAGGGTGCTTGCTGGGTGCAGGTTTTCTGACAAGAAATGTGGCTGCCAAAACAGATAAGGGAAGGGAGTGATAATGAAAGAGAGAAGACCACACCCTCTGGTGATGTCTCCCCTGAGTGGCGGTGCCTGCTGGTGGACAGAATGGCCACAGTGTGTTCACTGGTGTGATTGGGAGAGACTACAAGTCAAAAACATAGATCTGGAACTTTTCAATCCTAATAAAACCAGGGAGTGAGAAAGCTATCATAGAGTGGGAGAGGAAACAGTAAGCAAAGGTCAAATGCTCTGCCTGCCTAAGAGTTTCTTGCAGAAAATAGTGTGGGCAAAAACACTAAATACTGGGGAAAACTAAGAAAGTCAAGACCTTTCAGAATTCCAATGCCCCAACAAAAAATCACAAGACACATAAAGAACAGAGAAACAATGGCCCACCCAAAGGAACATGAAAGAGGGAGTGAAAGCACATCTACAGATGACCGAATAATGAAAAAAAAAAAAGGAAGAATATAATACAGCAACATTAAACATAATTAAATAACTAAGGGAAAACATAGACCAAGATCTAAATAAATAAGGAAAACAGTGCAAGAACAAAATGAGGATCTAAAAAAAAAAGAGATATTGCAACCTACAGGGATAATAACTGAAACAAGAAACACAATAGGACTTCACAACAGATTTAATCAGGCAAAAGAAAGGATCAGCAAATTAGAGGACAAGACAGTTAAAATTACAGACACTGAAGAGTAACAAGAATGGATGCTCAAGAAGACTAAGCACAGTTTAACGAAATTATGGGACAACTACAATCTACCTAAGATACGCATCATGAGAATTCCAGAAGAAGATGAGAGAAACGGACAGAACGAATATTTGAAGAAATAATGACAGAATATTTCCCCAATCTAGTGAAGGACATCAATCTATAATCTACAAACCCACAAGCAGGATGAAACGAAAGAGATCTATACTAAGGCATATCATAGGCTCTCAAAGAGTAAAGATCAAGTTAGAATCTTGAAAGCAGTAAGAGAGAAAAAAACAGTTACACAAAGTATCCCCGATTTCTTCTCAGAAACATATATTTAAAGTGCTGAAATAAAAACATGTAAACCAAGAATACTATAGCTAGTGAAACCACCTTTCAAGAATGAGGGTGAAATTAAAACATTCTCAGACAAACCAGAGTTGAGAGAGTTCATATCCACCAGACCAGCCCTACAAAAAATACTAATGGGAGTTCTGGAGATGGAAGGGAAAAGACACTAGAAAGTAATTCAAAGTTATACATGAAAAGAAAGATCCCAAATAAAAGGAAAGACATGGACAAGTATAAGGGCTAGTAATAAGGTATTTATGCTCGGTAATTCTAAATGTTTTGTCCTTCATTTTTTTTTAATAACAAATATATAAAAAGGATCTCTATGAATCATAGGGTCGCTATGATTCAGAACTGACTTGATGCACCTAACAACAATGACAACATATAAAAAGCAAAGATGAAATTATGTAACAGGGTACATGAAATATAAAGATGTGATTAGTGATACCAAAAACAAAAGGGGGGGAAGAGGAACGGTGTATATATAGATCTTTTTGGTATGTTATGAAATTAAGTTTGTACCAACTTACCCTAGAATGTTATAAATACAAGCTGTTCAATGTAATATTCGTGGTAACCACTAAGAAAATATATCAAAAGCATACATAAGGGGAAATGAGAAGGGAACCAAAAAATGCCCACTACGAAAAAGCAACAAAACACTAAAACGAGCAGTAGTAAAGGACAAAGACAAAGGAAGCTTAAGACACACAAAAAACAAAATGGCGGAAATAAGTTACTCCTTGTCAGTAATTCCAGTGAATGTAAATAGACTAGTTGCTCCAATCAAAAGGCAGAAAGTGACAGAATGGATAAAAGAACATAATCCAACTGTATGCTTTTTACAAGAGACACACCTTAAACCCAAGGACACAAATAGGTTGAAAGTGAAAGGATGGAAAAAAATATTGCATGCAAACAATAACCAAAAGAGAGCTGGGATGCCAATCTTAATATCAGAAAAAGCAGACTTAAGACAAAATCTATTAGAAGAGATAAAGATGGACATTATATAGTGATAAAAGGGTGAATTAATCAAGAAGATTTTAGCAATCATAAATATATACGCACCCAACAATGGGCCACCTAAATATATAAACACTGATAGAATTAAAGGAAGCAATAGATAGTACTATGATAAAAAGAATTGGTTGATGTTTGACCATTTTGGGAGGTACCATATAATCAAGAACTGATGGTACTGAAGGAAGAAGTCCAAGCTGCACTGAAGGCATTGGCGACAAATGAGACTCCAGGAATTGATGGAATACCACTTGAGATGTTTCAACAAACGAATGCAGTGCTGAAAGTGCTCAATCGTCTATGCCAAGAAATTTGAAAGACAGCTACCCAGCCAACCAACAGGAAGAGATCCATATTTGTGCCCATTCCTAAAAAAAAGGTGATCCCATGGAATGCGGAAAATATCATAATATTGCACACAAGTAAAATTTTGCTGAAGGTCATTCAAAAACACTTGCAGCAGTACCTTGACAGGGGACTGACAGAAATTCAAGCTGGATTCAAAAGAGGAAGTGGAATGAGGGATATCATTGCCATCAGATGAATCTTGGCTGAAAGCAGAGAATAACAGAAAGATGTTTACCTGTGTTTTATTGACTATGCAAAGGCATTTGATTGTGTGGATCATAACAAATTACGGATAACATTGCGAAGAATGGGAATTCCAGAACACTTAATTGTGCTCATGAGGAATCTTTACATAGATCAAGCGGCAGTTATTCAAACAGAGCAAGAGGGTACTGTGTGGTTTAGAATCAGGAAAGGTGTGCGTCAGGGTTGTATCCTTTCACCATACTTATTCAATTTGTATGCTGAGCAAATAATCTGAGAAGCTGGACTATATGGAGAAGAACGGGGCATTAGGATTGGAGGAAGTCTCATCAACAACCTGTGAAATGCAGAGGACACAACCTTGCTTGCTGAAAGTGAAGAGGACTTGAAGCAATTTCTGATGAAGATCGAAGACCACAGCCTTCAGTATGGATCTCAACATAAAGAAAACAAAAACCCTCACAACTGGACCAATAAGCAACATCATGATAAACAGAGAAAAGATGGAAGTTGTCAAGGATTTTTACTTGGATCCACAATCAGCACCCATGGAAGCAGCAATCAAGAGATTAAATGAAGCATTGTATTGGGCAAATCTGCTGCGAAAGAGCTCTTGAAAGTGTTGAAAATCAAAGATATCACTTTGAGGACTAAGGTTTGCTGACCCAAGCCATGGTATTTTTAGTCACCTCAGATGCATGCAAAAGCTGAACAGTGAATAAGGAAGACCAAAGGAGAATTGACGCCTCTGAATTATCATGTTGGCAAAGAATAGTGAATATACCGTGGACTGCCAAAAGAATGAACAAATCTGTCTTGGAAGAAGTACAACCAGAATGCTCCCTGGAAGCGAGGATGGCAAGACTTTATCTTGAGTACTTTAAACATATTATCAGGAGAGATCAGTCCCTGGAGAAGAACCTTATGCTTGGTAAAGTGGAGTGTCAGCAAAAAAGAGGAAGACCCTCAACAAGATGTATTGACACAGTGGCTGCAACGACCGGCTCAAACACAGCCATAATTGTGAGGATGGCTCAGGACTGGGCAGTGTTTTGTTCTGTTGTACATAGGGTCACTATGAATTGGAACAAACTGGACGGCACTTAACAACAACAACAACAACCAGGGGTGGAGGGAGGGGGAAAAGGAGGTTAATGAGGACCAAAAGATTGCATTGATTAAGGGTAGGGCTGCACAGCCGATTATTCTAATTGCAGTTAATAAATTGTATACCCGTAAAAAAAAAAAAAAGTATACTTATATGTTTTGATTGAAGTAAAACGTTTAAGGAAAAAAGCCCTATGGAGCACAATTCTACTCTGAAATACATGGAGTGATAATGAGTTGGAATCGACTTGATGGCAACTGGTGGTTTGTTTGTTTGTTTGTTTTAAACAATAAACAACAGTCAACGATAAAATAAGGGAGCAAATAGTTAAAACAGGATAACAAAAACCTGTCTTTTCTCGATGCTTCCTAACCTTCAGCTCTCACAATCATTCCTGTGTTTCAGCTCATTGTTGCAGCCACTGTGTCAATTCATCTCACTGAGGGTCTTCCTCTTCTTCACTGACCCTGTACTTTACCAAGCACAATGTCCTTTTCCAGGGACTGGTCCTTCCTGATAACATGTCCAAAGCAAGTGAAACAAAGCTTCGTCATCCTCATTTCCAAGGAACATTCTTGCTGTTCTTCCAACACAGATTTGTTCATTCTTCTGGCATTCCACAGTATATCCAGTATTCTTTGCCAACTCAATAATTCAACTTACATAGACTCTTTTCCAGAGACTGGTTTCGTACTTCAGTTGTTTGTACCTCACAGTTTCTCTTAGATTCTATGTGTCATGGGTTGAATTGTGTCTTCCAAAAGATAAGTTGAAGTCCTAACCTCTGTACCTGTGAATGTGACTTTGTTTGGGGACATAGGGTTGTTATGGATGCAATTAATTAAGATGAGGCCATTATGACTGGTGCACTTACAAAAGGGGAGAAGAGACGCAGACAGACGCGAAGGGAAGGATGCCATGTGATCACAGAGGCAGAGACTGGAGTGGTGTATCGACGAGCCGAGGAACCCCTGGGACCACCAGAAGTAGAAAGAGGCAAGAAAGGAACAGAAGTTTTTGTGCCGGCACCTTGATTCTGGACTTCTAGCCTTCAGAACTGTGATAGGATGAATTTCTGTTGTTTTAAACCACCTACTTTGCACATTCTCGTTATGGCAGCCGTAGGAATGTAATATTCTATGCTATTTATGAACAATGGAAGACTTGTCTTGCTTACTTTGGACATGTCATCAGAAGAGACCAATCTCTAGAATAAACATCATGTTTGGCAAAGTGGACGATTAGCCCAAGGGAGGGAAATCCTCCATGAGATGGATTGACACAATAGCCTCAAAGATGGACTCAAACATACCAACCGTCATGAAGATGGCCCAGGACCGGACAAACTTTCATTCTGTTGTGTATAAAGTAGCCACGAGTCAGAGCTGACCCCATGGCAACTAACCACGACAACAATTCATAAACAATACTATTAATAATGCTAAAACCCTTTTATAAGTAGGGGTACGAACTTTTCAGTAAATAAAATGTAATTAATGTCAGTAGGACTCCTGGACCAGCCCACAAAGGCTTGTTTAACCCACAGTGTCTCTACAACAGTAGTTTTAAGCCCTGAAAACTATTAAGCACCTGTGAACCCTGAGAGGGGTATGGGGGAGAACGGAGGGAAAGAGAATTCCAGTCACTTACTGACAATGCCCAGAGCTCCGTGAAGGGAAGATACGGCCAGAGCCACATTCTAAGGTCTGCACTTCTGGTAGTGAGCCGGGGACTGGGCAGAGTGATGGGAATGGGGGGAACTCTCGGAGACTATTAAAAGGAACAAGTTGTTCATAAGCCTGTTGATATGGATAGCTCTAGGATGAGTCCCTGTCTCTCCATGTATATCTTGTTTGGAAATGTGTCAGTTAGTGAAAGACACAACTGATTGTGCTGGAAGAAGACCTTCCTTTCATCTAGACTACAGAGGTAGTTGTACTTTTATTATTATTGATGAATATATACACAGTCGTATACCATTTCAACAATTTCTACGTATACATCTGTGGAGCAGTGAATTCTTAATACGGGCCTTCTAGTCATAGTCTGTGTGAAGGCATTTGACTGTGTGGATCATAACAAACTACGGATAACGTTGTGCAGAACAGGAATGTCGAAACACTTAATTGTGCTCATGAGAAACCTGTATATAGGCCAAGAGGCAGTCGTCCGAACAGAACAAGGGGATACTGAGTGGTTAAAAGTAAGGAAAGGTGTACATCAGGGTTATATTCTTTGACCATACTTATTCAATCTGTATGCTGAGGAAATAATCCGAGAAGCTGGACTATAAGAAGAAGAATGGGACATCAGGATTGGAGGAAGACTCATCAGCAAGCTACTTTACACAGATGGTACAACCTTGCTTGCTGAATGTGAAAAAGGCTTTGAGCACTTACTGATAAAGATCAAAGATCACAACCTTCAATATGGATTACATCTCAACATAAAGAATACAAAAATTCTCACAGCTGGACCAATAAGCAGTATCATGATAAACAGAGAAAAGATTGAAGTTGTCAAGGATTTCATTTTACTTGGATCCACAATCAAACCCCATGGAAGTGGCAGTCAAGAAATCAAATGGTGCATTGTGTTGGGCAAATTAGCTGCAAAAGACCTCTTTAAAGTTTTAAAAAGCAAAAATGTCACTTTAAGGACTAAGGTATACCTGACCCAAGCCATTGGTGTTTTCAGTCACCGTGTATGCACGCGAAATCTAGACAGTGAGTAAGGAGGCTGAAGAAGAATTGATGCCTTTGAATTATGGTGTTGGCGAAGAATATTAAATATGCCACGGACTGCCAGAACAAATAAATCTGTCTTGGAAGAAGTACAACCAGGATGCTCCTTAGAATCAAGGATGGCAAGACTTTCTCTCACACACTTTGGACGTGTTATCAGGAGGGACCAGTCCCTAGAGAAGCACATCGTGCTTAGTAAAGTAGAGGGTCAGTGAAAAAGAGGAAGACCCTGGACAACATGGATTGACATAGCGGCTGCAACAATGGCCTCAGACATAGCAATAATTGTGAGGATGGCAAAGAACCGGGCAGTGTTTCATTCTCTTGCACTTAGGGTCACTATGAGGCAGAGCTGACTCAACAGCACCTAACAACAACAAACAGTCATAGTCTTTGTAACTCCCACCAAATGACTGGGTGAGGACTATGCAAATGAGGTGCTTTTGGCCCACCAAGGGGATTGATAGCTCGCTAATAATGTAAATAATATGCATGGCATCCTTGAGGGGACGGGACCTTGCAAATAAGGTGTATGGAACCCTAATGAGGGAATTGGTCAGTTCTGCCATCCTGCTAAAGTTAAAATGAGCCATTCCAGAGGCGGAGAGGGAAGAATCTCACCACCACCAAGAAAAGCCTGGAGTGGAGTACGTCCTTTGGACCTGGGATCACTGCACCAAGAAGCTCCTGGAATGAGGAGACCAAGAGAGAGAGCTGTAACAGCAAAGATGGCAGGAAACAGTAGCAGTGGCAGCAGAGGCAGGAGATCAGCAGGTTAACAGTAGGTGACACCGTGGTGGGGTTTCCAGCCCACAGAGCGAGAAAGCTGAGCACCTTTGGGCAGGAGGCTTGCTGGAGGAATAGGGTGCCTCCAGGTACTTGGTGGAGCTAGGTTTGCCAACCCACAGAGCTAGGGCTGAGCCCCTCCAGGCCAAGGCTTACTGGCAAAGTGGAGTACCTTAGGGCACTTATTGCAAGAGCTAAAAGAGCTTTGTAACACTTGCCCAAGCAGGGCAGAGGCCAGGCCAAGGGGCCAAGGGCTGTGAGCATGACTTAGAAGGGGCTTCCCTGATTGAAGAACTGTATCCTGAGCCTTCCTAAACCTGAATTGTAACCTGCTACTTCCCTAATAAGCCCCGTAACTGTGAATATTATCTATGAGTTCTGTGTGGCCATTGCAATGAATTATCGAACCAGCAGAGAGGTAGAGGGTGCCATGGGAGGGACAGTTGGTGTCAGAATTGATAAAAAGGTTGGAGGATGGAGGCATGTCTGACTTCCCCCTCATAGGAATCAGCCATGGGCTGTTGTTGATCTTGATTCTCCTTGCTTCTAGTGAAGTTAGAGTAGGTCAGATGCCACCACCAGGCCATTTTTTCAACATCTCAGTGACATTCATTACATTCTTCGAGTTGTGCAAACATTCCCACTGTCCTTCTCCAAGTTTTTCCACTGTCATTGACTTAAACCTGCTGCCCCCAAGCTTCTCATCTAACCTTTCAAGTTGCTATTGTCAATTTGATCTCACATAGATGATTTTTGAAAAAAGCATGATGGTCAAGGCAGACATACTTTACTTATTAAGATAAACTATTTTTTGGTTCCAAGAAGACTTCAGGGGATAGTTTTAGTTTAAAATTTATAGATTATCTCAGGACAATAATTTTGGGGGTTCATTCAGCCTCAGTGGCTCCAGAAAACCTGGATTCCATTGAGAATTTGAAATTCTATTCTGCATTCTTCCTCCTTTCGATCAAAATTCTTCTATAAAATCTTTGATCAAAATGATCAGTAATGGTGGTAGCTGCACTTTTTTGCTAGAATCTGTGTATCAACACTGCAGGCCCAAAGGACAAAGAGGGAAGGAGATTCTAAAGGTAGAAGGATTGGCACAAAAGCCCCCTAAGAGCAGGGGTAGTGGAGTCAATTTGCAGAGGTGATGACAGATATGGATCTCTGGCAAGAGGGTGGATGGCACTCAGGGAGTGAGAAGGAAGGAAGTGAGAAGAGAGAACACAAGTTCCTTGCCTGTGAGTACAGGGACATGAAAAATTCTTCCATTTCAATGACCAGATGTTCTGACAAATATTCCCGGAGCATGGCTCCCAAGAGAGGCCAGTTGCTTCAGCTAAACCTTTCTTGAGAATATCAGTTTTGTCTTAGAAAGAATGGTCTGGCTGCAAGGTTAAGAAAACTCTAAAAGCCAGAACATATGAAATTATAGGAACAATTACATGGCAATGGGTTGCTGTTTTAATGAAATGAGTTAGTAAGTGGGGCTCTGAAAAAGCTGGAGTGTTGAAATCCCAACAAAGAGGACTGCCTAAAATTAAACCCGGCATTCTTTCCAGAGAGTTTGACAAATGCAATCCATGCTGTGAGCAGTGCAGGGATTCTGAGAGAACACATTTCTCAGGAATTCATCTCCACCTTCCCTTTCACTCAGGAGGGGGCCTCTTATTTGTGGCTGTCGGTTGTAACCAGTGAACTGAATACTCGAAACCAATTTGCTGGCTTGACAAGAGGTTATTGATTCTCACAGCATGTATAGCCTTGGAAAATTTCAGTGTTTAACTCTGCACATGAAGCTTTTGCCTCGAACTACGTTAAGCCAGGCAGACTGATGAGGTGCCTGGGCTTGCCTGTTTTATTGGAGGTTCCTCGGTGGTTTTAATGGTTTTTGCTCAACTACTAACCTACAGGTTGGTGGTTCAAACCCACCAGAGTCTCCGTGGAAGAAAGACCTGGCGATCTGCTTCCAAAAAGATTTACAACCCTGGAAACTACATGGAGCGGTTTTACTCTGTCCTGTAGGGTCGCTATGATTTGGAATTGACTCGACAGCATACAACAACAGCCTCGTATTAAGCTTGTCATCACACCTATTGTCATATTGTCCTATGTTGTACCTGTGCTAGTGGCTCCTTGGACCAAGGTCCTGCACTTGTTCCTATTAAATTTCATTATGTTATGATTTGACCCATTGTCCATTCTGTCAAGAATGTTGTCATCCAAAATGCCTGCTTCTTCCTTCCAACTTCCTGCTATCAGAATGTATCATTTTGCTTTCTGTATCATAACCCATGTTCCTGATTTAAAATATTGCATGAGGCAGAGTCTCGTGGCACATTGCTGGAACCCGCTTTCCGGTTTGGCTGCCGTTCCCATCCCACTCTGGGGGAGGAGGGAATTGGAGTTGGGAAAATGACCCTCCTGTAGGACAAATTCCAGGGACTACCCCATCCTTCCACTTATCAGTGGACTTGTCCTATGTCTTACTCCACTGATCACAGAGTTGCCCTAATTCTCAGAACTGTCTTAGAATTCTGGGTATATGGCCCTGGAGTACCATCTAATCCATTTAGGTTAAGGATATATCCAAGGTTGAAGAGAAGAAATCAGCACTATTATATAACGCCATAAACTTGCTTAATTGTTGTTACTGTTAGGTGCTGTTGAGTCGGCCCTGAATCATAGTGACCCTATGTGCAACAGAAAACTATGTTGCCCAGTCGTGTGCCATCCTCGCAATAGTAGGTTTGTGTCAGTCTGTGCCAGTCCATCTCTTTGAGGGTCTTTCTCTCTTTTTCACTGACCCTCTACCAAGCGTGATGTCCTTCTCCAGGGATTGGTTGTTCCTGATAACATGTCCAAAGTAAGCAAGACAAAGTCTCACTGTCCTCACTTCTAAGGAGCAGCCTGGCTGTGTTTCTTCCAAGACAGATTGATTTGTTCTTCTGGCAGTCCACGGTATATTCAATTTTCTTTGCCAACATAGTATCATTCAATACCACAAACTCCTTAATTGTAGTATCCCCCAGGCCTTATATTTATGGCTTTTTCATGAGAATGTCTTGGGGTATCTTAGCAAACGCCTTTTGAAACTTCAGATGTCCATTTTAGAATGACTTTTCCTAACCTATACATTTTCCCATCTAATGATCCTGGCCAAAAAAAAAGCTGCATTAAATCTGGTGTGACTTCTTAGCCAATGTCAGTGCTTAGTGAATACTGGTTGGCTCAAGCGTGATTTTTCATTGACAAACAAATGGGAGCTCTTGCTCATAGCTCTTGCTATGAAAAGAGACTATTTCTTTACACCTGTCAAGAACATCTGTCATAGGAAGTTCCATAAACAGCTTAGGTCTGCATCAGAGTACCAATTGACTCTTTGCTAAACATGTAAATATTATTGCTGAAGCTAAAATAAGATTGAGACTGGAAGTGTGAACTAAATGCAGGAAGTGCCAGGTCTTTAATGTAAGCAATTAATTAGGTATCATCTTTAAGTCTCGTGACAGGTCCCAGGGTGTTAATCAAATCAAATATCACCAGCAACTGAGAAAACAGGCTCCTTCAGGGCACATTCCCTACACAGAAGGGGAGTAGGACGTGGCATCGAAATGGATTTCCTGAGGTGTCAATAGTTAAGGGCACCTGGAGAGGAATCACAGGAAACTTATGTAGTAACACCCATAACGGATCAGAAAAATGTCTTGAGTCTGCAGAAGTCATGGAAAGAGCATAGATTTAGAAGATGCAGCTAGGTTCAACTCTTGGTTCCACCTCTTTCTAGACTTGGAAAATCCCATTTGAGTCTTTGTTATAAAATGTTATTTGCTATAAAATGGGGATAGCCAGATCACCCTGTAGGATTTTGTAAGGACAAGAAACCTTACGTATAACAGAAAGAAGCATTGCCAGGTCCTGCACCACCTCCACAATCGTTAGTATACTTGAGTTCATTGTTGGGAACATCGTGTCAATGCACCTCATTGAGAGTTTCCCTTGCCTTTGCCTGGCCCTCCAATTTCCAAATACAATGTCCTTCTCCAGCGATCAATCTCTCCTGATGATGCAAGTTGAAGTCTTGGACAATAGTCTGTTCTGATCCATAGAATTTCCATTGACTAATTCTTGGAAGTTGATAACCAGGCCTTTCTTCTTAGTCTTAGTCTTGAAGCTCTGCTGAAACCTGTGCACCATCGGTGAGCCTGCTGGTATTTGGAATAATGGTGGCACAGCTTTCAGCATCATAAAAAAAAAAAAAAAAAACACACTCAGTGCCGTTGTCCATTCTGACTCATGGTGACCCTATAGGACAGAGTAGAACTGACCCATAGAGTTTCCAAGAAGCACCTGGCAGATCTGAACTGCCAACCCTTTGGTTAGCATACGTAGCACTTAACCACTACGCCACCAGGGTTTCCTTCAGCATCATAGAAACATGCAAGCCAACACAGGAGGACAAACTGACAGACAGGTGGTGGCTTAAAAATATAGTGTTAAAAAAAAAAAAAGAAATAGAATGAGGCTTATAGCAATAATATTTACATACCTTAAAGTACATGCATACAAAACTACATGTTTTATAAGAACCCACGCTAACAAAGATACGTTTTTAACAAATTAGAGTGGTTGCCTTGGGACAGGGGAGGAATAGGAATGGGATAAAGGGGAGAAAGAAATACATTGAGAGAGTCCTTGTTGGACTGAAGATGATAAAGAATTATTCAGAAGTATGATTAATTCAGTCCTCAGCATCCGAAATCCAAGTAAGAGTTCCATCAAAATAGATGCAGTTGGAGAATTTAAAAAAAGTATTTGTGATAGTTAATGTTATATGTCAACCTGGCGAAGCTATGATTCTCAGTTGTTTGGCAGACACTGGACTGGCTGCTCTGCCATGATGTAATATAATGTAATCATCTTCCATGATGTGATCTGATGTGATCCACCAATCATTTGAAAGGGGAGTTTCCTTGGGGTGTGGCCTGCCTCTGATATATACAGTTGTCCGTTGGAATCTATGCGGGATTGGTGCCAGCACCCCCCCCATACCAAAATCCATGGATGCTCCAGTCCATTACATAAAACAGTGTATCATTTGCATATAACTTACACACATCCTCTTGTATACGTTAAATCATCTCTAGACGTTGGGGGGATCATCTGCCTCTACACCACCCATCCAGGCTGCCTAAGTAAAAGTCTTGGGCCCGGAGCATTCTCTGATAAGGAGGCTGGGAATTTGGTTGCCTTCTCTCTCCTAGTTCCTTTTCCTTATCAGAGAAGCCTTCCCCCTGTTCTGGGTACACAGTAGCTTTCTCTGTCTCTTGCACATACGTGGCACATGGCCAACCCCACTTCTATATCCATTCCCGGCAGGGAGGGAATGGGGTCTCTCATGCTAAGACATGAGAGGGGGAACGTGCTAGATTGTAGGAGCCAGCCTTGAGGATGGGCTGAAGGGAAAACAGGCTTTGCAAGACCAAACACGAGCGCCCTCATGTGGTCTGCTAGTTCACTACCATTTGCTGAGTCATTCTTATGTAAGCCCCTGGCTTGTAGCCATTATTGTCCACTACCACTATAAAACTTCTGTCCTCCCACTGTAGGGCACAGGGATCTGCTTTGGTCCTGTGGCTGCTCAGGACTTGCCTCGTCTGTAAGTCACCTTAATAAATGCTTTTGCTGTCACCTTGTAGTTGCCCGCCTCTTTCTTCAATTTCTAGGAGCCCTCCATTTTTGGAGGCAAGTTTTACAGCACTGGTCCATGCCTGGACACTAGATTACTTATAAGACCTAATAGAATGTAAATTCTATGTAAAATCGTTGTTATAGTGTATCGTTTAGGGGATAATGACAAGAAAAAAAGTCTGTTTTTTTTTTTTCCCCCAAATATTTTTGAGCCATGGTTGGTTGAATCTGCAGAAGTAGAACCCACAGATACAGAGCGCCAACTATAAATGGATGTTCAGGCAAATCTCTTTTACTCTCACTCAACCCTGCAATCCTGCACACTCTTCTTGTCACTTGACTTCTGGCTCCTGGAATGTGTTGTTGTTGTTAGGTGCCATTGAGATGGTTCCTACTCATAGCGACCCTATGTACCACAGAACAAAACATTGCCCTGTCCTGTGGCATCCTTACAATCATTGTTATGCTTGAGTCCATTGTTGCAGCCACTGTGTCAATCCAACTCATTGAGGGTCTTTCTCTTGTCCGCTGAGCAAGCATGATGTCCTTCTCCAAGGACTGATCCCTGCTAACAACATGTCCAAAATATGTAAGATGCACTCTCGTCATCCTTGCTTCTAAGGAGCATTCTGGTTGTACTTCTTCCAAGACAGATTTGTTCACTCTTTTGGCAGTCCATGGTGTATTCAATATTCTTTGCGAACGCCACATTTCAAAGGCATCAATTCTTGTTCAGTCTTCCTTGTTCATTGTCCAGTTTTCACATGCATATGGTGCAATTGGAAATACCATGGCTTGGGACAGGTGCACCTCAGTATTCAAGGTGACATCTTTGCTTTTCAACAATATAAAGAGGTCCTTTGCAGCAGATTTGCCCAATGAAATGCATCTTTTGATTTCTCGACTGCTGTTTCCGTGAGTGTTGATTGTGGATATAAGTAAAATGAAACCCTTGACAACTTCAATCTTTCCACCATTTATCATGATGTGGCTTATTGGTCCAGTTGTGTGGATTTTTGTTTTCTTTATGTTGAGGCGTAACCCATACTGAAGGCTGTGGTCTTTAATCTTCATTAGTAAGTGCTTCAAGTCCTCTTCACTTTCAGCATGCAAGGTTGTATCGTCTGCATAATGAAGGTTGTTAATAAGTCTTCCTCCAATTCTGATGCCCTGTTCTTCTTCCTATAGTCCAGCTTCTTGGATTACTTGTTCAGCACACAGGTGGAATAGGTATGGTGAAAGGATACAACCTTGATGCACACCTTTCCTAACTTTAAACCATGCAGTATCCCCTTGTTCTGTTTGAACGACTGCCTCTTTCTCCATGTACAGATTCCTGATAAGCACAATTAAGTGTTCTGGAATTCCCTGAATAACATTCCATTATTTGCAATGTTATCCATAATTTGTTATGACCCACACAGTCAAATGCCTTTGCATGGTCAATAAAACACAGGTAAACGTCCTTCTGGTATTCTCTGCTTTCAGCCAGGATCCATCTGACGTCAGCAATGATATATATGCCTGGTTTCACATCCTCTTTTGAATCCGGCCTGAATTTCTGGCAGTTTCCTGTGGATATACTGCTGCAGTCACTTTCGAATGATCTTCAGCAAAATTTTGCTTGTGCGTGACATTAATGACATTGTTCACCAATTTCTGCATTCGGTTGGATCACTTTCTTGGTAATAGGCATAAATATGGATCTCTTCCAGTCAGTTGGCCAGGTACCTGTCGTTCAAATTTCTTGGCATAGATGAGTGTGCACTTCCAGCGCTGCATCCGGTTGTTGAAACATCTCAATTGATATTTCGTCAATTCTTGGAACCTTGTTTTTTGCCAATGCTTTCAGTGCAGCTTGGACTTCTTCCTTCAGTACCATTGGTTCCTGATCATATACTACCTCTTGAACATTGACTATTCTTTTTGGTGTAATGATTTTGTATTCCTTCCGTCTTCTTTTGATGCTTCCTGAATCATTTAATATTTTCCCCATAGAATCCTTCACTGTTGCAAATCAAGGTTTGAAGTTTTTCTTCATTTCTCTCAGCTTGAGAAATTCTGAGCCTGTTCTTTTCTTTTGTTTTTCTATCTCCAGCTCTTTGCATGTGTCATAGTACTTTACTTTGTCTTCTTGAGCCGCCCTCTGAAATCTTCTGTTCAGTTCTTTTACTTCATTATTTCTTCCTTTTGCTTTAGCTGCTTGACATTCGAGAGCAAGTTTCTTAATCTCCTCTGACATCCACTTGGTCTTTTCTTTCCTGTCTTTTCCGTGACCTCTTGCTTTCTTCATGTATGATATCCTCGATGTCATTCCACAGCTCGTCTGGCCTTCGGTCATTTGTGTTCAATAGGTCAAATCTGTTCTTGAGATGGCCTCTAAATTCAGGCAGGATATAGTCAAGGTCATATTTGGGCTCTCGTGGACTTGCTCTGATTTTCTTCATTTTCAACTTGAACTTGCATATGCAGTTGATGATCTATTCCACAGTCGGCCCCTGGCCTTGTTCTGACTGATGATATTGAGCTTTCCATCATCTCTTTCCACAGATATACTAGATTTTATTCCTGTGTATTCTGTCTGGCGAGGTCCATGTCTATAGTCACCATTTATGTTGATGAAAAAAGGCTTTTGCAACGAAGAAGTCGTTGATCTTGCAAAATTCTATCATTTGATTTCCGGCATTGTTTCTATCACCAAGGCCATATTTTCCAACTACCAATCCTTCTTCTTTGTTTCCAATTTTTGCATTCCAATCACCAGTGATTATCAATACATTCTGATTGCATGTTTGATCAATTTCAGACTCCAGAAGCTGATAAAAATCTTCAATTTCTTCATCTTTGGCCTTAGTGGTTGGTGCATCTCCTAGTCTGTCTTAGTCTGGAAGCTCAGCTGAAACCTGTCCTCCACTGGTGACCCTCCTGGTACCTGAATATTGATGGCATAGCTTCCAGCATCACAGCAACACTTGAGCCCCCACAGTGCAACACACTGACAGACACATGGGGGTCCTGGGATGTAAGCCTGCAGAAATCTCCAGCCTGTCACCTGATCTATAGATTTTGGATTCAACAGCCCCTGCAATCCCATGAGCCAATAGTGGCCTGTAACCTGCTGCCTGACCTACACATTTGGGACTTGCCAGCCCGCACAATTAAATGAGACATTTCTCTGTCTCTCTCTCTCTTTCTGTGCGTGTGTGTCTCACTCATTTTGCTCCTCTAGAGAACCCAGACTAAGGTAGTATTCAAAAATTAAACTATAGCTTTCTTGAGTAATCGGCTTTTATTTATTTATTCTCCTTGCGGTTTCAGAAAGTTTTTACAGTTACTTGAATAAGTATCTTAAAGTAGACAAAATTAATATAAAAATAATCGAACAAGGAAAGCAGAACAGAGTATATAAAATAGGAATAAGACAAAAAAACTATGCCAAGATGTCCTCCAAATTTTCTAGGGCAAGCTCTCAGATTTGATGCTAACCTGAGCAGCAGGCACTGAAAAGAAGGAGATGCCTTGACATACGTGATTCACATTGTCTGTAATAACAACCACCACACAACCACTCCAAGTACTAAGGAGTCGCATAGCTATTTTCCATTCTGAGATCAGAGAGATTTTTCTCCCTTGGGCTCTCCTAAGGAGGGCACTGTGTAATGGAATGAAGAGCGACCTAGAAAACGAATTTTTACAGAAAGGCTCACTCCAAAGCCATGCTAAATATCAATATGCTAATTTACTCTAACTGGATTTGGGCTCCTTGGATGTCTGCAAAATTTGGTGTTTTGAAGCGGGTCCGGATTAGTTCTGAAACATTCCTGTGTGTGCAATAAACCTGCGCCCCCACCACCCCAGACGTTTGGACTCTTCCATTTGATCAGGAACCACAGGGCCAGAAATTCTTGGTCATTTCAGCAATAGCTAAGGAAAGAAAAAAGAAAAGGATGCTCAGCCCAGATTCAAGAGTACCATTTGCCTTTATGGAGAGGAGATGTTTATGGGAGGTGAGGAGGGAACTTTTTCCTTCCTCTCTCCCTGGAACAATTTCGGTGTTGTTAGTTGCCATCCAGTTGAACCTGACTCATGGTGATCCCATGTACAATGGAATGAAATAGTGTCCAGCCCTGAGCCATCCCCATGATCAGTTGTGGATCCGACCCTTGCGATCCATAAGGTTTTCAGTGACTGATTTTTTGGAAGTAGATCCCCAGGCCTTTCTTGCCACTCTGTCTTAGCATGGAAGCATCATAGCAACACGTATGCCTCCACCGACAGACAGGTGGTGGCTGCCCATCAGGTGTCTAGGTCAGGAACTGAACCTGGGTCTCCCACTTTGAAGGCGAGCATTCTACCACTGAACCAAAGCTATTTTAGCAGAAATTAAATTTGTATGGACTAAAAATCAAACAAATTGTTGTAGAGGCCACAGAAGATAAAGCTGCTATGTGGAAACAGGAAAAAAAAAAAAAAAAAGCATAATCTATACAATGGAAAGGTTTAGGATTTAGTGGTAGGCATCTGCAGAAGGACTCCACCCTGAGAAGTGATCTTCAAGTGGACATTTGGAGTGTGTGTGTGTGTGTGTGTGTGTGTGGCAGAGAGGAAGGAGGAGAAGAAAGAAGAGGAGGGAGAAAGAGGAAGAGAGGGAGAGAAGGGAGGAGGGAAGGAGGGAGAGAGGGGAAGGGATAGGGAGAAGGAGAGAAGGAAGAAAGATGAAGAAGAGGAAAAGGAGAAGGGAGGAGGGAGGAACAGGGGGGACAGAGAGACAGAGGGGGACAGAGGAGGAAGTGACGAGAGAATGAGCCTGGCGCTCTGCTGCCTCATTCTGGTCTGGTTTCGGAACAAGGATAGTTCATCAAGTCCTTTTGAAGCCTGGTTGGAAAAAACCCCTGCGTACCACCCAATTATCTTCAATTTTGTAGTCATTAAGCAACCTCTACTTATTAATTCTGTTTCCAATTGCCTGAGAAAGGAAAGTATGGCAGATTGATGCCAAGTTATCCGTGATTATCTTTCTCCCTGTATCCAGGTCCTGTGCAATGTGACTTTGCAGCACACACCATCAGTGAAAACCAAACCAGTTGTCACTGAATCGATTCTGAATCATGGCAACCCCATGTGTGTCCACGTAGAACTATGCTTCACAGTGTTTTCAGTGACTGACTTTTCGGAAGTAGATTTCCACACCTTTCTTCTGAGGTGCCTCTGAGTGGCCTCGAACCTCCAACCTTTGTAGTTAGCAGCTGAGTGTTTAATCACTTGTGCCACCCAGGTTTGTCTCCTCCCATCCGTAGGTGGAGATATCGTTTACCCTTTGAAACTGGACTGGCCGTGTAACTCACTTTGACCAATAGAGTTGCGTGGACGTGATGGTGTTCCAGTTCAAAATCTAGGTGTCGAGAGTCCTTGAATGCTTGTCTCTCTGTCTGTCTGTCACTCTGTCTGTCTCTCTGAATGCTGCACAGCCACCATGAGAACACGCCCAGGCCAACCTGCTCACTGACAAGAAACAATTGGTCCATTTTATCCTGTTTCTTTGCTGATAGCCAGACAACAGTAGATGCGTGAGTGAAGCCAACCTAGATCATCTAGGCTACAACTGAACCACCAGCTGACCACAAGTGCCTGAGAGAGCCCAGAGGTGATGAACGGAGCCTGGCCCAGATGAGCAGAACTGCCCTGCTGACTCTTAGATGTGTGAGCAAGCACCAGTGTTTGTAAACAAATGTTTATCTCAGTCTGGGGTGGTTGTTATGCAGCGATAGCTAACTGATACAGGAGGGTGCCCTGATATGAATATTATGAATTTAATATAGATACAGAAAATTGTGCCCACCATTACAAATGAATATCTTGGCATTCTGATTTGTGCCTTAGGATCTTATGGGTCAGTTAGCATGGAAGTCCCTGAGAACCTGACCAGCTCTGACACGTGGACAAAGTTGAATGTCTGGACGTGCAAATAGAGGGTCAGAACCTAGACAAGTGACTCTTTTGAGACACTCCTCTCACTAGTATATGCATGTGTGTGGGATATAGTCACATGGCTCCTTGTGAATAGAATTTCTTCAAACTGAACGGTCACCATTTCCCCATCTCCTTCTTATTGATACAACAGAAGGTTATTTTTTCTTAATCAAAACCAGTTGCCATGGAGTTAACTCCGACTCATGGCAACTCTATGTGTGGCAGAGGAGAACTGTGCTCCAGAGGGCTTTCAGTGGCTGATTTTCCACCACCCAGAGGCTTCACTATTTTTTCACGGAGTATCTTTAATTACTCCTGAGCTGCTTCACACCCACTACTGTGAATTGTATACCATTCCTTCCTTAGGGCAGTGTTTTCCAAGCTGTTGGGCTATATCCTGTCACCTCTCCTCAGGGACATGAGGGGGAGCCATACATGGAAATACTTGTCACTAGCGAAGCTGGAAAATGCCAACTATTAATTGGGTTCTGCGGTGGTTTCTGTGACCAGTTCTGACCCCCTGGCATTTTAGCTTTCTTGCGTTTGGTTGTCAGTTTTATTGTGAGGAACTCGGGCTTAATGTTCGCAGCAGAGGGAGCAACACAGCGGGCACTGGACCCTGTCCCTGTGAGTCACCGGCATACATCAGGCTGTGGCTGAGTCTCATTACTGCCACTACTGCTGGGCTGGCAGATTTTTTGTGAACATGAACAAAGGGCTCTGGGATTCACTGACGACTCCTGGGGAGGTGTAACAGGGGTGTAACTGCCTTGGGGATACCACTGTGAACGTGTGCCTGTCTATGTCCTGTATGACATGGAAGACTTCTCTCGCTTCCTAACAACAGCTAAAGTCTGTCTTGGAAGCACAGCCAGCATGCTCCTTAGAAGCAAAGATCATGAGACTATGTCTCACATACTTTGAAAATGTTATCAGGAGGGACCCGTCCCTGGAGAAGGACATAAAAAAGTGCTTGGTAAAGTAGAGGGTCAGGGAAAAAGAGGAAGACCCTCGACAAGATGGATTGACACAGTGGCTGCAACGATGGGCTCAAGCATAACAACGATCGTGACAAGGGCACAGGACTAGGCAGTGTTGTGTTCTGTCGTACATGGGGTCGCTGTGTTGGAACCGACTCGTTGGTACCTGACAGCAACAACAAAGGAGGCTGTACCAGAATTCTTGGGGTATCCATGCAAGCAGGGTTTAGGATTCATTTTATAAGATATCTAGGAACTTTGGGGGGTGTTTTGTGAAACTGAGAAATTTCTCACTCACTTTCTTCTTCTCAGTAAGGAAAAAATGGAAGCATTATAGGACAATGATTTTTGAAATGGAAAATAAGAGTGCCTGGATGGGAGGCACTCTTGGCAAGCATCCTGTTTCTGCCATGTTAACCACGTTCCTTGTGGCACCTTACCCACACCTTTTCTGAAACATTAATCCTCACTGCTGCAAAACATCTCTTTATAGGGTTAAAAACTAAAGATGTCACCTTAAGGACTGAGGTGCGCCTGACCTAGGCCATGGCGTTTTCAATCCTCTCATTTGCATGTGAAAGCTGGAGAATGGATAAGGCCAAACCCAGCCAAACCCACTGCCAGTGAGTGGATTCCGACTCATAGCAAACCTACAGGACAGAGTAGAACTGCCCCATAGAGCTTCCAAGGAGCACCTGGCGGATTCAAACTGCTGACCTCTTGGTTAGCAGCCGTAACACTTAAGCACTATGCCACCAGGGTTTCCAATGGATAAAAAGACCGTAGAATTGATGTGTTTGAATTGTGGCGTTGGCAAAGAATATTGAATATACCATGGACTGCCAAAATAACGAACAAGAACTTCTTGTCTTGAAAGAAGTAAAACCAGAATGTTTCTTAGAAGCAAGTGTGGCGAGACTACGTCTCACATACTTTGGACATGTTGTCAGGAGGGATCAGTCCCTGAAGAAGGACGTTATGCTTGGTAAAGTAGAGAGTCCCGTCTTGGAAGAAGTAAAACCAGAATGTTTCTTAGAAGCAAGCGTGGTGGGACTACGTCTCACATACTTTGGACATGTTGTCAGGAGGGATCAGTCCCTGAAGAAGGACGTTATGCGTGGTAAAGTAGAGAGTCAGCAAAAAAGAGGAAGATCCTCAACAAGATGGACTGACACAGTGGCTACAACAACGTGCTCAAGAATAACAACTATTGTGAGGATGGTACCAGACAGCGTAGTATTTCATTCTGTTGTACATAGGGTTGCTATGAGTAAAAATCAACTGGACGGCACCTAAAAACAACAACAGTCCTCACTGTGAAGTGAGAATGATATTAAACTTGGCATGAGGATTAACTAATTTAAATGTGTAAAATTTCTAGCGTAGAACCTGAAACATATAGACACTTGATAAATGTTTGTTCTTTCGTTTTCCCCTTTTTCTTACTTTTAGTTTGATTGTTGTTGTTTGCTAGCTTTCTTGCTTATAAACACTCAGCAACTAGCTGAAAGGTTGGTGGTCTGAACCCACCCAGAGATGCCTTGGAAGAAAGGCCTGGCGATCTGCTTCTGAATGGTCACGGCCTGGAAACCTGTATGGATCACAGTTCTACTGTGCACGTAAGGGATCACCATGAGTTGGAATTGACTTGATGGTAACTAAGAACAACAATAACATGTATTTTTATCTATAGAATGAAATTTTTGGGTTTTTGGAAAACAAGACGATATTTATACCAGAATCTTTAAACTCTGTGCTTTTTACCTAATAATCTCACTTATGCAAACGTGTACTAAAATAATTGTCCAAATACACAAGAAAAGGGACAAAGTTATAGTTACAAAGAGATATATTGTAGATTAAAAAAAAAAAATCTTTCCTGATCATCTTCCTAATTGGCTTAAACAAGGGACTTTCTTCACTCTTATTTTTTTTCTATCATTTGTGCTACTTCTCTTATTAATGTTTCCATGTAGCCAGGAAATTATCACTCCTTTCCCAAAACATTAAAAAATAGACCAGTATTAATTCCCCATGGGATAATAGATTGGAAGTTTGAACCCACCAGCCGCTCCACGGGAGAAAGATGTGGCACTCTACTTCTGTAAAGATTACAGCCTTGGAAACCCTGTGAGGCAGTTCTACTCTATCCTGTAGGGTCGCTATGAATTGAAATTGACTCGAGAGCAGTGGGTTTGCTACAAACTCATCACTATTCTGCGTTCTTCCAGGGTGTGACTCTCAAAAAAATTTGCCAACAGGCATTATAATTTCATATGTTATGAATAGAAAACTGAAGCCCCAAGGCTTCAAGTGTTTACCTACAAAGCTATCATTTAAACAAAGGGTCGCTTGGCTTGAAAAACCCTGTTTTTGCTTCTATTCCAGCTGACTCTAAGACAGTGGGTTCTTGCCCTAGGCTATGCAATGGAATCATTCAGAAAGCTTAAAAAAAAATAGCAACACCCAACACAGCAGTGAAGAAGAGGGCAAAGTTGGAAGACTCACACACACTACACAATGTCAAAACTCAAAAAACCAAACCCCCTGCTGTCTAAGTCGATTCCACTTCATAACGACCCTAGAGGACAGAGCAGAACTGCCCCATAGGGTCTCCAAGGCTGTAATCTTTACCAAAGCAGTTTGCCACATCTTTCTCCTGCCAAGCAGCTGATGGGTTTAAACTGCTGATCTTTCGGTTAGCAGCTGAGCACTTTAACCACTGTGCCACCAGAGAGCCTTTTACTGTGCAGCATAAACCACAGAAACCAAACCCACTGCGTTCGAGTTGATCCCAACTCACAGTGACCCTATAGGACAGAATCAACTGCCCCATAACGTTTCCAGAGCTGTCATCTTTATGGTAGCAGACTGCCGTATCCTTTTCCTGCAGAGCAGCTGTTGGGCATGAACCACCAACAGTTCGGTTAGCGGCTAAGCGCTCTAACCACTGAACCACCACTGTCCATACTGTGCAGGGTGCTGTTAGGTGCCGTCAACTCACAGCGACAACAGAAGGCAACACTGCCTGGTCCTGCGCCATCCTCTCAATGGTTGCTATGTTTGAGCTCATTGTTGCAGCCACTGTGTCAGTAAATCTTGTTGAAGGTCCTCCTCTTTTTCGCTGCCCCTTTACTCTACCAAACATGATGTCCTTCTCCAAGGAGTGGTGCCTCCTGACAACATGTCCAAAGTAGACGAGAAAAAGTCTTGCTATCCTCCCTTCTAAGGAGCATTCTGGCTGTACTTCTTCCAAGACAGGTTTGTTCGTCATTCTGGCAGTCCATGGTATGTTCAGTATTCTTTGACAACACAGTAATTCAAAGGCATCAATTCTTCGGTCTTCCTTATTCATTGTCCAGTTTTCACATTCATATGAAGTGATTGAAAATACCACGGCTTGGATCAGGCACCCCTTCGTCCTTATGGTGACATCTTTGCTTTATAACAATTTAAAGTGGTCTTTTGCAGCAGATTTTCCCAATGTTGTTTGATTTCTTGACTGCCATTTCTATGAGCGCGGATTGTGGATCTAAGTAAAATGAAATCCTTGACAACTTCTCTCCATTTATCATGATGTTTCTTATTGGCCCAGCTGTGAGGATTTTTGTGCTCTTTATGTTGAGGTGTAATCCATACTGAAGGCTGTGGTCTTTGATCTTTAGCAGTAAGTGCTTCAGTCCTCTTCACTTTCAACAAGCAAGGTTGTATAACTGGCATGTTGCAGGTCGTTATTGAGTCTTCCTCCAATCCTGATGCAACCTTCTTCTTCATATAGTCCAGCTTCTCCGATTATTTGCTCAGCATACAGATTGAACAAGCATGGTTAAAGGGTGCAACCCTGACACACACCTTTCCTGACTTTAAAACATCCAGTATCCACTTGTTCTATTTGAACTATTGCCTCTGGGTCTAAGTTCAGTTTCCTCATGAGCACAATTAAGCGTTCTGGAATTCCCATTCTTCGCAATGTTATCCGTAATTTGTTAGGATCCACAGAGTCAAATGTCTTTGAACCATCAATAAAACACAGGTGAACATCTTTCTGGTATTCCCTGCTTTCAGCCAAGATCCATCTGATATCAGCAAGAATATATATCCCTCACTCCACACCCTTTTCTGAATTCAGCTTGAATTTCTGGCGTTTCTCTAGGTACTGTTGCAACCGCTTTTGAAATATATTAAGCAAAATTTTATTTGCATGTGATATTAATGATATTTCCTATAATTTCCACATTCCGTTGATTCACCTTTCTTTAGGATGGTCACAAATATGGATCTCTTCCAGTCGGTTGGCCAGGTAGCTGTCTTCCAAATTTCTTGGCATAGACGCGTGAGTGCTTCAAGTGTTGCATGAGTTTGTTGAAACATCTCAATTGGTATTCCGTCAATTCCTGTACCCTTGTTTTTCACCAGTGCCTTCACTGCAGCTTGGACTTTTTCCTTCAGTTCCATCTGTTCTATATCCTGAAATGGCTGAACATCAACCAATTCATTTTGGTACAGTGACTCTGTGTATTCCTTCCATCTTCTTTTGAAGCTTCCTGCATCATTCAATGTTTTGTCCACAGAATCCTTCAAAATTGCAACTTGACGATTAGATATTTTCTTCAGTTCTTTGAACTTAAGAAATGCAAAATGCATTCTTCACTTTGGTTTTCTAACTCCAAGTGTTTGCACATTTCATTATAATATTTTATTGTGTCTTCTTGAGCCACTCTTTGAAATTTGTTCAGCTCTTTTACTTCATCATTTCTTACTTTTGCTTTTAGCTATTCTACCTTCAAGGGTACCTTTCTGGTCTCTTCTGACATCCATTTTGGCCTTCTCTTTCTTTTCTGTCTTGTTAATGACCTCTTGCTTTCTTCATGTATGATGTCCTTGATATCATTCTACAACTCATCTGATGTTCGGCCATTAGTGTCCAATGCGTCAAATCAATTCTTGAGATGGTCTCTAAATTCAAGTGGTATATGTTCAAGGCCATACCTTGGCTCTCATGGACTTGTTTTAATTTTTTGATCCTCAGCTTGAACTCGCATATGAGCATTTGACGGTCTGTTCCTCGGCGGGCTCCTGGCCTTGTTCTGACTGATAATATAGTGGTTCTCCATCATCTCTTCGCACAGATGTAGTCAATTTGATTCCTGTGTATTCCATCTGGTAAGCTCCACATGTATAGTCACCATTTATGTTGTTGAGAAAAAGTATTTGCAATGAACAAGACTTTTGTCTTGCAAAATTCTATCATGGTATCTCCAGTGTTCTATCACCAAGGTCGTGTTTCCAACTTTTGCTTTTCAATCACCAATGCACTTTGATTGTGATTGCATGTTTGATCAATTTCAGACTGCAGAAGTTGGTAAAATCTTCAATTTCTTCATCTTTGTCCTCAGTGGTTGGTATATAAATTTGAATAATAGTCATATTAACTGGTCTTCCTTGTAGGCATATGGATATTATCCTATCACTGACAGCATTACACTTCAGGATAAATCTTGAAATTTTCTTTTTGACAACGAATGCAATGTTGTTCTTCTTCAATTTGTCATTCCCAGCATTGTAGACCATATGATTTTCCGATTCAAAATGGCCAATACCAGGCCATTTCAGCTGAAATGACGATTTCCTATTTTCCTAGATTCATACTTCATACATTCCACGTCCTGATTATTAATGGATGTTTGCAGCTGTTTCTTCTCATTTTGAGTCATGCCACATCAGCAAATGAAGGTTCTGAAAGCTTGACTCCATCCACGTCATTAAGGTCAACTCTACTTTGAGGAGGCAGCTCTTCCTCAGTTGTCTTTTGAATGTCTTCCAACCTGAGGGGCTTATCTTCTGGTACCATATCAAACAATGTTCCACTGCTATACATAAGGTTTTCACTGGTTAACTTCTTTTTACAGTAGACTGCCAGGTCCTTCTTCTTAGTCTGTCTTAGTCTAGAAGCTCAGCTGAACCCCATCTACCATGGATGGCCCTGTTGGTGTTTGAATACCAATGGCATAGCTTCCAGCATCACAGCAACATGCAAGCCCCCACAGTACGACAGGCTGACAGGAGAGTGGGGCTGTGTGGTGTGGTCATGCCTAATTAGAATGATATTGATGGTTGTAGTTCTTGGTTACTGTTAAGTTGATTCTGACTTATGGCATTCCCATGTGTTCAGAGTAGACCTGCTCCATAGAGTTTCAAGGCTGTGATCTTTCAGAAGCAGCTCTCTAGGCTTGTCTTCCAAGGTGTCCCTTGGTGGGTTTAAACAGCCAACCCTTTGGTTAGCAGCTGAGCGCTTAACCACTGCACCACCAAGACTCCTTACCCGTTGTCAAGACTTACTATAAATCTTCAGTACTCAAGATAGCATGGCATTGGTGAAAACATAGACATATAGTTGAATGGGACAGAATGGAGAACCCAGAAATAGACCCAGACAAAGATAGTCAACTGATCTTTGACAAAAGAGCAACGGTAATTTAATAATTTTAAAAAGGGGTAGTATTTTCAACAAATGGTTTTGGAACAACTGGACATGTATAGTCATGCACTGCAAAATGTCCATTTGGGCAACACCTGACCGCATATACGTCTGTGGTCCCATAAGGTTATAACAGAGTCAGAAGTCCCTACTAGAGAATGGGGCATAGAGGATGTAACTGGAGGTAGCAAACACAACAGGTTCCTGCATTCAACACGTGTACCTCATGTCTCTTTGTGTACAAAGCAATTACACTGCCAGGCATATAATGGTACAGTACATACATAACCTGTGATTCACATGTCTTGATAGTCATCATAAACACCTATGTTACTGGCTGATGTATGTACTATAGTTTACTTTCTATCACTATTTTAGTGTGAACTTTCCCTACTTACCAATAAAAAGCTTCCCATACGTCAGTGTATGCACTGACTCATAGGCAGCAGCGTGCAGTCTCATGTGTCTCCCGTCTCTTGAGTGTTGTAGCGTTATCTCTCTGTTTAATTTGCTTTCGAAGTTATTACCATCAAGTGCACCATGGCTCGCATGGCAAAACCAGCGCTAGTGATAGCAGCAGAAAGAGGCAAAGTACTGATCTGGAAGTGAAACAAAACATTATTAAACAACACAAAGGTAGAAAATCAGTGAATGCTATTGCTTGCTATTTAGGCATATTTGTACAATGTCCATGGAGCCCTGGTGGCACAGTGGTTAAGTGATACGGCTGCTAACCACAAGGTCGGCAGCTCAAATCCACCAGCCACTCCTTGGACACCCTATGGGGCAGTTCTACTCTCTAGTGCCACTATGGGTAACAGTCGGCTCAACGGCAACGGGGCACAGTGTCCAAATCACATAACATCCTATTTCACAGAATGTTTCGTGGATGTTAAGTGACACAAAACTGTACACGGAAAAAAATTTAACCTAGACAGAGCTCTTACACATTTCACAAAAATGAACTCAGAATGGGTTATAGACATAAATGTGATATGAAAAACTATATTGGAATCTGTGTTCTATCTTTGCAATTTTTCTGTAAACCTAAAACTATTCTAAAATAAAAGAGTTATTTTAAAAAGAAATAGCCATGCCTGGGTCCCACCAGTGAGTTTGGGATTTTATTGGCCTGGGGTGTGGCCTGACCTGCAGGGGTTATATAAGCTCCCTGGTGAATTGAATATGTAGCCAGAGGAGCACTGTTCTAAGGGAAGGGAGGATTTTTACAAGCCAACTGCTCTTTCTTCCTTCTCCTCTCTTGTTTAATTACAATAAATGGGATGACCTTGACTCTGGTAAATTGCAGTGTAACACAATGATTTTGGTAGTTTAAATACAGCAGTTCTTTAGATGTCCAGCCAGTCATAATAAATAAAAAATCTTGTCTAAGAAGCTTAAAGCGCCATAAGCCATTTAGGTAAAGACACAAGGAAGGGCAGATTATGCTAATATACTGCCAGTTTAAATGTGTATATGGTAGAAATGCCTTTCATCTCCCTCTGCTATGCAATTTTGTGCATACTTGGAAGCAAAACAGCCCCTAAATTTTAGGTGTGACGGCTTTGGCTTTAATTAGATTGTAGACATATTCTCCAGGGCCCAATTGTGACAAATGGTGTAAAAGCTTTAACAGTTGGCAAACTCGGCTTCAAAGTTCAGGAACTGTGAACTGAGCCAAGCCTTCAATTTCTCTTGCACAGGGAACTGGGCTTCTAGGGGTCTTATCTGGTGGTGCTGGAGATGAACGGCCCCACAGTCAGGGAGGAAGGGGTCCTGTCCACCCAGCACCAAGGTGAACTGCAGTCAAGAAGCAAGGCCAAAGAGGTAAGGGGCGCTGCTTCCTCACTGGATGATTAGGGCACTTTGTTTTGAAATGGTGAGGCTACACTTTTGGATTTAGACCATTTGCATAAAACTCCCACAGGCCAGGAAATTGCCTCATACACACTAATGTCTGCAAACAGTTCATTTTCCCTATCATTTTTTTCTACAGAAATAGTCGTTACTAGGAATTCCTGTTTTCCTTAAACCTCTACAAATATTAACCACCAGAAAATATTTGTTGATTGTGACTTACACTATGCAAGGCACTGAGGGAGGTAGAAAAGAAATTTAAAAAAAAAAGTGGCTTTGTATTCATTCACTTAAGCAATATTTGTTGTTGTTATTGTTAGGTGTTAATGACTCGATCCTGACTCATAGCAATCCTATGTGCTGGCCCATAGGGTTTCCTAGTGTCTTAGTCATCTAGTGGTGCTATAACAGAAGTACCACAAGTGGACGGCTTTAGCAAAGAGAAATTTATTCTCTCACAGTCTAGTAGGCTACAAGTTCAAATTCAGGGCATCAGCTCCAGAGGAAGGCTTTCTCTCTCTGTCAGCGCTGGAGGAAGGTCCTTGTCATCAATCTTCTCCTGGTTGAGGAGCTCCTCAGCACTGGGACCCTGGGTCCAAAGGACACACTATTCTCCTGGCTGTTGTTTCTTGGTGGTATGAAATTTCCGCTCTCTGCTTGCTTCCCTTTCCTTTTACATCTTGTAAGATAAAAGGTGGTACAGGCCACACTCCAGGAAAACTCCCTTTACATTTTTGGATCAGGGATGTGACCTTAGTGAGGGTGTTACAATCCCATCCAACCCTCTTTAACACAAAATTACAATCACAAAATGGAGGACCACCATACAATACTGGGAATCATGGCCTAACCAAATTGACACATATTTTGGGGGGACACAATTCAATCCATGACACCTAGGCTGTCATCTTTACTGGAGCAGATTACTAGGTCTTTCTCCCATTCTCCCACAGAGCTGGTGGGTGCATTCAAACCACCGATCTTTTGGTTAGCAGCCAAGCATATAACCATTGTACCACCAGGGCATACTGTATATCGCCAAGTACTCTGCTAGGTACTGGAGATTTAATTTTTTTTTTTTAATTTACTAAGTGTTATGTTTGTTAAAGCTACCCACTTGTGGTATTTCTGTTATAGCAGTATTGGATAACTTAGACTGAATTTGGTACCAAGAGTGGGGTGCTGCTTTAACAAATACCTACAATGCAGAAATAATTTTGGAATTGGGTAATGAGTGGAGGTTGGAAGAGTTTTAAGGAGTCTAGGAAACCCTGGTGGTATAGTGATTATGAGTTTGGCTGCTAACCAAAAGGTTGGCAGTTCGAAGCCACCAGGTGCTCCTTGGAAACCCTATGGGGCAGTTCTACTCTGTCCTGTAGGGTCACTGTGAGTTGGAATTGACTTGATGGCAATAGGTTTGTTTTATTTTATTTTAATAGTAAAAGCCTAGATTGCCTTGAAAAGACTATTGGTAGAATTATGGACGTCAAAGGAAATACTGGTGAGGGCTCAGAAGGAAGTGAGGAGAGCTATAGAGAAAGTCTCTATCATCTTTGAGAATACATATGGCACCAGCAACAGAATGTGGCTAGAAATGTGGATGTTAATCTGGTGAAGTTTTAAAAGAAATTGATGAACGTGTGATTGGACAATGGAGGAAGGATGACGCTTTTTATGCAATGGCAAATTTGTCTGAATTGTGTTTAAATGTTTGGTGGAAAGCAGAACTTGTAAGTGATGAACTTTGATATCTGGTTGCCACTTATAGTAAAATGCAAGAGGAAAGAGGTGGTCTTAAAAATGAGCTGTGCAAAATGAAAACAGAATTTAAAGATTTGGAAAATCTGTCATACACACTAAAGACACATGTCTTAGAATGTTCACCAAGGACATGGCCACACAATCTTTTGTTAAAGAGATTAAGCCTGTGACTGAAAGATCTAACTAATTACCACAGCAGAAAACCCAACAGCTTAGACTAAAGAAGACAGACAAAGATTGAAAGGAAAGCATACTGTCTGCCTTTTGGAATTCTACGGGCAGGAACCAGGCCAAAGGAGCTACATCTGTTTTCAACCAAGAAAAGAAAAGGACCATCCACAGTGCAGCTCAGAGATCAACAAAACTGCTGGAAAGAGCACGGGAAGCAAGGCCTTCTCAGTTTCAAAGGGCGGAGCCACAGTGTCTTAGATACAGTCTCCTAGATTTCACAAGAATTGGATCTTCACCAACTTGGTTCTGGAGTGTGGTTTTGCGGTTAAGGTGTGCCAGGAGGGTGGCGCCATTGCCCAAAGCCAAGAGGGTGAGGCTACCATGTCCAAGGGGCAGAAGAATGTGGCCTGCCAGGGCTGAGGGGGTGGGGTTGCCACTCAGGCATACTAGGAAAATGGCACCACTTAAAGCCAAGGGAGCAGAGTTGCCATCCAGAGGGCCTGGAAAGTGGAGCTGAAGTCCAAGCCTGAGGGGACTCTACCCAGAATCTAGAGGGCATGGCCCACACCCAGAGTCTGGAGGGTGGAGCCATTCCCTAGGTGGTCTCAGAGACCAGAGGATTATTTTCAAGCCTTGAGAAATAATGTATATTGTTCTGTTGGGTTTTAGACTCATTCGTTGCCTGTTATCCCTTCTTTCCCTCCAATTTCTCCCATTTCTAATGGAAATGTCTACTTTGTGGGTGTTCCATCGCTTTACTTTGGAAGCAGATAACTTGTACTCTAGATTTCACGGGTTCACCGATGGAAAGGAATTTTGCCCCAGGATAGAATTTGGACTTGGGGTTGATATAAGACTTTTGGAATGATGTGATGTGGTGAATGTGTTTTGCGTGTAGCAAGGACATGAATTTTGGGGGCCAAAGTGTTATAAATCCTAAACTCTATGTCTGTGGTTATAATCTCATTTGGGAATGGGTTGTTTTATGTTATCAAGACAGGATTAGTGAAGGGTGTGTCTTGAATCACTCTTTTGAAATATAAAGGAGATTAGACAAGCAAGCAAAAGAAGGAGAGATGGGGGAAGAGAGATGCCAAACCACATGAAGATTGTCCAGGAGCCTCCAAGCCAACAAAGAAAGAGCTGTCTCCTGGAGCTGGCACCCTGAACTCATGCTTCTAGCCTCCTAAACTGTAAGAAAATTAATTTCTGTTTGTTAAAGCCACCTGCTTGTGGTATTTCTGTTACATCAGCACTAGATGACCAAGGTGCTAAGTAAGATTTGGTCTCCTTTCTTACGTAGTCTATACTTTACGTAGTCGACTATCTAGGTCAGTGGTTGTCAATCCCGGGGTGATTTTGCCCCAGGGGACATTTGGCAGTGTCTGGGGCATTTATGGTTGGCACTACTGGGGTGGTGGTGCTATTGACATCTAGTAAGTAGAGGCCAGAGTGCTGCTAAACACTCTACAATACATAGGACAGCTTCCTCAACAAAGTGTTATCTGGTCCACAATGTCAATAGTGCTGAGGACTAGAAATGCTTGGGCATTCCAGGGTGGCACAAACGGTTAATGTGCTTGGGAGCTGACTGAAAGGTTGGAGGTTTGAGTTCACCCAGAGGTGCACCAGAAGAAAGGCCTGGCAATCTACTTCTGAAAAATCAGGACTTGAAAACCCTATGGAGCACTGTTCTACTCTGACACTCGTGGGGTCTTCATGAGTCAGAGTGGACTCAATGGTAACTGGCTTTGAGCAAGCAAGGCTGTGTTATCTGCATGATGCAGGTTGTTAATGAGTCTTCCTCCAATCCTGATGCGCTGTTCTTCTTCATATAGGCCAGCTTCTCCGATTATTTGCTCAGCACGCAAATTGAATAAATATGGTGGAAAGGATACAAGCCTGATGGAAACCTCTCCTGACATTAAACCACGCAGTATCACCTTGTTCTTTTCAAACAACTTCTTCTTGATCTATGTACAGGTTCCTCATGAGCACAAGTAAGTGTTCTGGAATTTTCACTCTTCACAATATTATTCATGATTTGCTATGATCCACACAGTCGAACGCCTTTTCATAGTCAATAATACACAGGTAAACATCTTTCTGGTATTCTCTGCTTTCAGCCAAGATCTGTCTGACATCAACAGTGATAGCCCTTGTTCCATGCCTTCTTCTGAATCTGGCTTGAATTTCTGGTAGTTCCCTGCCAGCATAGTGCTGCAACCATTTTTGTATGATCTTCAGCAAATTTTATTTGTGTGTGATATTAATGATATTGTTTGATAATTTCAGCATTCTGTTGGATCCTTTTCTTTGGAATGGGTACAAATGTGGATCTCTTCCAGCCAGTTGGCCAGGTAGCTGTCTTCCAAATTTCTTAGCATAGAAGAGTGAGTGCTTCCAATGTTGTATCCATTTGTTGAAAGATCTCAATTGGTATTCTGCCAGTTCTTGGAGACTTGTTTTTTGCCAATGACTTCAGTGCAGCTTGGATCTCTTCTTCCAGTACCATCGGTTCTTGATCATATGCTACTTCCTGAAATGGTTGAACATTGACCAGTTCTTTCTGGTGCAGTGACTCTGTGTATTCCTGCCATCTACAGGGCCAATAATAACACAGGTGAGGATTATGCTTTGTAGTTCAATTCAAGCAAAGAAGACTAATGGGCACACCAGCCCAAAAGCAACGTCGCAGAGAATGGGAATTCCAGAACACTTAATTGTGCTCGTGAGGAATCTGTACACAGATCAAGAGGCAGTCGTTTGAACAGCACAAGGGGATACTGCATGGTTTAACGTCAGAAAAGGTGTGTGTCAGGGTCATATCTTTTCACCATGCCTATTCAGTCTGTATGCTGAGCAACTAATCCGAGAAGCTGGACTATATGAAGAAGAACAGGGCATCAGGATTGGAGGAAGACTCATTAACAACCTGCGTAACGCAGACAACACAACCTTGCTTGCTGAAAGTGAAGAGGACTTGAAGCACTTACTGATAAAGGTCAAAGACCACAGCTTTCAGTACGAATTACACCTCAATATAAAGAAGACAAAAATCCTCACAACTGGACCAGTAAGCAACATCATGATAAACAGAGAAAAGAATGAGGTTGTCAAGGATTTCATTTTACTTGTATCCACAATCAACACCCACGAAAGCAGCAGTCAAGAAATCAAAAGACACATTGCATTGGGCAAATCGGCTGCAAAAGACCTCTTTAAAGTGTTGAAAAGCAAAGATGTCACCTTGAAGACTAAGGTGCGCCTGACCCAATCATGATGTTTTCAATTATCACATATGCATGCAAAAACGACAATGAATAAGGAGGAACGAAGAAGAACTGATGCCTTTGAATTGTGGTGTTGGCAAAGAATATTTAATATACCGTGGACTGCCAAAAGAATGAACAAATCTGTCTTGGAAGAAATACAACCGGAATGTTCCTTAGAAGAAAGGATGGCGAGACTATGTCCCACGTACTTTGGACATGTTATCAGGAGGGACCAGTCCTTAAAGAAGGACATGATGTTTGGTAAAATAGAGGGTAGGCAAAAAAGAGGAAGACCCTCAGCGAGATGGATTGACACAGTGGCTGCAACAACGAGCTCAAGCATGGCAGCAGTTGTGAGAATGACACAGGATCGGGCAGTGTTTCATTCTATTGTGCAAAAGGGCACCATGGGTTGGAGCTGACTCGACGGCACCAAACAACAACAACAGCCCAAAAGCAAAGATGAGAAGGGAGGAAGGGGCAGGAAAAATGCAAGAATGGTAACTGCGAACCCAGGCACAGAAGAGGAGAGGGTTGACACATTGCTGGGTTGGCAGCAAATGTCACAAAACAATTTGTGTATTAACTGTTTAATGAGAAACTAATTTACCTGTAAGCTTTCACTTAAAGTACATGTAAAAAAAAAAAAAAAAGTAAAGAGTATAACATGCCAATTAAAAGACAGAGATTGTCTTATTGTGTAAAAAGCCAGGACCAACTATGTGTTGTGCTCAAATACAATCTACTTTAAATATAAATATATAGATAGACAGACAGAAAGACAGATTAGATAGACAGATAGATAAAGTAAAAGGATGCAGAAAGATATATCGTAAATATTAATCCATGGAAAGCTGGAGTGGCTATATTGTTAGGAAAATGAATATTATTGGGGATAAAGAAGGACATTGTTGTTGTTTGGTGCCATTGAGTCGGTTCCGACTCATAGTGGCCCTGTAGGACAGAGTAGAATTGCCCCTTAGGGCTTCCAAGGAGTGGCCAGTGGATTTGAAAGGTCAACCTTTTGGTTAGCAGCCGAGCTCTTAACCACTACACCACCAGGGCTCCTATATTATCAGGAAAATAAATATTACCAGGGAAAAAGAGGGATTTAGTTAACGATAAAAAGGCCAATCCAACAAGAAGACATAATAATCCTGAATGTTTTATGCACTAACAAAAGCATGACAAAATGCATAAAGCAACGCTAATGGAAATGGAGAAACAGACCAATTCATAATAATAGCTAGAGATTTCAAAACTCTTCTCTCAGTCATCAATAGAACAAGTTGACCAAAAAAAAATCACTGTATGAAATATCTACACTGTCAAATAAATACCCCTAACTGATATTTGTAGAATACACAGCAGTAGCCATGTATGCATTCCTTTCAACCGCTCTGGAACATTCACGAAAATAGACTATATTTGTGGCCGTGTTAGTTATCTAGTGCTTCTATAACAGCAAAACCACAAGCGGATGGCCTTAACAAACAGAAACTTATTTTCTCGTAGTTTAGAATGCTAGAAATCCAAATTCAGAGCACCAGCTTGAAGGGACGTCTTTCTCTCTCTGTTGACTTTGGAAGAAATTCCTTGACTTCTCAGGTTCTGCTTTCTGGTTACTTGGACATCTCCATGTGTCTTGAAAACCTTATGGAGCAGTATTCTATTCTGACACATGTGGGGTCTCCATGAGTCAGAGTGGACTCAACAGAAACTGGTTTTTCTTGAAATTCTGCAAACCCACTGGGCCCTTGGTTAAATGGAGAACACACTTGCCACAGGTAAATAAAAACAAATCAAGATTTAAAGCCAGCTCCTGCCCTCTCCTTGCCAGGTGGGGTTGGAACAGCGAAGGGCCTCTGACTGAGGGAAGAGTAAAGGCTTAGCCCTGCCATTCAAGTGGGGGACAGTGGCTGTTCAGAGACAGGTCACTGATTCTGTCCACTGCCCAAGCCAGAGGGCATGTCCAGTGACATAGGTTACCCCGGGAGAAGACCGCGTCCTTCTCCTTTTTATTGTGAGCAGCCAAGCTTTTACAGTCAAGGGAAAATATGCTCAAGTCCTTTCTAGAAATGTTACTAAAAGCCAAATCAGCATATCCCTGTTACCAAAACTAGGTAAAGACACCACAAAAAAAGAAAATTACAGACCTATATCCCTCATGAACTTAGATGCAAAAATCCTCAACAAAATTCTACCCAATAGAATTCAACAACATATCAAAAAAGTAATTCACCACGACCAAGTGGGATTCATACCAGGTATGCAGGAATGGTTCAACATTAGAAAAACAATTAATGTAATCCATCATAGATATAAAACAAAAGACAAGAATCACATGATTTTATCAATTGATGCAGAAAAGGCATTTGACAAAGTTCAACACTCATTTATGATAAAAACTCTTCGCAAAATAGGAATAGAAGGAAAATTCCTCAACATAATAAAGGTCATTTATACAAAGCCAACAGCCAACATCATCCTAAATGGACAGAGCCTGAAAGCATTTCCCTTCAGATCGGGAACCAGACAAGGATGCCCTTTTTCACCATTCTTATTCAACATTGTGCTGGAGGTCCTAGCCAGAGCAATTAGGCTAAATAAAGGAATAAAGCGCATCCAGATTGGCAAGGAAGAAATACAAGAATCTCTATTTGCAGATGACATGATCTTATACACAGAAAACCCTAAGGAATCCTCAAGAAAACTACTGAAACTAATCGAAGAGTTCAGTAGAGTTATCAGGATACAATATAAATATACAAAAATCAGTTGGATTTCTCTACACCAATAAAAAGAACATTGAAGAGGAAATCACTGAATCAATATCATTTACAATAGCCCCCAAGAAGATAAAATACTTAGGAATAAATCTTACCAAAGATGTAAAAGAAACAAAAAGAGACCTACATGAGTGGAAAAACATACCTTGCTCATGGATAGGAAGACTTAACTTTGTAAAAATGTCTATTCTACCAAAAGCGATCTATAGATACAATGCAATTCCGATCCAAATTCCAATGACATTTTTTAATGAGATGGAGAAACAAATCACCAACTTCATATAGAAGGGTAAGAGGCCCCAGATAAGCAAAGCATTACTGAAAAAGAAGAACAAAGTGGGAGGCCTCACTCTACCTGATTTAAGAAACTTATACCGCCACAGTAGTCAAAACATCCTGGTACTGGTACAACAGCAGGTACATAGAGCAATGGAACAGAATTGAGAATTCAGACATGAATCCATCCACATATGAGCAGCTGATATTTGATAAAGGCCCCAAATCAGTTAAATGGGAAAAAGACAGCATTTTTAACAAATGGTACTGGCGTAACTAGATATTCATCAGCAAAAAAAATGAAACAAGACCCATACCTCACACCTTGCATGAAAATGAGCTCAAAATGGATCAAAGACCTAAATATAAAATCTAAAACAATAAAGATCATGGAAGAAAAAATAAGGACAACATTAGGAGCCCTAATACATGGCATAAACAGTATACAGAACATTACTAACAATGCAGAAGAGAAACTAGATAACTGGGAGCTCCTAAAAATCAAACACGTATGCTCATCCAAAGGCTTCACCAAAAGAGTAAAAAGATTACCTACTGACTGGGAAAAAGCTTTTAGCTATGACATTTCCGATCAGCACCGATCTCTAAAATCTACATGATACTGCAAAAACTCAACTACAAAAAGATGAACAACCTAATTAAAAAATGGGCAAAAGATATGAACAGGCACTTCACTAAAGAACATTCAGGTAGCTAACAGATACATGAGGAAATGCTCATGATCATTAGCCATTAGAGAAATGCAAATCAAAACTACAATGAGACTCCATCTCACTCCATCAAGGCTGGCATTCATCCAAAAAACACAAAATAATAAATGTTGGAGAGGTTGTGGAGAGACTGGAACACTTATACACGGCTGGTGGGAATGTAAAATGGTACAACCACTTTGGAAATGGATTTTGCACTTCCTTAAAAAGCTAGAAATAGAACTACCATACCATCCAGCAATCCTACTCCTTGGAATGTATCCTAGAGAAATAAGAGCCTTAACATGAACAGATATATGCTCACCCATGTTCATTGCAGCACTGTTTACAATAGCAAAAAGTTGGAAGCAACCAAGGTGCCGTCAACGGATGAATGGATAAATAAATTATGGTATATTTCCATAATGGAATACTATCGATAAAGAACAGTGATGAATCTGTGAAACATTTCATAACATGAAGGAATCTGGAAGGCATTATGCTGAATGAAATTAGTCAGTTGCAAAAGGACAAATATTGTATAAGACCACTATTATAAGAACTCGAGAAATAGCTTAAACAGAGAAGAATATACTCTTTGATGGTCATGAGAGGCGGAGGGAGGGAGGGAGAGGGGTATTCACTAATTAGATAGTAGATTAGAGCTACTTTAGGTGAAGGGAAAGACAACACACAATACAGGAGAGGTCAGCACCGCTGGAATAAACCAAAAGCAGTTTCCTGAATAAACTGAATGCTTCGAAGGCCAGCGTAGCAGGGGCAGGGATTTGGGAACCATGGTTTCAGGGGACATCTAAGTCAATTGGCATAATAAAATCTATTAAGAAAACATTTTACGTCCCACTTTGGACAGTGGTGTCTGGAGTCTCAAATGCTAGCAAGTGGCCATGTAAGTTGCATCAATTGGTCTCAACCCACCTGGATCAAAGGAGAATGAAGAATACCAAGGACACAAGGTAATTATGAGCCCAAGAGACAGAAAGGGCCACATAAACCAGAGACTACATCATCCTGAGACCGGAAGAACTAAATGGTGCCCGGCTACAACCAATGACTGCCCTGACGGAACAAAACAGAGAACCCCTGAGGGAGCAGGACAGAAGTGGGATGCAGACCCCGAATTCTTGCAAAAAGACCAGACTTAATGGTCTGACTGAGACCAGAAGGACCTGATGGTCATGGTCCCCAGACCTTCTGTTAGCCCAAGACAGGAACCATACCCAAAGCCAACTCTTTAGACACGGATTGGACTGGACAATGGGATAGAAAACGATACTGGTGAAGAATGAGCTTCTCGGATCAAGTAGACACATGAGGCTATGTTGGCATCTCCTACCTGGAGGGGAGATGAGAGGGCAGAGGGGGTCAGAAGCTGGCAGAGTGGACATGAAAAAATAGAGTGGAGGGAAGGAGTGCACTGTCTCATTAGGGGGAGAGCAATTAGGAGTATATAGCAAGACACGTATAAATTTTTGTACGAAAGACTGACTTGATTTGTAAACTTTCACTTAAAGCACAATAAAAATTTGAAAAAAAAAGTTACTAAAAGCCAATTACATTCTTATGATTTAAGCATAGTATTTGGCACTGAAATTGAAACAACAAAAATTTGCATCATTTTGCTTACACGTAAGTTTCAACTACAAGTTTAAATGATAAAAGTGTCCTTATGAATGTGACTATTTAAATTTAATGTAATTGATACGAAGTAAAACTTTAAGTTTTTCCTCGGTCAGGCTGTTAGCTGTTGTTGTTGGGTGCCATCAGGTCAATTCCAACTCTTGTAACCGTGTAGAACTACTCCATAGAGTTTCCTAGGCTATGAACTTCATAGGAGCAGATTGCCAGGGCTTTTCTTCCATGGAGTCTCTGGGTGGGTTCAAATCTCCAAACTTGCAGTTAGCAGCTGAGCACTTAATGGTTGTGCCACCAGGGCACCTTTCAGTCAGATTATTAAGTGCTCAGTAGCCACTCATACAACCAGAATGCTTCTGAGAAGTGAGGATGATAAGACCTCAGCTCGCTTACTTTGGACAGGTCATCAGGAAAGGCCACTTGCTAGAAAAAGGATATCATATCTGGAAAAGCAGAGGGTCAGCAAAAACAAGGGAAACCCTCCTTAAAATAGATTGATAATAGCCACAATGATGGACTTAAACATACCAGTGATCATAAATATGGTACAGGACTGGGCAACGTTTTGTTCTGTTGTACCTGGGGTCGCCATGAGTCAAAGCCGAGTTGCTGGGGAGCTAACAACAGCAGCAGCCACATATGGCTAGTGGCTACCATATTGGAAAGTGCAAGTATAGAGCATTTTTATCATTGCAGAAAGCCCTATTGGACAGCTCTGTCTTCCCAGGTTCCATTCCTAAGCATTCCCAGCAGTATGCAGCTTTATTGCTAAAAAAGACTTGTTTCCTCCAGTGGGGCAAATGTTTTGCTTTATTTCATCATCATTGTCTTTGGGGAACATCCTTTATCTGGTGTGGAATTTGGTGGAGGATTCGTGTAAGGGATGTTGGGTAACATTATCAGATGACTAAAACTATGGTTTTCCAGAACATCCAACAATGTAACTCAAGTAGATAACTCCTGTAAGGCATTTTTGATCTAAGCGAAGTGTGTATCATTAAATATTAATTCCATTAAGTTTTGTCAATAGGGGATTAAGATTATGACCCAAATATATTTCTCCCTAGTAATTGAATATAGTAGAGAACTAACACTCGGTGGATCTCAACTGGGTGTGGGCTGGGGGCAGGGAGTCGGGTGGATCAGAATTGTTGTTACTTGCCATCAAGTCGTTTCGACTCATAGGGACCCCATGAACAACAGAACCAAATACTGCCCAGTCCTGTGCCAGCCTCAGAATCTTTATGTTTGAGTCCATTGTTGTAGCCACTGTGTCAATCCATCTTGCTGAGGGTCTTCCTCTTTTTTGCTGACCACTTTACCAAACATGATGTCCTTCTTTAGGGACTGGTCTCTTCTGCCAACATATCCAAAGTATGTGAGATGAAGTCTCAAGATTCTCACTTCTGAATTTGGCTGTACTTCTTCCAAGACAGATTTGTTCATTCTTCGGGCAGTCTATGGTGTATTCAATGTTCTTCACCAACATCGTAATTCAACACCAACAATTCTTCGACCTAAAAGAATTCTTCTAGAAGGATCTAGAAGAATTTGATCTTCAAGGCTAGAAGCCCAAATTCAGGGTGCCAGCTTCCAGGGAATGCTTTCTCTTTCTGTCGGCTCTGAAAGAAGGTCCTTGTTGTCAATCTTCTCCTGGTCTAGGAGCTTCTCCACACAGGAACCCTAGTTCCAAAGGACACACTCTGCTCCTGGTGCTGCTTTCTTCATGGTATGAGGTCCCTATGTCTCTCTGCTCGCTTCTCTTTTATATCTCAGAAGATATTGACTCAAGACACAAGCTAATCTTATAGATTGAGTCCTGCCTCATTAGCATAACTGCCATCAATCCCACTTCATTAACATCAGAGAAGTAGGGTTTATAACACATAGGGAAATCACATCAGATGACAAAATAGTGGACAATCACAGGATACTGGGAATCATGAACTAGCCAAGCTGACACACATTTTTGAGGTACACAATTCAATCCATGACACTCCATAAAGTCATTGTTGCTGTTAGGTGCTATTGAGACGGTTCCGACTCCTAGTGACCCTCAGTACAATAGAAAAAATCCTGCCTGGTCCCGCACCATCCTCACAATTGTTGCTATGTTTGAGCCCACTATTGCAGCCACTGTGTCAATCCATCTCATTGTGGGTCATCTTCTTTTTCACTGACCCTCATTACTGCTGTATAAATTAGGATGGGTAGACTGGATCATCAAAGCTGGTTTCAGCCCATCTATAATCCATTGATCTGTAGATAAGAGGTAAAGCTTTTCCCAGAAGATGGTGTGAGTTATATTCCAGGAGAACTGGCCAGAGACTACCTTCATCTCTGATCATTAGCCTTTAGAGGTAAAAGCACTTCAAAGGTCATCTACCCCTGATGTTATAGTTCACAAAATTGAGGCCCAGATGTGTTAAAAGACTTACCTGGAACACAGTTGTCCAGAGAAAGAATAGAACCTTTGTTCTTTGATGCCCTTGCTAGTTTTTTTTTTTTTCCCTGTTGTACCACTGTACCTCTTAATAGTCTTGTTTCCACTGTTGCAGAGAAGGCCACCTTCCTTTTTCACAGAGACAGGATACAGGGGTGAGGTTAGAACCTCAAATTTCCTCAGACATACCAAATGATTCAATTTAGGGGAGTTTGAGGCCAAAATAAACATCATGGGTTGAATTGTATCCCCCCCAAAATATGTGTCGACTTGGTTAGGCCATGATTCCCAGTATGTGTGCTTGTGCTCCATTTTGTGATTGAAATTTTATGTTAAAGAGGGTTAGGGTGAGATTGTAACACCCTTACTAAGGTTACATCCCTGATCCAATGTAAAGGGAGTTTCCTTGGGGTGTGGCCTGCACCACCTTTTATCTTACAAGAGATTAAAGAAAAGGGAAGCAGGCAGAGAGGGGGGGCCTCATGCCACCAAGAAAGCAGCACTGGGAGCAGAGCATGTCCTTTGGACCCAGGGTTCCTGCGTGGAGAAGCTCCTAGTACAGGGAAAGATTGGTGAGAGGGATCTTCCTCCAGAGCCCACAGAGAGAGAAAGCCTTCACCTGGAGCTGCCGCCCTGAATTTGAACTTCTAGCCTACTAGACTGTGCAAAAATAAAAATTTCTCTTTGTTAAAGCCATCTACTTGTGGCATTTCTGTTACAGCAACACTAGATGATTAAGACAGAATTTGGTACCGAGAGAGTGGGGTGCAGCTCTAACAGATACCTAAAATGTGGAAGCGATTTTGAAACTGTGAACGGATAGAAGACTCAGAAGGAAGTGAAGAGAACTGTTAACACTGGAGAAAGCACAAAGGATGAGAAACAGCAGCAGAGGACTGGCAGCAGCAGAACCAGGAGACCAGCACCAGACAGCCCTGAAGCTGAAGCATGGAGTTGAGTGCCCAGGAGGCTTCCTGGTGGAGTGGGGTTCCTCCGGGCATTTATCGGTGGAGCTACTGAGTTTTGGGACATTTGCCCCAGCAGGGCAGATGTGGGCATGAGGCCCGAGGGCTGATAGGGAAAGGAACCAGGAATCAGAAGTAAAGAGACAAGGAACACAGGAAGCAGAGCTGCCTCAGCCTCAAAACGTATGGCCATGACCTCTGGGGTTTCAAAGTGTGGAGCCATGGCCTCTTGTGTTTCTAAGGGTGGAGCTGCTACTCATATGTACTAGGAGAATGGGGCCGCCTAAACCAGAGTTGCCATCCCAGTGGGCCTGAAAGGTGGAGCTGAAGCCCAGAGCCAAGGGGCTTCCACTCAGAATCTGGAGAGTGTGGCCAATACTTAGAGTCTGGAGGGCAGGGCCACTGTGTAGATGGTGTCAGAGAACAGAGGATTATTTGCAAAGCCTTGAGGGCTAATGTAATGTGTTCTCCTGACTTGCTTGGTGCCTATTATGCCTTCTTTCCCTCCAATTTCTCCCATTTGTAACGGAAATATCTAACTTGTACCTGCTTTGCCATTGTACTTTGGAAGCAGATAACTTGTATTCTAGATTTCACAGATAAAGAGGAATTTTTTTTTTTTTCGGACTTATATTTGATTTAAGACTTTTGCTATGATATGACGGGATGAATGTATCTTACCTGTAGCAAGGACATGAATTTTGGGGAGCCAAAGGGCAGAATATCATGGATTGAATTGTGTCCCCAAAAAATATGTGTCAATTTGGTTAGGCCATGATTCCCGGTATTATGTGGTTGTTCTCCATTTTGTGATTGTAATTTTATGTTAAAGAGGATTAGGGCGAGATTCTAATACCCTTACTAAGGTCACATCCCTGAACCAATGTAAAGAGAGTTTCCCTGAGGTGTGGCCTGCAAAACCTTTTATCTTACAAGAGATAAAAGAAAAGGGAAATGAGCAGAAAAGGGGGACCTCACACCACCAAGAAAGCAGCACTGGGAGCAGAGCATGTCCTTTGGGCCCAGGGTTCCTATGTGGAGCAGCTCCTAGCCCAGGGGAAGATTGATGAGAGGGATCTTCCTCCAGAGCTGACACACAGAGAGAAAGCCTCCCCCTGGGGCTGATGCCCTGAATTTGGACTTCTAGCCTGCTACACTGTCAGAAAACAGATTTCTCTTTCTTAAAGCCATCCATTTGTGGTATTTCTGTTACAGCAGCACTAGATGACTAAGGCAATGAATTTAATATTAATATAACCTGAAAATATTTGCTTTAGGGATGAAGTTAAACAGCAAATTCTTATTTTTAGGACTTTATTGCATTCTTGGTGAAATTTACACAGTGAAACACATTTCCAACCAGTCATTTTTACATACAATATTTAGTGACATTGGTTACATTCTTCACATTGTGTTAACATTTTCATTATTTGTGTTTCAGTTGTTTTATTCCCATTAACTTAGACTTGCTGCCCCCCAAACTTCTCATCAATGCTTTAGAGTAACTGTTGTCTATTTGGTAACAATAAATTTTTGATTGTTACGTGGTTTGGAGTCAGAGATAAAATTCTCCTGTACTTATTCCACAAGCTGCAGCTTATATTATTAAATTGTGGTGATAAATTTCTTTTCCAGTTATTTTCCTCTTTGACTTAGATCTCTACTCCTGGAAAAAAGGCTTCCAGGGAAGCAAACTTTCCTTTCGAGATGTCCTGAGGATGAAGCTTTGGCAAAACCATTGCCAATCCTGGCATTTCATTCTCCTAAATGTGTTTTGTCAGCTTCGGGATGTGTAAAGTATATAACCAACCACCTCCTGTCTGTCAATTTGTCATAATGTGGTGGCTCGTATGTTGCTGTGATGCTGGAAGCTATGCCACTAGGGTTTCAAATATCAGGAGGGTTATCCATGATAAACAAGTATCAGTGGAGCTTCCAGGCTAAGACAGACTAGGAAGAAAATTCTGGTGATCTATTTCTAAAAATAAAAACCCTATGGATCACAGGATATTGTCTGAGATTTTGACTCACATATTTTTGGACATGTCATCAGGAGGGACCAATTGCTGGAGAAGGATGTCATGTTTGGCAAAGGGCAGGGCCAGTGAAGGTGAGGGAAAATCCTTAATTAGACTGATTGACACAATGGCGACAGCAATAGACTGAAACATATCAGTGACGGAGAAGATGGCATAGGACCAGGCAGACTTTCATTCTGTTATACATGGGGTAACCATGAGTTACAACAACCAACAAAAGTATACAAAGGTTAGGAGACAATCAAATGGGTGCCAGGTATCTTAGGGGCATGTTTGCCCGTTGGTTGGCGGGATGTTTCTGTTAAGATATACCAGATGCACTTATTGGGAAGTTATGTCTAAACAAGACAAACGTTTTTATAGTTCAATAGCAGGTGACCGAGGTCAATGTGGCTTGCTCACTGTTGCAACAACCAAAATTGCTTTGATTAAAGGTTGGAAGAGAAGAAAAATAATAGGGTATTAAACTGTCCTGCAATGGCCCCAGTCTCCTCACATGGTCTGACAGGCTCATTTTGAAGGAGAGGAACCTGATGATGACAGGAATAACAGGGTCAGTTCAAGAACACAAGTGCCCTCTCACCTAGGCCAGTGTGCTCTTCACCAGGACAGCAGCTGTGACATGGAGCTCAGAAGCAGTGGGCTAGCTGGCTAGCAACATCCACGAGGGGGTGCCTGTAAGTTTGGACGTGGCCTAATTAACCAAGTCACAGAATAGGCCTCATGGTATTAAAAGAGGTAATAGTTTTGGGGATTTATACCTGCATCTCTCCCAACCAGCAAGTCCCCCAAGCCCATCTCTTGACTCACTAGACTTTCAACATATACCAAGAAAACAATTTTCAGTGGCCAAGCAAATACGGAGATTGCCACATACTCTATCTTCCTCCTGGACTTTCTGGGTGGTGTAAATGATTCATGCACTCAGCTGCTAACCGAAGGTTGGTGGTTCCAGTCCACCCAGAGGTACCTCAGAAAAAAGACTTGGCAACCTGTTTTTGAAAATCAGCCCTTGAAAACTCCATGGCCCACAGTTATACTCTGACACACATGAGGTCTCCATGAGTCAGAGTCAGCTCAATGGCCACCAGATTCTGTTTCTGTTTTTTTATAGCCCCCTCTTAGAGATTCATTCATGCATATTGGGAATATTCAGGAATATGCAATAAGGAAGCTATTTAACTTTCTTTAGCCAGGTATTTCCAAAAGTTATCTGATCACGGAACAATTTGTTCACATAAAACCTATAATTTACAAGGAATGTATTTTGAGAAATCTGTCTTAAATGTGTTTAGTGCTGGCAAAACTGGATATCCATCTGCAAAAATATGGAACAGGACCCATACCTCACATCATACACAAAAACTTATTTAAAATGAATCAAAGACCTAAATATAAAACCTAAAACTATAAAGATCATAGAAGAAAAAATAGCATCAATGCTAGAGGCCCGAATACACGGCATTAAGAGGATATACACCATAACTAACAACACACAAACCCCAGAAGATAAGCTAGATAATAACTGAGATCTTCTAAAAATTAAACACTTAAGCTCATCAAAAGACTTCACCAAAAGAGTAAAAAGAGAACCTACAGACTGGGAAAAAAAAGTTTTGGCTATTACAAATCCATCAAAAATCTAATCTCTAAAGTCTATGGGAAAATCCACCTCTACAACAAAAAGACAAATAATCCAATTGAAAAATGGGTGAAGGAAATGAACAGACACTTCACCAGAGAAGACATTCGAGTGGTAACAGACACATGAGGAAATGCTCGAGGTCACTAGCCATTAGAGAAATGCAAATCAAGACCACAATGAGATACCATCTCACCCCGGCATTACTGGCATGAATCAAAATAAGAGAAAATAAGAAATGTTGGAGAGGCTTCGGGAAGATTGGAACTCTTATGCACTGCTGGTGGGAACGCAAAATGGTACAACCATTTTGGAAAATGATATGGCGCTTCCTTAAAAAGTTAGAAATAGAAATACCATATGATCCAGCAATCCCACTACTAGGAATATAACCTAGAGAAATAAGAGCTGTCACACGAATAGACATATGCACGCCCATATTCATTGCAGCATTGTTCACAATAGCACAAAGATGGAAACAACCTAGATGCCCATCAACAGACGAACGAATAAACTATGGTACACACACACAACGGAGTACTACCCAATGATAAAGAACAATGATGAATCTGCAAAGCATCTCACAACATGGATGAATCTGGAGGGCATTATGCTGAGTGAAATAATTTGATCACAAAAGGACAAATATCGTAAGAGAGCACTACTATAAAAACTCACGAAAAGCTTTAAGCACAAAAAGAAACAATCTTTGATGATTTTGAAGAGGGGAGGGGAGGGGATGGAAAACATTAAATAGACAATAGATAAGTGGTAACTTTGATGAAGGATAAGACAGTACACAATACTGGGGAAGTCAGCATAACTTGTCCCAGGGAAGGTTGTGGAGGCTCCACAGACACACTCAAACTCCCTGAGGGACTGAATTACTGAGCTGAGGGATGCGGGGACCATGGTCTCAGGGAATATCTAGCTCAATTGACGTAACATAGTTTATAAAGAAAATGTTCTACATTCTACCTTGGTGAGTAGCATCTGGGGTCTTAAAAGCTTGTAAGTGGCTATCTAAGATACTCCACTGGTCTCACCCCGTCTGGAGCAAGGGACAGTGAAGAAAACCAAAGACAGAGGGAAAGATTAGTCCAAGCGACTGAAGGACCACAAGTACTACAGCCTCTACCAGACTGAGTCCAGTACAACTAGATGGTGCCCGGCTACTACCACTGACTGCTCCGACAGGGGTCACAATAGAGGGTCCCAGACGGAGCTGGAGAAAAATGTGGAATAAAATTCTAACTCCCAAAAAAAGACCAGATTTACTGGCCTGACAGACTGCAGAAACCTGGAGAGTATGGCCCTGGACGCCCTGGAACCCATCCTGAGGTTCACCCTTCAGCCAAAGATTACACAGGCCCATAAAACAAAATAAGACTAAAGGGGCACACCAGCCCAGGGGCAAGAACTGGAAGGCAGGAGGGGACAGGAAAGCTGGTAATAGGGAACCCAAGGTCAAGAAGGGGAGAGTGTGCACCTGCCATGGGGTTGGCAATCAACGTCACAAAACAATATGTGTACTAACTGTTTAATAAGAAGCTAGCTTGTTCTGTAAACCTTCACCTAAAGCACAATAAAATTAAAAAAAAAAAGTGTTTAAGTTGCAGGCATAAATATGCCTTGAAAATGAATTTTGATCAAGTTCATACATGGTAAAGAGATCTGCAGGGATATCCTTACAAAACACCTAAGTGACGTTCCTTATAATTTCCACAACATATTCCTTCTGGTTATTAGCTGTTGTTGTTAGGTGCCTCCGAGTTGGTTCCAGCTCATAGGGACCCTATGTACAACAGAGCAAAACACAGCTCGGTCCCGTGCCATCCTTGCAATCGTTGTTAAGCTTAAGCCCATTGTTGCAGCCACTGTGTCAATCCATCTTGTTGAGGGTCTTCCTTTTTTTTTTGCGGACCCTCCACTTTACCAACCATGATGCCCTTCTCCAGGGACTGGTCCCTGATAACATGTCCAAAGTATGTGAGATGAAGTCTTGCCATCCTTGCTTCTAATGAGCAATAATTAGGATAATTATTGGTCTCACAATCAGAAAGCAGCATATGCTTTTGGCCTTTATCAGAGTACTGTGATGTGATATCTCAGGTTCCACCCCTTTGCTAGCAGTGCGGGTGTTATTATGTACCCCTATCCCTCTGTCACGGTCAGGCCTGTAGTAGGCAGCAGGCTCTCTGTATGCTTGAGGCCTCAGCAAACACAGTCTGAAGGTGATGAGGAGGAGGAGGGCATTGCCAGGCTGATGACATAATGTCTACAGCACGAGGGTCACCTCAGGAGGAGTAGTGTTTGGTACAGAGGCTGTGTTTTTCCTTGTGGAGGTAGGGAAGGACTGTGTGGTGCCCCGTAGAAACCATGCAACATAACCTGGAGGTCCATGCAATGCTGTTGGTGGTCAGGTGCCCCTCTAACAAGACGTTTGGTTTTAAGTAACAGAAACTACCTTGAGCTAACTTAAAACAAAAAGAAAATATATCGAGAGGAGGATGGAGCATATGACAGAATTTAAAGAATTTGAACAGCTGAGTCTTAAGAAGGTTCAAGAGCATGACAACTTAAGTACCTGCTTTTAACTCACAGTTCTGTGTGTCTCTGCTCTAACTCTTGAAAAAGAGAACTTTGTTAGCCCAGTCTTGGGTCAAGTGTCCACTCTAGTTCATTTAGCTACGGTTCAGCCAACAGATTTCACCCCCTCCTTTGCTATGAGGGCCCTGATTTGTTCAGGTGAGCGTGACAATATTTTGATCTCAGGGAAAAGTAGGTCCCTTCTGAAGCCCCAGGGATGAATTGTGATGGGCCGAACCAGTCATGTGTTAAGGACTGGTAACAGTCTGATACCTGATATGACTGATAACAGAAGGGGTCATCATGACTTGGAATCACTCCTCAGCAACTGTTGTTGTTTTTTTTAAAAAACCAGTCATAATAATCTATTCCCCTTTTTCAGTAATTGGTCTAGGGATGAACACCTGACCCAGTTCTAATTTGTTGTCATTGTTGTTAGGTGCCGTTGAGTCGGTTCCGAATCATATAGACCCTATGCACAACAGAAAGAAACACTGCCCAGTCCTGCGCCGTCATTACAATCCTTGTTATGTTTGAGCCCATTGTTGCAGCCACTGTGTCAATCCAACTCGTTGAGAGTCTTCCTCTTTTCCGCTGACCCTCTACCAAGCATGATGTCCTTCTCCAGGGACTGATCCCTCCTGACAACATGTCCAAAGTATGTAAGACACAGTCTCGCCATCTTTGCTTCTAATGAGCATTCTGAATCACTTCTTCCAAGGCACATTTCTTTGTTCTTTTGGCAGTCCGTGGTATATTCAATATTCTTCGCCAAGACCACAATTCAAAGGCCTCAATTCTTTGGTCTTCCTTATTCATTGCCCAGCTTTCACATGAATACAATGTAATTGAAAATACCATGGCTTGAGTCAGGCGAACCTTAGTCTTCAAGGTGACATCTTTGCTTTTTGACAGTAGATTTGCCCAATGCAATGAGTCTTTTGATTTCTCGACTGCTGCTTCCGTGGGTGTTTGATTGTGGGTCCAAGTAAAATGAAATACTTGACAACTTCAATCTCTTCTCCATTTATCCAGATGTTGTGTACTGGTCCAGTTCTGAGGGTTTTTGTTTTCTTTATGTTGAGGTGTAATCCACACTGAAGGCCATGGTCTATGATCTTTATCAATAAGTGCTTCAAGTTCTCTTCACTTTCAGCAAGCAAGATTGTGTCATCTGCATAACCCAGGTTGTTAATGAGTCTTCCTCCAATCCTGATGCCCTGTTCTTCTTCATATAGTCCAGCTTCTCAGATTATTCGCTCAGCATACAGACTGAATAGTTATGGTGAAAGAATACAACCCTGATGCCCTCAGTATCCTCTTGTTCCATCTGAACAACTGCCTCTTGATCTACGTACAGGTTCCTCATGAGCACAATTAAGTGTTCTGGAATTCCCATTCTTCACGATGTCATCCATAATTTGTTATGATCCACACAGTTGACTGTCTTTGCACAGTCAATAAACACAGGTAAACATCCTTCTGGTATTGTCTGCTTTCAGCCAGGATCCATCTGACATCAGCAATGATATTGCTGGTTCCACGTCCTCTCCTGAAACCGGCCTGAATTTCTGGCAGTTCCTTATCAATATACTGCTGCAGCCGGTTTTGAATGATCTTCAGCAAAATTTTGCTTGTGTGTGATATTAATGACATTGTTAGATAAATTCTGCACTTGATTGGATCACCTTTCTTGGGAATAGGCATCAATATGGATCTCTTCCAGTCATTTGGCCAGGAAACTCTTCCATATTTCTCTGCATAGACAAGCGAGCACCTCCAGCACTGCATCTGTTTGTTGAAACATCTCAATAGATATTCCGTCAATTCCTGAAGCCTTATTTTTCACTAATGCCTTCAGTGCAGCTTGGACTTCTGCCTTCGGTACCATCGGTTCCTGATCATATGCTACCTCTTGAAATGGCTGAACATTAGCTAATTCTTTTTGGTATAATGACTCTGTGTATTCCTTCCATCTTCCTTTGATGCTTCCTGTGCCGTTTAATATTTTCCTCATAGAATCCTTCACCATTGCGACTCAAGGCTTGAATTTTTTCTTTAGTTTCTTCAGTTTGAGAAACACTGAGCGTGTTCTTCCCTTTTAGTTTTCTATCTCCAGCTCTTTTCCCATGTCATTATAATACTTTGTCTTCTCAAGCTGCCCTTTGAAATCTTCTATTCAGTTCTTTTACTTCATCCTTTCTTCCTTTTGCTTTAGCTGCTTGACATTCGTGAGCAAGTTTCAGAGTCTCCTCTGACATCCATCTTGGTCTTTCTTTCCTGTCTTTTCAATGACCTCCTGCTTTCTTCATGGATGATGTCCTTGATGTCATTCCACAACTCGTCTGGTCTTCGGTCACTAGTGTTCAGTGCATCAAATCTCTTCTTGAGATGGTCTCTAAATTCAGGTGGGATATACTCAAGGTCATATTTTGGCTTTTGTGGACTTGCTCTGATTTTCTTCCGTTTCAGCTGGAACTTGAATATGAGCAATTGATGGTCTGTTCCACAGTTGGCCCCTGGCCTCATTCTGACTGATGATATTGGCTTTTCCATTGTCTCTTTCCACAGATGCAGTCGAATTGATTCCTGTGTATTCCATCTGGTGAGGTCCGTGTATATAGTTGCCATTTATGTTGGTGAAAAACGTATTTGCAATGAAGGAGTCATTGGTGTTGCAAAATTCTATCATTCGATCTCCAGCATTGTTTCTATCATCAAGGCCATATTTTCCAACTACTGATCCTTCTTCTTTGTTTCCAACTTTCACATTTCAATCACTGGTAATTATCAACCCATTCCGATTGCATGTTCTATCAATTTCAGACTGCAGCAGCTGGTAAAAATCTTCAATTTCTTCATCTTTGGCCTTAGCAGTTGGTACGTAAATTTGAATAATATTCTTATTAACTGGTCTTTCTTGTAGGTGTATGGATATTATCCTAACACTGACAACATTGTACTTCAGGATAGATCTTGAAATGTTCTTTTTGACGATGAATGCAACATCATTCCTCTTCAAGTTATCATTCCCAACATAATAGACTACATGACTGTCCAATGCAAAATGGCCAATACCAGTCAATTTAAGCTCACCGATGCCTAGGATATTGATGTTTATGTGTTCCATTTCATTTCTGACGATTTCCAATTTTCCTAGATTCATACTTCATACATTCCATGTTCCAATTATTAATGAATGCTTGCAACTATTTCTTCTCATTTTGAGTTGTTCTAATTTAGGAAATGTAAATAGAAGTTGGCCAGATGTGGATTCTGGGAAAGGCATGACTCTTTGTCCCTTCATCTTTCCCTTTTTTTCCTGCAAGTTGGACATGATGCCTGGTGGTACCAAAGATGTGAGAAGCACAAGATGAAAGCTGTGTGCTAGGAACAGTCGGTCACAAAGAAATGCCAATGGCCCTGTATGGCTGAGATCCACACCCACCCTCAATTGCATACCTACTGATTTCTTATTTGAGGAAAAATTATGATTATCTGTTGAAGTCATAGTGCTTTATAATAAGGGGTTGTTGTTGTTGTTATTTGCAACCAAAAGTATTTGTAAGTGAGGACGTTATGTAGTGCAAATATGGATACAGCCCCTATGGATCAGAAAGTGATTCTCAGGTCTTTATTACAGGAGAGGAGAGGGAGTGGTTCATGAAATGGTGACATGTTCCAAAGTGTCTACCAAAACCACTCTAACCAAAAGAAAAAAAAAAAAACCCGTTGCCGTAGAGTTGATTCCAACTCGTAGCAACCCTATAGGACAGAGTACAACTGCCCCATATAGTATCCAAGGAGCTGGTGGTGGATTCAAACTGGCAACCTTTTAGTTAGCAGCTGAGCTCTTAACCTGAAATCTCAACATTGCTGCAGAGTAAAGAAGAGAAAACCCTCTATGTGCGAGTACACATCTGTCCCAGATAGAATTCATTCATTCATTCTACTTACATCTGTTGTTGTTAGGTACCCTCGAGTTTATTTCAACTCATAGTGACCCCATGTGACACAGTAGAACTTCCCCATACAATTTTCTATGCTGTAATCTTTACAGGCGCAGATCGCCAGGACTTCCTCTTGTGGAGCCACTAGATGGGTTCGAACCTCCAACCTTTCAGTTAGCAGCTGAGTGCTTAGTTGTTGCACCACCAGGGCTCTTGCACTTATGTTCATTGATCCCTTATCTCCTACTAGATATTTTTCTAGGTGTTGGGGATACATTGCTGAAGACAGAGGGGCTCTTGTCTCTCATTAAGCTAACATCCTAAGAGGGGAGATGGATAATAAACAACTAAATGGATTTCAGATAATGGTAAGCTCCATGAGAAGTATAAAATGAGGAGCTCTAGTACTATAGTGAGTAGGATGGGAGGGCGTGTCTGGAAGGCCTAAGAAAGTGATGTGTAGAATGAAACTTGCGGTAGGGAGCCAGCTCCCTGAGATCTGAGGACCAAGCTGTCCAGGTGGGGTCAGCTGGTGCAGAGACCCTAAGATGGGAATGACTGTGGCTAGCTAGAGACACAGGAGGAGTTGTTGATGGACGTCTACTGCATGGTGACTCTGGAGGCCACCCATGCTCATCTCACTGGAACCATTCCAGGCAACTCAGCTCGCTGGTGGTGTACTGTATGTGCGGGCTGTGGACCTGCTTGAGGTTGTCCGAGCCAGGGCGTGGGACAGCTGGGAGTTGGTCTATGTAACGGGCTCTCTGACCAACGTGACTGATCTCATTCTGTTCTCTTGTTGAGGAGGGGTCGAGCGGGCTCCCTGGGGGCTGGCCTTTCCCATGCTGTCAGGGCTGACTTCCCTTGGAATGGAGTCAGCCCTGTTCTGGGGGATTGGCACAGCATTCAGCTGCCCCTCAGCTGCTCAGGACCAGGCTCCATTCACTCCAGGTTCCAGCCACGGAGTTTGACGTGTCTAGCACTTGAGTTCCTCCAGCTAAGAAGCCAGTGCGGGAGGCGGGAAGCCTGAGGGATGCCCAGCTGTGGCACGGAGCCTGCTGTGGCTGTCACCTGACATCATTTTTGAGTGACACTTATCAGTGAAGCAGGCACATGAGATCACAGGGCTGGAAGCTCCCCCAAACAGCACCCTGTCCTGCATTCCTCAGGCATCTGGCACCACCCAGAACAAAAGGGTCAGAATGCCATCACCCCCACTGCCAGCAGCTTGCCCACTCCACCTGATATCAACCCAGCTCCAGCAGAGAATCCGATTTGCTTTTCTCTAATGATTTGTTTTCTCTAACACGTGAACTTGGGGGCAATTGAGACCACCACGATTATACTCTGAGTGGTTAGGTTTCCTTTAGAATTCTGCGTTGTACGTGGGACCCTAGGGATGTGGTTAGCCACTTTAGGAAAGGAAGGTTTCCAGATGACCATCTAGAAACCCTGGGTTCAGTTCTCCTAGACATGGGGTACAGAGAATCAAAAAATACCAAGTTGTGCGTAGGGTTGCTATGAGTCGGAACCAACTCGATAGCACCTAACAACAACATTGGAAGGGACCTTGGATATTAATCTTCCCGCTGCCATTGTGTTGATTCTGATTCATAGCGACCCCATGTGTGTCAGAGGAGAACTGTCCTCCATGGAGTTTTCTGTGGCTGGTTTTTCAGAAGTAGATCACTAGACCTTTCTTCCAAGGTGCTTCTGGGTAGATACAAACTTCCATCTTTTTGGCTAGCAGCAGAATTCGTTCACCATTTGCACTACCCAGGGACTCGTGGAAATTAATATCCCTCCTTTTATAGAAGGGGAGCCCTGGTGGCCCTGTGGTTAATTGCTGGGCTGCTAATTAAAAGGTTGGCAGTTTGACTCTACCAGCTGATCCTTGGAAACCCTACCGGGCAGCTGACTCTGTCCTAAAGGTCTCTATGAGTCAGAATCAGCTTGATGGCAATGGTTTTGGGTTTGGTTTTATAGAAGGGGGGCGGGGAAGGACAAACAGCCTGACCAAGGTTAGTAAAAATACTTGCAATAAGAAGCCTCTTTGGATCCACATAGGTCTTTCACATATGCTTACAGCATTTCATTGTAATGTGCTACTTTGATTTATGGAACAAAGAAAAAACATCTCATGTGTCAGCAACATGTATAATCAAGGTTCTCTGTGTCTCACCATCCTATGTAGTACTGCTTTTCTCATTTCACAGACAGGGACAGGGAGACCCAGAAAGATTAAATCCATTCCATTAGTAAGTGGCAGCAGTGGTCTCAAGCTTCAGTCTCCTGTCTTTCATCCTATATCATTTCCAAGTCCAGCTCTATTTTTGTTCTCTGGGGTTGAAGGTCTGAGCAGAAATCAGCTGTAATATAACTTAGGTAAGACAGTATCTTAGCGTCCTGGGACTCCCATAACAAAATGCCACAAGGCGGGTGGCTTTAAAGAACAGAAATTTATTATCTCACAGTACTGGAGGTCAGAAGTCCAAATCAGGGTATATATGCCACGTTGATTCCTTTTGACAGTTCTGAAACTGTTCCGTGCCTCTCCCTAGCTTCCGGTGGCTCCTGGCAATCCTTGGTATTCCTTGAATTGCAGCTGTGTCTGTCTCCATTGTCACATGGCTGTCATCCTGTTATTGTTGTTAGCTGCCATTGTCATAGCAACCCCACGTACAACAGAACAAAATACTGCCTGGTCCTGCGCCATCCTCACAGTCATCGTTAGGCTTGAACCCCTTGTTGCTGCCACTGTATCAATCCATCTCATTGAGGGTCATCCTATTGCATCTTAAAGGACTCTATTCCCAAACCAGGTAGCAGGGGTTAACACTTGAGCTTATCTGTTTTGAGAAAAACAATTCAGTCTATAACAGGCAGGACATATAGGGGCTCTGACAGGTCTCTACTCCAATCTGGGATCGTAGGAGCACTCAAGGAAGGAGTTTGGTTTTCAGCGACGTTCTCTTGTCTTCGCTGGCTTAGAGCCCTATAGCTGAAGCAGGGGCCCCATGGCTCCTAATATAACTTGGTATTGTCACCTCAGTAGCTACCTCCACATATTTTAAAGACTGCCTCCCAGTTGTAGTGTGGCACTTAAAAGCCCAGTCTCTTGGAATCAATTGGCTTGGTCCAAATCCTGGTTCTACCACTTACTCCAGATGACCTTAGGTAAGTTACCTCCGTGTCTCAGTTTTCTCATCTGTAAAGTGGGACTGGTGACAATAGTACCTTCCTTAGAAGGTGGTGAAGACCAAATGAGGTCAAGCATTTAGAAGAGTAAACGCTCAATAAATTTAGTCACTGCTGCATTTACTCTTGATACAGTCGAAGGAATTCTGTCCTAGATCTGAGTTTTCCCCCAGCGGTACATACAGAATGAGGAGCCCCAGTGACACAGTGCTTATGCACTCAGCTGCTAACCAAAAGGTTGGCATTTCTAACCCACCCAGTGGCTCTGTGGGAGAAGGACCAGGTGATCTGCTCCCTTAAAGATTACAGTCTAGGAAACCCTTTATCGCAGTTCTACTGCGTTCACATGGGGTCACTACGAGTCAGATCCACTTGAGGCACCTAACAACAACAACTTAGAGAATATGTTGATGGTTTATGACAACTTTTGGACATTCCAGGGTGAAAAGTAGCCAAAAGATACAATCACGCACAGTTTACTTCTTGACTCCGGGAACCGATCCTTCCCGGATCCCATACTACAAAGGTTATCTTCATTTCCTGTCAGGGCCACACTCTCAGCAGTGGAAAGCTTTGGCTCACCCACCTGAAAAGCTAAAGTTGACCTGGAGGTTATGGTTAAGTATCGAGTCTGAAAGAAGGGAAAAAAGAGCCTCTTATGTAACCTGAAGAGTATAAAGAATCCAGTGATAAAAACCACTGCCCTGAACTGTCTCAAAACCACCATAAATTTCTTTCCCTAAGATTCTTCAGTTGTTTCCAAGATATCATTTGTCTTGTTTTTTGTCTTACAATAGACTAGGGAAAAACAGTTAATCAACTCCCTCCCATTCTGTTGTGTTAAAGAATGAGAGACTATAAAGACTATAACAGGGTGCCTAAAGGCTATAAAAAGCTACTATATCAAGTTACTCCCGACATCTAGAATTCACCTTGTGTTCATTTTATGGTGTCAAAGCAATATTCTGACTTTAGATTGATCATTTTCTGCGCACTCACGCAAAGCTGGTTCTCTCTTTCTCAAGTACGTGTAGATCATCTCTGTGCTGGCCTTTCAGCAGCTCAACATTTTGTTGCAACATGCAGGTGATGTTGGAAAACCGAACCAAGTGACAAACTACAGAGCAACAGCTCAGCCCTTGCAGGGAGAATGTGCCTATGCTGCTACTTCTGGCCAGAGCAGATAAGGACTTGGTGGACTGTGGGGATCAGCATCTCTCAGGCAAAAATAAACTGCTCAGACAACGACTGAAATGCTGCAAATCCTTCAATTTGCCAAAAGATCATGGACTGAGCCTTTGGAAGGAAGAAACAGTCAGGATCCTCGGTTAGTACAGATTACACTACTGATCAACTGTGCCACTGAGCACCTATGCCTAAAAAAAGTTCAAATCTACAAAAAAGTGAAAAGAAGGAAGGAACAGTACTGTAAACTCACTCAAAGCTGGTTCTCTCTCTCTTTGATGTATTTTTGCATATATAAATCCTCTCTGCGCTGACCTTTCAGTGGTGTGCACCACTATTCAGCTGTGAACAGTCTTGACATGCTACCGTGTTTGCTTCAGACAAAGCTGGAGTTCTTTGTGGACCTCTTGATCCTATTTCCCTTCTTCTCACCCCAAGGATAAACACTGTCCTGAATTTGCGTGCTCTCTGACTTTTTCTGCATGCGCGTGTGTCTTAGGCTGGGTTCTCTGGAGGAACAAAACCAGTGAAGCCTATATATAAATACAGACAGATTATTTCAAGAAAATGGCTCACACAATTGTGGAGGCAGGCAAGTCCCAAATCCATGGATCAGGCAGCAGGCTGATGGCTTCTCATGTCCCAAGAACCGGAGGTCAGAGGATGGAGAGACGAATGCAAGATCGAGAGAGAGCAAGTTTTGCCAGAACACTCGTTTATATCATGAATGCAGGCCAAGCCCCCAAGGCAACTCCTTTTCCAGCTGACTGGCTGCTCACATCAGATCACAAAATGAGAAGTGATACACAGTATCTGCCAAACCACTGAAAAGTATGGCCTAGCCAAGCTGACACATGACATTAACCATCACGCCATGTATCTTTCAACAATGTGCACTGTTGCCTCGCATGTTTTAAAACTTGAAATAAATAATGGAAGCACACTGTACATATCATTCTGCAACTCGCTTTTCTTGAATTCAGAATGAGATTTTGCCGATGAATCTGTGTTGGTCCATGGAGATCTGGTTCATTCAATTTAATGTCTTATGAACAGACCACTGTTTATTTCCCATTCTCCTGTTGATGAACATTTAGGTTGTTTCTAACGCCGTACTATAAGGAACAATGCTTCAGTGAACGTGTTTGTGCATTTCTTTGTACTAACATAGGAAAGGTTATGTAGGATAGTGTTTTTTCAGTATGTTTTGTTTACAACCCATTGTTAAAAAAAGACACACTTTATACAGAAACCCGGCATGTACATGTGCTACAGACCTGTATTGGTGAGACAAAAGTTTCTCAAAATAATACTTATCTTAATTTTCCATTAAATTCTAATCCAATTTAGCCTAGTTTGCTGGCTGAAAGGTCAGTGGTTCGAATACACCAACGGCTCTGTAAGAGAAAAGACCTAGTGATCTGCTCCTGTAAAAAATTATGACTTAGGAAACCCTATGGGGCAGTTCTACTCTGCACGTGGAGTAACTATGAGTCAGAATCAATTTGACGACACCTAACAACAACAGTATATTCTACCATCATATATCTGTGTTTGTCTTACTGTGGTTGCTTAAGTGTTGCTGGAAGCTATGCCACCAATATTTCAAATACCAGCAGGGTCACCTATGTTGGACAAGTTTCAGTGGTGCTTCCACACTAAGACAGACTAGGAAGAAAGGCCTGGTGATCTGTTTCTGAAAATTAGCCAATGAAAACCCTGGGGATCACAAAAGAACACTGTCTGATATAGTACTGGAAGATGAGCCCCCTAGGTTGGAAGGCGCTCAAAATACTCAGTGGCCAGAACAATGAATTTGAGCATACTAAATGATAATTAGGATGCTGCAGGACTGGTCAACATTTTGTTCTGTTGGACATGGGGCTGCCATGAACCAGAGCTGACTTGACAGCGAGTAATAACAACAAAATACATGATGTGGACCTTTAAAATGCAACCTTGATTTGAGTATTTTCTTTCACACCTCTTGGCATATAGACTCAATGTCTTTGTTTTGTTCTGTTCTTGATTCTCATGGTTCTTGGATTATATAGTAAGATCGTTGAGGGTTTCATGGAATCCTGATTCTCCGACAAGGCCATTTCACTTCTGGGTGCTATTTTAATCCTGTTGGCGGGCACAGTGGCCGGATTCTGCTGGAAACTAGTGAAGTGGCGAGAACCGGATGAAATACAACCTAGTGTTCCCTTCTGAGTTTCTGAATCAATGATTGAGACAAATAGGTGACTGATGGACTGTTAATCTGGTTTGCTGCATTTATGGATTTCCATTTGAAAGTTGATGAGGCACAGACATACTTTTCTCCAGAAGAAAAAGAGCCAAAGTAGAAATGAGCCATACCTCAATTCTTAACATCCAGCGCTGGAAGTGCTCACTCATCAATGCCAAGAAATATGGAAGACAGCTTCCTGGCAAACCAACTGGAAGAGGTCCATATTGATGCGTATTCCCAAGAAAGGTGATCCAACCAAACGTGGAAATTATCAAACAATAGCAGTAATATCCCATGCAAGCAAAATTTTGCTGAAGGTCCTTCAAAAGCAGCTGCAGCAGTATATCGATAGGAACTTCCAGAAATTCAGGCCTGATTCAGAAGAGGACGTGGAACCAGGGATATCATTGCTGATGTCAGATGGATCCTGGCTGAAAGCAGACAATACCAGAAGGATGTTTACCTGTGTTTTATTGGCTATGCAAAGGCATTCGACTGTGTGGATCATGACAAATTATGGATAACATCGTGAAGAATGGGAATTCCAGAACACTTAATTGTGCTCATGAGGAATATTTACATAGACTAAAAGGCAGTTGTTCAGACAGAACAAGGGGATACTGAGTGGTTTAAGGTCAGGAAAGGTGTGTGTCAGGGTTGTATCCTTTCACCATACCTATTCAATCTGTATGCTGAGCAAATAATCCAAGAAGCCGGACTATATGAAGAAGAACCGGGCATCAGGATTGGAGGAAGGCTCATTAACAACATGAGTTATGCAGATGACACAACTTTGCTTGCTGAAAGTGAAGAGGACTTGAAGCACTTACTAATGAAGATCAAAGACCATGACCTTCAGTATGGATTATACCTCAACATAAAGAAAACAAAAATCCTCACAACTGGAACAATATACAACATCTTGATAAATGGAGAAAAGATTGAAGTTGTCAAGGATTTCATTTTACTTGGATCCACAATCAACACCCATGGAAGCAGCAGTCGAGAAATCAAAAGACGCATTACATTGGGAAAATCTGCTGCAAAGGACCTCTTCAAAGTGTTGAAGAGCAAAGGTGTCACCTTGAAGACTAAAGTGTGCCTGACCCAAGCCATGGTATTTTCAATCGCATCATATGCATGTGAAAGCTGGACAAAGAATAAGGAAGACCGAAGAAGAATTGACGCCCTTGAATTGTGGTGATGGCGAAGAATATTGAATATACCACGGACTGCCGAAAGAATGAACAAATCTCTCTTGGAAGAAGTACAAACAGAATGCTCCTTAGAAGCAAGGATGGTGAGACTACGTCTCACATACTTTGGACATGTTGTCAGGAGGGATCAGTCTCTGCGGAAGCACATCATCCTTGGTAAAGTACGGGGTCAGCAGAAAGGAAGAAGACCCTCAACGAGGTGGATTGACACAGTAGCTGCAACAATGGGGTCAAGCATAACAATGATTGTAAGGATGGTGCAGGACGGGGCAGTGTTTCGTTCTGTTGTGCATAGGGTCGCTATTAGAACCGACTCGAGGGCACCTAACAACAACAATTCTTAACCAAAAAGCTCACACTGATTATCAAATACCTATTTTTTTTTTTTTACAATATTATTATTATATGTGTATATGTCAGTTGGTCTACTAATTTTTCAATTTGTTAATTTTCGGGAACATATTCAAATATTTTAAGTACTTCAAAGAAATTTTAAAATATACTTCTATCTCTTAAAAAATGAAATTTATGTGAGACCTCCTATTTTTTGCTTTCATCGTTCTTTAGTTCTATCTAGCAATCTCATTCGGACAAAATATATAGGCTCTTCACAAACATCACTTGAAGACGTTATTTTTAATCAGCATGTTTTCTAAATTCTACGACTTTGGGGTGGGGCCACATTTTAGCATTCCTGAAATCAGGGTGTGTACCCTGTAATTGCTGTGAATATTCCTTGGAGCATTTTCTGCTGTTCTATCTCCAGCTTCTCCACCTCCACCCACACCCCCAGTCCTGGTGCCAAAAAGTTATTAAATATATGCTGCTCCTTGGCCACTTTAGGACTGAGGAAATGTGGAAAGTGCATAGGACCCAACACTGGACTGATGAGATTGACAATAGTTTATTGGTCACATAAACCTACAGCCCGGGGCAGGAGGACACCACATGCCATGCAGAGCCACACAAGGGTTATCCTTGGGAACAGAGTGAACCTCCAGGGACTGCAGGAGGCAGGTTTTGTAGTAACAAGAGGGTGAGGTGCCCCCTGGTTCCCACGGGAGGGTATGATGGTCTTGTCTGAATAATCCCAGGGGCTAGCAGGGAACTGAAGCCTGCTAGTCTGGGATATGCAGGCACTGTCCTCTATAGTAAGGAGGGCTGTTTGGCTTGGGAACTTCATCCGTGGGAGCAGATTGGGCAGGAAGACTTGCACTTGGGCCATTTGAGGCACGCTCAATTTTAGCAGATGTCAAGTCAGCACAGAATATTAACGTTGGGCCTTACGCCACAGCCCCTCCCTACAAATAGTCCAGGTATCGTGATGCTGTTGTTGTTAGGTGCAGTTGAGTCGATTCTGGGCTCATGGACACCCCATGTAATAGAGTAGAGCTGCCCCATAGGGTTTCCTAGGCTGTAACCTTTATAGGGAGGAGCACTGGTGGCACAAATTTTAAGCGCTCAGCTGCTAACTGAAAGGTCAGCAGTTTGAATCCACCAGCCTCTCTGTGGGAGAAAGATGTGGCAGTCTGCTTCTGTAAAGATTACAGACTTGGAAACCCTATGGGGCACTTCTACTCTGTCCTATAGGGTCGTTATGAATGGGAATTGACTCAACGTCAATGGCTTTTTTGTAATCTTTACAGGAGTATATTTCCAGGTCTTTCTCCCACACAGCCGCTGGGTGGGTTCAAACTGCCAACCTTTTGGTTAGCAGCCAAGCACTTAACCATTGTGCCACCAGGGCTGAAAATGTCAGATACATTTGCATTCCCTGATGTCCTTGCAGGCAGATTTAGGTATTTGACCTGTGCTTCACCAGTGATGGAAACCCTGGTGGTGTAGTGGTTAAGTGCCTTTGCTACTAATAAAGAGGTCGGCAGTTCAAATCCACCGGGCGCTTCTTGGAAACTCTGTGGGGCAGTTCTACTCTTTCCTATAGGGTTGCTGTGAGTTGGAATTGACTCAACGGCAATGGGTTTTATTTTGGTTTTCACCAATGAGACACACCCAGCCTAGCCTCTGAATTGGAAGCTAATGTGATGAAGTAGGAAATGCCCAGAACTGGTTCTGTTGGCAGATGGTGGCAGAGACAGCAACTTGAATGGTAGCATCCAGAATCTAGCATTGGTGGTGCCAGCCAAGACATTTAGCATGGCAGCCGTGGAGCCTGCATTGGAACAGTCCTGTGTCAAGGTGTTCGAGCACTGCTCTTTGCCTTGTAGTCCCTGTGCCTGGTTCTTAGGGATTTTTTGAGCTATCCAATATCTCTTGGGATAAACTCCTTCCTGGCCAAAATGTCAAAATTGGTTTCTGTTCCTTGTAACTAAGGATGCTGTCTGTTTGTGTCAGTCAGGATCCAGCCCGGAAAGCAGTCTTTCAAACAGATGGAATTTGATACAGAAAGGTGGTTGAAAAGGTGATGGAAAAGCTGGGCAGCCAGACAGGAAACAATGAGGCAACCAGAAATTACTAACAACTAAAGCTCTCAGGCTGGGGGTCAGTGGAAGAAGAGTCTTATCAAAGCCCATTGACTAACGATGGCTAGAAACCTCTTAGGGGTTTCCTGGAGGATGACAATGGAATCCAGGGCCTGAGGAGAAAGAGCAGATGCTGACACAGTCACAAGAAGGGGAGGAAGAGGGAAAGAGAAACCATACCTTCTCCCTTTTCCCACCCTCCAATTTTAAATAAGAGCTCTGGTGGCACAAGGGTTAAGTACATTGCTGCTAACTAGAAGACTGGCGGTTCCAACCCACCCAGCTTCTCTGTGGGAGAAAAACCTGGTGATCTGCTCCCATAGAGATTGTTGTTGTTAGGTGACTTGGAGTCAGTTCCGACTCACAGCGGCCCTATGTACAACAGAACGAAATCCTGCCTGGTCCTCGCAATTGTTGCTATGCTTGAGCCCAATTGTTGTAGCCACTGTGTCAATCCATCCTGTCGAGAGTCTTCTTCTTTTTGGCTGACCCTCTACCAAGCATGATGTCCTTCTCCAGGGACTGGTCTCTCCTGATAACATGTCCAAAGTATGTGAGACAGTCTCACCATCCTTGCTTCTAAGGACCACTTCTCCGATACAGACCTGTTTGTTCTTCTAGCAGTCCCTGGTATATTCAATATTCTTTGCCAACACCATAATTTAAAGGCATCAATTCTTCTTCCATCTTCCTTATTCATTGTCCAGCTTTCACATACATATGAGGTGATTGGAAATACCACGACTTGGGTCAGGCGTGCCTTAGTCCTCAAGGTGACATCTCTGCTCTTCAACACTTTAAAGAGGTCTTTTGCAGCAGACTAGCCCAATGTAACGATTTCTTGACTGCAGCTTCCACGGGCGTTGATCGTGGATCCAAGTAAAATGAATTACTTGACGACTTCAATCTTTTCTCCATCTACCGTGATGTTAAAGGTTAAAAAAAAAAAAATGTTAAAGGTTACAGCCAAGAAAACCCTATGGGGCAGTTCTACTCTGTCACATGGGTTGCTGTGGGTTGGACTCGATTTGACGCATACGATAACACAACAATTTTACACCAGACCTCCCATGGACTATAATTACCCAGAAACCAGAGGTAGAAGGGTTTGTAGGACAGAGCAGAGCAGGAAGAGCCAGAAATAGGCCTGAGGGCCATCAGGAAGTTGACGTGTCTGTGTAACAGAAGCTCAAATATTCTTAAAGCACAGGGGATAGGTTTCAGCAGGAGAACACTCGCCTTCCGTGCAGGAAACCAGGGTTCCGTTCCCAGCCAAAGCTCCTCACGTACAGCCACTACTCGTCTGCCAGTGGAGGCTTGCAGGTTGCTATGATGTTGGACAGGTTACAGTGGTGCTTCTAGACTAAGGCAGACAAAAGGAAACCATGCCTGGCGATCTACTGCTGAAAATCAGCCAACGAAAACCCAATGGATCACAATGGTAAAATCCACGGTGGATCCTGGGGATGGCCCGGGACTGGGCAGCAGTTCATTCCATTCTCCATGAGGTCGCTATGATTTGGGGCAAATGTGATGGCAGCTAACAACAACAAAGCATAGAAGAAAAAGAAGATGCTCTCTAAGGAGGAGCAGTCAGAAAGAGAGGAAAAGAAGGTCAGAGTAATGTCCTGGAAGCCACAGCTCTGGAGCAATCAATCTTCCAGACACCAACCTAATTGGATTTCCACCAAATAGACTGAATTATTCATGGGGTCTAGACAGAAGGCAGAGCGATTATCCGGGAGCTTTGGGTAACATAGCCTCTAATCCGGGCCAATCCATGGGTAACTTGGCTTATTAAGTGAGGATAACAGTGCTTGCCAGCTATAGTTGGGCAAGGTGGGAGGGAATGAATAAAGACGATTGTCAAATACTTGGTAAAAGAAATGTTTGGCAGCAGGAAACTTAATGGATAAACTAAAGATAAGCTCTTCCGGTTTGAATTTACGAGGCTGTCCTGTATGGCTTATGTGGATGTAAGAATCTTACAAGAGAATGTCGCGTCATGTCTTTATCAGTGGCAGTGATCCTTTATGCACAGGAGAAAACCATGGTCCGTGTTCAGCGTTTGGGAGAAGGAACATGGTGTAATGAGAAGAACGTAGACCTAAGACTCTGGCAGACCTGGTTTCCATCTTAGCTCTGCTATTCGCCAGCCTTGTGATTTTAGGCTTATTTCAAAATGAGCTTCAGTTTCCTTTTGTTTAAAAACAGATGGATGTTGTTGGTTGCCCTCGAGTAGATTCCAGCTGTTATTGTTTTGTGCCTTGGAGTCAACTTTTTGATTCACAGCAACCCTATGGGACAGAGTGGAATTGCCCCATGGGGTTTTCAAGGCTCAAGTCTTTATGAGAGCAGATCACCAGGTCTTTTCTCCCTCAGAGTGACTGGTGGGTTTGAACCACCAACCATTTGGTTAGCACCAAGAGCTTAACCACTGCACCACCAGGCCTCCTTCGATTCTGACTATTAACACCTGGCTTGGAATTATGAGGATTTTAGTGAATATGAGACAGAGCATCTAGCTAATGCCCAACACAAGGTGGGCACATCATGTTCTCGTCCTCAGTCTCCCTTCCACTTTTTTTTAACCAGTTGCTGTCCAGTCAGTTCTGACTCACGGCGATCCCAGGTGTGCCAGAGTACAACCGTGCTCCATAGGGTTTTCAGTGGCTGATATTTTTCCAGAAGTAGGTCACCAGGCCTTTCCTCCAAGGTGCTTCTGGGTGGATTCAAACCTTCAAACTTGCTTATTGTCAAAAGCACCGGAATCCATGGGAATTATAAACCCTAGACAGTTTACTCAGGATTTCATCTGTTCAAACAAACAAAAATACTCATTTGTATTTATTTTGCTTCTTCCAAAATCCTCACTTCCCATGGCTGCTGTAAAATGTCCCTCTGCTTATGTTTTTAGTGGGATTTTATTCTCAGGTGGTGGCTTGGTGTCCCTGTAGCCCACGCAAAGCGTCCTGTGACTTAATCACCCAGCCTCTTTTGGACACAGCTGGAAATGAGATTGCTTCAGGCCATCATAGAGGAGCTGGGGCCTTTGTGATGGGTCAGCGGCAGTAGGGAGTGTTGCCAAGATACAGCATAAACCACAGGGCCCTCAGCCCTCCTCTCTGGGTTTCTGGAGCAGCTGCCTCTAGCACAGCTGTTGAAATGTCAGTTCCTTCATTGAAATCCAAACACATCTGTGCCCCGAACAGGAAAATGTCTAATAAACTGACTTCCTCCATGCTGGCCACGCTGGTGGATTTATTTAGCCCTTAAAGACTGTGGAGGAGCTAAGCACCACAAAGGGGCCTGTCCAAGGATGGAGCCAGGCCCAGGGATGGGGCCCCGAGACAGAGAAGCCCTAGCTGAATCTTACACCTGGGCTGCGATCAGCGAATCAGCGTGTGCAGGGCTTGGTTTGGCTTTGAGATGTGCATAGCTCTCACTTAAGCTTTATCCCCAGGCGGGCAACCTATGCACCTTCCTTCTTGTTCTTGGGCCACATATCTTTCCATCCATTTATTTTCTGAGCAGAGCAGGGGTGTTGATCCCTTTCTTCATACGTCAGTCACATGTCTGTCCACCCCCATCTGTCAGTCTGTCATAGTGTGGTGGCCTTCGTGTTGCTGTGATACTGGAAGCTATGCCACTGGAAAGTTAAATACCAACAGGGTCACCTATGGTGGACAGATTTCAGCAAAGCCTCCAGACTTAGACAGACTAGGAAAATCTACAGTCTACTGGCAATCTACTGTTAAAAATCAGCCAACAAAAATCCTATGGATCGCAACAGAAGATCGTCCAGTATAGTGCTGGGAGATGAGCCCCTTAGGTCGGAAGGCACTTGAAATACACAGTAGCTACGACAATGGACTCGAGCACACCAACGGTCACAAAGCTGGAACACCACCAGGCGATGTTTCGTTCTGTTGTGCATGGGGTTGCCGTGACTAGGAGTCAACTCAAGGGCAACAAATAACAACAGCATATGTCTTTAAATGTGCATTGTGTCTCATGACTCATGTTTCAGAAAATATCATTTCAGGCCAAAAGTTATTCTATTTTTTAAAAAGGGGTAATGGGGTAGTGCCAAGACAAACTTAACTCATGTCCTGGACGGGAGAGAAGCCTGCTGCAGTTAAGCGGATTCTGACTCACAGTGGCCCTATAGGACAGAGGAGATCTGCCCCACAGGGTTTCCAAGGCTGTAATCTTCTTTCTACGGATGTGAGAAGAGACTCTGGAACTTGCCCTTGAATGCAGAGTAGCTAAAGTGAATGGAAGAAATGATGAAGAGGAAGAGCTGAACAAAAGATTTCAAAGGGCAGCTAGAGAAGACAAAGTGAAGTATTATAATGGAGTGTGCAAAGACCTGGGGTTAGAAAACCAAAAGAGAAGAACAATGCTTGGCATTTCTCAAGCTGAAAGAACTGAAGAAAAAATCCAAGCCTCAAGTTACAATTTTGGAGGATTCTATGGGCAAAATATTGAGTAACACTGGAAGCATCAAAAGAAGATGGAAGAAATACACAGAGCCGCCCTTACCAGAAAGAACTGGCCTATGAAAAACCATTTCAGGAGGCAGCATATGATCAGGAACTGATGGTACTGAAGGAAGAAGTCCAAGCTGCGCTGAAGGCATTGGCAAAAAACGAGGCTCCAGAAACTGACGGAATACCAACTGAGATGTTTCAACACATCGGCACAGTGCTGGAGGTGCTCACTCGTCTATGCCAAGAAGTTTGAAAGACAGCTACCTGGCCAACTGACTGGAAGAAATCCATATTTGTGCCCATTCTAAACAAAGGTGATCCAGCAGAATGCAGAAATTATGGAACAATGTAATTAATATCACACACAAGTAAAATTTTTTGAAGATCATTCAAAAGTGGCTGCAGCAGTATATCGACGGGGAACTGCCAGAAATTCAGGCCGGATTCAGAAGAGGACGCAGAACCAGGGATATCATCGCTGATGTCAGAGGGATCCTGGCTGAAAGCAGAGAATACCAGAGGGATGTCTACCTGTGTTTTATTGACTATGCAAAGGCATTCGACTGTGTGGATCATAACAGATTATGGATAACATTGCAAATAATGGGAATTCCAGAACACTTAATTGCGCTCATGAGGAACCTTTACATAGACCAAGGGGCAGTAGTTTGAACAGAATGAAGGGACAGTGCGTGGTTTAAAATCAGGAAAGGTGTGCGTCAGGGTTGTATCCTTTTACCATACTTATTCAATCTGTACGTTGAGCAAATAATCTGAGAAGCCGGACTACATGAAGAAGAATAAACATTAGCACTGGTGGAAGACTCATTAACAACCTGTGATATGCAGATGACACAACCTTGCTTGCTGAAAGTGAAGAGGACTTGAAGCACTTACTGATGAAGATCAAAGACCCCAGCCTTCAGTACGGATTATACCTCAACGTAAAAAAGAAGAGAACAAAAATCCTCACAACTGGACCAACGAGCAACATCATGATAAACGGAGAAAATATTGAAGTTGCCAAGGATTTCATAGCACTGGACATTACTAAGCCTGTATTATCTCACCTGTGGAACAGGGTGTTTTGCAAAGGCTCACGGGGATACTGTTTTTAATACCAAACCAAGCCAAACCCTAGCAACCCTATAGAACAGGGTAGAACTGCCCCATAGGGCTTCTAAGGAGTGGCTGGTGGATTCAAACTGCAGACCTTTTGTTTAGCAGCCAAACACTTAACTACTGTGCTAAAAAGGGCATAAATACATGGCATCAGTAATTGCTGTGATTTTTAAAGTTCCTGTTACATACCGAACTTTCAGAACAACTCTCTTCTCATCCAATATACTTTTGAATAATGTAATTAATCCAAACAGTAGAAAATGAAGATCAAAAATGCCTCATGATCTCAGACTTCCGCAAATACAACCCCCAAAGGCAAAGTTAACATCAGTTCGCTGTTCTCAATTATTAGTTGTAATAGCAATAGCTGACATTTGCATAGTACTTGACTATGAGTCAGACACTGTACTAAATACTTCACACATATTCACTCATTTTATGCTCCCAACAACCCTACGGCTCAGGTATCCCTGTTATCACCATGTTACACATGAGCAAACTGAGGCACAGAGATGGCCAGCTATTTGCCTAATGTCACACAGCTTGATGCGGGCTTTCGAGCTCAGGCAGTCTGGCTCCAAAGTCTATACTCTTAGTCACAGCAATACAATGTGTCTTAGACACCTTTCCGTAGGAGTATCTAGAGATCATCTGCATTACTTTCATTTTGTTGAATGAATGTATCTTAATTTATCAATTCCTAATTGATGAGAATTTTATTATTAAAAATAAACTGCCAACAATAAATTTTCGATGTTTTTAAATGAACCGCTGCAGACAACTTAGTACTGTTGAGTGAGTCTATCTATGGAATAAATTTCTGGAAGTGGAATTGCTGAGTCAAAGGACTGGTATATTCAGCTTTTGATTGCTAACACCAAATGCATAACTTCAAAATGCATAATTATTTTCACCTGGTGTCTACAAAGCACCAGAATCACTGAGAGGACCAATGATTTTGTTTTATTTATTTTTTATTGCGGTGAAAATATACACAATGAAACATTTGCCAATTCCACAACATAGTCCGTAAAGACAATGTTCTATAGCCTACTTTGGTGAGCAGTGCCTGGGGTCTTAAAAGCTTGCAAGAGGCCATCCAAGATTCAACCAGTGGTCTCTTCACATCTGGAGTAAGGGAGAGTGAAGAAGACCAAAGACTCAAGGGAGCAATTAGTCCAAAGGACAAATGGGCCACATGAGCCACAGCCTACATGATCCTGAGACCAGAAGAACTAGATGGTGCCCGGCTACCACTACCAATTCTGACTGGGATCACAACAGAGGGTCCCAGATAGAGCAGGAGAAAACAGTATAACAAAAAAACAAATTCACAAGAAAGACCAGGCTTGCTGGTCTGAAAGAGACTGGGGGAACCCCAGAGACTATGGCCCCAAGACATCCTTCTGAACTGGAACTGAAGCCATTCCGGAGACCACCACCCAATAAACAGGCCCATAAAATAAACAGTAACACCTGATAGGAAGGTGCTCCTTAGAGCCATCAATTATACGAAATCAAAAGGCCATTATCTGCCCAAAAGCAAAGATGACAAGGCAGGAAGGGGTAGAAAATCAGGATGAAAGAAAATGGGGAAACCAGACAGAAACGGGAAGAATGCTGACACATTGTGGGGAATGAAGGCAAGGCCATGAAACATAGTTTATGTACGAACTATGGAATGGGAAACTAATTTGCTCTGTAAACTTTCACCTAAAGCAAAAAAAAAAAAAAAAGCCTGTTCAACAATTTCTTTCTCTATAATTCAGTGACATTGATTACATTCTTTATTTTGTGCAACCATTCTCACCATCCTCTACCAAATTATTCCACCACTCTTAAGGACCAATTATTTTTTACGTGCCTCCATTTTTTCACTCTGTTTTTTTCTGTGTTGTTGATAAGGAATTTTACCCCATGGCAAACGGAACAGCTGGAGGACACTTCTCTATCCCTGCGAGGTGACACCTCCCCACGAGGGCACAATGAACCGACAAGGAGGCGGCTGTGCCCAGCCTGCTGAGTGCCCTGCGGCTCTGAAAGAATTACCGTGAGGCCCTTTACCTTGGCTCAGAGCGAGAGCTGCTCTGACAGATTTATTGGCTCTTAAACATTTATCCAAGCAGAACCTCTAAACCAATATCTGGTTTCACCTATCTGCACTCTGAAGGGGAGAAAGAGATGAGAATGGTCAGGAGTAGAACTCCACAGAGAGGCAACTGCACCCCCACCCAATCCTTGCAGACTTCTTGAGAAATCAAATTCATCATTGCTTTTCAGTGTAAGGGCTCTCGTTTGTCCTCCTTTTTCTCAGTCCATTGATACATGAAAAGTGCATTGATAAAAAGAAATCATATTTTATTCGTTCAGTAAGTGTTTATTTTGTAAGGAAAGATATTGAATGAGATTTGATATCTGCCTTCAAGAGGCTTGCAATCTTCTCGGCTCTTCTGAGAATGGAGTATGGAGAAACAGCTGGAATTTAAACAGAAGAGAATTTAGATCAATAAAGGATGGGACCACTAGCTGCCATTGAGTCTATTCTGACTGTCAAAGAGAAAAATTAGTAAGAGACATCTTACTCTTGATTTGGGGGTTTTCTTACAAAACCAATTAACCACTGTCAAGAAGTTCCTGACCAAAATTAATCTGCCAGTGGCTTTTCTTTCACCCAGAGTTGCTAATCTTTTCTTTCCTGTTGAAAGCCAGGCTTAGTAAATTTGAATTTCAAATGATATGGCTGAGTGGAGGGCCAGAGACTGTCTCGTGACTTGATATCAGTGGACCTCAGTAAGGAGGGAAAGCAGGGCTCAGTCTATCACATAAAGACTAGCCAATGGTTGACCTTCTATATCCCCCGCCCCCCTTATAGCCCCCACTGTACCTAGCTTCTTTGAGCCATCTGCTTTGTCTGAAATCAAAATGGTCTCCCTATGTGCGTACAGAATAACTGCTCAGAATAAACCTTATGTCCAAATTTCACTGAGCTTGGATTGTCTCTGACCCGACTCACAGCGACGCCATGCGCGTCAGCAGAGAGCTGTGCTCTGTTTTCAGTGACTGATTATTCAGAAGTAGAGCACCAGGCCTTTCTTCCCAGGTGCCTCTGGGTGGACTTGAACCGCCAACCTTTCAGTTACCAGCTGAGCATATTAACCATTTGCACTAGCCAGGGATCCATTATGGGATCAGTACTAACAGCAAGAACAAAAACGAACAAACAAAAAACCAAACCCTTTGCAGTGGAGTAGATTCTGACTCATAGTGACCCTACAGAACACAGTAGAACTGCCCCATAGAGTTTCCAAGGAGCACTTGGTGGATTCAAACTGCCGACCTTTTGGTTAGCAGCTATAGCTCTTAACCACTATGCCACCACATTTCCCAGTACTAATAAAGGAAAAGAAAGCTTAGGAGGTTGAGCGACTTGACACAGCTCGCTCAGAAAGGCAGTGGTGAATTCACAGCTCAAACTCATTGTAGTTTCAAAGGTGATGTACTGTCTGCTGCGCCAGAGGGTGGTCTTCAGACAGAGCCCCCACAGCGCTGGATTCTCTACCTGGCTTCCTCCCCTACAGTGTTGTATTGACAATTGTTTCCTTTGCTGCTCCCCGCCCCTCCAGCTTTGCATTTGAATCCTGCTTTTGCTTGGAGGTTATACGTAGACCCCACCGCCCCTGAGGGGTATGATTAAGAATGTCGCTGACGTAACTCGCATGAACTTCCTACTCGTAAACGCCTATAACAGTAACCTGCCTGCCAGCCCTTGGCAAGCAGTTTTGGCAGCAGTAAGCACTGACTGACTCCATTTCCTTGTGCCACGAAATAAAGGTGCCTTTCCTGTTCTCCCCCCTCAGTCTCCCATTTATTGGCCAAAATGAGTCACACCGAGCAAGAACCTGGAGTTTCCCTCCGGTAACAGCCTCAGTCCTGGCGGATGCAGGTTCCGGTTCCATTTACCTGGCATATTGACACTCTTTGATGTGCTACAAGCACATAGAAATGCTGGGAAAATATAACAAAACTATTTTAGATACATGTTGTTGTTAGCCGCCATGGTGACGGCCCCCAACTCATTGCGGCCCCACACACAACAGAAGGAACAGCTGCCTGTGCCCTCGCCGTGGTCAGCTGCAGACTGGATCGCTGCGACCCGCGGGATTTTCATTGGCTACGTTTGGAAGTAGATCAGCAGGCCTTTCTTCCTAGCCCATCCTATTCTTGAAGCTCTGCTGAAATCTATTGAGTGTCACTGATGGATGAGTGGGGGCTGCACACGAGGTGCACTGGCCAGGAATCAAACCCGGGTCTCCCACAAAGAAGGCAAGAATTCTACTGCTGACCACCACGGACTCATCATGGACACACACAGCCAAGAAAAAAGAAAAGATGGAAGGAAGGACAGGAGGAAGAAAGGGAGGGAGGAAGGGGAAAGACAGAAAGAAAGGGTAGGACAAAGAAGGGAGAAAGAGAGAGAGAAATGAAAAGAACAAAATGTTAACAGCAATCTTCTTTGGCCAGTGGAATTTGGGGCAAATGTTTTCTACATTTATGATTTTTTTCATACTTTCCATAATAATATCACTAATTTTATACTTAGAAGAAGAAGAAGGGCATGTATTTTTAAAATATGACATTGAACTTGCAGCCATTGGTGTCTCCCTGTGTTGTTTATTTTATACACCCCTCTGCTGTATCAAGTCTCCACGCCGAGTCCTAACACCAAGTTTCTGGGCTCCATTCAAGCCACCACATTAGGTACATTTACATAAAATATTCCTTCTGAATACATTATTTCAACCAGTGAAAACAGAGGAGGCCTGGGGACATTTCTAGAATCATCTCCTGAGTGCAGCAGGGAGCTGCGCAGGATTAGAACCTGCTCAGCTCCACTCACCTTCCATTTGGGTCTCCAGGGGGCGTGTGAACAACGTGACCTGGGCATGGCCGTTCCAGACACGTGAGGCGGCGCATCTGCTTCGTGGCTCGGGCTCCTCAGGCCTATGCTCCCTCCTCCCGCTCTCAAGCACGGGGCTCTTGCCTGCACCAGGCTGGATATCAGCGGGTGGCCTGCTGGCCCCTGAAGCTTTCTGCATGAATTACTGTGTGTGGTTTCTGCACATCGAAACTTGGCACACACGCCCCTCACTCCTCACACACACTCTGGATCCCATTCCAAGACATTCCGATTCTTGGCTCGGGGACTGGGCCAAAGCCAGGCTTTCTTTACAGAGTCACCTAGTTTCCACCTGCTTAGGATACCATACCCCGCTTCCCCTTCCAGATAAACCGCATTTCCTGCCCCAGACCCTCCTTCTACAGTCCCTTCTCTACTTCGCCACCTCAATGATCTGGTCATGTCACCCCACAGCTCTACAATCTTCTATGGCTCCCTATCGCATTCAGTATAACATATACATGTCTTAAATGGCAAGGAAGGTCCTGCGTGATGTGACCCTAACTTGTCTACCTAGCCCTCATCTTCACCACCACCCCTCGCCCACCGTCCTCTGTTGCTCTAACACAAGGTTTCTGGATTTGACATGTAATTTGCTCATTCCACACGCCTTTCCTTCTGCCTTCTCTGTCCTCTGGCCAATGACTCCTCATCCTTCAGAAGTCAAGTGGGGGGTCATCTCCACTGGGAGTCCCTGACTCCACCCCCTCACCTGCACTGTGCCCATCTGGCCCAGGGTGCTCTTAACCCCACAAACACTGAATAGTATTGGCCAGCCTGCCTCTGCCCTTCATGGCCTGTGAGTCCCCTGTGAGCAGGGACAGGGTCTTTATTCTAGTTTTTTTTTTTTCTGGCGTCTAGTTTTTTTTAGTCTAGTTTCTGGTAAATAGTAAGCACTCAAAAATGTCTCTAACGACACTACTCCTGGGTATAATTCCAACATAAGGAAGACACGGACAAGAATGTGTACAGTAGCATAATTTGTCTCAGACTGGAAATTACCCAAACAACCGTAGAACAGATAAGTAAATCATGATCTTTTGAACAAATAAATTCTATACGGCAATGAGAGGGCATTGGTGGTTTAGTGGTAGAACTCTCACCTTCCACACAGGAGATCTGGGTTTGATTCCTGGCCAAGGCTTCTCATACACAGCTGCCACCCATCTGTCAGTGGAGGCTCACGTGTTGCTGTGATACTGAACAGGTTACAGTGCAGCTTCCAGACTAAGGAGCCCTGGTGGCACAGAGGTTAAACTTCCAGCTGCTAACCAAAATGTCAGCAGTTCAAACCCACCAGCTGCTCCTTAGAAACCCTATGGGACGGTTCTACAGACTAGGAAGAAAGACCTGACGATCTACTTCTGAAAATCAGCCAGTAAAACCCTACGGATCACAATGGTCCAATCTGCAACTGAACATGGGGATGGTAAAGGGCTGGGTGGCATCTCTGTCCACTGTACATGGGGTTGCCACGCAGCTCAACAAACACACAGCAATGAGAATGCTTGAACTCCAACTACACAAAACAATGTGAAATAACCTCACAAACAGAATGTCGAGTAAAAGAAGCCAGACGCAAATGAGTAAATCCTGTATAATCCCATTTACGTAAGGTCCAAAGCAGACAAAAGTCATCTGTGGTGCTAGACCTCCTAAGAGCCATTATTTCTGAGGCTACAGAGTAACTGACGGGAACAGCTGGGACCACAGGAACGTTCTCTTTCTTGGTCTGCGTGCTGGATACACAGACATGTTCACATTGTGAAAATTTATCCAGCTGTAGAATTATGGTGGGTAGACTTTTCTGTATCTAAAGGAGCCCCTGGCGGCACAATGGTTAAGCACTCAGCTGCTAACCAGAAGATTAGCGGTTCAAACCCACCTAGCAGCTCCGTGGTAGAAAAGGCCTGGCGATCTGCTTCCCGTTGTCGTCAAGCTGACGACTCTACAGGACAGAGTAGAACTGTCCCATAGGGTGTTCTAGGCTGTAATCTTTACGGAAGCAGACTGCCACATCTTTCTCCTGCCGAGCGGCTGGTATATTCCAACTGCCAGCCCTTCGGTTAGCAACTGAGCGCTTAACCACTGCACCACTAGGGTTCCTTTGTAAAAATTACTACCCAGGAAACCCTGTGGGGCAGTTCTCTGATACATAGGGTCAAGTTGATCATGATAACAAGAATGATGACATTATTTTATCCTTCAATAAATATTTTAATTTAGACAATTTCCTGTTGTGAAACACGTTCCTCTGTGGTGTTTAGGACAGTGAGGAAAATAGGGGAGTGTAGGTTGTGCAACAGTTAAGCACTCAGCTGTTAACCAAAAGGTCAGCGGTTCAAACTCACTCAGTGGCTTTGCAGGACAAAGACCTGGTGATCTGCTCCTACAAAAAATTACAGCCTAGGAGACCCCAAGGGCAGTTCTCCTCTGGCACACAGGCTTGCTGCAAGTCAGAATTGACTCGATGGCACCCGACAACGACAACAACCATAGGTTTGAATCAAGTAAGTTGCCAGCTCGGTTGATGCCCTTTTCCTTGCTCAGAACAGTGTCACATGGCAGAAAGAAAAATTTAAAAAATATTAGAAAAAGCCTCCCTATACAGAATTTGGAGTCCTTGGATGGCGCAAAGGAAAAAGACCCTTGGCTGCTACCTGAAGGTTGAAAAGTTTGAGTCCACTCAGAAGAGCCTCGGAAGAAAGGCCTGGCAATCTACGTCTGAAAGATCACAGCCATTGGCAACCCTATGGAGCTCAGCTCTACTCTGACCCACATGGGATTGCTACAAGTCATAAACAGCGACTCAAGAGCAACTGGCTGGGTTTTACACAGAGTTTAGAATTTGCTTGAAGAAATGCAATGCTCAGTGCTGTGATCAGGTGGCAGGTATTTGGATGGCGTGACTTCCTAACTTGCATTTCAGCAAGGGCAAATAATTTTGAAAAAAGTCAGCGTACAAATAAACAAGTGTAATTGGATTTTCGCTTTTTGCTTGCTTTTAACGCTTCTGCCACCAATGGGCAGCAGCTTGTGGACCTGCACACTCCCATCAGACCTCCCACAGCCTTTACTGTGGAGCGTGTTTCACCGCTGCAGTGCGAAATTGGATTTCCCCCTCCCGTCCAGGGCTCAGGCTTGATGATCTAAATTAACATCTTTGAGCTGGTGGACCTCCTCTCCATTTTTAAGAAGACTAGAAGTAGCAGATGATGAGGGATTAAAAAAAGTTTTTTTTTTCCCCCCTCTGCTTAAACAGACAGAAAAATGTAGGAGAGGTGGCAGGAGGACCTCGCCTTTCAGTTGCTTCAGCCATCTTGGCTGCCGCTTTGCTGCCTGCACCCTGAAGCCCACCCAGCCAGTGCGGCAGGCTCCCTGAATGTCTCCCTCAAGTCTGTGATGAAGGCTTCTCACAGCATCCGCGCCACCTTCTCCTTTGTTTCACGTTTCCTGAGCTTTTCTTCCCAAGCACTCAGCAGCCCAAAATAGAATCCTGGTTTTTTGTTCTGTTTTGGCTTTAAGTATACGTGTAGGAATTAAGTGGGAGAATGGACAGGATTGCTGAGTTGTTGTTGCTGGGGGTCGTCAAGTCGATTTTTGACTCCTAGTGGCCGGTGTGACAGAGTAGAACTGCCCCTCGGGTTTCCTAGGCTGTAATCTTTACAGGAGCAGATCGCCAGGTCTTTCTCCTGTGGAGGCACGGGTGGGTTCACTGCAGATCTTTCGGTTAGCAGCTGAGTGCTTAATCGCTGCACTACCAGGGCTTCTTACGGTTGCTAGCAGCTCCCTGTCATCACCACACCCTGAGGTAATTTTCCTGTTGGCTCTCAGGTAGATAAAGGATTCTGAGAACAGAGCTGGGTTTTCTTCCAAGGGGTATGTGGGTGGGGCCCATGGTGAGACAGGACCTTAGTGCTGAGTATGTGTGCAATGAAGACCCCAGAGGACAAGTCCTGCTGCCACCCATCAGCCCCCTTCACGAGTCCTCTGCTCTGATGAAGTCTCTCCCCGGTGAGCTTCTCTCCTTCTCCCTTCATTTTTTCATTGGGTTTCCATGAGGATCAATCTATTGCTCTTCTCAGCCTAGTTGAATTCTCTCCTTCCCTGATGGGCTAGTTCAAATCCCACCTCCTCCAGGAAGCCTTCCTGGATGACTTCAGCTGGAAGTGATTTCCTCCCTATTGGAACACTTAGCACACCCGATGATGGTACATTCTGGGGTGCCCATATACAAAGATAATTTACAGTAATTACAACTAATGAAATAATGGGTATCGACTAGTGTTAAGTGCCAGGCACTATTCTTGAAAACTATCATGATAAACAGAGAAATTATTGAAGTTGCCAAGGATTTCATTTCACTTGGATCCACACTCAACTCCATGATCGTTAAGGTTGTGTGTCAACTTGGCTGGGCCGTGATTCTTCTGATTTGGCAGTTACGATGTAGTCTGACAGTCATATGATAATGTGATCACTCCCATGATGAGGTCTAATGTAATGTGATCACCGCCATGTTGGGATCTGCTGTGAGTAGCCAATCGGTTGAAAGGGAGTTTCTTTGGGGGTGTGGCCTGCATCAAATATAAGCGGACTCTCCGACAAGGCTCGGGGGCTTTTGTTCACTCTGGATCCTGCGGCTGGCTCCTGTCCATCTGCCTTCCGATTCTTGGGACTTGAGCTAGCTGCTTCCCTGCAGCCTTGCCTGCCGATCTTGGGATACATCAGTCTTTGCTGCTTGTATGCCAGGGCCCTGCTGTCTGACCTGCCAACCTTGGGTTTGCCAGTCCCTGTGGCTACGTGCATCAGGAGAAGCTTCCAGCCTGACCCGTGGATTTGGGACATCCCAGCCTCTACAACCACAAGAGCCATTTCCTTCATATAAGTCTCTATGTATGGATATTTACACACTTTACTGGTTTTGCTTCTCTGGAGAACTTAGCCTAAGGCAAATTCCCATGGAAGTAGCTGTTAAGAAATCAAATGACATGTTGCATTGGGCAAATCCACTGCAAAAGACTTCTTTAAAGTGTTGAAAAGCAAAGATTTCACTTTGAGGACTATGGTGCGCCTGACCCAAGCCATGATATTTTCAGTCACCTCGTGTGCATTGGAAAGCTGGACAATGAATAAGGGAGACAGAAGAAGAATTGATGCCTTTGAATTACGTGTTGCTGAAGAATATTGAATATAGCATACACTGCCAGAAGAACAAACAAGTTTGTCTTGGAAAAAGTACAGCCAGCGTGCTCCTTGGAAGCAAGGATGGCAAGACTTTGTCTCATATACTTTGGACATGTTGTCAGGAGAGACCATTCCCTGGAGTAGAGCATCATGCTTGATAAAGCAGAGGGTGAGCAAAAAAGAGGAAGACCCTCAACGAGGTGGATTGACACAGTGGCTGCAACAATGGTTTTAGATACAGCAACGATTGTGAGGATGGCGCAGGACGGGCAGTGTTTCACTCTGTTATACACAGGGTTGCTATGAGTCGGAACCGACTTGACAGCACCTTACAACAACACTATTCTTGGCACTTTACGTCTATTAAGTCAGGATCCTTACAAGGACTCCATGAGATGGGTTGTATTGTTATCCCCATTTTACAGACGAGCATACTGAGGCCCATAGTGATACCGTATTCCCCTAGTCAGATTGTTGTTAGTGCATTGCTAGTGGCCCAAACTGACAGATGAGTAGTGAGTGTACAGCCTAGTCTGCCTGAACTTTACCTAAGAGGTGGAGAAACTGTGCACATTTTAGGAAATTCTCTATGAATGTCATTGCTCACAACCAGGCTCTACACTGCCTGCTCCAGACAATTACCCTTCCAGCTTCAACTAGAAGCCCTCCCTTGTTTTTTTGGTGTAACACCTATTATCATCCTGTAGAACTAGTATGCTCAGGAACAGCTACTGGAAAACAAAGCCCTGTAGGCAATATAAGGAGCCTTGGTAGCTCAGCGGTTAAGCGCTCGGCTGCTGACTGAAAGGTTGATGGTTCAAATCTACCAATGGTCCTGCAGAGGAAAGACCTGGCAATCTGCTCCTGTAAAGATTTACAGCCTAGGAAACCCTATAGGGCAGTTTTACTCTGTTCTATAGGGTCGCTATGGGTTGGAATTGACTCGACGGCACACAGCCAACACCATAGGCAATATGGGGCTTTAAAAATTGAATTTTCAGTGAAGAAAACAAAATCCAAACTCCTTTGCATGATTTAGGATGTTTTGCATAATGTGACCTCAACCTGCTTTTCTAGGCCTAATTTATCACCACCACCGTGACTACTTTCAGCTTCTCTGTGCTTCTTCCAAACCACACTACACAGTTCATGAATCCACTCAGTGCTTTTACTTAGTGTGACCTCAGAGATGCTTCCGGAAAGCCCTCTTCTCTCTCCCTTCTTCCCTGGCTTCTCTGCCTAGTGGGTCTTACAGGATGTCAGCTTCTCAGAGACTTCTCCCTGATTCCATCTAATGGAATTAATCTCACCCTTTAGAGGTTGCCACAGTGCTTGGCTTATATCATATTTTATGATCACCTTTTGTTAACTTCTTAGATCTTTCAGACAAACTGTGAGCTCCTCCAGGTCAGAACGTGTCTCATTTATCTTCGTATCCCAGCGTCAGGGACATAGTTTGGCCTGGATTTTCTTCACCGCATGTTTATTGAGTGGTTTCCGTACCCACCAAGTAAGCTGGAGCAATTCCCTTCCCTTGATGCTTCTTAAAAAAAACACAGGTGACTCCACAGGTGACCCAGATATGTTCCCACCAGGCTCTGAAGTCATCCAGGGCTGTGTAGATGGATTATTCTATATGGCTTGATACAGAAAACAATGACCCAGTAAATAGGTCAAACCACAGACTGAGACTACTATGGAACGCTCTTTTTTTTTCTTCTTCTAACTCAGTATTTCCCAGACCTGAATGTTGACATTTATTTCAAGATTCGTCTCTGGTTTGTGTGATACCTGTCATGCCAAAGAACTTTGCAGAACTATATTTGGCATGTGGATGTATCACTTTATCTACCAATAAAATGTTCGCCCCGTACAAGTAAGACAGAATAGCTGTCCCAGGAGATTTGGTTAATTTCACAGTGAAGCCAAGAGGAGGGACAGAAAGAAGAGCCGCTGTCCACTCCCCCTCAACTGCCTGATATGACTTGGATGTGTGGAAGCTAAATCACCAGATTTCCTTGACATTGAAAGGACTTATTTGAGTGGAGGCCACGGTAAGTACTGTGTCCTCATTCCTGAGCGCCCCACCTTTGAGTCAGCTGGCCCTCAGCAGCAGCCAGGTGACGGAATCCAGAGCCCAGTCAGCGCTGCACAAACACAGCTAGGACGTCTCCATAAACTCGGCTCTGAAACCACAACAGACAACGGGAGCGCTTTGTCCACAGAAATTGGAACCAGGATTTGAAAAGTTGCTTTACCTCAAACTGTTTATGGTTAGATGTTAATCAGCCATTAACCAGCCTAACAAATTTTCTTTGGTTTTTACGTCTGTATATACATATCGTTTTTTTCTGGGATGTACATATCATTGTTGTTAGGTGCTGTGGATCCTGACTCCTGTGACCTCCTGTGACAGAGTGGAACTGCCCCATAGGGTTTCCTAGGCTGTCATCTTTCCGGGAGGACCCCTGACGGTACAGTGGTTTGTCATTCAGCTGCTAACCAAAAGCTCAGCAGTTCGAATCCACCTGCCACTTCTTGAAAATTCTCTGGAGCAGTTCTACTCTGTCCTATAGGGTCAACGGCAACAGGGTTTTGTTTTTTCGTTTTTTGGAACCTTTATGGGGAACAGATCTTTTCTCCTGTGATGCCGCTGGGTGGGTTCGACCTGCCAACCTTCACTGCAGCCAATCACTTAATTGTTGCGCCACCAGTCCTCCTCTGAAGGCCAGAAGCCCATACATGATGCAGGCAAAGGGAGGAATAACCTTTCCCTCTGCCCACCAGCCAAACTGTTCAAATTTTTTGATGCTCACATTAAGTGAGGAAGGTATCATAGGAGTGAAATAAATACAACTCTGAAATGCCGATCACAGACGCATCCTCCAGTTTTGAACCCTGCGTAATTGAGCGTTGGCTACGCGTGAAAATGAGCTACTTGTGACCATCATATAATTTGTGTCCATAACCAGGAAAACACGAACCCTGAAGTTCAGGTGCAGCTTGGCAGCCCACAGAAAGAAGTAGATCGTGACTTTCAAAGCCCCCAGCAATCACTCAATGTCCGTTTTCTCCTCAGCCACCTGGAACTTCAAACCAAGGAGTATACTTGGAAGGCTTAGATTCTGAATTGCCAAATGATGCCCAAATCATCTGGCTACTACATGCAGAGCGGGGGCAAATGAATCAAGCAGTAGATTTTTTTTTAAAAAGAGAACTGTGGCTTTTTATAAATGAGATGAGCGGAACTTAGGTTGAAAACCTTATCCAGAAACAAAATCTTCTGTGACTTTAATCCTCCCAGCAGGTTAGCATGCTGTGTCATCATTGGAAATACACAGAATGGGTACGCTGGTCTCTAACGCACACGAAATGGCTAGGATCATTTGCAAGTCCCTCTCCGTGTAATATTGTGCTGACTCTCACAGGCACAGGTCCTGCCCCTGGTAAATTATTCAACCATTTTCCACAGGCTACAAGTTCGAGTCTACCCAGAGGTGCCTTGGAAGAAAGGCCTGGCAATCGGCTTCTGAAAATCAGCCATCGAAAACCCAATGGGGCACGGTTCCACTCTGATGCACGTGGGTCATCAGGAGTTAAAGTCAACTTGACGTTAACCGGGTCTTTTTACATCCTTCTAAATTATTT